>NC_041733.1:43713759-44981220 GCF_004115215.2 Ornithorhynchus anatinus
ATTGGTTCAGAATTTTTCGGGTAGTCACCCCGTAAGACTATAAACTTTTGGTGTGTGAGGGCCATGTGTCTTGCTTCCACTGTCAATCAATCAATGGTATTTATTGGGCATTTACTAAGTGCAGAACAATCTACTAAGCACAATAATAACTCACTGTGGGCAAGGAATGTGTCTGCTTATTGTAATATACGCTCACAAGCGCTTCATACAGTGATCTGCACACAGTAAGGACTCAATAAATACGAGTGAACGAATGAACGGACATGTTCCCTGCCCACAAGGAGCGTAGTCTAGAGGGGGAGTCCTCTTCTAGGAGGTAAGATAAGTGCTTAATAAACATCACCGATTAAATTGCCTGAGGCTGGCAATTAATTGATTGGCTCTTTGGGCTTTTCATCATCAGCCCAAGCCACGGATTGATGGATAGGACCTTCCGATCCAAGAAGCTCAGAGTCCCCCAGGTTCCCTAGAAAGCAGCTGGGCAACTGATTCATGTTTGGGGGCAACACGATGTTCAAGAAGATGGATTTCACTGAATTTACAGCCTGGGACTGGAAGCGGAGGAGCCTAGTGGAAAGATCCAGGGCCTAGGAGTTGGTGGAACTGGGTTCTAATCTTGGTTCAGGAGCTTGCCTGCTGGGTGACGCTGGGCAAGTCACTGATCTTCTCTGGGCCTCAGTTTCCTCATCTGTAAAATGGGGATTCAATACTTGTACTCCTTCTTAGACTGTGAGCTCCTTGTGCGACAGGAACTGTGTCTGACCCCAGCACTTTGTCTAGCATTTCCCACATAGTAAGCGCTTTACAAATACGACGATTATTATTATTTGAGGGGCGATGGGCTGTTACTTACTTGCAAGTGCATATTAGAGGGGGAGTAGTGTGAGAAAAAATCCAAACGTCTTCCATTGGTTGCAAAGAAGGGGGTGGCGCCTATTAATAACCAATTTGTGGCATATACTGAGTGTATATTGGGTACAGGGCGCTCTACGAAGCGCTTGGGAGAGGACAGCTGGTAGACACGATTCCCTGTCCTGGAGGGGCCTAACGGACTATTAAATTCAGGGGTTCTCGCTCTGGCTCCACTGGAAGCCAGGGGTCTTTATCTCACCTGCAATTGGGGGGCCGGCGGTTATGGGCAGAGACATCATGCCCAGGAGGTAACCGATGGCCTGGGACGCTTGCATGGGGCCCACCAGCTCGAAGGCGATGGGCGCCATCAGGGTGATGAAGAAGCCGTCGCACAGCCCGAGGAAGAGGCAGACCACCACGACGCCTTCGAAGGTCCGGCACTGCGGGATCATCATGCACATCAAGCCCAGGAGCAGGAAGGCCACCACCTGGGGACGACGACGAAGGTCCGCAGTGAGAAGGAGAGACCGGGCATCAAAGGTAGGGATGGAAAGGAGCTCAGGGAATGTGTCTGTTTAATAATAACAATAATAATAATAATACTTGTTAAGCGCTATGTGCCAAGCACTGTTCTAAGCAGAGGGGTAGATACAAGTTAATCACGTTGGACACAATCCCTGTCTCACATGGGGCTCGCACTCTTAATCCCCATTTTTCAGCTGAGGTAACTGAGGCCCAATGAAGTGAAGTGACTTGCACAAGGTCGCACAGCAGACGTGGTGGAGCCGGAATTAGAACCCGGGTCCTTCTGACTCCCAGGCCCATGCTTTATCCACTAAGCCATGCTGCTTTACTGCTGCACACAGTAAGCGCTCAGTAAGTACTGACTCACTCCTCCCCGTCTACAACCCAGGCCCCACGCTCCGCTCCTCTCTCCCCAACCAACCGGCCATTCGTCCCTCTCGCCTCTCCCACCTCCATCCCCTGGCTCGCACTGGCTCAGAGAGGGGCAGTGACTGGCCCTGGGTCACACAGCACCGTGGCCAGGGTGCGCGGGCTGGCGGCCTTCCTCTTCCACCCCAGCTTCCAGCGGAGGTGCCACGGGCCAGAGGAGAACCTCCGCACCTATCAGCCAAGCCCATTAAGGCAATTGAGAGTGAATATCATTATGTAACACAAAGGGCCTCATTAACCGACTTTAAATGGCTGTAATTACTACCCATTGTAGCTGGCCGCCTCTAACATCCTCGGGGAGTTCTTGCCAAGGTTCTCAGGAGAAGCTCCCACACCTCCAAAGTCTCCACAGCTCCGGCCGGACGGTGCCCGCCTTGCTCCCCCTCCTTGGGCCCGGCTCTGCCAACTGGACCGGGAGGGGGTCCCTCTGCTAGGGCTTGAGCCGGGGTCTGGGGGCACCTAACCCTTGTGCCCTCTCCCCACTGCCAGCCCCCACGGGGATTCCCCACCATCCATTCATCCATCCACCGCAATCCTCTCCATCGAGTGCTGACTGGGTGCAAAGCACTGCTCTGAGCGCTTGGGAGAGTACAAAATAATACTAAACCGACGCATTCCCTGCCCACAAAGAGCTCACAGTCTACTGACATGGCTTAATGGTTAGAGCCCGGGCATGGGAGTCAGAAGGTCATGGGTTCTAATCCCAGCTCCTACTGTGTGGTCTTGGGTGAGTCACTTCACGTCCCTGTGCCTCAGTTCCTCATCTGTAAAATGGGGATTAAGACTGTGAGTCCCATGCGGGACAGGGACTGTGTCCAACCTGATTTCTTGTAACCATCCCAGAGTTTAATATAGTGTCTGGCACATAATTAGGGCTTAACAAACACCTTAATTATTATTATTATTATTATTATTATTAGAGGGGAAGACAGACAGTAATATATATGTATACATATATATATACACATATATAAATAAATTACCACCACCACTCCCAAAGGCATGATTTTCATGGAGGCAATTGCTCCCCCCCACCTCTTCAGTGGAGGCAGAGCCATTATTCTTGCCCCTAATAATAGTAGTTCATTCAGTCGTATTTATTGAGCACTTACCGTATGCAGAGCATTTGCTGAAGCGCTTGGGAAAGTACAGTGCAACAATAAACAGACACATTCCCTGCCCATAATGACTTTACAGTCCGGAGGGCCTGTAAATAATAATAATAATGTTGGTATTTGTTAAGCGCTTACTATGTGCCGAGCACTGTTCTAAGCGCTGGGGTAGACATAGGGGAATCAGGTTGTCCCACGTGGGGCTCACAGTCTTAATCCCCATTTTACAGATGAGGGAACTGAGGCACAGAGAAGTTAAGTGACTTGCCCACAGTCACACAGCCGACAAGTGGCAGAGCTGGGATTCGAACTCATGAGTCCTGCTTCCAGGGCCCGTGCTCTTTCCACTGAGCCACGCTGCTTCTCCGTGATAATTATGTGATAATTGGTATTTGTTAAGTGCTTAGTATGTGCCAAGCACTGTTCTAAGCGCTGTAGATAGCGATAAGGATATTAGTGCTACTTGTTAAGCGCTCACTATGTGCCGAGCAGGACTATGTGTCTAAGCAGGACCCACCCACCTGCAGGTAAATCTTCTTCAGGCCGGGAATGAAGTCGCCGACGCGGCCCGACAGCAGACGGCCGATGCCAGACGTGGCGCCGACACACACCAGGAGGACCCACTTCTTCTCCGTGGCCTGGAACTCCTTCTCAGCATAGTTAACCTGAACGTTTTGGAAAAGGAAGGTAAAGGGGCATCGACAGCCCCCCCATTCCATCAATCTGCCCAGTGACCACACTTGCCCAGGTGAGCCGCCCGTTCGGAGCTGCCGGTCGGAGCCTGGCATTTGCTCGGGGAGTGTGTCTGTCGACGGCTGTACTCTCCCAAATGTTTAATCCAGTGCTCTGCCCACAGCAAGCGGTCAATACGACTGATCGACTGACTAGCTCTGAAAACAACCTTGTAGCCCAAGTCGGCAAACGGTTGCCTCCAGGCGCCGCCCCGGAGGGTGCTGGGATCTGGGTCAACTTGGAAGAGAAGGGGCTGGACCAGTCAAATACCTCGGGGCTGCAATTTCCCAGTATGCCCAGGATAGGCGGGGTAATTGGGCTTTTCCATTTTTAATTCAGAAAAATCAATGACCCTGACATTGACCAGCAAACAAGAAGAAGGTGAGGCTCTGAGGAAAGGCTTGCGTTAGGGCCTTGAGACTCTTCTATATTTGGAGGGGAGGAAGCTGATTGACTTGGAAATCAGGAAACGGGTCAGCTTTTCACCGGAATGAAGTGGGAGGAGGGAGGAAGGAAGTGGAGGAGAAAGAGGAAGGAAAAGAGGAAAGGAAAAGTATCGAAAGAGGGGTGCCTTGGCCTGCTGACTCTTTGGAGTCCATCCCAAGCAGGCCCTCATCGTCCCACTAAAATCTCCTCTAGACTGTAAGCTCGTTACGGGCAGGGAACGTGTCTGCTAATTCTCTTGTATTGTACCCTCCCAAGCGCTTAGTACAGTGATCTGCACGTAGTAAGCGCTCAATCAGTACGAGTGATTGATTGGTCAAAGTCGGCACCTCTGAGGAGTTCCTCCTTCTCCACCTCTGGTCCCCGTTGAGCCCCGGAGGCCGGGGAGAGGCAATTGTCCAGCCTCCCTCTGTGCCAGCCCCCAGCTCCCACCCAGATCCCAGGGCCCCAACAGGACCAGGAACGCGGCCGTGGAGTGCTGGTCATCTTCCTCCTCCTCCGGTCAGTTGGGGCAGAGGCGGAAGCACCATCTTGGCTCCCCTCTGGTCCTTTTCTGTCTCCGAGAGGCCGCCCACCGCCCCCATCACCCCAAAAAGCGGGTAAATATTTTTTAGCACGGGAATAAAGTTGCCATCTTGCTGCCCCGTAAAGGAGCGGGATGGAGGGTGCCAACCCCAGGCGGGTAGCCCCTCAGAAGCCTGAGCCTGTGGCATTCATGCTACGTGGTCCCTGAGCTCTGAGGGTGGGTCTAGCTATCTGTCCTGCCTCGGGGACTCGGCTGTGAGTCATAGATGTTTTTGGACTGCCGAGGCCCTCCGCAGGTAATAATAATAATAATAATAACTGTGGCATTTATTAAGCAATTACTATGTGCCAGTCACTGTTCTAAGCGCTGGGGTGCAAGCAAAGAGGGTTGGACACAGTCTCTGACCTTTATAGGACTCACATTCTTAACCCCCATTTTACAGGGAACAGAGACACAGAGAAGTGACTTGGTCAAGGTCACACAGCGAACAGGTGGCGGAGCCGGGATTAGAACCCAGGTCCTTCTGACTGATTACATTATCCACAAGGTCACGCTGCACGTCATCCGATTCAGTTCCCTGCTTCCCTCCCATGTTCCTAACCCCCACACTGCTCCATTCATTGTCGTATTTATTGAGCTCCTACTGTGTGCAGAGCACTGTGCTGAGCGCTTGGGAGAGTACGATGCAACAAAAAAGAGACACGATCCCCGCCAACAACGAGCTTCCACCCCAACACTCCCCAGCTTCCACCTCTCTCCCGGCCCCGCCACGACGGGGCCAGGCCGAGGGAGGGGATGGGGTCACCGTCCCGGCTCGCCCGTCACCCTGGCCACTCACCAGATGCACGTAGGGGATGAAGTAGCCCAGGGCGGCGGTGGCGATGCCGAAGGACCAGATGCAGTAGGTCTTCTGGCGGAAGATGCCCAGGTTGAAGTACTTGCGGAGGTGAGCCAGGCACTGAGGCTTGGGGCTGTGGCCTCCCGGCTGGGCCGGGGAGTCGGCGGAGGGCGGCAGGAGGGGCCGGTAGGTGAGGGACAGCAGCATGAGGACGAACATGAAGGCGCTCAGGACCTGGAAGATGTGGGCCAGCTCCATGTCGCGGCTCATGACTTTGAGGAGGAAGGGGAAGGACATGGAGAAGATGCTGCTGCTGCCCGTCACGATGCCGTTGGCGAGGCCCAGCCGGCGGCGGAAGTAGTGGCCCAGGATGACCAGGGAGGGCTGGAAGGCGAAGGAGCAGCCGCAGCCGAAGACGATGCCGTACGTGAAGTAGCGGATGCTCAGGGAACTGTGGGCGACACCCGATCCGGCTCCGTGAGGGACAGCCGCCCCCCCCCCCCCCCCCGGCCCCGTCATCCCCTTCCCCATCGCCCCCCGTCCCATCGCTCTCCTGGAAGCACTGGCAGGCGCCACCCTTCCCGGTCACGGGGTCGGGCCCGGGACCTAATCGATCGACCGATAGGATCCACTGAGCGCTTACTGCGTGCCGGGCACTGTACTAAGACCCTCCCTCTCCTCCCCCTGCTCCCCGGACCCCATCTCTGACCCGCAAATTGTGGAATTTGTTACGTGCCTACCATGTGCCAGGCGCTGGGGGAGTCAGTCAGTCAGTCGTATTTATTGAGCGCTTACTGTGTGCAGAACGCTGTTCTAAGCACTCGGGAGAGGACAATATAAAAATAAACAGAGACGTTCCCTGCCCACAAAGAGCTTAGTGTCTAGACGGGGAGAGGGACGGTAACGTAAATAAATAAATTACAGATATGGACATTAGAACCTAGGCCCTTTTTACTAACCTCTGGATTTGTTTGGAGCCCTCAGGTACTCGAGCATCTGATGATGCCCAGAAGAATGGATGCCCAGTGGATAAGGACCACTTAGAGGGTCAGTCAGGAGACAGAGAGCGACTAGTGCTCTCTCCCTGCCGCTCGGCCAGAGAAAGTACCAATATGGAACTGGGCTCGCCTCAGTGTGCCCATGCTTGCCTCCTCCCTCCGGGGCTGGAGCCGCGGAAGGGGAGGTCTCCAAGGAGAAACCTGGACTTCCCAAACTTTCAGGCAGAAACCGCATGGGTTTCCTGGGGAAGCCATCCAGAGATTCTTTCATTCGTTCATTCATTCAGTTGTATTTATTGAGTGCTTACTCTGTGCAGAGCACTGTACTACATGCTTGGGAAAGAATGATACAGCAGTAAACAGACACATTCCCTGCCATAACCCGGCTCCTAAACCCTCTCTGTCGGGAGGGAAGAAGGAATGCGGGTGGATATTTGCAGTTCCACACTTCTGCTCGATGAAGGAAAGAATATAACCCGTTCTTCCCCCTCTTCCCAAGCTCCCAAACCCCAGGGGTTCTGATGGAAAATGGGAGCCCCTGCATGCCTTTCAGCTCATTGGTTGAGACTCTGCGGGGCTGGGAGTTTAGCACTCTGGATATGTTGGCATTCCTCAGCAGAGACCCCCCCTCTTTCCCCCCCCGAGTCCTCCCTGCCCTACATCGCCCTCCCCCCAGGCCCCTAACCCCAGCTTGACACCCCTGAAAACACCACTCAGGCAGACTGGATCAAGAAAGGTCCCCAGAAGGCTCCAGGAGCCCAGAGTTGGTGTCCAGCAAAGCCACGACGTCTCCCCCACCGCCCCCTCTCTCCCCAGCCGTTCCCAGTCCGTCCAGACCGGAAGGAGCCAAGTAGATGTCTCTGTCTGCAAACAGCTGGCTGGGGCAAGGCGGAGGAGCTCTGGGGAACGATTGGGAATGCAATGGTCGTAAAGAAAACCGGCTCGCCCTCGCGGGGTCGAAGACCACAGAACTGGAGCAATGTCCTCAATTCAGTGGGCCGAATTTTGTATTTTGCATTTTGGGCTCGGAGCAACTAACCAGATGACACAGCTGCCATATCGCCGGGGGTGGGAGGGCGGGGGTGGTCATTCTCAGAATTCTGGAACTGGAGGGGCTTTTCGGAGGTCATCTCATCCTTCTTGCTTCCTGGCGGGCTCTCTCGCCTAAGCACTCAAGCATTTTCTTACTCACCCCAGCCCCACAGCACTTGGCTGAGTATCCTTATACTCTACTATTTCATTTATTCATTCAATCGTATCTATTGGGCTCTATGTGCAAAGCACTGTACTGAGCGCTTGGGAGAGTGCAATACAACAACAAACACTTTCTCTACCCACAAAAAGCTCACAATCTAGAGAGAGGGAGACAGACATTAATGTAAATAAATAAATTTCCTAAGTGCCGTGAGGTGTCCTAGAGCTCTAGAGCTATTTCCCCTATCCTTATTCTAACTTAATGTCTGACTTCCCCTGTAGCCTGTAAGCTCCTTGTGGGCCGGGATCGCGTCTAACAGATCTGTTGTACTGAACTTTCCCAAGAGCTTAGTATAGTACTCTGTACACAGTGGGCTTTCAGTACCCGTTGTGAGCAGGGAATGTCTCGCTTCATTGCTGTATTGTACTTTCCAAAGCGCTTAGTACAGTGTTCTGCACACAGTAAGCGCTCAATAAATTCAACCGAATGAATGATCGAATGAAATACCACTGATTAGTTGATTGATTAGCCTCTCCCAATGTGAGGCTCTGGGGCTTATATTTTGTTTTTTGTCTGGTGTTCTCGCTTGGACTCTAAGCTCACTGTGGACAGGGAATATGTCTACCAACTCCGTCTTCCAGGCGCTTGGTTTCGTCTTCTGCACACAGTAAGCGCTCATTTATTCATTCAATCGTATTTATTTTACTCAGCCATATTTAGTGAGCACTTACAGTGTGCAGATCACTATACTAACAGCTTGAGAAAGTACAATACAACAACAATAATAATAATATTCAAGGTACTTGTTAAGCGCTTACTATGAGCCAAGCACACAGTTCTAAGCGCTGGGGCAGATCGAAGTTGATAGGGTTGGACACAGTCCCTGTCCCACACAGGGCTCACAGTCTTAATCCCCATTTTTGACAGATGAGGTAACTGAGGCACAGAGAAGTTAAATGACTTGCCCAAGGTCACACAGCAGACTTGTGGCGGAGTCAGAATTAGAGCTCAGGTCCTTCTGACTCCAAGGCCCATGATTTAACCATCAAGCCACACTGCTTTCCCCACTCACAACGAGCTTACAGTCGAGAGGACTGTAGATAAATACATTGATTGATTGATTAGACTGTAAGCTCCCCTGGGGCAGGCACTGTGCCATTTACTGCCTCCACTAAATAATAATAATAGTGGTATTTGTTAAACGCTTACTATATGCTAAGGCACTGTACTAAGCACTAGGATGGATACAAGCACATCAAGTTGGATACGGTCCCAGGCCTCACAGTTTCAATCCCCATTTTACACATGAGGTAACTGAGGCACAGAGAAGTGAAGTGACTTACCCAAGTTTACACGGCAGATGAATGGCAGAGCTGGGATTAGAACCCAGGTCCTTCTGACTCCCAGGCCCGTGCTCTAACCACTACATCATGCCGCTTCACAAGGCTGGGATCTGCTCAACCTTGGGTGGGTCACGAAAAGGGTGAAAGGGGACTCTGCTGACCGCTCTGGCCAAACCACACATTTAGGTTCTTTTCCACCTCCCATTCTAGAGTGACCTCTGACCCCTCCCACTATATCAGGCGATATGACTGAACCCCCTTGGCCAGAGAAGCAGCATGGCTCAGTGAAAAGAGCCCGGGCTTGGGAGTCAGAGGTCATGAGTTCTAATCCCGCCTCCATCACTTGTCTCCTGTGTGACTTTGGGCAAGTCACTTCACTTCTCTGGGCCTCAGTTATCACATCTGTAAAATGGGGATTAAGACTGTGAGCCCCGTGTGGGACATCCTGCTTACCTTGTATCGCCCCCAGCATTTAGAACCATGCCTGGCACCTAGTAAGCGCTTTAACAAACACCATCATTAGTATTATTATTATTATCAAGAGGCCAGGAGGACCTCCGAGGGACTGAGGACTCCCACTCCTTTCCGCTTTGGGGCCCGGGGGTCGACCACCCAGCTCCTCGTTCCCCTCCTCCACCGGCTGACTTGGGGACCAGAGCCTGGGGAGAGAGAAGCCTTCAGGGGTCGTGAGTTTCTCCCCACCCACCACCGCCCCAACTTCCCACAGATCTCGGCCTTACTTGGTGAAGGATGTGGCGAGGAGTCCGGTGAAGGCGATGGCGGCCCCCGAGGCAGCGGTGGTCCTACACCCCATCCGGTCGGTGAAGATGCTCACGATGGGGGAGCAGAAGAAGAGCATGCCTATGGCCAGGGCTCCGACCCACGCTGCGTGAAGACAACAGTGGAAAGTAGGTGGGTTCATAACTATAACTGTGCCATTTGTTCAGTGTCGATTAACTTCTATCTCCCCCGGGGCTTAGCACAGTGCTTGGCACATAGTAAGTGCTTAACAATACCATCATCATGATTATTATTATCATTAGAGGATAGAGCATGGGTCTGGGAGGCAGAAGGACCCGGGCTCTAATCCTGGCTCTGCCTGCTGTGGGACCATGGGCAGGTCACTTCACTTCTCTGTGCCTCAGTTACCTCATCTGTAAAATGGGGGACACAACTGTGAGCTCCATTTGGGACATGGACTGTGTGCACCTGAATATAATGTATCTAATCAAATAGTAAGCACTTAACAAATGCGATTTAGAAAAGCATTTACTATTATACTGATCATCAGGTCAGACTCAGTCTCTGCCCCAAATGGGGTTTACAGTCAAATTAGGAGGGTGGAAAAGGTATTGAATCTCCATTTTACAGATGAAGAAACTGAGACCCAGCAAAATTAAGTGACTTGCCCAAGATCCCACAGCAGGGAAGTGGTAGAACTTGGATTAGAATCCACGTCCTCTGACTCCTAGGCCTGGGATCTTTCCACTAGACCACGCTGCCTCAACAGGTCCCCATAAAAGGGCTTAAAATAATAACAGTGGTATTTGTTAAGTGCTTACTATGTGCTTACTAAGTGCCGGGGTAGATACAAGGTAATCGGGTTGGAAACAGTCCCTGTCTCACACAGGGCTCTCAGTCTTAATCCACATTTTACAGGTGAGGTCATTGAGGCCCAGAGAAATGAAGTGTCTTGCCCTGGGTCACGCAGCAGAAAAGTGGCAGAGCTGGGATTAGAACCCAGATCCTTCTGACTCCCAGGCCCGTGCTCTATCCACTAGGCCACACTGCTTCCCCATGCCACCCCAACTCTGACATCCAGACTAAGCCCCCCTTTCCCTCTGTCCCCCCCCCCACCCCGCCATCATCCTGACTCGCTCTACTCCCCTCTTCCTCTACAACAGCACTTATGTACATATGTAGATATTTATATTGATGCTATTGATGCCTGTTTACTTGTATTTGATGCCTGTCTCCCCTCTTCTAGACTGTGAGCTCGAGGTGGGCAGGGATTGTCTCTGGTGCTGAATTGTACTTTCCAAGCGCTTAGTACGGTGCTCTGCACACAGTAAGTGCTCAATATATATGACTGAATGAATTGAATGAATCTTTCCTCCCCACCTTATCCCCAACGGGGGCTGGGGTTGCTATTTTCATTTCTTTCGCCTCTGGGAACACGGAACCATCAGAGAGGCCCCCTGGGAAGGAAGAAAGTGGAGACCAGAGTCCCTAATTCCCAGCCCAGAACCCTTCCCTCTAGCCCATGCTGCCTTTGGGAGGCGAAAGGGAGGCGGAGATAAAGACACAAGCTCTCAAATCTCCAGGGTAATCGAGACGGTTGGACACGGACATGCATTCCCAGTGAGGAAGTCCTTGCTTCAGTCTCTCCTACAGGTCTCTCCTGCAAGTTCAACCCATTTTTTCTCATTCTGCCCTCATCCTCCTGACACTAGAAGACCGTTATTCAGTTTCTCCTCATCCTTCTCTTCTCCAGATTCGTTAATCCAGGATCCTTTCTCCTTTCCCCCCGAGGTCTTATTTTCCAACCTGGTAATCATTTTCCCAGCTGTCTTCTGAACTCTTTCCAGGATTTTTTTTCTCCTCCTCCTCCTCCTCCTCATTCTCTTCCTCCTCCCCCACCCCTTCTTTCTCCCCCCTCTTCGTCTTCCTCCTCCTCTCTCCCTCCTCCTCTCTTTCCCCTCCCCGTCCTAAGCCAGTTCAGCAGAGAGCACTTAACATCCCTCAATTGCAGTCTTGCAGTCTGGGAACTAGACCCCCTCCACGAATGCCCTGGAGCGGGAGACAAAGTTCACATTCAACAAGAAATTTCCCCACACACCCAGAGTACCGTGAGACCAGAGAGAAGGCGGCCACAGAAAAAAAGAGGCCTATCCGCAGCCCGGCTCCCAACCCCAACAAGAACCCAACAAGAGAAGAACGCTCATCCCTGGGGGAGGAAAGGGAAGAAAGGGGAGGAGTGGAAAATGTCTGACCTTTCCAAATTAATTATAGGGCTCTGAGAAACAATGGATTCAAAAGCATTCCAGTAATAAATGGAAGGCTGGAACACAGGCTCGAATGAAGGAATTGAGGAGCAAAGCCACAGTTACACCGGACTACTGCACTCTGAACTGCCCGTTCAAGTCACCGCTCTAGGTTGGGAGAAGAAAGGCTGAAAGGGCGGAGAAACAGAGAGGGAGATGGAATTAGGGAGAGAGAGACTGAAGAGGGAGAATGTACGGGAGCATGCTCTCTCTGTCCAAGTTGGCCTTGTTTAGAAACAAGGTGTGCAGTGTAATGAAAGATCTGGCTAATGGGATTAGGTGGCCAGCCTCCAAAACAACGATCCAGAATGCCAAGAGGGAGAAAGGCCCCATAAATCAGATTCTGTGTTTCCAGAAACGCAAACTGTTTTCCTCCAACTCCCTTCTGTCCCAATCGCCGGGAATATCAAGACGGGGGTGGATGCGCCTGGCAGCGGAGAGGAAATGGGGAGCTCAGCGAGGGATGGGGATCCAACGGGGGACGGCGAGGTGGAGAAATGAGAAACCTGAGAGCTGCCTGTCCTGGTGTCCCCCTGCTGGGAGCTTGGACACACAGACACTGTGACCGCTGCTGCCCCAGGGCTGGGAGAACCAGCTTGGGATTGCTTGAATGAGGTCTTAAAAGTGTTTTTCAGCGGCCTCTAGATCAACAAAAATAATAATTGTGGTATTTGGAAGCACTTACTATGTGCCAGGCACTGTACTGAGCGCTGGGGTAGATACAAGCAAATACTTAATAATGACAATTATTATTACTGTGGTGCTGGGAGACCCAGGGACAGCTGGATCAGCCCAGGAGCCAGAGGTGGACCCACAGCGGCAGGTGACCACGGTGGCCCTCATGGACACCGGGCAGGCAGCCACCCACACAGTCACATATCAGGCCGAGCACACAGTGTAACGTAATGATGTTATATATGCCATTCAGCAGAATTATGCTACAGGTGGCCTTTTCTTTCACGGCACTTGTTAAGCACGTATTACGTGCCAGGCAAAGTACTAAATGCTGGGATACATACGAGCTAATCAGGTTGGACAGAGTCCCTGTCCCACAAGGGGCTCACAGTCTTAATCCCCATTTTACAGATGAGGTAACATAGGCACGGAGAAGTGAAGTGACTTGCCTAAGGTCACACAGCAGACAAGCGTGGAGCCGAGATTAGAACCCAGATCCTTCTGACTCCCAGGCCTGTGTTCTGTCCATTTGGCCAATCCAGAACACTTCTCCGAGGAACCCCAACTCATCATCACCCCCGGCCCCCCAGCTCCAGACTCTTTGGGTTCCTTCCCAAGAACCCTGTGTACACCGGCTTCAGGAGGAGCTGTGATGGAAGGGAGGCTGGATGCTCTGAATAAAGATCCCGGCAGGGTGGCTGAGTGGAAAGAGCATAGGGCAGGGACACAGGGCAGGGAATCAGAAGCCCTAGATTCTATTCTCAGCTCTATCACTCTGCCTGCGGTGTGAACTTGGGCAAATCACTTCACTTCCCTGGACCTCAGTTTCCTCATCTGTCAAATGGGGATTCAATATCTATTCTCCTTCCTACTTAGACTGTGAGTCCCACATGGGACAGGGCCTATGCCTGATCCGCGTAAATCCCATCTACCCCAATGCTTGGCACATAGCAAACACTTAACGATTACCACAGCTATTACCAATGAAGCCTTATCCTTATGGACATGGAGCAGATCATCTAAAAATTAGATTGCCCAGTATAAAACCAAGCAGATGGCCACCCTATACTGGGCCATTTCCTGTTTGGTCCTGCTTCTGTCCTCAAATGGGCTGAGCCAGGACAGCCCAAATGAAGGTCCTGGGCCAGGCCCAAGTCAAATCAGGCTGGGCTTTGGATTTTCGGCCCGTGGAAGGGAGAAGGCTTGGCTTTGCATCTCCATGGAGAGAGGACCTGACCAGAAGCCCTCAGGAGGTGGCCAGTGTGGGGTCACTGTTAGGGAGGGTGACCTCAATTTTCTACTGGCCTGATGAATGTCAATAAGAGTGAGGAGAGGAGAAACCAAATGGTGGGAGATAGAAAGACAGAGATAGACTGAGAGCTGGGGAGACAGAGAGAGACAGAGATGGGGAGGGAGACAGGGAGAGATGGGGAGAAAGAGGAAGAAATGGGGGGAGGGAGAGAGATAGGGAGAGATATATTGGGAGGAGAGAGATGGAAAGAGAGTTTGGAGAGAGAGAGGAGTGACACTTTGAAAGAAAATGAACTTATCAACTTCTTGTGGCCCCCTCTCAACCTGGGTTAGAACCACTTTTAGAGCAGACAGGCCATTTGCAGCTGGTTCATCCTCCGTCCGGGGTCATGTTTGTATGATGGGGAATGGGGGCGCTTATGAAATGCCCTCGATGACAACCATAATCTGGGTGGGAGTGGGTTTTAGAGCCCACCGCACTTCACCCCTGCCCCCGGTTCTCTCAGCAGAGGTAGAGAGTCAAGCCGGCTCCAGCCTGGGAAACAGAATCCTTTTCTGCTCCCTCAGGTCTAGGTAGCTAGCTAGCCCTTCCACGATCCTCCAGAGCCTCCAAAACGCCCCCTCCATTAAATCCGGAGGCCCAGCGGGCCCCAGGCACGCCCAAGGCAGACCTAGCCTGGAAATGCACCATTCCTGGGGTTCTGGGATGCTGCCATCCACCCAGTCTGCCTTCCCTTACTGACGGACATGGGATGGTCAGATTCCCCACCTCCCCCGCCTACAATCCTGAGACAAAGCTGGCTTCCCAGCAGGGACCCCCTGAACAAACAAACCCGTAAAACTTCCAGCTCTCTGACCCAGTTATGTATTGCTTGGAGAGGCTGAGGCCTGCTGGGGAAGAGGGGGAGGTTAGGGAGAAGTCAGAGTTTTTATGGAAAAAAAAAGGTGTTTATCCCCCTGTTTTCGACTTAATTACATTTGGATTCGGTGACATGAAAACCCAGCTTTCCCCCCTGTCCCCCTGGCCTCCTGGCAAGAGCCTCACAGAGCCTGGCTGAGTTACACAATAGAAAATTATATTGCAATGTTGCTTTTCCAGGAAAGGAGACAAAGAAAAACCTAATAGTTTTAAGACAGGGGCTCTAAATTCTCCATGGTGTATAAGCAGATTGTTTTCAGGATTCTCAGAAAAACAGCGAAGAATGTGGGACACCGCACGGTGGACAGGTTTCTGGGTGTCCACCACAGCCGGGAAGGGGGGTTGGGAGGAGTCCAAAGAATTCCAGTCCTTGAAATATGGGCCCCCCCAGGCTCTCTACCGCTGATTTATTGATTCCGAGAGCCTCCTCCCTAGAGCTGTGTTCGGGAGGAGCGGGTTGGAGGCTCCTCCAGAGTGAGCTGGCCTCGGCGGTCCTGGGAAGGACAATTCCAGATGGTCAAGGGCAGAGTTCAATGCTCTGCACACAGTAAGTGCTCAATAAATACCATGAAGGATCGGTTGATGGGCAGGCTGGGCTGGCGGCAAGAAGGCGGGCAAGGGGGTGGCTAGGAGTGTTTGGATACCAACGCAGCCCTGCCAGGAACAGATCAAACCTGCAACCAGGCTGGGTGGGGGTGACCCAATTTCACCAGGCTCCTGGGTGAGGGGTCGCCTCGCAAGGCCCCTTGCACACAAAGACTCTTAAGATCCACTCTCCATCATCATTTGCAACGCTGACACTTTCCATTGATCTGGGGCCATGGCCTTCCAGCCAAGAACACAACTTCCTTCCAGAGTCCACTTCGCCCCTGGCGTCCCCCACCCACGCACATTTTGTATTAGTTGTCTGTGGCATCCACACCAGGCGCTCTTCCTCTAATATGGAAAATTTAGAATTAAGTTTACATCCACCAAAACACTCTTGCCCCAGAAAAACAGCTCCTGCTTTTCCTCCAAGCTATTTTTCCACGTTGAACGCCCAACAATCAAGCAATCAATGGTGTCTATTGAGCGCCTACTGCGCGCAGAGAATTGTACTCTGCGCTCCCGACTCTGCCACTTGTCTGCCGGGTGACCTTGGGCAAGTCACTTAACGTCTCTGTGCCTCAGTTACCTCATCTGTAAAATTGGGATCGAGACTTGAGAGCCCCTTGTGGGACAGGGACTGTGTCCAGTCCGATTAGCTTGTATACACCGCAGCGCTTAGTACACTGCCTGGCACACAGTAAATGCCTAACAAATACCATAATTATTATTACAGTATAACTATATAACAGACACATTCCCTGCCCACAGAGAGTTTTCAGTATCGCGGGGGAGACAGACATTAATATAAATAAATCAATTATGGACATATACCTAAGTGCTATGGGGCTGAGGGTGGGTTGAAAGGGAGTAAATCGGGGCGATGCAGAAGGGAATGGAGGTTTAGTCAGGAAAACAACTGAGAATAAAGATATGGATGTAAGTCATACCTGTAATTTTATTTATTTATATTAACGTCTGTCTCCCTCTCTAGACTGTAAGCTTGTCGTGGGTAGGGAATGTCTCTGTTTCCTGTTATATTATACTCTCCCAAGAGTTTAGTACAGTGCTCTGCACATAGTAAGCACTCAATAAATACAACTGAATGAAAGTGCTGTAGAAGGAGGGCAGGCAGGTGAGAATCTGAAGAGCTTAGGTGGTGCAGACCCACGTGCAGAGGTGACAGAGTATACAGTGGAGCCAGAATTGGTATTAACCAGGACTTTGAATAATAATAATAATTGTAGTATTTGTTAGGCAAGTACTATGTCCCAGGCACTGTAATAAGCACTGGGGCGGGTACAAGTAAATCAGGTTAGACACGGTCCCTGTCCCAAATGAGGCTCACAGTCTTAATCCCCATTTTACAGATGAGGAAACTGAGGCACATGGAAGTGAAGTGACTTGCCTAAGGTCACATAGCAGACAAGAGGCAGAGCCAGGATTAGAACCCAAGTCCTTCTGACTCCTAGGCCCGTGCTCCATACACTAGGCCACACTGCTTCTCGTGACTTCTGACTCCTAGTCGTGGACTTTGGCCTCTAGGCTCATCCGCTTTCCTCCCTGGCCTTGAAGATGGTGACGCCACCTCCCCTCGCCCTTCTCTTCTCCATTAATCGGTGACTCAATCGATAGTAGTTATTGAGCGCCCACAGAGGGCAGAGCACCGTACTAAGCACTTTGGGAGAGATCCATACAACAGAGTTGGTAGGCATGTTCCCTGCCCACAAGGAGTTTCCAGTCGAGAGCTTCCCCCCCAGCTTTCTTCACCTTTCCTCCAACTCAGGGGGAAACCAATCTGAGGAGAAGAACTTTCCCACGCCTTGTTCGCTGGTTCCTGCCCAGATGCGGGGGAAGCTTTGCTTCGGCTGCCATGGAATGGATGGGTTAGCAGTGCCCATCTCTTTTCTTGGCGTACACCTGGGATCTTATCGCTGTTAGGTCTTGCCTCCATTCTGGTCTGGCAAGGGAGAGGAAGAGGCAGGGTTCAAGGCTAGAGGGGCTCAGTGACCTAGTGACTTCTGTCGACCTCAGCCACGAGGGAGCTGCTCAGTCAGGGAAGCAGCCTGGCCTAATGGGTAGAGCACGGGGCCGGGAGTCAGAAGGACCAGGGTTCTAATCCCGGCTCTGACTTGTCTGCTGTGGGTCCTTGGGCAAGTCACTTCACTTCTCTGTGCCTCAGTTACCTCGTCTGTAAAATGAGGACTCAGACTGTGAGCCCCGTGTCGGGCAGGGACTGTTTCCAACCTGATTAGCTTGGATCTACCCCAGTGCTTAGAACAGTGCTTGCATAGAGTAAATGCTTAACAAATACCATTATTATTATTATTATTATTATTGTTAGATAGTGACTCCTTTTCAACTCCCTGGGTCTCCAGCAGCCCTGCTGAGGGACAACCCATTCAACTCTCTCAATTCATCAACCAAAGGTTGATGAATGCTTAAATAGAGAAGCAGCATGGCCTAGTGGAAAGAGCCTGGGAGTCACAGGATCTGGGTTCTAATTCTGACTCTGCCAATTGCCTGCTGTGGGACTATGGGCAAATCACTTCATTTCTCTGGACCTGAGGTACCTCATCTATAAAATGGGGATTAAGACTTTGACCCCATGAGGGACATGGACTGTGTGCAACCTGATTAGCTTCAATAGTAATAATAATAATAATAAATTTGTTAAGTGCTTACTATGTGCCAGGCACTATCTAAAGCGCTGGAGTAGATATAAAGTAATACAATTTGCATTCACTCAATCATATTAATTAAACGCTTACTGTGTGTGGAGGACTGTACTAAGAGCTAGGGAGAGTACGATACCACAATAAACAGACACATTCCCTGCCCACAGTGAGCTTACAGTCTAGAGGGGAACGCAGACATTAGTATAAATAAATACATTACAGATATGTACATAAGCATAAGGGGGCTGAGAGTGGGATGAATAAAGAGAGTCAACGGCAACAAATCATAAATCTGACCTACCTGTGATCCCATGGTAAACCATTTTTCAGCTGATGAGGACATTTCCTTCCATTTAAAATCCATTAAGCCACATTAATATTACTATTATTATGCTCTGACGGGAGTCTGCGGTCCACACAAATAATTATAACTGTGGTATTTGTTAAGTGCTTACCATGTGCCAAGCCCTGTGGTAGGAACAGTAAAATCAGACCGGACACAGTCCCTGTTCCCGCACAGGGCTCACAGTCTAAGGGAAAGGGAGAACAGGTAGTGAATCCCCATTTCACAGATGAGGAAACTGAAGCGCAGAGAAATGAAGGGACTTGCCCAACGTCACACAGCAGGCAATGGCAGAACCGGGATCGGAACCCGGGTCCGCTGTTTCCCGAGCCTGTGCTCGTTCCATAGGGCCACCTGCTTCTGTCAGGGGCCGTATTGAGTCGGTGGGGTGAACTTTGGAAACTGTAACCAGACAGCAGCCCAGTGGAGAGCGGCCAAGTTCACCAGCCATGAAAACAAGCTTCACGAGTCCAAAGTCCAAAATTCAATCAGACAGCAGGTGGAAGAATATTCGAGGATTTAGAAGAGATAGCCTAGTGAGAAACAGCATGGCCTAGTGGATAAAGCACAGGCCTGGGAGTCAGAAGGCCATGGCTTCTAATCCTGCCTCTCCCAATTGCTTGCTGTGTGACCTTGGTCAAGTCACTTAACTTCTTTGTGTCTCAAGTCAACTCATCTGTAAAATGAAGGTTAAATCCTCCTCTCTCCAACTTGGACCGTGAGCCCCATGTGGGACCGGGACGATGTCCAAACTTGGATGTACCCCAGCAGGGCTAGATGCATTGTGAGTGATTAATAAATACAATCTTTAAAAAAGAAATCTCTCTGCTTTCTTCCCTATTAGACTATCAACTCCTCGAGAGCAGGGTTTATCTCTTGCTTTTCCTAAAGACCCGGCAAGTGCCCAGTGCAGACCTCTGCCCGTATGGGGTATTCAAAAAAGACCATATCTACGCACACTACTGTGCTCTCCCAGTGCTCTGCGCACAAGCACAATGGCATAGTGGATAGAGCACAGGCTTGGGAGTCAGAAGGTCATCTATTCTAATCCCAGCTCTGCCACTTGTCTGCTGTGTGCCCTTGGGCAAGTCACTTCACCTCTCTGAGCCTCAGTTCCCTCATTTGTAAAATGGGATCGAGACTGTGAGCCCCACGTGGGACAGGGACTGTGTCCAATCCAATTTGCTTGTACAGGGCCTAGCACATAGTAAGCACTGGACAAACACCATCATCATCATTACTATTATTATCAAAATGTCATTGATTAATTGGTTGACGTGTTTCCCTGGAGGGAAGATGGCTGGGGGAAGAGAGGAGAAGGAGGTATAAGAGGGTCAGGAAATGAGAAGCAGTGTGGTCCAGTGGATAGAGCAAGGGCCTGGAAGTCAGAAGGACTTGGGTTCTAATTCTGACTCCACCACTTGTCCGCTGTGTGACCCTGGGCAAGTCACTTCTCTTTGCCTTAGTCACCTCATCTGTAAGATGGGGATTAAGACTGTGAGCACAGAGTAAGTGCTTAACAAATACTATAACAAAAATTGCTGCGAGTCAAATGTGATTCCTTTGTCTTGCTGAAAGCCTGCATCCCCGCCCCCCCCCCCGCCCCCCTCCGCACCAGCTCCAATTGTGTTTGTGGAAACCTGGGGCAGGGATCTGCCCTAAAGCCAATCTGTCAGGAGGAAGGGAATGGGGATTTAAGCTGCTTCGTTCCTGGGTCACCGGTTGGGATTCTGAAGAGATCTCTCTCTCCTTCCCCCCATCTCCGTCTTACAGTCTCTCTCTCCCTCCATCTCCCTCTTTCAGTCTCTATCTTCCTCCCGCCCCCCCACCCCCCCAACACTGTTTTGGAGCTCCCCTTCTGAGTAGGAGTTGCTCCTCCGCTTTCGGGAAGCGATTGATCTTCCCACTAGGCAATAAAGAAATGGCTTTTAGCAGCTCATGTTTATTTTATTAAACTTATTCGCCAGAGCCCCTGGGCATGAATTTCAACCCTGTTTCCCCCCCACCCCCCACCCCCCTTCACCCGGCCTCCCATCCTCTCTCTGGGGAGCAACAAACGAGCTCCATCCTGCAGCTAAAGCAGAGACAGAGGCCCAGCCCCAGCGCCACTGCCCCCCAGGACTCGATTTCTGGGAAAAGCCGAGATCTGGGGCCTGGACTCCCCATCCAGAGCAGAGTAGGCAACCCCAGAGGCACAGTGACAGGCCATCACACCACCCTCTCCTACCCCAGGACGTGTCCAAGGGGGCCGGAGGACGGGGTCCGCCTGGCCGGCACCGTCACCCCAACTCTGAGCACAACCCAGCAGCCACTGGGTCCGGATCATCCCAGAGAACTGCAGTGGGTTCTACTGAAGGGACACACACCTGGGAATCAGGAGACTTGGGTTCCAATTCCGACTCTGCCGCTTGCCCACTGTGTGACCTTGGGTAAATCGTTTAACATCCCTGTGCCTCCGTTTCCTCGTCTAATAATAATAAGTGAAGCACCTACGATGTGCCAGGTACTGTACTAGACAGTGGGGTGGATACAACCAAATCTAGTTGGACCCAGCACCTTGTCCCGTTTGGGGCTCGCTGTCTCAATTCCCATTATACAGATGAGGTAACTGAGGCACAGAGAAGAGAAGTGACTTGTCCAAGGGCACACAACAGACAAGTGGCAGAGCCTCGATAAGAAGAGATGACCTCCCGACTCCCAGGCCCGTGCTCTATCCACTAGGCCATGCTGCGTCTCATCTCTAAAATGGGGATTCATTCATTCAATCGTATTTATTGAGCATTTACTGAGTGCAGAGCACTGTACTAAGCGCTTAATTCAATACCTGTCCCCCCTCCCATATGGGGCTCGCTGCCAACCAACGCTTCACATAGTGCCCCATACCACAATTACTATTTCAATGGATGGATTTTGGATTTCTCCAGTAGGCGGTTCAAGACAGACCCTAAGTCGTGCGTACTTAACCCTGAGCACTACCATCCTGACCCTCACCCGGTTTGGTATAATCATTTACTGAGTTAGACTGAAAGCTAGTTGAGGGCAGGGAATATCTACCAGCTCTGTTACACTGTATACGCTCAAGCACTTAGCACAGTGCTCTAAGAAAGCACTCAATAAATACAATTGATTGATCGATTGAGCTCTGGCACCCAACATTCATATTACTACCATCTTTTGTGTCCCTGTTTTTCCCCATACCCTGTTTTCCCGGAAAAAAAACCAACTCATCTAGAAGGGTATGGCTGGGATGAGAAAACTTGGAAAAACTCCTCTGAGCTTCCCATCATTGGTAAAATCCAAAAAAACTGCTGCGTTTCCTACCAAAGGTGACGCATTGTCTTGTGCTCACAAGGGCTTAAGTCTGTTGAATAGCCCCACATGTTCACCAAGCAGAGGTACACATGAAACAGTGTGGCCTTGTGGAAAGAGCACGGGTCTGGGAGTCAGAGGACCTGGGTTCTAATCCCAGCTCCTCCATTTGTCTGCTGTGTGAACTGGGGCAAGTCATTTAATTTCTCTGTGCCTCAGTTACCTCATCTGTAAAATGGGGATGAAGACCCTGAGCCCTATCCACATAGGACAGGGACTGCATCTGATCTGATTATCTTGTATCTACCCCAGTGCTTAGTATAGTGCTTGGCATATAGTAATTATTATTATGAAACCACAGCATATACAAAGACCAGCAGCATAATTCCAGTCAAGGGCTGGCCTGAGGGAAGGGGAGGGAACGCCTGGATACTCCTTGTTCCTATCTGAGGAAGTTGTGCCTGACTATATTTGGAATTAAATGCTCTGATTCCCACATGGCCAAATTGATCGATCATATTTACTGGGAGCTTACTATGTACAGAGTACTGTACTAAGCGCTCGGGAGAGTACAACACAACAGAATTAGCAGACATGTTCCCTGCCCATAACGACCTAGTGGAAAGAGCAAAGGGCAGGGAGTCAAGAGGCTAACCCGGGCTCTGCCACTTACCTGTTGTGTGACCTTGGGTGAGTCACTTACCTTCTCGGTACTTCAGTTTTCTCATCTGTAAAGGAGGCTCAATACTCCTGCTCCATTAAAACTTTGAGCCTCATGTGGGACAGAGACTAGGAGACTCTGACTAATCATATAATAATTACCATTATGGTATTTATTAAGTGCTTACCCTGGGTTCCAATCCACTTCACTTCTCTGGGACTCAGTTACCTCAACTGTAAAAGGGGGATAGGGACTGTGTCCAACCTGATTAACTTTTCTCTACCCCACCGCATAGAACACATAGAAAGCGCCCGGTAAGTACCGTAATTATCATCAACTCCTTCCACAGAAGGAGTGGAGTTCCACGGAAGAGCTTCCCAGCCCGACTCCCACGCTGTTCTTGACGAGAGACTCCGCCGCCCGGGATGGCAATAGTGGAACTACTATGGGGTCCGGGTCTTCTGGAGGATCTTTCTTTAAAGAGGATGAGATGTTTGTTTGTGGATATTGCCCCGTTAACCCCTGGATTGTCTAAGCTAAGCTCTCTCCCTCTGAGCTGCCTCAGATGACCCAGGCCATCGTACACCGCCCAAGACAGAGACCTGCCCGAGGTCACTGAGACCCCTCCCTGCCGAGCGGCCTCAGCCACGTGGACCATTGAACATCACCCGGGACAGACACCTGCCAGAGATCACTGAGGCCTCTCCCTGCCAAGTGGCCTCAGCTGATGCAGATCACTGAACATCGCCTGGGATAGAGACCTGCCCGAGGATACTGAGATCACTCCGTCGAGCTGCCTCCACCGGCCCAGTTCATCGAACATCAGAACCACTGCCTCTTGCCCACCTCTAAGACACAAAGATTTCGTTCATTTAATTGCTACTTGCCTAGAAGGGGACATTCCCCCATCTTCCCTCTCCTTGCAGTCTGGCCTGAATCCCCAGTGGAGATACACACAGAACAGGTGTGGCTGACAGACACCCAAGTGATATATCAACATTTTTACTTTATATCAACCCAGCCCTTTGTTTATGATATATCACCATTTTTACTTTACATCAACCCAGCCCTTTGTTTACACCGAAACATTGGCTTCTTCACTCTCAAGGCCCCAAGGACCTGCATACAATTCAGCAGTTTAATCACCAGATTAAGCAGTTATTGCTGTTGAAATGAATAATAATAATAATAATGGTGTCTGTTAAGCGCTTACACTATGGCAAGCACTGTTCTAAGCAGCTGGGGTAGATACAAGGTAATCAGGTTGTTCCACGTGGGGCTCATGGTCTTAATCCTCAATTTACAGACGAGGTAACTGAGGCACAGAGAAGTTAAGTGACTTGCCCAAAGTCACACAGCTGACAAGTGGCAGAGCTGGGATTCGAACTCATGACCTCTGACTCCCAAGCCACGCTGCTTCTCTAGCCACACTGTTTCAATAATAATAATTGTGGAATTTAAGTGCTTCCCATGTGCCAGATGCCGTACTAAGCGCTGGGGTGGATACAAGCGAATCAGGTTGTGCACAGTCCCACCTGGGGCTCAAAATCTCAATCCCCATTTTACAGGTGTGAGAACTGAGGCCCAGAGAAGTGAAGTGACTTGCCCAAGTTCACACTGTAGACAAGTGGCAGAGTCCAGATTAGAACCCACAACCTTCTGACTGCCAAGCCCAGGCTCTATCAACTATTACCATACTCACCATGTCCCCTCAATCCCCTCCTTCCAATCAGCCCTTCTCCATCTCCCCCTCCTCTAACTCCATCCAAACACTCCCACCCCTTGGGTCACCCTCGCCCCTTCCCCACCCCATCCCTGTCATCTTGCCCCAACCCCACCCTTACCCCCCCTCCCCCAGTGCTTGCTCTCCCCAGATGACACTATTCCCTGCTGCTCTGTCTACGGGGGTCTTCATCTTCACCCACTCCCCAGACTCATTAGGAAAGGGGAGGATGACTTCCTTCTTGCTACCCAATGCCACTCCTCACCTGCCTTCTCTCCCACATACCTCCTTCCCACAAATCTGTCCTCTCCCTCCACAGAGACCTCCAATCATAAGACCCCATCCAATTTTCTCAAGTCAACATGCCCCGTTTAGTCTCCATACCCAAACTTCCTTCCCTTGACGATCATATCGATGCCCCTCTCTACTAAAATCAACTTATTTTGTTAAAATCAACCCCTATCCCTTCGTCGATCTCTTGTACTAATCCAAAGCCCTGGATTACCTCCACAGTTTGCTTCCTTCGCTCTGGTGCGTGAGCTGTGGAGTGCGGCTAGTGGAAATTCCGAAATCAGGCTGGCCTCGCCCACCTCAAGTTCATCCTGGTATACTTTAATAATAATGATGGCATTTGTTAAGTGCTTACTATGTGCAAAGCATTGTTCTAAGCGCTTTAACTTCGCCCTCTCCTCCGCCTCGCAAAATTATTTCTCCATTCTTATTGACTTCCAAGCTCTCTGCTCTCACCAGTTGTTGCAGACATTTAGCTCCCTCTTCAAACCCCCTGTCCCCCGACTTGAGAAGCAGCGTGGCTCAGTGGAAAGAGCACGGGCTTTGGAGTCAGGGCTCATGAGTTCGAATCCCAGCTCTGCCACTTGTCGGCTGTGTGACTGTGGGCGAGTCACTTAACTTCTCTGTGCCTCAGTTCCCTCATCTGTAAAATGGGGATTAAGACTGTGAGCCCCACGTGGGACAACCTGATTCCCCTATGTCTACCCCAGCGCTTAGAACAGTGCTCGGCACATAGTAAGCGCTTAACAAATACCAACATTATTATTATTATTCCCCCATTTTTTGCCCTTAATGGTCTGGCCACATACTTTACTGAGAAAATTGAAACCATCTATGGCCTAGTGGGAAGTGCATGGGCTTGGGAGTCAGAGGACTTGGGTTCTAATCCCCACTTCACCACTTGCCTGCTTGTGACCTTCGGCAAGTCGCTTTACTTCTCTGGGCCTCAGTTCCCTCATCTGCAAAATGGGGATTCAGCACCTGTTCTCCCTTCTACTTAAGACTGTGAGCCCATGTGGGACTTGAATAACTTGTATCTACCCCAGATCTTAGTACAGTACTTGGCACATACTAAGCGCTTAACAAATACTGCTATTATTATTATCCTCAGGCACAATCTCCCTCTCCAGTCCCTCCTGCCCCTTCTTCAATTCTCCCATCTTTGTCAACAAGATTGTGAGAAGAGATCTCCTTTCTTCTCTCAAAACTCACCCCCAACCTATGCCTCCAAAACCACCCCTTTGTACCTTATTAAAGCACTTGCCCTCTCCTTTCTTCCCTCTCTGACCGCCATCTTCAACTGTTTACTCTTCAATGACTTTTTCCCCACCATTTTCACACACGCACATATCTCCCATATTCTAAAAATATCCTCCCTTGACCCCACTGCTCCCTCCAGTAATGGCCCCATCTCCCTCCTACCATTCCTCTCCAAACTCCTTGAGCAAGTTGTCTACACCCACTGTCTCCAGTTCCTCTCCTTCAATTCTCTCCTTGATCCCCTAATCTGGTTTCCAACCCCTTCACTCCCACAGAAACCCCTCTCAAAGGTCACAAATGATCTCCTTCCCCCCAAATCCAAGGGCCTCTATTCCATCCTAATCCTTCTGTCGACCATCTCCACCTCCTGAAAAAATTATCCAACTTCGGTTTCACTGACACTGTCCTCTCCTGGGGCTCCTCCTGTCTCTCTGGCAGCTCATTCTCAGTCTCCTTTACAGGCTCCTCCTCTGCTTCCCACCCTCTAACTGTGGGCTCAGTTCTGGATCCCCTTCTATTCTCCACCTAAACCTACTCCCTCGGAGAACTCTTTCGCTCCCGTGGCTTCAACTACCACTTCTTTGTGGATGATTCCCGAATCTTCATCTCCAGCCCTGATCTCTCTCCTCCTCTGCAGTCTCATATTTCCTCCTGCTTTCATGACATCCCTACTTGGATGTCCCATCAACACCTCAAAATTAACATGTCCAAAACACAATTCCTTATCTTCCGACCCAAACCCTGTCCTCCCCTGGATTTCCCATCGCTGTAGACAGCACCACTATTCTTCCTGACTCGCGAGCCCATAACCTTGGCATAATCCTTAACTCATCTCTCTCTCATTCCATTCACATATTCAGTGGGTCACCAAATCCCATTGGTTCTTCCTCCATGATGCTTTCAAAAGCTTCCCTTTCCCCTCCATCTAAATGGCCAATATGTTGGTCCCAGTAGTTGTCATGCCTGGGTTTAATTACTGCCTCATCTTCCTCCCTGACCTCCCTGCCTCCAGTCTCTCCTCTCTCCAGTCCATACTTCCCTCTGTCGCCCAGAGGAATTTTTCCAAAACCCCATTTTGCTCCCATTTCCCCTCTCTTCAAATAACTTCAATGGCTGTCCATCCATCTCTGGCTCAAGGAGAAAGTACTGACCTCAGCTCTCTCCTGCTCATCCACTCTCGTCTCCTGCCACACCCCAATTTACCCTCTTAATTCTTCTCAAACTTAACCTACTCACTGTGCTCTGCTCTTGTCTCTTCCTCCGCTAACCAGAGATCAATGTCTCCCCCACCATTTTCATGGCACTTCTGAGATCATGTCTCTTTCAGGAAGCCTTTCCTGATACATTCTGAATCTCCCCACCTTCTATCTCCCCAACTTCCACTTGGGCTTTTGGGTACTCACTCCTTCTAACCAAGAAGTACTTATGTACACATCTTACAACAATATCTTTATACTCCTATTATTTCCTCTTATCTGTAATTTATTTGTAATTATATTTCTTAGATGGCAAGAAATTTGAGGGCAAAGCCATGACAACTAATTCTATTCTATCTTCTAGAGCTCTAGCCCCGGTAATTTGCACACAGCAGGATGTGAAGGAGAAGTAGCTGGGCTAGTGGAAAGAGCCCAGACCTGGGAGTCTGAGAACCAGGGTTCTAATCCCAGCTCTACCACTTGTATGCTGTGCAAGCTTGGGCAAGTCATTTCACTTCTCTGCGCCTCAGTTTCCTCACCTGTAAAATGGGGATTAAGACTGTGAGCCCCTTGTGGGACGGGGACTGTGTCCAATCCTATTATCCTAGCACTTAATTCGGTGCCTGGCACATAGTAAGTGCCTAACAAATACCAAGGTGATTATTATTGTTGTTATAGCAGGTGCTCAATAAATACCACTGAGTGATTGATAGATTGTTTGGGGGGAGGTGGCCCAGTTCATAGAATCAAGAGACCAGAAATCCCTGAAGTGCTTCCTATAAATTCTCTTTTGTTTGTCTGTTTGTTTTATGGTACTTGTTAAAAGCTTTAGATGGGTCAAACTCTATCCTAAGCATTTAATTAGGTCAGAATAGTCCTTATCCCACATGGGAGCCCACAGTCTTAAGTAGGAGGGAGAACAGGTGTTGAATCCCCATTTTTCAGTTGAGGAAACCGAAGCACAGAGAAGTTAAGTGACTTGCCCAAGGTCACAAAGCAAGCAACTCGCAGAGCAATTGGCAGAGGCGGAATTAGAAGCCAGGTCCTCTGACCGTGCTCTTTCCCCCAGGCAACAGTGCTCTTCTTCAGCAGCACCTCCTCGTGCTGGGGATTTGGCAGGAGATGGGCAGATGGGTGGGAAGAAGTCTGCCTAGCTCTCTCCAGGGCAGATCAAGACAGATGGCAGAAGCCAAAAAAGAAAGAATAAAAACATGGAAACTAAGTGATCCTTTCTCCCCTTCCAGACACCAGCCTCCCCACCTGCCTCTAATTTCGAAGACTTCTGTAATGACTCGGGGAGGAAAAAGCTGGCGGAGGAGGGAAGCCTACAGGGGCCAAGTTGTCTGGCTGGCTGGCCCGCTGGCTGGCTGGAGCTGGGGGATTAGAAAGGTTGGCCCTTTGATGTCTGTAAGAGCAATTCTCCCCTTTCCAGCAGCGGGGAAAGTTTGCTAAGATGTTGCAACTCCTGCAGGGGATGAGTTGATCGATGTGGGTCAATAGGACTGCGGCGTGGCTGTAAGAAGCACAGTGCCCTAGTGGATAGAGCACGGGCCGGGGCTTCAGAAAGACCTGGGTTCTCATCTCGGCTCTGCCACTTGTCTGCTGTGTGACCTTGGTCAAGTCACAACTTCTCTGGGCCTCGGTTACCGCATCTGTAAAATGGGGATTAATACTGTAAACCCCATATGGGACAGGGACTGTATCCAACCTGTTCACCGTGTATCCCCAGCACTTAGAACATTCCTTCGTTTATTCATTCAATTGTATTTATTGAGCGCTTACTGTGTGCAGAGCACTGCACTAAGCGCTTAGGAGAGTACAATGTAACAATAAACGGACACATTTCCCGCCCACAATGAGTTTACAGTCTATAGGTAGGGAAGACAGACAATAATATAAATAAATAAATGACGGAGATGGACATAGGCGCTGTGGGACTGGGAGGGGAGAAGAACAAAGGGAACAAGTCAGGGTGACGCAGAAGGGAGTGGGAGATGAGGAAAGGTGGGCTTAGTCAAGGAAGGCCTCTTGGAGGAGATGTGACTTCAATAAGGCTTTGAAGAGGGGGGAGAATAATTGTTGGATTTGAGGAGGGAGGGCGTTCCAGGCCAGAGGCAGGATGTGGGTGAGGGATCGGCGACCAGATAGACGAGATCGAGGCACTCTGAGAAGGTTAGCATCAGAACGGTGCTTGATACATAGTAAGCGCTTAACAAATACCATTATTATTACTATCTCTCTGGAGGTCATCAGGTCCAGCTCCCTGCCTCTGGGTGGGCTCACCCTGGAATCTTCCCTTGGCTCTGCAAAGTTTGGGCTCACCCAACCAAAAGAATCCCTCGCCTCCCCAAGGCAGGCCCCTGACTTGCACGGGCACCCCGCTCCCCAGATCATTTCTCCCGGGACTCTCCTTTAACCTCCTTCTGGTGCGTCAGTTGAATTAATGAATGTCCAGGCCTGAGGGGACTGACCTCCTAACCAAGGTCTGGGGTCTGCTCTGTCAGCAGACTGCCTTTCCAGCCAGCAGCCAAGGTCTAGTGTCCAAAGAACGGTGAAGGTCCAAGGAGAGGAAAGCAGAGTTAACCTCATGGGGACGGGCTGTGTAATTTTTTCTACATCCCGAACCCATATCACACAAGGCTGGGTCGAGAACGTCATCCTATGCCCTGAGGAGCAGCATGGGCTACAGGAGAGAGCCCAGTCAGAGGGCCTGCGTTCTAATCCCGGCTCTGCCACTTGCCTGTTGAGTGACCTTGGGCAAATCACTTCTCTTGGCCTCAATAATAATAATAATAATGATGGTATTTGTTAAGCGCTTACTTTGTGCCAGGCACTATGCTAAGCCTTGGGGTGGATACAAGCAAATCGAGTCCCATATGGGGCTCAGTCTCAATCCTCGTTTTACAGATGAGATAACTGAGGCACAGAAGCAAAGCGCCCAAGGTCACACAGCAGACAAGCGGCAGAGCTGAGATTTGAACAGATGACCTTCTGACTCCCAGGCCCATGCTCTATCCATTACGTCGCGCTGCTCCTCAGTTTCTTCATCTGTAAAATGGAGGTTCAATATTGGTTCTCCCTCCTACTTAGATCGTGAGCTCCACAGGGGACAGGGACTGTGTCCAACCTAATTAATTTGAATCTACCCCAGCTCTTATAGCAGTATTTGATGTAGAGTACCTGCTTAACAAATATAATAATAATAACAATAAAGCCCTGTGGCCAAATTACCCAGTCCTGAGCCATGTTCCTGTCCCTGACTCCTGGGTCCATAATACCCTGTTTTGAGTCCTGCCTCCAGCTAAGTCCTGCGCTCAGATCTGCTCCTGGGCTATGCCCCCGTCTCTACATCCTGGGCCTGGCACTTGCTACTGCGTCATGCCTCCTTAAGCCAACACTGGGTTTAATCAAGCGATCTCCATGCAAGGCTAGAGAAATTCCTCTGTGGAGCGGTTAAAGAAAAGAGCGTTGCAGGTGGAGAAACTGAGATCCGGCAAGGGCACAGCGGGGCATTCTGGGATTCCCGGGGGGCTATTAGCAGAGAAATTCCTAAAAATCCTCGCTTCTCAGATGTTTCTTCCTCTCGATCAGACACCCAAGCCAGCCTGCGGTCACAATTAGGCTGGGCCTAGAGGAAATAAGGTTAAGGCATAAAGGGATGGTAACGAGCAGGCTTTCCTTGGCGTTTGCTTGGTCCAGAATGTTTGAGAGCGCAGTTGGGAGAGGCAGTAGGCTGGCTGGGATGGGAAGGGGCTGGTTTTGATAGATAGGAACTAGGGGGAAAGCTTTGGGGTTGTGTTGGCGGGGTGACCACTGAGACGGGTCAGACTGCACCTGATAATACCCCACAAATGCTCCGGGGCCGTATCTAGTAAGCATTCAATAAAATAGCATTGATTGGGGACTTGGTAGAATTGTCCGGGGGGTTGTGGGGTGTGTGTGTGTAGGGGGTGGGGGGTGGTGTGTGTGTGTGCGCGTGCGTGTCTTTTGTGGGTATGAAAAATGGAAACTGCCTCCAGAGTGGACTGAGGCTCAGGCAATTGAGGGCAAGGGGCCTTTCTGCTGTCGGGGGTCTGGCCCGGAGGGGCTGAGACCCCTGATCCCAGAGTCACAGGGAACCTGGAGGTGGGGAGGGGAGCCACTGTTCACCTCGTCAGCCCCGGCAGAGGGTACCAGGTAGGAGAGCCTGGGGAGACAGGAGCGGCTGGCTCCCTTCTTCTTCTTCTCCCTGGGTGGCACCCCCTCGGGGGGCGTGGGGGCAGGCGGAGGTGGTGAGGGGAGGACACACAGAGCTGGGAATCCGCAGCCCAGAGGAGAGGGCGCTGTCTGTTGAGACATGTGCGCTTTGGAAGGGGCGGGGGCGGTGCCAAGACCAACTCCATCAGAAATCAACATTTTACATAAAAGACTAATTACTGGTTGGAGGGACTCGGGGTCCAATTAAAACTGAACTTTCGCAGAGCAGGGCAGGGCGCCAGGCTGCAGCTGGGGAGGCGGGCAGGCAGGCGGGAGTTGGGAGGAAAGAGCCCGCCGCTCTCCGCCCCCACCATCTCCCGCAACTTTCCTGGCTAGTGTGTGCTGGGCATGAGGTGTTGCGGGGGTGAAGTGGAGGAAGGGCAGGGCTTGATGTCACGGGGTGGGCAAGGTCCGGCATCCAGACCCGAGTCTGTCCAGCCTCCAGACGAGGGCTCGGGGCCCAGCATCCCCCTGTCTCCCCTGCATGAGAAGCAGAGTGGCCTCGTGGAAAGCGCACGGGCCTGGGAGTCAGGGAACCTGGATTCTAATCCTGCCTCCACCACCTGCCTCTTCTGTGACTTTGGGCGAGTCCCTTTCCTTCTATGTGTCTGTTTCCTCCTCTGTACAAGGGGGATTCAATACCTTGTTTACTTTCCCCCTTAGCTTGTGAGGCCCGTGCAGGACGGAGACCATGTCCAATCCGATTCTCTTGCATCTACTCCACGCGTTCGGCACACGAGAAGCAGCGTGGCTTAGTGGAAAGAGCACGTGCTTGGGAGACAGAGGTCACGGGTTCTAATCCCGGCTCTCCACTTGTCAGCGGTGTGACTTTGGGCAAGTCACTTAACTTCTTTGTGCCTCAGTTATCTCATCTATACAACGGGGATTAAGACTGTGAGCCCCAAGTGGGACAATCTGATTTCCTTGTATCTACCCCAGGGCATGGCACAAACTAAGCGCTTAACAAATATCATTATCGTTATTATTATTAACAAATTTCACAATTATCATTATCGTTATTATTATCATCATCGCTACTAGCTGGGGATTTTAATGACTCACATCCTGCTCAATGTGGATAAACAAAAGTGGGAATGCCAATCGTTTCGGGAATCTGGAACCCTGGTTATTGGTGCCAGCTCTGTCATGCTGTGTGACTTTGGACAAGTCGTTTCACCTCTCTGGGCCTTGATGTCTCCACCTGTAAAGCAGGGGACCGTGAGTCCAACCTGATTAATCTGTATCTACCCCAGCGCTTAGAGCAGTGCTTGGCACATAGTAAGCGCTTAATAAGTATCGTAATAATTATTATTATTACCCATGTCTATCGAGCTCACTGGGGTGTTGTGAGGATACAACAGGATAATAGAGGGAAAAGGGGCTTTGAAAATTACAGTGCCTTAAGAATACACTGTTTAATTGTTGACAGCGTCATGATCTTCATTAGGGGAAACTGAAACAGCGTAACCTAGTGGATAGAGCACGAGCCTGGGAGCCAGAGGCCCTGGGTTCTAATCCCAGCTCCGCCACTTGTCTGCTGTGTGACCTTCACTCTCTGGGTCTCAGTTACCTCATCTGTAAAATGGGGATTAAGACTGTGAACTCCATGTGGGCCAGGGACTGTATCTAACCTGATTATCTTGCATCTACCCCAGCGCTTAGAACAGTGCCCGGCACATAGTAAGCCGCTGACCAAAAAAAAAAAAGAAGGGAAAACTGGGAGTAGTTTACCACTCTTAGAAAATACCCACCTTCACACTCACCTATCCCATCCCAAGATAATATTGTCCCAAGGAAAACATGGGCTATATCAGGCAGGTGGAAACATTCCTTCCTTCAAAAGAGACGATGGTAAGGGCTGCAGTCAGGAAACATAGGCTCTCCCCTTGGCTTGCTGTGTGACCTCAGACTAGGCACTAGCCTTTCCGTGCCTCCGTTTCTTTGTCTGCATCACTTGTAATGAGGATGATTCCTGTGGTCCCCCACAGGTAAGCAGAACATCACTGAGGAAGAAAGGCGCCCTACCTGGGGGAAAGAGTTCAGGCCCGGGAGCCAGAGGACCCGGGTTTTAAGCCTGACTCCACTTCCCTGCTGGATGACCTCAGCTAAGTCACTTGGGAGCAGCATGGCATAGTGGATACAGCCCTGGCCTAGGAGTCAGAAGGTCATGGGTTATAATCCCGGCTCTGCCACTTGTCTGCTGTGTGGCCTTGGGCAAGCCAATTCACTTTTCTATGCCTCAGTTACCTCATCTGTAACATGGGGATGAAGACTGTGAGCCCTCTGGGGAACACGGATTGCGTCTAACCCGATTTGCTTGTATCCACCCCAGCGCTTAGTACAGTGCCTGGCACATAGTAAGCACTTAACAAACACCATAATAATATATACTATAATATATATCTCCCCCTCCTACCTCACCTCGCTTTTCTCCATCTACAATCTAGACTGCACACTTCGCTCCTTTAGTGCTAACCTTCTCACTGTGCCTCGATCTCACCTGTCTCGCCACCAACTCTTGGCCCACGACCTGCCTCTGGCCTGGAACGTCCTCCCTCCTCAAATTCAATAAACAATTACTCTCCCTGCCTTCAAAGCCCATCTCCTCCAAGAGGCCTTCCCAGACTAAGCCCCACTTTTTCTCATCTCCCACTCCCTTCTGCATCGCCCTGACTTGCTCCCTTTGCTGTTCCCCCTCCTCCCAGCCCCACAGCACTTATGTATATATCTGTAATTTTATTTATTTGTATTGATGTCCGTCTCCCCCGGCTAGACTATGAGCTCACTGTGGGCAGGGAATGTCACTCTTTATTGTTGTATTTTATGTTCCCAAGTGCTTAGTAAAGTGCTCTGCACACAGTAAGTGCTTAATAAATATGATTGAATTAATGAATGTATATATATATATATAGTTTCAATTGCCCTCTCTGGAAAATGGGGATTCAATACCTATTCTCCCTCTCCCTTAGATTGTGAGCCCCTTGTGCTACAGGGATCGAGTGTGACATGATTAGTACAGCACTGGGGACATAGTAAGCATTTAACAAGAACCACAATCATTCCTGTTGCTATACAGGCATAGGTACATATGTTCGTACCCCCTCTACGCCCCGAGTGTAGTCGGGATTTCAGCCTGCTCCGTGATTTTCCTGCCTCTGTCTTGGTAGTTGTTTTGCTCGGAGCGAGACAGGTGTTGCTGTTGCTAAGCAGCGCAGACAGAGAAGGTGGCTTGAGCTCTGCGGGGCCCTACAGCTCTGGAGAGGGAGACTCAAGGCACTCATCCTCGGGGAGGACCAACAGGCCACAAGATGGGGAGAAGGAGAGAGAGGGAAGGAGGGAAAAATGGAGGGGGGGAGAGAGAGAGAGAGGGAGAAGGAGAGAGGGTGGGATGAAGAAAGAGGGAAAGGTGGAGTGGGAGAGAGAGGGAGAGAGAGACAAGAAGAAGGAGGGTGGGACAAAGAAAGAGGGAGAAGGAAAGGTAAAGATGGAGAGAGGAAGGGGACAGAGAGGGAGAGAGACAGAGAGGAGACCGGGTGGGACAAAGAAAGAGGGAAAGATGGAAACAGGGAGAGGGGGAGAAAGGAGAGAGGGTGGTTGAGAAAGAGAGAGAGGAAATGAGGGAGGGAGGAGAGGAGGAGGGGGGAGAGATGGGAAAAGAGGAAAAGATGAAGATCAAGGAGAGAGAGGGTGGGAGAAAGAAAAATGAAAAGATAGAGGGGAAGAGAGAAGGAGAGAGAAAGAAGGAGAGAGAAGGAGTGAGGAAATGAGGGAGGGAGAAAAAGAATGAGAGAAAATGAAAGGTTGAAAAAGAGGGAGGAGAGAGGGTGAGAAAGAGGGAAAGAGAGATGGCTAGGAAGAGAGGGAAAGGGAGGATTGGGAATATGGCACAAAGCATCCACTGGGGCAGCGAACCACCCTGGCACACACTGGGCCTGAGGAGGTGCCACAGGGCCCTGCTTGTTTCTTCACCTCTTTCTGCTCCCACTTCAAACTCCACCTTCCTTCCCAACGAAGGGGAAATCCTGGAGTGAGACTTCCATTCCCAGCCATGCCTGGAGCAGGAGCCAGAGGCCAAGCCTGACCGGCGGGCGGTGCACCACTGCAAGGGGTGTGTGTGTTTGTGGTGTGTGTGTGTGGAAGAGGGCTGTGGGAGTCGGGAGACGAGGGGGTGGGGTGCTGGGGGAATGAGGCGGGGATGGGGAGGAAGGGAATTTGGGCCCTGCGCAAAAATCTTGCAACCGTTATGCAAAACTACATGCAAATCAGGGTCCCAGATCTGAGCATCTAACACCCCTGAAGATTAGAGGAGGAAGAGTAAGCAGCATGGTGCAGTGGATAGAGCACAGGCCTGGGAGTCAGAAGGTCACGGGTTCTAATCCCGGCACCCCCACTTGTCTGTTGTGTGACCATGGGCAAGTCACTTCATTTCACTGGGCCTCAGTTACCTCATCTGTAAAATGGGGATTGAGACGGTGAGCCCCATGTGGGAGAGGGACTGTGTACTACCCGATTTGCTTGTATCCACCCCAGCGCTTAGTACAGTGTCTGGCACATAGGAAAGACTTAACAAATACCATAATTATTATTAATTATTAAGGTCACCCAAATCCTGAATGACCCAATTAGAGGATGTAAATCCAATCCACATGACTGTAAACTGCTCCTAGAGGGCAGGGAATCCCAAAACTTCCTTATGTGTACTGTACTTCCTTTAGCGTGCAGCTCACATTAGGCACCCAAAAAATACTACTGATGATAATAAGAAGCACCATGGCCTAGTGGAAAGAGCCTGAGCCTGGGAGTCAGAGAGCCTGGGTTCTAATCCTGGCTTCTGGGTGATCTTGGACAAGTAGAACAGGGATTCAATACTTGCTTGTCTCCCTCCCACTTAGATTGGGAGTCCTGGTTGGAACACGCTGTGTGTCTGACCTGATTATTTTGTATCTACCCTGGCATTTGATAATTAGTGGAAAGAGCACGGACTTGGGAGTCAGAGGATGTAGGTTCTAATCCTGGCTCCGCCACCTGTCTGCTGTGTGACCTTGGGCAAGCCACTTAACTTTTCTGTGCCTCAGTTACTTCATCTGTAAAATGGGGATTAAGACTGTGAGGCCCACGTGGGACAACCTGATGACCTTGTATCTACCCCAGTGCTGAGAACAGTGCTTGGCACATAGTAAGCGCTTAACAAATACCATTATTATTATTAATAATAATGATAATTATGGTATTTGTAAGAGCATACTATGTGCCAAGCACTGTACTAAGAGCACTTATATACATATCTGTAATTTTATTTATTTGTATTGACGTCTGTCTCCCCCACTCTAGACTGTGAGCTCATTATGGGCAGGGAATGTCACTGTTTACTGCTGTATTCTACTTTTCCCAAGAGCTTAGTACAGTGCTCTGCGCACAGTAAACACTCAAAAAATATGACTGAACACAAGGAAATCAGGTTGGACACAGTCCCTGTCCCACTTGGGGCTCACAGTTTCGATTCCCATTTTACAGATGAGGAAACAGACACAGAGAAGTTAAAAGACTTGCCCAAGTTCATACACCAGACAAGTGGCGGAGCCAGGATTAGAACCCAAGACCTCCTACTTCCCAGGCCTGTGCTCTATCCATTACTCCACGCTGCGTCTCTAGTACAGTACTTGACACATAATACAGTACTTGGTAAATAGTATAGTACTTGGCTCATAAGAAGGGCTTAACAAAAACCACAATTATTATTATCATGTCAAGACTAGGTTAACAGAGGCCAATAATTCACTTTCAAGCTCCTGAAACCACTCACTAACCTGACCCTCTACTCAGTTGAAGGGAATCAGTTATGGCTTAAGCCAATGTGGACATGCTACTCTCCTTCTACAACCCATCCCACACACTTCGTTCCCTTAACGCTAACCTTCTCACTGTACCTCGATCTCGTCGATCTCACCGCCGAATGCTCATCCACATCCCACTTCTGGCCTGGAATGCCCTCCCCTCCTCAAATCAGACATCTGTCTGATAAATCCTCCATCTCCCTACCTTAACTGTGAGCCCCATGCGGGACATGGACTGGAAGAGATAACCTTGTATCTCTCCCAGGGCTTGGCACGTAGTAAGTGCTTAACCAAAAACATAATTAATCCATTTTTGCTTCAGTGAACCCTGGTGTTCTGTCTGCCGTTGTTGCATTGGCTTTGTTTGGGGTGATGGTGTGTGTTGTCACGCACACGTTTCCCACTGCCTGCCACGTACTGTGAGTTAAGAACACATTTTTCTGCACTGGAAGCTGTTTTCAAACATCTCTCCGGGTGATCTGGATTTGCCTCAATCTGTCTTGTGTCTGATCTTGGTCATTCTGGATTCAGTCATCCTCCCTGGGGATGTCTGTATGTTCTGGACAGTATGAGAGCCTTCCTCCCGAACTTTCAAATGCCGGGACCTTGGGGACTGACTAAATTCTCCCTAGGTGGGTTCGAGCCCCAGATGTCAAGATCTAGGAGTATTTTGTAGAAGCTACAGGGCCTTGTGGAAAACACACAGGCCTTGGGGTGAGAAGATTGGGTTTGATCCTGGCTTCTCCACTTGTCTGATATATTACTTTAGGCAAGTTACTTAACTTCTCTGAGACTCAGTTTCCTCAACTGAGAAATGGGTATGAAATATCTGTCCTCCCTCCCGCTTAGACTGTGAGTCTCTATTTGGGACAGGGACTATCTTGTATCTACCCCAGGTCTTACTAAGGTGCTTGGCGTATGGCAGATGCTTAACAAACATCACAATCATTATTATTACTTTGCCTTCCTCTTGGGTCATGTTCAGTGGGGCGCCAGGAAAAATGAGGCCTCATCTTGGAATTTACTACCCCAGGGTCCCTAAATGACTTAGTTCTTCCCAGGCTTGCTGAGGAAAGAGGTTCAAAGAACCATATTGGCTTAAAGGAAACTCTGGGATTACCACCAGATGTTTTTTATCTGCACTCTCCCTAGCTCCTCATTAATATGGATGAGCCGCAGTTGGCTCATGATCTGTTGGGGAAGGCAGTGTCATGGGGAGGTACGTCATGGAGCTGGGAGCCCTTGTTCTTCATTTGGCTCCTGCTGAAATGCTGTGTAATAATAACAAACAAAAAAAATATTTAAGTGCTTACCATGTACCAAGGACCGTGGTAGATGAAATGCAATGCAATCCAGTGGGGCTCACGGTGAAAGGAAGGGAGAACAGGTATTTAATCCCCATTTTGCAGAATACAAAACTGAGGCCCAGAGAAGAGAAGTGATCTTGCTTCAGGTCACAATAGAATCCCAGGTCTCCAGACTCCCAGGCCCAAACCCTTTCCACCAGGCCAGGCTTTTGGGAATACCATGGACGGCCCCAAAAACAAACAAATGGATTTTAGAGCAAATTAAACTAAAGTGGTCTTTGGAAGGCCAAATAACTCGACGTAGATTAGCATGGTTTGGACAAATAATCAGGAGGAAATGTCCAGGGAAAAGGTGGAAGAGGCAGACCCACAGCTAGATGGATAGAGACCCTATCAACGATAAAGGCAGAACCGTTAGAAAGATTGAGGATTATGGCAGAGGACAGGACGTTCTGGAGAAAGCATACCCACGGAGTCACTGTGAATCGGAAACAACTCATCGGCACATAATAATAATGATAAAAATAATAATTACGTTGTGATCCGGGGAACGTCACTTAACCTCTCCGTGCTTCCTTTTCTTTGCCAGTTGGATGGTCGGATAAAGCCCCGCTCCTACCCCATCTCCCCTCAGAGAACTACCGCGAGGACAAAACTGAAAACGGCCAGGAAATGGCTTTGAAAAGCACGGAAGGATTCAAGATATTTTGCCTCAGTCTTTGATTCTCGAAACAACTGTCGGTCCCACCGAAGTCTGTGAGCAAGAGGCCTGCCGAATCATCCCTATGGCAGAGATTCCCACAATCTCCTCAGCATTTCCCACCCCTGGTATCATGGCAACAGTGTAGGAACCTCCAGCAGCCCCCAGGCATGCGGACCCAGGACTGTGGGATGGAGATTCGATTTACAGTCACCTCTTTAAAAAGCCACACTAATGGACTGCAGAAAAGGCCCATCAGAAAATCTAAAACAGGGGCTGAGTGGGACATCGGATCCAGATGGATGGGAGCCAGAGGCAGAGAGGGAATGCAATATGGGCAGAGTGGCTGGGGCTTTGGAGAAAGTCATCATTCATTCATTCAATGGTATTCATTCATTCAATAGTATTTATTGAGGTACAATTTGGCAACAGATAGAGACAATCCCTACCCAATAACGGGCTCACAGTCTAAACTGGGGAGATCACTCCATGGTACTTACTGAGTGCTCGCTGTTGTGCACGGCACTGTCCTAAGCGCTTGATAGAGTCCAGTACAATAGAGCTGACCTTGGGCAAGTTAGGTCATTTCTCTCTGCCTCACTTTCCTCATCTGTAAAAGGGGGATTCGATTACCTCTTTTCCCTCCTGCTTAGACTGAGCCCCACGTGGGACAGGGACTGTGTCCGGCCTGATTATCTTGTACCTACCCCAACGCTTAGTACAGTGCTTGTCACACAGTATGTGCTTAACAAAAAGCACAATTACAATAATAATAAGAAGAAGAAGAATGGTATTTGTTAAGTTCTTACTGTGTGCCAGGCACTGTTCTAAGGGCTGAGGTAGAAACATGGTATTCAGGTTGTCCCACAAGGGGCTCAGAGTCTTAATCCCCATTTTACAGATGAGGTAACTGAGGCACAGAGAAGTTAAGTGACTTGCCCAAAGCCACACAGCTGACAAGTAGCAGAGCCGGGATTAGAATCCATGACATTCTGACTCCCAAGCCTGTGCTCTTTTCACTAAGCCATGCTGTCAGCTGGTAGACACACTCCCTGCCTGTGACTTTACAGGGAGAAGGGCCGAAGGGAAGGAGGTTGTAACAAAAAAAGACTATCCATCACGCAGCCGTGGATAATACAGACAGCAGATAATCCACCTGGAGATAATGGAGAGTTGACTTTATATGGAAGTTCTCCCTTTGGCCGGGAGCCCAGATTCTCTTGGGTCTGTTTGGAGGTGGGGGAAGGGGAGGGAGGAGTGTGCCACTTTGCAAGGTGAAGGGGAGCCCCAGTGAGAGAGAGGGAGGCACTGAGCCAACAGAGTCCTGGTCTGCTGACTTTTCCAGGTGCCCCTGGGGGAGGCTGGGAAGCTGACGGGGGCCATCCACGGCTCTCCCGGGCCGCTCAACTCTCCACCTGTGCACTAGGGAGAGCGCTTGCCAGCCGATAACATCTCCCCCGGCGGGAGCAGGGATGCCCTGCTGGAATTCACCGATGCTGTGATTGTTATGACTTCAACTCTGGGCTATTTTTAAAACCACCGTTGGCCCAAGGTGAGGCTCATTCCCTGAGCGAGCGGATCCCGCTTTCTGACTCAAAGGCTTTGAGGTTTGGCCTCCCTTCGCTGTCGGAAATCATTTCGGGGAGCTGGTATTTCGCAGGACAGTGAGCCCACCTGCCGGTGCAGACTCATCTCAGTGGCTCCACTGGAGGCCAGAGGGCCTGCTAGCTAGCCCTGGGACTAGTTTCCCGTGGGCATGGACTTGGGCAGAGTCTGTCGAGTGGCCACAGCAGACACTTCAGCTATGACAAGATGCCCGTCCTGGGAGTTGGGGGCAGGGACTCCCCGCCAAGGACTCTCTCTGTTGTCGCGGGACTGTGGAACTCTTAGAACGTGGGACCCTTCTAGCCAGTTATTCATTCATTCTTCCATCCATTCAATTGTATTTACTGAGCACTTACTGTGTGCAGAGCACTGTACTAAGCGCTTGGGAGAGGACGATACAACAATAAACAGTCACGTTCTCTACCCACAATGAGCTTACAGTCTAGAGAGAGGGAGACAGACAAAAATACAAATAAATAAAATTACAGATATATACATAAGTGCTGTAGGGCTGGACAGGGGAAGAGCAAAGGGATCAAGACAGGGTGATGCAGAAGGGACCGGAAGATGAGGAAAAGTGGGGTTTAGTCTGGGAAGGCCTCTTGGAGGAGATATGCCTTCGATTAGGCTTCGAAGTGGGGGAAGTAGCTGTCTGACGGATTTGAGGAGGGAAGGCATTCCAGGCCAGAGGCACGAGGCATTCCAGGCCAGAGGCACGACATGGGCGAGGGGTCGGCGGCAAGACGGGTGAGATCGAGGCACGGTGAGAAGGTTAGCACTAGAGGAAGGACGTGTGCAGGCTGGGTGTAGACTGAGGAGAAGTGAGGTGAGATATCAGGGGGCAAGGTGGTGGAGTGTTTTAAAGTCAATGGTGAGGAGTTTTTGATGAGGAGGTGGATGGGCAACCACTGGAGTTTTTTCAGGAGTTGGGTGAAGTTATCTGTAAGGATGCTTAATAGGCCTGCCTGCTTGGGCCTCAGTTTCCCCACTGCCACCTATTCATTCAGTAAGGTTAAGGAGGAGTGAGGCTGTCCCAGACTGAGCCATTCAAAATGGCAGGTCCTCAACATGGGGAGTGAAAAGACAGTGGAAGAGGAAAAGCAAAGGGTCAGGTGAGTGTTCACACCACTGGATTGGGTGGAAAGAGGGGGCATCACACCAGGAACTCCCCCTATGCCCCAGGACATAAATCAGAAAAGTTTATGATTTTTTTAATGTGTGTTCTTTCCTCACTGTGGAGGATGAGGCTTGGGCCGCCCCCTGGGTCAATCCAGTTGCCACTTTTTCCAGGATGCACTTGTTCCAGGAAGCCATAGGGGATGGGGGCTGGGAATTGGGGCTGGAGCGAGATGGAGAAGCTGAGCCTTCCCTGGGTTCGATGGTTACAACTTCCTCCTCGTCCTTCCAGTGGATTTGAGCGTTTTGGTTATTTTATTGGTATTTGGTATTGGTTTTTGGTATTTGTTAGGCACTTACTGTGTGCCAGCCACTGCTCTAAGTGCTGGAGAAGGTACAAGGTAATCAGGTTGGACACAGTCCATGTCCCAAATGGGGCTCACATTCTTAATCCTCATTAATGAAGTGAAGTGACTTGCCCTACGTTACACAACTGACAAGTGGCAGATCTGGGATTAGAACCCAGGTCCCTCTGACTCCCAGGTGTATCTCTATCCACTAGGCCACGGCGCTTCTCTGGGGGTGGTTGGAGACATCGAGGTCAGTTGCTTGACCGGCAAAGTCTAAGAAGCCCGGCTCCACCTCTCTGTGTCTGCCCCTGGGCTCGGACCCTGAGGTTCAGCAGAGCTTCAACCAGCCAGAGTCAACAAGAAACGGAACGCCACTCACTGGACCGTCCATCCATATGGCCAAAAGTTTGCTGGTGGGGCTTGAGATGGACCCCTAAGTCCGCCGGCCTGGTAGGGGAGGCTCCTGGTTCGGAGAGTTCAGCAGATCTTGGTCTAGTGATTGGCTAATCCTCTAGACTGCAAATTGGTTGTGGGCAGGGAATATGTCTGTTAATTGTAGAAGCACTCATTCATTCATTCAATCATATTTATTGAGCACTTACTGTGTGCAGAGCACCGTACTAAGCACTTTGGAGAGTACAATACAACAATGAACAGACACATTCCCGGCCCATGACGAGCTTAGAGTCTAGAGAGGGGGAGGCAGACATCAATACAAATTAATAAAATTACAGATCCGTACATAAGTGCTGTGGGGAAAGGGACTAGCACTAGAGGAGTGAAAGGGAGCAAGTGAGGGTGATGCAGAAGGGAGTGGGAGAAGAGGAAAGGTGAGGCTTAGTCTGGGAAGGCCTCTTGGAGGAGATGGGCCTTGAATAAGGTTTCGAAGAGAGAGTAATTGTCTGTCGGATTTAAGGAGGGAGGGCGTTCCAGGCCAGAAGCAGGACATGGGCTATGGGTCAGCTGCGAGAAAGGTGAGATCGAGGCACAGTGAGAAGGTTAGCACTAGAGGAGTGAAGAGTGCGGGCTGGGTTGTAGGAGAGAAGCGAGGTGAGGTAGGAGAGGGCAAGGTGGTGGACTGCTTTAAAGCCAGTGGTGAGGAGTTTTTGCTTGATGCACAGGTGAATGGGCAACCACTGGAATTTTTTGAGGAGCAGGGCGACATGTTCTGAAAGTTTTTGTTCTGGACAGCAGAGTTAAGTAAGAACTGGAGTGGGGAGACAGAAGTCTGGAAGGTCAGCAAGGAGGCCGCTGCAGTAATCCAGGCAGGATAGGATGAGTGATTGCATTAACGTGGAAGCTGTTTGGACAGAGAGGGAAGGGCGGATTTCAGCTATGTTGTGAAGGTGGGACAGACAGGATTGAATGATAAGGATTGATATGGATTCAGCATGTGGGTTGAATGACAGAGCGGAGTCAGATAACCCTGAGGTTATGGGCTTGTGAGCCAGGAAGGATGGCGGTGCCATCTATAGTGATGGGAGTCATGGGGAAGAGAGGGTTTGCGTGGGAAGATAAGGCACTCTCTTTTCGAGAAGCAGCATGGTATAGTGGATAGAGCACGGGCCTAGGAGTCAGAATGTCATGGATTCTAATCCTGGCTCTGCCACTTGTCTGCTCTGTGATCTTGGGCAAGCCACTTCACTTGTCTGTGCCTCAGTTACCTCATCTGTAAAATGGGCATTTGAGACCGTGAGCCCCCCGTGGGACCACCTGATTACCTTGTATCCCCCCAGTGCTTAGAACAGTGCTTGGCACATAGTAAGCGCTTAACAGATACTATCATTATTATGGGTTCAAATCCCGGCTCTGCCACTTGTCAGCTGTGTGACTGTGGGCAAGTCACTTAACTTCTCTGGGCCTCAGTGACCTCATCTGTAAAATGGGGATGAAGACTGTGAGCCTCACGTGGGACCACCTGATTACCCTGTATCTACCCCGGCGCTTAGAACAGTGCTCTGCACAGAGTAAGCGCTTGACAAATACCAACATTATTATTATTACTATTACCTGTTCACCCCCAGCCCCCAGCCCAGCCTGCTCTCCGGGCCCTGAGGCAAAGGGGACAAGGCCAGGCAGCCCAAGTCTTGGCACTCCTGCTAATGAATTCCCATCTCAGTCTGCTCAGGGCAGCTCTCGGGTCTCCGGCCGGGAGCCACACACAGACAGACGGGTGATGGCGAAGCCCCCAACTGTCCGCCTGCCCCCCACCCGAATCAAATCTGCATTTCCTGTTTTGGCCCGCTCTCTGGGCCCCCGAATTTCAAGAGACCACATCCACGAATTGTTTGTCTCCGGAAGGGGACCCACAGGAAGCTTTCCCTTCATTAGAAACCTGAACAGCCCGTTCCGCAGCGGGGATAGGAGTCGCAGTAGCACAGAGCAGCGGCACTGGAAGAGGCCACCCCGAGGTGGGGTGCTGGGCCGACTTCTGTCTAAGGGAAAAGCCTGGAGGGCTGGTGGGGGACGGAGGAGGAGGGAGGGGAATCCATGTCTCTCACAGAGAACCCTGAGGAGGGATAGGAAGGGACTGTTCTCCCCTTCTAGAATGCAAGCTCCTTTTGGGCAGGGCATGTGTCTGTTATATTGTTTCATCGTACTCTCCCAAGAGCTTAGGATAGTGCTCTGCACGCAGTAAGCGTTCAATAAGTACAGCTGACTGACTGGAAGGTGGTTCAGAAAACACACACACATGCACGCACACGTCAACCAGACAAGAGTTGAGGTAGGTACTGCATGGAGAACCCCAAAATAGAAACTGCTTCCAAATCCTTAAGACAGGTTGTCCAATTACTCATCCCGACACACAAGCTCACGTTTATGGGGGACAAAAGAGTCATTTCCTTGGAATCCCTGTGCCCCACCAGGCTGCTCCCACCCCTCCCTGTTTGGGAAGGGGTACCCAATCTCCAGGCCCACTCTGCAGACAGGGGAGAGAACAAATGTCTTCATGGGGTAGGGCCAGAAAAATGAGTTCATCTCACATCTCAATTAATCTGTAAAATGGGGATTGAGCCTGTGAGCCCCACGGGGGGACAGGGACTGGGTCCAACTGGATTTGCTTGTATCCACTTCAGCACTTAGTACAGTGCCTGGCACATAGTAAGCACTTAACCAATACCATCATAACCCAGCGTGGCTCAGTGGAAAGAGCCCGGGCTTGGGAGTCAGAGATCATGGGCTCGAATCCCGACTCTACCACTCGTCAGCTGTGTGACTGTGGGCAAGTCACTTCACTTCTCTGTGCCTCAGTTCCCTCATCTGAAAATGGGGATTAAGAGCGTGAGCCTCACGTGGGACAACCTGATGACCCTGTGTCTACCCCAGCGCTTAGAACAGTGCTCTGCACATAGTAAGCGCTTAACAAATACCATCATTATTATTTTAAGTTCCAGGCTGCCGCTAGGCCCTTTCACTCAAAACCACTCACTGCAGCTGTTTAGATCCGTAGAGCCGATAACTCCAGCCAGGACAAAGATTATAGCCAGCGGCACAAACCACAACGCATTCCCCAGCACCCCCTGCCCCTGAACTGGCTAGCTCTGAGGGTGAGCTTTTCACGGTTCTGGAAAGTTTCTAATTTCAGCAGGAGGGAGATCTTTCTGATCGTCGGGGTTGAGGGTGGGGGTGTGTGGGGGTAAAATCTCACAAACAGGTCCCCAAGGGGAAACATGAGGCCTTCATCTCTGAAGACCTTAAAAATAAATAAATTATTATTATTATTATTATTATTATGGTATTTGTTAAGAGCTTACTATGTGCCATGCACTGTACTAAGCACTGGGGAGGATACAAGCAAATCGGGCTAGGCACAGTTCTTGTCCCATGCGGGGCTCACAGTCTCAATCTCCATTTTACAGATGAGGGAACAGAGGCCCAGAGAAGTGAAGTGACTTGCCCAAGGTCACACAGCAGACAAGTGGCAGAGCTGGCATTAGAACCCATGACCTTCTGGCTCCCAGGCCCCTTCTCCATCCACTACCCCCAAAGAAAAATACTAAACATTGCTGCCCTGGGGTGGTGTAGATATTCATCTGCCTGAGGGCAGGAGACTGGACCAGCTGACTCCTGGAGGTCTTGCCAAGTTGGGCTGGGGCAGGGACAGTGCCAGGGTCATTCATTCAATCAATCGTATTTTTTGAATGCTTACTGTGTGCAGCACACTGTACTAAGCGCTTGGGAGAGTACAACACAACAATGAGGAGACACATTCCTTGTACACAATGAGCTTACAGTCTAGAAGCCAGAGAACCTTGCACGGGGAAAACACTGAAGTGGGCACAGGGAGAGTCTCTCTCCAACATCACCTTTGAACCCAGGGGTGGGCTGGGGCCTTCGGGAGCCAGCGGGAAAAGCCCAGACCGGCTCCTTCCCCGGACAAGTCCTTTCCCTTTTCCTGCCTGCTGTGGCTAACTTGGCCATTCCACTAGGATGGGTGCTGACACGGGCTACTGGAGTGGGCATTGACCAGGGTGTGGTTGAATCGCGCTAAGCTGTGAGCTCGTATATGTCTGTGTGTTGTTGTTTGCACACAGTAAGCGCTCAATAAATATGATGGAATGAATGAATGCCCTAATAATGATGGCATTTGTTAAGCACTTACTGTGTGTCAAAAACTGTTCTAAGCACTGGGATAGATACAAACTAATCAAGTCGGACAAAGTCCATGTCCCACATGGGGCTCACCGTCTTAAACCCCATTTTACGTTTGAGGTAACTGAGGCCCAGAGAAGTTGACTGACCTGCCCAAGGTCACACGGCAGATAAGTGCCAGGGTTAGGATTAGAACCCAGATCCTCCTGACTCCCAAGCCACTAGGCCACACTGCTCAATATTATTATTAATAATAGTAATAATAATAACTGTGCCCTTGTAAGTGTTTACTCTGTGCCCAGCACTGTACTAAGCGCTGGGGTACATACAAGATAACCTGGTTGGACACAGACAACTCTCACAGTCTAGGGGGGAGGAAGAGCAGGCTTTTTATCCCCATTTTACAGATGCGCTAACCGAGGGGCAGAGAAGTTAGGTGACTTGCAAGTTAGGTGACTTGCCCAGGGGCACACGGCAGGCAAAGGGCAGAGCCAGGATGAGGACCCAGGTCTCCTGACTCCCAGGTCTATGGCTCTTCCTGCTAGGCCCCGTTGCTTCTCCGGGTTGAGAGAAGAGGCAAGTCTGCCCCATCATTGGGAGAGGCCGGAGGGAGAGAGCATAGGAGGCCAGCATACGCTTCCTCATCCCCCGGGGAATTGGGACTCGGGCGGCAAAGGGGAAGAGCCGTCCTGTGGATATATGGGGCGCAAGCTAGAATGGTGGGGCCCGGGCTCAGGGAGAGGGAGACGCACAGCTGTTGCTGTTTTCCGTTTCTCCGAAGACACCTTCTCGAGCAAGCTCGGAACGACGATTAAAGAAATTCCGAACGAGGCTTCGGGGGGCTCGCGGCATCCTCCAGAGAACATCTTGTTTGGATTTCTCCTGGCTCTGCGGTTCAGAACACGCAGTCCTCGGGCCCAGGCTCCTGACCCTGCCGGGAGCTCCTGGGTCCTCTATTCCCCGCAGGTGCTCCAGTGCAGATCCCCTGTCCTGCTCGGGGACGCCTTGTCCTTCCTGGTCGAGGAGAGCTAAACAGCGTCGGCTCCCAGGGGGCTGGGAGGGACCCCGAGAGGGGAAGTCGGCGCGTTTGTAGGCGACCAGACTAGCTGCTGTGGGCCTCTCTCTCCCCTTCCCCAATAATCCTGCTCCTCCACCCTGCAGAGTCTCCCTTCGGCTCAGCGAGAGCGGCAAGAGGACACTGCTGTGGGCCTCTCTGGGCCTCAGGCTCCTCATCCGTAAAATGGACACTCGATACTTATTATTCTAATTATCATTAAACTCTTGTTAAGAGCTTACTATGTGCCAGATACTGTTCTAAGCGCTGGGGTACAAGATAATCAAGTTGGACACAGTCCCTCTCTCACACTTCACTTTTCGCTGCCTCAGTTCCCTCATTTGTAAAATGGGGATAGAGACTGAGAGCCCCACACGGGCCAGGGACTGTGTCCAACCCGATTATCTGGTATCTACCCGAGTGCTTAGTACAGTACCTGGAACACAGTAAGCACTTAGCAAATACCAGAATTATTATCCTTATTATTATTCCCATGGACAACCTGGGGATGGGACGGCCAAATGTCAGAGTTTACAGGTCAGAAAGACCTGACTCTGGATCTTTTCGACCCCACTGCTCCAAAACTCCTGACTCTTCCCAGCCCTGCTCAGCAGTTCTCGGATCTGGCTGATGAGCCGTGAGTCAGGCCCTGACAGTTGGCGGGAGAAGCGGTGGCTTTGCCCCAGTCACCAGCAGGCCGTGAGGGCAGTGGCCCCCGAGGATTAGGACTTTGAGCTGGTCCGGGGAAAACCGCCCTCTTCCTCCCCCACGAAAATGCCATGCAGCTTCAGTTCACAGGCTGGGATCAGGCCTCCAGAGTCTGTGTTTCTGAAACATCAACGATGATAATAATAATAATTATGGTACTTGTTAAATGCTTACTCTGTGCCAAACACTGTTCTAAGTGCTGGGGTAGTTACAAGTTAATCGGGTTGGGCGCAGTCCCTGTTCCACATGGACTCACATTCTTAATGACCAATTTATATATGAGGTAACTGAGGCCCAGAGAAGTGAAGTGACTTGCCTAAGGTCACACAGCAGACATTTATTGTGGTATTATGGTATTTGTTATGTGCTTACTATGCACCAACCACTGTTCTAAAGGCTGGGGTGTAGAAGTTAATTAGGTTGGACATAGTCCCTGTCCCACATAGACTCACACTCTTTTTCCCCATTTTACAGATGAGGTAAATGAGGCACAGAGAAGTGTAGTGCCTTGCCCAAGGTCACACACAGCAGACAAGTGGCAGAGCTGGGATTAGAATCTAGGTCCTTCTGACTCCCAGGCCTGGGCTCTATCCAGTAAACCATGCTGCTTCCCCACAATCACAGTGCTAATTGTTCAGCACTTACTATGTGCCAAGCCACACACTGCCGGGACTCTGGGGGCTAGGGGTTGGGGGGCAGTGCAAAATAATCAGGTTATCACAGTTCGTCCCAAATGAGGTTGACAGTGTAAGGGGAAGGGAGAACAGGTACTGAATCTCCATTTGACAGATCAAGATACTGCGGCTCAGAGAAGTCAAGTGAGCTGCCCAAGATCACCCACAGCCGGTCAGTGGTGGAGCCGGGATTAGAACCCAGGTCCTCCGAATGACAGGAGAGGCTGTTTCTCAGACTCCTCGTCCTCTAGTGTTCCAGAAGCCCCTGATCACCCCAGATGGAGGGGGTCTCTGGGGCCAGGAGGGACGGAGGGAGGGAAATTCCGAGAGGGCTTCACTTCTGTGTCCTCCTGGCCCCCTCTCAACTGGCATTTCGACCCTGCCAGCTCCCCCTGAGCCCCCTTCCCCCCTCCGCCTGGTTCACTTCTATTTCTTGTTGACATCCAAGCAAGCCTGGGCCCATCCAGCAGCATGTGCGCGCGCAAGCACACAGACACACACAACACACACACACACTCAAACACACCCGGCCGGCCGCTCTCCCGGAGCCACGCAGGGCTGGTGACAAACCCACAGCGAGCCAGGACAAGCCAAACACCAAATCAGAACCAGATTCCCGGGGCCAAAACAATAGCGTCCAAGAGAAGAACTGAACAGACGGGCTCCGGTGACCCAGCCCCAGATTCGGGGGAAGCGCGAGCCCGAATGGGTTTGTAAGAAGAAAGTCCAAGCCATCCAGCCCCCTCCGCTCAGCCCCGGCTTCAGATGCTCCTCGGAGACCCTCGTGAAGACCTAGGAATGCTCCTCTGCCTCCTCCCCCTAACGACCAAACAAGCAGCAGTGCACAGAGCACAGGCTTGGGAGTCAGAAGGTCCTAGGATCTAATCCCAGCTCTGTCTGCTGTGTGGCCTTGGGCAGACCACTTCACTTCTCTATGCCTCAGTTACCTCATCTGCAAAATGGGGATTAAGACTGGGAGCTCTATGTGAGACCGGGACTGTGTCCAATCCGATTATCCTGCATCTATCCCAGAGCTTAGTACAGAGCCTGGCACATAGTTAAGCGCTTAACAAATACCACAGCTATTATTTTGATTACTGTTACTATTACTCATCAGGATCGGATCAACCACTAGATACATAAGGAGCTCTTACTGAGTGCAGATCTCTGTACTAAGTGCTTGGGAGAGTATAATCCGGTTGGCAGATGTGGTCCCTGCCCTCGAAGAGTTTTCAGTCTACTGTGTGCAGAGCACTGCCCCTAAGCATTTGGGAGAGTTCAATACAATAAAATTGAGAGACTCGGCCCCTGCCCTAAAAGATCTTAGCTGGCGGGAGACAGATGCTAAAATAAATTACTCACCGAATCCCTAGGATTTGAATCCAGGGCTCACTTGCCCAGGCTAGGAGAGCTATTCAGTGCCCAGGGTGGCCTTATCTTGCCAGGCTGGGCCCAGGGACATTGCTCAATGGGAGGGCCCATTGCCTCCTCCCTCCCCACCCCTCCTCCCCCCTACACCCCCACCCTCATTGGTTCTGGGAATGAAATCCGGAACTCGTTCGCATGCCTGCCAGCCTGGGCAACAACTCCAAATCTGGATCTCCCACTCAGCCCGGGAGAAAAAGAATCTCAAGAGAGTGGAGGGGTGCTCACTAAAAGCCACCTAGCAGGACCCAGACATCTCCCGCCTGCTCCTTTCTACCCCCAGCATGGCCCGGGGAGGGTCGGGAGATCCGGATTCAAGTCCCAGAATCCCAGCTCCTGCCACTGGCCGCTGTGTGACCTCGGGCGAGTCGCTGATCCTCTCTGGGCCTCAGCTTCCTCCACTGGGAGGTGAGGATAATGAGACCTGCCTCTCCCTTCCTCCCAGCGACGATGTGAAGATACAATGGAACAGATAAAGTGAAAACCCTGTGGGAAAATAAAAGCACTCCACTAATTCGAGGTGCTATCTCTGGGGTGAGGTTGAAGCTGGATTTTTGAACGGCTTCGTGGAAAAAGTCAGAGGACCGGGAGAGGAGGGAGTTTGGAAGCCAGGAGGGAACAGATCTATCTGATCTCAGACTAGGAAGAGCAGGAGTTAAGGGCTTGGGACCAGCCCCAAATGCTGTTTGCATCCACCCAGACCCACCGACTCTGCTCATTCCAACCAAACCCTTGGTTGGTGTTTTATCTGCAGGGAGACCTCCACAGCAACAAAGAAATCAGTTCCCTCTCAAGGTATTTCTCCTCCAGGAGGGCCACTTGGTTTCTAGCAGTGGGGCTGCCAAAGCCGACGAGAGGAAGATATTCCAAACGCAATTCAGAAAATATCCTCCATTCAAAATAATAATAATGATTGTGGCACTTGTTAAGCGTTTACTATGTGCCAGGCACTGTTCTAAGTGCTGGGGTGGACACGAGCAAATTGGGTTGGACATGAGCCCTGTCCCACATTGGGCTCAGCATCTTAATCCCCATTTTACAGCTGAGGTAACTGAGGGACAGAGAAGTTAAGTTCATTCAATAGTATTTATTGAGCGCTTACTATGTGCAGAGCACTGTACTAAGCGCTTGGAATGAACAAGTCGGCAACAGATAGAGACGGTCCCTGCCATTTGACGGGCTTACGGTCTAATCGGGGGAGACGGACAGACGAGAACGATGGCAATAAATAGAGTCAAGGGGAAGAACATCTCGTAAAAACTGATGGCAACTAAATAGAATCAAGGCAATGTACAATTCATTAACAAAATAAATAGGGTAATGGAAATATATACAGTTGAGCAGACGAGTACAGTGCTGAGGGGAGGGGAAGGGAGAGGGGGAGGAGCAGAGGGAAAGGGGGAAAAGAGGGTTTAGCTGCGGAGAGGTGAAGGGGGGTGGTAGAGGGAGTAGAGGGAGAAGAGGAGCTCAGTCTAGGAAGGCCTCTTGGAGGAGGTGAGTTTTAACAGACTTGCCCAAGGCCACACTGCAGACATGTGGCTGGAGTGGGGATTAGAATCCAGGTCCTTCTGACTCCCAGGTCCGTGCTCTATCCACTAGGCCAACCTGCTTCTCAAAAGTAGATCAGCATGCAGGTTGTCTTAGCAAAGTGTGTGGAACAGCCCCACATGCACTGGGGGGCTCCTGAGGGCATTAGGATTAATCTGCCCTGGAGAAGAGAAGGCTGTCCGGTAATTTCAAAAGAGTCCTCTTGCCGACAAGAGGCTTTGACCGCAAGAGAGCTGAACTCATCTGTGCCTCTGGACCCATATGATGGAATGGGGAGTCTGGATCTGGGAATGGGGAGTCTGGGGTAGAGAGTTTATTTTTTCCAGGATCAAAGACAAGTACATAGTCAGGGTTCTCTTTCGAAGTGGCCCTGACACTTGCCTGCTGAGTGACCTCAGGCAAGTCACTTCACTTCTTGGGGCCTCAGTTGCCTCATCTCTAAAAACGGGGATTCAATACCTGCCCTCTCTCCCCCTCAGATTGGGAACCCCATGTGGGACAGGGACAGTGTCCACCCTAATTATCTGGTATCTCTCCCAGTGCTTAGTACGGTGCTTGGAATGTAGAAAGCGCTTTACAAATCCCATGAGTAACTCAGCATGCCTGAATCTTCACCGTGTCACACACATTCATTCCAACATATTTATTGAGCTGTGTACTGTGTACTAAGTGCTTGGAAAATACAATTCAGCAACAACCTCAAACCCTTAGGGTCCTATAGGGAGGACAGCATTAAGATGCAGCATGAGGGATTGAGGTCAGGCACCAGGAAGAACTACCTGACCATCAGCATCTCAAGACACTGCCAGAGGAGATTTGAGATTTAGAATTCTGTCTGCCGGAAGAGGGGTTTGACTATCTCGGCCACTTTGGGCCCAAGTAGCCCGGGAGTCCTGTTTCCCAGTCCCGTTCTCCGTGGTAGCTCTTTGCCTCTCCGGACGGGGACCGACAGGAGGTAACCATGACTTCCTGTGAGGCTGGATTCTGGGAAAATCCTAAAGAAAACAGGCACCCAACACCATCCTGCCCTGTTTCGACGATGCTGAGACCTTGCCTCCCATCATTCGTTCAGTTGTATTTACTGGGGGCTCACTATGCGCAAAGCACCACACTAAGCACTTGGGAGACTACAGTATAACAATAAGCAGACACATTCCCTGCCCACAATGAACTCACATCTGCTCTCTTGGGGGCATCGGGAAAAACGCCGGGTGGTGGGTGTACCGTACTGCTTTAGACTAGCCTCGTCATCGCTCCGGGCCTCGGTTTCCGCTGTGAAAAATGGGGAGAACTTTTCCTTCTCTGGACCTCAGAAAGATGTGGAAGGAGGAGCGGGGTGGGGGGAGTGGAAGAAAGCTGTGGGAACCAACAGACTGCTGAAGGAAGCCTGAAAGGAAAGGGGTGGGTGTATTTCCCCCTCCCCTGCAGGGCCCTGGGGGTCCACGCAGAACTTCAGTAGGGCCAATCCCCCTTCGAAGGCACCCACAGAGTCCCAGCGCACCAGGCAGGGATTAAACGGAATGCAAAAACTTCCTACCCCCCAGATGGCACGCCCTTTGCAGGAACTTTCACTAACAAGGACAGCTAATCCTGCTAGGGAAATTTCTTCACCCAAACATAATCCCAGAGCAATAATAACAATAATAATAATGAAGGTGGTAGTTGCTGAGTGCTGAGTCAGGGCCAAGCCCTGTGCTAAGCGTGGGGCAGATACGAGGTCAGAGAAGCCGCCCGGCCTAGTGGATAGAGCTCGGGCCTGGGAGTCAGAAGGACCTGGGTTCTAATCCCAGCTCCGCCACTTGTCTGCTGCATGACCTCGGGAAAGTCACTTCATTTCTCTGGGCCTCAGATACCTCAACTGTAAAATGGAGTTTAAAACTGCGAGCCCCACGTGGGACAGGGACTGTGTACAAACTGATTTGCTTGTAACTACCCCAGAGCTTAGTACAGTGCCTGGACAGAGTAAGCTCCTAACAAATACCACAATTATTATTATTAGAGTTTCCCCAGAACTTTTTCCCTAAATCTTAGCTCTTGCAGCTCCCCAGAGCCTCACCGAAGAAGGGAGAAAGTTCACTTGTCCCCACTGAAGGGAGGAGCAAATGGAGGCTTGGGAAAGGGATGATGGGGACACAGTCAATAGGAAATTCGGGAAGAAGCGTGTTCTAGTGAAAAGAGCGTGGGCCTGTGAGTCAGAGGACCTGGGGTTTTAAGCCCAGTTCCACCACTTCCCGGCTGTATGACCTCGGGCAGATCCCTTTGTTTCTCTGGGCCTCAGTATCCTCATCTGCAAAATGGGAAATCGGTGCCTGTTCTCCATCCTACTTAGACTCAGTGACTGTACCCGACCTGTTTATCCGGTAACTACCCCAGCTCTTACTACAGTGCTTGGCACCTAAGTGCTTAGGAAATACCATTATTATTGTTATTAGTCAGGAAGGGGAGCTCTGGTCTGCGGGTCTTCTCTTCTGGAACACTGGGTCAGAGGAACGTTCTCTTGCTGAGAATTTGACTGCAGGTAACTCACACACACATAGAGACATGCATGCGTGCACACGTGTGTGCACACACAAAAGTCAAGAGGACTTAAGAGCTGCATTCTTGGGTGCTTAGTCATGGTTGGGTGGTGGGGCAGCGAAGGGGGAGGTGGAAAACAAAAGTTCAGGAAGAGATTCCTTGCCCAGCATTAGAAGTTCCCCAGCACTTCAAGAGAAGCAGCGTGGCTCAGTGGAAAGAGCACGGGCTTGGCAGTCAGAGGTTCGAGTAGGTTCGAATCCTGGCTCTGCCACTTAGCTGTGTGACTGTGGGCAAGTCACTTAACTTCTCTGTGCCTCAGTGACCTCATCTTTAAAATGACGATTAAGACTGTGAACCTCACACGGGACAACCTGATTACCCTGTATCTACCCCAGCGCCTAGAACTGTGCTCTGCACATAGTAAGCGCTTAACAAATACCAACAACAACAACAAAAAAGTTGGCTGCCACAGGCCCAGATGGGATTTAGAGGACCTGGATTCATTCATTCATTCTCTGGACCTCACTTTCCTCTTCCGTAAAAGGGTGATAAAATACCTTTTTGAAAAATGGTATTTGTAAGCTCTTACTATATGCTAGGCACTGTATTAAGCACTGGAGTAGATACAAGATAATCAGGTTGGCCAGAGTTCCTATCCCATACAGGGCTCACAGTCTTAGCCCCCATTTTACAGATGAGCTAACTGAGGCACGGGAAAGTGAAGTGACTTGCCCGAGGTCACACAGCAGACAAGTGGCAGAGCCAGATTAGAACCCAGGTCTTTCTGACTCCTAGGTCCGTGCTCTATCCATTAGGCTCCGCTGCTTCTCTGTTACCCTGTACCATTCTCCCTTCTCCTCCTCTTTACACTGTGATCTTCATATGTCTGACCTGAATATCTACCCGATATATATCTATCTACCTACCTAGGCGCATAACACTGTGCTTGACGCATAGTAAAGGCTTAACAAATAGACTGTGAGCCACACCTGGGACCGGGACTGTGCCCAACCTGACTAACTTGTATCTACACGAGTGTTTAGAGAGGTGCTTGAGACATAGTAAGTGCTTAGTAAATGCCATTATTAAATAACACTTTTTTTAATATTAAGGCTCAAGCACAAGCAGGTAGTGGATACCAAAGGAAACTAAGCAGTGGGACTATAAGAAAGCAAATTTCCTCTGCCCATCATTCTGATGCCCTCTGCCCCAGAAGATGGATGGGGTGAGGAGCCACAGTGCCCTGGGAGCCAAAGGTGAGGGCAGAGGGGTAGTGGTAGAAAATGATGGAGGACAAGGCAGAGCTTTGGAAGCCGAAGGGGAGGAAGAGGGGTGGTGGAGGAAGAGGATGGGGGGGGGAAGGCAGAGCTTGAAAGTGCCCCGGAAGCTGACAGTGAGGCAGAAGGGTACCAGTGAAAGAGGATGAGGGGGACAAGATAGAGCTTGGCAGTGCCCTGGAAGCCGAAGGTGGGGCAGAGCGGTAGGGGTGGAAGAGGATGACAGGGGGAAGGCAGAGCTTAGCTGGCTAACAGACAACAAAATATTGGAGATTCTGGACCTGCCTATAGGACTCCCACCCAACCCGGGGCCCCCACCAAGCCAAGCCTGGGGAGGAGCCTAGGGGCAAGCGGGTTTGGGTGAAATGGGTGGAGTGAGTGGAGCCTCCTGGGGAGGAAGCAGTGACCTCGATACGGCTCCCTGGTTGGACCAGGCAGGCACCTGCTGGGGGCTCGGCGGGGCGGAGCTGCTTTTCATTTTGGCAGTGGGAGGAGGAGGGACCAAAGGAAGGGTGGGGGTGTGGAAAGAGCAACTGAAGGGCTTCCTGACCCAGGGAGACCCTTAGGGCTGTCCAGATTCCAGGACAGGGGCTGGAGGTGGTCCAGGGAGAGATGGCTTATCACCTGCCCCTGCCCTGGGGTTAAAAGGGTCAGAGGGAGGTAGGCCAGGCCAGGGTGAGGGCGTGCATGTGCGGACGTGCATGTGTGTGTGTGCGTGCGTGTATGTAGCTGCTGAGTTGGTTACCCTGGCAACCGCCTGCAACTCTGTGATGCTCTAGCCCAGCGTGGGCATTCTGTTGCAGTCACTTGCGGTAATTAGAAATGATAATCTGTGGTATATATTCAGTATTTGCTCTGTGCCACGCGCTATGCTGAGCACCGGGGGTGGGGGTGGGAGGGCTCCTTGCTCAGGGCCCCCACCGCTCCGGGGGGAACCTGAGAGAGCCAAGCTGCTGGCTCTGCCTTCGGATCCTGGCTCACGGCACGTGTGTGTGTGTGCGTGTGAACATGTGTATGAATAGGTGTGGGAAGGCCTGGATGTTTATGTAGAAAGAGTCTCATAGTGACTCATCACTTGTGTTCAAGTGTGTATATATCAGTGTGTGTGTGGGCATGTGCATCGGTGGGCTGATGTGTGTATGCGGGAGTATGCGGAAAAAATCTTGCAGTGACTCATCACTATCATTTAAGGGTATGGAGGCTTAAGACTGTCTATGTGCATGTGTGTGTTTGTGTGAGTGTGTGCGCACGCACGAGTGTGCGTATGTGGAAATTTTTTCTGTCACCACACAGGCTGTTCTTGTTTTTCAGAGGGCAAGAGGACAGGCATTTCTGCAAGGGCAATCTGATGGGCCTGTCTCAGTCTGAGCTCAAGCCACGTGCCCCATGCCTCCTCTCCTGGGTAGAGGAGGCGGGAGGGTGGGTCACCCGGGATGGGCAGAGACCCTGCCCACTTCGGTCTGGGCGCTTAGACCTGTAGGTGGGCACCAGACCTCCAGCGGGTTGGGGCACTTCGCTGCCCATTCCCACCTACTGATGATCTTTGCCAGGATAAGGATCATAATTTGTCCTTCCCCATTCCCAGTTAATAGCCACGGCCTCCAGTCTGGGCCCAGAGGAACTCGGGACATCCCACCCCCAAGCTATCATTTCCCCATTTTACAGGGGGGAGACGAGGATCCCCAGAGTGGTGAAGTGGCTTTGCCTAAGGTCACACAGCGAGTTGGGGCAATCATCAATCAATGGGATTTACTGAGCGCTTACTATGTGCAGAGCAGTACACTGAGTGCTTGGGAGAGTACAATACAACAAAATTGGTAGGCATGCTCTCTGCCCAAAACGAGCTCTCAGTCTATAAGGGAAGATAGACATTAATATATGATGGCTACGTGCATAAGTACTCTGGGGCTGAGGGAGGGGTGAATAACGGGTTCAAATCTAAGTGCCAGGGTGGAGCAGCAGGGAGTGAAGAAAAGGAAATGAGGGCTTAGTCAGGGAAGGCCTCTTGGAAGAGATGTGCCTTCAATAAAGCTGCTCGGGGAGTCACATAACTAGCCCCGGGGTGGAACCCAGAATCCCCAAACTCCCAGCTCAGAGTTCCAGCCACTCAAACCAGTGGCTTTTCTGGAAACCAGAGGAAGCTTGGACGATGAAGCCGACTGGTCTTTCTGTAGGCGGCCCGGGCAGCAGGAGAATGGGCTCACCTGCCAGGCCTTGTTCTATTTACTCTGACTCGCTCTTTTACTGTTCTCAGTATTTCTAAATGTCTCCTTCTCCACACAGCCATCTCCTTTTAACCATCTCCAGCCCCTCCTTGGCCAGAGACCCCGGAGGAGATAGATCTGCACATTTGAATTTTATGACATTCGACCTATGTTCGAGTCATTGCATTTGGACCGGCTGACCATCTAGCTCAGGGAGACTGGATTGGAGGAGTCTCCCCATTTCTCCTGGATGCTTCTCTTATTGTTGGGCACCAGACCTGAGGATGAAGGGCCTGGGGCTTCCATCCCCCCTAAGCAGGGACACCCGAATTTACTCCATGTGGCAGGGAAGTCAGCAGAAAGCAGGAGCAGCTGGACAGGCCACAGCACAGCGTCTACTGCAAATGATATTTGTTAAGCGCTTACTATGTGCCAGGCACTGTAGTAAGCTCTGGGGTGGATACAAGCAGTCTCCAGGCAGGAGGGCAGTGGGGGTGGGGGAGGACAGGGGCCTGGAGCTATAGCTCTGAGGAGAGCTGAGATCTGGAGCAGGGGGGAGTGAGAAGAAACTGAGAGAAATCAAGGAGCAGCAGCTGCTGGGAAAGCAAAAAATCTTGGAGAAAAAGCTGTTTTTTCTTCCAAAGAAGCTCAGGCAGAGGAAAGACAATATTATGCAAACACAGTGTGCTCCTCCCTCCTCTCTGAGGTGCAGAGGAAAACCTAGGTGGAGGGGTCCCTGGGTCCTGACCTCTCTCTCTCTCTCTGAGGGACCCTGGGGTCCCAGGGAGGAAACCCAGGACCATGCTAGTGTGCGGGCCAGCCGGCCAGAGGTTCAAGAGACCCCCGAGATGACCAAGCCCCAAATCTCCATTTCCCAAGCTCTGCCCGGCTCCGTGAGCTCCAGCACATCACACAGGTGACTGCGGGAGGCAAACAGTTCATGACCGCGGTGGGGCGTGCCCGGGCCCACAGGCTGGCGATAAAATCTGGCTTTGCAATGTACGGGGCACAAGGCAGTGTTGTGCCAGTCTAGGAATCGCCCGGCCCGCCCCCGGCTCCTGCCCTGGCTTTGGCTGCCAACTTTCATCCACCAATACCTCTCCCTGGCTCCAGGCCCACCTCCACCAGGAAGCCCTCCCCAACCATCCCGCCAACGCTCCAGCCCTTTGGCAAAAATCCCACCCTGCCCCTCCCTCTCTGCTCACCCTTCAGATGTCTCCATCCACGGTTTTGTTGATTGAAATCTTTGTCTCGTTTCTCCAAGAAGTAATAATGATGATGGTATTTGGTAAGTGGTTACTATGTGCCAAGCACTGTTCTAAACCCTGGGGTAGATACAGGGTTATCAGGTTGTCCCACATGGGTCTCACAGTCTTAATCCCCATTTTACAGATGAGGTAACTGAGGCACAGAGAAGTTAAGTGACTTGCTGACTAGTGGCGGAGCCGGAATTAGAACCCACAACTTCTGCCTCCCAAGCCCGTGGTCTTTCTACTAAGCCACGCTGCAGAGAGAAGGGCCCAGTTCAATCCTCTCCCCAAGACCCCAAGGAAGAGGGAAAGTATTGGTATCTGGCAGACTCTAAGCTTGTTGTGGGCAGGAAATGTGTCTATTGTTATTTTGTATTCTCCCAAGCGCTTAGTACAGTGCACACTGTAAGCACTCAATAAATATGACAATGAAAGAATGAAAGTTTCTGGTTAACCAAGAGCCAGGGCGGTCCTAAGGAACCATGCCAAGGAAGGGCTGGTGTTAGCTACCTGGCTATCAGGATGACAGTCTCTGAAGAAGACTGTTAGTCGGAGGAAAAACGGGAGGGGAGCCGACACTGATGGTTGTGGTCTTCGTTAGGCATCTACTAAGTGCCTACAAAGTGTTAGCACTGTGTTAGCGCTGAGCTTAGCTCTGGGGTAGATACAGTGCAATTGGTTTTGGGACCGCCCCTGTCCCACAAGGGGCTTTTAGTCGAAGGGGGAGGGAGAACAGGTGTTGAATCCCCATTTGGCAGATGAGGAAACTGAGACCCAGAGACGTTCAGTGACTTGCCCCAGGTCACTCAGCAGACAAAGGGCAGAGTTGGGTGTAGAACCCGGGGCCACTCATCGGGCCGTGCTCTTTCCGTTGGGCTATACAGCTAGTGAGAGGGCCCTCTCCATCGATCAATCTGTGGTATTTATTGAGCGCACACTGTGTGCTGAGCACTGGACTAAGCATAAAATGTTGGCTGGAGAAACGTTGAACCTGCCAGGCATTTGGTGGGGAGGCAACTCCTAAAATCAATCAATCATTGTACTTACTGAGCGCTTACTATATGCTGAGCACTGTGCCAAGGGCTTGGGATTGATTGGGAAAGTATAATGTACGATTTCATAGACATGTTCCCTGCCCACAAGCATCTTACAGTCTAGAGGGGGAGACCTCAGCCCCTCCCAGCACTCAGACAAGATCTGTTTGCTCATCAGATTAGGAATACAAAAACATCAACAGAGCCAATTCCGGGTCCCCCCCCCCCCACACCAGCACGATTGTGTCCTCAAAGAAAATCCTGCGCGAGGAGAATAATAATGTTGGTATCTGTTAAGCGCTATGTGCCAAGCACTGTTCTAAGCCCTGGGGGAGATACAAGGTCACCAGCTTGTCCCACGCGGGGCTCACAGTCTTAATCCCCATTTGACAGATGAGGTCACTGAGGCCCAGAGTTGTGACAGAAGTTGGCAGCTGTCACCGACTCACCCGCCCTGCGCCCCCAAATCCCCTCCCATTTCTTGTGACAGCTCTCACCAGCCATCTAAACCCTCGGCACAAGTAAGTCTATTCATTTGTTCTTTAATCACTGAATTATTTATCACCTGCCATTCTTACTCTTTCACCTATTCTAATGGGCAATTAGTATCCGCTTGTCCCCTCGTTAGAATGCAAGCAAGCTCTTTGGGGACAGGAAACGGACCTTTTTTATTCTTCTCCATATTCCCAAGCATCCATTACAAGTTGCTTAATTTCTCTGGGGTCTCAGTTTCCTCACCTGTAAAAGGGAAGCAGAGTGGCATAGTGAGAGGTAGCGTGGCCTAGCGGATAGAGTATGGGCCTGGGGGCCAGAAGGAGGTGGGTTCTAATCCCAGCTCTGTCATTAGTCTGCTGTGAGATCTTGGGCAAGTCACTTAACTTCTCTGGGCCTCGGTTTCCTCATCTGTAAAACGGGGATTGAGACTGTAAGCCCCACGTAACACAGAGGCTGTGTCCAACCTGATTAGTTTATATCTACCCCAGGGCTTATTACAGTGCCTGGCACATAGTAGGCGCTTAACAGATATCATTATTAAGAACACTAAAAAATAACACACACCTGTCCTTCCTCCATCTTAGTCTATAGGACGGGGACTGTGTCTGATCTGTATGTACTGCAGTGTTTAGCACATTGTAAGTGCTTAACAAATGCCACTATCATTATCACCATGTCAGTGCTGAGAACAGAGGAGGCACTAGGCAAATGCGGTTGACACTGGGCCTGATGAGGTCTCCCTGGGGTCTTCTGGAGAGGACAGCCCTGGGATGGAGGAACGGATCCCGGAAAAGCAGCCATTGGCGGCTCCAGGAGTTCCCCTGGGCAGGACGGATCAAGTCGCTTCCAGTCGATCTCACCTCAGCCTGCTGGCTTCGGGCCCCAGCAGCGGGTGACCTAGTTAAAGGGGTGTGTGGCTGAAGGAATCAGAGTTCCAGAAAGCCCCACGGCGGCCTACAAAGCGTGCCTCGCTCCTCCCCTCCTGGGAACGCCTGGTGACAGAGAGGGAGCAAGGGATCATCCTGAAAAGCAGAAAGAGAAGGCTCTTTTGGTTCCTTTTTGGGGTGGCAGCCGAGGCCGGGGGGCCCGAGGAGGAGCAGGAACGGGCTTTTTTTCCCCGGGCTGGACCCATCGGCATGGTAGGAGTAGGCCAGGGGAGATTTTGGCCCATTGTAGCCTGGGCTACAGGGTCCAAAGGGCAATGGAAACATTAGAAACGGTCCAGTGAATTGGCTCTCTGGAGACAGTCTAGATCATTCAGGCCTGGGACCTAAGTGGTCTTTTCCAGTCAGACTAACAGGATATTTGCTCCAATACCTCACTGGTGGGAGGTGTGCATGTGTCCATGACTTTTGGCCCTAAATGAAGAAAGTGGCCTGAAACGAAGTAATGAAAAAAGAAGAAAGAAATGAAGAAAATGTACGCAGTGTTTAGCACCTTGTAAGCGCTTAGCAAATGCCACTATCATTATTATCACCATGACAGTGCTGGGAACACAGGAGGAACTAGGCAAATGCGGTTGACGATGGGCCTGACGAGGTCACCCTGGGGTCTTCTGGGGAGGAGAGCCTCTTCCAGGAGGTCTTCCCTGGTTACTCTCTCACGTCCCCCCTAAAATACCACTTTGGTTCCCCCGAACCACCTACGCACTTAATAATTCACAGTCCACAATACAATGCCGTTTCCCACCCCCACAGCACTGATAAATTAGGGATAAGATAGGTTGTGAGCCAGCCCTGCGTGGGACAGGAAATATGTCCCACCTCAAAACAAAGCACCTGAAGAAGAGAAGCAATGTGACCTAGTAGATAGAGCACTGGCCTGGGAGTCGGAAGGATTTGAGTTCCAATTCCGGCTCTGCCACTTACCCGCTGTGTGACCTTGGGCAAGTCACCTAACTTCTCCCTGCCTCAGTTACTTCATCTGTGAAATGGGGATTAAGACTGAGCCCCGTTTGAGACAGAGACTGTATCCAACCCGATTTGCTTATATCCACTCCAGCGCTTAGTACGGTGCCTGGCACATAGTAAGCACTTAACAAATACCACAATTACTATTATCAGCATCATCTATCCCAGCACTTAGCACACAGTAATCAATCGACAGTATTTACTGAGTGCTTACTGTGTGCAGAGCACTGTACTAAACACTTGGAGGAGTACAATATAACAGAGTTTGTAGACACCGCCCATTATGAGCTTACAGTCTACAGGGGGGAGATGGACATTAATGCAAATAAGTTATTGATATGATATTGATATTGAGATATAATAAAATATCACAATAAAATGATATCGACATAATTGAAATAAGATATTGATATGTACATACGTGCTGTGGGGCTGAGGGTGAATTAAATATCAGGTGCCCAAAGGGCCTAGATCCAGGTGGTCCAATAAGCGCTTAAATGAATGTCATAATTACTCTTAAATCTTCTACACTATCTAATGTATTTAATGTGTCCATCTTCCCTGCTAACATGTAAGCTCCTTGAGGTGTGGGATCCTGTCTACTGATTTCTATCATGCCCTTCCAAGTGCTTAGCCCAGTGTTCTGCATACTGTAGGTGCTCAGTAAACGCTAGCGACCAACTGATAAGGAAACCTGCTCCCATCCCCGCCGCCCTCCCCAGGAGAAATCCACAGCTCGGGCACTGTACAGGTGCCTAACTTGTCCCATCTCTGCGGGCTCCTTCCCCCCTGGCCTTGCCAACCCCCTACCCCTCTGACCGCCCCTCACTCCAGCTACTTCGGAGGGGACAAGGTCTTCCGTCCCAGAGCAGCTCTGGAGGTTGGGGAGGGGCCGGGTCACCCCCCAGGGCTCCCTCTATGCCTGAAGACTCCCACCCCTTGGACAACCCCAAGATGGCTGCCTCCGCCCTGGACACCTGAGGCCAGCGGGAATTAGGGGTTGTTTGCTTTTATCCATCCCAGAGCTTAGTACAGTGCCTGGCACCTAGTAAGCACTTCACAAATGCCACAATTTTTTTTTTTTTTTGCAGCCAGGGGGTGGAGGGGAATCCCTCACTGTCCTGAAACGGGAATGAGTGGGAGGAAGGACACATCCCCAGGCTCACACAGTTTCTGGACTTGGAAATGGACCAGGGATAGGGGGCAAGTCCCCACGAGAAAGGTGATGGAAGGGCCTCCATGGTCCTCAGCCTGGGGCCGGGATCCTTCAGGTAGTTGGGAAGTGGGGGACGGGGGAGGAGATAGGGGAGCGGTCGGATCACGGGGAACGACTTGCTTTGTAGAGAAGCAGTATGGCCTTGTGGCAAGAGCACGGGCTTGGGAGTCAGAGGTCATGGATTCTAATCCCGGCTCTGCCACTCATCTGTTGTGTAACCTTGAGCAAGTCACTTCAATTCTCTGTGCCTCGGTTACTTCATCTGTAAAATGGAGACTGAGACTGTGAGCCCCATGTGGGACAGGGATTTGTCCAACCTGATTACCTTGTATCTAACTCTGTGTTTCGAGCTGCGCTTGGTACATAGCTTAACGAATACCATAATTATAATTATTGAGACAGGGAGCCCCACATGGGACGGGAAATGTGTTCAACCCGATTTGCTTGTATCTACCCCAGCGCTTAGTACAGTGCCTGGAACCGTGCCTCCTTCTCCTCCACCCACCCCTCCAGACAGGAGGGTGGCATTACAAACCCTCGGGCTGTAGCCAGGACAACGGGCCGTTTATAGAATCTACTGAGCCTGGGGAGTCTCCCCCATTCAGCTGGCAGAGAGCACGGCTGTAGAGGAGGCCCAAAACTCCCCAGGGACAGCCCCCAGACCACGGGAAACCTGAGAAGCCCCAAGGAGGGGAAGCGGGAGGGGGAAGCCAGCTCAGCTTCACTACTTCATCTGGAGACTGGAGACCTAGGAATCTGGGGCTTGGCAACGGTTGGAGAGCGGGTGACTCGGCTCTGAAATCTGGGAGCCGAGTTTGGCTAGCTGGGGGCACCCCTTGGGGATGGATGGGTGAGGAGGAGGTGCAGGGGGGAGGTGGAGAGAGCTTCTACTGAAAGCTACCTCTCCTCCTCTCAAGTAGGAAATCAGGAGGGCTGTTGACCAGATGCCTGGCCTGCGGCTTTCTGTGAGGTGACAGGGTAGTGGGCAACAGGAGACCCGTTAAAATCCGCTCTGGAGAGCAAACCAGATCACGAGCAGCGCAGTCCCCTGGACCCTACTGCACCACCCTCCCTACCCCGACCCCGCCACAGCCCCAGGACCAACGCAGCATGGTGGATAGAGCCCGGGCCTGGGAGTCAGAAGGTCATGGGCTCTAATCCCGGGTCCGACCCTTGTCTGGTGTGTGACCTTAGGTAAGTCACTTTACTTCTCTGGGCTTCAGTCACCTCATCTGTAAAATGGGGATTTCTTTCTGGTCTCCTGCCTGTTTTTCCTTGGGCCCACTGCTTGATACCCACAAATCCTTGGATGGACTCTTTCTTTCGAGGCCGCTCCTCCCCCTCACCCCAAATGCCCTCCCCACTTTTCCAGACCTCCTGTTTCTCCATCTTTATGACCCAGAGGGGAATGAGAAAAATCATTCTTGGAGATGGCCAGACCTCCAGGGCACACGGATCCCCTACAAAAATAATAATTGTGGTATTTGTTAAGCACTGAATGCCAAGCATCATGCTAAACCCTGGGGTGAATTGACTACAGTCAGATCAGACACAGACTGTTTTACAGAGGGCTCGCAGTCTAAGTCGGAGAGAGGACTGGTAATGAATCCCCCATTTTACAACTGAGGCCTGAAGAAGCTAAATGACTTGCCCAAGTTCACCCAGCAGGCAAGTAACGGAGCCTGGGTTAGAATCAATCAATCAGTGGTATTTCTTGAGCGCTTACTGTGCGCAGAGCACTCGACTAAGCGATTGGGAGAGTCCGGGACAACAGAGTTGGTAGACACGGCCCCTACCCATAAAGAACTTACAGTCTAGACGGGGAGATGGACATTTAGATAAGATACAGATAGGGGCCATAAGTGCTGTGGTGGGATGAGGGTGGGGTGATTAGAACCCAGGTCTCCCAACTCCCAGCCCCGTGCTCTTTGTGGACTTTGGCTCTGGGGCAGCTTCTGGACGGTGAATCCTCTGCTCGGGGCCAGGCCCATTCCCAGCCAGATCCTTTCCCCATTCCCTCTCTCCTTCCCTCCCTGCTGGTGACTCACGGCTAAGCTCTCTGGGCTCTGGACGGAGACTCTTCAGAGGAGCCAATTTGGCTCTGTGGCTCCGGGAGAGCCGTGGGGAGGAAAGACGGGCCAGGGCCGGCTGCCAAGGGGGGGAAAGAACAGATGAGGAAGGAAGGAAATGTTCGTTTCAGGCTTCTCGAAGGCGTTTCGGACAAAGGAGAGCCTAGCCGACACTACAGGCCCTAAGAACGCACTTGCCCGGAGCCGATTTGATTTCCCAGAGGGGCCGAGGGGATCCACAGGTGGCAGAGGCTAGTCACTTCTCTGGGCCCTCGGTGTGCTCAGCCGTAAACTGAGAACCTCCCGGAGACTGCCTTGGATTCCCGATGTCCAAGTTCAGAGTCAACCACAGGTACCAGGAAGGGCACGGGTGGGTTCCGGCTTCACCAGCCTTTCCAGAATATGGTTTGGACCGGATCAGCTTTGCCAACTCCCCCAAAGAACACCCATGGTCCCTGTCCCACGTGGGGTTCACAGTCTCAATCCCCATTTTTTACAGATGAGGTAACTGAGGCCCAGGGAAGTGAAGCGACTTGCCCAAGGTCCCACAGCAGACAAGTGGCAGAGCCGGCATTAAAATCCGTGACCTTCTGGCACCCAGGCCCACGTTCAATCCACTACGCAGACAGGGCATAGACTATTGGAAAACGGTCCATTGGGTTCTAATCCCAGGTCCACCACCTGCCTGTCTGGTGAGCATGGGTGTCACTTTTCTCTGGGCCTCAGTTTCCTCATCCGAGGATTAAATACCAATTCTCCCTCCCCCTAGACTGTGGGCCCTGTGTGACACAGGGACTGTATCTGAACTGATTATCTCAGACCTACCCCAACACAAAGTAAGCGCTTAACGAATACCACAGTCATTATCATTCCTGCTAATAATAAAGGAGAGCCGCACTCTCCGGTGGCTCTTTGGAAACAGATGCAGCGGGTCCCTTCCCGGTCCCGTTAAGAGCTCCGATTGATTTTTCCTGGAGATGGGTGTGTGACATCAAGGCGATGCCAGCCAAACGAGCGGGAACTGGCACTGGGAGTTCTAATAACAGAAAGATTCCTCCAGAGGAGGACCTCTAGAGACCTGGCTCGGAATTCAAATCCGTTCCTTCCCTGGGCTGGGTGGGCCCAGCGTCCTCTGCCCCCTAATCAGAACTCCCCCGTCTCCCCTTTGCTCCTCCCTCCCTCCCCAGCTGGTTCTCCCTGCAAGCTCCCAGCACCCGTTGTTTATATAAAGCGTCAAGAAATCGCTGGGCTTGAGCTAAAACACGCGGATTAACGGCTGGCTGGGGATCAAGAACATCAGGACTGTAGCAGTTCCCCCTTCATCCGAGGCCAAGGAAATAGTAAACGTTTGTACGGCGCGTTATGCAATCACCAGTGTCGGCTCCCAGTTCCCTCAGCTGCCACGGCGGGAGCAATCGATAGCCGGCGTTGACACGGGGGACATTTTTCTCTCTTTCTCCACCGCCCCCGTCCGGGGAATGACCCTCCTCAGCCTCCCGCGAGAGCAGGTGGGGGTGAGAGGAGGATGGGAGGACACGCTGTTCAGGGCGCAGACCGGGAACCGAGTCACGTTGGAGAGATGTGCCCCACTCCCTACCCCCAAAGAGAAGCAGCGCGGCCTCCTGGAAGGAATATGGGCCTCGGAGCCAGAGGATCTGGGTTCGAATCCCAGCTCCTCCACTTGTCTGATGGGGGACCTTGGGCAAGTCACTTTACTTCTCAGTGCCTCATCTGTAAAAATAGGGATTAAGACTGCAAGGCCTACGCGGGGCAGGGACTGGGTCCCACCTGATCATCTTGTATCTACCCCAGCTTTCAGTACAGTGCCTGGCACATAGTAAACACTTCACAACTGTCATTTAAAACACAAAACAAAACTATAAGAATGGCATTTGAATTCCGAACTTCCAGGGACCAGGCCCTAGAGGGCAGTCCTGGATCCTGACCGGCTCTCCGGCAACCTCCCTCTCCACTACCACCCACCCTGGGCTTGGGGGCCACCAGCCCATTCCCCACACCGAATGTCCTCAGGACCCAGTCACAGAGAGACCCAAGCAAGGCGAGGGAGAGGATGAGAAACCGGCCCTCTGACTGATTCCTTTTCGGCCCTGTGGACGAGGGCCAGGACTTGCCCCGCCGCTGGATTAACTAACGCGGTGCAAATCTGTGCGGGCACCCCGGTCCTTGTAAAGTTGCTTCGGGCCAGCTCGTGGACCACCACCCCTCACCGGATGCCACTTCCCCGGGGGTGGGGGGAGGGGGCAATGAACGCGGAGGGTGGGACAGAGGGGACCCCCCCAGGACAGTCCCCTTGGGACTGGCAACTTCCCGAGATCTCGGGGGAGTGGCGAGTGACTTCCGCTCCAGCAACTGGGAAGCAGCATGGCGCGGCGGATACAGCATGGGCCCCGGGAGTCAGAAAGTTGTGGGTTCTAATCCCGGCTCCTCCACTTGTCTTCTATGGGACCTTGGGCAAGTCACTTCACTTCTCTGAGCCTCAGTTACCTCACCTGTAAAATGGGGATCGAGACCGTGAGCCCCACGTGGGACAGGGATGTGTCCAACCCCATTTGCTTTTGTCTACCCCAGGACTTAGCACAAGACCTGGCACCTAATGAGCGCTTAACAGATACCAGAGATATTATTAGGCGTGATAAGTAGCAGCCTTGGGAAACACGTGTGTGCGTGTGTGTGTGTGTGTGCACGCATCTGTGGAGGCTCCTCCCTCCTAGCTCCTGCAGAGATGGTTTTCTTGCAGGAGACATGGGGGGAGATGGCATGGGGTGAGGGGGCTCGAGTGACCAGCAAGCACACACTTTCCTGGAGTCAGTCCGGGGGAGGAAGCGATAGGTCGGAAGGCCTGGTGGGAAGAGGGAAAGGGAAATGGGGGATGGGGAAACTCCGGGGTGCGAGCTCTCTCTTTCAAAGAGCCGGGCCTCTGGCGGCCAGGCAGACCGGTCGGGCTGGGTCACCCTGCAAAATTTGCAACCTGTGCGGAGAGAGGCGCGCTGAAGGCCGGCGGGGTGGGCTGGGTGTCACGGACCACGCCGGCTGGGACACCCCTCCAGCTGGGCAGAGGGGGGCAAGAATTCTCGGGGCTCTCGACAGGTCTTTCCGACCCCCAGGTGCCCCCCGCCTTCTAGAACCCTCTCTCGCCTGGCCTCTCCAGAGGACAGAGCTCAGCTAGGGGGACAGAGGGCAGGGAGGGAAAGGTCGCCTGCCGCTCTGGTGTTGGACATGGAGAGAGGTTGTTGGCTGTCTGCCCACCTACCCAGGAAAATGCAGGCACAAGCAACTGACCTACGGGGCTCTCCCAGGTGACGGTTTTAAAGTCCATGTGGTGACCCAGACCCCGACATTCCCCGCCGCCCCGACCTCTCTCGACCGCAAGCTCGTTGTGGTCAGGGAGTGTGTCTCTTATATCGTGATATTGTACTCTCCCAAGCTCTTAGAACAGTGCTCTGCACACAGCGAGTGCTTGGTAAATATGATCGGCTGACTAACCGACTCCAGCAGGCCTTCTGAGCGGCACAGTAGGCCAGAGGCAAGGGCCTGGCTCCTTCCGGCCGCCCTGGGTTGGAGGGGCCGGTGGGGTGAGTGACAGGGAGAGCCTTCTCCCGACTGGGACACTCCCTTTAAGAGGGCCAGGTGGCCAGCCGGGGGACTCGGTTCTCCGGCTGCGGGGACATAGCGTACATTGCAGTGAGCTGAGGTGATGAAAGGGAGGGGGGTGAGGATGACAGCATTGGTTTCCCTGGAATGAAAGGACACCCCCGGATCCTGCTGATGAGTTGGCCCAGCTGGGCCTGAAGGCCAGCGCACGTACACACACACACACACACACACACACACACACACACACCAGCCATGTGGGCAGGAAGCAGCCATCAGTCAATCATATTTATTGAGCACTTACTGTGTGCCGAGCACTGTACTAAACACTTGTGAGATACAGTACAACAATATGACAGACACATTCCCTGCCCACAGTGAGCATACAGTCTAGAGGGGGATTCAGACATTAATAGAAATAAATGAATGACAGATATGTACACAAATGCTGTGGGGCTGGGAAGGGGGATGAGTGAAGGGAGCAAGTCAGGGCGACACAGAAGGGAGAGGAAGAAGAGGAAAGGAGGGCTCAGGCAGGGAAGGCTTCTTGGAGGAGATGTGCCTTCAATTCCAATCCTCCAGATCTCCAGGGAGGGGAATGGAAAGGACTCAGGAGCAGCTACCCCCAAAGTTCTCCCTCAGTTTAAACCCACTTTTCCCTTGCTGTAATCTGAGGCTGGCCCTCCCACTCGGCTCTCGCCGGACAAGGCGACGTGCTGAGCGTGAGGATTTCCCTCGTGCTGGAAAACAGTGATGAGGAATCTCCTCCACTTGCCTCTGGCCCACCCTCTCACCTTCAGACGGTTCCCCCAATACTTCTTGGGTCCAGAGCCGGGGGAGGAGGCGATACAAGGCTCAGAGAGGATGAAACTGATCCATGGCTGGGGAGCCCGCCCTAGATAAACCCTAGGGGCTGCTAACCGTGAGACTGGCTGTCCAGGAGGGCCACCAGTGTCCTGGGGTTGAGGTCAGAGACCCAGTTCTGGGCTGGACGGGCCTGGGGCTGAGCCGAGAATGACCTCTCTACTTACAGTCCATTGCTTTCCCACTCCTGCGCCGCTGTTCTCTGCTGCTAGGCCAACTGACAGGGGGAGAAGGAGAAGGCAGAAGAATGAGTTCCAAAGTCCAGTTGAGGAAGACACCAAAGCTCAAAAGGTTAGATTGATCCAAAGCCGTTGGAGCTGCCACAAGGACCCAGGTGTACCGGTCACCCAGCCTGGGTTCAGCCCATTCTGCCTCACCCACACATGCCAACAGAAGGCAAGGAGACTTTCGCAAGTCCCCAGCACCGAGATGGCGGCCGACTGTATTCTGCATTTTCCAAAATACACCATCCTAAAGAAGCCAGTCACAGAACCATTCGTGGCTCAGTGGAAAGAGCACGGATTTAGGAGTCCGAGGTCATGGGTTCTAATCTTGGCTCCGCCACCTGTCAGCTGTGTGACTTTGGGCAAGTCACTTAACTTCTCGGTGCCTCAGTTACCTCATCTGTAAAATGGGGATTAAGACTGTGAGTTTACGTGGGACAACCTGATCACCCTGTAACTATCCCAGCGCTTAGAACAGTGCCCGGCACTTAGTAAGTGCTTAACAAATACCAACATTATTATTATTATTATTATTAGCTGAAGATCCTGGGACATGGCTCTGCCCAGAGTAAGTGCTCATTAAATACTACCGAATAAACAACCAACGGCTCAGCAACACTGAGCTCTCCAAGTTTCTCTTCTCATCTCTTCTTGATTTGCTGTATCCACCCTAGCAATTAGTACAGTGCCTGCCACATTATAGGTAGCTTAAGAAATACCAGAGTTATCATTATTACTGTCTATCTCGCCACTGAACCCTCACCCATGTCCTCTCTCTGGCCTGGAACTCCTTCCCCCTTCATCTCTGACACACCACCACTCTCCCCATCTTCCAATTAAAATCACATCTCCAAGAAGCCTTCCCGACTTAAGCCCTCATTTGCCCTACTCCTTCTCTCTTTCGCATCATTCTTGCACTTGGATTTATGCCCTTTATTCAACCCACTCTCAGGTATATTAACAAATATCATCATTATTTTTACATCAGAAATCTGTTATTATGTCTGTCTCCCTCTCTAAACTGTAAGCTCCTTGTGGACAGAGAATGTGTCTACCAACTCCGATATATGGTACTCTCCCAAGTGCTTAGTACATACAGTGCTCTGCACACAGTAAGCACTCAATAAATGTGACTGATTGTTGGACTGACTCTTCATGGCAGAGATAAAACCCTCTTTACAAAAGAGTCAGAACCAAATCAATCGGGATTATTTATCGCACCGCTATTGTGTGAGAAGCCCTGAATAAAACATTTGACAGCACACCACGGTGTTGCAACACACGAACCCTGCCCTCAAGGAGTTTACAGTCTAGTGGGGGAGGCAGACTAAAAATAATGTACATCTGGAAGGAGAGAATGGAAAGACGGCTATGAAGAGAGTAAGGGTGTAAGCAGTAGGGTGTGTGCCCAAGTGGTCCAGGGGCAGAAGTGTGTACTTGGTGGAGGAGTGCTGAGGTCGAGGTAGCGATAATGTCCTGGGGGAAAAGAGACAGTAATTGTGGGAAGACATCCTGGAAGAGAATTTTAGAAGATCGAGAGAGTGGTAGGGGGTTGGATAGGAAGGGGGAAGGAGTCAGCAAGCGGCCTTCGGCATCTAACTTCTGTCAGATGTCACAACTCCCAGAATCCCCCCTCTGTCCCCTCCCATGACTCCCACATGCCCCCGGCGCCCACTGCAGAAGGTTGGGCTAGCCTGATGGACCCAGACTCCCCAAAAGGCGGCCGACTCTGACCAAGAAAAGAGGGGAGGAAAGTAGGGAGAAGGTGGAGGGTCTTCTGTAATGATAATAACAATAATAATAATAATGATGATAATAACATCTGTTAAGCGCTATGTGCCAAGCTCTGTACTGAGTGCTGGGGTGGATACAAGCCAATCGGGTTGGACACAGTCCCTGTCCCACATGGAACTCAAGTCTTAATCCCCATTTTACAGATGAGGTAACTGAGGCCCAGAGAAGTGAAGGACCCAGGTCCTCCTGATTCCCAGGCCCATGCTCTATCCACTAGGCCCTGCTGTTTCTCTGCTTTTGTGCGGCAGAGAGGGAAAAGGATCCCCTTCCGAAGGGTGTCCCCAGGGTCTCCCAGGCTTCGGCCCACAAGAGGATCACGGCTTCAACGGCACACTCGCCCGGGGCACGTGGCATTGGAGCAGAACGTGTTTCCCCTGCTGGGTGTTGAAATCCAAGTCTCCTCCACTGTTTGCTCCGCACACAACTCAGCTGGGGATCTTCACCTATCCTCGGTTGGACCCACCGGCACGGGTTGGGTGGTCAACACCTGGAACTAGGCTCCAAAGGACCCCCCGATCCTGACACCCCTAGCCCAGGGCCCACCTCCTCCAGGAAGCCTTCCCAGATCCGACTCCCTGCCACCCCCCACCCCCACCCCGTGCTTCTCTCCACAGAACCCCCGGATCCAGTTTACATCTCAGTAAATGTTTGTTTGCCTGTCTGCACCTCCTGCATCCTTGGTGAACTTTTAGGAGGCATATAAGTCCCCCATAATTGTGTTTTAGGGCCCAGGGCGGTGTTGATAAGCGGAGGCTAGCAGCCTCCTCTCCCCCCACCCCAGGCTGGGCAGCATCTCACACCCCTACCCTCCCAAAATCCCGAAAAGTGAAACAGATGGGGAGGACCGAGAGGGAAGGCGAAGGCTGCTGACCCAAGGGGAGAGACAGGAAGGTGGAACACCCATGAATGTTTCATGAGCCCCTGCAGTTCTCCGGCTAAAGCCCCAGACCGCCCGGAGCCTCCTGACGTGTTTGCCGGGCTCCAGGATCCAAGACTCCACTCGCTGCTCTCTCCGGGAACCGAGACCTTCCTTACGGAGACTGTCGGTGCTTTGGCATTCCTGTGGCTGAGAGCCCTGGGGTGCCATCCTGTTTGGAACACGAGGAAGCCAGTGCACTCCAAACGAGACTACAAAGGGAGTTTTCTTTTCATTCCCCCGGGAGACAGACGGCCCCGGCATTTCAGTCCCTAAATATCCCGTTCCTTCTCCCCCACTACCTGTCGCCACATTGAACGTCGGCCAACCAGATGCCACTTCCTCCTTCCCGGACGCACCCCTCTTCCACGCTTCTCTCCTTTCCCCCTCCTCGAGAACCAGGTGCTGAGGTTTGGGCCAAAGCACCGGCACCTAGCCAAGCGCCGGGAACATTTCAACAGCCCTCGTTTCCTTGAGTGTCTGCGGAGGGTTTGTTGACTCGGGATCCTGACTTCTCCTCTTGTCCCACTCCTTGGAAGCGGCTGTTCAAAGAAATCCGGGTCCGGGAGCAAAAACACCATCCCCCGGTCCAGAGGGAAGAGAGAAGGGACGATTCAGAGGACCAAATCTGTTCAGGAAAACAGCAAGGGCAGGGCGAGGACGGAGAGGGCATAAATGGCAGCTGGAGGATCCGGGCCAGAGTTTGGGAAGAACTAGGTGGAGGAAAGGGTGGGAGACCTGAAGTCTGCTTCCCTGAGGATTGGACAGAAAAGGGGATGTGACAGAGGGAGGGCCTGTTTGACCGCTGGAGGCCTATTGTGAACGTCAAATGTCCCTCTGAGTCTTCAGAGAAGCAGGGGCCTGGGAGTTAGAAGGTCATGGGTCCTAAACCCGGCTCTGCCACTTGTCTGCTGTGTGGCCTCGAGCAAGCCTCTTCCCTTCTCTGTGTCTCAGTTACCTCATCTGTAAAATGGGGATTGAGACGGTCAGCCCCAAGTGAGACAGGGACTATGTCCAACCCGATTTGCTTGTATCTACCCCGGCACTTAGTAGAGTGGCTGGCACAGAGTAAACATTTAACAAATGTCATAATAATAATAATTATTATTTCCCAGGGCGGCCCGGGATTTTAAGAGGTAGGGAGTGCTTCCGCTTGCCGTGAGCTGCAACCGGGTCCTTCCTTCGGCCGGGAGGGGGTGATGGGCTCTCTGAGCCCAGTATAAGCAGGCTTAAGCCGGGGTCTTTCCTCCCCAACTCTCTACCTCCCCACCCCAGCCTTCGGGGTCTTGGCATAAGACAGGAGGCAAAGACACGAGAGATGAGGGGTGGGAAGGACAGAGGGGGTGCGGCTTGGAGGCTGATGGAGGAAAGCGCCCGCGGGGGGCATTCCCAGCATGGTCCCCAACTCCAGATGTTGTACCGGAGCCAGAAGAGGCCCAGGCAGGGGAGAGAGGGCCTGCACATCTGCGCCGGGGGAAGACGAAAGAAAGAAACAAGAGAACTCAGGGCGCTGTGAGGATTCAGAGCTGGAAGGAAGTGGGGGTGGGGGAAAGAGGGAGAAAGCCGCGATTCCCCCACCCGACCCACCCGGGAAACCCCTATTGGTCTTCAAACCATGGGCCGCAGCTCCTCGGATCCATTCCGGGTAGACAAGCACGGGCCAGGGAGTCACTAGACCTGGGTTCTAATCCAGGCTCGGTCTCTTGCCTTGGGCAAGTGGGACCCGGGACAAGTCATTTGACCTCATTGGGAGTTCTCTGTAAAATGGAGATAAAATACGTGCTCCCCCCTCCCCATCGGACGGCCAGCCCTGTGTGGGACAGGGACTGTGTCCGATCTGGCCGTATCGTATCTCCCCCAGCCCTTAGCACATAGTAAGCATTTAACAAACTACCACTCTCGGCATGCACAGCTCCACATTCAGGGGAAGGCAGCCAGCAGGCATGGGGAGTTTGAAACTGGAGGGATGAGGTTGGAGGACTCAGCTTCGGTCCCTGGGGTGGGCCTTCGGTCTGAGGGGGAGGGCCGGACACGGGGAGAGAGACTCGGCCTTCACTGGCACCAGCAGCGGCTGTGTGCTTAATTGTTCCTGCCCCCTTCCAGGATGGGTCTGAACTCAGACCATCAACTTGTCTTGGGAAACATCGGGTTTCACTTTCCCATTCCCGAAGACACCACTGAACACTTCAAGCTCCCCTGAAAACACGGCTGTCAGAGGACAGGCCTGGGAGTCCGGAGGACCTGGGTTCTAATCTCTGCCAGGCCGCCTGTCTGCTGCGTGACCTTGGGCAAGTCACTTTGCTTCTCTGGGCCTCAGTTACCTCATCTGTAAATGGGGATTAAAACTGGGAGCCTCTGTGTGGGACAGAGACTGTGTCCAACCCGATTTGCTTGTATCCGTCTCAGGGCTTAGGACAGTGCCCGACACCTAATAAGAGCTCAACATCAAACCGATGAACGACAAAGCCCTCGTTATAAGTTAAAGCCTGTTCTCGAATGGCGAAGGCCTAGTGGAAAGAGCATGGACCTGAGGGAGAGTCAGGGGACCTGCGTTCTAATCCCGGCTCCAACCCTTGCCTGCCGGCTGACCTTGGGCAAGTCACTTCACTTCTCCACGACTCAATTTCCTCGTCTGTAAAATGGGGATTAAATAGCTCCTCACCCTCCCTCTTAGACTGTGGGAAAGGGGTTGTGTCTGATCTGATCATCCCCTCTCCCAGCCCCACAGCACGTATGTCCACATCTGTAATTTATTTCTTTATATTAACATCTGTCTCCCCCTCTAGACTGTACGCCCAGCAGGGAATGTGTCTGTTTATTGTTGCATTGTACTCTCCCAAACACTCAGTACACTGCTCTGCACACGGTAAGAGCTCAGCAAATACGACTGAATGAATACTCCAGTGTTTAGTACAGCGCTTGGCACTTAGAAGGGGCTTAACAACCGTCACAATTATTCTTATTATTAGCGTGCTCGCTAATTCTCGGTGGTCTCTAGGGGTCTGAATGCCCACTCTGAGAATGGACATTTTTTCTTTTGTCTCAAGGAGGCACTTGAGTGAGGAATAAGATTGGAGTCAGGAGGCTGAAGGCATCAAGACTCCTTCTGCCCATCAACTGGACGGTCGAGATCCTCGCATTTAGCTATCAATTAGTCAGTGGTATTGATTGAGGGTTTACTATGTGCAGAGCACTGTACTAAAACGCTCAGGAGAGTACAATATAACAGAACTAACAGACACGTTCCCCCTAATGAGTTTACAGTCTAGGGGACGAGTTTATCGTCTAGCTAATATGGGAGACATCTAGTCTATATATCACTTAGTCTTCTTTGCAGCCCCTGCTGAGTTTAGGTATGAGGACCACTCCATCTTGAGGTGCTCTGGTCACAATTTAGGCCAGATTTGACATGTACGCGTGCGCACATGCACACACGCATGCATACGCACATACGGACACACACACACTTGGAGAAAAATAAGCAAAAATGATTATTTGTGGCAGCCGGAGATCCCACCAGCTACCTCCTAACCTCAACCTTCGGAAACTAGGGTGTCCTGAATGCGACAAAAATAAGCACTACGTGACCAGAACTTGAGAGAAATGGACAGAGCAAGGGCCTGGGAATCAGAAGTCCGTGGCCTTGGGCAAGTCCCTTCACCTCTCTGTGCCTCAGTTACTTCACCTGTAAAATGGGGGTTGAGACTGTGTGCCCCAAGTGGGACAGGGACTGTGTCCAACCCCATTTCCTTGTATCCAACCCAGCACATAGTGAGCACATAGTAAACATTTAACAAATACCACAATTATTTTATTATTATTATAAAGGGAATGCAAATGAAACAGAATATGCTGTGTTGCCCCTAGCCTGCCTGGTTTAAAGTTACTTGGATACTCGGGTGGAACACGACCCTCCGCCCACGCAACCCTGGACTCTGTCTCTGACGTTAGCCCGGGACGCCTGGGGGGAGTGATGGTCTGGTAACTCTCTGGTCACCCACCCTCATGGTAAGGAATGGACAACCTCTCCCCGGCCCCCTCTAGTAACGCATCAAGTCTTCTCATCCAGGAATGTGCACTCTTTTTTGATCCTGCTGATATTTTAAACTGCACAACTTCCTGTGGAAATGAATTCCATATGCTTACTACCCGCTGGGAGAAGAAGCACCTCTTTAGGTCCGTTTTGAAAACCCGCCTCCTTCCAGGTTCAGTGAGTTGCCCCCCGCTCCTGTGAAGCGGTGTAGCTTATTGGTAGGAGCCCGGGCCTGGGGGATCAGAGAACCTGGGTTCTCATCCCAGCTCTGCCACTTGCCAGCTGTGTGACCCTGGGCAGGTCGGTAAACTTCTCTGAGCCTCAGCTTTCTCATCGGAAAATAGGGATTCGCTACCTTAGACTGTGAGTCCCTGGTGGGATAGGGACTGAGTCTCGCCTTGATTGAACTGTATCTATTCCAGTGCTTAGCACAGTGTCTGGCACATAGAAGGTGCTGAACAAATACCTCAATTACTATTATCATTTGGGGGAACAAACAATCCCATGTGGGCCCTGCCCACACTCGCCACGGTGAGTAACAATTTCCCCCAGGTGAGTAGGAAAGAATGTTGGCGTCTGTCCTGGGCTCTCCCAGGGCCGTCTGGGGAGTGGGTGGGCTAGCCTGGGGGGCAAGGGGGCCTGGGAACCTCTCTCCCGAAGAAGGGGCGCTCTCCCCTAGGGTCTCTGAGGATGCCAAGTTTCCGGGCCGGTCCTCATACAGTTAGCGTGCCCCTGCTATCTCCCCCACACCTCCCGACCGGATGCCACGCACCCGCGCTCCATTTGAACGCTTCGGGGAGACTTTCCAGGCAGCACCTTAGGCGGAAGGGCACGGACTGCCCTCAGAGACGGCAGAGCCAGAGCTTTCAGAATCCAGCCCCCTCCATGGGGCTGACAAGAAGGGAAGCATTTGACTGGGGTGACAGTCGGGAGGCAAACCCAGCTTTCTCCCTCCCTTCCCGGGCCAAGAAGGGAACAGAGACGCTCGACCTTTCTTTGCAGACGTCCCTCCTTCTTGGTGGTGGCTGAAAGGCCCCCTTATAGAGTCGGACTCCTTGCAGCTGGGGCGGGAAGGGGCCTTCTGTCTGGGGGGGAATCGACACGGCACCCCCGGCATTCTTTTTACGTTAGCTAGGGTCCTGAAACCCATTCAGGAAACCTCATCCATTTCTCTTTCTTCTCTCCCCCGACTCCCTCCTCATACTCCAGGAGGCCAGACCAGCAGATGGGCTATGGGACAGCGGAAAGGACTGGGGGCAAACCGAGGCACTCAGGGTTTTCCCCAGGACCGTCAACTCGACCTCCATCCCTCGCCGGAAGGAGGGAGCGGGCGACGGCTCGGAGACCCCGCAACCCAGCGGGCTCGACCCCCACAGTCAAGATCTGTGCCAGGACTGGAGAGTAAGAGTGGTCGATGGCAGCGCAGTGGCCGATGGCAGCGCACCCCCGGGAAGGTGGGGGTAAATCCCAGAAGGCCTCCAGGAAGCAGTGGCTGTTTGGGAGGCTTCGAAGGAAGAGAGGGATACGGTTGGGCAGATGTGGCCGGGTAAAGAGGGACAGGGTTGAGCGAGGGGTCGGAGACGGGAGAGTCGAGACCAAGGGCCGTTTTGGTGGTAGCGAAGATCGTAAGCTGGGGTGGGGTGGAAGTTAGGCGAGGGTGGGTCACATGGAGGCACAACCCACGTCAGCACGACCGAATGAAGCCATGGGAACGCAGCCTCTGAGTCTGGCCCAGGTTCACTCTTGACCGGAAGGGGCGGAAGCCGTTCTTTGAAGGTTTGGGTGGCACACGCTCAATCCAGTAGTCTTCGGGTGTGTTTGGGGCTGGTGGTAGGGGGCCGGCCAGGCCGGGGGGCGACTGGGGCGGTCGTGGGGCGCAAGGGGGAGATTGTAAAGGTGTCTTCGGACTGTCGGATCCCAACCCGAGCCCGACCTGGTCCTTCGAGGTCCAACCCGACCCGACCCTCGGGGGAGCTAGATGCAAGCGAGGCCCTAAGGGGCAGGGTTTCCTGTCCAGACGCCCGGAGGCTGTGGGAAAGGATTCCGGCAGAGTAGCAAACCTGGCGCCAGGGATCCCGGCCCCCGTGCCCCGACCTACCCACTGCCCCGGTGTACCCCGACTGTCCCGGCCCCCTCCTTCTCCACTCCGAGGGGGCGGCAGCCTCCGACCCCCATCTAGTTACCCTACAAAGGAAGCACTTGTTAAGTGCCTTATAAAGATGCTTCCCATCATGTTTTATGGCTCCTTGTTGGATGGGCTGGCGGTGGAAAGTCCTAGTTAACGGGATTTCTCTGGAGCCCCTTCAGAAACGCCAAGCCCGGGGCCGAGTCTACAACACCAGCTTGTTACACGGTCTGGGAGTCCCTTCGGCCTTTCGCCCAGGATGCCGAGGGCCCGGATGGGGTCCGAGCCGGCTCCAGCCCCCTCCGAGTCCGTTCCGGCACCTGGCCCCGGGTGGAATCCGCTCCAAACACCTCGGGCCGGGCCTCAGCCCACTTCCGCTAGCTCGGGCTGCCCCAGCGCCTGCCTTGGGGAGACTCCAGCCAGGGGACCCCCTGAGCACAGTCAGCCTGAGGGGAGCAAGGAGTTTCTGAGCCCAGGACCCACAGAGTCTGCAGGTTGTTATTCATCATCGTTATTACTCCTTTTAACAAACCAAACATTGGCTCCGGGCCTCGCCAGAAGTCGCCGTCCCACCCTGTAGGAGCCGAAGCAAGCAGCCCGGGGAAACGGAGGGAACTTCTACTGCTAGAGACACCCAGGGAGGGGTGGGGGTGGAGAGCAGGACATTCCAGTGGATGTCCGCCTGGTGATTTCCATCAGACTGGAGGGTTTGGTCAACTCCTGGCTTCCCCTCCCCGCCCTGCCGCTCTCTTCCGCACCCAGGGCCCCCGTAGGCTCAGAGGCCGGCCCACAGGGACCTGTTCTGTCCCGGGTTCTAAGCCTGGAACCGACCCCCTGGCTGCTTCTCATTTTCTCCCAGGTCCCCCCCCCCACCCCCCCGCAGAGCTTTAAAACAGCCTTGCAAATGGGCCCAGGCCCAGGAAAAGAAATCTGACTGCGAGGCAAGGAAGAATTTTTCAAAAGAATGGAAAAATTCGACTCAGGTTCAGCTAACACCTCTCCTCCTCTCCTTCCCCAGAGATAGACCACGAGTCCCTTGAGGGCACGGATCCCGCCTTTCAACTCTCTTGTACTCTCCCAGGTGCTCAGTACAGTGCTCTACACACATTAGGTGCTCAATAAAAACTAATGATTGATTGAGCGGAGAAGGGGAGAGGTGCCTGCAGGCTGAGGTGCTTTGGCATCTGGGAGATGCAGGCCGAGGTTCAGAGAATCAACCCCCCAACAACTCCTTTGCCCCCAGACAACTCTTTCGGGAAGGAAGGAAGGGGAATTCCATCTCTATTTTTTCAACCAATGCCGGAAGCCCAGAATCCAGGACTTCATTCCCTCTGAGCCGAGAGGCCAGCCCGGAAAGACCCCAGCCCACATTCCTGCTGTTTCGGCTACCGGGCCAACGTTGACCCCTTCAACTGCTAAGATTCAGGCCTTCCCAAAGGGTGGGCACTGGAGAAAACATTTCTCCAGAGCAGTGATCCAGAGAGCAGAACAGCCACCTGGGGAGGATGGTTCCCAATCAGAGACGATTTGCTAGGTGGGTACAAGCTGCCCCCCTCCTCTATGCCATGCCCTCCCAGGTTCAACTGGCATTCCCTCTCTTTCCTCGGCAACCCTGGCAGCACCGGGGACGAGAGCCGAGTCTCCGCTTGATGTCGAGAGTATGCGAGTACAAATAATAAATAGGTCATCGGGACAATCGCCTGCAGGGGCACATGTCGGGGGACCCTGGGCCGTAGACCCAGGAGGACCCTGGCCCAAATCTGGACAGAAAGTACTCTTTCCTCCTGAGTCCCGCAGTGAACCTCTCCCCAGAGGCCTCTTTTATCCCCTGGACTGGGATAGCCAGATCCAAGCACCCCCCCACCCCCCACCCCGGGAGATTCCACAAGGCAGAATGGTGGAGTTTGGGGGGGCACAAGGGTTGGGGCCATGCTTCGGGCTCCTCCAGGACCACGTGCTCCGCCAGACGCAGAGGTGAAGGTGAGACGGCCAAGGCACTGTGAATGGAGGCCACCTATTAGACTCCTCTGGATTCAGAGCCTAAACATGGGCACCCAGGGAAGGCAGGGGAGCACCACTGGGACAGCTTTGTGGTCTCTCTCCCCTCTCCCCCTTGCCCCTCAGCTCTCTCCCGGGCCCCCCAAATCCAACTGGTGCATTCCTCTGTCCCGGGCACCGCTGAGAACGAAGCTTCCCCCCCACCCCCACCTCCATGGAGTTGGGTAAAGGAAAAGGTTCAGGAATCTGATCCGGTTACCTTGTTTCTTCGCCCCAGCACGTCGCACAATGCTTGACACCAAACCCATCATCACGGTTATTATTACTGACGGCCCCCGGCCTGACTCCGGTTAGGGAGTGGGCACAGTAGGGAGTAAACTCTCCGAGGGGTCGGGGTGGGTTGAACTGAACGCTAAGCAGAAGGAACCACCGCCCCCGCACATGTGCCCCTCCCTTGGATATTTCTAAAAGCGTTTATCTCGGATAACATCTCCACTCCTAGAGAAATGATTTCGGAGGTGAAAGACACCTCTCCTTCTCATGAAGCGCAAGAAGCGCCGCGGGCGAAGAAGAGGAGGGAATTTATGGGGGGCGGGAAACAGGGAAAAATATCTGTGCCTCCTTTAGGGGTACCGGTTTAGAATATTCCTGGTTTAGGGGAATTCTGGGGCTGGAAAATCAATTCCACCCCACCGGCACCTGACCCTGCCTACCCCTCTCCGTGATCCCACGGCCTGGGCAGGGAAGAGGGTACGCTCCCAAAGCCTAGCGACGAAGGGGGATGCAGAGAGGCAGTGTGGCATAGTGGAGACAGCACCGGGAGTCAGAGGATGTGGGTTCCGACCCCGACACTTGTCTGCTGTGCGACCTTGGGCGAGCCACTTCGCCTCTCTGTGCCTCGGTTACCTCATCTGTCAAGTGGGGATGGAGAGCGCGAGGCCCACGTGGGACCACCTGATGACTCGGTTGTTCAGAACGAGACTGAGGAGTGGCAGGGCATTTGTTGGGTGCCTGCTATGTGCCAAGCCCTGCTCTAAGCGCCGGGGCGGCTACGAGCCAATCGGATGGGACACGGTGGGGGGGGGGGGGAGGTTTCCATTTTCCAGGTGAGGGAGACTGAGGCCCAGGGAAGCGAGACGGCCAGGGATCGTCTCCATCCGTTGCCGAATGGTCCATGCCAAGCGCTCAGTACAGTGCTCTGCACCTAGTAAGCGCTCGATAAATACTACTGCACCAACGAAGTGGCTTGGCCGCCGCGGAGGAGGGGCGGGTCCGGGATTGGAACCCAGGTCCTCCCGCCTCCCCAGCCCCGCCTCTTCTCCCAGCCAGCCCAGTGCTCGGCACAGAGTGGGCGCCTTAAGCAACGCCAGAGGAGGGGTCCCCGTAGGCGCGGCGCTCAGCGCTCAGCCCAGGGCCCTCCCGCCGCGGGGGTCGGGGGGGCTTCTCACCCGTTTTGAACTCCAGGTTGGGATCGTCCCGGGCCTCGTCCTTGAGCATCTCGAAGAGCATCCCGAAGGAGTTATGGATCCCGAATATGGAGCCGCTGCACCAGGTGGCGGCCGCCACCACCAGCCAGCCGAAGCCGCCCTCGGGGGGCTGCGGGCCGGGGGGCGGGCCGGCCGGGGGTCCGGACCCCCAGGCCTCCCCGGCCTCCCCCTCCCCGCCGGCCTCCGCCTGGCCCCCGGCCTCCGCCTCGGCCGCCCACCGACCCTGGGCCTCCGACGCCTCCTCCCCCAGCGAGGCCATCGGGGGCGGAGGGGGCGGCGGGGGCTGCGGCTCTTCTGCTGAGCTTTTGGCTGCTGCTGCTGCTGCTGCTCTTCCTCCCCCTCCTCTTCCTCCTCCTGGAGCTCCTGCTCCGGAGCTGTGGCCGCCCAGCCCGGCCAGCGACAGGCAGGCCCTCATACCCCCCTCCTCCTCCTCCCCTTCCTCCTCCTCTCCCCCTGTCATCCCCTCCTCCTCCTCCTCCTCCTTCCTCCTCCCCCTCCCCCCCAGGACCGGCCGGAGCAGGGGGCGGGGCCGGGGGAGGGGGCGGCCCCTTGGCTGCGGGATGAATGACCGCCCCCCGGCCCCCCCCCCCCGCCCCGATTGGCTGGCGGGGAGCGGGAGGTCGCCCCCTCCTCCCTCCTGCCCCCCCCCTACCCCCTTGCGGGATGGGGATGGGCGCCTCCGGATCCGGGAGAACGGGGGGAGCCAAGGAGGCCGCCCCGCAGCGCCCCGCCCCCCGCCCCTGCCCCGCCCCCAGCCCCGCGCCGGGGGGGGGGCGACGGAGGAGGAGGAGGAGGAGGAGGGCGGGAAGGGCTCCGCAGCGCCGCCCCCTGGACAAACCCGGCGGCGCCGCCCCTTCGGGGGAGGCCGAGCGGGAGGAGCGCGGGAAGCGGCTCCGCAGCGCCGCCCCCTGGCGGAGGAAGGGCCGGCAGGAGGGAGGCGGTGCCCGCCGCGCTGGGAGAATTCATTCATTCATTCATTGGCTCCTTCCTTCATTCACTCATTCAGCCGTATTTGTGGAGCGCTCACCGGCTGCACTCTACAAAGCGCTCGGGAAAGAGGCAGCAGCATGCCATAGTCGACAGAGCCCCCGCCCGGGAGTCAGAAGGTCATGGGTTCTAACCCCCCGCTCCACCACTCGTCTGCTGTGTGACCTCGGGCAAGTCGCTCCGCTTCCCCGGGCCTCATCTGCCCAATGATGGTGGTATTTATTTGTCGAGCACTTACTGGGTGCAGAGCACTGTTCTAAGCGCCGGGGGGAGATACAGGGTCACCAGGTTGTCCCTCGTGAGGCTCGCAGTTAATCCCCAGTTTACAGATGAGGTCACTGAGGCCCAGAGAAGTGAAGTGACTTGCCCCACAGCTGCCAAGTGGCGGAGCCGGGATTCGAACCCATGACCTCCGACTCCCCAGCCCGGGCTCTTTCCACTGAGCCACGCTGCTTCTCATGAGTGGAGATTGAGCCCGGGAGCCCCGCATGGGACGGGGACTGTGTCCAATGTGATTTTACTCGTATCCACCCCAGCGTTTAGTACGGTGCCTGGCAAATAATAAGCACTTGACGAATGCCATTATTATTATTATTGTTATTATAACACTACAATAAACAGTGACATTCCCTGCCCACAACACGCTTGCATCTTAGCTCCCCGGATTCAGCTCTCAACCCAGCTCTTTGTGGGCAGGGAATGTGTCTGTTTATTCTTGATTTGTCCTCTCCCAAGCACTTAATACAGTCACTGCACACAGTAAGTGCTCCATACGTGCGATTGAACGAATAAATGACGCCTCCCTCTCCCCCCACCCCAAGTCACCCAGATTTAATCACTGACCAGGGTGGGTTAATAATTGTGGTATTTGTGGAGCGCCTATGTGTCTGAGCACTGTTCTGAGCGCTGGGGTAGATACAAGGTAATCCGGTTGGACACAGTCCCCGTCTCCCATGGGGCTCACAGTCTTAACCCCCATTGTACGGATGAGGGAACTGAGGCCCAGAGAAGTGAAGTGACTTGCCCAAGGTGATACATCAGACACGGGGCAGAGCTGAGAATAGAACCCACTGTGCGTTACTGGAGTGTGTGCCAGCCTCAGCCTAGGCAAAAGATGGAGGCAGGTGGCAGAGAAGACACCGTCTCACAGAAGCCCCCACTAATCCTCAGAGTGCGGTAGCAGGGAGGGACTTCAGTTCTCCTCAAAGGCTCCATGCCAGGGTTGCCCTGGAATGGGACTATGATGGGCCTAGGAGCAACGAAAGGGTTAAAGGAACAACGCTGGCCTGGAAAAGGAGATGGGTCGAGAACCTGGGCCTCAGTCTCCTCATCTGGGGATTCAACACCTGTTCTCCCTCCAACTTAGGCTTTGAGCCCCATGTGGGATCGGAACTCTGTCTGACTTGATCTCTTCCCCTCTTCAAAGCCCTACTGAGAGCTCACCTCCTCCAAGAGGCCTTCCCAGACTGTTTCCCCTTTTCCCTCTGCTCCCTCTCTGGCCCCCCTCCGCCCTCTGCTCCCTCCCCCTTCTCCTCTTCACCTCCCCTCAGCTAAGCCCCCTTTCCCTCTGCTCCTCCCCTCAGCACTGTGCTCATTTGTATATATTTTTATTACCCTATTTATTTTGCTAATGAGAGAATCCCCTTGATTCTATTTATCGTGATTATGTTGTCTTGTTTTTGTCCCTCTCTCTCCCCCGGTTTGACTGTAAGCCCGTCATTGGGCAGGGTTTGTCTCTATCTGTTGCCAAATTGTACATTCCAAGTGGTTAGTACAGTGCTCTGCACTTAGTAAGCTCTCAATAAATACTACTGAATGAATGAATGAATGAATCTTGAATCTCCCTCAGCACTTAATACAGCGCTTGGCACATATGAAGTACTTATCAAATACCACAGTTATTATTATTATTATTGTTATTTTTATCCTCCTGAACTGATAGCTCTAGGAAACCAAATCCTCTAAAACATTTCATCATTCCAGAGTCAAATGGGTTTCCATCTAGTGGGTAAACAGGTTGACCTGGACATAAATTACTGCTGCCTTACACTTTTAAAAAAAAAAGATGTTTGTTAAGCACTTACTATGTTCCAGGCACTAAACTAAACAAGCTGAACAGGTTGAACACAACCTATGTCCCGCAAGGGGCTCACAATCTTAGTCCACATTTTACAACTGAGTTTACTGAGACAGAAAAGTGAAGGGACTTGCCCAAGGTCACACAGCAGACAAGTGGTGGAGCCGGAATTAGAACCCAGGTCGTCTGACTCCCGGGCCCGGGTTGTCCACTAGGCCTCGCTGCTTCTCAAGACCTGTTGGGAAGCAAGAACCCCAAATTTCCCAAACTAGCTATCACAAACAAAAGTTAATCTCATTCAATTGATTGAGCATGGGGCTGGGAGTCAGAAGGACCTGGATTCTAATCCCTGCTCTGCCACTTGTCTGCTGTGTGACCTTAGGCAAGTCGCTTAACTTCTCTGTGCCTAAATTACCTCATCTGTAAAACAAGGATGAAGACTGTGAGCCCCATGTGGGACAGAGACCATGTCCAACCTGATAACTTGCATCTACCTCAGCGCTTAGTACAGAGTCTGGCACGTAGTAAGTGCTTAACAAATGCCATAAGACAGAAAAACAAATTGGAAAGCATTGCAGCCCACTCTGGGCCATTCCTTCCCCCCTCGCCCGTAGTCACATGGGATTACAGAGATGTAAGAATATTTTAGCCAAACACCTTTACTCTTTTTCATCTAAAGACTCGAGGGATCTCCCCCTGCTCTGTCCTCAGTTTAAGCCACAGGGGGCTTCCTTGAGCATCGCTAAAATCCGTCCTCTCCATCCAAACTGCTGTCACATTAATCAAAGCATTTATCCTACCTGCCTTGATTACTTCTGTATCGACTCCCTTGCTGACCTCCCCGCCCAATCTCTCCCCATTCCAGTCCATACTTCGCTTTGCTGCCCGGATCACTCTTCTCCAAAAATGTTCAGTTCACGTTTCCCCACTTCTCAAGAACCTCCAGTGGTTTCCCATCTTCCTTCACGTCAAACAGAAACTCCCAGCCTGTGCACTTCGCTCCTCTAATGCCAACCTACTCACTGTGCCTTGATCCCACCTATTTTGCCACCGACCTCTCCCCTATTGGCCTGGAACGCTCTCCCTCTTCACATCTGACAGTCACTCTCCCCACCTTCAAAGCCTTATTAAAGGCCCGTCTCCTCCAAGAGGCCTTCCCAGACTAATCCCCAGGTTTCCTCATCTCCCACTTCCTTCTGCATCTCCCTTGCTCTTAGATTTGCTCCTTTTATTGACCCCTCCCTCAGCCCCACAGCACTTATATACATATCTATAATTTATTGATTCATATTAATATCTGTCTCCCTCTCTAGACTGTAAACTCAATGAGGACAGGAAATGTATCTACCAATTCTGTTCTGTTACCTTCTTCCAAGCACTTGGCAGAGTCCCTTGCACACAGTAAGTGCTCAATAAATACGATTGATTGATTCACCGATTGATGGATTGACTGAGGTCTGATTGGAAGGGCCAGACACGGGGCAGACAGTGAGTCTGGATTTCTTGAAGGGGTCATGTCTCACCCTCCGGGATTGGCCGACCTGTCCTTGGTAGTATCAGGACTCACAGGGAAGATGGGAGTAGGCGGGAAGGAACATGACATTCCGGTCAATTTTGAAAAGCCGCTTCTCGGGACTTGGGAAAAGCAGTGAGGCCTAGTGGACAGAGCACGGGCCTAGGAGTCAGAAGGACCAGGGTTCTAATCCCAGCTCCGCCCCTTGTCTGCTGTGTGAACGTGGGCGAGTCACTTCACTTCTCTGTGCCTCAGTTACCTCATCTGTAAAATGTGAATTAAGACTGTGAGCACCATGTGGGACAGGGACTTGTCCAACCTGATTAGCTCGTATCTATCTTAGTACAGTGCCTGGCACATAGTAAGCACTTACAAAATACCATTAAAATAAAAAAAAACCCAACAAGAACACAACAAAAAAGCCCTTTTCCCCAAGAACTGCTTCATCCCAGCCTGGGGAAACTGCACCCCCCTTTCCCTGCCATCTCTGTGCCTGCCAGCCCCAAAGCGATGATTAGTTGCGTCGTTCTTCAAAGGTTGCCTAGGGGATTGAGTTCCAGTTTCTCCCTGAAAGTAAGCCCCCTCCCCATCCTTCCTTTTGGTGCCTTCCACAGTTCCACCCTCTCCCTTCCTTGCCCCACTCTTTGGGATCCAGTCAACTCTAGCTTTTCGGCTCATTGCCTTACAAACTCTTCACTGTGGCGTCTTCAGGCCTGGTCCACCCGGGAATCGAGATTCACTGCAATTCTCAGAAGCAAAAGCAACAACATCAACAGCAACAATCGATCAAGGCTATTTATTAAGCACCTCCTGTGTGGAGAGCACTGTATTGGAAGGCACAACAGAGTAAGTAGACCTGATCCCCATCCTCAAGGAGTTTGCAATCCAACAAATACGGCAACAAACTGTTTCCCTCTTAAGAGAAAAGATACCCGACGTTGAACACACTTTGGAAAAATAAAAAGATCTAGGTGCATTCAAAGAACTCTCATTTTCCCAATTGCTGTTATTCTGCTCAGTAATATTAATAGAAGGGGCAAAAATGAACATTTGAACATGACCAGGGTAAAGTAGTCATTGCTCCACACTATTGCATCAGAGTGATGAGAACTGGACTGGCCCCAACTCCAATTTTGCCAAATTTTTGAAAACCTTAATCAAAGATAATAATAATAATGATAAAATTTATAATTATGGTACTTGCTAAGCTCTTACTATATTCTATATACTAGAACACAGTCCTAAGCACTGGGGTAGATACAAGTTAATCAGATTGGACACAGTCCCTGTCCCATATGGAGCTCACACTCTTAATCTACATTTTACAGATGAGATGACTGAGGCCTAGAGAAGTGACTTGCCCAAGGTCACACAGCAGACACGTGAAGCAGCCGGGATTAGAATTCAAGTCCTGCTGACTCCCAGACTCTTGCTCTATCCACTAAGATATGCTGCCTCTCTGAATAATAATCATGGTAATTGATAAGCACTTACTACGGGCCATGCACTGGGGTAGATACAAGGTAATCAGGTTGGACACAGTCCCCTGTCTCACCTGGGGCTCACACTTTTAATGCCCATTTTACAGATGAATTAACGGAGGCCCAGAGAAGTGAAGTGACTTGCTCAAGGTCACACAGCAGACATGTGGCGGAGCCAGCATTAGAACTCAGGCCCTTCTGCCTCCCGGGCCCATAGTCCATCCGCGACAGTCACCTGGCTGTCAAACAGGGGAACAGTATGAGGGGAGGGCTGGAGCAGATGATATTTTGAGAACTCTTTCAGGTTTAGTTAGGGTTATCTTTATATTCAGTGGCTATGAAAACTGGTTGATATTCCCTTTAGCTTCTTCAGTTCGATGGTAAGCTCCTTGAAGGCAGGAAATATTTTGCTTCCATTTTACTCTCCCAAGTACAGTGCATCACATTCAGTAGGTGCTCAGTAAATAATAATAATGGTATTTGTTAAGCACTTACTATATGCCAGGCACTGTGGTGGGTACAAGCAATTCGGGTTGGACACAGACTCTATCCCACGTGGAGCTCACAGTCTCAATCTCCATTTAACAGATGAGGGAACTGAGGCCCGGAGAAGTGGAGTGACTTGCCCAAGGTCACCCAGCAGACAAGTGGCAGAGTCGGGATTAGAACCCATGACTTTCTGACTCCCAGGCCCGTAGTCTAGCCACTACGCCATGTTGCATTTCATGTAAATGCAAATGCTGAGAAGCAGCGTAGCTCAGTGGAAAGAACCTGGGCTTGGGAGTCAGAGGTCACGGGTTCGATTCCCAATCTGCCACCAGGCAGCTGTGTGATGTGGGCAAGTCACCTAACTTCTCTGTGCCTCAGTTACCTCATCTGTAAAATGGGGATTAAGGCTGTGAGCCTCACGTGGGACAACCTGATTACCCTGTACCTACCCCGGCGCTTAGAACAGTGCTTTGCACATGGTCAGCGCTTAACAAATACCAACATTATTATGTATATGCCATGATTAAGTTGGGGGCTGGTCCTTGGGTGCCCATGGTATGATCCAGTCAGGAAATTGGAGGCAGTGGAATCTCAGCAGAATATCCTCTCTGGAGCTGAGAAGCTGCTACATTCTTGGTGCAAGGTGGAGGTGATTTTTTTTAAATTGTATTTTTTAAGCATTTACTATGTATGTAAATACACCGATCGAAGCCCTGGGGTACAGACAAGTCAATCAGGGGGGCACAGTGCCTGTCCCACGTGGGACTCACAGTCCAAGTAGGAGGGAGATCAGGAGAAGCTGTGTTGCCTAGTGGATAGAGCATGGGCCTGGGAGTCAGAAGGACCTGGGTTCTAATCCTGACTGGGCCACTTGTCTGCTGTGTCATCTTGGGCAAGTCACTTTAGTTCTCTGTGTCCCAGTTACCTCATCCGGAAAATGGGGATTAAGACTGTGAGTCCCATGTGGGACAGGGACTGTGTCCAACCTCTCCCCCTCTGGACTCTAAGCTCATTGTGGGTAGGGAATGTGTCTACCAACTCTATTATATTATTAGATTGTATTCTCCCAAGCGCTTAGTACAGAGCACACAGTAAGTGCCCAATAAATGCGACCGATTGATTGCCCCAGCTCTAGAGCAGTGTCGGCCACAAAGTAAGTGCTTAACCAATGCCATAAAAAAAAACCCAGGTATCGAATCCTCATTTTGACAAATGAAGAAACTGAGGCACAGAGCTGTCGAAGGAACTTGCCCAGGGTCAACCAGCAGGCACGTAGCAGAGCCAGGATGAGGATCCAGGTCACCTGACCCTCAGGCCTGTGCTCTTTCCACGAGGCCTGTGCTCTTTCCACTAGGCCATGCTGTTTGAAATACCCTCGTCCCAGACTGAAGGTCACAGAGGATCTAGCCTCTGTCCGTGGCCGTTTCTCCAACACTGTGGACCCAGAGGCACCCTTTCGGGTCAGTGGCAGCCCGGGGAATGGACTCCCAAATGACACCCTGATCCCAGTTCTCAGGTCGGGGTGACCGTAACTCCACAGAACCATGGCACACCTCGTCCGGGCGGGCAGCTGCCATCAGTAGGAATCCTCCATCATCTCTGAGTTCGTTGTGCCTCCTAGTGGTCTTGGCACTTTGTTTAGGCGCTTCGGGCAGAAGAGTTGTCAGAAATACCACAACTGCAGGAAGGATGTGGGGTAGCCACATCTGCACTCAGGACGGCCCAAGACCCGTGAGATTTAGGGCCTACGTGAGTCCCCAGGAAAGGCCGGTTCTACGGGAGTTCTACCTGTGGGAAGTTCGGGCATCTCAGAGCCGCCACGAATCCGGACTTGCAGTTCAGGATGCGGAGCACTTGCGTGAAGAACCAAGGTCATTCTCCTAGTGGCTCTTGGCAAGCAGGCTCTAAGTCTGGGATTGGGAATCCCAGAAGTGTCTTAAATATGCAATTCCTCCCCTCTCGCTCCCCTGCTTACACAATTACCCTGACACCAAACAGGGGAAGCCCGCGATGATTTTCTTCCTCCTCCAGATCCAGTCTCTCTTAGCTGACAACCCCCAGGTTGGCCTGCAGCAAATCCTTGGGGTTCAGATCCCCCCAGGCCCCGATCCAGAGATCCAGAGGCAGAGGAGGTTTTCCTCCTCTTTAATTTCCTCTGATGGATTAATAACAATGATGGGAGTGTTTGTCAAGCACTTACTGTGTGCCAAAGCACCAGATTGCAACGTTAGAAGCAGATCGTACTCAGTCCCTGTCCTACAAGAGGCTTACCGTCTAAAGGGGAAGAGAGAACTGGTATCTTTATCTCCATTTTTTACAGTTGAGGAAACTGAGACCCCTCTAGACTGTGAGCTTGTTGTGGGCATGGAACGTGTCTACCGACTCTGATGTATTGGTGCAGTGCTCTGCACACAGTGAGCGCTTAACAAATACCACTGATCGATTGAGGTCCAGAGAAGTGAAATGACTTACCCATGGCCACCCGGCAAACAAGCGACGGAGCTGGGATTAGAACCCACGTCCTCTGACTCCCAGGCCCGGGCTCTTTCCGCTAGGCCTCACTGTTGCTCCATATTTTAACTGCCTGATTTTTAGGAAGCCCGCTACCTAATTTCTTTCTTCTTTTTTTGTAAGATGGTATTTCTTAAGACCTTACTATGTACCGGGCACTGTACTAAATACTTAATTTCTTTAAGCATCTGGGCCAGAGCTAGCCCAGTTGAATGCCAGATGCAGTGATGTTGATCTGGGACTTGTCTCTGAATCCCATCTCTATTCTAGGGACTGAACAAGAAAGCCAATGCAAGTATTTATTAAAGTTCTCTAGAGGGCAGAGAAAGACCCCCTCAGTCAAGTCACCGGCCTTTGAAGGACATCAGTCCATTAATAAATCAATTATTGATATTTCCTGTGCACTTACTCTGAACTAAGCGCTTGGGAAAGCTTAGTAGAGTGGGTAGGCATGATTCCCGCTCTCCCGCTAGGAGAGCACACATGATTGGGGGAAATGGGCAATACAATAAATTACAGATAAGGGAATCGGCAAGTGCTCACAAGTGCTGAGGGTCTGGGGTGACTTAATAAAGTGCTTAGGGAGTCTAGACCCAAATGGAAGGTTGACCAGAGGGGAAGGCCAACAGGGAAGGGAAGTGGGAAGATAGTTGGGGGAGATGTGATTTTAGTTGGGTTTTAAAGACTGGGCGAGCAATGGGCTGTTGTCTAAGAAGCAAGGAGGGAGTCCCCAGCCAGAGAGGAGGGCGTGAGCAAGGGGTCGGTGTGGGAGAAGGTCTAAGCCACTTAACCACGTGCAGAGAAATAGAGTAAAGCCAGGGTGAGTAACGAGGGAAGAGGTAGGTGCTGGATCATGTTGGGGTGGGAGCTTCATCTGGGAAAGCCCCTGAGGCTCGATTGTCCTGAACTTGGTCAAGAATGAGGCTGTCCAGACTGGATCGGCCACACTGGAATGGTCAGAGCTCGAAGGCTGTTCTCTCCTGCGGGGATCGGGACGGCTTCTCCCGCTGTGGTTTCTGCTGGTCCGCCCGGCCTCCTCCCACCCCTGTTCCTTTACGCCCACCCCCCTGCTCTTGGCGTGGGGGCCTGATCCAGATAGCACATCATCTGAGATACCCCTCCTCCTTAGACTGTGAGCCAGCCCCGTGTTCATTCTATCATACTTATTGAGCGCTTACTGTGTGCAAAGTAAAGTAGTAAGGGCTTAAATTGGTTTGGAAACAGTCCCTTTCCCACGTGGGGCTCACAATCTTAGTCCCCATTTTACAGATGAGGCAACTGAGGCTCGGGGAACTGAAGTGACTTGCCCAAGATCACACAGCAGATAAGTGGTGGAAGTGGGATTAGAAACCAAGACCTTCTGACCCCCAGGTCTGTGCTCTACCCATTATACCATGCTGCTTCCATGTTGGGCAGTGACTTAGATTATCTTGTATTTATCCCAGCTCTTAGCCCAGTACTTTGTTTTGTTAATGGTATTTGCTAAACACTTACTGTGTGCCAGGCACCATACTGAGTGCTGGGGAATGTACAAGCTAATCAGATTGAAGCCAGTCCCTGTCCCACATAGGGCTCACAGTCTTAATCCCCATTTTGTAGGTGAGATAACTGAGGCCCAGAGAAATGAAGTGACTTGCCCAAGGTCATACAACAGACAAGTGGCAGAGCCGGGATTGGAACCCAGGTCCTCTGACTCCCAGGCCCGTGCTCTTTCCACTAGGCCATGTTGCCTCCTTTGTCCTGGAGGCAGGGGGAGATGAGAGACTGTAAAGCAGGTGAGACGACAGGACCGGAGAAGTAGACAGGGAGCTGGGGGTGTTGAGAAGGTCATTCGTTCGATTGTACTTAATGAGCGCTTACTGTGTGCAAAGCACTGTACTAGTTGCTCGTCACTTTAGGTCGCTCCTAAAGTCCCAGATTGGAAGCTGTGGCTACAGTTGGAGTCAAAGACGAAGCCTAGGGATCGAATTCCGAGCCCCTTCATCCAAATCCCAAGGATAGAGCTGGACTGTCTCTCCTCATTTAGCAGAGGGAAACACTGAGGTTGTGAGGTTGGCTTTCCCAAGGAGGAGGGGAGATGTTTAAGATTTAAGGTGCAGCTTTTAAAAATTGACTATCTGTCCCCCGCCCTGGGGTTGGTTAGATACTGAAACTGTCTGGCGTGGCTCCAGCTTGTAGAAAGGGGACCCAGGACCCCGGGACCCAGTGGATTCTGGAAGATGAGAATCAAAGCCAGAATGACCATTCTGAGCACTCCTCTCCTCCCCTCGGGCTTGACTCTGCAAAAAGTGAAGTAGCATGACCTAGCGGATAGAGCATGGGCCTGGAAGTCCGAAGGACCTGAGTTCTAATCCTGCCTCCGTCACTTGTCTGCCGTGTGACCTTGAGCAAGTCACTTCACTTCTCTGTGCCTCAGTTACCTCATCTGAAATATGGGGATTAAAACTGTGAGCCCCCTGTGGGACATGGATTGTGTCCAACCTGAATACTTGGTATCTACCCCAGTGCTTAGAACAGTGTCTGGCACGTAGTAAGCGCTTACCTAATGCCATTAAAAGAAAAAAAACCTTAAGCTGTCAGGCCGAGTAGCAGTTCATTATTTCTAGGTCGGTGATTTCTCAACCAAATCTGCTTTCTGGCAGCTGGTAGGTCAGTATTTTTACCCGGCTTCTTCCCTCTGCATCCCGACAAGCACGAAGTCAGCGAGAGAGGAGGTCACCAGAGGGGACCCTCTAGCTGGTCAGTTCACTGTGGGCCGAGAATGTGTCTATCGTCATATTGTACTCTCCCAAGCACTTAATACCGTGCTCCTCACATAGTGAGCGCTCAATAAATACAAGTGACTGACTTATTGACTATCAGAAAGGGGTTGGCCGCAGCAGTGAAGGATTGAAGGTAAAGATAGAGGAGGCCAGGACTAAAGGTCCCCCTGACCCGCCTTAAGATGGAAGCTTATTGCTTGGGCTGGAAGGAATCAGCAGTGGGGTGGTCAGTTCTTGCCACTGAGCTGCCGACGATGGCAGGATGGGGGTAGAGGCAGGAGGGTACGGGTCAGAGAAACGCTCTTCCACAAAATGTTGGCATGACGTCACATCAGAGTGGAGAAGCACTGTGGTTTAGGAGAAGCAGCGTGACTCAGTGGATAGAGCAAGGGCCTGGGAGTCAGAAGGACCTGGGTTCTAATCCTGTCTCTGCCACTTGTGTGTTGTGTGATCTTGGGCAAGTCACTTCTCTGGGCCTCGGTTACCTCATCTGGAAAATGGGTAATAAGACCGTGAACCCTCTGTGGGATGGGGACTCTGTCCAACCCAATTATCTCATATCTATCCCAGTGCTTCATGCAGTGCTTGGCACAGAGTAAGAGCTTAACAAATACCACAGTTATTATTATCAAAGTGGACAAATTTCCCCTTCTGCCATGCTCAAGCCGGTTCCATCTCTGTCTGTCAGCCATGTGTAAGGTGCCAGTTACTATCTGATGGACTCTCACCCCCTTCAAAATCTTATCGAAGGCACATCTCCTCCAGGAGGCCTTCCCTGACTAAGCCCCCCACTTTGCTTAGAGAAGCAGCCTGGCTCAGTGGAAAGAGCCCGGGCTTGGGAAGTAACGGTCGCTCGGCAGGACAGTCCTCGGAGCAGGTCACTGGGAAGAAAATTTAGTATCACTGCCTGACAGGATTGAGGTGGGCAGGCTGACAAAAATGACTTACAAAGACTGGGGGAGGTGTGACTGAGGTGAAGCAGCATGATGTAGTGGATAGAGCCCAGGCCTGGGAGTCAGAAGGTCTTGGGTTCTGATTCCAGCTCCGCCACTTGTCAGCTGTGTGACTTTGGGCAAGTCACTTAACTTCTCTGGGCCTCAGTGACCTCATCTTAAATGGGGATTAAGACTGTGAGCCCCACGTGGGACAACCTGATTACCTCGTATCCCCCCAGCGCTTAGAACAGTGCTTGGCACATAGTAAGCACATAACAAATACCACTATTATTATTTCCTTTTCTCCCAATCCCTTCCGTGTCACCGACTTGCTCCCTTTGTTCTTCCATCCTCCCACTCCCTCAGTACTTATGGATATACCTGTGCTTTATTTATTTTATATTCATGTCTCTCTCCCCACCTCTAGGCTGTGAGTTTTGCTGTGGGCAGGGAATGTAACTGTTTACTGTTGTACTGTACTCTCCCAAGCGCTTAATACAGTGCTCTGCACACAGTAAAGTGCTCAATAAATATGATTGAATGAAGAAGCAGGGTTTCTTTATCCTTCTGCTGCCACTGCCCCTGTATCTCTCCCTGCTCTAAGCTACACAGAGCCACCACCTCGTTTGTTGATGACCAACACGGAGGTGGATACTTTTCGGCCGGCAGAGAACTGACGGAGAGCCGACTGAAGCATCTACTCCCGAGTGAAAACTCTTGCTCTCCCGAGCTGGACAGAATTTCCTTTCGGCATCGATGCCATGACTTTTTTTCCACGGCTCTTTTATCGGTGGATCATTTCCCTAACTCGGGGTAAGTGGGTCAGGGGCAACGGCAAAATGCTTATTTCATCCGGGAGTTTCCCGGGGATTTATCTGGGTCTTAAAGTAATTAGCCAATGAAAATCATCTTCAGTTTGAGGAGTACCACGGTCAGGTCCTCATCCAAAACTTTCAGTGGGATCTATTCTTTACCACCACTTTAGCAGGTGGCAAGATGGGCAGAGGCCAAGGAGGACCACTGGAGGATGATGGAAAAATCCGGGAATCCCCAAGGCGGATGAGGGGAGGTTGAGAAGGCTCCCCCGCTTCAAAAAGACAGTTCTCCTTCCTGAGGCTCACTTCTTGGAGCTCCAAGAGATGAGTCATTACTAGAGGAGTCATGTAATTCCAATCCTGCCTTGCCAGATCCATCCAAAAGAGAGACGGCGAGAGACCAACCAGTTGTGGGGCTGGGGCTGCCCAGACCGAGGTGTGAGTACACCGAACGCATGGAAAGATCGTCCTTTGTCGGAATCAATCAATACATCAGTCCAACGGCGGCATATGTTGAGCACTTCCTTTTTGCAGAGCACTGTTCTGAGCTCTCGAGAGAGCACATTACAAGAGAATTAGCAGATACCGTCCAATAAATCAATTGGCGTGGTGTAGCGGCTAGAGCGAAGGTCTGGGAGTCAGAAAGACATGGGATCTAATCCCAGCTCCACCACTTGTCTGCTGTGTGACCTTGGGCAAGTCACTTAACTTCTCTAGGCCTCAGTCACCTCACCTGTAAAAAAAAAGGGGAATAAGAGTGTGAGCCCAATGTGGGACAGGGACTGTGTCCAACCTGATTAGCTGGTATCTACCCCAGCGCTTAGAACAGTGCTTGGCACATAGTAAGTGCTTAAGGAGTATCATTATTATTTTTTTTGAAAGCTTATTGTGTGCACAGCCCTGTGCACACTGCTTGGGAGAGTACAGTATAACAGAGTTGGCAGACACATTCCCTTGCCCACATGAGCTTATAGTCTAGAGGGGGAGGCAGACATTCATATAAATAAATCAGTTACGGATAGGTACATAACTGCTGTGGGTTTGAGGGAGGGGAGCAAAAGAAGTCCAAGGGAAGTACAGAATGGAGTGGGAGAAGAGGAAAAAAGGAATGTGCTGCTTGCGTGCGGCCTGTCTCCAGCTTGAATCTGCTTCGTGGTCACTCTATCTCCCTGAAACCTTTGCTCCAGAGTGAGCTCTCCAGAGGGAGTGCTCTGTCTACGGATGTTATTATTATAATTGTTTAATGCTGGACCACAACTAACCCCATTTTCAAAGCTGTCCTAAAACCCCACATTCACTAGGAAGCCTTCCCTGATTTAATAATAATAATTATGGTATTTGTTAAGCACTTACTATGTGCCAGGCACTGTACTAAGTGCTAGGGTGGGTACAAGCAAATCGGGTTGGACACAGTCCCAGTTCCAAACTAGGCTCACAGATGTGGTAACTGAAGCCCAGAGAATAATAATAATAATAATGATGGTATTTGTTAAGTGCTTACTATGTGCAAAGCACTGTTCTAAGTGCTGGGGGGGATACAAGGTGATCAGGTTGTCCCACGTGGGACTCACAGTCTTAATCCACATTTTACAGATGAGGTCACTGAGGGCATATAGAAGTGAAGTGACTTGCTCAAGGTCACACAGCAGAGAAGTGGCAGAGCCGGGATTAGAACCCAAGACCTTCTGACTCCCAGGCCTGGGCTCTATCCACTACATCATGCTGCTTCACCTCAGTCACACCTCCCCCAGTCTTTGTAAGTCATTTTTGTCGGCCTGCCCACCTCAATCCTGTCAGGCAGTGATACTAAATTTTCTTCCCAGTGACCTGCTCCGAGGACTGTCCTGCCGAGCGACCATTACTGAAAGGAGAACACACCACAGGATCATAGCTCACGATAGATCCTCGTTATTCAAACGACCCACTGGCCCAATATGCCAGGGGGCACCATCCCGGCATCATCGGAGAGACGCATGCCTTTGTTCAAAAGTGTTTGCCTTTTACAGCCAAAGAAATCCAAACTCCCATTTGCTTTCCAGATTCCTCCCCTCTGTTCCCCGTCCTTCAAGGAGGTCTGCCTGCTGAGCAAATTCCACATTTCTGTGGAAATCATCAACATCAGTTCTGTCAACTGTAAAATGGGGATTGAGATTGGGAGCCCCATGTGGGACAGGGACCGCTTGCATCCACCCCAGTGCTTAGTACAGTGCCTGGCACACAGTAAGCTCTTAGCAAATATCACCATCCTCATTATCCCCCTCTAGATTGTGAACTTGTTGTGGGCAGGGAATGTCACTGGCTATCGTTGTATCGTACTTTCCCAAGTGCTTAGTAAGTACAGTGCTCTGAACATAATAAGCACCCTTTTAGACTGGGAGCCCGTTGTTGGGCAGGGATTGTCTCTATCTGTTGCTGAATTGTACATTTCAGGCGCTTAGTACAGTGCTCTGCACACAGTAAGCGCTCAATAAATAAGATTGAATGAATGAAAACAATTGAATGAATGAATACAATTGAATGAATTAATGCAGGATCGGGGTTCTAATCCCGCCTCTCTGTCGAGTTTCCTTGAGAGCCTGAAAACAGAACTTGGGGTGAGGAAAACAGAAATTATGGTATTTGTTAAGTGCTTACTATCTGCCAGGCAGTGTACTAATAGATCTGGTGCTGCCCCCAAGGATTTTACAGTCTAAAAGGTAGAGGAAGATTGTAGTCTGTAAATTCTCCTCTAGACTGTAAGCTCATTGTGGGCAGGGAACACATCTACCAACTCTACTTTAGAGTGTACTCTCCCAAGCGCTTAGTACAGTGATTTTCACACAGTGAGCGCTCAATAAAGATTATCGATTGAATGAAGTGTCCATGTGTCGCTGTCAGAGACGGTATCCTTAGCTGGGTGGACCTTGGGATTGATTCAGGAATAGCCTTGAACGTGGTCTGAGGCATGTGTACATCATCATCACCATCATCACCATCGACTACTGTTTGAGCACCCAAAGGGGAGTGACAGGGAAAGTGAAAGGAAAAGTGTCACACCCAAAGGGGAGTGACAGGGGAGTGAAAGGAGCCCGACAGGGACTTTCTGGAAAGTCAAGAAGACACACTCAGCATCTCTCCTCAAAGAGAAGCAGCCTGGCCTAGTGGGTAGAGCAGGAGCCTGGAGTCAGAAGACCTGGGTTCTAATCCCGGCTCTGCCACTTGCCTGCTGGGTGATGTCGGGCAAATCACTTAACTTCTCTGGGCCTCAGTTACCTCACCTGTAAAGCGAGGATTAAGACTGTGAACCCCACATGGGACAGGGACTGTGCCTGACCTGATTGGCTTGTATCTACTCCAGGGCTTAGAGCAGAGCTCTGACACACAGTAAGCACTTACCAGATACCGTCGTCATTATTTGTTACCTGTATTGTACTCTCCCAAGCGCTTAGTACAGTGTTCGGCACCCAGTAAGCACTCAGTAAATGCCACTGATTGATGGATACTTAAAGGAACTATGCTCTAGTTGTCCTCCCTGGCACCCACTCTCGGGGTTCAGGATGGACCATCTAACCAGCCATCCCTTACTTTCCTTTCTACAATCATTTATTCAATCATATTTTTTGGGTGCTTATTATGTGCAGAGCACTGTACGAAGCCCTTGGGAGAGTACGATGCAACAATAAACAGATACATTCCCTGTGTGTCAGTAAATACGATTGGTTGATTGAGAAGGGGACTGTATGACTTCTCCTAGAGGTCAAGGATCATGTATACCAACTCCTTCGTACTGTACTCTGCAAACGGTAAGCACTTAATATATGCCACTAATTGTTCGATCTTAGTCCGTTTGCCGGCCACTTGCTGGTTGAAGAAGCCTTTCCTTCCATTAATTTTGAACCTGCCACCTTCAGGCTTTTATAGATGGCCCCTCATCCAGCTGCTCTGGGATTTGGGATTATTATTATTATTATTATCTATTAAAGAATTTTTCACCCCGACAGAGAGTCCGGGAGATTAAAACCCACAAGGAGTCCACAGCAATTGGTTTCAATTCCTGGATTCCATATCAAGAAGCAGCATGGCCTAGGGGAAAGAGCAGGGGCTTGGGAGTCAGAGGGCCTGGATTCTAATCTTGGCTCTGCCACTTTCCTGCTATGTGACCTTGGGCAGGTCAGTTAACGCCTCTATTCCTCAGTTGCCTCATCTGCAAAATGGGGATTCGATACTTATTCCCGCTCCTACTCCGACTGCGAGCCCACTGTAGGATCTGATGATCTAGTATCTATCCCAGCGCTTAGTACAGTGCCTGGCACATTGTAAGCACTTTACAAGTACCACAGTTACAATAATAATCATTATTGTGATCAAATCTAGCAGAATGGAGGTACACTGGGCACTAAGAGCCCATTGGAAATGGTTGAGATGCTACAATGTCTTTCCTGCAGTGTCCAGTAAGACCTGGGGCCTGGCACAAGCCTAATCATCCTACCAGCCGGATGCAGGAGTAGTGTTGCTTCAGGCTGTAAATAGGAGTATGATGTGGATGGACATCTTGCAACAACACATCCTCTAAGCTGAGTCAACCATAACACCGCTAACTTGAACGAGGAATCATAGATCATGTTTATGCAAGTCAATGACCTAGATAATTCTGGCCAAAAATACACTTTAGTCTCAATCAGTTGAATATTTCCAAATGTGCACATCGCTGAGGCCAGAGAGTATTTTTTTCAGTCAACCAGTTAGTGGTATTTAGTAATAGTAATAGTAATAATAATAATTGGGTGCCAAGCGCTGTTCTAAGAACTAGGGTAGATACAGGATAATCAGGTTGGACATAGTCCCTGTCCCCCATAGGAATCAGTCTCGATCCCCATTATATAGGTGAGGTACAGAGAAGTGAAGTGACTTGCATAAGGTCACGCAGCAGACATGTGGCAGAGCAGGTTTTAGAACCCACTTTCTCAGACTCCCAGGCCCATGCTCTTTCCACTAGTCTACGCTCCTTTGCTTACTGAACACTTAACCGTGTGCAGACCAATGTCCTAAGTGCTTGGGAAAGTACAATACAACATAGCCAGTAGTAATAATAGCATTTATTAAGAGCTTCAGGTGTACAGCACTGTGCTGAACACTGGGAGAGAATACCCGATTGGGAATTAGACACAGTCACTGTTCCTCGGGGGCCTCACAATCAAGATCCCTTCCCACAAGGAGCTTACAGTCTACAGAGGGAGACAGACATTAAAATAAATGATGGATGGGAGAAAGAGAGCATAAGTATACGTACTTATGGGGAAGCAGTGTGGCTAAGTGGATAGAGCCCAAGTCTTATAGTCAGAGGGACGTGGGTTCTAGTCCCAGCTGTGTCACTTGTCTGCTTAGTCAAGTCACTTCATTCATTCTTTCATTCAGTCATATTTATTGAGCTCTTACTGTGTGCTGAGCACTGTACTAAGCACTTGGAAAGTACAATTCGACAACAGAGACAATCCCTACCCAAAGGGCTCACAAGGGGAGACAGACAACAAAACAAAACAAAGCAAGTGGACAGGCATCAGTAGCATCAATGTAAATAAATAGAATTGTAGATAGAGACACATCATTAATAAAATCAATAGAATAATAAATATGTACATATATAAACAAGTGCTGTGGGGCGGGGAGAGGGGTAGAGGAGAGGGAGGGAGTTGGGGCGATGGGCGGGAGGAGGAGCAGAGGAAAAGGACGGCTCTGTCTGGGAAGGCCTCCTGGAGGAGGTGAGCTCTCAATAGGGCTTTGAAGGGAAGAAGTGTACTAGTTTGGGGGCTGGGAGGAAGGAGGGTATTCCAGTCCAGAGGTAGGACATGGGCCTGGGGTCGACGGCGAGACAGGCGAGAACGAGGTCCAGGCAGGAGGTTAGTGGCAGAGGAGCGGAGTGTGCGGGCTGGGCTGGAGAAGGAGAGAAGAGAGGTGAGGTAGAAGGGGGCAAGGGGATGGAGAGCTTTGAAACCAAGAGGGAGGAGTTTTTGCTATCTGTAAAATGGGGATTAAGATGTGAGCCCCATGTGAGACAGGGACTAAATCCAACCAATTTGTTTGAATTCACCGCAGCGCTTGGTTCAGTGCCCATCACATAATAAGGGCTTAAAGAATACCATTATTATTATTATTATTATTATTGTTATTATGTGCTGTGAGGCTGGAGTGAATATCAAAGAGCTTAAGAGGTTCCCAGCCAAGTGCATAGGTGACACAGAGAGTTGGGTGGGTAGGGGAAATGAGGGTTTAGTCAGGAAACGCCTCGGATTTTAGGAGGATTTTGAAGTGGGAAGCGTGCCCCACTTCTGAATTACCTGGATAATTGCCTTGGGTAGATTTAAGCATAAACTCCTAGAGCTGAAAGGTCCTTCAGTGATCATTCCCTTGCCTCTTGTCAAGCTATACCTTCCCCTTGCCCACACAGGTAGAGATTTTACAACGTCTTTAGTCTCAGTCAATTGAATATTTCCAAATGTGCACATCGCTGAGGCCAGAGAGTATTTTTTTCAGTCAACCAGTTAGTGGTATTTATTAATAGTAATAGTAATAATAATAATTGGCTGCCAAGCACTGTTCTAAGAACTAGGGTAGATACAGGATAATCAGGTTGGACATAGTCCCTGTCCCCCATAGGAATCAGTCTTGATCCCATTATATAGGTGAGGTACAGAGAAGTGAAGTAACCTACCCTTTGGCTGTCCACATTATCAGATTGGAAAGTCTTCAGTCTTAAATCTAACCAAAATTCTTCCTGTCGTGGCTGGGGTCCTCAGTCCAGCCCTGAGCACCAGCTCTCTTCTGATTCAAGTCTTCAGTGTGGTATAATGGAAGTTAAAAGCGTAGTTTGGATGTCCCTCTCCCTGTTAATGACTGTAGCTGAATGATTAATAAGTGTCTGAAGCATTTTAAATGGGCCAAGGGCTCTGTGATCATCTTTACAAGTTATGCCGCGCTACAGAACTGGAAGCTGGCTCCCCAACCTCCTCTCTTAGCAGATGAGAAGTTCTGAGACCCCGAGAGGTCAGACAATGTGACCTCTGACTTTTTGGTGCAGGTTCCCCCCCTCGCCCCCGAAATCTGACGCCTCCAAACCTCCATCCCTGCCCAATCCTCTTTGGGATTTACCCCCTTAGCTAGAGATGCAGGAAAAGCGTCTGACAAGATCACTTCAAAACACTGAAGCTGGTTGTCATTTGCATCGGGTTGTGGTTATAATTTGCAAAATGCCCCGCTGAGCTTCGCCAGCCCTGTTCTTTTCCCCTTGCTGGGACACGCTGGGCTCGCCACCGGCCAGGAAAAATAACTGGTTAGGCTCTCAGCCTGCTTTTCCAGCGCTTCACCCCCACCCACTTATCTCTTAGCCAGTCTTTCCGCTGCTTCCAGCCCTCAGCATCCCGGTGTGTGTGTAAGGGGTGCTGTGATCTCGTCCCAGCTCTCAGGAGCCTGCCTCCCCCTTGAAGGTGGGATGTGCCCAGATAATAATGAATAATAATAATCATAATGGTATTTGTTAAGTGCTCTCCGTGTGCCAGACACTCGACTAAGGCTTGGGGAAGACACAAGGTAATCAGGGCGGATTCAGTCCCTGTCCCGCACGGGGTTCACAATTCCGCTGGACTCTCTTGTTGTGGGCGGGGATCGTCTGTCTTTAATGCCTTGGTGTACTTTCCCCAGCGCTTAGTACAGCGTTCTGCACACAGAAAGCGCTCGATAAATACGATGGAATGATTGAATGAACAAGGGAGAGGGGCCACTTGCAATCTGGATTCCCCAGGAGTAGGGGGAGGGAGGCAGAAGGAAGAGAAGTAGGAGGGGAAGGTGAGGGAGGGCAACTGGGGTGGGTGAGGGGCATTTTGGGGGCAAGAGGGAATCTTTTGGTATCCGAGGCAAAATTGGGGCCGGGGGTCCCGAGCCCCCCACCCGCCTAATGCGACCTGTCAAACAGAAGCTGCAATGGGGTCAAGGGGCAGCTTCGTGGGCACGGTTTGGGCGCTGCGGGAGGTGCCCACGCTCAAGTCGGGAGGGGGGCTGAAGGAGGGGGGCAGGAAGGGGGAGGGGGGTGGGTTGGGGGAGGGGATGGGGGGGAGGAGGGGGAGGCACGACGCATGCGCCTCGGGAGCACTGCGGAGGGCGAGCAGGGAGGGAGCGCTCCCGGATAGAGGAGGCGGTGGCAGAAACAGTAGAAGCAGCATCTGGATCCGAGCTCCTCCTCCTCCTCCTCCTCCTCCTCCTCCTCCTCCTCCTCCTCTTCCCGGACACCATGAGCCCCGGGTCGGGCGGCCCCTGCTAAAGCGACCCTCCACCCGGCTCAGAGGTAAGGGGCCCCGGGAGGAGGGGTGCCCTATGCCAGGTGATGGATGCCCCCTGGAGATCTGGGGTTCCCCTTCCCCCTTCTAGAAGGGGGGCCAGATGCTTTGGCCCCTATGCATCGGGGTTTAAAGGATCTGACCTGAGTCCCCTCTCCCTCCTTAGAGCAGTGTTGCATCGGGGGTGGGGGGGAGGGGGTCCAGCTGCCCAGTCCCCAGGGCAGAGGGGTGGAGGGGGGAGAGGGCGTGGACCGAGAGGTCGGGGGTGTCCATGAGCTTAGAGATGCACCCATGGGGTCAGGATGCTGGATGGAGACTTTCTGGGGGACCCCCTCCTCTACCCTCCCCACACCCACTTTCTTTCCCTCTGCACAAGGCTGGGTCTGCCCCTACTGCCCCAAAGCGTTGGGCCTGAGCCCCTCTGAGAGGGAGAGAGTGCAACCAGGCCCTTGAAATCCCTCCCCCCCGAGGACCCCCACTCTGCTGAGATGCAGATCTTAAGGCTTGAAGGCTCCCAGCACAGGTTCCTGAATCAAATTGGTGGGGGGCACTTCTGGTGCTCACCCACCTGCCCCTGGGCCTGCGGAATATCCTCCCCCCTCACTGCTTGGTAGGATGGGCAGCGTGAGAGACTCTGGAGGGGTGGGGGGCTTTTTTTTGGGGGCCGTAACAACTACCCTTTAATTGCCCCCTTCTTCCTGGAGGCTGCCTGCTTCCCGGACCTCAGCCGCCTGGAAAAATGCTGGACCGGCCTCTCCAGTCAGCCTCCATCCCCTATCCCCGGACCCCAGAGCTCTGATTCCGGGGCTTCAGGGTTCTCCCACCTCTTGGGAAGCCTGGTGGACTCACCAGCTGGTGGTCGGAGGCTTTGCAGAGATGCCCGTTTGATGTACCTTTTTGACTTTGATTTGATTGCCCTGAATCTGGGAGCTGCTGGGAACGAACGTGATTGCTCAAATTAAGGGAAAAATGGGTAACTTGGTCCTGAGTGAGCAACTGGGAATAGCTTGACTGACTCTTCTTCTTCCCTCTGGGGTCCTTGGATTCCCCCCGCCCCCGACTCTTTGCCTCTTTTCCTCCTTCACCTTTTTCCCCCTTTGCCTTTTTCCCCCTCCACCCCCTTTCCCTCCTTTGCCTCTTTCCCCCCTTCTACTCTTCCCCCTCCTTCCCCTCTTCCCCTCCTTCGCCTCTTCCCCTCCCCTTCTTGCCTCCCCCTTCCCTTTCACCTCACTCCCTCCTCCCCGTTCTTTTATATCACCCAGTGGCCTAACCCTGCCAGGCTGAGACTTTGCAGGTGGAAGGGCTGTCCCAGCACAGTCCCTCTTCTCTGTGAAAATTCTTAGCTGGGTTTGGCTGGAGAGCTTCCATTTTCCTAGAGAGGGAACCGTACAAGCCCCCCTGATCCCATGGCCCCAGGGCACAGAGCTGAAGGCCTAATGGGATGGCCCTGGTGGGACTCGTAGTCTCCATGGGCCCTGCCTATAGGCGCCTCTGGGCCTTTGGTAACCTGCCAAGTCACCCCAGCACGGTCCCTGGCCCTGGTAGAGTTAACCCCTCAGCTCCCCAGCCCAGGGCCCCTCGAGGAGGATGGTACAAATGATACAGGCTCACCCTCTTAAAATACCGAGTTGAATTTTGTCAACCCTTAGGTTTCCCTCTTGCAGCATAGGCTTGGTCCGAGTTAACTTTGTTCCCTCCCACGGCTTGGGCGACGCAGTCTCTCCCGGTCTTGACCATTTAGGGTCAATATAGAGGTTCTTCCTCTCCCGAGAAGCACACTGGCCTCCAGTCAGAACGGATCCCCCGGCAGACTGCTCTCTCCTTCTCTCTTCTCCCTCCCACCCCCGACTCCCCAAGGAGTAACCCCCAAAATAGCCCCACGCCATCTTTGGGGGGTGGGGGAAGACTAGTTTCCAGGGAGATGATAAGTGTTTCATTGTCAGTTACTGCTGCTCCCAAGGATCCAGTCTAGAGTGTGGCGTGGGGTGTCTCCTGAGAAAGGACTTTTGGCAGGTCATGCCCAGGGCCTCTCCCGGACTCAGGATTTCCCTAGGAAAGAACTGTCCGAGAAGGATGGTAGCCTGCTGTTCCCGGAGGCGCTGCTTCCTTTCTCGCCAGCGAGTGGAAGGGAAAAGTACCAGCAATGCAGGGCCCAGAGGAGAGGGGTTAGCCTCCCTCTGTGCCAGCTGCAGAGGTTTCTGGGAAAGAGGGTTGACCATGGGTGTGATATGCCAGGTGAAAGCCAGCACCTCTTCTTCCCAAGGCATCCCGAGGCCACTCTAAGGAGAATTTGCTCAGATAGATCTATACTTGCTAGCTCTAGTCAGCTCCCTTCCCCAAGTCCATCAAGCAGTGGTATTTATTGAGCATTTATTATAGGCAGAGCATACAGACACTTGCTAGAGCACAGTAAAGTAGGCATGATCCCTGACCTCAAGGAGCTTATAGTTTAAAAGTCCCAAGAGACCTCAATAAAATTAGTTCTGCCCCCTTAGAGATGCATTCTAAGGGTTTGTCCTATTGTAGTTGACTTCTTGGGTTGGAACACCTGGAATTATTGCCATATACCTCATTCGGGATCCAGACAGAACCTACTGGTTCTTGGTGCCTTAAAACGAGATGCAGAACTTCTCACTGGATCATGAGGGAGAGGTTCGATCAGTGGAACCCGTTCAAGGTCTACTTGGCTTCGTGTCTGCAGGGCACTTTAGCCTGAAGGACACGGTTAGCGTTTCTGGAGGAGAAATGCAGGGCCCATCACGATCAGGGAAGTCTGAATTAGGGAGGGCCAGAAGCCACTACCCCGAGCAACCAGCAAGGCTGAAGTTGGAGGTCCCCTCGCAGACGCTCTGAATGGGGGCGTTTTCTGTGGGGCCCTGACGGCGATGGCTGAGAGACCGTAGTTGAGGGAATGGCAAGTCCTAGAACCAGATGAAAGCCACTGGGGCCCTTCCCCGGTCCGCCACACCACTGACCACATCCTGGGAGTTGTCCCTTTGTGGCTGGGATCATCTGGTGCTCCAGAGACCACCTATGCCATCCCCCAGCCTCAGGCAAGCCAGGCCTAAAAACCCTTGAGACAGATGATGAACCTCTTTTGGTCTTAAAGAAAGGGAAGCGGCATGGCCTAGTGGAAAGACCACTGACCTGGTTTCTAATCCTGACTCTGCCACTTGTCTGTTGAGTGACCTTGAGCAAATCACTTAACTTATCTGCATCTCAGTTCCCTCATCTGCAAAATGGGGATTCAATACCTGTTTTCTCTCTTACTTAGATTGTGAGCCCCGTGTGGGACCTGATTATCTCGTAGCTACACCAGAACTTAGTACAGTGCTTGACACATAATAAGCCTTTAGCAAGTAATATAATATTGTAATAGTAATAAAATAATTATCACAAGTGCCACAACCATCTGTCCCAGTACTTAACAGCTTGCTCTCTGGAATTCCTTTCTCACTAGCTAACTCAAATCCCTCCTGCTGTAGTCTAAGTCCAATTTCTCTACTTCTGTTCTGGCTGGTTCTCCTGCTTTAGAGTATAAGTCAGTTGTGATTAGGGAATGTGTCTTCCAACTCTGTTGCATTTTGTATGCTCCCAAGCTCTTAGTACAATGCTCTGCACATAGTAAGTGCTCAATAAATACCGTTGAGGATGACGGAGACAAACAGTAGCTGATCCCGCTCTTCTGAATAACCATGCGGTAGCAGAATAGCTCAGGTACCTGCTATGTGAAGAGCATTTTACTGGGTATTTTGGGTCATATATACCAGAAGAAAGGCACAGTCCCTCCCTTCAAGGAGCTTACAGATCTAGTGGGTCTGTCAGTGTGGAGCATTCAGGGAAGAGAAACAGGAAGTCAAAGGAAGTCCAACCTCTAGAAGAAAGAAGCACCTCAAGAGAGCTTTGGCTTCCAGGTCCCCAGAGTGATCTTGGAATGGCCTGGCCCTAGGAACTCAGGCCGGCTCTAAAATTGATGCCCTAAGGATGTGCTGCATGGCTTAGTGGATGACTTACAGGCCTGGAAGTCAGAAGGACCTGGGTTCTAATCCTGGATCTGCCACATGTCTGCTGTGTGACCTCGAGCAAGTCACATCACTTCTCTCGGCCTCAGTTACCTTCTCTGTAAAATGGGGATTAAGTGAATGTCCCCCATGTGGGCCAGGGACTGTATCCACCCTGATTAACTTGTACCTACCTCAGCACTTAGAATGGTGCTTGGCACGTAGTAAGTGTTTAACAAGTGCCAAAATTATTATTATCATTACTATTATGCCCATGACCTGTTGTCCCTCTGAGCTGGGTGCACACTGTTCCAGATCCTTCTGAAGCACCCAAGGTCAGAGATGTGGACCACTAGGGCTGTTTTTTCAGACTACCTGTTAACCCCTGGTCCTTGGTCAAGACCCACTTTTATCATCGGTGTCCTCACAGAACTAGAAAGAGCTCATGCAGCTTCCCAGTTGGTCTAACTTTCCCCTAGGAAGGCATTTTCACATGTTTACCCTGCAGCTTCCCATCTCCCCCTAAGTTAGCCTGCTCATGCTAATAATAGAGTTTTTGTTATTATTATTAATGCTATAATAACATTTGTACAGGATTGACTATGTGCAAGACACTGCTCTAAGCGCTGGGGTAGATGCAAGCAAATCAGGTTGGACTAAGTCCAACGTGGGGCTCACAGTCTGCATCCCCACTTTACAGTTGAGGTAACTGAGGCCCAGAAAAGTGAAATGATTTTTCCAAGGTCACACAGTAGGCAAATGGCAGATTAGAAACCAGGTCCTTCTATCTTTCCAGGCCCATAATCTATCCACTAGGCTATGCTGCTTATCTAGGCACTCTTTTTGGCTTATGCCATCGAGTCGTCTCCAACCCATAGCGACTTAAGCACTTACTATCAATCAGTTGTATTTATTGAGTGCTTATTACATTTAGCGTACTAAACTAAGTGCTTGGGAGAGTACAATATAACATAATTGGTAGACACATTTCCTGCCCTCAAGAAACTTGGTCTAGAGGGCTAATTGCGGTATTTGTGAGGCACCTACCTATATTCCAAGCACTGTATTAAGCGCTGGGATAGGTACAAGCTAATCAGGTCCCACATGGGGCTCACAGTCTAAGTAGGAGAAAGAACAGGGATTGAATTCCTAATGTGCCAAGCAGATTGGACACGGTCCCTGTCCCGTATGGGGCTCACGGTCTAAGGGGGAGGGAGAACAAGTATTTCATCCCCATTTGATAGATGAGGAAACTGAGGCACAGAGAAGTTGAGTGACTTGCCGAAGGACACAGAGCAGGCAGAAAGACCTGGTTTCTGGTCCCAGAGGGGAATACTTGCGGGGGCTAAATGGTGAAGGACATTCTGGGAGGTGGGCAGCCCAGCAGGAATCTGGAAAAGTTACCAAAGTAACCATGATTACCATGATTTTTTACTGTTGTGTTGTACTTTCCCTAGCACCTAGCACAGTGCTCCACCCACAGAAAGCACTCAATAAACATGACTGAATAAATATAGGATTAAATGAATAACCCCCTGTCTGGTCGTGGCATTAAGGCACAATCTTGTTACTACGTCGCTGTCATTTGGGTAGCAAATGGATTCTGTCCATAGACTGTGCCTGCTGGGTCCCTACCCACATGCTTGTCTAAGTATGGTGAGACTAATCTGGCAAAGGAGTAGTGTTGCCTAGTGGCTAGAGCATGGGCCTGGAAGTCAGAAGGACCTGGCTTCTAATCCTGGCTCCTCCACTTGTCTGCTGTGAGATCTTGGGCAAGATCTCTCTCTGCCTCAGTTACCTCATCTGTAAAATGGGGATTAAGACTGTGAGCCCCATGTGGTATGTGGACTGAGTCCAACCTGATTAGCTTAGTGCAATGTCTGGCACATAGTAAGCGATTACCAGATAACATTTAAAAAAAATCAACAGGTGACGCCATTTTATTGTACATTTGAATGTCAGAGGCTGACGATTTCTTCATGTGTTTGTGAAGGGAGGAGCGGCGTGGCCTAGTGGTAAGTGCGCAGTCCTGGGAGTCAGAGTACCTGGGTTCTCATTCCGGCTCTGCCACCTGCCTGCCATGTGACCTTGGACAAGTCACTTCACTTCTGTGGGCCTCAGTTGACTCAGCTGTAAAATGGTGATTCAATACCTGTTCTTCCTCCTACCTAGACTGTGAGTCTGATGAGGGTCAGGGACTGTGTATCTACTCCAGAGGCTAGTACAGTCCTTGGCACATAGTAAGCACTTAACAAATACCACAGTGACGATAGAACGATTCAGTATGAACCCAAAACGGGGACTGGGACTAGCCTCACCCCCCTCCCTTTCATCTCATCCATCCGCTTAGTTTACAACCCGGAGTCTGTTTATCTTCGGGGAGAGAGAGAGAGAGAGCTCCATTTTACAGTGTGGGCTGCCTGTGGATGGAAGGAAGAGACGAAGGGGGATTCAGCACGGAGAAAATGGGAAGACAAGTGTGAAATCTCTGCTCGAGGGAGGAGAGCGAGGGAGTGAAGGCAGATGTTGAAGCAAACCTCCTTTGGTTTCATAGTTTATTTCAGACTATGGTGAGTCTGGAATGGGAGGATAAAATGGCGTATCTGCAGATAGGCAGATCTGTGGCAAGATCTTCTCTGACCAGGCGAACCTTAGTTTTCTGCTTCTGATGGGTGGCATTCTCCGGAGAATCAAAAGTTGTAGATATTCTAGATGAACATACCAATCCACATCCAGAGATTGTAAACTCCTTGTGGGTAGGGATCACACCTATCAACCCAAATTCATTGTACTTTTCCAAGTGCTTAGTACAGAGCTCTGCACACAGTAGGCCCTCACTAAATACCATCGATTGACATGAACTCGAGATAAGGTTATTAAAAGAATGTCTGTGTTCTCCCAAGTGCTTAGCAAAGAGCTCAGCACACCGTAGGGGCTCGATAAGGGATTGACTGGCTGGGAAGTGGCTCACGGATTTGTGCTGAGGGCTGGAGAGGGGCAATCGGGGACACCTCCCTGGAGGAGGAGTACCCCCGACCTATCAGGAGAAAACAAGGGAGGAAGGAATGATAGCAAATGGGAGGGCAAAGGGGGAAGTTGTGTTTGAGCAGTGCCAGTGTGGGCTCAGACCTCTCTGCCCCCATCAAAGTTCATTTCTTCCCTGACCCGGCAGTCTGACCTTTAGTCGTGTCCCCTGTTTCTGCTCAGAACGAGATTCCTCAGACGATTCTCCATCAGAACGATGGGCAAACACTCAGATGGTCCTTTCTGCACTGCAGAGTGCTTGGCAAGCAATGATTTCCTCTCAAAGATCCCGGGTAGGGAAGACCGTAGCATCCTCCCTTGTTGTTCAAATGGGGAAACTGAGGCCCAGACAGGTGAAGCCTCTTACCCAGAAATTGCCCAGGGAATGAGAAGGGGCAGGGGGCGATCGTATTCTGGGCTTACCCATCTTTACTCTGCCCCGCAAAGACAGCCCCTGGAGATCGACAGCGGGGCGGCTATTGTACTAATTAGAGGCACCCTGACCTCTAATAAAATTCAATGTCGTGGTATGCGTTAAGCACTTACTATGTGGCAAACACTGTACTGAGCTCTAGGGGAGATCCAAGATAATCAGCTCGAATACAGTCCCCTTCCCATGGTAGGAGGGAGAACGGTACTGAATCCCCATTTCACAGATGAGTTGACCAAGCCCCAGAGAAGGTAAGCCACTTGCCCAAAGTCATCCAGCAGATAGGCGGCAAAGCCAGGATTGCAGCCCAGACCAAGAGCTCCGGCAGACAGCGGCCGACCAGCTAATAGAACCAGCAGTTGGACACGGCAACTCAGGACCATATTTACCCACGTAACTGCCTCACCTTTTGGCCAAACTTTTGCCACCCCAAATTAAGCCTACTGCCAGGGGAATTAAGTCTAGCGATAAGGGGAGTGGGAGAAGAAAAATAATGAGGGAAGAAAGAAGACCACAGAAAGAAGGCAGTCAAGATGGCTCCTTTTACTTCTATTGCACTTTCCCCAGTGCTACAAACAATGGGAGTACAGTGAATTAACTCTCTTTTCTTCCTCCCTCCCCAGCCACTCCCCTCTCCCCTCCATTTTACATAGCTCTTATCCTTCTGCTTCTGTTCTCCCTGGTCCCATGGCAGCCTTAATGAATTTAACTATCCTTACCTGCATTATGATTGCCCTTCCTTCCTTCCGTCCGTCCATCCATCGTACTGGTTGAGTGCTTACTCTTTGCTGAGCACTGTACTAAGCAGCTGGGAGAGAACAATATAGTAGGCATGACCGTGCTTGAACTTAAAATCTAGAGGAGACAGACAAAAAAAAATAGCAGTTGTGGAAAGCAACAGAGGTTAAGGATATGGACATAAGGGGTTTTGGGGGGCTCTTGGGGGTACATTCATTCAATAGTAATTTTATTGAAGGCCTAAAGCACTGGAAGTAAAATACACAGTCCCTGACCTCATGGAGAGTAGGTTATAATGGAGGTCATAAAGAGGACATAATTTGTATATATAGGATAAGAACAGGGAAAAGCAGCATAGCCTTGTGGAAAGACCAAGGTCCTGGAAGTCAGAGGACCTGGGCTCCAATCCTGGCTCTGCCACCTGTCTGCTGTGTGACCTTGGGCAAGTCACCTTCCTGTACCTCAGTTACCTCATCTGCAAAATGGGGATTAAGACCGAGAAGTCCACGAAGGGCAAGGACTGCATCCGACCTGATTAGTTTGACTTGCTCCCTTTATTTATCCCCGCTCCCAGCCCCTCGGCACTTATGTACACATCCATAATTTATTTATTTACATTAATATCTGTCTCCCCCTCTAGACTGAAAGGTCACCGTGGTCAGGAATATATCTGTTATATTGTACTCTCGCAAGTGCTTACTAAAGTGCTTACTGCAGTAAGCACTCATACAATTGATTGATTTGTATCTATCCCAGCATTTACTATAGTGCCCGGCACATACTGAACACTTTTTTTTATGATATTTGTTAAGTGCTTACTTTGTTCCGGCCACTGTACTAAGCACTGGGTAGATGCAAGCTAATCAAATTTGACACAGTCCCTGTCTCACATGGGGCTCACAGTCTTAATCCCTATTTTAAACATGAGGTATCATCTAAGAGACAAAACTCACCCACGCTGGGCAGCAGCGGCACGGAAGAGAGTCGAGGGCAGAGACTCGAGTTTACTGTGCGGAAGGCGGCAAAGGTCCTCCTCCGCCTCCGGATCTTCACCAAGATAACTCTCTGGATCCACTACCAGAACGATTGCAGATGGAGAGCGGGGCGGTCTGGGAGAGATGCGTCCGCTGTGTCGCTATGGGTGGGAAACGACTCGACGGCATAAGACGAGCGAGGCACAGAGAAGTATAGTGAATTGCCCAAGGTCACAGAGCAGACAAGAGGTAGAGCTGGGATTAGAACCCAGGTCCTTCTGATGCCCAGGCCTGACTCAGTTCACTAGACCATGAAGCTTCTCACTTACCAAATACCATTTTTTAAAAAAGGAGAAATAAGGAATAAATAAGTGGCATATATATAGGTTAATGTACAGATAAAGGTTAAGGGTGATGGGGTGAAGTGACTTGGGAAGTGTAATTAGTTGGGGAAGGTCACCTGTAGGTTCAGGGGAGTTGGGGTTAGTCAGAAGGCCTGGGAAGCAGCATATCGTTCTCCCTGTAATGGATTCCTTCTCCCCACACGGGTTCTTGGTCCTGAGGCTAATTTGTCAGGCGATCATGAGAAGCAGCATGGCTTAGTGGATAGAACATGGACCTGGGAGTCAGAAGCTCTGATCCCGGCTCTGCCACTTGTCTACTGTGTGACTTTGGGGAAATCACTTCACTCCTCTGTACCTCCTTTATAAAATGGGGATTGAGACTATGAGCACCACGTGGGACAGGGACCGTGTTCAACCCCATTTGCTTGTGTCCACCCCAGTGCTTCGAACAGTGACTGGCACATAGTAAGTGCTTAACAAACAACGTAATTATTATTATTCTTCATTCAATCAGATTTATTGAGCACTTACTGTGTGCAGAGCACTGTTCTAAGCACTTGGAAAGTACAATTCAGCAACCAATAGAGACAATCCCAACAACGGGCTTACAGTCTAGAAGGGGGGAGACAGACAACAAAACAAAACAAGTAGACAGGCATCAATAGCGTCAATATAAATAAATAGAATTATAGATATATACACATCATTAATAAAATGAATAGAATAATAAATATGGACATATATATGCAAGTGCTGTTAGGCGGGGGAGGCCTCCTGGAGGAGGTGAGCTTTGAAGCAGGGCTTTGAAGGGGGAAAGTGTGCTAGTCTGGAAGATGTGAGGAAGGAGGGATGTGAGGAGAGAGATTATCATCATCAATCTGTGAATTTGAAAGGAGAAGGAGATGAGGCAACTGAGGCCCAGAGAAGTGAAATGACTTCCCCAAGGTCACACAGCAGACAAATGGCAGAGCTAGGATTAGAACCCAGGTCCTTCTGACTCCTAGGCCTGTGCTCTATTCACTAGGTCTAAAAAGGGCCAGGCTAGGCCTCCACTGCCCAATCATCTGAATGAGTCAGGCTAGAAAATACATGGAGACTTCGGTGATCTGGATATTTCTGGACACGATGTTGTGCTCCTAAAGGGATGTGGGTTGAGCAGACCGGAAGCACTTTCAGGAATGGGGTGGGTTGATTTGGGAGAGGCTTGGAGAAAGATCAGCGGGGTGGACAGCAGCTGTTGGTGAAAGGCTGACTGTTCCACGGTGGTAGGGCCATCAGTCACTCATTAGCATTTATTGAGTGTGTGGGGAGTTGTGCTAAGCACTCGAGGAAGTTAAAGGAATAATTATAAGTGTGGCATATAAATGCTTACCATATTCCAAGCCTTGGGGTAGGTGTGAGATGATTCTGAGAAGCAGCGTGGCCTAAGGAATAGTGCACGGGCCTGGGAGTTTGAGGGACCTGGGTTCTAATCCAGGCTCTGGCACTTGCCTGCTGGGTGACCTCAGGCAAGTCATTGAACTTGAACTTCTCTGTGCCTCAGTTACATCATCTGCAAAATGGGGATTAAGACTGTGAGCCCCATGTGGGACATGGACTATGTCCAACCTGAATAACTTGTATCTATCTCCGCGCTTAGCACTGTGCTTGGCACACAGTAAGTACTTAACAAGTACCATTAAAAAAATAGGTTGGACCCAGTCTCTATCCCACATGAGGCTTACGGTCCAAGGGAGAAGGGAGAACGGCTATTGAATTCCCAATGTATAGATGGGGAGACTGAGGCCCAGAGAAGTGAAGTGACTTATCCAAGTTCCCCAAGCAGGCAAGTGACAGGATTAGACCCCAGGTTCCTCTGACTCTCAGGGCCGGGCTCTGTCTACTAGAACACGCTGCTTCTCAGAACAAAACACGAGACACAGACACAGTCCTTGCCCTGTGCGAGTTTAATGAGGATGACGGGAGAGAAACAGACCCAGTAACATACATACAAAAAGGTCAAGTGACAGAGGAATAGAACAAAACAAAAAATTAAGATGGCCAGAAAGATTCCAGAAGCAGAAACCAGTCGTGCAGAGGTTGCCCTAATTGACGGAGTAGGTCGTGGAGTTGGGAAGGGGGAGAGGAGAGGGGTGAGGAGATGTCTGTCCCGTGGCTGAGAGGGAGGAAGAATGGGTGGAGGGTAACATCGTATCCTTGGCGGGCCAAGGATAGGTAGAGGGTGCCAACAGGATTGGGAGCAGGCGAGTGCAACAGTTACACAAGGAATTTGGCTTCTTGCTCAGAGTCTTCTGTGGAGAGGGTAATGTGGTCAGAAAGCATGGAAGAAGGTCACTTTCCCAGAAGGCACTGAGATTGGCCAGAGTCAGAGGGGGTGAAGCACAGTTGGATGGAAATTTGCAATGAGGTGGAGCAGCAGGAGCCAGGAAGTCAATCAGGCAATCCATCAGTGGTATTTAGTGAACCATTACTGTGTGCTGTACACAGTACACGCTTGGGAGAGCCCAATTTTTTTAATGGTATTTGTTACGTGCTTACTCTGTCTCAGGCACTATACTAAGCGCTGGGGTAGATACAAGGTTGTTAGGTTGGACACAGTCCCTGTCCCACGTGGGGCTCGTGGTCTTAATCCCCATTTTGCACTTATGATGATGAGGTAACTGAGATGCAGAGAAGTGAAGTGAGTTGCCCAAGGTCACAGAGCAGACAAGTGGCGGAGCCAGGTTTGGAACTCAGGTCCTTCTGGCTCCCAGACCTGTGCTGTATCCACTGGGTCACATTGCTTCTCAACTCATTAGAGTTGGTAGACCTGCTCCCTGACTCAGAATCATATATCCTGGGCCCTGCCCAATGGTAAAAATAATAACAGTATTTGTTGAGCACTTACTATGCGCCTGTATTAACTGCTGGGATGGATACAAGCAAATTGGATTGGACACAGTCCCTGTTCCACGTGGGGCTCCCAGTCTCAATCCCCATTTTACAGATGAGGTAACTGAGGCCCAGAGAAGTGAAGCGGAGCGAGCCGAGCGGGGCCTGCTCCCATCCTTCTATGTAGAACTCGGGGGAGCGTCTCAGCCCGGCCGAGGGGGTCTCGGGGAGAGGGCGGGGTCTCTCTCGGGCCTCGCCCGGGGTGCCGAACCCTCGGGAGCCTTTCTTTGAGGGGGTTGCCCTCTCGCCCTCGGGCCCACGACCTGCCCTCCTCAGCTCCTGGTCTCCAGACTCCGATTCCAATCAATTAACTAATTCTCTTCCCCTCTTCAAAGCCTTACTGAGAGCTCACCTCCTCCAGGAGACCTTCCCAGACTGAGCCCCCCTATTCCCTCTGCTCCCCCCCCCCCGCTCTTCTCCCTTTCCCTCCCTTCAGCACTGTGCTCATTTGTATATATTATTTATTACCCTATTTATTTTGTTAATGAGGTGTATATCTCCTTGATTCTATTTATCTTGATGATGTTGTTTTGTTTCATTCTGTTTTGCTTTGCTGTCTGTCTCCCCCGGTTAGACTGTGAGCCCGTCATTGGGCAGGGATGGTCTCTATCTGTTGCCCAATTGTACATTCCAAGCGCTTAGTACAGTGCTCTGCACATAAGCACTCAATAAATACTATTGAACTGAATGAATGAATGACGCGACTTAACCAAGGTCTCATACTAGACTAGTTGCAGAGCCGGAATTAGAACCCAGGTCCTTCTGATTCCCAGACCCGTGCTGTCTCTCCTAGGCCATGCTGCTTGTCACGGCCCTGGGAGACCCGAGGGTGAGCGGGGGCTAAGAGTGGGTCATGCCAGTCTCCATGGCGGAGGGGGTCGTGTAGGGGTGGGGACATTACGGTGAGAGATTGTCAAGTGCCATCAACACGGAAGGTCTGCCCAAGGTGACTGCACTGGGGCTGGCTGTGAAGAGCCCAGGAAATCGGTTGATTTTTCCAAGGCGCTTTACCGTGATAGGAAAACCTTTTAGCATTTCATTTCTCTCTGACACCTGACAGTCTAGCTTCTCTGGTCCACACACGGGAGCTAGAGAGAAACACGTACACACACCCTCTTTTTGACTCACATCGCAATCTCTGGATTTGTTTCTTCATCCCTCTAGAATGTAAGCTCTTTGTGGGCAGGGAATGTGTCTGCCAACCCTGTCCTCTCCCAAGTGTTTAGAACAGTGCCCTTCACACAGTGAGCTCTCAATAAATACGATTGTTAGATTCATCCACCAACTGGTAGTTGGTGCACCCGATGAGGCAGATTTTCAAATATTGAACATGTATTTCTGGCATTGTCATGCTTGACTCTGCTCACCATTCATGCTTTCTTTCAGCCTCCTGAAGAGCCTTTTCTCATTTCCTCTCTTTCTCCACACAATTTGGACATCTGATTTCTTGCATCATCATCTCTATCTTTACTTTCATCAGCAGATATTTTCCCAGGCCCAACTGGGTTCTGAGGTTCTGTGTTAGACCACAGATACAGTTGCTAAGGTCGTGGATCTCCCCGTCTGAAAGGGGGAATAAGACAGGCATTTTGTTTACAGAAATACACAGTCAATTCAGGAGTTCCACTTTAGCACATCTGCACTGATTCAGTGTTTGTGAGTTCACAGTTATAGGTAGCACCTCATGTACTTATCCACTTACATACTCTACTATTTAATCACTAACTTCTGTACTTATCCAGTTCTCCCACCTCCCAAATGTAAATTATTTTGGTTTCTGCCACCCCTGCTAAATTGTTAGCTCCTGGAGGGTAGAGATATCTGTAATTTACTTAAATTAATGTCTGTCTGCCCCCTAGACTGTAAGCTCATTGTGGGCAGGGAACGTGTCTGTTTATTGTTATATTGTACTCTCCCAAGCATTTAGTACAGTGCTCTGCCCACAGTAAGCGCTCAGGAAATATGACTGACTGACCGAGGGATCGTGCCTACCGACTCTATTGTGCTCTCCCAAGTGCTTAGTACAGGGCTCCGCCTAGAGTAGGTGCTGCTATCCGTTGACCGATGAAGTGGATTGCTGGATAGAAGACAGGGTGGGATTAGTCAGGGAAAGCTGCCGGGAGGAAGTGGGTCTTGAACTGGGATTTCAAGGAGGAGTGAGATTTTGTGAGCAGCAAGATCTATAAAAGGGACAGCTAAAATAAGGGCTCAGAGTCGGAGAAGGGCGTCTTGGCTTTGAGGCACGGCAAGGAGCCAGCTGAGCTCAAACAGAGAGGGCAGGCTGGAGCTTAGCGGGAGATAATTTGGACCCCTTCCATTTGCATAGCGTGTCCTAGATTTCAAAAATGCTCTGGCGTCACCGATCTCATTCTAGACTCTCAACATCCCCGTGAGGTAGGAAGAGGCAGGTATTTAGTCTCCTCATTTTGCTGAGGCTCAGAGAGGTTAGTGACTTCCCCAAGGCCACCCAGCAGAGGAAGTGGAGGCAGCAGGTGTTGACATCATCCATTCGAAGTGCTGGAAAGGAGGAGATGGGGCGTCAGCCACCTACTGTGGCGGGGTCTGGAGGCGGCTATTTTAGGAAAGGGGACACGAGGGAAGGCCGAGGGAAGGAGCCCAACAAGTGAGTAGATGCAGGTGTGTGCGGAGGTTAGAAGGGATGGTGTCAGAGGCATAGGTGGAGGAGGTAGATTTTGAAAGCGGGGGGAGATCTCTTCAGAGATGTCTGGATGTCCATTCAGAGATGTCCATTACCTTGCCCCCTCCTCCTCACCTTCCTTCTCTCCTTCTACAACGCAGCTCACACACTTCGCTCCTCTAGTGCTAACCTTCTCACTGTGCCTCCATCTCACCTGCCTCGCCTTGGGCCCCCGGCCCACGTTCTACCTCTGGCCTGGAACATCCTCCCTCCTCTAATCTGACAGATAATCACTCTCTCCTGATTCAAAGCCTTACTGAAGGCTCCAAGAGGCTTTCCCAGACTAAATCCTGCTTTTCCTCATCTCCCACCCCCTTCTGCATCACCCTGACTTGCTCCTTTTGCTCTTCCCTCTCCCAGCCCCACAGCACTTATGAACATATCTGTCATTTTCTTTATCCCTTTGCCTTTCCCCGCTCCCAGCCCCACAGCACTTATGAACATATCTGTCATTTTCTTTATCCCTCTGCCTTTCCCCGCTCCCAGCCCCAGAAGCTCTTATGTACGTATCTGCAACTTTATTTAACCGGATTGATGCCTGTCTCCCCGACTCTAGACTGGGAGCTCATTGTGGGCAGGGAATGTCACTGTATATTGTTGTATTTTACTTTCCCAAGTGCTTAGTACAGTTCTCTGCACGCAGTAAGTGATAAATAAATATGACTGAATGAATGAAATGATGAAAGGATGAAAGAGAGAATTTAGGGATGGAAGTGGGGCCTCCGACGGCCCCTCCAGTGACCCCGGACGACTGACTGCAGGAGAAAGTCCGAGGGGGATGAGAGGGGCAGCTGGTGGCCGTGATGTGCATTCTGTGGACTGGATATTCAGTGGACAGAGGGTGTGTTTGGGTTGCAGGGAGGGAGATTAGCTGCCTTTTTTTTTTCGTGCTATGAGTAAAGTGCTTAGTATGTGCCATTCATTCATTCAATTGTATTTATTGAGCACTTACTGGGTGCAGAGCATTTGGGAGAGTACAGTATAACAATATAGACACACTCCCTGCCCACAGTGAGTTTACAGTCTAGAACTGAGGATGCAAACATCAATACAGATAAATTACAGGTATGTACATAAGTACTGTGGGGCTAGTTTTGGGGGAGAACAAAGGAAGCAAGTCAGAGCGATGCAGAAAGGAGTGGGAGATGAGGAAAGGGCGGCTTAATCTGGGACGGCCTCTTGGAGGAGATGTGCTTTCAGTAAGGATTTGAAGAGGGGGAGAGTAATTGTCTGTCTGATTTAAGGAGGGAGGATGTTCCAAGTCAGAGGCAGGTTGTGGGCGAGGGGTTGGCGGCGAGACAGACGAGATGGAGGCACAGTGAGAAGGTTAGCATTAGAGGAGGAAAGTGTGCAGGCTGGGTTGTAGAAAGAGCGTAGCAAGGTGAGGTAAGAGGGGGCAAGGTGGTGGAGCGCTTTAAAGCCAATGGTGAGGAGTTTCTGTCTGAAGTGGAGGTGGATGGCAACCACTGGAGTTTTTTGAGGAGCGGGGTGACATGTAACTGTACTAAGCACTGGGATAGGTACAAGGTTGTGAGATTGAACACAGTCCATGTCCTTCATGGGGCTCACAGTCTTAATCCCATTTTACAGATGAAGGAACTGAGGCCCAGAGAAGTGAACTGTTATGCCCAAGGTCACACAGCAGACAAGTGGCAGAGGCCGGGATTAGGACCCAGATCCTTCTGACTCTCAGGCTGGTGCTCCATCCACTAGGCCACGCTACCTTCCTTCCCCTCTGTCACGCCTTCCATTCCCCATCATGTCCTGGGAGGAGAAAGACGAGTGCCTGATGACAAGCAGCCCCAGCCAGGGATGGCCACGTTTTTTTTTTTTTATTCCGTCGCCGTGGCAACCCCTGCTGCATTTGGCACATGCCGCCCTCGATCACTGGCCTGCAAGCCGAGCCTCCTCCAGCCCTGGCCCGCTTTCATCTCCACCTTCCCTGCCTATTCTTGATCCCCCGAACCAGCCTTCTCTCTCAAGACTCTGGGGATCTAGCAGTTAACTCTTGATGTTCTGTGGGGATAATAATGATAATAACAATAATAATTGTGTTATATTTTGTTAAGGGCTTACTGTGTGCCAGGCACTGTACTAAGCGCTGGGGTAGATACAAGCAAATGGGGTTGGACACAGTCCCTGTCCCAAGTGGGACACACATTCCACAGTCTCTATCCCTGTTTTACAGATGAAAGAACTGAGGCCCAGAGAAGTGAAGTGACTTGCCCAAGGTCACAAAGAAGGCAAGCGGAGGAGCCGGAATTAGAACCCAGGTCCTTCTGACTCCCAGATCCATGCTCTAACCACTCTGCAGTGCTGCTCCTCTGACCCAATGGCACGCCCGGGCCAGGCTGGTGACCGGCGGCTGCTTCACCGCTCTGGACTTCCCTGGCTTCCGTCCTTGGGCCCCGCCATGTTCTCTCCATGGCCCCGTTTGGAGAGGCCGCAGCAAGTCCAGCGAGTGGTGGCCAAGCCCCCGCGACCGCCTACCCCATCTCCGCTGCCCCATGCCACCTTGCCTTCCTTCCTTCCTCTTTCTCCCTCGGCCAGAGCTTGTCAGAGCCGTGCTTGATCAGCCTGGCCCCTGTCAATGGCCTTTTCATCGGTGTCTGTGGCTCCACCGGCCCCCACTCCCCTGGCATTTGGCCCTCTGGCCCCAGGCCCAGCTGGCTGGCGTCCGGTGCCCCTGTTCATGCCCCCACCCTCCCCCTCCAAGACTGCCAACAGGGCAAGAGAATGGCCCTCTTGTTCCTCGCCTTCTGCTGCCTGACAGCAGTCCATTAAACCCTTTCCCTCGGCCTCCTCCTGCTGTTCGACCAGGCTTCCGGTGACCTGATAATAATAATAGTAATAATAATTGTGGTCTTTGTTAAGCACTTCCTATTTGCCAGGCACTGTACTGAGCCCTGGAGTTGATACAAGCAAAGCGGGTCGGCCACAGTCCTTGTCCCACATGGGGCTCCCAGTCTCAACCCCCATTTTACAGATGAGGCAACTGAGGTCCAGAGAAGTGAAGCGCCTTGCTCAAGGTCACAGTGGCAGAGCCGGAATTAGAACCCATGACGTTCTGACTCCCGGGCCCGTGCTCTAGCCACTACACCCCGCTGACCTGCCCTAGGCCCGGGTAGGACTCTGGGGGCACTGCAGTGGTTGCCCCAGCGATGAGGAAAGGAATGATGGGACGGTGCACAAGAAGCTGTGGGTCCTGAGCCAGAGTGGGGGTCTGGGTGGGGGCTTTTTCCATTTCCCAGAAGAAAAGGAGGAGCAGCGTGGCCTAGTTGATGGAGCACGGGCCTGGGAGTCAGAAGAACCTGGGTTCTAGTCCCAGCTCTGCCACTTACCTACTGTGTGACTTTGGGCAAGTCATTTCACTTCTCTGTGCCTCAGCTACCTCATCTGGAAAATGGGAATGACGACTGTGAGCCCCGTGTGGGACATGGACTGTGTCCAACCTGATTACCTTACATCTATTTCCAGCGCTTAGAACAGTGCCTGGCACGTAGTACGTGCTTAACAAATACCATTTAAAAAAAAAGAGGAAGGAAGAGGGATTTCTATTAGGGTGATACATCCACAGGAATATATTTTGAACAAAAATGTTCAGGACACGTTTCCCCACTCCTCAAAAAACTCCCGTGGTTTCCCATCCACCTCCACATCAACCAAATAACTCGTCACCATTGGCTTTAAAGAACTCAGTCACCTTGCCCCCTCCCACCTCACCTCACTACTCTCTTACTACAACCCAGCCCACACGCTCTGCTCCTTTAGTGATAGCCTTCTCACTGTGCCTCAATCTTGTCTATTCCACCTCTCTCCCACGCCCCACCTCTGGCCTGGAACGCCCTCCGTCCTCAATTCTGACAATGACTCCCCCCTGTTCAAAAGCCTTAATGAAGGCCCATCTCCTCCAAGAGGCCTTTCCTGACTAAGCCCCCCTTTCCTCTTCTCCCACTCCCCTCTGCGTCATCCTGACTAGCTCCCTTTGTTCTCCCCGCTCCCAGCCCCCCAGCACTTATGTACATATCGGTAATATATTTATATTAACATCGGTCTCCCCGCCTCCAGACTGTAAGCTTGTTGGGGTGGGGAATGTGTCTGTTTATTGTTGCACTGTACTCTCCAAAGCGCTTAGTACAGTGCTCTGCACACAGGAAGCGCTCAATAAATACGATTGAATGAATGATTGATTGACTGAACAGGCACTGGCAACCCTTGTCCCATTTACCAGTGGCGTGCCAATCACTTCCGGACCGTCAGGCTCCGGCTAAGGGTCGCCTACCACCTCCCTGTTTGGGCATCCCTCAAGTCCTCTGTTGTACTTCTGGGTCCCTCCTCTTGGCCCCAGCCGCCAACGCCTTCCTCCGCCTCTACACGAGGCACTGTTCGGGGTACAATTTCCAGAGCCGCGCGGGCGGCCACTCGGTTGGAGCCGTGCCGGAGGCTGCCCTCCAGACACCGTCAAGGACCTCACACCCTTCCTCCACCCCTCCCTCTCAGGACAGCAGGGCCGAGCATTAGCATTGCCGCTGGCTGGACCGGAGACCCCTGCTTGGCGTCAGCCGTAGCTGGGGACCTCCATATTGAGCTAGGAAACGCTCAGAACGCATGCTGCGCTCACGTTCTCCGTGCAGATTTTCGTTGCCACATACAGAAACAATGGGATTTGTTTAAACGCTTACTTACAAGTATCGTGCTAAATGTTGGGGGTAGATACAAGCTAATCTGAGTGGAAACAGTCCCTGTCCCACACAGGGCTCACAGTCTAAGGATATTAAACCCCCTGTTTTACAGATGAGGAAACTGAGGCGCAGAGGAGTTAACTGGCTCGTCCAAGATCAATCAGCGGGGGAAGAGGTGGAGCCAGGATTAGAACACGAATCACCTGATTCCCAGCCCGGTGCTTTCTCCACTAGGCCACCCTGCCTCTCTGCGGGAGATTTCTGAATCCACACCTCCAGCTCTGACCTGATCTTTCCTTATGCTGTCGAGTCGTTTCCGACCCATAGCGACTCCACGAACACAGCTCTCCCAGAATACCCCGCCTCCATCTGCCGTAGTTTTCTTGATAAAAATCCGGAAGTGATTTACCACTGCCTTCGTCCATGAGGTCAACTTGAATCTCCGCCCTTGACTCTCTCCCATGCCGCCGCTGCCCAGCGCAGGTGAGTTTTGACTGGTAGCAGATTGCCTTCCACTCACTAACCACTGCCCAAGCTAGGAACAGAATGCGAATGCCTCTTCTTGACTCTCCCTCCTGTAGCTAAGACTGGTAGGGTACTGGAAACTCTCCAGGTGCCATCCTGAGGGGATCTGACTTGGTCTACGGAATCAGATTTCCACCTCCCTCCATCCAACTGAGCCATCAGCCCCTTAAACTTAATACCGACAAAGCCAAATGCTTCATCTTCCTTCTTCAACCCTCTCTTCTTCCTAGTCAAAAAGCTGTGGGACCTCACTTTACCTGTCCCGTGCTTCGGCTTCTTCATCTGTTATATTTTCTTTTCCTCCATTCTATTGTTCTCTCCCAAGCGCTTATGCGGACAGTGCCGTGTGCTATGCAGGCAGTAAGCCCTCCCTAAATAGAACTGATCAATAGATTGATCTGTATAAAAAGGGGATAACCTCCCTCCCCCTCAGCCCATGAGCCCTGTGTTGGGCAGGGGCTGTGTCTGATCCGCTGAGGTGTTTAGCGCATGGTAAGAACTTAAACAGATGCCACAGTTTGGGGTGATGGTTAGAACACGGGCCTGCAAGTGAGAAATCATGGGTTCTAATCCCTGCTCTGCTGCTTGTCTGTTGTGTGACCTTGGGCAAGTCTCTGAGCCTCAGTTACCTCATCTGGAAAATGGGGATTAAGACCGTGAGCCCAGTATGGGACAGACTGCGTCCAACCCGATTTGCTTGTATCCACCCCAGCGCTTAGTATGGGGCCCGGCACGTAGTAATCCCTTAACAAATACAATTATTATTATTATTGTTAAGTCAGAAGCCCTTCGGCTGAGAGAGGCAGCAGAGCTGACAGAGGGCTTGGCTCACTGTGGGGACAGAGGGGAGTTGGGGTGCGTTTCACCGTGGACCTCGGCTGCTGGAGGTGAGCTGGAAAGCCTAAGAACTGAGCAGATGTAAGACACTGCCCACGAAGGTCCCCTGCCCTCCCACCGCCAGGGCGAGGGTGTTGAGCCGGAGTGATTGGGGATGGGGGTGGGATCAGTGCAGACCCTGTGGGAGATGAAACCTTCCAGGTTGTGCAGTGCTAAGACTCGCCACCTTCAGGCCTGTGGACGGAGAGAAATGTCTGAAGACTGTAAACTCCTTGTGGGCAGGGATTGCGTCTACCAACTCTGGTTTTTCTACTTTCCCAAGCGCTTAGGTCGGTGCTGCGCACATAATAAGCACTTAATAAATGCCATTAATTAATTAATTGAACTGTTCTGCCTGGGAACCCGAACGGGCCATTCCCTTTGGGGCCCCAAAGGCCGGGAGCCCCCCAGTACTCAGGGGAAATGAGCTGCTGCTCTCTCACTTCAACCCAGCCCGCACACGTCGCTCCTCCAGTGCCAAACTACTGTACCTCAGTCTCGTTTATCTCTCCTCCAACCGCTCACTCGCATCCTGCCTCTGACCTGGTATGTCCTCCCTCTTCATATCCAACAGTGACTTTCTCCACCTTCAAAGCCTTATTGAAGGCCCCACTCCTCCAAGAGGCCCTCCCTGACTAAGCCCTCATTTCCTCTTCTCGCACTCCCTTCTGCGTCACCCTGATCAGCTTTCTTTATTCACCGCCCCCATTCCCACCGGACACATGTACTTATCCGTCTTTGATTCATTTTAGTCTGTCCCCTCTTCTAGGCTACATTGTGGGAAGAGAACGTGTCTGTTATATTGTTAAAATGTACTCTCCCAAGTGCTTAATACAGTCCTTGACACACGGTAAGCTCTCAATAAATGTGATTAATTGATTGAAAGCTCTCGGGTCTCACAGAGCTCTGTGGGCTCAGCTCCCTCTTCACCCCGGGCATCAGAATTGGGCAATTTGGGGGACAAGGGTGGAGGAAGCAATGGATCCTGAGGCAGCTTGGGTCCAGGGGATTTGGCCTTGACATCTAGAATGTAAGCTTCTTGTGGGCATGTAATGTGTCCACAGATGTGTTTTTTGGTAAATCAGATTGGTTGATTGACCTCTCTTTTCCCACTTTGCACAAAGTTGGGGAGGCAGGGGCCTGGGAGTCAGAAGGATCTGGATTCTCACCCTGGCTCCGCCACTTGTCTGCTATGTGATCTTTGGCTGGTCACTTAACTTGCCCGTGCCTCACTTACTTCATCTGTAAAATGGGGATTAAGACCGTAAACCCCATGTGGGAGAGGGACTGTGTCCAACCCAATTACCTTGTATCTACCCCAGTGCTTAGTACAGTACCCGGCAAAAAGTAAGTGCTTAACAAATATCACAATTATTATTATTATTACGGTTACTATTACCTTCATCTTCTCTGTGCCTCAGTTACCTCATCTGTAAAATGGGGATTAAGACTGTGAGCCCATGTAGGAGAGAGACTGGGTCCAACCGGATTACCTTGTATCTACTCCAGTGCTTAGTTCAGGGTCTGGCACATAGTAAGCCCTTCACAAATAGCATTAAAAAAAAAGGTAGGAATGTAAAACCTGCATAAATCCGGCACTCCTGGTCATCCTCCCCTCCCCACCCAACCCCAGAGCTCTTTCCAATCCTGGATACTGGCTGGGGCCCCTTAACCTATCTGAGCCTTAGTTTTTCCACCTGTAAAATGGGAGGAAAACCTGAGGGGTGGCAAAGTGCTGCACAGTGCCCTGACTCAGAGAGCAAGAAAGCACCCTGACTATTAAGGGGCGGTGGTGGGGGCTCCCAGGCTTGTGCCCCCAAAGCAGCCAATCCGTCAGTGACATTTGTTGAGTGCTTACTATGTGCAGAACACTGTGCAGAGCTCTGTACTCCGTCACCAAATCCTGTCGGTCTCACCTTCACGACATCGCCAAGATTCACCCTTTCCTGTCCATCCAAATCACTACCTTAGTACAATCACTCATCCTATGATTCATTCAGTCGTATTTATTGAGCGCTTACTGTGTGCAGAGCACTGTACTAAGCGCTTGGAAAGTACAATCCAGCCTCCTTTCTGACCTCCCAACCTCCGCCTGTCTTTCCCCATTTCAGTCCATACATCACTCCGCTGCGCGGATTATCTTTCTACGGAAACATTCAGGGCATGTCACCCCCTCCTCAAAAATCTCCAGTCGGCCTATCCACCTCCATATCAAACAAAAACTCCTCACTTTTGGCTTTAAAGCTGTCTATCACCTTGCCCCCTCCTACCTCACCTCCTTCTCTCCTTCGACATCCCAGCTCGTGCATTCTGTTCCTCTAGTGCTAACCTTCTCTCTGTGCCTCCATCTCACCTGTCTCGCCGCCGACCCCTGGTCCATGTCCTACCTCTGGCCTGGAACGCCCTCCCTCCTCAAATCCATCAGACAATCACTCTTCCCCCCTTCAAAGTTCTACTGAAGGCACACTTCCTCCAAGAGGCCTTCCCAGACTAAGCCCCACTTCTCCTCAGCTCCCCCTCCCTTCCGCATCACCATGGCTCGCTCTCTTTGCTCTTCCCCCCTCTCCCCGCCCCACAGCACTTGTGTGTATATATATATATATATATATATATATATATATATATATAAAAAATTCTATTTATTTATATTGATGCCTGTTTACTTGCATTGATGTCTAACTTTCCCTCCACCCCCATGCCAGACTGTGAGCCCACTGTGGGCAGAGATTGTCTCTCTTTATTGCTCAATTGTACTTTCTAAGCACTTAGTACAGTGCTCTGCACACAGTAAGTGCTCAAAAAATACAATTGAATGAATGAATGAATACTAAGAAACTGGGAGAGTGTAATATAACAGAGTTGTTAACTGTCAGTATTTTGGGTGCCGGGTTCGTCCTGACTCTGACCCACTTTTCCATCCGCAGCCTCCGCACGCCTACCGGTCTGAGGGTGCCCACCCCGGAACAATGCCACTGGTCAAGAGGAACATTGAACCCCGGCATCTGTGCCGCGGGGCGTTGCCCAATGGAGTCACCAGCGAGCTGGAGTGTGTCACCAACAGCACCCTGGCTGCCATTATCAAGCAGCTGGGGAGTCTCAGTGAGTGGAGAGGGACCGGGCGGGGGTCGGGGGTGAGTAGAGGGGAGCCTGGAGGGATGGGGGGGCAAGCTCCCCCAGTAGGGATTCTGATTCTTGACCTATGATTTCTTTTAGCGCTTAATACAGTGGCTGGCCCATAGTAAGTGCTTAACAAATATCACTATTGTTATTATTGGCCTTTGACTTTGAAAGTTCCACTCACTGTGGGTAGGGAATTTGTCTATTCATCGTTGCAACGTACTCTGCCAAGTACTTAGTACAGTGCTCTGCACACAGGAAGCGCTCAATGAATACGATTGAGTGAATGAATGAAGGTGGTGTCTCAAAGGCTCTTGGGCAAATCAGTGAGGTCCCCATCCTCAACTGCCCTCCCTCATGCCCTCCGACTCGCAGCAGTGATTTCCCTGGCCTTCTCCTCCTCCTCCTCCTCCTCCTCCTCTTCTTCAGCCGAGTGCCCACGTGGCCTCAGACTCTATGAAGACCGGCTGGAGGCTTGGTGTCCGCCCCCAAGGCTCTGATGTTCTCGGGAGGAACCCTAGCCCAGGATAGATACGTAGGGGTCATCCTGTTTATTCCCCTGTCTCGGGCAGTCCTGCCCTAAATCTTCCCAGAAGTCCCGCCCATTACATAACAGTGTCCACAGAGGATCTCCTTTAGCGGTGCGCTCCTGGAGAGGAAGTCCCATCCTGAGTTTGGCCCCAAAACGCTCCCGCTGTGCTCGAAGCCTAAAGTAGGCCAGGCAGCCCTGACGTCTGCCCCTCTCCGCCTCTTCCCTGTATTTCCTCCTGCTCCCCGCCACTTTCTCTCTTGCTCCGTCCCTGAGGCCGACACGCGGAGGACATCTTCGGGGAGCTCTTCAACGAGGCCAACAGCTTCTACCTGCGGATGAGCTCCCTGCAAGAGCGGGTGGATCTTCTGGTGTTCAAGGTCACCCAGCTGGACTCCACCGTGGAAGAAGGTAAGGACTGCCCCAACGCAGGGCAAAGCCGGCCTCCGCTCTTCCCATTCTCTGCTGGGCCTACATCCAGGCCCTTGGAGGGTAAGATACCCGGGAGTCTTAGAGGCAGGCTGGGAGGAAGACGGTGGTCTCAGCAGATTAGGCTGGCTGCGGGGAGGATGCTGGCGTCTTTCCTGCAGGTGTTCCAGTAATCACCAGCCCAGTTTTGGTCATGGGACGGATGCCCCATTTTTATCCCCGGCCACACCCCATCTGTCCATGCCCAGGCCACAAGTCCTTGGCTGCCTCTTATGCCACGATGCAGGGATGCCAGCTTGCCTGGCACTTGGGCCTCCCCGGTGGAGACTCGGAAGAGATTTAAATCCCCAGCCTGGCGGAAGCCCAGTTCAGCTCAACCTTCTCCTTCAGCGGCTTTGGAGTCGCAAACGTAGCACCCCAAGGAAGGCTAGGGTCAGGTGGAGGTCCCCTGGTCAGAGAGGGAGGGGTGTGAAGGACCGTGAGCCGGTGGGCGTCCCTTTCTAGCCCCGGTAGCTTGAAAGAATCAGGTGGCCCTGCCTGGAGGCCGTGGGATGGACAAAATGTCCCCTCAATGTCATTCCAGCTCAGGAATTCTTTTTTCCTCCCTCATGACTTCCTGCCACCTCCCCGCAACTGCCCCAAGCCTCAAGGCTGAGGGGACAGAATTCCCCGGTTGCCAAACTCCCGCCCTTTCCTCTTCTCCCTCCCCTCCTCCCCTCCTTCTGGTTTCCTGGTTCTCCCTCGATTCTGGTCACCTGGCTCTTTCGAAGGTCACCGGATCTTACCCAACCGCCGACCTCCCCAGCACATCCCGCTGGCCTCGAGGGGAGGCAGAGCTGATCCTCCCTCCCCCAGGTGACTGAGGCCCAGGTCCTCCGATCCAAACTGGCCATCCGGGCCGCTGGCTATTTGAGGAAGAAGAGTTGGAAGCTTTTTCTGACAGGGTCAACCACCGAAATAGGCCCAGCCAGGGGCCTGCAGCCCAGAGAGGAAATGGGGGTTGAGGTGAAGTTGAGGGTTGTGGGATTTCCCTGCAGGAGAGATTGCCAACTAGTGGTTACTGCCCTCCCCACGGAGGGCTACAATTCCTTATCCCCCCTCCTCCGGCTCAAGGATCATGCAGGTGTGTTTGTCCCATGAGACTGTTGGGACTCCCACACAGTCCAGAGTCTCAGTAGCCCACAGGGTCGAGTGCCAGAGGCGCAGACTCTTGGTCCGAAAGCGCCACTGTGACGGTTGCCCTGTCCCCTCTCAGAGACCACTGTAGGGGATGGGTGGGAGCCAGCCTAGCCACTGCCCTGCTGGGTGGGCTTGGGCAAGTCTCTTCAGCTCTCTGGGCCTGAGTTTTCCCATCTGTGAAATAAGGAGAATACCAATCTCACCACAGATGCCATCCTGTGATGAGGATGCAACGGGCCTGCGGTCGTGTAAGCAATTGGGAAAAATGAAGGGACAGTTCAAGGGATTGAGGAGTACACCTTCTAGCGGGGGTCAGGACCGGCTAGGGATGGGGGGAAGAGTTGGATTTAGGGATTTTGTGGGGTAGATATTGGGTAAAAGGCAGACAAGTCCCCGTGGAAGGGTCCTTGGCTTGAGGGTATTCATCACAGATCACTCCTGGGTTCCCCTGACCCCATTCAACCTTCCTCTCTTCCTTTAAATAGTAACTCAGAGCCTTCGGCAAGATGTCCCAGATTTACATACCCCAGTCAGTGTCTGATCTTTCAACAGATCAAAAGACTCTCACAGTGAAACCCTGATTGACACTGATTATCTGGGTCCCCCCACTTCACTACAGTCTGCTGAGTCCTTGTGGAAGTTGGAGCAGTGTGATTAGTCTAATAATATTATTATACTACTACTAATAATAATGGCATTTGTTAAGCAAAACACTGTTCTAAGCGCTGGGGGCTACAAGGTGATCAGGTTGTCCCACGTGGGGCTCACAGTCTGAATCCCCATTTTACAGATGAGGTAACTGAGGTCCAGAGAAGTTAAGCGACTTGCCCAAAGTCACACAGCTGACAAGTGGCGGAGCTGGGATTAGAACCCATGACCTCTGATTGCCAAGCCTGGGCTCTTTCCACTGAGCAGTGCTCTAAGAGCTTGGGAAATGCCCAACTGAAAGACACAGTCCCTACCCACGAGGAGCTTTCACTCTAGCAAGGAAAGCAGACAAAAAACTAGAGCAATAAACAGTGAATATACATTGGATGCACATATATGACGATGGGTACCTTTCATTTATTTTAATGTCTGTTGCCCCCTGTAGATTGTAAGATTCTTGTGGACAGGATCATGCCTACTAGTTCTCTCATACTGTAGCCAAGCAGTGTAGCCTAGTAGAAAGGACACCAGTCTGGGAGTCAGAGAAGCTGGGTTCTAATCGTGGCTCAGCCACTTGTTTGCTGTGCGACTCTGGGCAAGTACCTTAACTTCTCTGTGGCTCAGTTCCCTCATCTGCAGAATGGGGCTTCAGTACCTGTTCTCCCTTCTACTTAGAATGTGAGCCCTGGGTGGGATCTGATTATTTTGGATCTGCCCCAGTGCTAAGGCACAGTGCTTGGCACATAGTAAGCGCTTAACAAATACCACCAATATTAGGATTATTATTAGTACTCCCCCAACCACCTAGTCCAGTGCTCTGTACACAGTAAGCGCTCAACAATTACCCCTGATTGATTGATAGAGGTGAGGCCAGTAACTCTCCCCATCAAAACCCTCAGGAAAGACTTTATCATCATCAACATTAATGGTGTTTATTGAGTGCTTACTGTGTGCAGAGCACTGTACTAAGCACTTGGGAGAGTACAATTGTAACAGAGTTGGTAGACACGTTCCCTCCCCACAATGAGCTTACAGCCTAGAGGGGGAGACAGACATTAATATAAATAATTTAATAATTTATAGATATTTACAGAAGTGCTGTGGGCAAATATCAAATGCTAAATATCCAAGAGGGTGTAATTGGGCAAGGCCTCTTGGAGGAGATAGGATCTCAATAATTCTTTGAAGGTTGTGAGAGTGGTGAGCTGCCATTATTGTACTTGCCAAGCGCTTAGTACAGTGCTCTGCACACAGAAAGCCCTCAGTAAATGTGATTGATTGAATAAATATGTGGGGGAAGGGGTTTCCGGGCCGGAGGGAGGACGTGGAAAAGGGGTCGGCGATGAGATACATGAGATTGGACTACAGTGAAGAAGTTGGTGCTAGAGGAGAAGAGTAGTGTGCATGTTGGGCTGTAGTAGGAAATTAGTGAGGTAAGGTAGGAGGGGGTGAGCTTATTGAGTGCTTTAAAGCCAACGGTAAGGAGTTGTTTGATGCGAAGGTGGATGGGCCACCACTGGACTGTCAGGATAATGGCCCTCTCTCCCCCTGCCCTCAGTGTCTCTGCAGGACATCAACATGAGGAAGGCCTTCCGAAGTGCCACGATCCAGAATCAGCAGGTGGTGTCCCGCGGCTCCATCCCCAATCCGGTGATGGAGATGTACCAACGCTGCGACAAACCCCCGCCACTCAACATCCTCACTGCCTACAGGTTCGGGGGATGACCAGGGGTCTCCCAGTTCCGCTGGAAGAGGGTCCATATCTGGGGCTGGTGAGGGGGCAAAGGGAGGAGGATGCTAGCTGCCCAAGCTCTGCCTTAGTCATCCCAAGCCAGGATTCTCCCCTGGGCTGGTTGAGGGTGAAACTCACCTCAGGTGAGGTTTCTTGGGGGGGGGGGGTCTTGGCATAGGGGATGGGGGCTATGAAGAGCTGTGTTGGCTAGGGTGGACAAGCTAGGGTTGATTATGGAGGTCTGGGTGTCCTCTTTAGGGGTCGAAGGTAGGAGTAGATGGGGGTGGGTAAGGACCCTGCCATGAATCCCTAGAAATGGCTCCCCCTGTCATCCAATGCCCATGGTCCTTGCTCCCATTCTCTTCCTATTTGGGGAAGGCTGGGGGGATCCTAGCCAAGCTGGAAGAAACGTCTCCGGGTCGGGCCTCTTGGGGAGAGTGGGGCTGCTGGGGAGATTCCAGATGACCTAGAGATTAAGAGGGTTTGGGACCAAACTTGAGGGAGCAGGGGAGTTACCTGACATTTTAGAGGGGCTTCGGGGGCAAGGACTCTGGCATTATTGTCACTAAGCGGGGCAACCCAGCCTGACACTTCTGGTTTCCTCAGGATCTCAGGCAAGGCCAGGCCATCTGGACTCGCTTGCTAATTGAATGGATGGATCAACTATGAATGAGGATTAACTAGAGGAATACTGTGTCAGTGATGAGTCTGTGGAAGGATAGTGTCCGGGTGAAGACTCTGTGGATGGATAGTGTACAAGTGAAAAGTTTGGGGGTGGATAGTGTGCGAGTGAAGAGTTTATGGATGGATAATGTACAGGTGAAGAGTCTGAGGATATATATGAGTATATATATATACTCATTCTATATATACGTATATATTCAATATATATATAGAGTGAGTATATCAGTGAAAAGTCTTCGGATGGATAGTGTTCTAGTAAAAAGTCTTTGGAATGATAGTGTATGAGTGAAGAGACTGTGGATGGACGGCGTATGGGCGAAGAGTCTGTGGATGGACAGTTTATGAGTGAAGAGTCTGTTGCTGGACAGCGTATGCGTAAAGAGGCTGTGGATGGAGTCCACTGAAACACATTTAGGTATAACAAAAAGTCCTGCAGAGCAGGTCAGCGTTTTTTTCCCCCAGGTCTCTGAATCTGGACAGTCTTATGACCCCTTTCCACCTCTTCCCTTTTTTCTTCTTCCCTCTTTCTTCCCTACTGGGGTCCATTCCAGAGATGACAAGAAAGATGGCCTCAAATTCTACACTGATCCTTCATACTTCTTCAACCTGTGGAAGGAGAAGATGCTCCAGGCCACCGAGGACAAGAGGAAGGAGAAACGGAGGCAGAAGGTATGCCTGTTGGGCCGGTGAGAGGCTCAGGTCATGGACCAGTTGGACACAATCCCACAGTCTCTGCTCCCCAGATAACCCACTTGCTCTAAATGCCAGGCTGCCCAGTGCTCTCCCAAGCCTACGCCCTCTGACTTGAATCCCCTAGCTTCAACATCCCAGGGAAAAGCAACTCAAAGAGTGCACCTTACCGGGCTGTGCTCCAGGGAGGAGGTGGCTCATCCTAGGAGTAGGGGGGCATGATCCTGGCAGATGGGACTAGGGCAGGGACTCCAGACTGGAATGGAAATAATTTAATTCGGTTGAAAGAGAGGTCGCTGAAAATCACAAGCACTTTGGGCTGGATGGGCCATTCAAAGGTCAACAAGTCCAATGCCCTGACTTCAGACAAGGCAGCCCTTGAACCAACCCAGACAGAAATGTGTCCATCTGCTTTTCCACAACCTCCCTTGATGGCTCATTCCAGGATGTCAGACCCCTCCCCGCTTCCTTCCCCCAAAACCAGTCAATCTAGGAAGCAGGCAAGCAATGATATAGAATCCTACTAAGTGTGAAGCCCTGTACGAAGCCCCTGGGAGAGGATGACAGAAGCAAGACACCCATTTCCTGCCCTGAAGGGCCTTAGTCTAATGGAAGTTCCTCCTAACTCTAACCCAAATCCCTCTTGCTGTAATTGAACCAGGGCTTCACACTTAGTGGCAGGCCTTACGGGGACCTGACCAGTAGAGAGCCCTTCAAGGAAAGCCAAACTGCAGAGATTCCAGTCAGACAGTGGCTGGTTCTATTTGGGAAGATTGAGCGGCCCTAGTGGACGACATGAAGTAGTAATAGATTGCAGTCGACTGATTTGGGGAGCACTGAAACAGCACGGCCTCGAGAAGTAGTGTGGCCTAGTGGATAGAGCCTGGTCCTGGGAGTCGGGAGGACCTGGGTTCAAATCCCAGCTCCACCACTTGTCTGCTGTGTGACCTTGGGCAAGTCACTTTGCTTCCTCTGTGCCTCAGTTTCTTCATCTGTAAAATGGGGATTGAGGCTGCGAGTGCCACGTGGGGCAGGGACTGTGTCTAACCTGACAACCTTTGTATCTAGCCCAGCGCTTAGGACCTTTTCTACTGAGCCCTGTTCTGGTTCTGGGCTCCTCAACTCGGGAGAGCGATGGGGAAGTAGAAGAAGGGGCTACAGGAGAACTGGAGAAACGATGAAAAAGAAGGAAAGGATATAATAGAGAAACAGGGGGAGAGAAGGGACAGAGAAGTTGTTTGAGGTTGCCGAGGTGGTGAATGTATTAGCGCCGGGAAGCGTGGTCTCCGCAGAGGATGAAACAGGAGAAAAGGCACCGAGGCTACAGAATGCGAAACCGGGGCCGGGTCGTGGAATGGTGACCTTCAGTGGGAACAGCAGCATCTTCTTCCCTGGAGCTTTTTGAAGCCCGGAGAGGATCTCAGCTGCCTGGCGTAGTTGAGGTGGAAGCAGGGAAATGAGATGGCCCCTCCCAAGCGCCATCCAGTCTGAGCCTCTCTGGTGCGGGAGCCGAGCTCAACCCTTTTGCCGCCCGGTGGGTTTTCAGGGCACCTCCCGGTGAGGGGGTTCCTCCCACCGACCTGGTCTTCCGCAGTTTGGCGAGACCCACTTCCAGTCCCCGCCCCGCCCCCAGGGCAGCCACTGGCAGCAGCCGATTCCACAACCAGGGTGAGGAGGAGGCCAGCACCAAGCCTCCGCCCAGGAGAGCTCCCAGGGGGAGAGAACGGGGCTGCCGGCCTCCGACCCCATTCCGCCTTGAGGGCCTCCCCCCAGAACAGCACCCCATTTCGTGCCTCCCCCTCCCAGGAGCAGCGGCTGGTGGAGGACACGACGCGGGAGGTCAAAAAGGTGCGGAAGGCTCGGAACCGGCGCCTGGAGTGGAACATGATGGCCTATGACAAGGAGTTCCGGCCGGAGAGCAGGTTCTCGCCGTCGCCGTATCACGTGGCCTCGTCCGAAGGCTCGCTGTCCCCCGACAATAGGCAGGTGTTCCCCGCTACCCCCTCGTGCCCGCCATCCACACCCTCCCGGGCCTGCCAGGCTCTCGATGGTATCTAGTGAGTGCGTGCTGTGTGCAGAGCATTGTACTTAGGCACTTGGGGAAAGTACGGGAGAGGTAATAGGCCCGATTCCTGCCCTCAAGGAGCTTCTGACGTGCCTGGTTGTGAGCCGCAATCGTGTATGTAAGGACTCTCGCTTTCCTTCAAATTTATGCCGTGTGAATGTGGGAGTTGTAGTTGTGTGTAAGGTGCACCTTTGTTTTCTTCCGAGTGTTTGAGTTGGGGTGGTTGGGGTTGCCGAAGGGGTGAGCGCATTAGCCCCGGGAAGCCGACTCCACTGAGGCTGAAACAAAAAAACTTCGAGGCTGCAGGATGCAAAAACAAGGCTGGGCCCGGGAATGGTGACCCACATTTAAAAGCCCAGAGCCTCATCCCCATCCACAAAGAGGTGAGACCCTCCCCGTCCCCTCTCCTCACTCGCGATCATGCGGTGCGCAAGGCGGGGGCCTAGTAAGAGCCAACCAGAAAGAAGACAGCATCTCTCCTCCCTGGTTTTTCCTGCCTCTGCCAGTCCCTCTCTGCCTTCCTCTCCCATGCTATTCCAACCTCCCACCCCCTCCCAAGGTCCCCTACCCGGCTCGATGACCAGGGCACATATCGCCAAGGCACAGAATTCAAGGCCTTCCATTGATTTTTTTTTTCCAGAACGGGTCCAAGCTGGAAAAACCAACTCCCTGCGTTAATTCCCCTGATAGTCAGTCAATCAATCCGTGGCATGTATTAAGCATTTACCGTGTGCAGAGCACTGTACTGAGCCCTTGGGAGGTTACGACACCATAGAGTTGGTGGACACGTTCCCTGCCTCGTCTAGAGGATCAGTAGTCCAGTCCCGACTCAGCCGGGCAGCTGTCAGGCGGATTCTTAGTGCCAAGGACTGCAGCGATTGCTTGAAAGAGTGCAGTCGAAGGGGAGAATGTGATCTCTGCCCTCAGGATGGGAAGACGGGCAGATGGGTGTTCTCCACAGTTAGCGTGGGCAGGAGGAGCAACAGAGGCAGCTGAAACGGGGCGAGTTTGGAGAGAGGAATGAGCGAATGAGTAAATAAGGTGCTGTGTGTGGATCCGAAGCACCCCGGTCCTGTTGGGATGACGTGGACTGGGGCGGTGGCGATGATCTGGGGGAGGCTTCTCAGAGGAGGTGGCTGCCCTGTGACCCGCCCCCACAGAGGGCCTCCTCTGCCCCTCCCCCTGCTCATACAGCCAAGCCGGGCCCCAACTGTTGGTGTCGTGTCTGCTGTAGGTCCTACGCGTCCGACGTCGGCGACCGCTCCTACCCGGCCAGTCCCAACCACCCCACCCAGCAGACGCCGGGGCCCACCCCCAGCCTGCCCGCGGACAGCAAAGAGATGGCCCCAGCCCCCCATCCGCCCCCAGAGCTGGCGTTCCGGCCCCCGGGCAGCCGACAGAACAGCCTGAGCAGAGCCCAGCAGCCCCCAGAGGCCGTCCTCAACGGACCCCGGCCACAGCTGGTCAAGGAGTATGGGTAGGGGTCACCCTCCTTGCCTCTGGGGAATTTCGGGGGAGCACGGAGGATTTGGCGAGGGGTGACTGGTCATTTTCTCTTGGGGCAAGAAGTGAGGGGTCAGCTAGTGGGAGAAGAGAGCCCCCATGGGCCACTTTGGCTAGGTTCGGATGATGGTGGTGTTAGAGAATGTTTGTGCCAGGTGACCGCGGTGAATCCCGACATCCGTTTCGCACATCCCACCCTACCTCCTTCCTATTCCCCTCAGTGTGCATTTGCCTGGCCTGTTTCTCCCCTGGTGTCAATCCCAGTGGTTTGCCCCCATCGCACAAATGGGCAAGTAGAGGCCCGGAGGGAAAGGCAACCCTAGCTCCTCCATTGCTCTGGGGCTGGCTCCTCCTCAGCTCTAGTCCAGTGGCCAGTGTCCCAGGAGTACTGGATCGAGCGTCTCAGCCTGCACAGCGAGCTCAGCCTGGGCAGGAGGGCGGTTTGCCCTGCCCCATGCCAGGTCTGAATGGGCTGGGGGGGGGAGATGGTGACCTTGACGAGAGCAGCCCCACCACGTGGGTGCTCCTGCTGGCACCTCGGTGGCCCAAGGAGTCAGTCAGCCCCTGGGCCGCCCTACCCTGCCCACAGAGGAGCAGCGTGGCGCAGTGGAAAGAGCATGGGCTTTGGAGTCAGGGCTCATGAGTTCAAATCCCAGCTCTGCCACTTGTCAGCTGTGTGACTCTGGGCAAGTCACTTAACTTCTCTGTGCCTCAGTTCCCTCATCTGTAAAATGGGGATTAAGACTGTGAGCCCCACGTGGGACAACCTGATTCCCCTGTGTTTACCCCAGCGCTTAGAACAGTGCTCTGCACATAGTAAGCGCTTAACAAATACCAACATTATTATTATTATTATCACATGGAAGCAGACTGCCATAGCCTGGGCCACATTCCTGGCAACCTCAGTTTGGGCCAAACCCCAGGATGTCTAGCGAGGGAGGGGAGTTCTGGTGGGTTTAGGGCAGGATGTGGGGTTTGACTTGCTCTTCTGGAAGCAGAATGACTGACGGTCTACTCTGTGTGTGTGTGTCTGTCTCTGTTCCACTCCCCAGACCCCAGCCAATGCCCATGGCGGAGTTTGCCGTCCCTCCGGCCCCTCCGCCCCCGCCTCCGGTCATCCCCTCTGCCCAGACGGCCTTCGACAGCCACATAGCGGCCCCGCCCACCCTGGCCCCCGGCTCCCAGGCCATCCTGGCCCATCCAGCCTATGCCCCCTCCCCGCCTCCGGCTCCGCCCTGCCCGTACTCCACCTCTCCCCCCCAGACTGGCCCCGTCGGACCCCCCGCCGCTCCCCCACCGCCCCCTCCCGGGCCCCCAGCGGTCCCCGGCCCCACCCCCGCCGCCCTGCCGGCTGACCTGCGGAAACCTCCGATCCCGTTGATCCCAATGAGCGATGCCCGGAGCGACCTCCTTGCCGCCATTCGGAGGGGTGAGAGGGCCGGGAGCTGCCGGCTGGAGAGGCAGGCTAGGGGAGACCATCCCCGGGGGATGGGGAGGGCGAGAGAAACGGTGACCCAAGGAAAGTTGGCGGGGCAGGGGGACAGATGGAGGGCGTGGGATAGAGGAAAGAGGACTGAAGAAAAGGTGGCAGCAAGAGGGAAGGAAGAAGAAGCACCGAGGCCTAGTGGGAAAAGCACAGGCCTGAAAGTCAGAGGACCTGGTTCTAATCCTGGTTCTGCTCAGAGGGACCTGAGGCACAGAGAAGTTAGCTGACTTGCCCAAAGTCACCCAAAAGACAAGTGGCAGAGTTGGGATTAGAAACTAGGTTCTCTGGGTTTTTAATACCATTAAAAAAATAATAATAATAGAAAAGTCAGAGTCCCCCTGCCTAATGGGAACGGGTTGGGTGTCTCCAATTTGGGGGCAGGGGGCTGGCCTTTCAGAGCCTTCCCGTGGTCTGGGGCTGCAGTGGAAGGGAAGGCTGGGGGTAGGGTGGGGGTCAGTTCCCAACCCGGGAAGGAGGACGACCACCACACTTCTTAGACGGGGGCCCAGCCGATGACCCCCTCCCCGGCCAAGACCTAAAGCCAGTCCTCCGGAAGCCGGGGGCGACTGTGGGCCCAGTTCCCCTAGAGGATCTCCTCAGCCCCAGGTCGCTGACGCCTCCTCTCTTCTCCCGCTCCCCCGGCCGCGAGCAGGCATTCAGCTGCGGAAGGTGCAGGAGCAGTGGGAGCAGGAGGCCAAGAAGGAGCCCGTGGGGAACGACGTGGCCACCATCCTGTCCCGCCGCATCGCCGTGGAGTACAGCGAGTCCGACGACGACTCCGAGCTGGACGAGAACGAGTGGTCGGACTAAGGAAGCCCAGGGCCGGTGCCGAGGGTTTGATCGTGTCGTCCCCGCCCCACTCCGTCCCTGCCCCGCCTCCCCCGCCTCCCTCCTGCACGCCCCCTGCCCCGTCCTGCCCTGCCCCAGGAATTCATGCCATCTCCCAGCTGTAGGAGCCGGAAGCCAGGAGTGTGGTCGTCCCACTGGATCCGGCTGGTATAGTCCAGGAAATACACTTGGGAGGCGGGAAGTGGGTGCCTCAGTATCTCCCCCCCTCCTCGCCCCCCTCTCTCTCAAGTTGCCACGGTCTTCTCTTTCCATTTAGCCACAGCCACCGTTCTCCATCCGCTGGAGAACGGGAGGACACGGCTGCAGTGAGAGATTTAGGGAAGGCTTGGGGCCCGGGAGAGATAGAGGCTCAACTCGGGGAAGGAAGGGGACATAGAGGAACCTCTCCTGCTTTGGAGGTTTGGAGATTTGTATCTCATCAGGTTGGGCTAGAGAAAGGCAGAGGGATGGACTGGATGATGACCTTGAGAGGCCTTTTGGACTAGGAGGGTCTAGGATTCTACGGCCAGAGGCTCCGAGGAGCGGCACTGGGGCCTGCTGAGGGGGGAGGCTGGGATCTGAACGGAAGGAGTTTCCTTTCACCATATCCTTGTCGTGAGCAAGACCGTACCCAGGGAAGCGTCTCTCATTGCAAAAGGGGCGTCCTTTGGCCTGCAGTCGGGGCCCACTAGAGGGGGAATTTTGGGAGGACGTAAAGGCTTTGCCTTGGCCTGGATGGCTGTGGTTCGTGTTCCATATTTGGGGCATCTGACACGCCAACGAGCCCGGCTAGTTGGGGGAGCAGATGGGGCTTCGGCTCTGGGAACCGGCGACCCCCCGGAGCCCCGCCGTGCTCCACACTTCCAAAGCTCCGGTCTGGGGCCGAGGAGATCCTCTAGGGGAACTAGGCCCACAGTCGCCCCCGCACTTCCAAGGCTCCCCAAACCCACTCAGCAACTCTGGGTGCGTTCAAGTCAGGGAAAACACTCCCTCCAGCAAGGCTGGTTGGAAGTCGCCCAAGGCCGCCCCGCGACCTGCCTCGGAAGGTTGTCAAGCCGCCCTCGTGGCTAAGGGTGAGGCCTTTGGGGGTGGCTCCAGGGGGGAGCTGGGCTCCCCTCCTCCTGGGTCTTCTTGATGTGCCTACGCGCCTCGCAGAGCCCTTCGGGGCTGGCCCTCTCCAGCCTCAAAGTTCTTCGGTGCAGGAGCCCGGAGGGATTGAGCAAGCAGAGGCCCCACACCACTCTTCCCTCGGGGAGGGAGAATCCAGACCCTCAGAAAGGGATCTGTTGGGAGAGTCCAGAGGCGGGACGGTGGCCCCCGGCCTTCTCTTTCTGAGCGTTGCCTCATCACCTTCCACCACCATTTTAGTATTTCATGAAGCACTTTACCGCCTTCGTCTTCGTGACCCCACCAAGCCCTCCTCACCCCAAGCCTGGAGAGAGGAGCCGGCGGGGCGGCCGCATTCCGTCCAGGGGGAGGCTGAGGCCCAGAGAGGGCAAAAGGTGTACTCCGGGTCACACAGCGAGTCGGGGTGGAAGGAGAGGAGCTGGAGCCGCCTCTCTGGATTCCCCATGCAGCCAGGGTCCTCCCCTCCAGCAGGGCCCTTCCCCACTCAGTGAGATGGCAGGGGATGGGGGAGGGGGCGAGCCAACTGTTCTGTCCGAGGCTGAAAGTCTGGGGGGTGCAGCCCCCTGAACTGGGCTCTGAGCGGAGGGACCGAGGAATGACATACTGTCTCGGCCCTCAAAGACCGATGGAAACGACACGGCCTAGTGGAAAGACCCCGGGCCTAGGAGTGGGGAGACCTGGGTTCTAATCCCGCTCCGCCACTTGCTTGCTGTGTGACCTTGGGTGAGTCACTTAAACTTCCCTGGGCTTCGGTTTCCTCATTGATTAAAAAGGGGATTTAGCATCTGTTCCTCTCCCCCTCTGACCGGGTGTCCCACGTGGGGCGGGGACTGTGTCTGACCTGATCGTCTTCCATCTTCCCTAGTGCTTGGCACCGTAGTAGGTGTTTAACGTGTCACAGTGACTATCATTAATGGCGAGTTCCTGTCCAAGATTGAGACCACCCCACCCCGTGACTGGTCCTTTAGAGTTTATGGAAAGAAAGGCTAGTACCTAGGGGTTCACAGTCTCAGTAGGAGGGAGAGGTTGGAAGCTCTCCCTTTGTCCGCTAACCTCCTGGGAGGTGTTTGGACTCAGGTGAACTGCCTGGGCGCAGCATGGTTTAGTGGACAGAGCCCGGGCCTGGGAGTCAGAAGGACCTGGGTTCTAATCCCGGTCCTGCCACGTGTCTGCAGTGTGACCTTGGTCAAGTCACTTCACTTCTCAGTGCCTCAGTGACCTCATCTATAAAATGGGGATGAGAGTGTGAGCCCCATGTGGGACAGGGACCATGTCAAACCTGATTAACTTGTATCATTCCCAGCACTGAAAACAGTGCTTGGCACATAGTAAGCGCTAAACAAGTACCATTATTATCATCACTATTATTACGATTATTAGGCAGGGGCCTCGGCTGCAGCTGTGCCATCAACGGGCCACACTGTGTTCCCTGAGGTGACATTCCTGGTCCATCCTACAGGGCGAAGCCGTGGGCCCCCCCCCCCCCCCCCCCGGAGCCAGCTCCGGGGAAGACTATTCTTCCCTGTTGTAGCCGGCCCGGCTCTTCCGGCACCTCCGCCCCTCCGCCCCCTCACCAGGCCATCTTCCAACTCCCGCAGCTGGCAGGCGGACTACGTGGCCTCCAGACCTCCGCCTCGGGCAGCCAGCGGCTCTTCCCCCGGTCATCGGCCGGAGCGTATATCCAAGGTTGGAGACCATCTAATATCCATCCGGTCTCCCCCGTGGGCTTCGGCCCCACCGTCCCCGCCGGGCACCCAGCCTGGCTGTGCCACGGGAGGTGTTGGGTGTCGGGGCATCGAGCAGGAAGGAGCTCAGAGGGGGAGAAGATGGAGCTAAATCGTCAAAGCGGAGACGGTGATTGGTGAGCGCTTCCAAAGGTGCGCTTACAGAGCACTGTCTCCCCACCTTAATCATCATCAGCATTCACTGCATACCTACTCTGTGTAGAGCATTATTCTGGGCGCCTATTTTATGACGAGCACTGTACGGGGCATCTGCTGGGTGTGGAACTTTGTACTAGTTGCCTGCTGGGTGCGGGGTGGGCACTGTTGGGTGCAGAGCACTTTGTGAGGTACCTATTGTGTGCAGCGTGCTGTATGCTGTGTGAGGTGCCTGTTGTGTGCGTAGAGCTGCATGGGGGCACCTGATGTGTGCAGAGAGCTGTCCCGCGTCCCCCGCTGCGTGCAGAGAGCTGCGCGGGGCACCTGCTGTGTGCAGAAAGCTGCCCAGGGTGCCTGCTTGTGTGCAGAGTTCTGGTCAGGACACTTGGGAACAGGCAGTAGGAACGACTGCTTTTCCGCGCTCAGGATAACAGAAGGGAGATGGGAGCCCCAATCTTCCCGCCAGCCATTAGCTTCGGCTCTCTTCCGAGACCAAGGACAGATCCCTTGGGGCCCCCTCAGCCCTTACTGTACTAAAAATCTCCCACCATTCCATCCCCTCATCCGAACCGGTTCCGTGACTCTCTTCTTCGGTTCCAAATCAACGGACCTCGAGCCGCCGAGAGAGGCCAAGTAGAGCCTGGGGTCGGAGTTGGGTCCCATGTCGAGCTCTCTCCGCTTCGGTTGGGATGGAGATTTGACTCGCTAGACTGTAAGCTCCTTAGGGGCAGGGAACGGGTCTGCTCATCCTGCTGCATTGCACTCTCCCAAGTGCTCAATATAGTGCTCTGCACATAGTAAGCCCTCAATTAATACCATTGATTCCGACTTGGGGTTTGGGAGTGGACTTTCCGCTCTGCTCTCCCGCTGAATACATGCGCTCCGCTGGGACGGAGCTTGGTGGGGGAGAAGATTATTGCGAGAGAGATTCCCCCATATCACTCCGGGCCAAAAGAAATCTGATTTCATGTTAACCACTCTTAGTGCCTCTGTTGTATTTAATCTTTTTCCAAAGCAATTCTGAACGATCCGCTTAAGATTCTCTCCGCCGTCTGTGAGTCGGTCGTTGGCACTTTACAAGGGGCTGGTGGGGGGGCGGTTGAGGCACAGAGAGGGCAAGTGACAGTTGGAAAGTCACACAGCAAAGTAATGGTGGAATCAAAATCCAAACTCAAACTCCCACTGACCGGGCCAAAAGCCGAGTTTCCCCCTTGCCATCTTACCTAACTGGAAATCATAGCTATCCGTGATGGAAATTCACTCTTTGTCCAAGTGCCTTTGCAGTCAGATTTTTGCGGAAGTTCAGTTTCTGTTTCTTTAAAAAAGTGGAAAACCCAGCTTTGGAATAGGAACCGGCCCAAGAGGTCCTGTTCCTCACCGAGACCCTGGGGTTCATAGCCATTGAGGGAGGGTTTGTCAGAGAGGCTGAGCTTCCAGACAGAATTTCGAAGATCACCCTCTGCCCCCTTCCCCGACCCCACTTCTCTGACTGAAATAGGTCCTGGGATCCTTCACGTGGGCAGTCGGGGAAGGATTCCTCCCTTCATGGAGGAATAGCTGAAGCAATGACTCAGGAGTGAGAATCGAATCCAGGCCCCTGGATTCATCTGTGATTCATGAGGTTTCTCTCTCTCCCCTTGCATGACTGGCAGTGTCTATTTCTCTCTCTCTCTCTTACACACACACCCTGGTCCAAATCACTCCATTCTATAGGTTCCTTTCAGGTGTATTACCCCCAGTGTATATAAGGGCCTTCCCCTGCTGAAGATCAGTATTTGGAGCCCATCCTTCTCCCTATCCTCTGCCCTCCCTGAGTACCCAAAAGGCAATCTTCAGGCCTGCTCAGCTCCGTCTCCGACTCTAGCAGCAGACCCAGAAACTCCCAGGAGCACCCCTTAGGGTGGCACAGCCTGCCAGGAGGGTGAGCAGGGCCAGGGCACCCTTAGAGTCAGCCACCTGCCTTCTAAGTGAACAACTGGAATGGGTGCCCATCAAGCCCACCTTCGCCCTCCACCTCACCCCCCCCCCCACACCCCGCCACTTCTGGGTCATGCTCTGAGGTAGCGATGACCCTGCTGGAGTGGACTCTTGTCCTCCATCCCTCTGGGTGGGGGCAAATGGGTACAGAGTGCTCTGCCCTTTGGATTTCTGGGCCTTGAGTCGGGCATGGGCCTCAGCCGCCGATGAAGTTGACTCTTTGGTCAGGCCCAGTTTCAGAGTACGAGGTTTGTCCCGGCCCAAGCTCCCAGCCCCATGGGATGGAACAAAAGCAGGGGATGGGGCTCACACTCCCCTGGCCTAAATATCTGCTTGCCACAAGCAGACGGGTGGCTTGCTCACTCTGCCGGTCCTGGCCACTGGCCTCAAGCTGAGCCCAGTCGCGTCCGGCCAGGGCGAGGACAGCCACCCCCAAAACGGACCGTCTTTGCTCGCTCTGTGGGACCCGCCGGCGTGCCTCAGTCAAGTGGTTCTGCAGGAGGATGGGGGGGCGGTACATTCTGGGAGATAACGTGGCAGTCAGGGCCCGGGGCCCAGCAAGGACAGGGTGGACCCCGTCGGGGGTCTTTTAAAGGATGCTAGATCCCGAGAAACTGGTCCACCGGCCTCAAGCCCCGCCGGGCCACCTGCACAGAGCTCGATCAGGGGAGCCAGCTTTCGGTATGCTGGATAAGCTGGAGGAGCCAGGGTGATCTCGGCGGGTCTAGACCGGGCCCTCGCCCATGCACAGTAAGCGCTCGGGAAATACGGTCGACTGACTGGTACTAAGACTTCCGGGGAGCTGAGGGATGGTTCGGAGTAGACGCCCGTGCTTCCTGTCCCACATCTCTCAGGGGTGGCGGCTTGGGGAAAACAGGGACTCTCGGCTGGACAGCGGTGTCCTGGGTGGATGCTTCTGCTTTGTGTAGAGAGAGCTCCAGCTTCTTCTGGCCCCACTGCCCGCAGCAAACCTGGCTCCCCGAGGTGGTCCTTTGAGTAGCTGGCATGCCTGGGGACTTCTTATGGGATAAACCTGCCACCTGACAGGAGGAAGGGGTCTCCTAAAAGCTGCAGGTCTCCCCCAGTCCGTCCCCCCGCCACCAGCCCCGTCGTGGATCGATCTGGTTGTGTTATTTGCCTTCTGCCACGCAGACGTCAAGTAGGACCCAGCGGAGGGATGGGAGATCCGGGATGGGGAGAGACCCACTCTGCCTCGATCCAGGCTGCCTGAGCCCCATCCCACGGACCACCCCGCCTTGGGAACCCCCTCCCCCAGTGGTGTTCAAAGCTGGTAGGCCCCTGAGAGGGAGAAGACGACGATCCCCTCGGCGTGACTGTCGCCTCCTGCCTGAACCCCCTCCTCCTCTGGGAAAGCGGAAGCCCGGAGAGGTCGAGTGACTCGTCCAAGGTCACACAGAGGGAGGAGTGGAAAATCCAGAGCGAACAAGCAGGGAACAGCTGCCTCCAGTCCGCTGGCCGGCAGGGAGCCGGGCAGAGTTGACGTTGGGCAGGCGTCTTCAAACCTTGTGAATTTGCACACGCTTCTACCCACTGCTGGTTGGCGGCAGTGGGCACTGCTCTCTAGCTATCGATCAAACCCGCGCCGGCCGGCGGGGCCCGAGACCGGGTGCGCTCCGTCAATAGATGGGTCCGTGTTGTCGCTTGTATCTAGCTTCTGTGCCTGGTTTGCTACGTGTGAGCGAGCGTGTTCCAGCACGTGCTGTGAGGGTGGGCTGTCTCGGGGCGAAACCTGACAGGGACCCTCATGGGGGCCGGGGAGGGGGCGGGGCGGGAGGGAGGAGAGGCGAACGAATGTCCGGGAGTGTCTTGTTCACCGTTGCCCGGTGTGGTTCGGTAAAATCCCCAAACTGTTGACACTTTATGCATGTGGTACTAAAGAGAAAATAAAGATTTTAAGAGGAACCCAGGTCTTGGCTGAGTTTCTTGGAAAGCTAAGCTTCTCCTTGACATCACTTTGGATTCATCTGGGGATCTCTTACGTCCAGAGGGAGGACGGGGTGGCAAACTGCAGCAAGAGGGATGTAGGTTAGATGAAAGGAAGAATCTCCTGACCGCTAAAATGGCTTAGTCAAGCTCCTCGAGAGCAAAGATCGTGTTTTCCCTCCCCCGTAGACCATCAGCCCTGTGGGACAGGGACCGTGCCCGGCCCGATTATCTTTTTTTTTTTTTTTTTGAATTGGTATTTGTTAAGCACTTCCTCTGGGCCGGGCCCTGTACTGAACACTGGGGTAGGTACGAGCTAATCAGGTTGTACATAGTCCTCGTCCCACGTGGGGCTGGCCTCACAGTCTTAATCCCCATTTTGCAGATGAGATAACTGAGGCGCAGAGAAGTGAAGTGATCTGCCAAGGCCACACAGCAGACAAGTGGCAGAACGGGGATCAGAACCCAGATTTTTCCGATTTTCATGCCTGGGCTCTAGCCACTCTATCCATTTATCTTTTAGGTATCTTCCCCAGTGCCTGGCACATAGTAAGCATTTAACAGTGAACAATTATTCGTGAGATTATTAATAATGATTGTTATTATTATACTCTCCCAAACTTAGTACAGTGCTCAATAACTTCTACTGATGATTTCCTGCTCTAAGGGTCTTTCCAAGAAGGAAGTGTCACGAGTTATCCAGGCTTCCCCTCAAGGCTGCCATTTTCAAGAAGAAAGGGGGCCCAGCTTATGGAGACAGCTCTCAGCTTCTCACCCACCCCTCCCATCACCAGCAAGATCCCCTCCAGAGGCCTTCAGGGCAATACGGGGTTGGCCAAGGGGGACTTTCGGAGTCGCACTGTGGCCTCGGTCTCCGCTGACCCAGTGGACGTCATTTTTGCTGCTCGGAATTTGGCATCATCTATAATTCATCAGTCGCACGGAGGCTTTCATCCCACTGTTTGCCCTGAACCCCAACAGCCACTCAACAACTTTGTCTGCCCTGACACATTCACCCATTCACTCCGTTTCGATTTGGTCCCCGGAGTCAGAAGGGTTGTGCCCATCCAATACCCCTCCCCATCACCGAGTCGAGTTTTAGTTGATCTTCCGCGCAGGCCCCCTTAAAGAGGCAACAGGGAGTCCTGAATCTTGAGTTAGAATACACTCTTCAATTTGCGTAGACTTCCGCCAACCTCAAGGACCGTGGTCATTATCAGCGGATACCCCTGGGGTACTCCTTACAGGGGCCACTGTTCGTTGATGTCCGTATTCTGGAAATCCATTCTTTGCCGAATCCACGTAAGTCACGGAATGACAGTCAGTCTGGACATGATCCAGCCTGGATCAGGGAACCGCAACCTATGGACAAAGATGGAGCTGAAGGTTTGATGCCCGGCTGCGACATGGGTATCAAACCGTCTAGTGACGCACTCTTAGACTAGGAAGTAGGAGACTGGCTGGAGAAAGCCAGAAGGTCTCTTCAGGAATGTGGAATTCCTTCAGGAATTCCTGAAGACAGTGTGGCCGGATTCCTGAAGATAACGTGGCCGGCCAGCTAAGGTGTCCATGTGGCACCTGGCTAAAGGTGCTGCTTCCCAGCTTCTCTGCTGGGATGCAGCATGGAGTAGAGGATAGAGCCTGGGAGTCAGAAGGCAAAGGATTCTAATTCTGGCTCTGCCACTTGTCTGCCGTGTGATCTTGGGCAAGTCACTTCCTTTTCCCTGGGCCTCAGTGACCTCATCTGTAAAATGGGGATGGAGACTGCAATGAAGAGATTCAACCTTCTGAGTGGCCGTGAGATCGTCCATCCTCTCAGAGCCCCAGACGCTTCTGAAACATTCCGAATAGGCTGACCTCCGGTGACAAGACAAGGTCACCGTATCACGGCCCTGGAGGAGGGTCAGTCCGTTAGCCTCGGAACCCGGCTCGCTGCCATCCAGCGCGTGAGGAAGATGGGTCGGTCACCAGTGACCACTCACCCTGCCTGCTGGGGACACGGGGAGGCGGTTGGGAGGTGGTTTCTGCTGATGGACAGGGCAGCAGGGGGCAAGTCTCTTGGCCAGAGCCGGACCCCAGCGATGCTCCCCGAGGAGCTGTGAGGGAGGGTGTGGCGTTTTGGCTCCTTCCCGGCTTCCCCTGCGGCATTCTCCGAGGGCGGGTCCCCCACCGCTTGGAGGGGAACTGAGAGAGGGCTGCTGGTGAGATCCCCCAGAGGACCCCAACCCCCAGTGATCTCACCTTGCTAGGGAGCGGTTGTTGCCCCGAGCAGTGACTCGTGGGAGTTGGACGAGCACAGGGAGGCGGAGGGCTTCCCAAGGACTCACCAGAGGGGCCAGGTTGGAGGGCGGACGCGCTTCAGGGACAACATCACCTCTCAGAAGCTTCAGCCCAAGAGTCCAGCTCCCCCCGCACTAGACCGAGGGGAAGAGGAACCAGCTGGGGGGCTTGGCGAACAGCCCCGTTCAGTAGTCCCCGCCCCTAAGATCCAGATGTTGGCAGCCCTTCATCGTATGTCCCACAGAGGATGGATGAGGTGGGCACAGGGAGGTGGGACGGGGCTGCCGCTTCTCTCTTGAAATTCAACAATGGACTGACAACACCAGAGCCTCCTTTTCCTGGCTCGGGGAAGCCTGCCGCAGCTGGTGTGGGGTGAAGATGGGGGTGGGTCGGGGGAAGAGGCTGGGGCCAGGAGGTTGATCTGCTGTGGCGGCCTCTGAGTGCCGGGGGACGGATTCCGGGGAAGGCGGCCCCCACTTTTCCACCTCCCCGTTGTCCCTGGGGACTTGCAGGGCACCGTCTCCTCTCCTGGACTACCCGATCCGGTCTCCCAGCCCCTCCGAGCATCCGAACCCGTGGTCCCAGGAGAGTCCTGACCCGGGATTGCTGCGTGACCCGGAACCACCTGCCTCCCCTCTTTGGCAACTGTCGAAAGACCCTCACGGCACCCCCTGCAGTGACTTGGAGCTGAATTTGCCACCAGAAGGGTCTAGGGAAACGCTCTGAAAGCGGCACGGGGCCAGTGTAACGTCTGGGTCCAGCGGCCGGAGAGCCTGACTCGAGCCCAGGTGTCCGGCCTGGGTCCACGTGACTTGGAACCGGTGCCATGTGCCTGTCTGGTGCACTCGGGCCCGCAGGGTGGCTTGGGGGGGGTTGACCGGAGCTGCCTCCCGGAAGCCGCGAGGCTGCCCCGGGAACCCTGCCTTACCCGGGCCCCCCTGCTCATCCTCGAATTCCAGCCCGGTCGGCCCCGAACTGGGTTCCGAGACCCGGAATGCCAGCCGCCTCAGTTCCAGGCCGAGTGGCGGAAGGGTACTGGTTGAGAGGGTGGGAGGGAGCTGAAGGAAGGTGTCCTCCCCATCCCTCCCCCGATCAGATGGCCCAGAAGCGAGGACGTCACTGTGGCGATGACCTCACCACTTCTGTCATGGTGACTCACTTTGCTGTGACTCACACACCCGTGAGGTGGAAGGTGGGGGCGGCGGCCGACAGCAGGGAAATGATGCAGGGGTTGAGGACAAAGACGGGAGATATCCAAACCGTGGGGTTCAGGGGTGAGGAGGATGCCCAACTGCGCTATGAATTTTCCAGAGGGCGGCGGCATCTCTGTAGGGAATCTCGAGCGCTTTCTCTCTCTCCTTTCTTCCCTACACGCACGCACACCCCCGTCGGATCTCCTGAGCTTGCTCTCCTCCTCCCGGCCCCTCTTTCTGAGCCCTCCATCCATGCGAGGGGCTGTGGGGGCCCATGTTTCCAGTTCTGGGGGGAGGCCATGGTGGACGCCTGCCTCCCAATACCCCGACCAAGGTGGAAGGGACTCAAGACTGGATCCCCCCCCCCCCCCAGGACGGATCCACCCGCCCCATCCCGGCCCTATCCCCGAACCCCGAACCCGGGAAGCAACGTAGAGGATAGAGCATGGGCCTGGGCGTCAGAAAGTCGTGGATTCTGATCCCGGCTCCGCCACCTGTCTGCCGTGTGGCCTTGGGCAAGTCACTTCACTTATCTGGGCCTCAGTTACCTCATCAGTAAATTGGGGATTGGGACCGTGAGCCCGTCGTGAGACCGGGACTATGTCCAACTCGATTTGCTTGTATCCACTCCACCGCTTAGTACAGTGCCTGACACAGAGTAAGCACTTAGGAAATATCACGACTGTTCTCTCTTTCTCTCTCTCTCACACACACGCATACGCACACAAGACCCACACGAGCATGCACCAAGCACGTGACCAGCCCATCTTGGGAGCGGTTTCCTCCCAGGTCTCCAAAACGGTTTTAATTCCAATTTCTGCTCTGCTTTCTGAATCGGGCTGTCTCTACACAGGACGCTGACACATAATTCCGGAGAGAAAAGGAAATTCCCCTTAACAGACGGGTGTCATGTCCCTTCGCGGGTTCAACGCGTTGTTGCCCGAGTGCGGGAGGAACCTGGTAGGTGCCCCTCCCCGCCCGCCCCCAACGGATGAAACCAGTGCCTGAGGGGCTCCTTGTCCTGGGTCTGGGCCTATCAGAGGTGGACTGGTGCCGGACCTTGGGTCGAACGCTCAGTACCAAGCCCTGCACGTAGAAATCGCTCAATAAATACCAGTGATTGATCGTGGATCGGAGCAGCAAATGGGATCAGCAAATCCCGCAGCAGAATCCTCCACGGGCACCTCCCCCATGAGCTCTCTTACCGCTACAGCCCTCTCCCCCCCCCAGTTTCCTCCCCTCCTTACCCTTCCTCTCCAGTTGCCAAGCCTGTTCCTGGCCCAGTTCCGCCCCCGCTCCCGGGACAGCAGGACTCAGGGGCCTCCTGCCAATTGGCCTGCCGCCATTGGATCAGGTGGGACCGAAGTCTTCGAAAGGGCTGGGGTCAAAGTGGGGGCGGGTGCTGGGATGGGCTGGAGGGCCGGGGATTTGGAGACCCCCCCCGGGCAGAGCCGCGCAGGAGCGGGTCTAGAATCACAGTGCCCCCAACCAAGCCCTCGGAGTGTCCCAAAGCACAGATCCCTGCCCACTTCATCGGCGGCTCCGGAACATTTTCCGAGCTGTGGGGTGGTGCCGGGGAGGGGCGGGAAAGTAGAATCCCTGTACCTTGATCCCATCTGGTCTCTACGAGAAGACTTTTCCCCAGAAGGTCTTTTCCCCAGAGTCCGCAAGCTCCTCCTGTTTTGCCAGCTTCTGGCTGGGGGGGGCCACACTGGGCAGGGAGTGCCCCTGATGGAGCCCAGCTGGGTGGAGGGAAAAGGTCCACCACCAGCCCCCACCCAGGTGCGGGGGGGGGGGGGGATCCCCGTGGCTAGCTCTGGCACCATCGGAAGAGTCTGTGGGCAGTGGGAGCTGGATGCCCTGCCCCGGTGCCCTTGTGGGCATACCTATGGCCACGAGTCTGTCCCGGGAGAGGTTTGGCAAGGAGATGTGGACGGAGGTCCCCTCAGACAGCAGGAGCTCAGATCCAGAGTCAAAATCGGTCGGTTTCTCCTCCGGCCCCCGGGAAGCTACTCTGCGGTCTGGACTCGTCCGGAGCCTGTGCTCCCTCTCCCGCTGCAGGGATGGCGGTTGGGGTGTCCTTCCTTCCCTGATCCTCAACTCAGGGCCTGCGGGGGATGGGGGTGAGAACTGCACCCCTAACCCCAACCCTTCCTTTCGCCAACCCAAAGACTAGGCTCTTTGCCTCTGGAACTTTGGGAATCCCTGCCCTCAGCCAGCCGCGTCCTGGAGTCACCTCTCCGAGAGCTATGGCGGGGAGCGGTGGCACCGGGTCGTCCCCACGCCCTTGCTCGGATCCCTCTTTGCGGCCACAGCAGAGGAGCGGGTGCCTGCTGACCCCTCGACGGGGCCACTGAGATGCCCAAGGCAGCAGGCAAACAGCCAGGACCTCTGAGAGGGCCTTACCCAGTGGGCGGGTAGCTGTCAGTACTCAGTCCTCCCAGGAGGACTCTTCGCTCTTCTTCAGAGGCCAAGGAGTGTGTTCTCTTCCCAGATCCCGGATCCAGAAGTCCCGCTGGCGGCCAAGCTAAGGTGGACGGAATCCTCCCTGCCCCTCCTCCTCCTCCTCCCGGCCCGGTAGAGCCCTGGATTTACTACCTAAGCCACCTAAGACTGACCCCGACCTGACCCTTCTGCTCTTTCCTCTCGGAAAAGAACCGAGAACTCTGCCCACCGGAGAGAATCTCAGAGACGGGGGACCAACAGGGAGGAGGCCCAGTAGGTTCGGCCGGAGCTCTGGAGAGGCCGGAGGAATGTCCAGAAACCCCTCATGCTGGGAGCCCGGAGCTTACGCTGCCCGGGCGGCACCCGATCTAAAGCAGAGAAGGCCACCCGGGGGAGGCCGGCCCTGGCTCGGACAGACGGGGAACCGGACGCGGGTCTGGAAATTCGGCCCCGAGCTGCCGGAGGCCTGGCGGGGCTACCGGCCGGCCAAAGACGACCGTGGCGGGAAGAGCTCGCGGGGAAATGACTCCGGGGCTCGAGTCTGGTCACGGACTCAGTCAGCCGCGACGAGAGAGTCGGCTTCGCACGTGGCCCGTTCCTGTCGTCGAAGCACCGTCGGCCCCGAGTCTGAGAACGCAAGCGCGCCGCGTCCTCTGGGAAGCGGCCGTCCCAGGATCCCGGAGGAGGCCCAGGTTCTACCGTCTTCGTGGCCGGAGCTTCGAGAGAGGGAGCTGGGGAAGATTTGGATTCAGAGATTCTCCCAGCTGGCTCGACCTGGCCGGTTTCCCCTCCCGCTCAGAGAGATCCGGAGTCCTTGTTATCAGACCCGTGGGGGTCGGGGCCGCATTTTAGGTGGGGGGGGGGGGTCTCGGGCCCAGTCACCCCTACGGGGCGGCTTTCTGGGGACCGGGGGCGTGACGAGGTAAAGGGCGTCTTCTGAGGTTGGCCGTCACGACCACGCAACCCTGGAAGGGATGCGAGAGCTGGCCGGGAGGACCATTCTCCTTCGGGGGGTCATTGACGCCTCGGCGTTGGGGGACATCGGGGAAGGGCGTCCTCCTCCCCCTCTTCTCTCCCCTCCCCCGGGGGGACCCCGTCTCCCCCGACAGCAGCTCTTCGGCCTAGGGCTGCGTGTTTCTCTCCTCCCCCGGGGGTAGAAGGAAAATCGGAAACTTTCCGGGCAGGACACGGAGCGGCCCCGGGGAGCGAGGGGAGGGAGCGTCCCCGGCTCCGGGCCCTTTCCAGACCGGCCGGGGCGAGGGGTGCGCCTTCAGCCACCACGATCCGCTTGCGGCCACCTCCGGGGCGGAAGCGGGCGGCCGCCTCAACAGCCGTACCGCAACCTGCCCCTACTCCCCCGGGGGACAGAAAACCGCGCGCCCAGCGCCCCTGGGCCCAGAGGGGAAGGGGTAGGGCGGGAGGAGGGGGGTCGTCTTCGGCGTCGCCCAGTGGACAGAGCACGGGCCCGGGAGTCGGGGGGCCGTGGGTTCCAATCCCGGCTCCGCCGCGCGTCCGCCGGGCGACCGCGGGCGAGTGGCTTCGCTTCTCTGGGCCTCAGGTTCCTCGTCTGTAAAATGGGGACGAAGACGGTGAGCCCCACGCGGGAGGGGAGCCGGGGCCGACCCGTTCGCCCCAGCGGGCCGAACGGTGGCCGGCCCACGGCGAGGGCTCGACGCGGGCCACGCTCGCCCAGGCCAGTGGTCGGCACGCAGTCGACGCTCCTTGGATCCCTCCGACCCATCGGAAGGCCGCCCGGGCCCCCGGCCCCCTCCCTCCTCCCGCTCCCTCCCGGCCCGGCTAGGTGCGGAGGGCGGCCGACCGCCCGCCTCCCCCGCCGGCCCCGGCCCCTTCACACGTCGCCGGAGGTCCGGGCCGGCGGGGAGAGGCTCCCGGGCGGGCAGCAGGGCCCGGCCCCGCAGCCGGCCCCGCGGCCCCCCAGGGCCAGGCCCAGCGACTTCTGGACGTCCGGGTCGCGGAAGGCGTAGACCAGGGGGTTGATGGCGGAGTGGCAGGCGGCGGGCAGGGCCAGGCAGTAGGTGTAGACGGGCGGCGAGGAGGCGTCGGCCACCAGGGCGTAGACGGCGAGGGGCGTCCAGCAGGCGGCGAAGAGGCCGAGGACCAGGGAGAGGGTGGACACCCCCCGGCGGGCGGGCGCGGCCCCGGGCGACCGGGGCCGCTGGCCGGCGATCTGCTGAGCGTGGCGCAGGGCGATGCGGCAGATGTGCAGGTCCAGCTGCAGCATGAGGCCGAGCAGCAGCAGGAAGGCCACGGCCAGCACGGCCGCGTGGTCCCGGGTGACCGGGCGCAGGACGCTGCAGGCGGCCGGGGCGCGCAGGCAGTGCCAGCCCAGGGCGGGCAGGAGGCCCCCGGTGGCGCACAGCGTCCAGAGCAGGGCCAGCAGCGCGCAGGTGAAGGGCCGGGTGCGCTCGGCCGGGTAGGTCAGCGCGCTGGACAGGGACAGGTAGCGGTCCACCGTGATGGCCAGCAGGCTGCAGGCCGAGGCGGAGAAGGCGGCCAGCAGCAGCCCCGCCGCCCCCAGCTCGGCCGCCTCGCTGGGGGGCCGCACCAGGTGGCGGGCGGCGAAGTCGGCCAGGAGCCCCAGCCCGGCCAGCAGGTCGGCCAGGGCCAGGCTGCCCAGGAGGAGGAAGGTCGGGCCGCACAGGGCCGGCGCCGTGCACAGCACCACCAGCACCAGGGCGTTCTCGCCGGCCACCACGGTGCCCGTGGCGCACAGGGCCACGTCCCAGGGGTTCACGGCCCCCGGCGGGGGCGAGGCCGGCGCGGGCGGGGCCGGGGGCGGCAGGGCGGCCCCCCCGGGGCTCGGCTCCGGGGGACCCCCGCCCGCCGGGGGCGGCGGAGACAGGGCGGCGGCAGGGGGGGATGGACGCGGGGAGGACGACGATGGAGAGGCGGAGGAGGAGGGAGAGGGGGAGGACGACGGGGGCGAGGAGGAGGAGGAGGAGGGAGAGGGGGAGGACGACGGGGGCGAGGAGGAGGAGGAGGGAGGGGAGAAGGAGGACGGAGACGAGGAGGATGGGGAGGGGGAGGAGGACGGAGACGAGGAGGATGGGGAGGAGAAAGAGGACGGAGACGAGGAGGAGGGAGGGGAGGGAGAGGCCGAGGAAGAGGCGTTGAGGAAGAGGAGGAGGAGCGGGGGCTGCGGCGGATCCAGGGCGGCTACTCCGGCCGGGCTGTGCGGCATGGCTGCGAGGGGAGGGAAGGACCGACTCAGCCGACCACGGAAAGGCTACGGTGCCCCCCGCTCCCGCCCGCCGTCGTCGTCGTCGTCCCCCCCCCCCCCACCCGGCCCGGGCGAGGGCCACCGGGTGGGGGGGTGGGGGGGTGCGACGGACCCGCCTCAGGACCGTCTCTGGTGGCGGGGCCCGGTCCGGTGCGTGGGGGTCTGCTGCGGCGGGGGTCCGGGGGCGGGGGCGCGCCGGGCACCATCTCCGCCCTCCTCGTGGGGCAAAATCGGGGCCGAAGCCTTTCCGCGGGCCATCCCGCCCCGTCCCTCCCCCTCCAGCCGGCCCCCCGCTCCCCAGCTCCGGCCGCGCGCCCGAGGGGACCGCCGGCCCCGGGCGAGGACGCGGGGGACGGACGGGCCGCGCCCCCGCCCCCAACCCGCCCGGTCCGCCCGTTACCTCGGCCTCAGTCCCGGGGCTCCGCGGGTGGGCGGGGCTTTGGGGCGCGGGCCCCGGCATCCCCGGCCGTCCGCGCCTCCGCCGGGCGGCCCCGGGCTCCCTCCTGGCGGGGCCGGGCCGCCCCCTGTCCGGGGCGGCTCACGGGACGCTGCGGGGCGCACGGACAGGCTCCGCACCGCGCTCCCCGGCCCTATATAGCCCATCTCCTCCCCCGCCCCCCGCGCCCCCACCCCTGCCCCGCAGGCGCATGCCCAGCCGGCTCCGGAATTTCATTCATAAATCTGGGAGAGATTTTTCTTTTTCCGCCCCCTCCTCCCCGCTGGCGGCTGTAGACTTCCCGGCCTCTCCCCCCCCCCCCACCGGCGACCTTGGAGACGCTCCCGGGGAGAGGGGCGGGGGGGGGGGGCGGCCCGGCTCTGGGGGTGTGTGTGTGTGTGTGTGATCCCTCGGGCCCCCCTCCCCTGTCCTCTCCTCTCCAGTCCCATCCCCACCCCGCCAGGCCGAGCCCCGCAGTGCCGCTAAACCCTCAGCCTTCCCCTCTTCTTTGATCGCCCCCTCCCCATTACTGCTCGACCTCGAGGGAAAGCTTGTCAGTTTGGGGTCCCCCCCCCCCACCCCCCTTCCCCACAGATATACACACAGGTACACAGCTAAGTGGACGCTTTTTTCACCCACGAGCCTACAGGTGCACACACGCACGCACCCAGAATGTATATGTACACGTACGAGTATACTCATATGTACTCATATATCTATGAGTAGCCTTGGCCAAGAAGAGGGAGGGAGAGACCCTAGTAGGGAGCCGGGCCTCCCTGCACCCGCCTTCCCTTCTCCCCGGCCCCCGCCCCTCTCCGACACTCCGAGCGTCCGGAGAGGGTGACCTGGGCCGTCAGTCCGATTGCTGAGCCGCCGCCACCGCTCCCCGCAGCCGCGGAGGACGGGCACCCTGTGAATCCCACCTCTCCTCCATCCTCCTTTTCCTCCTCCCTCCTCGTCCTCGCTCCTTCTTCCTTCCCCTCCTCCCTCTTTCTCCTCCTCCCTCCTCCTTCCCCTCTTCCTTTTTCTCCTTTTCCTCCTCCTCCTCCCTCTCCTTCTCCTCCGTCTTCCCTCCTTCTCCCTCCTCCTTTCCCATCTCCTCTCCTCCTCCTCCTTCTCTTCTTCTTTCTCCTCCTCCTCTATCCTCCTCCTTCCCCTCTTCCTTTTTCTCCTTTTCCTCCTCCTCCTTCTCCCTCTCTTTCTCCTCGTCTTCCCTCCTTCTTTTTCACCTCCTCTCCTTCTCCTTCTCTGCCTTCTCCTCCTCCTCTCCTCTTCCTCCTTCTCCTTCTCCCTGCATCCGTGCTCAGATCACCCACCCCGGCCCCCGAATCCCCGGTGCTGGCCTTCAGGAAGGGCTGCCGAGGTTGGACAGGTAGCTAAGGGAAAGAAGAGAAGGGGCGAGAGTCCAACCCTCTGGCCTAATGGGGCCCTGCCGGCTGGATCCTGCTGACTGGATCCTGCTGACCCACTTAAAGTCAGCCTCATCCGTGGAGGGACGACCCACTGAATAGAGAGCCCATTTAGGGCCACGCTGGAGGTGGGGGGGGGGGGCTTCTTTGAGCAGCCCCTCCCTCTGTGGCTCAGGAGGAGGGTGGAGGGGCGAGGGTGGAGGGGCTTTGGCCGCTTGGAAGCGTAGGTCAGTGCAGTGATTTAATAAGCAAAAACTAATTGTTCCCTCGGGTGGACAGGGGTGAGGACTTGACGTTCCCCAGCCCGGGGATCCGGCAGGGTGAGGGTCTGGCCGAGGTGGGAGAGGAGAGCTGACTGCGCCCGGAAAAAGGGGGTGTCTAGAATGAATTCTTAAAGCTCCCCAAGTCCTCTCCTCCCCAGATCCGTAGGGGCTCAAGAGGCTTGGGCGGGGAGTCTTCTGAAGGAAAGCCTTCTACCGCTGCTCCAAAACACCAGTTCTAAGCCCGGCTCCGCCACATGTCTGCTGCGCCTGCTTGACCTTGGACAGGTCACTTCGCTTCTCTGGGCCTCGGTTGCCTCGTCGGTAAAATGGGGACTAAGACTGCTAGCCCCATGTGGGACAGGGACTGAGTTTGCACCGACTGCTTCGCATCTGCTCCAGTGCGTAGAACAGTGCCTGGCACATAATAAGAACTGCGGTATTTTTTAAGCGCTATGTGCCAGGCACTGTACTGAGCACTGGGGTGGATGCAAGCAAACTGAGTTAATGGTAAGAATAATAATAATTATTGTGTCTGCTAAGCGCTTACTACGTGCCAAGCACTGTTCTAAACACTAGGGTAGATACAAGGGAATCAGGTTGTCCCAGATGGGGCTCACGTTCTTAATCCTCATTTGACAGATGACATGACTGAGGCACAGAGGAAGTGAAATGACTCGCTCGAGGTCACGCAGCAGACAAGTGGCGGAGCCGGGACTAGAACCCACGAACCTCTGGTTCCCAGGCCGGGAAACGGGGTCCCATGGTGCAAGGGTTGGCACTCTGGACTCTGAATCCAGCGATCCGAGTTCAAATCTCGGTGGGACTTTAAAATTTATGAGAAGCGGTATGGCTTGGCGGAAAGAGCATGGGCTTGACAGTCAGAGGTCGTGGGTTCTAATCCCGGCTCTGCTACTTGTCTGCTGTGTGACCTTGGGCAAGCCCCTTAACTTCTCTGTGCCTCAGTTACCTCATCTGTAAAATGGGGATTAAGACTGTGAGCCCCACGTGGGACGTTCGGATTACCTTGTATCTAACCCAGCGCTTAGAACGGTGCGTGGCACGTGATAAGCGCTTAGCAAGTACCATAATTATCGAATACCACGATTATTACACACCGGCCCAACTGATGCCAGAGCCCACTGGCTCCCTGCCCACTAGGTCCAGGAAGGCTGGCGACACGTCGTCTTCCCGGGGCCCGCACTGTCTGCTGAAGCCCAGCCCAGCGTCTTCCCGGCTCACTGCCCGAGGAGCTCGGCCCCGTCGGCTCCATTTAGGACCGCCTGGACTGTCGAAAGACTTCAGCTTGCTTCCCGGCTGCCGGCTGCCCACCCTTCCCTTCCCCTGGAAATGGCAGGTGCTTCCTCAGGTCAGCCCAGGTGATACTGTCGGGATGGCAGGGACAGAGGCAGGGCTGGCTCTCAGCCTCCAAAGCCTTACGGAAGGCCCGTCTCCTCCAAGAGGCCTTCCCTGACTAAGCCCCACCTTTCCTCTTCTCCCGCTCCCTTCTGCATCTCACCTTGACTTGCTCCCTTTGTTCTTCTCCCCTCCTAGCTCCACACTGCTTACGTCCATAGCTCTCATTTATTTATTTCTCCGAATGTCTGTCTCCCCTGCTTCCAGACCGTAAGCTCACTGTGGGCAGGGACTGGGTCTGTTTATTGCTGTACTGTACTCTCCAGAGTACTTAGTACAGGGCTCTGCACACAGTAAGCGCTCAATAAATACGATCGGATGAGTGAATGAACTAATGGGATCGGTTGAGAAGCAGCATGGCCTAGTGGATAGAACACAGGACTGGGAGTAGAAGGACCTGGGTTCTAATCCTGACTCTGCCACTTGTCTGCTGGGTGATCTTGGGCAAATCACTTCACTTCTCTGGACCTGAGTTACCCTATCTGTAAAACGGGAATCGAGACTGTGAGCTCCAGGTAGGACAGGGATGGTGCCCAACCTGATTCGCTTCTGTCGGCCCCGGCACTTAGAGCAGTGCTTGATGCATAGTAAGCATCTAACAAATACCTTCATTATTATGGATGGAGCCCCCTGGGATCAGCAACCTTTCTGAAGAGCTCAGAGTGCCACCCTCACCGCTTCTTTGGGAGGTAGGAGGAGTCAGTCAGTCATTCAGAGGAAAGGAGGGATTATTAAGGAAGGCCTCTTGGAGGAGATGTACCTTCGATAAGGCTCTGAAGAGGGAGAGAGCAACTGTTTGCCGGATCTGAGGAGGGAGGGCGTTCCGGGCCAGGGTCAAGACCGTGGGTGAGAGGTCGGTGGTGAGATAGACAAGATCGAGGTAGAGTGAGAAGATTAGCATTGGAGGAGCAAAGCGTGTGGGCTGAGTTGTAATAGGAGAGTAACGAGGTGAGGTAGGAGGGAGCAAGGTGACTGAATGCGTTAAAGCCAATGGAGAGGAGTTTCTGTTTGATGTGGAGGTGTCTGGGCAACCACTGGAGGTTTTTGAGGAGTGGGGAAACGTGGTCTGAACATCTAGGTAGAAAAATGATCCGGGCGGGAGAGTGAAGTTTGAACCAGCGTGGGGAGAGACAGAAGGCAGGGAGGTCAGCAAGATGGCTGATACGGCAATCAAAGTGGGATACGATAAATTCTTGGATTAACGTGGTAGCCGTTTGGATGGAGAGGGAAGGGCGGATTTTAGCGGTGTCGTGAAGGTCGAACCGACGGGATTTAGCGATGGACTGAATATGTGGATTGAATGAGAGAGGGAAGTCAAGGAAAACACCAAGGTTACGGGGCTTGTGAGACGGGAAGGACGGCGGTGCGGTCTACGGTCATGGAAAATTCTGGGGGAGGAGAGGGTTTGAGTGGGAAGATAAGGAACTCTGTTTTAGACATGTTGAGTTTGAGGTGAGTGGGACATCCAAGTAGAGGCGTCTTGAAGGCAGGAGGAAATGTGAGACTGCAGAGAGGGAGAGAGAACAGGGCTGGAGATGTTGATTTGCGGATCATCCACAGACAGGTGAATCGATTACCAATACCGGGTTGGGGTGATGGCTCGGGTAAGCCACGTCACTTTCCTAGGCCTTGGAATCCTCATCTGTAAAATGGAAATGAAATACCTGTTTTCCTCCATCACCGCTTAGATGGGGAGTCCCGTATGGGAAAGCGACTATATCTGATCTAATTTTACTCTATAAAAATAATAACGGTCTCTGTTACATGCTTAATATGTGCCGAGCACTGGTCTAAGCACTGGGGTAGATACAAGGTAATCAGGTTGTCCCTCGTGGGGCTCACAGTCTCAATCCCCATTTTACAGAGGAGGGAACTGAGGCACAGAGAAGTTGTCCAAGGTCACACAGCAGACAGGTGGCGGAGCTGGGATTAGAACCCACGTCCTCCGACTCCCAAGCCCGCTCTCTGTCCACTATGTCATGCTGCTTCCCAGATCAATGAACTGGGCGGTGCAGGGGGAGGGGTGTGATGATGATGGCGTTCGTTAAGCGCTTGCTATGTGCTAAGCACTGTTCTAAGGGCTGGGGTAGTACAAACTAATGAGATTGGACACGGTCCCCGTCCCACATGGGGCTCACATTCTTAATCCCCATTTTACAAGTGAGGGAACCAAGGCCCGGAGAAGCGAAGCGACCCGCCCGAGGTCCCACAGCAGAGAGTAGAACCCAGGTCCTTCTGACTTCCAGGCCCATCCACTAGGCCACGCCGCTTCCACCGCACGTTGCGCGCCCTGCATTTTGCAACACGTCTGTTGTGCAAACTGCATGCTGCACAACTTGCACACCGCACCGCACTGCATGCACCGCACACCGGGCGTACGGCCGGACCTGCCCTCTCTGTACCTCACAGTCTCTCTGAAGGGTCATCGGCCCCCAGTCGGTGCTTGAGGTGTGTGTGCAGACTAGCTCCCTGTCCCCTTCCCGTCTTTTCCTGCTCCTCTTCCCCCCCTCACTGATTTTATTTGGAATGTTTTTCCCAGGGCATCAGACAGGGAGGAATTGGAGTCTTCCAAGCAGAGCCGCCGTCCCTTCTCTTAACCACACTCGTCCGTCCATCACTGAACCCCTTTTTCTCCTTGTTTATGACCCTCCTCAATCAATCAATCAAAGGTCTTTATTAAGCCCTTACTGCATGCAGAGCATCGCGCTGTTTTGTGGAGGACAGCAGAGCAAGGGAGAGCGCGACCCCTTCTCCACAGGTTGGCACAGTAGTGAGAACTGAGACATCTGATCCGCTGCTCAAAGCCCTTCACTGCCACCAAACCCAAGTTTCCAGTGCGGATCTGGGAATCTGGGATGCAGACAGGAAGATGATCCTTACAGGCCAGCGTGGCCACAGACCGCTGAGGATGCCCGCACCCTCAATCCTGCCCTACCTGTTCTGCTCAGTCTGCAAAAGTCCCTGAGGCAAGTGAGGCCTGAGCCTTTGCTTGGAAATGCCCAGGGACGGAGACACGTCACCCTCCCCTGGTCCCCTGCTCCAATATTTCTATCTCCTGATCAATCAGTCGATCGATTTTATTAATTGAGAGCTTCCTATGTGCAGAGCACTGTACTAAGAGCTTGGGCCTGTACAGTACAACTGAGTTGGTAGACGCGTTCTCTGGCCACAGTGAGCTTACAGTCTGGAGGGGGAAACAGACATTAGTATAAATAAATTATGGCTATGTACGGAAGTGTTGGGGGATGAGGGAGGGTGGAGATAAATAAAGGCTGCAAATCCAAGTTCAAATCCAGAAGGGAGTGGGAGAAGAGGGCCTAGTGAAAAGACCACAGGCACTGGGAGGCGGAGGTTCTGGGTTCTAATCCCAGCTCTGCTGTGTCTCCTTGGGCAAGTGTCTGGGCCTCAGTAACCTCATCTGTAAAATGGAGATTCCTACTTAGAATGAGAGCCCACCTAAGGCTTTCCACACTTCCGGCTCTTTCTGTCCCAGGGAGACCCTCTTCGCCCTCTCAGGGTATGAGGAGAAGAGCCGTCTCCGCTTAAGGCCCCCAGCACCCTTACAACCCACTGCTTCTTTCCCAGGCAGGCTGCCAGGCTCAAAGTCCTCATTCATTCGTTCAGTCGTATTGACTGAGTGCTTAGTGGGGGCAGAGCATTGTACTAAGCGCTTGGGAGAGTACAAAATATCAATAAACAGACACATTCCCTGTCCGCAACGACCTCCATTCTAGAGTTTACGGTCTCCAGTCTAACGGGAGCTGAAAAGGGCTTTGTTCCCAGAATAATCTCGGAATGTAACCCAGGATGGGTGCATCCTGCTTGTGTTGGGGACAGGAGGAGAGAGAAGAGAGGGAGTGTAGAGGGAGAAGAGAGGTATGGGAGAGGAGTGAGTGAGGAAAGGAGGGGTGAGTAGTGGGAGGAGAGAGGTGAGAAGATGGAGAGAGGAGAGGGAGGATGAGAAGGCGAGGGGAGGGAGGGAGGAGGCAGAGGCAAGGACTGGAGGAAACAAGTTGGCAGAGGCAGGGAGAGAAACAGACACAGAGATAGGCAGAGACACACACGGATGGGGGTCGAGAGGGAGGCCGGGAGAGGCAGAGAGACATCCAGAGGTGGAGAGGGACACAGGTAGCTAGAGAAACTGAGATAGAGGTAGAAACACAGAAGCAGAGAGACACAGCCACAGAGAAGCAGAGACCGGAAAGCTTAGTGACTGAGAACCGGCTCTGCTTTGACTTGATTACATTTGCACATCAACATTTATTAAATTGCATTTATTTAGCCAACTGGTAAGAGGCCCCTCTCTCAAGTGAATCCTAAAATCCCAGATGCCTGGAATGATGGCCCTGGGCAGCTAGGTAGCTAGACAGCCACCCTTCCTCCTCCTCCCGCTACCTGCTAGGGAGTGTCCCTGTCCATCCATTAGCCTCGGCAGTCAGGAAGATCTCCATGTCGGGTTTAAATCCCTCTTCCCGAGGTGCCAGCAGATCCTGCGTCGGTCTCGGACTGCAGCCCCCCGAGATGCTCTCGGGGGGATGCAGCAGCCAACAGCGGAGGGGGAGTGAGATGCAATCTGGGAATCGGAAGGGAGCACAAGAGGATACTTCGCCTCAAGGCAGGGGAATGCCTACCCCATCCGGGAGGGATGGATGTCTTTCCTTTGCCAGAGAGTTCCCAGGGGCTGGAGACCCACTCCCCCCTCCAAGGTTTCTATCTCCCAATAGCCAGGAAGTCCTTCCGTGGCCCAGTGGATGGGCCTGGGCATCCGAGGGCTTGGGTTCCAATCCCGGCTCTGTCACTGACTTGCTGATGATGATCGTATTTGTTAATAATAATAATGGTATTTGTTAAACTCTTACTATGTGCCAAGCACTGTTCTAAGTGCTGGGGTAGATAAAGGGCAATCAGGTTGTCCCACGTGGGGCTCACACTTTTAATTCCCATTTTACAGATGAGGGACCAGAGGCACAGAGAAGTTAAGCGACTTGCCCAAGGACACATAGCTGACAAGTGGCAGAGGCAGGATTAAAACACACATCTGTGACTCCCAAGCCCGCGTTCTTTCCACTAAGCCACGCTGCTAAGTCCTTACTATGTTTCAAGCACTGTTTCAAGCCCTGGGGTAGACACAAACTGATCGGGTTGGACACAGTCCCTGTCCCACATGGGGCTCGGGATCTTAATCCCCATTTTACAGATGAGGTAACCGAGACATAGTGAAGTTAAGTGACTTGCTCAAGGTCACACAGCAGACCAGTGGCGGAGCCAGGATTAAAAATCCAGGTCCTTCTGACTTCCAGGTCCTTGCTCTATCCACTAGGCCATGTTGCTTCTGTGTGACCTTGGGAAAGTCACTTAATTCCTCTGGGTCTCAGTTACCTCATCTGTAAAATGGGGAGTCCTACTTAGAATGTGGACCCCATGTGAGACAGGGGCTGTGTACGACTTGATTATCACATTTCTACCCCAGTACAGTGCTTGACATGTAGTAAGCCCTTACCAAAATCCTCAGAAGCAATGTGACGGTGGAAAGAGCACGGGCCTGGGAGTCAGAAAGACCTGGGCTTCTAATCCCAGCTCCTCGACTTTTCCGCTGTGTGATCACTTAACTTCTCTGCGCCTCAATGACCTCATCGGAAAAATGGGGATTAAGATTGTGAGCCCCACGTGGGACAGGCACCCTGTTCGACCCAAATTGCTTGTATCCTCCCAGTGCTTAGTAATAGCATGGCTCAGTGGAAAGAGCCCGGGCTTGGGAGTCAGAGGTCATGGGTTCGAATCCCAGATCTGCCACCTGTCAGCTGTGTGACTGTGGGCAAGTCACTTAACTTCTCTGGGCCTCAGTTCCCTCATCTGTAAAATGGGGATTAACCGTGAGCCTCACGTGGGACAACCTGATGACCCCGTATCTACCCCAGCGCTCAGAACAGTGCTCTGCACATAGTCAGCGCTTAACCAGTACCAACATTATTATAATAATGAATGCATTCGTTAAGCGCTTACTATGTGCCAAGCACTGTTCTAAGAACTGACGACTAAGTGCTGAAAGAAAGAGCCTGGCACGCAAGGGCCTACAAATGCCACAGTTATTATTATTCATTCATTCATTCAATAGTATTTATTGAGCGCTTACTATGTGCAGAGCACTGTACTAAGCGCTTGGAATGAACGAGTCGGCACCAGATAGAGACAGTCCCTGCCGTTTGACGGGCTTACGGTCTAATCGACTGTAATAATTATTACTATTATCTCAGTTATTATAATTACTCCTGTTCCCGTCTGAGGCCCGTTGGTCGGCAAATGAGGCCGTGCTTGTCTCAAGAGGCGGGAGCAACCATTCCTGGAGGCCAGGGGCTTCCCAGAGACCCCAGGGAAATCCCACAAAAGGTCAGGAGGCTGTAGGGTGCGGGGTTGGGGGGTAAGGGGATCCCCAACTCCCCGGGGTGCCTGCCGCTATGGACGGTGGAGGGACGCTTTCAGGTCTCGCCGGAACATTGTCCTCACACTGCCGGGGTTCGGGGGTCGGAAGGGGGTCGGGGTAGGGAAGCCCGGCTCCTCTCCGGGGCCCATAATTCACTGCCTCTGCCACCGATCTGATGACTCACGGGTCTAACAGGCCCAGACGGTGGGTTGCCATGGAGATCCTCCGAGGCTCTCCTAGGGAAAGAGAGCAGGAGAGGGGAAGGATGGGGGAGACAGACAGACAGACAGTCAGAGGTGCGGCAGAGGAGGTGCGACAGACAGAGAGTGGCTGGGGAGACTCTCCTAATTTGGCTAATGGCCTTTCATGATTCAGGACACCCGTGGGGGCATGTGCGCACACACACACAAATATACACGCACCCCCCCCTTCCCCTTCCCCACCCCCCCACCTCACATCACCCCCCTCCCGGTCTCCAGCTAAGTCCAGCACGGACGGAGACAAGGAAGGAATCCGAACAGATCGGTTGGTCGCTCGTGAGATCGTCCAACGGCCTTCCCCGAGGGTTTTCCTACCACCGGCCTCCCCCGCCTCCCCGATCCCAGCAGCTGCCGACGAACCCATCGACGGACAGGGTCGCAGAGGGGATGGACGAGTACAGACCTGGGAGGCTGGGGACCTGGGTTCTAATCCTGGATCCCCCCCCACCCCCCACCCCTTGCCCGCAAGTCACTTAACATCTCTGGGCCTCAGTTTCCTCATCTGTAAAATGAGGATTCGATACTATCCACCTGATTATCTTGTATCTACCCCAGCACTTAAGCACAGTGGTTGTCGCGTAGTAAGTACTTAACCAACACCACAATTATTATTATGATCCCACCCTGTATTTTCTGACAGCACCCCCTCACCCCGCTTCTCTAAACCTCCGGGGGCCCGCCTACCGCTATCGTACAAACAAAAGCTTGCGTCCTCCAGTCGTAAGCCTCCTTCACCAGCTGTTTCTCAGACCACTCTGCTGTTTTCTCCCACTCCACCCCAGTTCATGCTTTTCATTCCTCCCAAAAGACCTTATCGACCCCACCTCTGTTCCATTGTTTAAGGCTCACTTCTCGCCTGGGCTACCCCCCTTCCCCACCTTGGTCGAATCACAGGCTGCGGACCAGGGTTTGAGTCCGAGCTCTGTCACCAGCCTGCCGTGTGACCTCGGACAAGTCACACAATAATAATAATGTTGGTATTTGTTAAGCGCTTACTATGTGCAGAGCACTGTTCTAAGCACTGGGGTAGATACAGGGTAATCAGGTTGTCCCACGTGAGGCTCACAGTCAATCCCCATTTACAGATGAGGTAACTGAGGCACAGAGAGGTTAAGTGACTTGCCCACAGTCACACAGCTGACAAGTGGCAGAGCCGGGAATCGAACCCATGACCTCTGACTCCCAAGCCTGGAGTCTTTCCACTGAGCCACACTGCTTCTCTTCACAAGCGTTCTCTGCCTCACTTTCCTCATCTGGAAAATGGGGATGATAATACCTGCCTTGCTCCCTACCTCCCAGGGCTGTTGTGAGGGCATAAATGAGATAAATCATGTGAGCACACTTTGGGAGTGAAAGCGATATATAAAGATAAGGTCTTGTCTTATGCCATCGAGTCGCCTCTGACCCCTAGCGACACCATCTCTCCCAGAATGCCCCACCTCTATCTGCAATCTTCTGGTTGTCGATTCTCAGAGTTTTCTTGGTAATTATAATAATGTTGGTATTTGTTAAGCGCTTACTATGTGCCGAGCACTGTTCTAAGCGCTGGGGTAGACACAGGGGAATCAGGTTGTCCCACGTGGGGCTCACAGTCTTAATCCCCATTTTACAGATGAGGGAACTGAGGCACCGAGAAGTTAAGTGACTTGCCCAAAGTCACACAGCTGGCAAGTGGCAGAGCTGGGGTAAAAATCTGGAAGTGGTTTACCGTTGCCTCCTTCCACGTAATAAACTCGAGTCTCCGCCCTTGTCTCTCTCCCACCCAGCAAAGGTGAGTTTTGACTTGTAGCAGATTGCCTTCCGCTCGCTAGCCATTGCCTAAGCTAGCAATGGATAGGCCTCTGCTCGACTCTCCCTCCCATAGTCAAGACTGGTGGAGTACCGGAAACTCTCCAGGCGCGCCCCTGAGAGGGATCAAGATAGGGTACTATCATTCAAAGCCCTCAAAATTTCTTTCATCACGAATAATAATAATAATGATAAAAATAATAACAACTGGTGGTATTTGTTAAGCCCTTACTATGTGACCAGCATTGTACGAAGAACTGGCTTAGATACAAAATAATCAGATCAGACACAATCCCTGTCCCAAGAGGGGTTTAGCCTAAGAGGAGGGAGAACAGGTGAGAATCCCAAATCTCCAGATGAGGAAACAACTGAAGTACAAAGAAGTTCATCAATCAATCAATCATATTTATTGAGCACTTACTATGTGTAGAGAGCACTGTACTCAGCACTTGGGAGAGTACAGAAAAAAAAGAGTTGGTAGACATGTTCCCTGCCCACAGTGAGGTTAATGTTTAGATGGGGAGACAGATATTAATATAAAGACATAGAGATATATATATATATATATACATAGTGCTGTGGGTGAATAAAGGGAGTAAGTGGGAGAAGAAGAAAGGAGGGCTTAGTCAGGGAAGATCTCTTGATGGAGATGTGCCTTCAATAAGGTTTTGAAGGTGGGGAGAGTCATCGTTTGTCAGATATGATGAGGGAGGGTGCTCTAGGCCAGAGGCAGGATGTGGGCGAGAGATCAGCAACGAGATGGACCGGGTTGAGGGGCAGCGAGTAGACGGGCATTAGAGGAGCAAAGCGCGCGGGCTGGGCAACCCGCCCAAGGCCACACAGCAGGCAAGTGGTGGAGAGCCAGGACTTTGACTCCCAGGCCCGTGCAATTTCCACTGGGCCACGTTGCTTCTCCTTGGCCAAGTTATTTTATGGTTGGGGCAAAGAAAAATCCTTCTAGCAGCTTAAAGGCAGTACCGAGACAGACCTTGGGAAAGGAGGAGAAAAAAAGAGGGAGAGAGAGATGAGGAGAAAGGGAAAGGCCTGGAGAAAAGGGAGAAGTGGTCAGTGGCAAGCGGTGGAGAGCCAGGATTTTGACTCCCAGGCCCGTGATCTTTCCATTAGGCCACGTTGCTTCTCCTTGGCCAAGTTATTTTATGGTTGGGGCAAAGAAGAGTCTTTCTGGCAGCTTAAAGGCAGCCCTGACAGTCTCTTCCTAGTCCTTGGGAAAGGAAGAGAAAAAAAGAGGGAGATAGAGATGAGGAAAAAGGGAAAGGGCTGGAGAAAAGGGAGAAAGGAGGAAAGAAGAAGGAAGCAGAGAGGACACACACATACACTGTACTTGGCGCTGTGGAAGAAACAGAAAATGAGGAAGCTACAGTCAATCAGTGGTATTTATTGAGCACTCATCATGTACAGTGCACTGTACTAAGCATTCGGGAGAGTACAACGCAACAGAAGTGGTAGAAGTACCCTGCCCACAATGAGCTTACCGTCTGGAGTCCCAGCCCTCGGGAGCCTGACCACGCACATACACGTTCCCCCCCGACACATCAAACCACCCTCTGGACATGACAACGTGATCCAGGCCCCCAGAGCAGAGAACTCGACCACCCGGCGGTGGTTTCTGAGGTGGACAGCCCGGCCCCCTGGCTTTTGGGCCCTTCGATTCTCCAGCGGTATTGTGACCTCCCCCGCAAGTGAACAGCTCCTGGAAACCCGCCGTGCACACCCCCTCTGAGAGGACTCCGTCAAAGGAAAAAAAATACCAGTAAGTTCAGCCTGCCAAGGACGGGCTGTATATTTAAACACCGGCACTGTATTGTGGCATTTGGGTTAGTCATCCTTGTGTTAAAAATTAGAAGTTGGTTCTTCAGCCGCTTTTCTCCTTCAGCTGGAGAATGGAGTTCCGCTGAGCCTAAACTCTTTTTTTCCCCATCTTAGCTGTAGACTGTGGGGGTGCTTCAGTCAGCCTCTTGTGCCGTGTTGCCACTTGTCTGCTGTGTGACCTTGGGCAGGTCACTTGACTTCGCTGTACCTCAGTTACCTCAACTGTAAAATGGGGATTAAGATTGTGAGCCCCATGCGGGACAGGGACTGTGTCCAAACTGATTACCTTGTATCAACCCCAGGGCTTAGTACAGTACCTGGAAAATAGTAAGCGCTTAACAAACACCACAATTATTATCCTTATTAGCTCGATGGGTAAACATAGCTAGGGAATCAGCAGGAGACTTGTAACAATAATAATAATAATAATTATGGCATTTGTTAAGCGCTTACTGTGTGCCAGGCACTCTACTAAGCACTGAGGTGGATACAAGCAAATTGGGTTGGACACAGTTCCTGTCGCACATGGGGCTCACAGCCTCACTCCCCATTTTACAGACGAGGTAACTGAGGCACAGAAGTGAAGCGACCTGCCCAAGGTCACACAGCAGACAAGTGGCGGAGCCAGGATTAGAACCCACAACCTTCTGGCTCCCAGGTCTGTGCTCTATCCGCTGCGCAGGGTGAAGACTTCTAGATACTAGGGTTGGACAGTTCTGGGGGCATTCATCCAGCACTTTCTGTGTTCCAAGCACTCTGCTAAGCACTGGGGTTGATACATGGCAATCAGGTCAGACACGGTCCCTCCCTAAAGGGGAGGGAGGTATTGAATTCCCATTTTACAGATGAGGAAACTGAGGCACAGAGAAGTGAAGTTACTTCCCCAAGGTCATCCCCCATTCAAGTGGGGCAGCCAGAATTAGAACCCAGGTCCTCTTCACTCCCAGGCCCGTGCTCTTTCCATAAGCCTTTTCTATCGTGAGCGCCTCGTGTAACAGGGACCGTGTGCATTCTTTCCCGGTTTAGTATTGTGCTCTTCCCACAGGAGGCGTGCAATGAATACGACTGAATGAATTAATAAATACTATTTATATTAATGATCAATCAATGGCATTTATTGTGCGCAACTGGGCAATGACTAGCGAGTGGAAGGCAATCTGCTACCAGTCAAAACTCACCTGTGCTGGGCGGCAGTGACTTGGGAGAGAGTCAAGGGTGGAGACTCAAGTTTATTGCGTGGAAGGAGGCAGTGGTTAAACCACTTCGGTATTTTTACCGAGAAAACTCTACGGATACGCTACCCGAACAACGGCAGATGGAGACGGGGCGTTCTGGGAGAGGTGCGTCCGTGGAGTCGCTATGGGTTGGAAACGATCTGACGGCAGAAGACGAGACCTTGATTCTCGGGGACTTCAAATATCCACGTAGATGTTCCTGAAGACCCTTCTCCTGCCTCCTTTCTATCACTCCTCAACTTCACTGACCTCCTGCTCCAACCCAGCTCACCAACTCGTCAACCTGGACAGTCAATCAATCAGTCAATCGTATTTATTGAGCACTTAGTGAGTGCAGAGCATGGCGCTAAGCATTTGGGAAAGTACCATGTAGCAATATAACAGACACATTCCCTGCCCATAATGAGCTTACCGTCTAGAGGGGGAAAGACATTAATATAAATAAATAAATTCTGGATATGTACCTAATTGCTGAGGGGCCGAGAGGGGGGATGAACAGTGGGAGCAGAAGAAGAGGAAAGGAGGGCTTAGTCAGGGAAGGCCTCTCGGAGGAGATGTGCCTTCAATAAGGCTTTGAAGTGGGGGACAGTCATCGTCTGTTGGATATGAGGAGGGAGGGCGTTCCGGGCCAGAAGCGGGACGTGGGAGAGAGGTTGGCTTGGAGGTAGGCGAGATGGAGGAACAGTGGGGAGGTCGGCATTAGAGGAGTGAAGTGTGCAGGCTGGGTAGTAATAAGAGCAGAGAGGTGAGACAGGAGGGGGCAAGGTGATTGAGCGCTCCATCTCATCATCTCTATTCACTACAATCTCTACCCTAACCAACTCTGAAATCCCCCCGTCCACAACCTCCTCACCTGCTTTCTCTCCAAGATACGTCCTCCCGACAAATCTGTCCCGTTCCTCCACAGAGACCTACCGTCATTTGACCCCATCTAATTTTCTCAACTCCTCAGCCCCCCACTTAGCTTCCCTACTCAAAATACTTCCCGTTGATGATCAAATTGACATCCCTCTCTAGTGAACTCAACCCACTTGCTCCCCTATACCTTCATCCAGCTCATACCACTAAAAAGAATGATAATAATTCTGGCATTTAAGTGCTTACTATGTGCCAGGAACTGTACTAAGCGCTGGGGTGAACACAAGTAAATCGGATCCAACAGTCCCTGTCCCACGTGGGGCTCACGGTCTCGATCCCCATTTTACAGATGAGGAACCTGAGGCCCAGAGAAGTGAAGTGACTTCCCCAAGGTCAAACCGCAGACAACCCAAAGCCCTAAATCGCCTCCACACTCTGCTTCCTTTGGTCCCGTGTAAGAGTCGCAGAGCGCGGCTGGTGGAAATCCAGGTATCGGGCTGTCCTGGTTCACATCAAGTTCATCCTTGTGTGCTTTAACTCTGCCCTCTCGTCTGCCAGCAAAATGATTTCTCCCTCCTTAGCGACTCCCAAGCCCGATGCCCTCCTCGCCGGTTGTTCCAGATATTTAACTCCCTCCTCGAACCCCGTCCCACCGCCTCCCCCAACTCTTGCCCTTAACGGCCTGGCCACGTACTTCACTGAGAAAATCGAAACCACCTGCGGCCTAGTGGAAAGAGCATGGGCCTGGGAGCCGGAGGACTTGGGTTCCAATCCTGGCTCCGCCACTCACCTGCCGTGCGACGTTGGACCCGTCACATAGAGAAGCAGCGTGGTCTAGTGGATAGGGCACTGGGCTGGGAGTCAGAAGGACCAGCGTTCTAATCCCAGCTCTGCCACGTGTCTGTTGTGTGACCCTGGGCAAAGCATTTCGCTTTTCTGCGCCTCAGTTATTCACTGTACCTCAATCTCGTCTCTCACCGCTGACCTGTTGCCCACGTCCTGCCTTTGGCCTGGAATGCCTTCCCCCTTCATCTTCGACAATTACTATCCCCGCCTCCGAAGACTTATTGAAGGTACCTCTCCTCCAAGAGGCCTTCCTGGACCGGGCCCTCATTTCTTCTTCTCCCGCTCCCTTCTGCGTCGCCCTGACACTCGGATCTTCTCCCTTTACTCACCCTTCCCTCAGCCCCACAGCATTTACATACATATCCGTAACATTTATTGGGAAGCAGCATGGCGCAGTGGATAGAGCACAGGCCTGGGAGTCAGAACGTCATTTATTCATATTACTGTTTCCCCCTCTAGACGGTAAGCTCGTCGTGGACAGGGAATATGTCCATCAACTCTGATACACTGCTAAATTGTACTGTGTGCTCTGCACACAGTAAGCGCTCAATAAGTATGACTGACTGAATGAATGGCGTAGCTCGGTAATAATGATCACAAGGGGATTTATGAAGCGCTGACTCTGTGCCGAGCCCTGTTCGAACCGCTGAGGTAGATACAGTGCAATCAGGTCGAACACGGTCCGAGTCTAAACAGGAAGGAGAACAAGTAGTTAATTCCCATTTTACAGCTGAGGCAGTGACTCACCCAAGGTCATGCGGCAGGTCCTCTGACTCCCAGGCCCGGGACCTTTCCATTGAGCCACACCACTTCCACCCTGCTCAAGAGTTTGCAAGGGTCAGGGCAGGAATTAACTGAACTTTCGGCGTTTGGGTCGTTTCATTCACTTGGAAGACCCATCCAGCAGCATGGGGAGGTCTTAGCTCACGCCAGGAGCCTTAGACTCTAAGTTCATTACGGACAGGGAACGTGTCTACTTATTCTGTTGCATTGGACTCCCCCAAGCGCTTAGGACAAGGCTCCGCACACAATAAATGTTCAATAAATACCACTGATCGATGGGGTTCCAGTTAGATCTGTTTCTCTACAAGGCCTTTCCCAGTGAAGGCGCAGGAACCACAGCTCTCCCAGCTGTGCCCCGACTGTAGCAAAGACAAACATCAATCAATCGATGGTATTTATTGAGCGTTCGCTATGTGCAGAGCGCTGTGCTAAGCGCTTGAGGGATTACAACAGAATTAGCAGATACATTCCCTGCACATAGCGAGCTTACAGTTTAGAGGGGGAGACCGACATAGATACGAATAAACGAGCAATTGATAATATCTAATTTAAAGATATGTACCTAAGTGCTGTGGGGATGGGGGTGGTGCGAATTTCAAATGAATTTCAAATTTCAAATCTTTTCCGGGATCACAGCTCCGAGTGCGTAGATGGCGCAGAAGGGAGACGGAGCCGGGGAAAAGAGGGTTTCATCGGGGAAGGTCTCTTGGAGGAGATGTGACCAGAATAGTAATAGTATGGTATTTATTAAGCACTTACTTTGTGCAGTGCACTGTACTAAGCGCTGGGAGATAATACACAGGTGGGAATTAGATATGGCCCCTGTCCTTCGGGAGGCTCAAAATCTAAAGCAACCACAATTTTAGACACTCAAGGAGGGGTCTTCAGCTTTTGGAATCACAGGGGGATGACAGTCCCTGGCAGTCTACAGGTGGGGAGTCTCCCAAGTCCCAGCTCCACTGCTTGCGTGCCAGGTGACCTCGGGCAAGTCGCTTGACTTCTCTGTGCCTCAGTTTCCTCATCTATACAATGGCGATTCCATACTTGTCCTCCCTCCCCCTCGTCTCGGAGCCCCAAGGGCAGGGGAGGCTGTGTCCGATCTGATCATCCTGTACCCAGGCCGGGGCTTTACAAGTGGCACAGTTGTTCACACACTCTGGCAACGCACTCATTCAACTGTATCTATTGAGCGCTTACTGTGTGCAGAACACTGTACTAAGCGTTCGACTCAGTCTCCTACTGGCCTGAGCTACAACAGAAGTCATCGGGAAGCAAATCCAAAACCTCTTATTCCCAGCCCGGACTTTAAAGTGATCGACCGGCTTCCGTTCGTTTAAAGAGGTCATCAAATTACCTCCAGAGAATATCTGAATCGGAAGAAAACCAGGCGGAGACTCCTCTGTATTCTAAGAGAGGCTTGATTTCTTTTCATCTGCCACGTCCCTTCTGCCAATTAATCAATAAGATTGAAAAGACTCATGGCTTCGGTATGACCCCCTTCTCCCCCGGTTGGGTTAAAAATAGCGATATTTCTGCTGAAATCGACATCTGAAATGCAGCTGACAGAGTAGAAATAGCTGCCCCTCCCACTCTCTCTCTGACCCAGATGAAGCTGCCATTAATATTTACTGAGCACCCGCTGTGGGCAGAGCGTGGTCCGGTGGATGGTGAGTTAGTAATAAAAATAGTGATCACTGTGACGTTTGTTAAGTGTTGTGTGCCAGGCACCGGGGAAGATACAGAAGATACAGAGAAGCGCATGGCGTGGTGGATAAGAAGTGGTGGTGGGAATCAGAAGGTCGTGGGTTCTAATCCTGGCTCCGCCACCTGTCTGCTGGGTGGCGTTGGGCAAGTCACTTCTCTTTGCCTCAGTTACCTCATCTGGAAAATGGGGATTAAGACCGTGAGCCCTATGCGGGTCAGGGACTGTGTGCAACCATTCATTCAACTGTATTTAATGAGCGCTTACTGTTTGCGGGGCACTGTATTAAGCGCTTGGAGAGTACAACACAACAATAAACCGGGACACTGCCTGCCCACAACAAGCCCACAACCAGATTTGCTGGTATCCGCCCCAGCGCTCAGTGCGGTGTCTGGCAGAGTAAGCACACTATAAATATCATTATTATTATTATTATTATTAATAATGATGGCACTTGTTAAGCGCTTACTAAGCACGAAGCACTGTTCTAAGCACTGGGCGGATACAAGGTGATCAGGTTGTCCCACGTGGGGCTCGCAGTCTTCATCCCCATTTTACAGGTGAGGTAACTGAGGCCCAGAGAAGTGAAGTGGCTTGCCCAAAGTCACACAGCCGACTAGTGGCGGAACCGGGATTTGAACCCATGACCTCTGACTCCCTAGCCCGGGCTCCTTCCACTGAGCCACGCTGCTTCTCTATTATTACAGTTAGATCAGGCACGATCCCTGCCCCACATGGGGCTCCCAGCCCACGGGTTCACTGAAGACACTGAGAAGCAAAGTGACTTGTCCAAGGTCACACGGCCGGCAAGAGACAGCTGGGGTTAGAACCCAAGGCTTTCCATTCCCAGCCCTGGGCCTGTGTGACTGTGGGCAAGTCACTTCACTTCTCTGTGCCTCAGTTACCTCATCTGGAAAATGGGGATTAAGACCGTGAGGCTCACGTGGGACAACCTGATGACCCTGTGTCTACCCCAGCGCTTAGAACTGTGCTCTGCACATAGTAAGCGCTTAACAAATACCAACCTTATCATCATCATTATTATTATACTGCTTCTCAGCAGCCCCCACCCAACAGGACCCATTCTTGCACCAGATAAAGGCATTGGTAGGAATGAGAGAGCCTCTGGGTTTTTCTTAGATGACTCACGATGGAGTGTAAGACTAAAAACAAAAGAAGGGCCCAGGTGAGTCAAATGGCCACCCGCGTGCTTCTTGTCTTTCGCCGGGGGAGGTCGGAACCGGTTTCGAAGAAGGACACGGGCCTCGACTTTCGACCATACGCGACCTTTATTTGCAAGAGGTGGGGTCATTTTTTTACGCAGCATGCCGCCATTTTTCTCTTCCAACCTCAACCTACTAAGTTTCCTTATAAATCTGTAGCAAAAGTGCACTTTTTAATAGGTTGTATTTATAGTATATATCTTTCAACAATTTCTCTCCCCGACCAGGTATCTCGTTGGCAGAAACGTTCCCGGCCCGGTATGCGCAATCCACATCGAGGGCACCCGATGGGATGTCCCTGGAACGCGAGCTTCGGGTGTTTTGGCTTTGTCTTTTCAGACTCAGTGTTCTCTTTGCTGCGGGCAGAAAGGAGGGATACACGGAGGCGATCGGTGCCACCTCACGGGCTCCGCAAGGGCGTGGGAGCCGAGGCAGGAGAGTTGCTACCGAGGGTCTCGTTCTCCGGGGGTGACTGATCTGTGGCGGGTGGGGAGAGAATGACCCTAACAGACTCTGGAAACAAACGTGTTGTGCATGATCGAGTCACAGGAAACAGTGGTCTGCGCTGTGTAATTTCTTTTTCTTTCATCCTTCAGACGGAAAAGGGGGCCGGTCTGAGGACGGAACCGTGGGTCTATTTCTGCTTGAGAAAACAGGAGAGGATCGACGGCATGTGGAACGGAAGAACGGGTCTGGGGGTTCAGCCTCCCTAAAGTACTGCAAGAGGAAGGAGGAGACGACCCACTGTCTTCATAAGGGCACTGGGATTCTAGGGATCCCCTGCAGACCGGAGAATTGCATAAGTTAACGTGTCTGCGGGGACGGGCACCAACGGGTAACGGGGCGGCCTGTGACGAGAACGAGAGGAGCCCGTTAGCTAATGAGGCGAGGCGAGCCAAGGGAAAAAAATGACTCCCTTCAAAACCCAGCTCTGAGCCACTGGCTCTAAGCGCCGGCCCACCGAGAGAAGAATCTGGATCGTTTCATAGAGGTTTTCGGGGAATTCCCTTCCTGTTCTTGGTTTGTTCTCAAACCAGCTCCATCCAGTCCTCAACAGACCAAACTACTTTCTTCCGCTCACCACTGGTGAGCCGGGCCCTTGGGAGTAGGGGTGGCTCCCCGAACACTTGCAGGACAGTGTAGGATGTCCAACTAGAATGTCACAGGGGGAAGGTTAGAAGGTTCTGCATTCTGCACTCGTATTTCTCCTCCTCCTCCTCCTCCTCCTCCTCCAAAGATGCTGGTTCCTCCCAAGACGTGGACGAAAACTATCTGGATCTATTTGAGAAAAAGACCCTCAGCTCATTTACCTTGGCAAACGGGGTGGTCTGGGTGTGATGATCGGGTCAAGCTTCCCGAGGGGCGTTTTGCGTGTCCCCGTGACCCAGCAGTGGACTCTCTACCCCCCTAGCCGATCGCCAGACGGGCATTTTTTAGAAACACATCCGTTGCTGCGCCCGACTGGATCTGCAGGCCGGTATCTCTGACTCACGCTTTTTGCTAAAAATAAAAATATCAGTACAATAGACTAAGTTGCATATGAAAAAAAATGTTACAACTTCCAGGAGGGAAAGGGACGTGACAATAAAAATGAATATCAAAAGAGTGGCGTTTTAGTGTTATTTAAGTCTGAGGAGATTCTGGAGAATTTATAATTCTGCACGGAATGATTTTGATCTTAAAAAAAAAATTACAGGCTTGACATTTCCAATGTGTCTTAGAATTATACTGCTTCTCATGCCTTAGTCACCAAAAATATCCAGCAACTGGCTGCTACTCATATCTTAAAATATGTCTTCGGCTGACAAAGAATATTGAAATCATTCTGCCAAAATACAGAAGAGCCAGGGGAAAAAAACCACAGAACGCCTTGGGAAGATCTCAGATGGTGAAGGAGATTGTTCCGGGCCGCTCAGAGAAACCTTTCCTTTTGGAATACGAAGCTGGGTTTCAAGTAGAAAGGGAGGAGGATTCCGGAGGGGAGCAGGTGGCGAACAAACAAACCGGGAAGAAGAGAGGAGCAGACACATTCATCTCGCTATGGCGGGTGTCAATCTGAGCTTGGCTGGAGAGGAAACCTCTTCCTCCTCCCGCCGGGTGGCCCGGGGAAGACCGTCCTTGGCCGACGGTTCTCAACGTCCTGACGGGATGCCACCTCGATCCCTCTTTCTTCTTCTTTTGTCGACGGTGTCTTAGGGGCCGGGAGGAGGGTGGGACGGAGAGAGTTAGACGAGGGCTTTGCTTTCCTTTTTAAATTAGAGTTAATCGGTTCCATTTCAGTCCCTTGACTGGTAAAAGAGGATATACCCGGATTCTGAGTTTTTGGAAATGTCTGATGTTAGTCCGTAAAACTCTTCGATCGCTTGGGCATCGATTTTCTGCAATCCAACAGAAGAGAGTTAGGGTCTCTGGAAGGCTGCCTCTCCCCCACCACACCGAACCGCCTCTCCTCGCCCGCTCAGAGGCCGGGGCGGCTGAAACTGTGGGCATCCCTCTGGACACCGCCCCTCTCCCCACTCGCATGAGGAAACGCTGGCAAACTCAGCCCTGGCCCAACGGTTGGATGGCCACCCAACCAGTGGTCCCTGGGAAATCTCCTCAGACTGGGAGCGCTCCGAGAAGGACAGGGACCGTGTCCGACCTGGTTATCGTGCATCTACCCCATTTCTTAGGACAGTGTCTGGCACATAGTAAGTGCTTAACAAATACCACTATCATCATCATCATCATCATCATCATCATCATCATCAAGTGCCGCTTTCACGGCGGCTCGGCGCCTGCCAATCGGTGCAGTTTCAATCCCCGAAAGGTGCTTGCTTGAGTGTTTTGAAACTGCAGAGCCCTTGCCCGGGATTCAGCGTGGTTTGGAGAGAGTCTTTCTCTTTTTCCGTTTGGATTTCAATTTCAGGCAGGAGGGGCGTACCTTCCTTCCTTACGTCTAATCGGGAGTGGGAATACGGAGATGACAGTGTGCATCGTGACTCCTCCTGGAGTGAAGGTTTCCTCCGGAGGGAAAGGAGCAAAAGGTGGTTGTGGAGAAGCTAAGGGGAACCGGGTGAAATTTCTTGGCTGACAGACAGAGGCTCGGTAGCCAAAGGGTAGATTCAGTGACTTTTGAGAAAATTACACGGGAGAGAAATCCAAGTTGGCCAATCTCTCAGAAACCTTAGGACTCAAGCTAAGACTTGGGAATCGACCTAAACCCATCCTCAGCACTTACGCATAGGAGTTTATCAATCAGTGACGGCATTTACTGAGCGATTACTGGGTGCAGAGCACTGAACTAAGCGCTTGGGAGAGTCCAATACAATACGGTTGGTAGACACGATCCCTGCCCGCTAGGAGTTTACTCGATTTGTACCTTCAGTTACTTATTATAAAGATCCTTAGGTCTGTCTTTCCCATTAGAGAGGAGAGGAAACACATGGGCAAGTCACTTAACTTCTCTGTGCCTCAGTTCCCTCATCTGTAAAATGGGGATTAAGACCGTGAGCCCCACCTGGGACAACCTGATTCCCCTATGTCTACCCCAGCGCTTAGAACAGTGCTCGGCAAATAGTAAGCGCTTAACAAATACCAACATTATTATTATTACATTATTTCTTTATTTTGTACTTTTCCAGGGCTTGATCCAGGACACTGGACTTAGTGGACCATCAGCAAGCACTTTCAGTTCCCGAGGTGCTCCCACTTGATACGAGGCGGGGGGAACCTTGATACGATGAGTTTACGGAGAAGGAGGGTGGCCTAGTGGAGAAAACAAGGGCCTGGGAGTCAGAAGGACCTGGGTTCTAATCCAGCTCTGCCACTTGTCTGCTCTGCCACCTTGGTCACTTTACTTCTCCGTACCTCAGTTACCTCATCTGCAAAATGGGGATTAAGCCCGTGAGTCCCATGTGAGACTAGGGCTGAGTCCAACCTCCCTAGCTTCTAAGCAGCGTGGCTCAGTGGAAAGAGCACGGGCTTTGGAGTCAGGGCTCATGAGTTCGAATCCCAGCTCTGCCACTTGTCGGCTGTGTGACTGTGGGCAAGTCACTTAACTTCTCTGTGCCTCAGTTCCCTCATCTGTAAAATGGGGATTAAGACTGTGAGCCCCACGTGGGACAACCTGATTCCCCCGTGTCTACCCCAGCGCTTAGAACAGTGCTCGGCACATAGTGAGCGCTTAACAAATACCAACGTTATTATTATTATTATTAGCTCAGCAATTAGTAAGCCCTTTACGGATTCCATTAAAAAAACCCCCCAAACTCCCCCTCTAGACTGGGCAGGGAATGTGTCTACCAACTCCATTATACCGCACCCTCCCAAGCGCTTGACACAGTGCTCCGCATCCAGTAAGGCACTGAAGGAATATCATCGAATGACTGATTAAATGCCCGAAACCTCACTTATAAGCCTCACAGGAAACCTCACAGCATCCCTGTGTTCGCCACCCGGCCTTCTGCCGGATTAGCGATTCCGGCGTTGACTGGAGTTCCAAAGGGAGAGATGGCTGATCCTCGGTTTCTGGGTGGAGGGAGCCTGCGGCACGAGGCTCTGTCGGAGTGAAAAGTGGCTTGCGCGGAGCCATTCACACGCTCTCGTCTCTGCCGGTCGGCTTCCTGCTGGGGCTCGGCGTGCAACGGGCAAGGCGGGGGCCGGGGAAACAGCCCACTGCCCGGGACGGTTCTGTTCGTACACCGCCAGGGAAAAAGCAGCACGGCCTAGGGCGTGGCCAGCAGCGTGGCACAGTGGATGGAGCACAGGCCTGGGAGTCGGAAGGTCACGGGTCCTAATCCCAGCTCCGCCACTTGCCTGCTGTGCGACCTTGGGCAAGTCACTTCGCTTCTCTGAGCCTCGCTCAGCTCGTCGGTAAAATGAGGATTGAGGCTGAGCGCCCCACGTGGGGCGAGGACTGTGTCCGACTTGATTTGCCTGCATCCACCCCAGCACTCAGTAGAGTGCCTGGCACAGAGTAAGCGCTTAACGAAGACCGCAGTTATTATCATCGTCGTCAGTGGGAAGTGTGCGGGCCTGGAAGTCGGACGGCCCGGGTTCTAATCCCGGCTCCGTCGCTTCCCTGCTGTTCGCTTCTGGCAAGTCACTTCACTTCTCGGTGCCTCACCTACCTCATCTATAAAATGGGAATTAAATCCTACTCCCCCCCGACTTAGACCGTGACTCCCATGCGGGCCAGTGACTGTCTGACCAGCATATCCTGTATCTCCCCCAGCGCTTAGTACAGTGCCTGGCACACAGTATGTGCTTAAGTCAATCAGTCGATCGCATTTATTGAGCTCGTACTCTATGCAAAGCACTTTGCTAAGCATCTGGGAGACTACGGAACAGTATAACAGATCCATTCTCTGCCCACAATGAGCTTACGGTCTACAGGGGAAGACAGACATTAAGAACATTAACTAACAAGCATCATTTTTAAGAAATGTAAAATTTAGGCCGCGGCATAGGCTGTGCTTTATCAACCGAACCCGGGCAGGCAGTTAGTGGCCTTTGTGGCTACTGCCAACTTGCCGTCCAAGTTAGCACCTCATTTTCAGGCTCTGCACACAGTAAGTGCTAAATGGATACCACTGATTAATGGGTGCTTCCATCAGAAACCTTCATCCGGGATGCAGCCCCAGCAGGCAGAGAACCCAGGTCTCCGAACTCCCAGGGAAATGAATGCTTTTTCCACTGGACCAGCCTCGCCACAAAATCGGCAGGGTCTCTCCCCTCAAGATTTGCCTGTATCCACCCCGGTGCTTGCTACAGTGCCTGGCACACAGTCAGTGCTTAACAAATACCGTCATCGTTATTATTATTCAGTGCCCCCTTAGGCCACCGTGGGGAGGTTCGGCCCCGGCCGGGGTGGGATCTTGGGGGAGGAGCCGAAAAAAAACCTAAATAATCCTCCCTCCAGTTTTCAGGGATCCTGCCCTGGCGGGAATGTCTCCCGGGCCGCCTCCAGCCCGTGTGGGATAACAGGTGTTCTCCGGCTCCACGCTGGACCCATCGCTCTCTGAGTCGACATACCCCATGAGGTTTCATTATACGACCGTGTCGGCTCTGAAAACATCTTCCGCTCTTTGATTGAAATGCCAGATGAACTCCCACTGCAATCAAGGCTCTTTCTCTCCCCGGCCAGAATTGTGACGCTCACCCAGGAGTGCCCCCGAAGGCTCACATAATCGCCCTCGCCAAGGTCTTTAGGAATATCTGTGGCCTGACCGCCCGGCCGGCCCTGCCTTGCCATCTGGGGCCCCGGAAAAAATCAGAGATGGCAAAGACCCCACTGAGGCAGCCGGAACGCTCTCTAAGTGGCTCAAGAAGCAGTGTGGCTTAGTGGATAGAGCACGGGTCTGGGAGTCAGGAGGTCCTGGGTTCTAATCCCGGATCCGCCGCGTTTCTGCTTTACGACCGTGGGCAAGTCACTTCACTTCTCTGGGCCTCAGTCACCTTCTCTGTAAAATGGGCATCATTGTTATTATTATGGCATTTGTTAAGCGCTTACTAGGTGCCAGGCATTGCTGACTGCTCCCCCCGTGTCCCGTCTCTGGCCTGGAACGCCCTCCCTCCTCATATCCAACAGGCAATGACTCTCCCCACCTCCAGAGCCTTATTGAAGGTACATCTCCTCCAAGAGTCCTTCCCTAACTAGGCCCTCATTTCTTCTTCTGCCACTCCCTTCTGCATTACCCTTGCATGTGAATTTGCACCCTTTATTCACCCCTCTCTCAGCTCTCCAGCACTTATATCCAGATCCATAATTCAGTTATTTATAGTACTGTTTCCCCCGCTAGACTGTAAACTCATCATGGGCAGGGAAAGTGTCTACCGGTTGTTATACTGAACTCTCCCAAGCGCTAGCAGCATGGTGTAGTGGGTAGAGCCTGGGCCTGTGAGTCAGAAGGTCATGAGTTCTAATCTGACTCCACCACCTCTCTGCTGTGTGACCTTGGGGAAGTCACTTCACTCCTCTGTACCGCAGTTACCTCACCTGTAAAATGGGGATTGAGACTTGAGTCCCACGTGGGACAGGGACGGTGTGCCACCCGATTTGCTCATATCCACCCCGGCGCTTAGAACAGTGACTGGCCCATAGAAAGCACTTTAAAAAATACCATTATTATTACTCCGCACGCAATAAACAGTCAATAAATATGACTGATTGACTGACAGAGGGAAGAGGGGACCATTCAGGATTCCTCTCTTGACGGGGTGGGGGAAGGTAACATCCTTGCATTCCTCATCCCCCGGGAGGGAGTGAAATCTTGCCTCCAGGAGCACTGCAGGAGCATCCGAGAGGCGGGAGGGACATACTGGGAAAGCTGTGGCCTTCTCACCCCGGACAGTTTGGCCCCAAGCAGCGAGAGATGCCCGGAGCTTGACCCCTTCAATGGTGACTGACCCCCACATTGCAGTTCTCACAATTCTGTTGGTTGAATTTCGATCTGCCTTCACCTTGGATCGGACTACATTCTCAGTATTCTCTGTGTCTGCCCTCCCCTGCTTAGACCGCCGGCTCCTGGTGAGGCAGGGACTGGATTTTGATGTATTTGAATGAAATCCCCCGTGTTTAGGACATCGTAAGAACTGGATCAATCTAAATCGTGAAAGCGGTTGGGTTGTCTGGACCCTGTGTTCATTCCTCTGCTGGCCTTTTGACTCTTTGAGACCATCACTGAGGTGGTATAAACACCATCTGGCCCTGCTTCTTGACAAGAACTTCAATCCTTGACCTACCTCATCATGGTCAAGCGGTCCGTACGGTGGGGAACCTGTGTGGTGTTGTCAGAAGGAAAGCGCGGAAGGTTCTTGCGCTGGACCATTTAATGATAATAATATTAAAAATAATAATAATTGCAGTATTGGTTAGGTGCTTAGCGTGGCTCAGTGGAAAGAGCCTGGGCTTCGGAGTCAGAGGTCACGGGTTCGACTCCCGGCTCTGCCACTTGTCAGCTGTGTGACTGTGGGCGAGTCACTTCACTTCTCTGTGCCTCAGTTACCTCTTCTGTAAAATGGGGATTAACTGGGAACCTCACGTTGGACAACCTGATTACCCTGTATCTACCCCAGCGCTTAGAACAGTGCTCTGCACAGAGTAAGCGCTTAACAAACACCAACATTATTATTATACCGTACTATTATTACACTGTACTAACCACTGGGGTAGACCCAAGCAAATCAGGTAGGACGCGGTCTCTGTCCCACATCGGGCTCAGAGTCTTTATCCCCATTTTACAGATGACGTAACCGAGGCCCCAAGAAGTGAAGTAACTCAACCAAGGCCACAACAGAAGAGAAGTGGCGGAGCCGGGATCAGAACCCATGACCTTCTGACTCCCAGGCCCGCGCTCTATCCACTGTGCCATTCTGCTTCTCCAATCTGTTCCCTCCCAGTGCTCTGAGTCACACCCTTCCAGACTCCTTCCAACCAGAGCCCAGATCTGCCGCGGCAAAAGCACGAAGCACTCGAGGCCGCCCCAGGCATCGTCCTCTTAATTAGCAGCTAAGTCTGGAGCCCGAAAAGTTTGGTTGGAGTGAGCGATGGTAAGGGAGAGGCCAGAAGGCAAGGGGAGAGCCTGACCCGAGAGGTACCGCCTTGACGACGTGGTCTGGCAGGTGAAGAGGAAATCTGCCTTCGATCCAGTCTCAACGCGGCCCGAGACTTCCAGTGTAAACGGTGAAATGCCAACCAGCGGCTGTTGCCCTGGCCACTTTCTTCTTCGCTTTCTCTCTGCCTCCGGGGACAGCTTTGAGTGAGGAATTCTGCCAAAGGGTGGGCTGCCATCTCTGAAAACGGCACTGTTGGGTTGGGCCCAAGGGCTCGGAGTGGATGGCATGATGCCGCTCTTCTTGTTAGAGCCGCCACCACTCTACCTCGCCTTGGAATCATGCCACTCTGACCCTGACTTGGTGGGAAAGGGTGCCAACATCCGGAGGAATAGGAAGAAACCAACAGCCTGTCCACGGATTAGCCACTTAAGGTGACCACAGATATTTCAACTGCCACCGCCGGCTGGCATTGGGGCTTTGTAAAGCCCCTCTCCAGGCCTACTGGTTCTTTCTAATTTTTTTTTTTTTTTTTTTAAAGTCCAGCTCTGGGTCGGCCCTCATAGGGATTGTCTCTATCTGTTGCCGAACTGTACTTCCCAAGCGCTTAGTTCAGTGCTCTGCCCACAGTAAGCGCTCAAACGTTCGGGATACGTGTGAAAAAAAATTAAAACAGAGAGCGGTCGGCGTGTGTTGCTTTCTCCTGGTGGGTTTCAGCTAACAGAATACACGTTGGCCATTTATATCGGAATTTAACAGAGCACGTGAGCTTTAGCAGGACACGTTCACGGAAGTGCTTCACGTTCCGGCTCAAGAAGGCTCTGGGCCAGTGGCCTGAAAGAAATCTTGCGACCGCTCACGCCCCTGGATTTATTCCCTCCCGGCTCTCACCTTGCGTGTACCGCCAGGCAAATCAGGCAGGACTTGGACAGACCCCGTGCCCTATCCCGGGGAAACGGCCCATACCGCCTTGCGGGGGCTCGAGCCACCTACCTCTACGATGTCGTCATCGAACAGCAACCAGAACCCATGGCTCTTGACGATGGTGATATAATGGCCCCGGTTTGGCCCGCTGTGGAGAAGATATGGCATATTAAACATCTCTCGTTTGAGTGCCGAACACTTACGTGAGTTCCGATTTGTGAGAGAACTGCTACTCTGGTTTTGGGGATTGCTTCAGTGTGAGATCATCCGGTCCAGCCCCCTGCTTCAAGGCAGGCCAGTGACCAAACCGGTCAGGACCGATGCGGGGCGAGGGGTGGGGGGGGGGGGTGGGGGGTCAGTCTTTTCTCAGAGACTTGTCCCGACAGAGATAACCCAACTTTCCTTGCTCATCTGCTCCGGTGCTGAACCGCCCTATCAACCCATCCAAGTTTTTTGTTCCCGCCATTCAAACCGTTTCTTAAATGTGAAGACACCTATTAAAAGCATTCCTCCTCCTTCTCCTCTCCAGGCAAAACCACCATCGCTCCTCTAGCCTCTCCTCAGAGGACCTATCTCTTTGACCGATTCCATCACTCTTCTGGGAACAATCCTCGAGTCCTTTAAAAATGACCAAAATGGACCCGGGATGCTAATAAGAATCCGACCGGCGCAGAGTAGAGCACTCATTACTTGGGGCAGTACTTGGCACACAGCAAGAAATACCACATTTTTAAAAATAATAATAATAATAATAATTAGTAGCAGTCGGGGGTACGTTCTGGTGCTGCATTTAGGACAGTGCTCTGCACACAGTAAGTGCTCGATAAATACGATCGAACGAATGCATTAAGTAGTAATGACAAGTAGCAATTGGGTAATTGCTACTGCTCCGTCGACAGGGACTGGGGACTCTTCTTAAGTTAAATTCCTACTGCAATCGTCCTACCGGGTCTATGAACTTGATTTACTATGGGCAAGTCACTTACGTTCTCCGTGCCTCAGTTACCTCATCTGGAAAATGGAGATTAAGCCTGTGAGCCTCACGTGGGACGACCTGATTACCCCGTATCTCCCCCAGCGCTTAGAACAGTGCTCTGCACGTAGTAAGCGCTTAACAAATCCCAACATTATTATTATTATTTGCGCGTGGATGGAGTCCTGCCGAGTGCTTTCGAAAAGTCCAGAACCAACCTACAACCACTTAAGGATAAACAGCTCCAGGAACTTATCGGCTCTTCATTTGGCCCGTTTGAAAATGAGATTCCACGACCTCGATACTAGTGGCCTTTCTGACACTGGGAAGACTCACAGCAGAGAGAGAGGCATGGGCAATCTTTTTATTTATTTATGGTATCCGTTGAGCGCTTACTATGTGCCAGGCGGTGTCCTAAGCACTGGGGTAGATACAAGTTGATCGAGGTGGACACTGTCCCTGGTCCACATAGGGCTCACATTTCACGGATGAGGTAACTGAGGCACAGAGAAGTGAAATGACTTGCCAAGGTCATACAGCAGACGCACTGCAGAGCCGGGATTAGAACCTGGGTCCTTCTGGCTCCCAGAACCTTACTCTTTCCACTAGGCCACGCTGCTTCCCGCGGTATCACAAGGGTCTGCTGTCAAAGGCCAAGCTCTTTGTGGGCAGGAACTGTGTCTTCAGACTGTTGAACCGTGCTCTCCCAAGTGCTCCGTACAGTGCTCCGCACTCGCTAAGTGCTCGATAAATACCACCGACGGATCGACTGATATCATGGCAGGGGAGAAGAGGAAAATCTCGGGGGGGGGGGGGACGGGGACACAGGAAACCAGAGGGCAGGACTCCAATCTACACGACATCTGAGCCCCCGCAAGAGGTTCCTTTCTCTTCCCAGCCCGTACGGCACCGCGAGATACGCAGCCGGTCGAGTCCTCCAGCCGGAAATCCCGTCCGCTCTCCGAAGGGCTGACTCTCTCCGGTCAATAAGCAACGAGCTTTTAATTGCTTTCACTCATTTGCCGATTAACAGAGACCTCAGCCTTTCCCTCCGGAGACGGTGCCGGCCGGAGACGGAGCGAGGGAGACGTTACCTGCCGCAGTGAACGACCACGGCCACGAGGTCATACATTCGGTCGGGGTTGGTGGCATCTCCGGACGTGTTAAAGAGCCGCAGCTCCAGAGGAAAAACCACGCGGTAGGAGAGTTTGGTATATCGGTGCAATTGGTCCATGTACTTGAACCTTTTTAAGTGCAGAGCTAGAATCATGGGCAACTTCTTCACTCTCATTCTAGGACACGGGAAGAGAAGAGAAAATCACATTAGGTGGGGCGGCGGGGGTGTTTATTTTCGTTTAAAACGGTATCTCTTAAGCGCTTCCTCGGTGCCAGGCACCGTACTAAGCGCTGGGGTAGATACGAGCTAATCGGGTCGGATACAGTCCATGCTCCACGTGAAGCTCACGGTCTTAATCCCCCTTTTAGAGATAAAGGAACGGAGGCACAGAGAAGTGAAATGCCTTGCCCAAGGTCACACAGCAGACGAGTGGCAGGGATGAGAACTCAAGTCCTCTGACTCCCAGGCCCTTGCTCTTTCCACTAGGCCACCCTGCTTCTCTTGGTTGGAAGGAGGCGGGAGGACGTTTTAGTTCAAATTCCTAGGTGAGCTCAACTCTCTTTTCCGTCCTGGGGTCGTCTCGCTAGGCTTTCAGGCTTTCGCGCAGAAATCTCAAAGAAAACCGATCTTTTGGGCAGAGAGGGTCACCAGAAGAGAACGCTTTCCAGCCCCTGAAGGGCACAAAGGTGTAAAACAGTGCACAAGACAAGGCGGGGCGGCGAAATGCAGTACTGTCTGATTCCACGAGACCTCCTCCCCTTCAGAGTCGAGGCGGAGGCAGACGGCGGAAGTGAGACCTGTCCGGAAGCCCGGCTGACCCCGCGCTACTGATCAGCTGGGCGACCCCCCTGAGGAGCCCAGTCTGGGAAGAGTTAATGTGCCTGGCCTAGAAAAACAGAAGGGAGCTGAGGGGGGGGGGCGGCGGACAGCCACTTCCCCTCAGAGCGGTGTGGCCTAATGGAGAGAGCACGGTCCTGGGAGTCAGAAGGACCTGGGTTTTAAGCCCAGCTCTGCCACTTGCCTGCTGGGTGAGCCTGGGCAAGTCACTTCACTTCTCCGGGCCTCATTTACCTCATCTGTAAAACGGAAATTAAGACCGTGAGCCCCATGTGGGACAGGGACTGCGTCCGAACCAATTTGCTTGTATCTATCTTAATACAGGGTCTGGCACGTAGTAAGCACGTACAAAATACGATTAAAATAAAACCCACCCCAGCCCTTAGTACGGGACCTGGCCCATAGTAAGCGCTTAACGAACACCACAATCACAGCCCTGTGCTCTGCCCAAAGTAAGCGCTTCAGATTCCCCATCCCTACTATGCCCTCCGACTACCGTGCTCTTGTTTGTCTCCCTCTAGACTGTAAGCCGTGAGGCCCACGTGGGACAACCTGGTCACCTTGTGCCCCCCCCAAGTGCACAGAACAGTGTTTGGCACACCGTAAGCGCTTAACGAATACCATGATTATTAGGAGAAGCAGCGTGGCTTAGTGGCAAGAGCACGGGCTGGGAAGTCAGGGGTCATGGGGTTCTAATCCCGACTCTGCCACTTATCAGCTGTGTGATTTGGGGCAAGTTCACTTCTCTGTGCCTCGGTTACCTCGTCTGGAAAATGCGGACGAAGACTGTGAGCCCCACGTGGGACAACCTGATCTCCTTGTATCGACCCCAGCGCTTAGAACCGTGCTTTGCACATAGTAAGCGCTTAACCAATACCATAATTATTTATTATTAAGCTCCCCGTGGGCAGGGAACATGTCTTTCAACCGTTGTGCTGTACTCTCCCAAGCGCTTAGTACAGCGCTCTGCACACAGTAAGCACTCAGTGACTACGACCAATGGGTTGCTTCTGCTGTCCATTTTACTTTGTGAGAGGTACGGTGTTGACCCTCTCGGTTTCCCTTACCTTCAAGACACTTTAACCAAACAATCAAAAACCAAACGTTCGGCCCTCGGCGAGATGGCATTTTACCTGCTTCACAGTGGATAATCTCAGCCAGCGTTTAAGAGTAACAGTTTCGTAACGGTCCTGACCCTTCCTGAAGAAGAAGCCTAAAAGTGTTTCTGCACGCCCAGCTTCTGGTCAGGTGGGCAGGAGTGGGGATTTCCACCGAAGGGCACTGAGCAAGGGCCAGAGATGAAGATACGCCCGGGAATCTTCAGGTTTCCGGCCCACTCGAGCCACCGCGCTGAGCCTTTTTGACGTCTGGGTGAGAAGGGGACCCTCCCTACGCTCGTCCGGGAGGGAGAAAGATGGATCCCTGCCTCGCGTCTCTCTCTCTCTCTCCCCTCCCATTCTCCCGGCAGACGGCACTGCCCCCTCTGAGCCCAAACTCACCTCTTCTGTGCTTCCTGTTTACTGCGACACTGCTCACAGTAGTATTTATATTCGCTGCATAGAGTTTCAGTGTTACTGAACCCCCTGTGGGAATCAGAGCGAGAGCAATACAAATCACCAACGAGGCTGGGGCCCAGAGGAAAAGGCCAAACCGCCGAGTCGGCGGCCGGCGGCCTCTCTGATCATGGTGAGATGGGCAATTTTCCCCTCCTGGCCCCTAGAGCTCCACCCTTGGGAGGGTGGGCACTGCTATCTGTTTATAATCGTCATCGTTAGGCACTCAGTAAGCTCCGTGGGAGTCAGTAAAGCCGAGGGAGTCAGCAGGAGACGTCACGCGGCGGACGGACTGGCCAGAGAGGGGCGGGCAGAGCCACCCAAACAGAGGTTCCGTTTGACGCAAAGGCCAGTTTGGCCTTGAGAAAAATGGCTAGGAGGCCGCGAGGCCGCAAATACCTTTCCCGAAGAATAGGGCTCATTAAATGATTAGTGAACGCCAATTACGCATTTACCGAACGGGCAGGTTTCCGGATAGCGTGGTCATTCTGGAGGCGGCCAATTTTGCCACGACCTGTAACCCAGGCTCTCGGGCGGAGAGGTATGTTGGGGGCATTCACCACAGCACAGCTCTAACTGGGTACGTGGGATGTTAGTGGGGGGCGGGAGGGGGAAGAGAGGAGAGGGAGGAAGAATCGCGAATGAGTTTTCCGTTACCTCAAGCAGTGTGTGATGGAAGTATTCTGTTCCACGTCGACAGAGAGATCCAGAAAGTCCTCGTCTTTGCTACTCACCTTGAGGGGCAAGACACACGCACGGAGAAAAAGGTTTTAACAATATAGTTTCACCTCAGATAGGTTTATAACCTCTTTTAGGTTCTGATAGACTTCGGTTTTCCTCTCAAGGAAGAGGCTTCAGAAATTCCAATCGATTAAAAAAAAAAAATAATATCTGGAGCGCCTGGTTTGCCGAACACCAGCAGTCAACCGATCAATCAATCAGTGGAGTTTACTGAGAGCTTACTGTACTGAGCGCTTGGGAGCTCAAATCACAAACCAGGAGAAAGGATGAATGGGAAAGAGACGTGGGGTCATCTAGGCCGGGCAACACTGTTCCTTGGCCGTTCATTCATTCAATCAATCGTATTTATTGAGCGCTTACTGTGTGCAGAGCACTGTACTGAACGGTTGGAAAGTACAGTTCAGCCATGAAGAGGGACAATCCCTGCCCACAACGGGCTGTTGGTTTGGCAGCCACAAAGAGGCGTCACGCACTATGGTTCTCAGTGAGTCTGCGTACGGCTTTAGCTTTCCTCGACTTAAAAAGGAAAAGCCGCAAACCGCGAGACCGTAAGCTCCCTGAGGACTGACCAACTCGACTGCCTTGTACTCTCCCTAGTGCTTAGTAAAGAAGCCCTCTGCACATATTTAACTCTCAACAAATACCACTGATTGACTGATTGAGAGGACTTTTCCCCTTAAAAACTCTCAAAAAAGCACTCTCAATTGTGAGCAAGGCAGACCCAGAACACAACCATAAGGTTAACATCTTTAGATCTCTTTAACATGTACGCAGGGGTTTGCAGGAATAAAAACATGCATCTAAAGCGGGCTTGCTTATTCGCTGACTCTAAGACGTACACCGAAAGCGGTTTCACCGGTTTGCTACGTACGGATTCACAGTTAAGACATCTGGTCTCATTGGTTAGTGTTCCCTGGAAGATTTCGTGGACCCAGGTCGATTCTGTCTTGTCACTCTCCTCGCACTCGATGCTCCCGTTCTGGAGTCTGCCGTTCTGTTTCTCTTGCTTTTTCTCTTCTTGCAATAGGTCGGCGATAGTGTTCAATAGGTAGTTTAGGAATTCGTGTGCGTCTTGCTGCATATAATTATCAAACAACTCTGAAAGTGAAACATGAGAATCGGCGTCAGGTGGCCGGTAGGGAACTAAGCGCTGCAGGAATTTCACCACACGGAAGGCTGTGCTTCTAGAGTAACTGGTTTTTTAGTTTCCTTGAACCGTAAAGGGGGAAAAAAATCCCTTCACCAGCCTGTAGATGGGGTGAACGGATGGCTGGAAAACCTGGAAGTTTTGGATTTTGTTCTTAGAGGTCGTAAATCCCGGAGTTCACTTTGACTTGGGAAAGCAATGAATGTTGAAGTCGGCATTCTATAATCTCTCAAAGCCTTTAATCGTGACAAAATCTGGACTCCCCCTGAAAAACTCCGAGAGTTTCTAATGACTGTGGGCGTTGAGCGCCTACTCTGTGCCAAGCATTGTACTAAAGCTTCGGGGGAGATAGAATAATAATGATTATGGCATTTGTTAAGCGCTTACTATCTAAGCGCTGGGGTGGATGCAAGGTGATCGGGTTGTCCCACGTGGGGCTCACGGCCTTAATCCCCGTTTTACAGAGGAGGTAACCGAGGCACAGAGAGGTTAGGGGACTTGCCCAAAGTCACACAGCCGGCAAGCGTCTGAACCGGGATTTGAACCCACGGCCTCTGACTCTCGAGCCCGGGCTCTTTCCGCTGAGCCACGCTGCTCCTCTGTAAGATCATCAGATCGGTCCAGTCCCTGTCCCACATGGGGCTCGCAGTCTAAGTAGGAGGGAAAATAGGTATTTAGGCCCCATTTTACAGATGGCAAAACCGAAGCACAGAGAGGTTAAAGGTGACTTGCCCAAGGCCACACAGCAGGCAAGTGGCAGAGGCAGAATTAGAACCCTGGTCCTCGGACTCCCTCGGGCCCGGGCTCTCTCTCCGCTGGACCATTCTGCTTCCCTAAAAGGGACATTTCAAGTGTTTTTCACGCAGCCACAGTATAGGAAAATAAACTCTTCGAGCAGCCTAGGCTTTTTGGCTATCGTGGGTCTGTCCGGTTCAGATTCCTGGAGCTACGGGGTTGATTACCATTTTCTTTCCTCAGTCGGGAGATAAACTTTTTGGGTGGTATGACACCCACTTTCTTCTTCTGAGTGGCAATGTTGTTGAAGAGGTCAGAGAGGCACGTGAGAAGGCTCTCCTTCTTCCGAGGCTGGACCTTGTACGCCAAAACTTTTTCCCGAAACGGACGACAAAAATAAAGTGCCTGTAGGACTGAATTGCAGTAGCAGGTATTCCCGAACTAGTTAAAATGCACGGTGAGAGAGAGAGAGAGAGAGAGAGAGAGAGAGAGAGAGAGAGAGGAAGGAAAAAATTAACTTTTGAACTAGAAAGGTCGTTGTTCATTTGCATAGAACAGAGCAGACTTATTCTGCATCTCTTGGCAGAGAAGATCACATTTCCCAAACACTTCCTCATTCATTTTCACCAGTCCTGGGAAAAGAATTGTATTGTATTCTCCCTAGTGCTTAGTACAGTGCTTTGCACCGGTAAGCGCTCAATAAATACAACTGAATGAAAGAATGAAAATGCAGATTCAGGGCTGCCAAGTGATATCTTGACGAGGTCCCGGTGGTCATCGGTTGCGTCTGGCCAAGGGGCAGGGAATGTGCCTGTTGTATTGTACTCTCCCAAGGGCTCAATATAGTGCTCTGCACACAGTAAGTGCTCAATAAATATGACTGACTGACTACGGTTTGCTGCATTTACCATCACTTCAGAGGTTTAAGTCATCTAACTTCTCTGTGCCTCAGTTCCCCCTCCTGCAAAACGGCAATTCAATATCTGGTCTCCTTCTTACTTAGACCCTGAGCCCCATGTGGGACCTAATTATCTCATACTGAACCCAATGCTTAGCACATAGTGAACGTTTAACAGATATCACAATTATTATTATTATTATTATCAGCACAGGGCCAGAGTGTTTCTTCCTGACGGCATAAAAATTCTAAACGTTTGAGAGGTCGCGGGAGTGAGCCTGTGTTCTCGGCCGGAGCACCAGGGTCTCCTCCTGCGTACTGCTGCGGGAATTCTTTGCCGCGTTGTCCCAAGACGCTGACACCGGATGGGAGCCTGGCCCTCGGAAATGACTCTGAAGACTCTGTGTTCACATAGCGTCCCTCCGAACGCACTCTCGACCTCTCTCCGAAAAACAAGCCCCACACCTAAAGGGGCAGTTGCCTCACACCCGTCCTAGCCGGACGTCGGGGGTCTCGAGGAGACGCTATCCGGAGCCGAGACTTTTCCCAGACTGTTCCGTGGGGGAAGAAAAAGAATTTGATTGTTGCTAAATCCAAGACTTTGCACAAATTAAGCGGGAGACTTGATCTTTCCCGTTGACTTCCTTTCCACTGTTTGTACTAAAGCCTTCAACCTACTCTTCATGATTGATTTATTTAATTCTATTACTGAGGACACAGGACAACGCTGTTTTTAAGTCTGTTATTATTTGAGTGCTGACCCACGAAAATACATCCCCTTTTCTTCCTTCCACTCTGTAATTCATTTTAATGTCTGTTTTCCCCACTAGGTTGCAAACTCCTTGAGGGCAGGGATCGTGCTAACTCTATCGTACCGCTACCGAGCGCTTCATCGATCAATGGTATTTAATGGAGCGAATACTGTGTGCCGTGCACTGTACTAAGCGCTCGGGAGAGGACATGACGACAAAGTTGGTAGACTTGTTCTCTGCCCACAACGAGCTTATTAGTCTGCCAAAGGGAGGTGTTTGATAAACACTGTCGGTAGGTGAGCCTTGTGTAGGTCAGGCACTATGTCCCATATGGCTGACCTTCACCTAGCCCAGTGCTTGGCACATAGTAAGCACTTAAAAGTACCACGATCGTTATTATTATTACTACTATTATTATCGTTATAGAACTGTTTTGTTGGATACTCTCCAGCATTCTGTGATTTTTTTTTCTAGAAACAGAATGACTGTGAAAATAAATCAGTGGTGGAATGATCACTGCTTAAAATGGTGCTCAGAGGCGGTTATAAGAATTGGCTATAATTATTCTAACAATTGCAGGTTAACAGACGATTTGCTGATGGCAAGAGCGAATATGAAATTCATTTCGAGGCTTAAAAAGTCAACTCCCTCATCCTAAAATCAATTTGAGTATTGTGCACACTGAAACTAGAATTCCTCATTCACTTTTACACCGGTTGGCTACCGTCAACGGTAGTAAAAACCAGGCCACTCGAACAATCCTCCTTTGCCACCTTACATCTGGGACCGGAAGGTGTATGTGGCGTGAGAAACGCCGGTCCTTTTAAATGGAAAACTGTATTCAGGGGAACATTTAAAAATGTCAAAGCATTTTGAAAAAAATGTGGGAAATCTTTGGGAAAGCTGCCCTCTCTCACCAAAAGATCAGTGAATCAGAGTTTGCGTCCACATAATGCCTTTCATATATGCACTTTAGAAACAGCCCCCAGGTTCTTATGGCTGTCACGGCCTTCCGGTACTCTCTGCATCTGACAGGAGGGAAACCGGAATCCAGGTCAAGGACTTACCTGAAATGATATGACAAAGCCACAGACCAAACTGGAATTGAACCCGATCACGCTTCAGACTCAAGCAAACCGCCCACTCAAACCTCTCTGCTCACTTCTCTTCTCCAACTCAGTAGGTCACTGATTAAATCTAGGGCGAGTGTGGAGGCATTTTTCCCTACAAAATCAAGTGGCCTGTTCAAAAGATGATTAGGTCTGAGCAAAGAGTTCCAATTTATTTTACACTCCCTTTGCCACTGAAAAGATGACAGGTTGCCTTTGATAATTTGTAGGTGTTTGGAAGCTAAACTCCCTGAGAAAAATTGGCCTGTGAACAGCGGAGACTGCAACGGATTTTTACGTCCTCAATTACTTGGTATCTAATGGGCTTACCCGAAACTTTGCTAAACTCGGCTGTGGACCTTTTAAACACTGCCCATCGAGCATTCCAAATACAGGACTGAGGCACGGTTAGAGCTTATCGGAGTTTGGGAGGAATTTCAAATGAGAAGAGGGCGCTATCGATTCCGGATTCAATAAGGCAAACGTACAAACCGGAAACTTCACTTTTTCCTTCTTTGGGAAAACTGTGGATTCATACCCAGATGCCACAGCACGAGCGCCTTCTTAAAAGCCACCGTTAACAGAGAGATGAAGGTTAAGAAGGTTCCGGTCAGTGTCAAATTCTTCCCTCCCTGGGGTTTAATCAGCATCCTGGATAACGCTATCCAAAACGAAACCCAGCTCTAACGGTTTTCTACATCAAGCGATGGTATCTATTGAGCGCTTTCTCTGTGCAGGGCACTGTACTGAGCGCTTAGGAGAGGTCGGTGCAACAGACTAGGCAGGCGGGTTCCCGGCCCACCACGAGCTTCCGATCTACACCCAGGTCTCTCTCGCTTTTCCCTGAAGTTCGATCTGAGCAAAGGCAATCAATCAATCAGTGGTACTTACTGAGGGCCTACAGGAGGCAGAACGCAGTACTGAGGGTTGGAGAGAGTCCAACGGAGGTAGAAGTCATGATCCCTGCCCTCAGTGAGCTTACAGTCTAGCAGGGGAGACAAACGTAAAACAGTCGGGTTGGAGGAGGAGGATTGGAAGGATGGATGTGCGGATGAATAAGGCAGAGACGGGGATGGATTAAGGCCCAGTGACCAAGTTCAGGTACATCTCTTCCTTGGGCTCCTTGTAGAAGGCAGTCAGTCAATCGTATTTACTGAGCGCTTACTGTGTGCAGAAAACTGTACTAAGCGCTTGGGAGAGTACAATACGAAAATATAGAGACGCAGCGTAGCTTGGTCGATAGAGCACGGGCCTGCGAGTCAGAGCGACCTGGGTTCTAATCCCAGCTCTGCCACGTGTCTGCTGTGTGACCTCGGGCGAGTAGCTTAACCTCTCTGGGCCTCAATGATCTCATCTGTAAAATGGGGATTAAGAGTGTGAGCCCCACGTGGAACAAGGACTGTGTCCAACCTGACTGACACGTACCTACCCCAGTGCTTAGGACAGTGCTTGGCACATAGTAAGCGCTGAACAAGTACCACAGTATAACAGACACATTCCCTGCTCCCAACGAGCTTATGGTCTAGAGGGGCGAGAGCAATAATAATTAATAATAACTGCGCTATCTGTTCACCGCTTAGCATGGCGTAGTGGACAGAGCACAGGCCTGAGGGTCAGAAGGTCATGGGTTCTCATCCCGGTTCCGCCACCTGTCTGCTGTGTGACCTTGGACAGGTCACTTCGCTGCTCTGTGCCTCAGTTACCTCATCTGGAAAATGGGGATTATGACTGTGAGCCCCATCTGGGGCAGGGACTGTGTCCAACCCGATTTGCCTGGATCCACCCAAGCGCTTAGTACAGTGCCTAGCACATAGGAAATGCTTAACGAATACCACAATTATTACTACTGATAATAAATACCACTGCTATTACCCAGAAGCCGTGCCTCCATCATCCGCAGTTGCTGAGCAGAACTGCCGCCTGCCAGGTGGGCTGGCATTGTTTGGTGGAGGCTTGACTTGCCCGAACCCAAGAGGGCCCTCAGCAGCCGAACGGGGCCCGGGGCAGGCATGATCTGAAAATTGGGGCTGGCAGGCTGGCTGGGGGCTCACACAGACTTGACTCCGCATCAGTCAGTCAGTCAATCAATCCTTCAAACATACCCCATCCTAAAAAAAAACCTCCCTTGACCCCCACAGCCCCCTCCAGTTACCGCCCCATCTCCCTCCTACCTTGCCTCTCCAAACTCCTCGAGTGAGTCGTCTCCACTCGCTGCCTCCAATTCCACTCCTCCAACTCCTTCCTGGACCCCCTCTAATCTGGCTTCCGCTCCCCGCGCTCCACCGAAACCGCCCTCTCGAAGGTCACCAATGATCTCCTTCTCGCCAAATCCAACGGCTCCTACTCCATCCTAATCCTCCTCGACCTCTCAGCTGCCTCTGACACTGGGGACCATCCCCTTCTCCTCAACACGTTATCCAACCTTGGCTTCACCGACTCCATCCTCTCCTGGTTCTCCTCTTATCTCTCTGGCCGTTCATTCTCAGTCTCCTTCACGGGCTCCTCCTCCCCTTCCCATCCACTGATTGTAGGGGTTCCTCAAGGGTCGGGTTCTTGGTCGCCTTCTATTCTCCATCTACACTCACGCTCTTGAACTCATTCGCTCCCCCGGCTTCAACTACCATCTCTAGGTGGACGACACCCAAATCTCCATCTCCTCCCCGGTTCTCTCTCCATATCTCCAGGCTCCCATGTCCTCCCGCCTTCAGGACACCTCTACTTGGATGTCCTCCCGCCACTTCAAATTTAACATGTCCCAGTCAGAGCTCCTTATTTTCCCTCCCAAACCCCGTCCTCTCCCAATTTCCCTTCACTGTAGATGGCACAACCATCCTTTCCATCCCACAAGCCCGCAACCTTGGTGTCATCCTTTACTCCGCTCTCTCATACCGCCCACATATTCAACCCGTCACCAAATCCTGTCGGTCTCACCTTCCCGACGTCACCAAGATCCGCCCTCTCCTCTCCGTCCAAACCGCTACCCCGTTAGTACAGTTCTCTCATCCTATCCCGACCGGATGACTTCATCAGCCTCCTTTCTGACCTCCCAACCTCCCGTCTCTCCCCGCTTCGGTCCACACAACTCCACTGCCCCACAGCACTTATGTATATACGCTTATATCTGCAATTCTACTTATTTATAGCGATGCCTTTTTACTTGTATTGATGTCTGCCTCCCCCATTCTAGACCGTGAGCCCGTTGTAGGCAGGGATTGTCTCCCTTTATTTGCTGAATTGTACTTTCCAAGCGCTTAGTACAGTGCTCTGCACACAGTAAGCACTCAATAAATACAACTGAATGAATGAATGAATCAACCAACCATACTTACTGAGCTTTCGTTGTGTGTGGAGCGCTGTACTAAACGTTTGGGAGAGTATAATATAACAGACACATTCCTTGCCCACAGTGCGCTTACAGACTAGAGGAGGAGACAGATATTAATAGAAAGAAATAAATTACAGATATGGACAAAAGTGGTGTGGGGCTCGGAGGGGGGATGAATAGAAGGAGCAAGTCAGGGCCACGCAGAAGGGAGCCGAAGAGACGGAAAAGAGGGTTTAATCAGGGAAGGCCTCTTGGAGGAGATGTGCCCTCAATTAAGCTTTGAAGGGGGGAGAGTAACCGTCTGTCGGATATGAGGAGGGAGGGCACTCCAGGCCAGAGGCAGCAACGTAGGCATCAGCGCAGCACAAGGTCTTGATGTCTGTTGGTGGCTAGCTGGGAAATCTGCAAGTTTCATTCATTCATTCATTCATTCAATAGTATTTATTGAATTTGATTGGGACATGTGAAATTGAATAGTATTTATTTGAAGTTTCCTCCAAAGGCCTAGCAGAGCCAGGCTTGTGCCCTGTCTGCCTGAGGGTGACTCGGCCGTGCTCCTCCTGAACCCACAGCTGGACCCTCCGCGCTCTCCGAAAGACAAAAACGATAGTCATTTTGACATCTGTTAAGCGCTGAGGTAGACGCGCGTTCACCAGGTTGGACACCTGTCCCACATGGAGCTCATCCGCCGGAGGAGGGAGAAAAGGTCTTGAATCCCCATGAAAATGAGGCCCAGAGGAGTTATGTGACTTGCCCGAGGTTCATAGTTTGATCATAGTTTGATCCTCATTTCAAAACCCCTCCATGCCTGAGCCTGGGCAGAAAGAACCTGGGCTCCGAAGGGGAGACCTGAAAGGTCCCCAAAAGAAATACTGAGTGTCTGGCTCTCTGCCTGCATCCCTGAAAACCCTAGGTGGCTCAAACAGTGCAGCTGAGTGATATAAATTCCAGCAGCAGGTCCCCCGGCCAAGCCTGAGTGGAATGTTTCCCACCTCTACGTATGTTTCGTCTCTGGACTGTACGCTTGTGCTGGGTGGGGGGGGGGGGGGGGGGGCGTGTCTACCAACTCAATATTGTACGCTCCCAAGTGCTTAGTACAGTGGTCTACCCAAAGTAAACGCTCAGTAAATATGATCGACTGATTTATTGATTGATTGTTGCCTGGACAGAAAGTTGGGTCTGCTAGAAATGGGATTGTTCCCACCCTCGGGTCAGAAGAGAAAAACAAAGCCCGCCCCATTAGAAAGCACAAAATCCACAGGTGATCCTCACCTAGTCAATCAATTGAGAGGTTACTGTGTACTAAGCACCTGGGAGAGTACCATAGCACTGGGAGAGGTGTTCCTAGGGTGAAGGGACTCTCAATCTAGTGAAATGACAACAACATTAATAATAGAGTAACTGAGAAGCAACGTGGCCTGGTGGATAGAGCATGGGCCTGGAAGTGAGAAGGACCTGGGTTCTAATTCTGGCTCAGCCACTTGTTTGTTGTGTGATTCTGGGCAAATTACTTCACTTCTCTGAATCTCAGTTACCTCATCGGGGATTACAGACTGTGAGCCCCATGTGGGACTGAGACTCTATCCAACTTGATTCCCTTGTACCTTCCGCAGCGCTCAGAACAGTGCCTGGCACAGAGTAAACGCTTAGCAAATACCACAAAAATAATAATGGTAATATTAATAATTGTAAGGACTTACTACGTGCCAAGCACTGAAATAAACCCTGAAGTAGGCATCGGATATCGAATAATCAGATAATCAGTCCCTGTCCCACAGAGGCCTCACAATCTAAGAGGTTCAGTCACCTCTCCCAAATATCCAGAAGGGGAAACTCAGGGCTTGGATAACCCACAAACCGGATGACCGGGTCCTCGAACAACTGAGGATTTACTTTATCCTGCCAGAAGTAAATGGATGTTGCTCCCATCCTCTGGCTCCCATCCCGACCTCACGTCTCTGAATCTAAATCCAGATGTCTCTTCGGGGATACTCCTTTCCATGGTTCATCCTCCGTCTTCCACCTCTATCTCCCAGAACTACCTATTCCCGTGCTTCCTCCGAGCCATCCCGTTGAGGTAGCGAGCGGCCCTTCGCTCAAGATGTGGAGTTCCAGGCCTGAAGCTAGATCGCGTCCCAGTGCGTTTCCGCCTTCTGGGAGTTAAGAAGGATCGATCAGTAGCATGGCTTAGTGGACAGAACACGGGCCTGGGAGTCAGAAGGACCTGGGGTCTAAGCGCGACTCCGCCATTTGTCGGCTGTGTGATCTCGGGCAAGTCACTTCACTTCTCTGTGCCTCAGTTACCTCATCTCTAAAATGGGGATTAAGACTGTGAGCCCCATATGGGGTAGGAACTGCGTCCATCCGATTAACCTGTAACTACCCCAGCACTCAGAACAGCGGTCGGCACATAGTCGGTGCTTAACAAGAACCATAATTATTATTATTACTGACCACCTACTGTGTGCCAAGCACTGGACTTGGGAGAGGACAAATGAGTTTAAAGATACGATCTCTGCTTTCGTGGAACTTACGCTTCGGTGGGGAAGAGCGACAGTGAAAATTACAGAGATCGGGAAGATGAAAATGGAAAGTTAGACATGTGCATAAGAAAGTGCTTAACTGGTAGGGTATAGAGTTGATCTGAACAGAAGTGTTACGGTTGCAAATCCTCAAGGGTCGAGGAGGTAGTTGGGAGAACAAAAACCGATTGAGGAAAACCTCCCGGAAGAGTTGGATTTCAGAAGGGCTTTGAAGATGAGGAGAGCCAGAGTCCGGCAGATTCGAAGGGGGAGGGGGCTTCCTGGTGGGTGGTGGGGTACAAGCGGGGGGCAGAAGTGAGAGAGAGGACCAGGAACAGTGAACAGCCTCGCTTGAGAGAAACAAAGAGTGCAAGCTGGGGTGCAGTGGGAGGAGAGAGTGGATAGGTAAGAAGGAAATATTGATTGACTGGGGATTAATCCCCAGTAGAAAGGATGCTCTGACTAAAGCAATGTAATACATCACTGACTCTCTACACCCTCTGAACTCTCAGATGGAAGAGTCAGGAAGAGTTTCCAAGGAGAGTATTCCAAACTGGATTCTTTGGCAGGAATTGAGATCCCCAAAGCCGTTGCAATAGGAAACGGATGGATCCACTCCGCAGATATACCATTTCGGTCCTTGTAAGTGTTGCAAGTGGGTGGAAAAAGGGTCTGGCTATTTTTAGTAACCCATAGTCTTTTCTCCCTGCTATTCACTGCTCCGCTATTTATAGGCCGATAGGACATGCCTTCCATTTTTCCCATTACTGCTGTAAACCTCAGAAGCTCAAAAACAACTAACATAACACTTGAGGAAGATGATTCAGTAGTCTTACATTGTTTGGTGTCTGAGAACACAATATTCTATGGAAAAAATAAAAATCAATTAAGTCTAATTCAGTTCTCGACGTGCTGCTCGGGGCAAACAATGTTTGAGTAATCACGTTAGGCCCCTGGAAATTGAATAAGTGTGCTTCATCCCAGAAGTCCATTTTCCCAATCCACTGCCAAAAATCTGCTTCATCAGCTTACAGGACGGAGAGAGATGGGAGGCGCGGGTGGCCGGGGGGCGTGGAGGGGAAGGGGTGCCACTTCCTACGGGTTCTGTGGCTCAAGCACATCTCCCCACCCCGCCGTGGGCTAAAGGCTGCTAACGATGAGCCTCGGCCGCACTGGCAGAAACCAGAGGATGCAGGACATAAATTAAACCTTAACCTGCATCTCCCCAGGGCTTAGAACAGTGCTTGAATATAAGCACTAAGCACAGGAAGCATTTAAATACAGTAATAAGGATATTAAAATCCAAGTCTCCGTTTGTTGTCTTCTGTAGATTCAATGACAAAGTGAGAGACGTCATCCATTTGGTACAAATGAGGGATAAGCAGCCTCTCAAGCTTTGGGAAAGGGGACTACATCTCAGAGACTAAACAGGAGTCCTGTCTAAAAGGCAGCAAAGGCTAATTATTTTTATGTTCCAAGGGGCCCATTTTCTCCACATCCTGGATTCCCCAGGAAGATAAAGTTCTGTGGACCTATTTCAAACTTCTGAAAAGGATTCTATGGTCTCACACCCAACACCGAGATCTGATTTATTTTTTAAATGGCATTTGTTAGGCTCTTATTTATGCCAAGCACTGTACTAAGCGTTGGGGTAGATACAAGATAATCAGGTTGGACATGGCCCCTGTCCCAAATGGAGCTCAAAGACTAAGTTAAGAGTGAGTAGAATTCTACAACCATTTTACCCCACTTGGACTCCACACCCAACTATCTTCTCCGGACACACATCGATGGCTTCACAAATCGATGCCCTCGACACCACCCTCCCCCGCTGACCTCAACTCCCTGGCTCTTCTGTCCCTCCACCATTAAGCTCTGCTCCTCCTCCCCTCCCTCTGCTCTACCCCCCTCCCTGTCCCACGGCACTTGTGTATATATGTAAATATTATTCTATTTATTTTTATTAATGATGGGTATAGATCTGTAATTCTATTTATTTATATTGATGTTATCGATGCCTGTCTACTTGTTTCGTTGTCTGCCTCCCCGCTTCTAGACGTGAGCCCGTTGTCGGGTAAGGACTGTCTCTGTTGCCGAACTGTACTTTCCAAGCGCTTAGTACAGTGCTCTGCACACAGTAAGCGCTCAATAAATACGACTGAATGAATGAATATCAACCCACAATCCTGGATCACCTCCACAGTACGCTTCGTCCCCTCCTGGGCCTGAGCTGTGGGGCGCTAAAGGCGGAAATCCAGACATCTCTCTTACCTTGCTCACCTTAAATTCATTCTCATCTGCTTCAATTAAGCCTTCTCCCCTGGCTGATAACAGTAAGTCTCCTTCCAAATTCACTTCCACACCCAGCCCCCACCAGCTCTTCCACATATTTAGCTCCCTTCTCCAACCTCCTGTTTCCTCAATCCCATAATTCTTTCCCCTAATGACATGGCCACATACTTCAACAAAATCGAAACCGTCGGGCATGATCTCCCCAAAATCTCCTCTCCTTTCCAATCTCCCCCGCCCTCCACCCTCTTCAATTCTCCCTATATTCCCTGGAGAACCTCAAGATGAGATCTCTCGCCTCCTCTCTAAATCTACCCCCTCCACCTCTGCTTCTGATCCCATCCCTTCGTAACTTTTTAAAGCACTCTCCCCCTCCCTTCTCCCCTTCTTGACTGCCACCTTCAACTGGTCACTTTCCAACAGCTTCTTGCCCACTGCCTTCAAACGTGCCTTTTTTGAAAAAAGCACTCCCTTGACCCCATGGCTTCCTCCAACTATCGTTCCATCTCCCTCCTACCATTTCTCTCTAAACTTCTTGAGAAAGTCTACACCTACTGTGTCCGCTTCCTCACCTCCGATTCTCTCCTATATCCCCTCCAATCTGGCTTCCGCCCCCTTCGATACAAGACACCGCTCTCTCTAAAACAACCAATGACTTTCTTCTCACCAAATCTAATGGCCTCTAGTCTATCCTTATCCTTCTAGACCGCTCAGCTGCCCTCAACACTAGACCACCCCTTCTCCTTGAAGCTTCACCCCAACTTGGCTTCCCTGACACTTCCCTTTCCTGGTTCTCCTCCCATCTCTCTGACCACTCCGCAGTTTCTTTTGCTGGCTCCTCCTCTGCCTCCCACCCTCTGACAGCGGAGGTCCCTCAAGGCTCAGTTCTAGGTTCCCTTTAATTCTCCCCCGGATAACTAATTTGCTCCCTTGGCTTCAAATACCACATCTATGCAGATGATCCCCAAATCTACATCTCCAGCCCTGAACTCTCTTCTTACTTGCAATCTCACATTTCCTCCTGCCTTCAGAACTTCTCCACCTGGATGTCCCAAACTAAACTTGTCCAAAACAGAACACCTTATCTTCCCATCCGAACCTTGTCCTCCCCTTGTCTTTCCCCTCACTGTAGACAATACCAAATCCAGATCCTCCAAATCTCACAAGCCCATAACCTTGGCATTGTCCTAGACTGATCCTCTCTCATTCCATCCGCACGTTCAATCTGTCACCAAATCCTGCCAGTTCAACCTTCATAACATCACTAAAATCCTCCCTTTCCTCTCCATCCAAATGGCTACTACACGGATCCAAGCACTTAGCCTATCCCCATCTTGACTTCTGCATCTGCCTCCTCGCTGACCTTCCTGCTTCCTGCCTCTCCCCACTCCAGTCCTCACTTCACTCTGACGCGCCGATCATTTTTCCAAAAAAGTTCAGTTCGTGTCTCCTGACTCATCCAGAACCTCCGGTGGCTCCCATCCACCTCTGCATCTCGTCTACCTCGCTGTCGACCCCTCGCGCGCATCCCGTCTCTGGCCTGGAACGCCCTCCCTCCTCAGATCAGACATTTGCTCTCCCCTCCTTCATAGCTTTATTGAAGGCCCATCTCCTCCAAGAAGCCTTCCCCAACTAAGCCCTCCTCTCCTCTTCTCCCACTCCCTTCTACGTCGCCCTGACTAGCTCCCATTTTCTTCCTCCCTCCCAGCCCCACGGCACTTATGCATATATCTGTACTTATTTATTTATATTAATGTCTGTCTCCCCCTCTAGACTGTGAGCCGGTTGTGGACAGGGAATGCGTCTGTTTATCGTTATAGCGTACTCTCCCAAGAGCTTAGTACAGTGCTTTGCACACAATAAGCGCTCAAAAAATACTACTGAAAGAAAAGGAAGCATCAAATGGAAACTCCTCGCCGTCGGCTTCAAAGTACCCAGTCAGCTTGCCCCGTCGTGCCTCATCTCACTGCTCTCCTACTAAAGCCCAGCCCAAACACTCTGTTCCTTTAGTGCCAGCCTACTCACTGTGCCCTGAGCTCGTCTATCTCACCGCTGCCCCTTTCCCACCCCCTCCCCCTAGCCTGGAACTCCCTCTCCCTCCATATCCGCCGGACCAACCTCTCCCCACCTTCAAGGCGTTACTGAGGTCACACCTCCTCCGGGAAGTCTTCCCCAATTAAGCCCGATTTTCCCCAGTTTGCTTCCGGTTTGCGTCGTCTTATGCACTTAGATCTGTAACTTTGGGCATTTGACATCTGCCCCCACCTCCAAACCCAGAGAATTTATGTACTTAACTCTAAGTTGTTAGAAACTACGTATTTATTTATGCCTCCCCCTCTAGACTGTAAACTCTTTAAGGGCAGGGAACACGTCTGCTACTTCTGTTGTACCGTACTCTTCCAAACGCTTAGTATCCTGTTCTGCACATAGTAAACACTCAAATACCATTGATTGATGGATTAGATTGACTCTCCATTTCACAAATGAGGAAACTGAGGCCCAGGGAAGTTAAGTGACTTGCCCAAGGTCATATTTCATTAGGTTGAAATGCAAACACTGTGGATAATTAGAGGCTTGCAGTGGTGTGAAAAGATGTCAGATGAACCTGGACATATGCTCTAGGGTGACGTATTTGGAAGACTCCCATCATCTGGAATTTTCCCTTAAATAAATCACAGTCGTCATGGCTGTTTTAGATTACACTGTAATACAACCGACATAACTCCAAGAGGTAATTCTCAATTAATCAGGGGCTGATGATTCACTATGTCTTTTCTCCTTCCTCTTGATGCCATTTCCCTGCTCATCTGAACCTCAGCCAGAGTATGGGCAGGAGAAAGAAACGGGGGTGAATTTAACAATGCTGTCGCCTGCTAACAGATCCTGTACGGGGAAACCGAAAGCCAGAGTGAGGTTCTTTGATTACATGGCTAGACCGATGATCCTTTCTCTCCCCCTTATACCACAGACCATTAGAAACCAACTCTCCCGCCATTTTCCGGGTGCAGACTGACATGCAGCAGAGTGAGACTGGAAGACCGGGAGAGAGAACGAATTGCCTGCCACTTTAGAGTGCAAAGTCACTGTGGGCAGGGAAAGTGCCTACCAGCTCTGTTATATTATACTCTCCCGAGCGCACAGTGGAAAGTGCTCAATATATACCAATGATGGATCAAACACTCCTGCTGCCGGGGAGCTCTGGTTAACTACAAAGGTGACCAGTGAGTTGAAACAATAGATGCCCTCAGAACTTCCACATTCCTGAGGGATTTGAGGCAATTACGGGATTTCTGAAACGGCGGACTGGGGGAGAGGACCATCCAACGTGTCCGCCGCTAAGTTCTTACAGAGAGCTGCGGGTCATCGTGTACATCGTGACGCTCTAATCGCCATCCAAGTGACCGCCTTCTCCACATCAAGATGTGCAATCAGTGGTATTTACTGAGCGTATTCTGTGTGCAGGGCATTGTCCTATAACAGAATTGGTGGGCACGTTCCCTGCAGGCGGTGAATATCTGTGAACACCACGACATCGCAAGGAGCTTACCGTCTGGAGGGCCTTACAGAGAGAACAGAGACGAAGGCTTCTGAATAAAATGAAGATTGGTACATAGGGTGGACGTGTTCCAGGAAGCTGAATTTAAATCGGTTCCTACTTTCAAGTGCCCCCCCCCCCGCTCCAAACCCATGCACAGACAGAGTTCTGATGAAAGAATCTTGTCATTTTCTCGTAAGTAGAGTTGAAATAGAAAGTAGCATTAAAAAAAAAACCCCAAAGAAAATACACTCACATTGACCAAGCCAAAGTAATGTTCATTCACAGGAAACTGTTCTGGACCAATCTCTTTTTCCAAAGCAGAAGCATTGGCGCCCTGAGGAGGTAAAAGATATTTTTCCGTTAGGAACAACTTCATTTTATTTTTAATAAAACAAGATTCAATAAAAAAGCCCACTGGACAGTGACATTATAAAATCAGTCGCTCCCCCGATGGTATAAAAAACACGAGAGCCGAGAATGGAGCTGGGCATAATTACCCCAATTCCCCATTCTCGGCTTTTTAAATAACAGTCCGCGTACTCAGTTGCGATTTCCGACCTCAGAAAATTACTCTTGAGAGGCACAGATGTTTTCCTTTAACAAACACTATCTACAGCTGGCTTTGGAGTCCACTGGATGGCATTTGAGAAGGCCAACCGACTTCGCAACAGCAACTTCTAATGTGGATTAATGAACTGCCAAATAGAGAGGAAAAAAACCCCGATTCAAGGTGATTACGATACTATTACCCAATATGATATCGTCATTAATTATGACAAGTGCAACGTAGTTGAATTATTGATGATTAATCCCTTCGAGTCTGTGCATAAGCTGGGGTAGGTTTTCTACAAGTAGAGAAGCAGCATGGCCTAATGGATAGGGCGTGGGCCTGGGTTCTAATCCCAGCTCCACCCCAGGTCACAGTCTTAATCTCCATTTTACAGATGGGGTAACTGAGGCCCAGAGAAGTTAAGTGACTTGCCCAAAGTCACACAGCTGACGGGATTAGAACCCATGACCTCTGACTCCCAAGCCCGGGCTCTTTCCACTGAGCCACGCTGCTTCTCTGGTAAGTGCTTAATCGAGTGCCCTAATTATTATTATCATTAATTTTTCACCTTATTGGTGAAGCGATCCCTCCTCGCTACATTCCCATTGGCAACAACAGTTCCGAGTCTACAAAGCCCCTGAGGTCTCCCCAACTGTCCTCCGGCAAATCTGGAAAAGGGCCAGCCACTCTGGCATGGAGAGAGAGACCTTTAATGTGGAAAGAATATTTTGATTATCGCTTGAGAAACAGAACTCAATATGCCTAAGGAATAGAAAGAAAAACAGCGACCTTTGTTTTCTTACAATTTCCACGGACCAAGTTAGCGACCGTAAAATCCCACAGAATGGAATCGCATAAAAGAAATCAGAGCCGATGTATAATGACAGAAGTTCAGGAATGTGCAGTACTTCCATATCTCTGTATTTTTAAGAGAGTTCGTAATTTCAGAGTCAGAATTAGCCCAACTCTGAAATAGGGTGTTCAAACAACGTTGTAGCAGGGGGTCAGTCGATCAACCGATGGTATTTATTGAGCAGAACTCAGTGCAGAGCACAGAACTACGTTCTTGTATAATGGGATAAATTTGATAGGCGTTTCTCTTGCCCTCGGGATCACAGTTTCTTTATTCATACGCCAATCGACGGTTTAAATTGAGACGCTTGAGCTTAAGAACCTTTGGTAATACGAACTCCCAAATCACGAACTTCAAACAACCAAATCTGGCAAGGCATTAATTTGATACAATGACCTGTGTGTGCCAAAATGAACTGACCCACACTCCACTTGCCTAAGAGAGAATTAGAAATCGCTTCATTTAAAGGGTTAGGGAGAAATCCATAATTCGGCCCTAGTTCTGAATTTCTTACGGGGACGAATACCACTTTACTTGAGGCTTAAAGGTGCTGGGAATTTTTTAACGACTGGATCCAAAGAGTAAGAGCAGACGCGATGTAAACAGAAGGGGCTGTCGATCATACGCCTGCCTTCTTGACCATACCTTGACCTTCTTGAAGTCAGCGGGAGGGGTGTATTGTAATATGAAGAACGATTTATATATATATACATTTATAGACACACCTCGACAGCACCCAAATATGCACCGACTCATTCACATTTCGTTGTCTTGACATCATTAGGTGATAACAATGTACAAGGGTGAATCGCTGCTTCACGGACGGGGAAGGTATCAATCCTGAGGACGTCATATCAGGAAGAGGAAAAAGCCAAAGGGCTGGGTGAGATGTTTTTGAAACTTGGGGAGGCACTGTTTTACCTTGAATCGGTTCCGTCGCTTGCCAGACTTCCATTTCCGCCGGCCTATTTATAGTGCTAACGGCACTTTTAAGGGTTGTGAATCACAGAAATAACAGTGCTTTTCTGAGTCATAACTTTGCAATGTTTTGGGGACCTGAGGATCTCATTACGTCTTCTATACCAGCTTGATCCTCAAAGTGGAAAACCTACACGCTGCCCCCAAAACCCATCTTTTTATATAATTCATATATATATATATATACTTAGATATATATATATATATATATGTACATCTGTATACACACACATAGACATAACCCCACTGATATATATCTACATATATATATATATATATACATGACATTCTTATCATGCGTCTATAGCCCCAAATAAGCAAAGTTCAGTTAGTCAAGAAGCAGAAAACCAACTAAGACCAAACTGATGGCGGTCACAGCTTGGCCCCCTGACATTTCGTAGATTCCCCCGGCAAAACTCCAGTTGGAAGAAATAGTGAGCAGAGCCAGAAAGAGATTCGGAAGGAAGAAAATACGGTCCTGATAAGCTGCCATCTTCTAACACACGAAACCCATAGGCCTCTTTTTCAATGCGTTTTCCTGGAGAATGAAAGGAAGCTCAGGCGGAATTGCTCTCCCTGGTCCTGGCCTCCTGTCAACTCTCGCTCCTCCACCTGGAGAGGTGATTTCTCGGTGAGAATACAGGCCTGGCCCCCGTCTTGCCAGCGAAGGGTCAGGTGGCTAGGGTGAAACTACAGCAGAGGAGCAGGGCGGCCTAGTGGGAAGAGCAAGGCCCAGGGAGTCAGAGGACCTGCGTACTAATCCTGGTTTGGCTATCTGCCTCCTGTGTGACCTTGGGCAAGTGACTTAACCTCTCTGGGCCGCAGTTTCTTCACCTGCAAAATGGGAATTAAAAACCTGCTTCCCCTCTCCTTTACACTGGGAGCCCCATGTGGGACAGGGACTGTGCCCGATCCGATTACACTGTACTTATCCTAGTGCTTAACACAATGCTAGGCACCTCACAGCAGGTTTTAAAAATAGCATAATCATTATTATCCTACTGGAGGATAAATTAGGCATCATTCCAGCCCCTAGGGATCCCACGATATAAGAATGTTGGCACGGTGCGGGGGCAACAATAATAATAATATTGGCATTTGTTAAGCGCTTACTATGTGCCAGGCACTGTACCAAGCGCTGGGGTGGATACAAGCAAATCAGGTTGGACACAGTCCCTGTCCCACGTGGAGCTCACGGTCTCGATCCCCAATTTTAACTGAGGCCCAGAGAAGTGAAATGACACGCCCAAGGTCACACAGCAGACAAGGGTAGAGATAAGGGATATGAAAGGAGAGAGCAAAGTGATAAAAACATGAAAATAACACGCAGAAACAAGGAGAGAGAAGGGAGCCATTTTCAGGCTTTTCAGTGCTGCCGCAGACTGGTCCAGGAGTCCAATGGATACAACTATTATTTTGGTTTTTTAGGGTATTTGTTAAGTGCTTACTATATGTCAAACACTGTTCTAAGGGCTGGGGAAGAATACAAGATAATCAGTTTGGACACAGTCCACGTCCCCCATGGGGCTCACAGTCTTAATCCACATTTTGCAGATGAGGGAACTGAGGCACAGGGGAAGTGAACTGACTTGCCTGAAGTCACAGAGCAGACCAGAAATGGAGTCGGGATTAGAACCCAGGTCCTTCCGAGTCCCAGACCCGGGCTCTATCACTAGGTCACGCTGCTTCTCTGCACATTCTCAACTTCTGAGCATTCCAAACACTTGCTCAGGGTGGGCGTGCAAACTTTGTGGGCCCTTCTGTCCTGTTCCGGGCCACGTGTCATCGGAGAACATTCTATGAAACGTCAAGCCACTCAGTCTCAGTCTCTTTCATGGTCTCTTCCTCTGCCTCCCATCCCCTAACTGTGCAAGTTCCTCAAGGCTCCGTTCTGGGTCCCCTTCTCTTCTCCATCTACGCTCATTCCCTTGGAGAACTCATTCGCTCCCATGGCTTCAACTACCGTCTCTGTGCGGACGATTCCCAACTCTATATGTCTAACCCTTATCTCCTTCTCTGCGGTCTCGCATTTCCTCCTGCTGCGAGGACACCTCTACCTGGATGTCCCGCTGCCAGCTCCAACGTAACACGTCCCTCATCTTCCCACCCAAGCCCTGTCCTCTCCATGACTTTCCCATCACTCCAGACAGCGCCGCCATCCCGTCTCACAAGCCCGAACCTCGGCGCCGTCCTCGACCCATCTCTCGCATTCAACCAGTCACCGAATCCTGTCCGTTCAACCTTTACGACGTCGCTAAAATCCGGCCTTTCCTCTCCATCTAAACCGCTCCCGGCATTTAACCTAATTCCGACTTGATTAGTGAATTTGCCTCTTGCTCCAGTACATACTTCACTCTGCTGCCCAGATCGTTGTTTTTTCACAAAAATGTTCAGTCCATGTCTCCCCGCTCCTCAAGAACCTCCAGTGGTTGCCCAATCCACCTCCGCAACGGACAGAAACTCCTCCCCATCGGCTTTAAGGCACTCGATCGCCTTGGCCCCTGCTACCTTACCATGTTGCTTTTCTACTACAACCCAGCTTGCACACTTCGCTCCTCTAACGCCAACCTCTTCACTGTACCTCTATCTTGTCTATCTCGTCACCCACCTCTCGCCCCCGTCCTATCTCTGGCCTTGAACAGCTCCCCCATTCACATCCGACCTTGAAATCACATCACTCTCTCCACCTTGAAATCTTTCCTGAAGGCAAATCTCCTCCAAGAGGCCTTCCTTGACTAAGCCCTCCTTTCCTCTTTATGTCTGTCTCCCCCTCTAGACTGAAAGCTCATTGTGAGCAGGGAACCTTTCCACCAACTCTGTTCAACTGCGCTCTCAAGCGCTTCGTAAGGTGTTCTGCCCGCAGTGAGAGCTTAATGAATACACTCGATTGATTGAATCATCTGACAGTGACCTCTCCAAAATGTGTGGGAAAAACCACGCGTTACAAAACTACTGGGTGTCTCGGTGAAGAATCGTCACATGCTAATCACCAGGTCTGTCTCCAAACAGAAAGGCTGACCTCAAACGAAAATCTGACTGTGCGCTGGAAAGTCCCCGCAGAGGTTGGGGACCGAGAAGCCGGCGGCTCGGAGGCCCGTTCAGTTTGAGGGCCCCGGTGCGGCTGTCCTTCCCACAGGGGTGGTCCACACCCATGACTTTCGGGGTTGAACTCACTCATCTCAGGTCTCTGACAAGACCTGAGGGAGTTTCTAACTGGGGCTGAAAAGACCCCATTTGTCCTGGGAAGCCCGGTCCCTCCCACTCCCCGCCCCCTCTAAAAAGTTGGCAATGCCGGCTCCGGGGTCGTCTGCTGTCCCACGCTTGAGACCACCACAGACCACTGCTCTCCCCATCTTCGAAGCCCTACTAAAATCTCACCTCCTCTCGGAAGCTTTCCCTGCCTTACCGCTCATCCCCCCACCCAGTCTGCCCTCCCTTCTGCGTCGCCAAAGCACTTGGGTCTGTACCCCTTGAGCATTCCGATACCCGCCCCACCCTAACAATAATAACCATGGTATCGGCTGAGCGCTTACTATGTGCCAGGCCCTGTACTAAGGCGCTGGGGTGGAATCAAGGAAATCGGGTTGGACGCAGTCCCCATCCCACGTGGGGAACACAGTCTCGATCTCCATTTCACAGATGAGGTAACTGAGGCCCGGAGAAGTGAAGTGACTTGCCCTAGGTCACACAGAAGATGACATTCGGACTCCCACACCCGCGCCCTCTCCACTATAACCCACCGCACTAATGTCCATATCCTTTCACCAGCAATTTTACTTTAGTGTCCGTCTCCCCCACTTGACTGTGCTCCCTGAGAGCGTGGATAGTGTCGTCTGCCTTTATTGTGCTTTCCCAAGCGCAGACTACAGTGCTCTACAGAGTCAGGCGCTTGTGATTGATTGTTCGATTTTAAACGAACTTGAGAAATCTATGGACAAAAAAACCCCAGCTGCCTTTCTAGAGCAGAAGGCGATTCCTAGGCGTACTGTCATTTGACCAGACTGTCAGATCTACTACGACAGACCGATTCAGGAGATGTGATAGGTACTGACAAGGCCCAGCCACGCTGAAAAGGAACTCCTGCCCTGACTAAATCGTCTTCAAGGGGTCCCAAGAGACCACTAAATTCTTACTCCAACGCCTCCCCACTATGGCCGGCCCCCTTTAGCATCTCACTATCCATGCTCTTTAGCCCAATGTAGTAGTAATTTGTTAAATGCTTATTTTGTGCCAGGCACTGTACTAAGCTATGGGATGGATACAAGTAAATCGGGTTGGACACAGTCCCTCTCCCACATGGGGTTCCCAGTCTTAATCCCCGTTTTACAGATTACGTAATTGAGGCACAGAGAAGCGAAGTGACTTGCCCGAGCTCACAAAGCAGACAAAATGGTGGAGCCAGGATTAGAACCCGGGTCCTTCCGACTCCCAGGCCCGTGCTCTATCCACTGGGCCACTCTGTGTGCTCCGCACATAGTAAGCGCTCAGTAAATATGACTGATTGACTGACGGATAAAAAGAAAGGCCAATGAATTTGAGCAGAGAGCAGGCCACGACATACAAACTGCTCCTGCAACTCCAGTCTGCTTTGAAGTCCGACCGGCTGATGGAAGGGAAAGTAAATGTCTCCTCCCTGGCTTCCTAATGAATGGGGTGAATTGTCAAGATGGCACCTGGAAAGACTCCTGAATCACTTGCGAATCGAAAGAGAGTCCAAATCTCTTCACACTTCCAGCAGTGTGCTGTGTGATCTTGGGCAGGTCACTTAACTTATCGGTGCCTCAGTTTCCTCACCTGTAAAACGGGGATTCAATAGCTGTTCCGACTCCCACTTAGACCGTGAGCCCCACTGTGGGCCAGGGACCGTGTCCAGTCTGATTCTCTCGTATGTACCCCAGTGCTTAATAGAGTGCTCGACGCATAGAAAGTGCTTAACAAATATTGTTATTGTTACGGCTGCTGGGGAGATTGAGCGAAGAAAAGTGTTAACCCCGATATTTCAGCTATTTGGGAATCCTCATTTTGAGTCCAGGTGGTGAGATGCTACTAGCAAGATGGCCTCTTTTTCCCCATCATACCAATAAGGACAACTAACAACCGCGATGGTAAATTTCAGAATATGACAGGTGTATTTACAATAAAAAAGTTCAGAGACAGCAAGAGAAACCAGGCCTAGTTCAGTTAGTTGGGTAAAATGCCAAAGGAGGATGAAGTGTAGTGTGATGTGAAGTTACAAATAAGAACCTTAATATATACGTCAGGAAAGATGGGAACAAGGATGCTTTTTCTCCCCCGGGATATCCAAAGGCTAGATCTATCTCATCAAAGCTCATTTCCCACTCCACAGCCAAAAACACTCATCGGCAACTTACATTATTGTAAGCTTGTCGTGGGCAGGGGATGCGTCTGCTAATTCTATTGAATTGTACTCTCCCAAGTGAGAGTACAGTGCCCTGCACATGGTATGTGCTCAATGACTGACTGATGACTGGGGATGGGTTGGACTCCCCAAATCCTCATCTATTCCTTTTCAAGACCTCAGGTCTAAGACGCATTTTCCGACAGAACGTAACGGAGGACCGAGGATGAGTCTTGGTCCCGAAACGCAGGAATTCCTGCCCGATGGAAAGTACGTGCGGGATCTCATTTATGGCCAAAGGGATCGCCCCCTTCGTACCAGTGGGAGGTTGTCTTGGGAGCTCACCTCCTCCAGGAGGCCTTCCCAGACCGAGCCCCTCTTTTCCTCTACTCTTCCTCCCCTCCCCACTGCCCCGACTCCCTCCCTCTGCCCTGCCCCACAGCACTTGTGTATATATGTACAAATTTATCATTCTATTTTATTAATGATGTGTATATACCCATAATTCTACTTATTTACATTGATGCCAGTGATGCCTGTCTGTGTTGTTTTGTTATCTATCTCCCCGCCTCTAGACCGTGAGCCCTTTGTTGGGTAGGGACTGTCTCTATCTGTCGCCGCATTGTACTTTCCAAGCCCTTAGTACAGTGCTCTGCACTCAGTAAGCGCTCAATAAATATGACTGAAGGAATGAATGAGTGAACGATTCATGTCATTTGTCCTTGGGCCAAACTTCGAAGATCACGGGTCGCTTCATGCTTTAATCTCGCTATAGTAAAAGTGGCATTTCAGCAGTCAGCTGGTCAGTTCGCACGGGTATTTTGTCCAGGGATAGGAATTTGCCATCAGGAGTGAAACAGCAGACCGGCAACCCCGAGCAAACCCAGGAGTCCGCGGTTCCTGGGAGAACTGGAGCCTGACCGCCTCCGTGCATCATCTAAAGGGGGCTACGAAAAGCTCAACCCCAAGACGTTTAGGCAGAGGCTGCAGGAGTCTTGTGACAGAAGGTTTGGTTCCATTTCCGGTGAGCTGGTGGGAATTTCAAAAAGCGGCATGATCAATTTCAAGTTTCCAAGGCAAGATGAAATCCTTAATTTAGATGCATTCGATAAGATTTCAACTGCTTCAGTTACACTGTGTTCGGCACCGAAAAGAAATGTTTATTCTTTTCCGCTGTATCGATTCAGGGTCCTTTATCCAGTCTCCAAAAAACACATTATTTTTTAAGGGATCAGTGGCCTATAAGAGTCCGAGCTCTATTCCTGGAACGGTCTCCTTCCAGAAATGAGATGAAATAATAATAATAGTAAAAAATTACGGCATTTGTTAAGCACTTACTATGTACCCTACTAAGTGCTGGAGTGGATATAAGCAGATCGGGTTGGACAAAGTCCCTGGCCCACGTGGGGCTCACAGCCCCAATCCCCATTTTACAGATGAGGTAACTGAGGCACAGAGAAGTAAAGTGACTCGCCCAAGATCACACAACAGCAGCAAGAGGTGGAGTCGGTATCGGAAACCCTGACCTTCTGACTCTCAGCTCCGTGCTCTATCCGGAACATTATTATTAGATGGGAAGGAGTCGGAGTCATCAATCAATCATGTACACTGAGCACCTACTGTGTGCAGACCGCTCTACTGTGCGCTCGGGAGAGTATAATGACAATATTAACAGATTTGGCAGACCACTAAATTACAGTACAGAGGGGAAACAGATATTAATATAAATATATGAAATATGGATGTGTACATGAATACTGTGGGGCTGGGGGGAGAGGTGAACCAAGGGAGCAAATCAGGGGGATGCCGAAGGGAGTGGGAGAAGGGGAAAGGAGGGCTTAGTCGGGGAAGGTCTCTTGGAGGAGGTGTGCCTTCAATACGGCTTTGAAGGTGAGGAGATTATGTCTTGGATATGAACAGGGAGGGCATTCTAAGTAAGAGGAGGGAAGTGAGCGAGAGGTCGGCAGCAAGATAGACGAGACTGAGGTAGAGTGAGAAGGCTGTCATCAGAGGAGTGAAGTGGGCGGGCTGGGTTGTAGTAGGAAAGCAACGAGGTACGGTAGGGGGCAAGGTGATCGAGTGCTTTAAAGTCGACGGGAAGGAGCTTGTTTGATGTGGAGGAGGATGGGCAACCACTGGAGGTTCTTGAAGAGTGGAATGTTTTTGTAGAAAGATGATCCAGGCAGCAGACTGAGGTATGGACTGGAGTAGGGAGAGACAGGAGGCAGGGAGGTCAGCAAGGAGACTGACATAGTAATCAAGGTGGGATAGGGTAAGTGCTTGGATTAGCACTGTGGATGGAAAGGAAAGGGCAAATTTTAGCGACGCGAAGGTTGAACCAACAGGATTTAGTGATGGACTAGCAGCGTGGCTAGTGGAAAGAGCACGGACTTTGGAGTCAGGGCTCATGAGTTCAAATCCCAGCTCCGCCACTTGTCGGCTGTGTGACTGTGGGCAAGTCACTTAACTTCTCTGTGCCTCAGTTCCCTCATCTGTAAAATGGGGATTAAGACTGTGAGCCCCACGTGGGACAACCTGATTCCCCTATGTCTACCCCAGCGCTTAGAACAGTGCTCGGCACATAGTAAGCGCTTAACAAATACCAACACTATTAACATTATTATGGACTGAATATGGGGGTTGAATGAGAGAGCTGAGTCAAGGTTAACGCCAAAGTTACAGGCTTGTGAGATAGGAAGGATGGCGGTGCTGTCTTCAGTGATGGGAAAATCAGGGGAAGGACAGGGTTTGGGTGGGAAGATAAGGAGCTCTGTTTTGGACATGTTACGTTTGAGGTGTCGGCGGGACATCCAAATAGAGGTGTCTTGAAGGCAGGAGGAAATGCGAGCCTGCGAAGAGGGAGAGAGGTCAGGGCTGGAGATGGAGATCTGGGAATCATCTTCACAGAGGTGACAGGTGAAACCACGGGAGCAAATGAGCCCTCCAAGGGAATGGGTGTAGATGGAGATTAGAAGGGGATCCAGAACTGAACCTTGAGGGACCCCCACGGTTAGCGGGTAGGAGGCAGAGGGGAAGCCCGTGAAAAAGACTGAGGTTGAGCGGCCAGAGAGAGAGGAGGAGAACAAAGAGGGGACAGTGTCAGCGAAGCCGAGGTTGGATAATGTTCCCAGGAGAAGGGGGAGGTCGACGGGGTCAAACGCAGCTGAGAGGTCGAGGAGGATTAGGATGAAGTAGAGGCCGTTGGCTTTGGCCAGAAGGAGATCACCGGTGACCTCTGAGAGGGCGGTTCCTGTGGAGAGGAGGGGACGGAAACCTGACCGGAAGAGGGTCGCGAGAATTTGAGGAGAGGAGTTTGAGACAGCTGGGTACAGACAACTCGCTCAGGAAATTTGGAGAGGGACGGAAGGAGGGAGACGCGGCGATAACTGGAGGGAGCCGTGGGGTCCAGGGAGGGTTTTTTTAGGATGGGGAGACATGGGAGTGTTTGAAAGCAGTGGAGAAAAAGCCACTGGAGAGCGAACCGTTGGAGATGGTCATCAGGGAGGGAAGAAGAGAGGGGGCGAGTGCCCTGATAAGATGTGAAGAGATGGGGTGGGATGTGCGGGGGGGGGGGGGAGGGGGGGAGGAGTTAGATTCTAATCCCAGCTCTGCCACTTGTCTGTTACAGGACTTGGGCAAGTCACTTCACGTCTCTGTGCCTCAGATACCTCACCTGTAAAATGGGGATTAAGATTAGGAGCCCCAGCTGGGACAGGAATCGTGTCCAACATAGTCCAGTGCCTGGCACATTGTAGGTATTTAACAAATACCATTAAGAAAAGAGCATACGATGTCAGCAGTGTCATCTTTGAATGAAACCACCCCTAATCCGGGGGTAGGCAAAATCAGGTCCACGCGTTGTGTTCATCTGACACTGCCGACCATTTCCTTCTCAACACGTTATCCAACCTTGGCTTCACGGACTCCGTCCCCTCCTCGTTCTCCTCTTATCTCTCTGGCCGGTCATTCTCGGTCTCCTTCGCGGGCTCCTCCTCCCCCTCCCATCCACTAACTGTAGGGGCTCCTCAAGGGTCAGTTCTTGTCCCCCTTCTGTTCTCCATCTAGACTCACTCCCTTGGTGACCTCATTCGCTCTCACGGCTTCAACTATCACCTCTGTGCTGATGACACCCAAATCTACATCTCCTCCCCTGTTCTCTCTCCCTCCCTCCAGGCTCGAATCTCCTTCTGCCTTCAGGACGTCTCCACCTGGATGTCCGCCCCCCTAAAACTCAACATGTCTAAGACTGAGCTCCTTATCTTCCCTCCCAAGCCCTGTCCTCTTCCTTGACTTCCCTATCACTGTGGATGGTACGACCATCCTTCCCGTCTCACAGGCCCGCAACCTTGGTGTCATCCTTGACTGTGCTCTCTCATTCACCCCACACATCCAATCCATCACCAAAACCTGCCGGTCTCACCTTCGCAACATCGTCCAGATCCTCTCCATCCAAACTGCTACCTTGCTGGTACAGTTTCTCATAATATCCCGACTGGATTATTGCATGAGCCTCCTTTCTGATCTCCCCTCCTCCTGTCTCTCCCCGCTCCGGTCTATACTTCACTCCGCTGACCGGATCATCTCTCAACAGAAACGCTCTGGGCACGTCACTCCCCTCCTCAAAAACTTCCAGCGGTTGCCTATCGACCTTCACATGAAGCAAAAACTCCTCACTATTGGCTTCAAAACTCTCCATCACCTTGCCCCCTCCTACCTCTCCTCCCTTCTCTCTTTCCACCGCCCACCCCGCACGCTCCGCTCCTCTGCCGCTCACCTCCTCACCGTCCCCCGTTCACGTCTATCCCGCCGTCGACCCCCGGCCCACGTCCTCCCGCTGTCCCGGAACGCCCTCCCTCCTCACCTCCGCCAAACTAACTCTCTCCCCCTCTACAAAGCCCTACTGAGAGCTCACCTCCTCCAGGTGGCCTTCCCAGACTGAGAGACCCCTTTCCCTGTGCCCCTCCTCCCCTCCCCATTCCCCCTACTCCCTCCATCCCCTCCACCCCCCATCCCCTCCCCACAGCGGTTGCGTATATTTGTATTTATTACTCTGTTTTATTAACGATGTGCATATATCTATGATTCTATTTATCTATTTTGATGGTATTGATGCCTGTCTACTCGTTTTGTTTTGTTGTCTGGCTCCCCCTTCTAGACTCCGAGCCCGTTGTTGGGTAGGGACTGTCTCTATCTGTTGCCGAACTGTACTGTCCAAGTGCTTAGTACTGTGCTCTGCACAGAGTAAGCGCTCAGTAAATACAACCGAATGAATGCTTCATAAAGGTGGCACTTCCTGTCCCCATACCCTCTCAACAGCCTATTGTTCTTGTCTGTCCGTCTCCCCCGATTAGACCGTAAGCCCGTCAAAGGGCAGGGACCGTCTCTGTTACCGATCTGTACATTCCAAGCGCTCAGTACAGTGCTCTGCACATAGTAAGCGCTCAATAAATACCACTGAATGAATGAGTGAATCCCCAAGACACACCAGACAAGGTTTGCTACGTGCAGTTTACAGAAGGAGTAGAGTAATTACACCAGATTTTCCACAAAACCAAGAAAAGCCCCACGGCAGATAAACCACCCTAAAGATTTGAGAAGAGAATTCCGGAAGATGTTTTTCTGTTGCCGTTGTCGCTAAATGGGAGCTGGGGTTTAGCAGAGGAACCTGATCTGTTACAGAAACCCACCTCTCCTGGCTTCGCTTCCCCAAGCCCAGTCGCCAGTGGAAACGGCTGCCTTCCCCACAGCCACACCACAAACTGTGCAGAAGAATCTGAAGGGTTTTAGCAAGAAAACCGTTTACGAACCAAAAGGCTGACGCTATTCTACATTCTGTGCAGGGGGAGAGTAACTGCTACTCACAAGTACTGTAAAACCAAACGAATTCAAATTACGGGGGATTTGGTATTTATAATTATAAGAATCATTATTATGACGATGTTTATTAAGCACTTACTATGAGCCAGGCACCGTCCACCGTACCCTGGGGTGGGTATAAGCAAATTGGGTTGGACACGGTCCCTGTTCCACCTGGGGCTCACAGTCTCAATCCCCATTTTACAGATGAGGTAACTGAAGCACGGGGAAGTGAGGTGACTTGCTCAAGGTCACACGGGGGGCAAGTGGCAGAGAGTTCTTACCTCGTACAGAGAACCGTACTGAGCTCTTGGGAGAGTACAATACAACCTCTAAACCGTAAACTCATTGTGGGAAGGGAAGTGTCTGTTTATTGTTATACTGTATTCTCCCAAGTGCTTACTAGAGAGCTTTGCACGTAGCAGGCGATCAATAAATACGACTGGAAGAATGAATGAGTTGGCAGAGAAACTCCCTGCCCACAAGCTTACAGTCTAATAATAATAATGATTACGGTATTTGTTACGCGCTTATTACGTGCCGAGCACCGTTCTAAGCGCTGGGGTAGATACAGGGTAATCGGATTGTCCCACGTGGGGCTCCCGTTTTTTAATCCCCATTTTTACAGATGAGGTAAACCGAGGCCCAGAGAAGTGAAGCCACCTGCCCAAGGTCACACAGCAGACGAGTGGCGGAGCCGGGATTAGAACCCACGACCTCGGACTCCCAAGCCCGGGCTCTTGCCACTAGGCCACGCTGCTTCTCTAGAGGCCCGATGTCTAAACCCTAGCTTTAGCCAGTAGTTTTCGCTTCACTCTCCACCACTATACTGATGGCCCCAAACTTTCTCCTCGGAACTGAGAGCTCCCCTCCTCCAGGAGGCCTTCCCAGACTGAGCCCCCCTTTCCTTCTGCTCCCCCTCCCTTCCCCCCCACCCTCTGCTCCTCCCCCTTCCCCTCTCCTCGGCACCGTGCTCATTTGTTTATATTACTTATTAACCTATTTATTTTCTTAATGAGGTGCACACCCCCTTGATTCTATTTATCTTGATGATGTCTTGGTTTTTTTTTTGTTCTCTTTTGCTTTGCTGTCTCCCCCCCACCGTTCGGACGGTGAGCCGGTCGTTGGGCAAGGATTGTCTCTGTCCGTTGCCGAACTGTCCACTCCAAGCGCTTAGTCCAGTGCTCTGCACATAGTAAGCGCTCGGTAGATACTACTGAATGAATGAATGAACTGCTAAGGAAGCAACGACCGGCCAGCTTGGAATTTCATCTCTTTTTCCTTCCCCTCCACGATAATGAGCGGTAAAGTAAGCAAAAGGGAGGCAGTGGGTGGGGGTGGCTGCGGGAAGGGAGGGCGGTTTGGACTTGGCTATGGCTCAAATGGGAAAGGGCACTGAAGATTGGCCGCATATCCCGACTCTGCCCCTTGTCAGCTGTGTGACTGTGGGCAAGTCACTTCACTTCTCTGGGCCTCAGTTCCCTCATCTGTAAAATGGGGATGAAGACTGTAACCCTCAGGTGGCTCATTCCTCTGTATCTACCCCAGCGCTTAGAACAGTGCTCTGCACGTAGTAAGCGCTTAACAAATACCAACATTATTATTATTATGGAAGGATCTGCAGCGGCAACTCAAAGACCGGTCTCATGATTTTCCAGGCCTCCGGATCACCCAAGGTGGAAAGAGAGAGAAAAGAGAATGAGACATTCTTTTCTGAGGTTGCTTCCTCAGGGCGAAATCAGGCATGCGGCTCTTGAGTATACTCCCCAAATTATCGACGTTTTGATACAAATTCACTGCAACCAGCCCAGGGTTTGCAAGTTTGACCCATCTGGTTTAGATCATCAGAAATTACTGAAAGATTTTTCCCAGAGGCCGGGCTTGGGAGCCAGAGGACGTGGGTTCTAATCCTGGCTCTGCCACTTGTCTGCTGGGTGGCCTCGGGCAAGCCACTTAACTTCTCTGTGCCTCAGTTACCTCATCTGTAAGATGGGGGCTAAAACTGTCAGTCCTACCCTGTATCTACCCCAGGGCTCAGAAAAGTGCTTGGCACACGGTGAGCGCTTAACAAATACCAACATTATTATAATTATAAACTCAGTTGGAGTAAATCAGAGAGAAGACTACTGGTTGAGTGATTCTTCCGTATCCTTCTAAAAAGCCATCTCTCCAAGGGGCTGGGAAGGGGAGAGAAGAGGAGAGGTGGAAGAGTGAGGAGGGAGGGCTCTAGATTGTAAACCTACCTACAGGTTTACTCCACTGGACTGGACTCCACTGGACTGGACTCTCCCAAGGGCTTAATACAGGGCTCTGCACACAACGAGCGCTCCATAAATGCCCTCGATAAACACCGGTGATCGACTCATCAGGGGCCGGGCTTAACGCGAGGGAAATCTCACAGGAAATCTGCTATTTTTCTGGCAGGTGAGAAGAGGTGCCATTAGCGAGCTTGCCTCTGATCACCTTGCGGGTGAAGGCACCCGGACTTTTTTAATCAAAATCATGCGCCCCAGAGCCCTATTCTGAAGGCATCCCACTCCCACTCCTGGCTACGAATCTGGAAGGGATTGAGGTGATGAAACGGAGCTCCAGTATCATCCTGAGCTGGCTCTAAAAGAAACCATCCCTCAGACCCAGGTGAAGAAAAACTTTTGGGAAAGGGGAGAAAATCCCAGAGACCATAAAAATACCCGGAAGCTAACTAAGAATTTTTCTCACCGTTTCAATAAGAAGCAGAATGGCGTAGTGGATGGAGCACGGGCCTGGGAGTCGGAAGGTCACGGGTCCTCATCCCAGCTCCACCACTCGTCTGCTGTGTGACCTTGGGAAAGTCACTTCACTTCTCTGGGGCTCAGTTACCTCATCTGTAAAACGGGGTTCGAGACCGTGAGCCCCACGTGGGACAGGCACAACGTCCAACCTGATTTGCTTGTATCCGCCCCAGTGCTTAGTACAGTGCCTGGCACAAAGTAAGTGCTGAACAAATATCATTATTATTATTATTATTATTGTCCTTCACTGACTCAGCTGGCTTTAAAGGAAACCATCCCTCAAACCCAGGCGACGAAAAGCATTTGGTAAAGGGAAAAAAAATCCCCAAGAATATAAAGCAGGCTGGAAGCTAACTAAGAATTTTTCCGCCGTTTCCATAAGGAATTTACAGATGTCGGGTGAGCCTGAATCATGACCCAACTTGGGACTGTGATGCCCCACAAATCCTACACTCAAAATAATTCTCATTTTCTCTCTGCCAATAGCATCCTCCCGTGTTTTAGCTCATCTCCAGTAGGTCACTGCAGTTGCTGTAAATAATGGATAAAGCAACTCCACCCTCTCTCCAACTGCTACTCCCCACCATCCCTTTCAACAGAAGGCGACTTACACGGACAAGATAACTCTTAGCCCGCGTGGAAAGACATGATATAAGCGCCTTCGCTCATGAAATATTCAAGTTTCATCCTATTCTGGTCTCCGCAGTAAACCCAAAACCATTAAACACACCCCTCGACGGTTGTAAATCTTCATCTTCTAATAGCCACAAGAGTCTGCAGAAACTTGCATTTTCCACCGTGTAAAAAACAACCCGGATTCGACCCTAAGTTGTCTGAACTGGGTCACGTCAGAATGGGGGCTAAAAGGACGGCTTGTTTGTCCTCTCCATACGGAGAAAAAAACACAAAACCATACGCAGTTGAAGACAACCGAAGTGACTCAAAGCAATCTGACCAGCTGGGCAGCTGGCTGTGGCCCAGCAAGAATAGGATTTAGTAATACAGGAAGAGGCCCCGAGAGTTTCTCTACACGAATGAATCCGATCAAATGAGGGCGGGTGAAACCGGGAAGGCGAGGGAGAAGGGTGAAGCTGTCCATGAAAGCAGGCCGGCTTCACGCAGCAGTTAAATTTCGGGAGATATTCCGCCAATGGGCCGCTTATTATCTTGCTTTGGTTGCTTTGGAAGACGGGAAGCAGTGTGGTCTGGTGGACAGAGCATGGGCCCGGGAGTCAGAAGGACCCGGGTTCGAATACGGGCTCCGCCACTTGTCCGCTGTGAGACCTTGGGCAAGGCACCATTTGCTTGTATCCACCCCAGTGCCTGGCACACAGTAAGCGCTTGACCAATAGCATAAAAAAAAATAAAAAAAGCAGAGAAGCAGTGTGCCCTAGTGGATAGAGCACGGGCCCGGGAGTCAGGAAGACCTGAGTCCTAATCCCGGCTCCGCCGCTTGTCGGTTCTGTGACCTTGGGCGAGTCACTTCAATTCTCTGGGCCTCAGTTATCTCGTTTGTAAAATGGGGATTAATAATAATAATGATATTGGTATTTGTTAAGTGCTTACCATGGGCAGAGCACTAAGCGCTGGGGTAGATACAGGGTCATCAGGTTGTCCCACGTGAGGCTCACAGTCTTCATCCCCATTTGACGGATGAGGTAACCGAGGCCCAGAGAGGTGAAGTGACTTGCCCACAGTCACACAGCTGACGAGTGGCGGAGCCGGCATTCGAACCCATGACCTCTGACTCCCAAGCCCGGGCTCCTTCCACCGAGCCACGCTGCTCCGTGATTAAAACTGTGGACACGGACTGGATCCAACCTGAATAGCGTGTATCTAGCCAGTCCTTAACACAGTGCCAGGCACACAATATGTGCTGAAAAAATACCGTTTAAAAAAAAAATAAAAGAATATGATGACATCTTATTTGGAAGGGACCACGGGCCAGTTCACAAGTTGTAGAGCAGGGAGCAGGGCTGCCTAGTGGACGGAGCACGTGCCTGGGGGACAGAGGGACTCCGCCACTTGTCTGCTGTGTGACCCTGGGCAAGTCCCTTCACTTCTCTGTGTGTCAGTTACCTCATCTGCAACATGGGGATTGAGACTTGTGAGTCCCATGTGGGACAGGGACTATGTCCAACCTCATTTGCTTGTATCCACCCCAGCGCCTAGTACAGTGCCTGGCATTGAGTAAGCTCTTAACAAACACCATAATTATTATTACTGGGTAATGATGTAGGCGCTGCCTATGATTTGCCCAAAATAAGCAATCTTAATTTAGGATAACTATGGACTTTTCACATATCGGTTCCTGGGTGCCCTGTCTTGTAAAATTGGCATGCCTGAACTATTTCAGAAAGGAAAACAGACAGAAGAAGAAAAAAATGTTCGTATAAATGGGGCCATGAAACATCACGGCTAGGAAGCAGCCCTGAGCGCTGGCTTTAAGGCACTCAGTCGGTTCCCTCCCCACTCTCCCACTACACCCCAGATCACACTCTTCATTCCTCTCAAGCCAATCTATTCACTGGGCCATCTTGCTGATGTTTCTCCTGTCACTGGCCTCTTGCTCAAGCCTTCCCTTCTGTCCAGAACTCCGTCCCTCTTCACATCCGCCCCGCCTCCGCACCTTCGGAGCCCTTCCCGGAGACCTTCCCTGATTAATTTCTCATCTCTCTCCCTCGGATCCCTCCCAAGCAGCCTCTCTGCACTGCCGCACCACCCTAAGCAGCTGGGGGGTTCACCCCCAACGATAATCTCCAATTTATTTATGTACTTATCTTCATACTCCATGACTTCCTCCTACCTGAAACTGATTTTCTTGCCTACCTCTTCCATTAGACTGTAAACTCCTTGAAGGCAGGGCTGCTCGGGCAAATACTTAGAACAGGGCAGACAAATGAACGATTGCTTAGTTATCCTTACAATAAATCTACTGTCCGGAAAATGGTGTAATTCAACAGAGAAGCTGATGGCATCCAAATCTATCGCACAGACCAGCTTTTTTTTTTTTCCTTTAAATCAGCTCTGAGGACCTAAAAAACTGCGTACAGACCTGGAAAAAAATATCACAAGCTGCAGCAAAGTAGAATAATAATGAGCGCTTAGTACAGTGCTCTGCACACAGTAAGTGCTCAATAAATACAACTGAATGAATTAATAATAACTGCCATTTGTTAAGCGCTTATGAGGTGCCAGGCACCGTTCTAAACGCTGGGGTAGATAAAGGATAACTGGGTTGGACATAGTCCCTGCCCCATCTAATAATAACGCTGGTATTCGTTAAGCGCTTACTATGTGCAGAGCACTGTTCTAAGTGCTGGGGTAGATACAGGGTCATCGGGTTGTCCCACATGAGGCTCACAGTCTTCATCCCCATTTTGCAGATGAGGGAACTGAGGCACAGAGAAGTTAAGTGACTTGCCCACAGTCACATATAAGGCTAGCGGTCTCAAAACCATTTTTCAGATGAGGTAACCGAGGCCCAGAGAAGTTAAGTGATTTGATCACACGGCAGGCAAGTGGAGGAGATGGGATCAGAACCCAGGTCCTTCTGTTTCCCGGTCCCCGGCTCTAGCCACTGGCCCACACCGCTTCTCTATGCCGCGGCCCTCTCATCATCAGTGGTGTTGACTGAGTGCTTTCTGTATGCAGAGAGTACAACACAACAGAGTTCGGAGACGTGTTCTCGGCCCACAGTGACCCATCGATACCAACCCTTCCACTTCTCAACCCACCACCCCATCTCAGGGACCCAGTGAGCGGCTTAGGGTTTGAACGCACACCACTCAGCTGCAGATCCAAATTCTTATGGCAACCCACCCGAAAGGTTCGGGAAAGACTTCGCGGTGAGCAAGAATGACTCCATTTTGTAGCACAGAAACCATTTTACAAGTGACCGTCCTCTCACCCCGCGAACAACAACACAGAAGGAGGGACCCGAGGAGAAAGAGGGCCTTGAGGAGGTGACGAACCGGCTTGCCGTCGGGCAGAAGAAAGACTGCCGGAGGTACAGGAGATGAGCTATCCTGCAAGATCACCCACGGGGTAGGTGCGGGGGGCGGAGGGGTAACCGTACCCCCTGGCTTTACCCGGTAATGGGCTTGAGACAGAAGCCACACCGTGACCCCCCGAAACAACCGACTTGAGTGGATAAAAGGGGGAAGAACCAGACCTTGGGGTGGGCGCTATCATCTAAGATGGGGCCGCCCATAACAAGCTTCCAGTCTAAATCCTAGTAGGATCTGCTCCGCCCCTAACAGAAATACCCCTTTCTGAGAACTTGGGCTTTCCTGTGTACGGTTTTGGATGCAGTGAGGGGGCACAGGGTTAAGATTGACGTGTCTCTGCAAATCCAGCAGCGAACAAACAGATCCTTCCCACAGACCTCTCATGTAGACTCGGCAGGTTTCAGCAGAAACGCGATGACATGAGCCTCTCGTTCCTGGAAACCATTCCAAGCCTAGTCAGATCGGACGGTGTGACTGATTTCTCAGCAGCCTGGGCAATAAACACATTATTGCGCATTAACTCACGCCGTCTCTAATGCCTTGGACCTGCCTGCTGGGTTTTTCACCCGGTTCGACGGTCAAGTCTCGGAACTGGGGGTGAAACATTCACCGAGGGACGGCAAGGAGTTACGATAGGATTTGGCAGGCTCGTGCCCAGATCCTGCCTGCCTGACTCGGCTCCGGCGGGTTCCCAGGGAGGTGACGGATGTCACCGTCCCTCTCGTAGAGCGGCCCAGGGCGGTGGAAGGAACCCGCCAGAGGAGTAGGGTAAGTTAATACCCACAGCCCTTTGGACCCCGCTTTCCATTTTACCAAAGTTATTCTGGGAAAAACTGACCACTTGGCGAGTCAGACGCGCCCGCTAGAAGAGCTCGGTTCAAACTGAGCGCTGAAAGGCGGTTTTTTCCCCTCGTCCCCCTCATCACGTGGCAGATACTTGGCAAAAAAAACAACAACAACAAAAATCAAATGAGGCGGGGAGTGGGGTTGGAGAGTGTTTTGACTAATGAGGCCCCAAAGCATTCAGCTGAGGCTCCGTCTTACGAACGCACGGTGAGATGAGGTGAAGGACACGTTCTCTAGCATTCCGTCAAGTAGCGTTTTGGAAAATACACCCTCATAGGCGGGCTCCAAAATCCTTTCGTGAAGTGTGGTTTCCCGTCAGGTTTAGTGGGGGGGAAAGGCGGGGTTCATTCTGTGGATTCTTTTCCGTTTAACAGAGGACTCCTCAAGAACTCCCCCGCTCCCGGCCCTCCGCGGTCGACAAGACGACAAATCGAACAGAACGTCCGAAGCTCAGTTTCAGATCCCAAACATCACGGGGAACTGGAGGGCTCCACACCTCCAGCTGGTGATTGCCGAATGCACGGTACTGCTTACATCGCTTCGGTTGAAATGAGAATTATGAAGTAGACGAGAGCAACCACCGCGTTGCTGCCGATGGCGATGTTGCTGATCTGGAGGGGCGCGATTTAAATTTGACTGTTTCTACTTCAACTTGAAGGATGGGGGAATACAGGCGTTGAGGATGAAGTTACGTGTCCTATCCTACTCCCCAGGGAAGGACTTTTGGGTCGAAACCGCCCTTTGTCATTCACGACGACGCTAAAAGGACCCGAGATCTGGAATCAGTCCATCGGTGGTATTCGTCATCATCACCGATGGTATTTATTGAGCGCTCGCCGTGCAGAGCCCCGTACTAGGTGCTTGGGAAAGCACAATACGACAGAGTCGGTCGACCCGTTCCTTGCCCAAAGTGAGCTTACAGTCTATAGTCTGGAAAAGCTAGAGACAGGGATTTCTGGGGAGGAGGAATTCCTGGTCTAGTGGATCGGGCCCGGGCCTGGGAGTCGGAAGGACCTGGGTTCTATTCCTGCCTCCGCCACCGGACTGCTGTGTGACCTTGGGCAAGTCACTTAACCTCTCTGAGAGGGTAGAATGGAAGAATCAGTCAATCGTCTTTTTGGAGTTCTATGTGCAGAGCACTGTTCCACGCACTGGGGAGAGCACAGCGTGGCTCAGTGGAAAGAGCCCGGGCTTGGGAGTCAGAGGTCATGGGTTCGAATCCCGGCTCCGCCACTTGTCAGCTGTGTGACTGTGGGCGAGTCACTTAACTTCTCTGGGCCACAGTTACCTCATCTGTAAAATGGGGATGAAGACTGTGAGCCTCACGTGGGACAATCTGATGACCCTGCATCTACCCCAGCTCTTAGAACAGTGCTCTGCACATAGTAAGCGCTTAACAAATACCAACATTATTAATATAACCGAGGTGGTAGATATATCCCCTCCCCACAGCGGGTTCACGATCTCGAGGAGGAGCTCACAGGCGAAGTCTTAGAAGGAACCCCTCTAAAGTTCATTCATTCAATCGCATTTAAGCGCTTACTCTGTGCAGAGCACTTTACCAGGCGCTTGGGAAAATACGGCAACAAACGGTGACATTCCCTGCCCACAGAGAACTCACAGGCCAAAAGTATCCGGGGGCTGACGCCGCCAGTTTTATTTGGATTTTTCATTGAGTCGGCCCTCTCCATTCAGTTGCATCTAGGGAGAACCAGGCAGTTGGTTTTCCACACTTAAATGGCGTGGGTGAAAAGCTAATCAAAGAAAGAGCTATATCCTGTTATGAACAGCAGCGTCCCGGGACAGACGCTTCTTGTGTGGAAATAAAGAGCATTGTTGTGGAGGTGTTAATATTTACCGAATGCCCACAACCTATCATTTGCCTCCGTTCAGGGGATGAACGCAACACTAACGCTGCCTTGGCATCTCAGAGTGGCACGCTACACAAAGACTCTTCAGGATGAACGCCTCTAAAACAAAAATGTCATGAACTTTTCCACAGGCCCTCGGGACCTGCTAATTAATTGAACAGCCACTTAAACTCTCTAACGCAGAGGAAAGGTCTAAAAAGTTCCTTTAAGTCGGCTTCTTCCGCGTCATTATAAAGAGATTTTAATGGATATCATAGCTGCACAAATGTTACTGGCATCAGAGCGCCACAAGCCTAAGTTGATCACAGTCGTTTTCCTCCCTTTGTCTTTTCTACTTTTGATTCCCAATTTTTTTTTATACTTTTCTACTTTTAATTACCAATTTTTTCACTTTTTTTTTTAGCAAGCAGGCAAGCGCTCACCAGAAACGTTTAGGGTGGGCAGAGGCCTTCTGTGACCTTTTCTTTCCTTTGGAAGCCGACTTCTTCCTCTAGTTCCACCCCGCCGAAAAAAAGGGTGAGGAAAGTGAATTTGGAGCATAAAAACCACCACAGTGGGCACCAACCCACCAAAATCTTCCCCCTGAGCTCCTGCCTGCTTTACTTTCTAGGTCCTCGTCCTCTGATTTTACTTCTTCAGGGTGAGCCCAAGAGGACAGAAAAACAGCAACTGCCCTTTCGAGACATCTGCGGCCTCACAAGTCCCTTCCTTTCTCGAGGCACAAACGTTCAGTGTTCAAAATGACACCTGAGAAGCATCCTTATGGACCAGGATAGTGGGGCCCTTTAAGGCGCGGTCTTCGAGATGAGAGATTTCTTGTTCTAAAGGCACGTTCAGCGTGGAGCCTGAATGGCATCTGGACTGGAGATCTTGCCAATATCCACTCAGGATGCCCTGCCTTGGTCGGAACGCAAAGCGTCCGAGGTAAATCTTAGCTCCCCTGCACCGCCCTTCCGCGTCGCCCTTGCCCTCCGATCTGTATCCTTTAAAATAATAATAATAATGTTGGTATCTGTTAAGCGCTTACTACGTGCAGAGCACTGTTCTAAGCGCTGGGGTAGATACAGGATCATCAGGTTGTCCCACGTGAGGCTCGCGATCTTCATCCCCATTTTATAGATGAGGTCACTGAGGCCCAGAGAAGTTAAGTGACTTGCCCACGGTCACACAGCTGACAAGTGGCAGAGCCGAGCTTCGAACCCATGACCTCTGACTCCCAAACCCGGGCTCTTTCCACTGAGCCACGCTTATTCACGTAACCCTCGGCCCTAACGCACTTTCTCCGTAATTTATTTGAGAGCCTGTCTCCCGACTGTTATACTCTACTCACCCAGGTGCTTAGTACAGTCCTCTGCACACGGTAACTGCTCAGACTCTTCTATGTCGCACTCTCCTAAGTGCTTACTACATTGTTCTGAACACGGTAAATGCTCAATAAATACGATTCTCCGGAAGAGCCGGCGTGAACCAAAGAAATCTAAAGCACATGCTATTCTTGCTTTATGTATACATACATACACACACACGTTTACATGGAATGAGGGGCCTCCTTTTATAGGAAGGTTAAAAAGTTTCCCGGAAAAAAAAAATGTCTTTAAGGGAAGATGGCAGCTGCCACGTGGAGATCACATATTAATTTACATGGAATTTTTAGAAAAAGATCCGGCAAGGCTCAAAGGACCTCTGGATCCTCCTCGAATAGCAAGTGACCAGAGATGATGCTTGCTAGCCAGCAAGTTTGTTTCCTCAAGATCATACTGTCATTTTTCCAGAAGTCACTTCCCTGAAGTTTCACAGGGTGGGTAAATTAGTCTGTGGGTGTAATTTAAGTAGCTCCTCACCGTAAATTCTGAGGGGCCATAAAGACATTAGTTCTGGATGCTTTGGCAGGAACAGGATAGAGGGAACTGCAATTCTAAGAGCTGGCAAAAAAACAACCACTGGGGCTACTGCATTTTTTTTTTTTAAAAAAAAAAAGGTCATTTCTTAGAATTTGGTGAACAGAGACTTCTCAGAGCACTAGGCTATCAGTTTTACTCAGAATGTCTCTGCGACTGGTAATATCAAACTTTCCCTCTCTCCTCACTGCCAATAGGGCTGACAGAAACCTTTGGTGTGAAAACCCCGATCTTGGGACCTTGAGGAAAATTAAAAAATGAAAGGTTAGATTCCTGTCTTTGGACAGCCATTAATCGATCGATCGATGGTATTTATTGAGCTCTTGCTGTACGCAGAGCACTGTAGGCGAGTACAATAGAGTTGGTAGATAAGATCCCTGCCTACGAGGGGCTTACAGACTACCGGAGCAGCTTTGAGCTTAATAGGGGAAACAAGCCGACAGGAACTCCTTAATACTCACTAGGTTCCAACAGGGAGAGAATGGATTACAAGAGATGAACACGAGAGAATAAACGTTAAATTCACGGTAGGATGAGAAAAAGAGGAAAACCCATCAGAGAACGCTTCCCGGAGGAGGGAGATTTTTAGGCAGGCTTTGACGGACGGGAGGGCTGCGCCTTGGCGAAGCTAAAGAGGAAGGGGGTTCCCGGTTGGGGGAAAGGCATGAAAAAATCGATGCGTCGGCGGAGAGGAAAGTTAGATTTTAACCTCACCGATGACGCCTCCCGGTCTTCCTGCTAGCAACTCACCGTCACACCACAACCTGTATCAACACCGAGGAAACTCAGCCTGCAGCTTGGACTTTCTAATCATGATCTTTCTCTGAGCTGAAAACCCCAAACTGACGTTCCTATTATTCATGCGCAGGCAGCGTGGCTCAGTGGAAGGAGCCGGGCTTGGGAGCCAGAGGTCCTGGGTTCTAATCCCGGCTCTGCCACTTGCCAGCTGTTGGACTTTGGGCAAGTCACAACCTCTCTGTGCCTCAGTTACCTCATCTGTCAAATGGGGATTAAGACTGTGAGCCCCACGTGGGACAAGCTTACATCTGCCCCAGCGCTTAGAATAGTGCCTGGCACATAGTAAGTGCTTAACAAATATCACCGTCATGATCAATCACAAAGGAGTAGGATGTTTAAAGGCAGTCATGTAGGAATTTGGATCGTATTTCAGTCGTCCATTTCTGACAACCACTTTTCTCTCCATCGCTGTTCGACCCCATCCCAAACATATCTTAATGCTGAGGGACTGTTGTAAAAGAAAATGATCATCTTCACCATAAGTGATGATTTTGAAAATTAAGCAACAAGTACCCGATCCTACCCGTACCAGCATCCTGGGCCAAGTTCACCAGTAATAATAACTGTGGCATTTGTTAAGCGATACTATGTGTCGCTCACTGTACTAAGCGCTGGGGTGGATACAAGCAAATCGGGTTGGACACGGTCTCCTGTCCCATGTGGGCTCACAGTCCCAATCCCCATTTTACAGATGAGGCGCACACAGTAAGCTCTGCACATAGTAAGCACTCAATAAATCACTCTGCTGCCTGGATTATCTTTCCACATAAATGCTCTGGGTAAGTCACTCCCCTCCTCAAAAACCTCCAGTGGTTGCCTATCCACCTTCACATGAAGCAAAAACTCCTCACTCTCGGCTTCAAAGCTCTCCATCCCCTCGCCCCCTCCTACCTCACCTCCCTTCTCGCCTTCTCCAGCCCAGCCCGTACACTCCGCTCCTCTGCCGCTAACCTCCTCACCGGGCCTCGTTCTCGCCGTCCCACCGTCGAGTCCCGGCCCACGTCCTACCGCTGTCCTGGAACGCCCTCCCTCCTCACCCTCGCCAAACTAACTCTCTTCCCCACCTTCAAATCCCTACTGAGAGCTCACCACCTCCAAGAGGCCTTCCCAGACTGAGCCCACTTTTTCCTCTGCTCCTCCTCCCCTCCCCATCGCCCCAATTCTCTCTGCTCTACTCCCTTCCCATCTCCACAGCACTTGTGCATATTTGTACATATTTAATATTCTGTTTATTTTTATTAATGATGTGTATATATCTATAATCCTATTTATATTGATGCCATTGATGCCTGTCTACTTGCTTTGTTGTCTGTCTCCCCCCTTCTAGACAGTGAGGCCATTGCTGGGTAGGGATGGTCTCCATCTGTGGCCAAACTGTACTTTCCAAGCGCTTAGTACAGTGCTCTGCACACAGTAAGTGTTCAATGGATGAAGGAATAAATACAACTGAATGAATGAAAGTGGCGGAGCCGGGATTAGAACCCAGGTCCTTCTGACTCCGAGGCCTGGTCTCTATCCACTTAGGCGCCGCTGTTTCACTGATCTAAAACTTCTGAACTGGCACGTGGCTCCTTCCAAATGAGATGCCAGGGTTTTTCTTTTTTTTTTTTTTAAATTGGAATTTGTTAAGTGCTTTTTCTGTGCCCAGCACTGTACTAAGGTAGATAAGGATGTTAGGCTGGACACTGTCCGTATCCCACAATCTTAATTCCCATTTTATAGATGAGGTAACTGAGGCCCAGTCAAGTGAAATAATTTGCCCAAGGTAACACAGGTTACACACGTTACAGTCCCCTAGACTAAGTTCGTGATGGGCAGGGAATGTGCCGTTTCTCTTATACTGAGTTCTGTACTCGGTAAGTGCTTAATAAATATGATTGACTGATTAATACATACGACTGACTGACTGAAAGCAGTCAAGTGACAGAGTCAGTGTTCTGTCCACTAGGACATGCGGCTTCTCTGCTTTTTTTTTTTTTTCCCTTTAATGGCAATTTGTCGAGCGCTTACTATGTGCCAGACTGGGGTGGAGACAAGCAAATCAGTTGGACACAGTCCCTGCCCCACAAGGGGCTCAGAGTCTTTAAGAGAAGCAACGTAGTGGAGTGGATAGAGCAAGGGCCTGAGAGCCAGTAGGACCTGGGTTCTAATCCCAGCTCCACCACTTGTCTGCTCTGTGACCTCGGGCAAGTCACTTCACTTCTCTGGACCTCGATTACCTCATCTGTAAAAAGGAAATTAAGACTGGGGACGGGGAATGCGTCCAACCTAATAAACTTGTATCTACCCCAGCCCTTAGAACGGTGCTTGGCGCATCATAATCGCGTAACAAATACCGTCATTAATCCCCATTTTACAGATGAGGTGACTGAGGCACAGCGAAGTTAAGTGACTTGCCCAAGGTCACAGAGCAAACAAGGGGTGTCCTTCTGACTCCCACGCCCGTGCTCCGTCCACTAAGCCACAGTGCTCCTCTGCTTGGCACACAATAAGCGCTTAGCAAATCCCGAAGTTATTATCGTTAGAACATTGGTTGAGGAGAGTCGTTAAGGTCACCTTAGCTGTCCAAAGTCAGGTTTTCATGGCTAAATCGTGCCCAAGAGGGTCAAAGTGGAGAAATACGGGGAAAATGTGGGAAGACGGATGTTCTACTCCTGACCACGAAGATGACCGTCACTGCCCATCATCGTCCAGAAAGGCAAACGTCTCAAACTTTCTCCAGGCATCCTATCCTGTTCTGCCTCCGGGGGTGAAACTATTTCTTGCTTTCTTTTCATTTAAATTTCCAAACGGAGTCATGTAATAAAAAATAATTACGGCATCCGTTAAGCGCTTACTGTGCCAAGCACTGGTCTAGGCACTGGGGTGAATACAAGACAAATGGGTTGGACATAGTCCCCGTTGCACACGAGTCTTAATCGCCATTTTACAGATGAGGGAACTGAGGCACAGAGGAGGCAGAATCCTAGGCTGGACGGAGCACTGATCTGACTCCACAACATCCTTAGGTCCTTCTGCCGTCTTCAGCTCGCGCTAAGCGCTCAGTAAGTTACCCCCCGACTGATTTTCAGCATTCGCCGTAACGTCGAAGCCACACGTGAAGTAGTTTGAGCATCTGCGGGTAGCTTGCCTGGGGATTTCTGCCTGAGCCTGCCGGTGGCCTAAGAATGTCCCGGAATCCAAGGGAATATTTTCAGTTCCGAAAAACGACAGGCGGCGTTTGGTAGAGTCTGGGATGGGATACGCCCTGGGAGTCGGAAGGTCATGGGTTCTAATCCCAGCTCCACCACTGTGTGCTGTGTGGCCCTGAGCAAGTCACTTCACTCGTCTGTGCCTCAGTTCCCTCATCTGTAAAATGGCGATTAAAACTAATTTGGAACAGGGACTATGTCCAACCCAATTATCTTGTATTCACCCCAGTGCCTAGAACAGCGTTTGGCATAGTAAGCGCTTAACAAATACCGTAATTATTTTCATTACATGGCACTGTTTGGAAATTCCAATGAAAAGAAAGCAAGAAATAGTTTCACCCCAGGGCCCAGAGAGTGGAAACCCAGTCGAGGAGAGAAGGAGAATGAAATACGCTCCCGTAATATGCTCCTCGGAGGAGGGATCGTGTAATCCAACTCAGTTATACTGTACTCTCCCAAGCGCTCGGTACGGAGCCCTGCACTCAGTGAGCGCTCACTAAACGCCACCGACGGACCGGCCCGCTAGCCCACAGCGATGCTCAAGAATATCCACCCGAGCCGCCGCCGAAGCCCTCGGTGGCGGCTTACTTAGGGAAGGCAAGGTTATCCAACGCAAAACGCAGCCCGCACCTTAAAGCCTAGGCACCGCGGTAACGTCTTCCCACCGCTGCAAATGAGCCAGGAAGGAAGGAGATTACCACAAGGCCTCGACGTTCGCTGCGCGGTTTGCCTGCCATTTGAACGGCATTCTCAGAGCACGTGGCTTGCCCACTGCCCCGGTTGATTGCCACCTCCAACCGCCCCCCCACCGAATGAACTTCCTGCAGGGGTCCGTTTCACCCCTCTGGGATAAAAACGATTAGAGGGCAAGCCCGGACGTCCTAAAATACATGCTTTCCAAGGCCGGCACCGTCATATTAGTAGCCCGACGGCAGGTGTTGCGAACCCCGGAACAGAACGGCTCCGGGAATGCTAACGGTGCCTGTATCAAAGAAGATGAATAAACGGCTGCGGGAAAAGCGGCTCACGCTCCATCGCCTTGCGGCTACTGCGCTAACGGAGGAAAGCCAACCCCATCCTGAAGTCGCACCCGCTGCTGTTTCTGCCTTTTGCTCCGGGTCGATTTTTACCACCGTGTCGGGAATACAAAAAAAATGCCGGATGAGAGAGAAAGGAGCAGGTGCCCGATAAGTGAGCTCTCGCCGCGGTGTCTGTTTTAAGTGCCCGGTGCTCTCCGGGGAACCTCTACAGTTCTGGGTCCCTTAGTTTTTGTGACTTGACTTGCGCTCGCCCACCGTTTACAACAGCGCGATCTGATCGTCGTCATCATAACGATACTAATAATTATGGTACTTAAGCGCTTACTAAGTGCCAGGCACTGTTCTAAGCGCAAGGGTAGATAGGAGTTAATCCGGTTGGACACAGTCCCCGCCCCACATGGGGCTCACGGTCTCAATCCCCATTTTCCAACTGAGGCCCGGAGAAGCGAAGTGACTTGCCCAAGGTGGACACGCGGAGGGGCGGGATTAGAACCCGTGACTTTCTGACTCCCGGTCCCGTGCTCTTTCCACTAGGCCGTACTGCTTCTCTAATCATCATCATCATCGCTCTCTTCCTGCCGACACTGAATAAGGGTGGTCTCCGCACACGTCAACTGTAGCGGAGCAGCGGGAACCAAGGAGCACAAGTTAGAGGATTTGTTCAGTCGCACGAGCACCTAGCGACAGAATCCGAAGTGGCCCTCGGCGGCCCTAATTCCTCTTTCCTCCCTCCTTCCTGCTTAAAACATCCCCCCCGTCCCAACAACTTCTGACCTACCCCTTCCTTTCTAAGCGTCAAGTAACTCTGAAAGTCTCTGAGTAGCATCCTACTGGTCGAACTCATTTCGCCACTACCTTTAGCCCATCTTGCAAATACGTCGTCGTAAAGATCGGGTTCCACCTCTGTTTTCCCCCCTTTCTCCTCCAACCGGCCTTCCCGGCTGCTTGTACGTCGTTCGAACGCCGGGCTAAGAATAGCCAGATCCCGCCCCGGCGAGTGCACCCGTCCCCGATGGATTAAAGACAGCCCAGGACACGTAAACGGATGTCAAACGGTAAACGGCGGGCTAACGGGAGAGACGCAGGACTGACAACTGTGATTTTTTGGAGGTCGATCTTATGGAGGCCGAGTTAGACGCCGTCTGGGTTTATCAGTCTCTAGGTTTCAAAGTACAGTCTAATCGGTTCCCTTATAGCTCCGGAAATTTCAAATCTCGGTCCTGGGCTGCTTTCTGCGATAATAATGATGACAGTAATTATCACTATCATCATACTTGTCGCTTACTAGGTGCCGAGCACTTTTCTAAGCTCAGAGGTAGATACAGGTTAATCAGGTTGGACACCATCCCTGTCCCACTTTTAATCCCCATTTTATGGAGGAGGTAACCGAGGCAGAGGGAAGTGAAGTGACCTGCCCGAGGTCACGGAGCGGACAGGCGTCGGAGCTGGGATCAGGGCCCAGGTCTCTCCGACTTCCAGGCCCGTGCTCTAGCCACTAGGCCACGCTCGGCTTCTTTTCCCCGGGGCAATTACACAGAGATCTGTTGGGAAGTGGCCTTACTCCAGAGGCCGAACAACAACATTCGTTAATTCGGAAATGAGGCTGTGGAGAACTCGGACACGAGCCGAAAGGTCCCCGGGCTGTGACTTTTGCGGTACAGGGAACTGGAAGCCTGGGTCTCCGATTTCTGGTATTTCCCCGAGCGAGTGGCGGCACTTTCAGTACATGGAGGGAAAAGTAAACTGACCCTCCGCGTGTGACGGAAAGAGAAACGGTTGGGCGCCCCAGAACTGACCAAAGAAAAGTGGGGAGGGGAGCTACGGGTCACTGGAGTCCTACTCGGACCGGTTCCACGGCTGATTTTGGCCTCTTGTAGGAGAGGGTGGCCGAGGGCGGCACTGACCAGGAGTCCCGGTCGTCCAGAAACAACTAGACCAGCGGGCCACGATGGGCAAGCACAGTCTCGCTGCACCGGGCCCGGGTCGAGCTCCTCCGCACAACTGTCGGCTTCACATTCATCCCAAACCTGTGGCTGGGCCAACGATCGGTGACCCCTCAGGATATCCCCGGGTGCCTGGCTGTTGGAGGTATTTTTTGACAACTAACTCCTCCCACCCTAATCCCCACACACCCACACCACCCCCCTCTCTCTCCTGCCCCCGCTTCGCCGAGATCAGCTAGGTGATCTTGAGCGCTGCCTTCTGCAACCCAATTAGGGCCAGGCCTCCCACAATTTCAGGTGCCCCAAGCAATCCTTCAGTTCATCTTGGGCTGTATCGGTAGGGATGGTCTCTGTCCGTGGCCCGACTGTACCTTCCAAGCGCTTAGTACGGTGCTCTGCCCAGAGTAAGCGCTCAATAAATACGACCGCATGAATGTATGAGCCAAACGTTCTCTGTTTTGGTCTTCGGAACCTGGGGGACCACACTGGTTTCTTCTTCCGTACCCTCCTTGGCACCTAGTGGTGCTCGCAAGGTAACGGGTGCTCCAGCAATTAATCAATACTGGGATTAAGGGGCTTGAGGGGAAATTCCAGCTGGCTGCGGATGCTATCACGTACTTTTTCAAAAATGATTTTATTTTTAATACAGACACATGATCAAGTAGAAACACCAGTAGAGGCAGTGTGGCTCAGTGGAAAGAGCCCGGGCTTGGGAGTCGGAGGTCGTGGGTTCTAATCCCGCCTCCGCCACTTGTCAGCTCTGCGACTTTGGGCCAGTCGCTTCACTTCTCTGGGCCTCAGCTTCCCCATCTGTAAAACGGGGATGAAGCCTGGGACCCCTCCCCACAGGGGACAACCTGATCACCCTGTATCCCCCGCCGGAGTTTAGAACAGTGCTTGGCGCACAGTAAACGCCTAACAAACACCATCAATATTATTATTGAGCTTTCACAGCCGCACTAAGTTGAACCCACTCAAACTGTGAGCCCCATGACAGGCGGGGACTCTGTTCAGCTTAGATCGAATCTACCCCAGAGCTTAGTACAGTGCTTGGCACATACTAAACGCTTTACAAATGCTAACATTATTATCATTTCCAGAAGGGAAACTGAGCTGTGAGCCATCTCCTGGAAGCCCTTTTCCATCTCTGCCTGGCCTTGTTGGACACCTTTAATTTTCTCATCGATATCAAAGTGGACATTTGTGGTTCCAAGGGTGGAAGGGATGAACGAACAAGCAGCCTAAATCCTGAAGCGGGGGGAGTCACTCTAGAAAGGGAAGAGAGAGGAGCTAGTGAGGGGTCACTCTCATTCATTCATTCAATCGTATTTACTGAGCGCTTATTCTGTGCAGAGCACTGTACTAAGCGCTTGGAATGGACAATTCGGCAACAGATAGAGACCATCCCTGCCCAGTGACTCTCAGGAGAGAGGAGTGAGTATGATGACCACTCTCAGGGGAGAGGAGAGAGGAACGAGTGTGGGGCTCGTTCTCAGGAAAGGAACGAGTGTGGGGATCACTCTCAGGAAAGGAGTGAGTGTGGGGTTCCCTCTCGGGAAAGAGAAGGCGAGTGTGGGCATCACTCTCAGGAGAGAAGAGATGAGGATCACTCTCAGGAGACAGGAGAGGGAGGTGCCGGTGTCGGGATCATTTTCAGGAGACGAGAAAAGCAAGTTTGGGGATCGCTCTCAGACAGAAGAGACAGAAGAGGAGCGAGTGCGAGGATCCCTCGAAGGAGAGGGGCAATACGGGGTTCCCTCTCGGGAAACAGGAGGCGAATGTGGGGATCACTCTCGGGAGACATGAGATGAGCCGAGTGTGAGGATCACTCTCAGGAGACAGGAGAGGGAGGTGCCGGTGTAGGGATCACTGCGCTCTCACCCACCCCACACGTCCAATCCGTCACCAACACCTGCCGGTCTCACCTTCGCAGTATCGCCAAGATCCACCCTTTCCTCTCCGTCCAAACGGCTACCGTGCCGGTACAAGCTCTCATAATATCCCGACTGGATTACGGTGTCGGCCTCCTCTCGGATCACCCTTCCTCCCGTCTCCCCCCACTCCAGTCTATTCTCCATTCCGCTGCCCGGATCATCTTCCTATAGAAACGCTCTGGGCGTGTCACTCCCCTCCTCGAAAATCTCCAGGGGTTGCCTGTCGACCTCCGCACGAAACAAAAACTCCTCTCTCTCGGCTTCAGAGCTCTCCATCACCTCGCCCCCTCCTACCTCTCCTCCCTTCTTTCTACTCCCGCCCCGCACGCTCCGCTCCTCTGCCGCTCACCTCCTCACCGTCCCCCGTTCGCGCCCGTCCCGCCGTCGACCCCCGGCCCACGTCCTCCCGCCGTCCCGGAACGCCCTCCCTCCTCACCTCCGCCAAACTGACTCTCTTCCCCTCTTCAAAGCCCTACTGAGAGCTCACCTCCTCCAAGAGGCCTTCCCAGACTGAGCCCCCTTTTCCCTCTGCTCCTCCTCCCCTCCCCATCCCCCCTTCTCCCGCCCTCTGCTCTTCCCCCTTCCCCTCCCTTCAGCACTGTGCAGATTTGTATGTATTATTAATCTATTTTGTTAATGATGTGTTTATATCTACGGCTCCATCTATCTCGATGACATCTACGCCAGACTGCTGGTTTCGTTTTGTTCTCTTTCGCTCTGCTGTCCGTCCCTCCCGTTTAGACTGTGAGCCCGTCGTCAGGGACTGTCTACCTGTGGCCGAATTGTCCATTCCAAGCGCTTAGTCCAGTGCTCCGCGCACAAAGAGCGCTCAATAAAAACGATCGAACGACCGAATTTTCAGGAGGGAAGAACGAGTGTGGGGAGAGAGGGGAGCGAGTGAGGGGATCGCGCTCAGCAGAAAGGAGAGGAGGGCTAGTGGGCCAATCGTACAATCGTATTTATTGAGCGCTTACTACGTGAAGAGCACTGGACCAAGCGCTTTCTCAAGGATCTGATTCTCAGGAATCGGTCCAGTCGCTTGACCTCTCTGGGCCTCAGTGTCCTCGTCTGTCAAATGGGGATGAAGACCGGGAGCCCCACGTGGGGCCACCTGATGACCTTGTATCTCCCCCAGCGCTCAGAACGGTGCTTGGCAACATAGGAGGCGCTTAACCGATAGCCCTCGCCGCTGGGAGCCCGCTGTGGGCGGGGGTTAATAATGCTAATAATAATGGTGGTGGTATTTGTTAAGCGCTATGTGCCAAGCAGTGGCAAGAGTCAGGGGTCGTGGGTTCGGATCCCGACTCTGCCCCTCGTCAGCTGGGTGACCGTGGGCAAGTCGCTTCACTTCTGGGCCTCTGTTCCCTCATCTGTGAAATGGGGATGAAGACCGGGAGCCTCACGGGGGACCACCTCAATCCCCTGCGTCTCCCCCAGCGCTCAGAACGGCGCTCTGTGAGAAGCGGCGCGGCCCGGTGGAAAGAGCCCGGGCTTTGGACTCAGAGGTCACGGGTTCGAATCCCCGCTCCGCCCCTTGTCAGCTGGCTGACTGTGGGCAAGTCAGGGATGCAGCGGCATCAGCTCAGTGGCAAGAGCCCGGGCTCTGGAGTCGGAGGTCATGGTCCCGGCGCGGCCACTTGTCAGCTGGGTGACTTTGGGCAAGTCACTTAACTTCTCGGTGCCTCAGTGACCTCATCTGGAAAATGGGGATGAAGACCGTGAGCCCCACGTGGGACCCCCCGATTCCCCTGGGTCTCCCCCAGCGCTTACAACAGCGCTGGGCACCTAGTAAGCGCTTAACAAATACCAACATTATTATCAGTATTAAGTCACTTCACTTCTCCGGGCCTCGGTTCCCTCATCCGGAAAATGGGGATGAAGACCGTGAGCCCCACGTGGGACCACCCGATGACCCTGTATCTCCCCCGGCGCTACAAACGCCAACATTCTTCTTAACGAACGCCAGCACCGTCGGGAGCGCTGGGAGGGGGATACGGGGCCATCGGCTTTCGAGCCCCATTTTACAGAGGAGCCGAGGCCCAGAGAGGCGGGATTCGAACCCACGCCCCCGGACTCCCGGGCCCCGGCTTCCCCCAGCGCGGCGCACAGAGGGGGAGGGACGGTGGACGACGGCGCCGCGGGGGGGGGGGGGAGGAGAGCGGGCCGCACTCACCATGGTACAGATGGAGGCGAGTTTCCGGACCGTCAGCAGCAGGTCCATCGGCGCCGACGCCCCGCGGCGCCTCCGCTCGCCCGCCCGCCCGCCTGCCGCCCGCCTGCCGCCGCCGCCGCCGCCGCCGCGGCCGCCGCCATGTTGGAGCCCAACCCCCGCCCCGCCCTGCCCCGCCCCGCCGCAGGGGGCGCCACCCGCCAACCCGCCCGCCCGCGCGCGCGCCGGCGCCCGCCCCAAAGGCCTCCGCCGGAAACTGGCGCCCCGCACCTCCGGGTCCGCCCCCTCGCTCCGCCCCCTCCCTCTCCCTCCTCCAGCGGGTGGGGAGCCGTTAGGCGCTTCCTATGTGCCGAGCCCCCTTCTAAGCGCTGGGGGACAGAGGGTGGGGGGTCAAAGGGTGGTCCCACCTGAGGCTCACGGCTCATCCCCATTTTAATGATAATAATGACGTTGGGATCCGTTGGGCGCTTCCTATGTGCAGAGCACTCTGCTAAGCGCTGGGGGACAGAGGGGGTCATCGGGTGGTCCCACGGTTCATCCCCATTTTAATGATAATAATGACGTTGGGATCCGTTAAGCGCTTACTATGTGCAGAACACTCTTCTAAGCGCTGGGGGACAGAGGGGGTCAAAGGGTGGTCCCACCGGAGGCTCACGGTTCATCCCCATTTTAATAACAGCATTGGTATTGAGCGCTTCCTATGTGCAGGGCACCGTTCGAAGCGATACAGGGTCATCGGGTGGTCCCTCGGGAGGCTCACGGTTCGCGATAATAATGTTAATAATGTTGGTATCTGTTAAGCGCTTACTCTGTGCAGAGCGCTGTTCTAAGCGCCGGGGTAGACCCAGGGGAATCGGGTTGTCCCACGTGGGGCTCACAGTCTCCATCCCCATTTTACAGACGAGGGAACTGAGGCCCGGAGAAGTGAAGTCACTTGCCCCCAGTCACACAGCTGACAAGTGGCCGAGGCGGGATTCGAACCCACGACCCCCGACTCCAAAGCCCGGGCTCTGTCCACTGAGCCACGCTGCTTCTCCGTCCATCCCCATTTTAATGATAATAATAATGTTGGTATTCGTTAAGCGCTTACTCTGTGCAGAGCTCCGTTCTAAGCGCTGGGGGAGAGACGGGGTCATGGGGTTGTCCCACCTGAGGCTCACGGTTCATCCCCATTTTAATGATAACGATAATGTTGGAATTTGTTAAGCGCTTACTATGTGCTGTTCTAAGCGCCGGGGGAGATAAAGGGTCATCAGGTGGTCCCACGGGAGGCTCAAGGGTAATCCCCATTTGACAGACGAGGGGACTGAGGCCCAGAGAAGTGAAGTGACTGGCCCACAGTCTCCCAGCTGACAAGTGGGAGGGGCGGGATTCGAACCCGCGACCTCCGACTCGCCAGCCCGGGTTCTTTCCACTGGGCCACGCCTCTCCTTACCTCCGCCCTTGGCCCCGCCCCCTTCCCCTTTGGCCCCGCCCCTTCGCCGCTAGTCCCGCTCCTTCACCTCTGGCCCCACCCCTTCACACCAGGCCCCTCCCCTTTGCATAAGGCCCCGCCCCTTTACAAAAGCCCCCTCCCCCGTCGTTTTATACGTGGCCCACCTCACCCCAGGCCCCGCCCCTTCACCCCAGGCCCCGCCCCCTCCACTCCTGCCCCCGCCCCGTCACCGCAGGCCACCCCCTTTCACCCAATGCCCCGCCCCTTCATCCCAGGCCACGCCCCTCTACGCCTGCCCCGCCCCGTCACCCCAGGCCCCGCCCCTTCACCCCAGGCCCCGCCCCTTCACCCCAGGCCACCCCCTTCACCCAATGCCCCGCCCCTTCACCCCAGGCCACGCCCCTTCTCCCAATGCCCCGCCCCTCCACTCCTGCCCCGTGCCCTTCACCCCAGGCCCCGCCCCCTTCACCCAATGCCCCGCCCCCTTCACCCCAGGCCCCGCCCCTCCACCCCAGGCCCCGCCCCTCCACTCCTGCCCCCGGCCCTTCACCCCAGGCTCCGCCCCTTCACCCAATGCCCCGCCCCCACCCCGGCCCCGCCCCTTCACCCCAGGCCCCGCCCCCCAGCCCCGGCCCCCGCCTCTCTCCTCCTTCCTTCCCTCCCTCCCTCCCTCCTTCCCTCCCTCCCTCCTTCCCTCCCTCCCTCCTTCCCTCCCTCCCTCCCTCCTTCCCTCCCTCCTTCAGCCTTACTTCTTAGCCATGCTGAGGCTGTCGGTGTTTGTTCAGCGCTTCCTCTGGGCCGAGCCCTGGGCTGAGCGCCGGGGCGGGGGCGGGGTCCCCAGGCGGCCCCCTTTCCCCGCCGTGGGGCTCCCGGCCTTCCTCCACATTTGACACACGAGGGAAGCGGGGCCCAGAGAGGCCCGGCGAGCGGCCCGAAGTCACACAGCGGCCGAGCGGCCGAGCTGGGAGCGCTCACTGTGGGCGGAGCACTCTACCGACCGCTCGGCAAGTGCGAGTCGGCAACAGCTGGAGCCCATCCCTACCCGGCAGTGGACTCGCGGTCTAGAAGGGGGGGAGACAGACGACAAAACAAGTAGGCGGGCATCACTGCCATCAGTATAGATAAAGAGAATTCTAGCTATGTACGCGTCATTAAAATAAAAAATCAATAGAATAATAATAACGTCGGTATTTGTTAAGCGCTCACTAGGTGCCGAACGCTGTTCTAGCGCTGGGGAGATACAGGGTCATCAGATCGTCCCTCGGGAGGCTCACGGTCTTCATCCCCATTTTCCAGATGAGGTCACTGAGGCCCAGAGTAGTGAAGTGACTCGCCCCCAGTCGCACACAGCTGCCAAGTGGCGGAGCCGGGAGTCGAACCCGTGACCTCTGACTCCCCAGCCCGGGCTCTTTCCACTGAGCTACGCTGCTTCGGCATCCGGTCGGCTTTTACTTTGTGCCAAGCGCTGCTCTGAGCGCTGGGGGGAGGGGGGGGGGGGCTACAAGGTGATGAGGTTGTCCCACGTGGGCCTCCCAGTCTTGAACCCCATTTTCCAGATGAGGTCACTGAGGCTCAGAGAAGCAAAGTGACTTGCCCAGAGGCACACAGCAGACGAGTGGCGGAGCCGGGATTAGAACCCGCGACCTCTGACTCCCAAGCCCGGGCTCTTGCCACTGAGCTCCGCTATGTATTCCTTCGATAGTATTTATTGAGCGCTTACTCTGTGCAGAGCACTGTACTAAGCGCTTGGAATGGACAATTCGGCAACAGAGAGAGACCATCCCTGCCCGATGCCGGGCTCACATACGTACACACAAGTGCGGTGGTGCGGGGAAGCGGGGTAGAGCAGAGGGAGGGAGTTGGGGCGATGGGGAGGGGGAACAGAGGAAAGGGGGGGGGGGGGTCAGTCTAGGAAGGCCTCCTGGAGGAGGTGAGCTCGTGACTCTGCCCTCTGACTCGGCCCTGGCCCCCTCTCTGCGCTCCTTCCCTTTATTCGTTCCTTCAATCGTGTTTATCGAATGAGACCAAGACTAAGCCCCCCTTTTCCTCGGCTTCCCCCCCCCCATCGCCCCGACTCACTCCTTTGCTCTAATAATAATCACAATAATGGCATTTCTTAAGCTCTTACCATGTGCGAAGCTCTGTTCTAAAGTGCTGGGCTCTATCCCCCTCCCCGCCCCACGGCACTTGTGTACATGTGTGATAATGATAGCATTTGTTAAGCGCTTACTATGTGCAAAACACTGTTCTAAGCGCTGGGGGATGCAAGGTGATCAGGCTGTCCCACATGGGGCTCACAGTCTTCCTCCCCATTTTCCAGACTGAGGCAAAGAGAAGTGAAGTGACTTGCCCAAAGTCACCCACCTGACAAGTGGCTGAGCCGGGATTTGAACCCGTGATCTCTGACTCCCCGGCCCCGGCTCTTTCCACTGAGTCGCGTACAGATCTATAATTCGTTCATTTTCATTAATGCCTGTTTACTCGTTCTGATGTGCATATATCTACAATTCTATTTATTTATACTGATGCCTGTTTACTTGTTTTGATGTCTGTCTCCCCCCCTTCTAGACTGTAAGCCCATTGTGGGCGGGAACTGTCTCTCTTTATTGCTGAATTGTGCTTTCCAAGCGCTTAGTACTGTGCAGAGCACACAGGAAGCGCTCAATAGATACGATCGAATGAATGAATTGAGTGCTTAGGGTGGGCAAAGCACTGTACTAAGCGCTCGGGTGAGTGATAATGATAATAGTCATGGTATTTGTTAAGCGTCTACTATGCGCCAGGCTGGGGTGGATGCAAGCCCGTAGGGTTGGACAGCCGTCCCTGGCCCAGGTGGGGCTCACAGCCTCAATCCCCATTTTGTAGAAGTGGTAACCGAGGCCCAGAGAAGCGAAGTGACTTGCTCAAGGTCACACAACAGACAAGCGGCCGAGGCGGGATTAGAACCCGGGACCTTCTGGCTCCCAGGCCCGTGCTCTATCCACTACACCATGGGTTTTTTGGTCATCCTCCCCTGCCTCTCCTCCTCGGCCCCTTTCCCTTCCCCTCGGGCTCTCCCCTCTCCTCTCTTTGCGCCCTTCTCTCCAACCCTTCTTCTTCTGACTTCTCATCCCCGTGTCCTTTTCACTTGCTGTCGTCTCTGTTCCTTCCCTCCCCTGTCCTCCTAATCATATCGCAGAGCAGCACGGCCTCCTGGTACCTCACTTCTCTGGGCCTCAGTACCCTCATCTGTAAAATGGGGATCGAGACTGTGAGCCCCACGTGGGACAGGGACTGGGTCCAACCCCATTTGCTTATATCCACCCCAGCGCTTAGCAGGGTGCGTGGCGCATAGTAAGCGCCTTTTGGACCGTGAGCCCTGTGTTGGGCAGACACTGTCTCTATCCGTTGCCGAATTGTACATTCCAAGCACTTAATACAGTGCTCCGCACACAATAAATGCTCAATAAATACGATTGAATGAATGAACGAAGACCATTATTATTATTAATATTATTGCTAGAGGAAGTGGGTTCTAATTCCAACTCTGCCACTTGTCTGCTGGGTGACCTTCTCTGTTAAATGCCATATCGTACAGATATGATAATTATTAATTATTGTTGTATTGCCCCTCCCCCCCCCCACATTTTTCTTCCTTCTTTCTTTCTTTCCCCATCTTTCCCTGCCTTACTTCCCTTTCCTTCCAATCCCCCCCTCCTTCCGATCCCATCCCTCTTTTCTCCACCTTATTTTTATCTTATATTTTATCTTATTTTTATGGTATTTGTTATGCGCTTCCTATGTGCCAGGCACCGTTCTAAGCGCTGGGATAGATACGTGCTAATCACTTTGGATACACTCCATGGCCACATGAGGCTTATCATCTTAATGGCCATTTTACAGAGGAGGTAACCGAGGTACAGAGAAGTTAAGTGACTCGCCCAAGGTCACACAGCAGACGAGCGGCGGAGGTGGGATTAAAAGGCAGCTCCTTCTGACTTTCAGGTCCATATGCCCTATCCGCTAGGCCACGCTGCTCCTCCTCCTCTTTCCCTTTTGCTCCCTCCCTTTTTCCTGCTCTCCCTTGCTGCTTCTCCCTTTTTCCTGGTTGGGAAGAAGCCGGTGGGGCTGAGAGGCAGGGCATTCATTCATTCATTCAATCGTATTTACTGAGCGCTTATTCTGTGCAGGGCACTGTACTAAGCGCTTGGAATGTACAATTCGGCAACAGATAGAGACAATCCCTGCCCAATGACGGGCTCACAGTCTAAACGGGGGAGACAGACGGCAGAGCAAAGCAGAACAAAACAAAACAACATCAACAAGACAAATAGAATCAAGGAGATAGACACCTCATTAACAAAATAAATAGGGTATTAAATAGCATATACGAATGAGCACAGCGTTGAGGGGAGGGGAAGGGGGAAGAGCCGGGGGGGGGGGGGCTCAGTGTGGGAAGGCCTCCAGGAGGAGGTGAGCTCTCAGTAGGGCTTTGAAGAGAGGAAGAGGGTTAGTTTGGCGGAGGTGAGGAGGGAGGGCGTTCCGGGACGGCGGGAGGACGTGGGCCGGGGGTCGACGGGGGGACGGGCGCTAACGGGGGGACGGTGAGGAGGTGAGCGGCAGAGGGGCGGAGCGGACGGGATGGGCTGTAGAAAGAGAGAAGGGAGGTGAGGTAGGAGGGGGCAAGATGATGGAGAGCTGTGAAGCCAGGCAGAAAGAGCAGAACAGACGGAGCTGGGCAAAATAGCCCTAGCAGGGAAGGATTAGGCAGAGCCAGGGAGTTTTGGGGCAGGCCAAGGGGCTGCCCTTAGGACAAAGTGGCTATTTCCTAAAATCCAAGTGTTTGGCCCCTAAACTCTAATTGGCATGCCACTGAGGGGAAGCCCCTAAACCACAATCAGCATGTCACGGGAGGGGAAGCGCCGAAATCTCCCGCCAGCCACCCCAAGCTACCGGGTTTAGCTATTGTCATTCATTCAATCCGTAATATTTACTGAACTACTGTGTAGTTCACAGCAGTCTACTAAACAATCTCCCCCTCACCTCCTCAGCTCCCTTCCGTATCTACTCTCTCATGCTTCTCAATAGTCTCTCAAGAGAACTCCTGCCTGTTTTCAGAATCCCTCCCCTTCCTTCTGCACCTCCGTTTCACCTTCTAAAAACCCTCGAACCTACTCTTCTTCCCTCCCTGGCTACCATCTTTTTTTTCTATGGTCTTTATTAAGTGCTTACTAAGTGCCGGGCACTCTTCTAAGCACTGGGGCAGATACGGAGTAATAGGGTTGGACGCAGTCCGCGTCCCCAGTGGGGCTCCCTGTCTTAATCCACATTTTACAGATGAGGTAACTGAGGCACAGAGAACTCAAGAGACTGGCCCAGGGTCACACAGCAGATGTGTGCCTGTTTCCTTGTATCGAGGTCTGTCTCCCCCCCGCCCCAGAATTTGAGCTCACTGTGAGCAGGGATTGTCTCTCTTTACTGCTCTACTTGTATTTTCCCAGGCGCTTAGTACAGTGCTCTGCACACAGTAAGTGCTCAATAAATGTCACTGAATGAATGAAAATGAAGGAGCCAGGGATTAGAACCCAGGTTCTTCTGACTAATAATAATAATGACAGTAATAATAATTGTCAGATTTGTTAAGCACTTACGTGCCAGGCTCTGGGATGAAGCTCTTAGGATGGATACAATCAAATGGGGTTGCCCAAAGGCCGAGCGAGATCCACTAGGCCACGCTGCTTTCACTCTATGATTGTTCCTCCCCCTCAGCCTTCAAACACGGCCCCGTCAGTCCGACTGTTCGGAAACCTTCTCCGACTCGCTCCGCGCTGGCCAACTGTCACCGTTTCCCACTTCCCATTCCTGTCCAAGTGCCTCGAAAGGGTTGTATACGTCTTCTGCCTCCGCTTCCTCTCCTTCCACACCTTCCTTTACCCTCTTCCGACCGGTTTTTGTCCCCTTCGTTCCACACTGAGTTCCCTTTCTCACCAGTAACCTCCTTCTTGGCAACTCTAGTAGAATCTACTCCGTCCTAATCCTCCGTACCTCTTGGCTGCCATGAAGTCTGTGGACCACTCCCTTCTGGTGGAAAAGCTCTCTAACCCTGTTTTTTCCAGGCAGTTCTCTCCTGCTTCTCCTTTTCCGTCTCCTTTTAATCCTTCTCAGTGTCTTTCCACCTCTCCCCCTCCGTCCCGATTCCCTATAATATCATCATAATGGCATTTATTGGTGCTTACTAAATGCCAAGCACTGTTCTGAGCACTAGGGTAGATACAAGTTAATCAGCTCGGACAGAGTCCCCGCCCTCCCTCGGGCGGGTGGGGGGGGGGGGTGGGGGCTCGCAGTCTAAATAGGAGGGAGAATAGGTATTTTCTCCCCATTTTACAGTTGAGGAAACTGGGGCACAGAGAAGAGAAGTGACTGGCCCGAGGTTACACAGCAAGCAATTGGCAGAGCCAGTAGTAGGACCCAGGTCCTCTGAGTCCCGGGCCTGTGTAATAATAATAATAATAACAATGATTAGGATGGTGTTTGTTAAGCACTTACTATACGCCAAGCACTGTTCTAAGCTCTGGGGTAGATACAAGGAAATCACGAGGGGCTCACAGTCTTAATCCTCATTTTACAGATGAGGTCACTGAGGCACAGAGAAGTCAAGTGGCTTGCCCAAGGCCACACAGCAGACTGGTGGGGGAGCCAGGATTAGAACCCACATCTTCTGATTCTCAAGCCCGCGCTCTTTCCACTATGCCACGCTGCTTCTCTGTTATATTGATTATTGTATCAGCGTCCTCGCTGACCTCCCTTCCTCCTGTGTCTCCCCTCTCCTGTGCGTATTCTGCTCTGCTGCCCGGATCATTTTCCTTCAGAACCATTCAGACCACGTCTCCCCACTCCTCAAGAACTTCCAGTGGTCGCCCATCCACCTCCTCATCCAACAGAAACCCCTCACCACTGGCTTTAATGCAGTCACTCTCCTTGCAATTTATTTTAAAGTCTGTCTTCCCGTTGTGGGCTGTGACATCCTTGTGGCCAAGGAGCGTGTCTACCAACTCTGTTACGTTGTGCTTTCCCAAGCGTTTAGTAGAGTGCTCTGCACGCAGTAGTAGCTCATTAAATACCATTGACTGATTGAAGGATTGATTGATCTTTCCCGCTTTATCACATATACTAACTCTAGAGTATTCTCTCCAACTGTCGGTCGGTCAGTCATTCGTATTTACTGAGCGCTTCCTGGGTGCAGAGCACTGCACTAAGCACTTGGGAGAGTACAGCGGAACAATAGACGGTCACGTTTCCTGCCCACAGTGAGGTTACAGACTAGCACAAACCTCTGTAACTCTTTAGCAACATTTCCTTTCCACTTTTTTTCATGGAATCTGTTAGGCACTTCCTATGTGCTAGGCACTGTACTAAGCCCTGAGGTAGATAGATACAAGGTAATCGGCTTGGACCCAGTCCGTTGACCACAAGGGGCTCGCAGTCTTAATCCCCATTTTACAGATGAGGTAACTGAGGCATAGAGAAGTTAAATGACTTGCCCAAGGTCTTGCAGCCGGCAAGTGGCTGAACCGGGATTAGAACCCAGGCCCTTCTGACTCCCAGGCCACTATCCACTAGGCCACGTGACGCCAGAGTCCTCACATTCAACCTCTCGGCTGAAACCAACGTGAATCATTCGCCCTTGTGTCCTGCTCACCCTCTCGCCCGCCCACCAACCCCCCATCCCTTGTTGACTCTGTTACTTGAGCCTGGAATTCCCTCCCGCCCCTAATCAGCCAAAGCCCTCCTAAAAGCCCACCTCCTCCAAGCCTTCCCTGATCCACTGAGGACACAATAGCCACTTCCAAAAAGCAACCAACTTTAGCTCTTTAGTTCTTACTCTCCACTCCACAGTTATTTCCACGTGCATATTTATTTATCTCCTCAATTACTCATTCAGCATTTCACGCTGACATACTTGACCAGCTGTTACCCGTTGTATCCTTGTACTTCCACCAACTCCTTTATTAGTAAATAATTCTGTCTTTTTCTTCCTATAGACTGTAAAACTCCTCAAGGTTAGGGGAAGGGTATCTCGCTCGTATTGGATTCTCCCAGATGCTCTCTAGGGTGTTTTCTACCACTCTGTGCATGATTTCCACCATGTCCACACATATCATATACTATAGGGATATGTTGTTTGCCCCCAAACAGGAGGATAGTCAGTCAGTCATATTTATAGAGCATTCACTGTCTGCAGAGCACTGTTCCAGCACTTGGGAGAGTTTGATTTAACGAGATACAGACAAAAAATCCCCGTCCTCCACGACCTTACGGCCTCCAGTCACACAATCAGGTCGCTGACCTCTGGAAGCGGATGTTTTAAGGGGCCGGGAGACAAATCGATACTTGGACTCATGTTAACTCTCAGAGGGCAGAGGTCTCCTTGTGGGTGTATTAAGGCACCGGGGACAGCTTTTCACTCTGAGTATGGAGCCAGGGATTTGGGGGCGGGCCGGGGCCTGGAAGGGGGCAGGCTTCAAGAGCAAAGAGGCCCCAAACCACAAGTTGGGGACTATTTATCACCAAATGGAAACTCTTGCAGGGTCAGAGAGAAGGGGGTGGTCATCGCCAGAGTGTTTGCGTGATGAATATTAAACAACGATATGGGCGAGAGACATGCGGAACTCTGACCATACCTCTCCCGTTCAAATTATGCTATTTTTTAAGTGCTCGCTATGTGTCAAGTGTTGGGGGGATCAGAATGGAGACCATCCCTGTCCCACATGGAGCTAACAGTCTAATGGAGGAGGGGAAACAGGGCATCTGATCCCCTTCACTGAGGCAGAGAGAAGTGACTTTCCCAAGGTCACACCGCAGGCAAGTGGAAGAGCCGGGATTAGAACCCCGGTCGTCTGACTCCCGGGCCCGTGCTCTTTCCGCTAGGCCACGCTTAAGCCCAAAGAGACACTCCGTGATGCCCTTCTCCCTTTTCAACCCTTTCCCTCAATCCTCTTGTACCGTCTTTTGCCGTCGAGTCGTCGCCGACCCACCGCGACTCCATGGACGCTTCTCTCCCAGAACGCCCCGCCTCCCTCTGCAATCATTCGGCAGCGTAGCCATAGAGTTTTCTTGGTAGAAAATACAGAAGCGGTTCACCACCGTCTCCTTCCACGCAGTCAGCATGGGTCCCCGCCCTCGACTCTCTCCCAAGCCGCTGCCGACCGGCACGGGTTAATTTTGTTCCGGTACTAAAATAATTATTTGATTTACAATTGTGACCTAATTGTGACCTAATATATGTCTGTCCCCTCTACCAATCCGTAAGCCCCCGTAAATCCGGGACCACGGCCCGTTGTCTGATACATTCTTTAATTACTTAGTTATAATGCCTTGCCCGCTGAGGGTTCTCAGTGAATAGCTGTTAACTGACTTACTGAGAAACCTAATTTGGTTGCCCGAATGGTTTGGATGTTTCATTTCTTCTCTTGATGGTATCGTTAGGGGATTTTTTTCACTGCGCACAAGAGTTAGAACCTTTCCGATTATCAGTGTGGCTCGGTGGGAAGAACCCAAAACCGGACAGCGGGAGACTTGAGTTCTGATCCGAGCTCTGTTACTCGCCTGCTGCGTGTCTTTGAGCAAGCCCCTTGACTTCTCTGTACTTCTGTTTCCTCCTCTGTCAAATGGGGATTCCCTACCTGTTCTCCCTCCCCGGATTCAGCGCTTAGTACAGTCCCTGGCACGTAGTTAAGCGCTTAACAAGTACCATAATTATTATTATTATTATTATTATTATACCGTGAGGTTGCAGAGACCATGTCTCCTCTGATTATCTTATATCTCCCCAGTTTTTAGTATGGTGCTTGGCACATAATAGTCGCTCCAAAAAATACCTCAATTATTATCATCCCCCAAAGCAGGGACCATAACTTCTACAATTCAATCAAATTCCCCTAAGGTTGCAATACAGCAACCTGCCCGCGGTGAGCTTTTTCGTGCTACTTAATTGTGGCATTCGTCGAGTGCTTACTGTGTGCCCAACACCGTGCTAAGCATTGGGGAAGACACGAGCTATATTGCTGTAAAGATGATATTGACCTCAAAGTATTTTCCTGCTGCGTTCAGATCAGCAGACTCCGAGGAAGTCTTCCCCTGACCGCTGTTTCTCTTAAACCCTGTGGTTATTTTTAGGGGAATTCAGTCCAGATGGCTCTGATTCCTTTGTATTTAACTCATCACAGTGTGATTATACGACGCTCTTTCATGTCCAAGAGCCTCGAACACTCTTTTCGAAAGTCCTGCTTCTTGAAAAAGCCACAGGAAATGGCTTTTCCCTGGGAGTAAACAGACACAGCTACAGAATAGGGTCGGGTTTTGGCCGGGAACTCTGACTCTGCAGAGCTCAGTGATGTCCGAGCCTGGAGAAATGCTTGTTTGATTCCCACGTGTGACCCCTTGGCTTAGGGTAGAAGGGGTCCAGGAAATGCCTGGTCAAGGGGTTGTGTTTGCAAATACAAATTCTGAAGATAGAAGAAGCAAAACAGAGGCAGTTTCTCCTCTTCGGGACGGTCGGGTTTTGCCTGGTCCCGCGTGCTGCTGGGGAGATGGGCTTCTTTCACAGGCCGGGTCTTGGCCTAACGGAGAAAGGCCAGCCTGCGACCGAAAGGAGATGGTCTCTGAGGCCCTGCTAGTCACTGTTGTCGGCTCACGGGGTGTGGAGCTGAGAAAGTAGGGAGACTCAGATTAGGTCTATCTTACCCCACAGAATTTAGAGCAAGAACTAAAAATATCATCCCCGGTCGCTGGTGAATTATAGTTTTTCTAGTATGCTGAGAACAAGAAATATTTCATCCCCGAAGGAGACAGAGGTTAAAGGAAATGGGAGAAAGAGAGAGGGCGAACCAGCAATCCATCAGCGATATTTAGAGAGCGCTTATCACAGATAGGGCACTGTTCCAAGTCTTGGGACGGTACGATCCGATAAAGTCAGTACACGTGGTCTCTGCCCTAAAGTAGCTTACAGTCTGATGCGGGGAGACAGACAATAAAATGAATTACAGCTAGCGGAAGCAGCGGAGTATAAGGATACGTACAGTAATAATAATCATTGTGGCATTTGTTAACCGCTTACTACGTGCCAGGCACAATACTAATCGCTCGGGTGGATGCAAGCGAATTGGGTTGGACACAGTCCCTATCCCATGTGGGCTCACGGTCGCAATCCCCGTTTTACAGAGGAGGTAACCGAGGCTCAGAGAAGTGAAGTGACTGGCTTAAGGTCACACAGAAGATAAGTGGAAGAATTAAGATTAGATCTTCTGACTCCCAGGGCCATGCTCTAACCACTACGTCATGCCGCTTCTCTCTCTCTCTCTCTCTCTATCTCATTGATATATATATATATGCATATAAATCTCACTGATATATATGTGTATATATATAGATATATGTATATATCTATATATATATATGTGTGTGTGTGTGTGTGTGTATATATATCAGTGCTTTGGAGCTAGGATTGGGGTAATGAAATGTTCAAAGGGATATAGACCCGTGGGACCAGGCACTGAAGAAGGGGCAGGGAGTCGACTGGGGAGAGGAAAGGTTAGTCAGGGAAGGCCTCCCGGAAGAGATATTATTTTAGTAGGGCTTTGAAGGTGAGGTGTGTTGGATTTGAAGTGGTAGGGAGTTAAAGGCCAGTGGAAGGATGTGAGCAGACGGTCAGTGGAAAGAGAGACTAGATCAAGGCACGGTAAGTTAGTGCCAGAGGAGCATTATGATATACACTCTAGGGTGTAAACTGAAAATAATAATAATAATAATTATGTTGGTATTTGTTAAGCGCTTACTATGTGCAGAGCACTGTTCTAAGCGCTGGGGTAGACACAGGGGAATCAGGATGTCCCACGTGGGGCTCCCAGTCTTCATCCCCATTTTACAGATGAGGGAACTGAGGCACAGAGAAGTTAAGTGACTTGCCTACAGTCACACAGCTGACAAGTGGCAGATCCGGGATTCGAACTCATGACCTCTGACTCCAAAGCCCGTGCTCTTTCCACTGAACCACGCTGCTTCTCTGAAAACTCACCGTGGGCAGCGAATGTTATATTGTTATAATAATGATGGTATTTGTTATGTGCCCAGCACTGTTCTAAGCACTGAGGTAGATACAATGTAATTAGGTGGTCCCAGGTGGGGCTCACAGTCTTAATCCCTATTTTACCCTGTTTTATACTAAATTCTCTCTAAGAGCTGTGTTCTCTGCGTACAGTAAGAGCTCAATAAATATGATTAATTGAAATACGACTGACTGAAGTGTGCAGGCTGGGTTGTAGTGGGAAATCAGGGAAGGAAGATAGGAGGGGGAGAGCTGATTCACTGCCTCAAAGCCGCTGGTAAAGAGTTTCTGTTGATGTGGAGATGGATGGGCGACCACTTGAGGGTTTTGAGGAGTGGGGAGGCGTGGACTGAACAATAGTTTTTGAAAAATGATCCAGAAAGGAGAGCGGAGAGTGGATTGGAGTGGGGAGAGTCAGGAGACGGGGAGGTCAGTGAGGAGGCTGATGCATCAGTCAAGGATGGATATGATAAGCGCTTGGATCGACATGTAAGCAGTTTGGATGGAGACGAAGGGTTGGATCCAGAGCTGTTGTAGAGAGGAAGAGAGAGAAAGAACTCTTTAGTACTAAGCACTTAAGTACTCCCTCCTCTCTCCCCCTCAGCACTTATGTCCCTAATTGAATACTCAGTTGTTTCCTCTACCTATAATTTCTTTAAGTGTCAGTCTCCCCTGCTAGACTGTAAGCTCCTTAAAGGCAGGGATTGTTTCTATTTATTACCCTCTCTCAAGGGCTTAGAACAGTGCTCTACACCACAGCATGGACCTGGGTTCTAATACCGGCTCATCCACTCGTCTGCTGTGTGAGCTTGAGCAAGTCATCTGACTTCTCTGTGCCTCAGTTGCCTCATCTATAAAATGAGGATTAAGACTGTGAGCCCTGTGTGGGACTAATTATCTTGTATCTATTCCAGGGCTTAGTACAGTGCCTGGCACATAGTGAGCACTTAACAAATGCCATAAAAAAGTAGGGGCTCCCCAAATAGCACTGATTGATTTAAAGAGTGAGAAGGAGAGAAAGAGGAGGAGAGGGATAAAGAGAGGGCAAAGGGGGGAAGAGAATGAGAGACAGGGACAAAGAATGAGAGAGAAGGAGAAAGGGAGAAGGAAAGAGGAAATGGGAGAGAGAAGGTGAAAGGGAGATAGAGATAGAAACAGAGAGAGATGTATTTTCTCTGGGCGCCTTTAAAAAGATGAGTTCACGCGTCTGAATTGGTTTAGGGCAGTATAATGATATTGTTTAGAGACCCCGATAACTTCTTAAAATTCCATCCAACTGTAGGATTTTATGATTCTGGAAAAAGCAGAATGGATTCTTCTTTTTCTATGAACAAACCTGTGTTGACGGCAGCTGCCCCGGGAATTATCCTAAAAAAGATTTTAGAAAGAGGTTGATGGAGGTTTTGCCCACAGATATTTCCACACACCCAGTAGCCCAATTACCAATCACAGATCCAAAGTATCTGTCTGGCTCCCAGCCCTATCCCTGCAGAGGTTTAAAGGATAGCTGGGTGGGGAAGAAGAAAAGAGAGGGGAGCATGAAAAATCTTTGAGGCTTTGCCCTGATGCCTTGCAGGGCTTCTGCTGCCTGGAAGAAACAAGTATTTAGGTTTTAAAGAAACACTTATACCTGGACACAGATAAGGGTGCCGATGCCTTTGTCCTGTAACTTAGTTCGGGGCATAGCCGACGCACTCTTAAATTGTGAACCCCCGTAAGGGATGGGGCCCTGACTAATCCCCACTTGTGCATTTTCTCCCAGTGCTTAGTACAGTGCTCCGCACACCGTAAGCACTTACTAAAGCAGCATGGCTCAGTGGCAGGAACATGGGCTCGAGAGTTAGAGGTCATGGGTTCTAATCCCGGCTCTGCCGCTTGTCAGCTGAGTGACTTTGGGCAAGTCACTTTACTTCTCTGTGCCTCAGTTACCTCATCTGGAAAATGGGAATGAAGACTGTGAGCCCCACGTGGGACAACCTGACTACCTTGTATCTACCTCGGGGCTTAGAACAGTGCTCGGCACGTATTAAGCGCTTAACAATACCATTATTAATAATAAACAAGCACTATAACTACAACTATTTCAGTGAGCCTCTGAAAGGAAACGGGCTAAGAACCCTGCAGCTAAAGAGAAGCGTTCTTCTGATCCTCCGTGCCCTCTTCCTTAACCCCTAAACTCACCAGAACCTGGGAGATGGGCTTCGAGGAGCCGAGAAATGACGGCGGTACGATCGACCAATCGATCGATCGATTGTATTTATTGCGTGCGGAGCACCGTACTAAGCACTTGGGAAAGTGCAGATTAACAAAGTTGTAGACACGTTCCCTGCCCGCAGGGAGCTTGCAGTCTAGTCGGGGAGACAGACATTAATATGAATGAATGAACTACGGCTATGTACGTAAGTGCTGGGAGACTGAGGGTGGGGTGAATAAAGATTGAAAATCCAAGTGCAAGAACGATGCAGAAGGGAGTGGGAGAAGAGGAAACGACGGCTTTGTCGGAAGGCCTCTTGGAGCAGATGTGCTTTTAATAATAATGATGGTGTTTATTAAGGTCTTACTTTGTGCCAAGCCCTGTTCTAAGCATTGGGGTAGATACAAGGTCATGAGGTCGTCCCACGTGGGGTTCGCAGTCTTGATCCCCATTTTCCAGATGAGGTCACTGAGGCACAGAGAAGTGAAGTGACTTGCCCAAAGACACACAGCTGATAAGTGGAAGAGCCGGAATTAGAACCCAAGACCTATGACCCCCGAGCCCCCGCTCTTGCCACTGAGCCACGCTGCTTCCGTGAGGGGAGAGTGATTCACCGTCAGATATGAAGAGGGAGGGAGTCCCGGGTCAGAGGCAGGACGCGGGGGAGAAGTCGGCGGCGAAATAGATGAGAGTGAGGTGCAGCGAGTAGGTTGGCAGCAGAGGAGTGAAGTGTGCAGGCTGCGTTACAGTAAGAAATCAGAAAGGGACGCTGGGAGGGGTTAAGGCGTTTAAATGCCTTAAAGCCGATGACGATATTCTGCCTGAGATGGAAGTGGACGGATAATCACTGGAGATTCTCGAGGAGGGGCGAAACCCAGAGGCAAGCCTGCAATCCGGCCCCGTGGATATTCGAGAACTTCTTCTTAAGCTAGAGTTGAATCATTCATTCACTCATTCATTTATGGAGCGCTTACTATGTGCAGAGCACTGTACTAAGCGCTTGGGAGGTACAGTTCGGCAACAGATCGAGACGATCCCTGCCCAGTGACGGGCTCGCAGTCTAAACGTGACCAGGCCCAGCATACTTTTGTCACTGCTTCAGCCACCGCGCTGTTGGGTCAGAGTGGGCCTCCATAGCTAGTCTGCCCCCCTCTTGGAGCGGTGATGATAGGAAGAGCCAAGGAGCAAGATATCGACGCCATATTTTGCCCTCTTGGGGCAGTTTTCGGCTCCACCGCGCCCACCCGGTGCCGCTGTCGTGCTTTACGTCCGCATGGAACCCGAAGCCCTTTCACAGTCTAGCCCAGGGAGAGACAAAGATCACTGCCAAATGGTGACTATCAATCTCTTCACCTCCTTCTACAGTCAGTCAATCAATGGTATTTATTGAACGCTTTCTGTCTGCAGAGTACTGTACTGAGCACTTGGGTGGGTATAAACTGGTAGACGCATTTCCCGCCCACGACAAGCTCTTTCCTCCTCTCTCTCCTCCTCCTCTTTTTCCCTTCTCCCTTCTCTATCCTCCTTAATCTCCTCCTTTCTCCTTTTTTCTCCCTCCTCCGTCTCAAACTCTGCTCCTAGATTCCCACCTCAAGTTTGCAGTGTGGGACTAAGCCTTCTTTTCCTCTTCTCCTACTCCCTCAGTTTCACCCAGACTCGCTCCCTTTATTCATTTCCCCCTCCCAGCTCCACAACACTTATGTACGTGTCCGTAATGTATTTATTCATATTAATGTCTGTCTCCGTCTCTAGACTGTAAGCTCCCTGCGGGCAAGGAATGTATCTGTATTCAGTCGTACGGTGCTCGATAAATATGATTGAGTGAAAGAATGAATGAAAGGGACCCCTGCCCCTGGATACAGCCTAAAACCAGATCTAATCGGTACCTTCACTGACCAGTAGACAAACGATTCAAGAATGTTTTTATCAAGTTGCAGTTGATACGAAAATGGGCAGGCCAGAGGATCGAACCCGGGAGAGGGTGGTATTGAATTTAAGGTAGTCGTAATGATGTCCTGATTCAGTGGTTCACAGCTAAGCGGCTCCACCCCTTAGGACTCTAATAGTATCAGATCTGACTTTTGGGGGGGTTCCCACTTTCTTTTGGACCTGCATTATGTTTAATAATAAAAATTATAATTATGGTATTTGTTAAGCGCTTACTATGTGCAAACACATAGTAAGCGCTTAACAAATACCACCACTATTATTATTATTATTATGTGCCGAGCGCTGTCCTAAGCGCTGGAGTAGATACGAGGTGATCAGGTTGGACACAGTCCCTGTCCCGCATGAGGGTCACACTCTTAGTCCCCATTTTGCAGATGAGATAATTGAGGCCCAGGGAAGTGAACTGACTTGCCCAAGATCACGCAGCAGACAAGTAGCGGGGCAGGGATTAGAATCCACGAGCTCTGACTCCAAAGCCCGTGCTGATGCCGCAAGGCCATGCTGCTTCCCACTGTGGTATTTGTTAAGTGCTTTACTGTGTGTCAGGCACTGTACTAACTGCTGGGGTGGGTACAAGCCAATTGGGTTAGACACAGTCCCTGTCCCACCTGGGGCTCACAGTCTCAATCCCCGTTTTACAGATGAGGTAACCGAGGCAAAGAGGAGTGAAATGACTCGCCCAGGGTCACACAATAGACAAGTGGCGGAGCCAGGATTAGAACCCATGACCTTCTGACTCCCAGGCCCGTGATCCATGATCCACTTCACCATGTTGCATGCCACCCTGCACCCCGGAGAACTCAAAGCCCGAACACCGGGGCTGATGCCTCCCCTCCTCTCCTCTTCTGGGTAAATTCTGCTAGTGACCGAGGAAGGCAGGAGGCGAGGCAAGGCCAATCTAGAGCAAGAGGGATTCTTAGAAAGACTCACGTGGTCTCTTCCAGCAGTGTGGGTTTATGGGCTACGTTATTTCTCGCTCCCAGAAAAGCTTCGGGATTATAAAACTCCGGATTTAAAGCACTTTCGCTTCAGGTTTATAGTTTGTGGCCTCGTAATAATCTGATTATAGCCGCCGCCTCCCCCACCCCGTGCCCAGTGGTCTTGGCAAGGTTTTTCTCCTGGCTGGGCCTCTCCGATGACTTGGGAAACATTTGGTGTTTGTTAAAACGTTCTGCCCCGAGCTCTCTTTTTGGTTCATTTTTAAAACTCACGGGTAATTGGAAGGAAATTCTCCGCATGTGGTTCTGATTCATTTATACTTAACTCATCAAAATATTTATAAAGTGCTATTTGTTGCGCCAAAATCCCCTTGGGCCTTTTAAAAAGGCTTTTTGAGTTCTCTTTCCCCTTTGGTAAAACAACAGGCTGGGGGGTCAAGCCAGGGTCCATCCATTCTTGGGGTTCCAACCCGCTGGAGTCTTTTAATGGGGTTCCCAGTGCTGAAACAAGTCACCAACACAGATTGTAAACTGGGAAGCAGTGGGGCCTCGGAAAAAGAGCATAGGCCCAGAAGTCAGGGGACCTGGGTTCTAACGCCAGCTCTGCTACTTGCCTGATGTGTGATCTTGGGCAAGTCACTTAATTTCTCGCTGCCTCAGTTTCCTTGCCTGCTAAATGGGGACTCCGGGCCCGGGAGTCAGAAGGTCGCGGGTTCTAATCCCAGCAGCGCCACTTGTCCGCTGTGTAACCTCGGGCAAGTCCGAGAACAGCGCTTGGCACACAGTAAGCGCTTAAGAAATATCGTCGTTATTGAGTCACTTCACTTCTCTGTGCCTCAGTTACCTCATCTCTAAAATGGGGATCGGGATGGTGAACCCCATGTAGCAAAGGGACTGTGTACAACCTGATTTCCTTGTATCCACCCCAGCGCTTAGTATAGTACTTGGCACTTAGTAAGCGCTTAACAAATGCCACAATTATTATTATTATCAATAATTCTGTTGCATCATACTTTCCCATGTGTTTAGTGCAGTGCTCTGCACACCGTCAGCACTCAGTAAATGCCACTGAGCAATCAATTGATCATTATTGTTATCATCGTTATTATTACCTTGCCCATTTGCCCTTTTCTCCAATTCCACTCTAGCTTGAGAGCCTCATTTCTCCGGAGTAAGCGTCCCCACCATCCCACATTCTTCACTTTCTTGTCTCCAGTTATTGCACACACACTTTTCCCCCTGCATAGAATCTCTCCGCTTAATTCCACCACGTCCACCCCCTTCCCCTCCAGCGAAAGCCTCCTCTGGGGAGCTTTCCCTGATTAACCCCCACCTGCCATCTGTTTGCCCCTACAGAACGTATCTCTTTATCGTTGTATTGTACTCTCCCAACCGCCTGGTTCGTTGCTCTGCACACAGTAAGCGCTCAATAAATACAATCGACGGACTGACCGAAGCAGTTATTGGTATTTATTTTACTGTCCTGATTGTCCCCTGTGTTTATTAATCATTCCTACTTCCACTCCCTTAGCCTTTGAATAGGCATCAGTCTAAATAGACTACTCACTCACTCAATCGTATTTATTGAGAGCTTACTGTGTGCAGAGCCCTGTACTAAGCGCTTGGAAAGTACAATTCGGCAAAAGAGACGGTCTTTCCTATTAGACTCTAAGCTCCCTCAGGGCAGGAGTCAGATCTTGTATTTCTTCCCTCAACCGTAACGTAGAGCATTCAGTTGCTGCTGCTGCAGCTGGTGGTGCTTTGTGAGCACTGTGAAGTTTCCAGAGGACTCCACAAACACAAGATGGTCGAAACAAACCCTTCCCACCCAGTTGGGGGGGAGGGGCGGGGGGTGTGCTACAGAAATTAAAGGACTCCTGCACTTGACCCTGGGGTGTTGTGTAAAATCTATCAATGCAAAGTGAACCTGATTTTACTAGATATCTAGTCCCATTCAAGTCATAAAAACAGAGAATGTTGCTTTCCATAAATATGGAGTCACTTCATGCACACACACACACACATAGGTGGACACATCACACAAATACACAACCCCCCCCCCCCCCCCACACTTCTCTTCTGGCCCAGTTGAAAGCAAAGAAGGGGAAAACTCCAGCCCAGAGCCAGGAAGAAGCTTCCCATAGCAAGGTGTGAAGTAATGCTGATGATCGCATAGCTAAAATCCACCCTTTCCTCCATTCACCCATCAATCAATCAACCAGTGGTCTGTATTGAGCACTTACTATGTGCAGAACACTGTACTAAGCTCTTGAGAGAAAAATAGTAATAATAATGATAATAATGATGGGATTTGTTAAGTGCTTACTATGTGCCAGGCACCGTACTGAGTGCTGGGGTGGATACAAACAAATCGAGTTGAACACAGTCCTTATCCCATGTGGAGCTCACAGTCTCAATCCCCGTTTTACAGATGAGGTAACAGTGACACAAAGAAGTGAAGTGACTTGTCCTAGATCACAAAGCAGAGAAGTGGCAGAGCGGGAATGAGAACCCATGACCTTCTGACTTCCGGGCCCTTGCCGTATCCACTACGCAGCCTACATCGAGCCCACAGTCTAGAAGGGGAGAAAGACATTAATATGAATAAGTGTTTATAATATATAATCTAGAGATACGTATGGACTCGAAGGTGGAGCAAATATCAAATGCTCAAAGGTCACAGATCCGAGGGCGTGGACTGCACAGAAAGCAAAGAGAGCCGGGGAAAAGAAGGCTTAGTCGGGGAAGGTCTCTTGAAGGAAGTGTGACCTCAATAATATTTTGAAGATGGGGAGAGTGGTGGTTTGGCATCTATGGAAGGGAAGGGAGTTCCAGGTTAGGGGGAGGATGTGGGAAAGGGACTGGCATCAAGATAGAGGCGATCAGGGCGTGGTGAATAAGCTGGTCCTAGAGGAGCAGTGTGTGCAGGCTGCAGTGTAGAAGGAGATCAGTGAAGTGAGGAAGGATAGAGTGAGCTGACAGTGCTTTAAAGCCAGTGGTAAGGAGTTTCTGTTTGATGCGGAGGCGGATGGGCAGCCATTAGAGGTTCTCGAGAAGTGGGGAGATACGGACCGAGTATTTCTTTAGTAAAACGATCCTGGCAGCAGACTGAAGTACGGCCTGGAGTGGGGAGAGACAGGAAGCAGGGAGTTGGCGAGGAGGCAGATGCAGAAGTCAAGGCGGGCTAGGAATGCCTGGATCGGTGTGGTAGCAATTTGGCTGGAGAGGAAAGAGTGGCTTTTTACAATATGGTGAAGGTAGAACAGACAGGATGAGAGAGATGAGTCAAGGACAACATCGAGATTAAGGACCTGTAAGATCGGGAGGACAGTGGTAATATCTACAGTGATAGGAAAGACGTGGGAGGACAGGGTTTGGGTGGGAAGATAAGGAGGTCTGCTCAAGACGTGTTTAATTTGAGACGCCTGCAGTCCATCCAAGTGGAAAGGTCCCGAAGGCAGGAGGAATTGAGAGATTGCAGGGAAGGAGAGAAGTCAGGGCTGGAGATGTAGATCTGGGGACCGTCCACATAGAGATAGAAGCTGAAGCGATGGGAGCGAATGAGTTCTCCAAAGGAGTGAGTAAGATGGAGATTAGAAAGGGACTTAGAAATGAGCCTTGAGGGACACCCATTCTACTGAGTGGCGATTTAGATACAAGCTAACCAGGTAGGACACGGTCTCTGTCCCACCTGAGACCGACAGAAGGCAGTTTGGGGCTGGAGACCAAATGGGGTAAGTTGGCCGTAGAATATTGGAGGGGGTCAAAAGACCGGAGGTCTCCGTGGGGGAAAGGGACTAATTTTGTAGGGGCGGGTGTATGGGAAAGAGAGCAGGTGAGGAGGTTGTGGTCTGATAAAAGAATTTCAAAATTGGAGAGAGAGTAGAGATTGCACAGCGACTAGAGATTATAAGGCAAGTGTGTGCCCAAGTTAGTGAGTGTTATGAGGTGGGGTGGAGCAAGAGGTCACTTTAGTAGAGGAGTGAGAGGAGGTAGACAGAGGAAGGATCATCAGGGATATCCCTGGGGATATCGAAGTCCCCAAGGATCAATGTGGCCTGCTACCAGGCTGATCATTTTTCTAAAAAAAAGGTCAATGGATCCGTCATATTAATCGAGTGCTTACTTTGTACTAAGCACTTGGGAGAGTACAGTAGAACAGAGTTGGTGGATACATTCCCTGCCCATAATGAGTTTACAACCTACAGTCTCCATTCTTTCATTCGATCGTATTTATTGAGCGCTTACTGTGTGCAGGGCAGTCCATGTCTCCCCACTCCTCAAGAACCTCCAGGGGTCGTCCATCCACCGCTGCATCAGCTCCGAACCGTCGGCGCTCCATCAGCTCTCCCCGTCCTATCTTACTTCACTGATCTCCTACTATCCACTAGCCTGCAAGCTTCGCTCCTCCTCCAAAGCCAACCTACTCGCTGTACCTCAGGGCCATCTCTCTCATCTCCCAACCCTTGCCCGCGTCCTCCAACTAGCCTGGAACTCCCTCCCGCTTCAAGTGTCACAGCCCATCGCTCTCCCCACCTTCAAAGCCTCATTAAAATCCCATCACCTCCAAGAGGCCTTCCCCGACTGAGGCCTCATTTCCCCTACTCCCCCTCTTCTGTGTCGCCCCAGAAGAGATTATCTGTGGGGATAATCACCCCACTCCAGCCCCTCAGCCCTGACGTACATATCAATAATTTGTTTAAATACCTGTCTCCCCCTTTAGACTTTAAGATCCTTGTAGGCAGAGAACCTAACCCCCACCTCTGTTGTATTGTATGCTCCCAAACGCTTCGTGCTGTGCTCAACGAGTACCGTTGATTGATTGGTCGCCAGGAACTCCACACATCAGGCGATGCTGAAATAAAGATGAGAAATAAAGAAAGAAAAGGAGAGTAGAAGAAAGAGGAGGGGAGAGGAAGAAAGGACAAGGGGAGGAGAGGCAAGGAAAGGAAATTAATGAAAAAGGAAGGGCAGAAAGAATAATAATAATAATAATAATGTTGGTATCTGTTAAGCACTTACTATGTGTAGAGCACTGTTCTAAGCACTGGGGTAGATACAGGGTGATCAGGTGGTCCCTCATGGGGCTCACAGGCTTCATCCCCATTTTACAGATGGGGTAACTGAGGCCCAGAGAAGTTAAGTGACTTGCCCAAAGTCACACAGCTGATAAGTGGTGGAGCCGGGAATAGAACCCATGACCTCTGACTCCCAAGCCCGTGCTCTTTCCACTGAGCCATGCTGCTTCTCTGAAGAAGAAAGGATAGACTGAAGGATGGAAGGATGGGGGGAAGGAAGGAAGGAAGGAAGGAAGGAAGGAAGGAAGGAAGGAAGGAAGGAAGGAAGGAAGGAAGGAAGGAAGGAAGGAAGGAAGGAAGGAAGGAAGGAAGGAAGGAAGGAAGGAGAGAAAGAGTAGCAGAAGAAGTGGGACTTTTAGTGGTCATAGTAAACAATATTATTTATTAAGCACTTACTGTGTGCAGAACACAAACAAAGGAGGAAATTAGACACTGTCCTTAAGGAAGAAACAGCTGCTTTTTCTAAATAAAAAACAACCAATTTAGGGAACACATAAGACAGGAATATTAACACTGGAGGAGAAGTTCACACTCTCTCAGATGCTCGCCTTCTCCCCATTTTCCCATTTCCATAGATGCCGCCACCATCGTCCCTGTTTCACAAGCCCACAACCTGGGCATTATCCTCAACTCATCTCTCTTATTAAACCCATATATCCAATCCGTCACCAAATCCTGTCAGCTCGTAACAACTCAAGAAGCCACCGTTTCCTCCCCAGCCAAACTGCTCCCATGTTGGTCTAAGCAGTTGCCACATTCCCGTCTTGACTACTGCATCAGGCTCCTTGCCGGCCTCCCCGCCTCCTGCCTCTGTGGACCCCTTGCCCATATCGTCTCCCCGACCTGGAATTCCCTCCCTCATCATTCTACCAGATCACCACTCTCCCTGTCATTTTTTTAAAAAATGGTATTTATTAAGCAATTAAAATACGAAGGCGCTGTAATAATAATAATAATAATGTTGGTATTTGTTAAGCGCTTACTATGTGCCGAGCACCGTTCTAAGCGCTGGGGTAGACATAGGGGAATCAGGTTGTCCCACGTGGGGCTCACAGTCTTCATCCCCATTTTACAGATGAGGGAACTGAGGCCCAGAGAAGTTAAGTGACTCGCCCACAGTCACACAGCCGACAAGTGGCAGAGCCGGGATTCGAACTCATGAGCCCTGACTCCAAAGCCCATGCTCTTTCCACTGAGCCACGCTGCTTCTCTGTACTAAGCGCTGAGGTCGATTCAAGTTAATCCGATTGGGACTCTCAGTCTTAATCCCCATTTCATAGAGGCAACTGAGGCACAGAGAGGTTAAGCGACTTGCCCGAGCTCACACAGCAGACAAGTTCAGCTCCTGCTGACTTTCTGATTCGTGCTCTATCCACTGGGTCGTGCCGCTTTTCATCTTCCAAGCCCTTCTAAAATCGTATCTCTTCCGAGAAGCCTTCCCTGACTAACTCCTCATTTCCCCACCCTACTCTCCCTCCCTTCTGCACCACCTATGCACTCGGGTCGGTACCCTTTAAGCACACTGATCCTCACCGCGCGACGCTTATGTTCGTATCCCGCGACTCCGCCGTTTCCCCCATCTGTCCTTCATTTCGATGCCCGGCTCCCTCACTGGATTGTTTTCCTTGAGAGCAGGAATCCTGCCTACCAACTCTATCGTACTACCGCTCAACGTAATGCTCTGCGTATAGAAAGTGCTCGATAAATTGATTATTGAAAGTGCCCTCGATTGCGTATTTCTGAACCGCTCTGCGCGCCGTGAGTCTGTCTCCCCTTCTAGAGGGTCAGGTCATTAAGGGCACGGAACGTGTCGGCCGATTCTGTTGTACCGTAGTCTCCCAAGTGTTTGGCACAGTGCTCTGCGCCCATAATCGTTCAATAAACACCAATGATTGATCGACTGATTGAGGCATTAAAGAATTCCTGCCAGGAAGAACCTATCTAAAACAAGAGCTTCATGTAGCAGTATCACATGGCTCTAACCCCTGCCAACTTGTCTGCTGTGTGAGCTCGGGCAAGTCGCTTAACCTCTCTGTGCCTCAGTTACCTCTACGAAATGGGGATTAAGACTGAGAACCCTGTGTGTATCCAACCTGATTAGCTTGTATCGACCTCAGCGTTTAGTACAGTCGCTCCCTGAGTCGTTCTCTGCATAGGGACAGGGGTCTGATTCCCTGTTACCCGGTTGGGACAAATCCCTGCACTTGTGGTCTGGGGTGTCCAGGAGCAGGCAGGAGGGAGTCAGGGGAGACCCCAGGAGATGCGTGGGAGACCCGCGAAGCCAGGGGAGACCCCGAGTGCCGAGGGAGCCAGGGGAGCCGGGGGAGCTAGGGGAGTAGGGGGATCCAGGGGAGATGCAGGGATCCAGGAGCAACTCCAAGAGGCAGGGAGCAGCGTGGCCAAGTGGACAGAGTCCGGGTCTGGGAGTCAGAAGGACCTGGGTTCTAACCTCGGGTCCGCCACCTGACTTCTGCGGGACCTTGGGTAAGTCAATTCGTCTCTCGGTGTCTCAGTTGTCTCATCTGCAAATTGGGGATCACAACTGTGAGCCCTCTGCGGGACAGGGACCGCGTCCAACCCGATCACCTTGTATCTGCCCCAGTGCGTAGTACAGCGCTCCGTACATAGTAAGCGCTTAACAAGTACCATTAAAAAAGGGAAGGCAGAGAAAGCAGGTGAGACCCCCCCCCCCCCAGGAGCCAGGGGAGCTGAGGGAATCCAGGGGAGACCCCAGGATCTGAGTGAGCTCGGAGGAAGCCCAGTAGCCAGAAGAGACCCCAGGAGGCAGGAAAGCCAGAGAAACTAGGGGAGACCCTGGGAGCTGAGGGAGCCAGGGGAGCAGGAGGAGCCAGAGGAGACCTCAGGAACTGAAGGAGCCGGGGGAACAGGGGAAGCCGGGCCAGATCCCAGGGGTTGAGGGAGCCAGGGGAGCAGGGGGAACCGGGGGAGGCCTCGGGAACTGAAGGAGACAGGGGAGCAGGGGGAGCCAGAGGAGACCCGAGAAGCTGAGGAAGTCAGGGGATCAAGGGGAGCCAGGGAAATCCCTGCAGCTAAGGGAACCGGAGGAGATCCCAGGAGCTGAGGGAGACAGGGAAGAGGGGGAGCTAAGGGAGCGAGGGGATCCAGGGGAGACCCCGGCAGCTGAGGGAGCCAGGGAAAGAGGGGAATCCAGGAGAGACCCCGGGAGCTGAGGGAGCCAGGGGAAGAGGGGGATGCAGGGGAGACCCCGGGGGCTGAGGGAGCCAGGGGAAGAGGGGGATGCAGGGGAGACCCCGGGGGCTGAGGGAGCCAGGGGAAGAGGGGGATGCAGGGGAGACCCCGAGGGCTGAGGGAGCCAGGGGAGCAAGGGGATCCAGGAGAGAGCCCGGGAGCGGAGGGAGCCAGGAGTGCGGGGGGAGCCAGGGGAGGCTCAGGAGCCCCCCCGGGAGCAGGGGGAGGCCGGGGAGAGGCCGGGCCGGCGGAGACGAGGTCGGTCCCCACGGTCGGGGCGGGAGGAATGTCTCGGTCGGCTCCTGATTGGGCCGGGCCGGGCGGAGTCAGCTTTCCCCGGCGCCCATCCCACCGGCCGGCCGGCCCGCCCAGCCTCCAGCCTCCGGCCTCCGCTCTCCGGCCTCCGGCCTCGGAGCTCCGACGGGGGACGGGGACGGGGACGGGGGTCCCCGCGGCCGGGGGCAGGGGCGCGGCTCCGATGCCCGGGAGGGGGCCGGGGCCGGGGTCCGGCCCCGCCGGCGGGCAGGTGGTTCCGCTATGTCCCAGTTGTCGTCCAGCTTCCTGCTGCTGCCCATCCCCGAGAGCCCGGGCTCCGACTCGCCCGCCAACAAGATCGTGAAGATCGTCGTCCTCGGAGGCAGCAGCGTGGGCAAGACGGGTGAGCCCCCCCCCACCCCCCCCCCTCCTCCTCTTCCCCTCCTCGCCCCCCGTCCCCGTCCCCTTTCCCCCTCGGCCTTCCCTGGCCCTCTTGCCCCTTCCTCCTTTCCTCCCCTTCTCTCCCCGTCTCCTTCCTCCTCTCTTCTTCGCTGCCCCCTTCCATCTTCCCTCTCCTCTCCCCTTTCCCCATTCCTCCTTTCCTCCTGTTTTTCCCCCTTCCCTCTCCGCTTCCCCCTCCCCTTTCGCCTTCCTTCTATCCTCTCCCTTTCCCCCTCTTTCCTCTTTCCTTCCTCTTTTCCCTCTTCCCGCTCATCCTTCCCCTCCCTCTTTCCCCATCCTCCTTTCCTCCTCTTTCTCCCCTTCCCTCTCTTCTTCCCACTCCCCCTTTCTCCTTCCTCCTTTCCTCTCCCTTTCCCCCCTTGGTCTTTCCTCCCCCTTTTCCCTTCCCTCTCCCTTCCACTCCCCTTTCTCCGTCCTTTTTCCTTCTCTTTTCCCCCTTTCGCTTTCCTTCTTTCCTCCTCTTTTCCCCTTCCCTCTCCTCTTCCCCTTCCCCTTTCTCCTTCTTCCTTTCCTCCCCCTTTCTCCTTCCCCCTTTCCTCCCCTTTTCCCCTTCCCTCTCCCCTTCCTCCTTCCTCTTTCCTTCCCTTTTCCCCCTTTAGCTTTCCTCCTCTTTTCCCCTTCCCTCTCTTCTTCCCACTCCCCCTTTCTCCTTCCTCCTTTCCTCCTCTTTTCCCCTTCCCGCTCTGCTTCCCTTCCCCTTTTCCCTGTCTTCTTTCCTTCCCTTTCCCCCTTTCCTTTTCCTCCTTTTCCCCTTCCCTTTCCTATTCCCCCTCCCTCTTTCTCCTTCCTCCTTTCCTCCCCCCTTCCCCCCTACCTCTTCTCTCTTCTCTTTACCCCACCTCTCCCCTTTTCCTATCCCTCTCCCCAAATCCCAGTGAAGCTACCGTTCACCTCTCTGAGGCTGGGTCTATTTCTGGAAGGGGAGCTGGGGATGGGGGGCTTGGGGGGAGGAGGGGTGCATGGTGGGTTGTCGACCCCCCCCCCCCCCCGCCCCAAGGAAGGGAGAGTAGGGGCCCGGATCCAGCCTGTTGGCAGGGGAAGCTGGAGGCCGCGAGACCTTCCTGGAGAAGACGGTGCCCATCTCGAAGGCCCGTGTCCGGCTCCGATGCCCACATCGTACAAACGGATTCGAAGTGCGGGCCGCAGGTGGGGAGATGGGCACCGTGGAGGAAGTCGGGCGGCGGAACGAGGGGCCGCTGGCTCCAGGCCCAGTTGGAAGAAGGGGAGCCCGGAGAACCCCCTGGGCCCAGGAGCACCTGGGAGGCCTCGTCAGGGGCAGGCCAGGGTCGTCCTGGCGGAGTCTGCCTCTGGGGCACCCTGGCCCGGCGTGCCAGTCGCCCCAAACCCCTTGATCTTGGAGGCCCCCCAAAGGCAGAGCTGTGGGGAACCTATGGAAGGGGGTTGGAGGCCTCCGCTGCAGCTCGGACCCAAGAGTGGAAGGCTCCTCCCCTCCCTGGCTCCCCCCTTCTCCCAGCCCTTCCTGGGGTCCCTCTCCTCAAAAAAACTCGAGGCCCACCTCCCGCCAGGGTCCTGACCCCGGAAAGTCACCCCTTTGCCTTGTCTTGCAGCCCTGGTGGTACGCTTTCTCACCAAGCGGTTTATCGGGGACTACGAAGCCAACACGGGTGAGTGCGGCCCCCGCCCCGCACCCTGCAGGCTGACTTTCCCTCTGGGGGGAGAAGCTTCCCCCTCCCCTCTCGTGCTCCTGTTATTTATTTCCTTTCACTCCCACCCTGCCTCCCACCGGATGAGGGGAGGGGGATGAGGGTGGGGGGTGGGATGGAAAGGTCGCCTCTCGGGTGTGCCGGGGGGAGGGAAGAGAGGGGGAGTGAAAGGTTGCCTGTGCCGGAGGCTGAAGTTTGCAGAACAGCCGGCGGACACGGACAAGGCCAGTGGCTTTCTCAACATCCAAGACCGCTGCCCCTTTTTACGGTATCCTTTAAGAGCTCACTACGTGCCCGGCATCGTTCTAAGCGCTGGGGTAGATGCAAACTAATCAGGTTGGATACAGTCCCTGTCCCACACGGGACTCACAGTCTCAATCCCCATTTTACATAGGAGCTAACGGAGGCACCGAGAAGTGAAGTGACTTGCCCAAAGTCACACAGCAGACGAGTGGCAGAGGCAAGACTTGAACGCAGGTCCTCGTGACTCCCGGGCCTGTACTCTACCCGTTAGGCCACGCAGCTCCTCAGCCGCAGCCTGGCCCCGGGGCCAGCAGTCGGAGATCCAGGGCGGGAATTTCAATCGTACTTTTCGAGCACGTGCTGTGCGCAGAGCACTGTACCAAATGCTTGGGAGAGTACAATACAACAGAGTTGCTAGACGTCCGAGGACAAGGGTGACGCAGAAAGGATTGGGAAAAGAGGAAATGAGGGCTTAGGGGTTTAGCCCTCTCCTTTGGGATCCAGAACAAATGATGGACCGTCCACATCCGGCCCCCCTCCCCTCTGGGTCATCCAAGCCTTTCCAGGACAACAGCCCCAACTCGAGAAACAGCGTGGCCTAGTCAGAGAGCCCGGATTCTAATCCTGGCTCCGCCGCTTGCCTGCTGTGAGACGTGGGTGAAGTCGCTTAACGTCTCCGGGCCTCGATATGCTCATCTGTAAAACAGCAGTTAACTATCGCTGCTCAGTCTCTCGAGGAATGGGAGCTCCTCGTTTTGGGTGGATTGTGAATATAATGTCTCTACCCTAGAGCTAACACGTAGGAAGTGCTTAAAAAATACCATCGTCTGTATTATCCTTAGCGGATGGAAACCCTGGGCCCGTGCTGCCGCTGGCTTGCTGTGTGTCCACGCTTCAGTCACTCACCTCTCTGGGCCTCAGCCGCTCTGTCCGTCAAATGGGGAAAAGCCCACCCAGGCCTCCTTGCGTCCCAGCGTGAAGTTAGCTGAGATGTCGGCCGGGGAAAGGGCTCTGGGCTCCCAGGAGGAGAGGCACCTACTAAAGCGGTGTAAACAGAGCTCCCTCTCCAGACCTAATCCGGCTCGGCCTCGAGCACTTAGCGTAGAAGGCTTATGGGTTCAAACAAACACTTCAGCTTTCTTGGAAGCACTTACTCTCCCCAGACTGGGAGGGCTGGTGAGAGTCTCTCCCTCTCCCTTCCGGACCCCAGACTGGCCGTTGCTCTCATTTGCTTTTCCCTTCCCTTTCCTCATCTCCCTCTCTGGTCTGTCCGCCCCCGCCCCGTCTCTATGAGATGCAGGTGAAACCACCCCGCCCCCGTTCCAGGAAACTCCCAGCTCTTACGGCTCCAAGAGTTGGAAGAGAAAAACATGCTCGAGACGGGTAAAGGAGAATCATTCCTTTGTGTGGCTCCTCCCTGCCTCGAATTCAAAACCCTTTCGCCCTTATCATTGTCCTTTACCTTCACCTGTTCCTCCCCCACAAAAGATTATTGTTCCCGTTTTTCAGATGAATCCACTGAGGCCCAGATGTGTCCAAAGCTACACAGTGCAAGAGCGGCACAGGCAGGCCTAGGACCCAAGTCTTCGCTGAGAAGCAGCGTGGCTTAAGGGATAGAGCACGGGCCTGGGAATCGGTGCGTGACCTTGAGCAAGTCACTTCACTTCTCCGGGTCTCAGTTTCCTCATCCGTAAAATGGGGATTAGGACTGTGGGCCCCACGTGGGACAAGGATTGCGTCCAACCCAAGTACCTCGTATCAGCCCTTAGTACAGCGCTTGACACATAGTAAGCGCTTAACACCACATTTGTTATTATTATTATTATAATTATTGTTCACGCTCCAGCCTCGATGACAAGCAGATGTTTCTGCTAATCAGTCAGTCATACAGTAGTATTTACTGAGTCCTTATTCTGTGCAGAGCACTGTATTAAATGCTCAGGAGAGTACAGTAGAATCAATAGACAAGATCCCTGCCCTCAAGTAGTCTGCGATCAAATGGGGGAGGCAGAAACTAAAATAAATTACAGAGATGAGGAATAAGGAAAAAGAGATAAGGAGAGCAGTCCAAGCTTAAGTAACGGGGCACGTAAGGTTTGTTCATAAGGGCGCCGCCGCCTGTCTGCTGTGTGACCTTGGGCGAGTCACTTCACTTTTCTGGGCCTCATCTGAAAAATGGGGATGAAGACTGTGAGCCCCATATGGGACATGGACTGTGTCCAACCTGATTAGCTTATGTAATAATGACAGTAATTACAGTATCTGTCTACCGCCGCGTTTAGTAGAGTGCCTGGCACACAATAAGTGCTTAACAAGTACTATTTTTTTTTAAAAAAAAAAAAGGCTGGAGGAGGTGATCGGTACTAAAGTGGTACGGTGACTCAGGAGTGCTGAAATGGCAACTGGTGTGGGGGGGGGGGGGCGGAAATTGGAAATTAATCCGGGAAGGCCTCCTGGAGGAGATGAGGCTTTGAAGATGTGGGGAGCCTTGGAGAAAGAGAGCCAGGCAGAGGGGAGAGCTTGAGGAAGAGGTCGGAATTGAGAATAAGACCCAGCGAGTGATCTAGGGAAAGAGCCCAGTTCTGAGAGTCAGAGGTCCTGGGTTCTAATCCCGGCTCAGCCACTTTGCTGTGTGACCTTGGGTAAGTCACTTCACTTCCCTGTGCCTCGGATTCCTCAAAAGTAAAATGGGGATCTGATACTAGTTCTGCCTTCTCCTTAGACTGTGAGCCCCATGTGGAACAGAGATCACGTCCTGCTTGATTATCGGAATCTATCCCAGCCTTTAGTATAGTGCTTGGCACATAGTAAGTGCTTACCGAATACCATAAGAATGATTAGTTAGTACATTTGTTCGAGCGGGACTGTAGAGGGAAAAGTGGGTGGCTAAGTAGGAGACAAAGAGATGATGAAGTATGTTAAAGTGTCTCCAGAAACAGAGTGACTTCGTGGAAAGAGCACGGGCCTGGGAGTCAGACGTCGTGGATTCTAATTCCGAATCCGCCACTTGTCCGCTGTGTGACTTTGGACCACTCCTCTGTGCCTCAGTTACCTCATCTGGAAAGTGGGGATTAAGAAGAAAGTGGGGATTAAGACTGTGAGCCCCAACGTGGGACAACCTGATTTGCTTGTATCTACACCAGCGCTTAGAACAGTGCTTGGCACGTAGTAAGCATTTAACAAATACCATCAGTATTATTATTATAACTAGAGGTCAGGAATTCCTGCTTGATGCATGAAAGGATGGGGAACTCAGGGAGGTAAAAGACGTGTGAGTCCCGTGTGCAACATGGACTGTATCTAACCTGATTACCTTGCACCATCGTCATCATCAATGGTATTTATTCTGCGCTTACTGTGTGCGGAGCACTGTTCTAAAGGCTTGGGGGAGTACAGTACGAAGCAGCCGGCGCACACGGGCCCTGCCCTCAAAGAGCTGACATTCCAGCACATGCACATTCCTGTGCATATACATACATGCGTGCATGTATCCAAGCATATGCACATACATATGTGCACACAGATGTGCATGTGAACTGAGAAGCGGCAAGGCGCAGTGGATAGAGTTCGGGTCTGGGAGTCAGAAGGTCATGGATTCCAATCCCGGCTCCGCCCCTTGTCTGCTGTGCGACCTAGAGTAAGTCATTTCACTTCTCGGTGCCTCAGTTACCTCATCCGTAAAATGGGGATTGAGGCTGGAAGCCCTACGTGGGACAGGGACTGCGTTCAACTCCATTGGCTTACACCCACCCCAGCGCTTAGTACAGTGCCCGGCACATAGTAGGCACTTGACAAATACCGTAATTATTACTATTAAGTACAGACACATCCTAGACGCCCACTTGTTCTACCCAGGCCCCGGGGGTCAGAGGGCCGATGAGGGCCCTCACTCCGGACCATTTTCAGGAACTCCCGCTCTCTGTCACTCCTTGGCGGGATGTGGCAGGAATATGGGGTTTCTGGGCTGAATAGGGGGGTGATGCCAAGTCTGGGCTTGGCAGTTCCTACTTCTTTCCAAAGTTCACGGGCATAACACCGCGGTCTTCAGGTGGGGCAGCTTAACCAGTCACAGACTCATGAGAGGCTGTATTGTTGTATTGCACTTTCCCAAACGCTTAGTACAGTACAGTAAGCGCTCAATAAATACGAATGAATGAATAAAGGAGGGACGGGGTCTGGATTTGATCTGACTGAATCCGCCTCAGTGCTTGACGCATGGTAAATGCCTAAAAAATACCACAGTTATTATGAGTATCATATTCATTGATTCGTTCATTCAATTTACTGAGCGCTTACTATGTGCAGAGCACTGTACTAAGCGCTTGGAATGTACAAATCGGTAACAGATAGAGACAGTCCCTGCCCTCCGACGGGCTTACGGTCTAATCGGGGGAGACGGGCAGACAAGAACAATTGTAGTTATTTGGTGCGTCTGTGTGTGTGTGGCAGGGGGACGGCGGGGGGAGGGGGGGGGGAGGGAACGCAAACCCAGCGCTTAGAACAGTGCCCGGCACCTAGTAAGCGCTTAACCAATACCATTTTAAGAAAAAGCAAGCTTACAGCCTAGGGGACCCACCACACCGCTTCACCTAGGGTTACCAGTCCTCGCTCTGCGATTCCGATCGTGCCTTTGGGTTCGCTGTGCCTCCGGGTTCCGAGCCGCCGGGTCAAGGTTGCTATCTTGTCTTCTGCCGAATCTACCTCCTAACTGCTTCTCCTTCCCCAGGTGCGCTGTATTCCCGAAAGTTCACCATAGATGGGGAGCAGATCTCCTTACAGGTCCAGGACACCCCCTTTGTTTCCCTAGAGGTGAGTGGCCAAATCAGGAGCGCTTGCTCTGCGCCTCTGGGGTGCAGAGGGTGGATCGGGGCGGTCCGGGTCCCTGGGAGAGAACGGACATGGTCCACACCCTCTGGGAATCTCCAGACGGGGAATATAGGAAGCCAGACCTGGTCCTTCCCGGTTCTTCCCCAAGAAATCCAAAGGAAGAAAGTGGGATAAACAGTCTTGCCCCTGGGGACCCGCGGGTTTGGTACGGTCCTCGGCAGCAGGGACGTTCTACTAGTACTGTAATCATAATTAATAACAGTTACGGTACTCCTTAAGCACTTATTATAGGCCGAGCACTGTTCTAAGCACTGGGGTAGATACAAGTTAATCAGGTTGAACGCAGTCCCTGTCCCATGTGGGGCTCACAGTCTCAATCCCCATTTTACAGATGAGGGAAGTGAGGCCCAGAGAAGAAAAGTGACTTGCCCAAGTTCACTCAGTAGACGAGCGGAAGAGCCGGGATTAGAACCCAGGTCCTTCTGATTCCCGGGCCCGTGCTCTAGCCATTAAGTCATGTTACTTCTCTTCTGAGCCATGCCGCTTCTGATTTGCTAGGGGAGTCAAAACCGACACTCGGGAAATCCACCCTAATATGGCACGCAGATGATCGATCCTTGTCAGTGACTAATGCATTGGTGCCTGGCAGCAAGTTGAAGAATGGGTGGGATTCACTCTGCAAAGGGAGGAGGAGGAGGAGGAGGAGAAAAAAAGGAGGAGGAGGAGGAAGAGGAGAAGGAGGAGGAGGAGGAGGAGGAGGAGGAGGAGGAGGAGGAGGAGGAGGAGTAAGAAGAGGAGGAAGAGGAGGAAGAGGAGAAGGAGGAGGAAGAAGAGGAGGAGGAAAAGAAGGAAGAAGAGGAGGAAGAAGAAGAGGAAGAGAATGAGGAGGAAGAGGAGGAGGAGGAGGAGAAGAAGCAGTGTGGCTTAATGGAAAGAGCACGGGCTTGGGAGTCGGAGGTCATGGGTTCTAATCCTGACTCCACCACTTGTCTGTTGTGACCTTGGGCAAGCCACTTCACTTCTCTGTGCCTCAGTTAGTTCATCTGTAAAATGGGGGTTAAGACTGTGAGCCCCACATGGGACAACCTGATTACCTTGTATCTACCCCAGTGCTTAGAACAGTGCTTGGCGCAGAGTAAGCACTTAACAAATGCCATTATTAGTATTATTACTTCGCTTCCCTGTGCCTCAGTTTCCTCATCTGGAAAACGGGGATTAAGACTGTGAGCCCTATCTGGGACACTGACTGTGTTCAACCAGATTAGCTTGTACCTACCCCAGCGCTTAGAACAGTGCCTGGAACGTAGTAAGCGCTTAACATATACCATTAAAACCCCCCCAGAAAACAAAGGAAGAGGAGGAGGAAGAAAAGGAAGAAGTGTTGGGCTGTGAATTAGAGGATCAGAATAGTAGAACAGAGGTGAGAGGTCACGCCGTGTGAAACTGTGACCCCAGAGCTATCTGGGGTGGGCGGCATGTCCATCTGCCTTCCTCCGTCTACCGGGACCCGCAGCTCGAGAAGTGAGTGCAGAATCAGCAGTAATATTAATTATGGGATTTGTTAGGCGCTTACTATGTGCCAAGCACTGTTCTGAGCACAACAGAGGGAGTAAGTCATCGGCTCGAGGAGGAGCTGGGAGGGGGACGGGGAGAAAGTGTCCCCCATTTCCAAGGGGCGGCGCCTGCTGTCCAGAGAGGTTCAGGACCTGCCTAGGGAATCCCAGCCCCCCCCGAGATCTCCCCAAGTCCACAGTGCCTGGGGCTGGCGGCACACCTGGCTCTCAACTCTCAGGCGAACCCACACAGCAGAACCATCGATCGTCTCCTCTCGTCCGTATCCTCTCTTTGGCTTCCTTTCTCACGGCCAGCGTGTCCCCCGATGGCTCCTTGCTTTTCTCTTCTGCCTACTTTCTCAGCTCCAGTGGTCCAGGGTTTAGGGTCACCTCTTAACCACTCTCACTTCCCCCCCGATGGCGGGGGGGATTGGCAAAACTATCCCCCCTCCGATCCCACCCTGTTCCCAAGCCGGACTTCTCTCCAAGCCTCCAATGTGGGACCCCGCACAGCAGTTTCCAGGAGGGGAGATGCCCTGGGGGAGAGGGTTGGGGGGAGGGGAGGGATGGGAATGTGTTTATCTTTCTTCTAGCTCCAGACTTTTCCCGAGAATGAATCACTGCTGCTCAGGCCAGCTCCCACAGAGGACCAGGGCTGCTGGGGGTTGGCGGGGGGAGGGAGAGAAGGAAGCCCCAGTTTCTCAGGCCCCTAGAGCCGCCGCAAACGTTAATGTTTGAAAGGAAACAGAAGTAACGGGGGGGAGGGAGGCGTAGAGCCGGCAGGGTACGCCGAGCCACTGGGTCCACCAGAGCAAATCCCTCGCGAGGCCCTCCAGCAGGGAAAGAGAAAGAGGAGCTCGTGGGGGAAAGAAAACAAAATGAATTTGGCAGGACTCTCCATTTTCTCCAGAGAGGATTCCGCCTGGGATTGGGGAGGGATCGCTCCAGCTCGCGCGCAGCCGTTCCTAGTATCAGAGCTGGGAGCATCCCATTAAGAAACGCATCCGGGAGGAGATTTCCCGGACGGAAATGCCTAAGCCCCTGTTCCCACTTTGGCCAGGGTGGACCGGCGAGAAGAGATGGGTCCGAACTGTCCTCCTCTGATTGTCTATTATCCACAAGTTCAGTGCTTGGCAATAACAGACACCACTATTGTTATTATTCAATGATCCAGTTTTTTTAGTGGATAATACCCATTTTCAGCTGGCCCATCCCCCGTCCAGGTCCTCCATGGCACTCACCTCTTTATCAATTAATCGTTCAATCAATCAGTGCTGCTTATTGAGCGCTTACTGTGTGCAGAGCACTGTACCGAGGGCTTAGGAGAGGGCAGTACAACAGAGTTGGCAGACACGTTCCCCGCCCACAGCGAGCTTACAGTCTAGAGCTGGGGGACGGACAAAAATGTAAACGAACATGGGATTTATATTTTCAGTAATCGGAGGCTCCTGCCACTGAGTTCCGTGACCTGGAAGCCACGCTCATGTTCGCACGAGCTGGGAAGGGAACAATAGGGCAAAGTTCACTGTGGGCAGGAAATGGGGCGGTTATATTGCTATATTGTACTCTCCCACAGTGGTCTGCACACAGTAAGCGCTCAATAAATACGACTGACCCAACGACTGCCTGGCGTTACGCTGAGCTTGCTCCCAAGTAGCCTGGGGCATTTTGCTTTAGCACAAACCGAAGGGGTGGTTAAGCAGAATTTCAATAACTGGAGAGGCACGTGCCCTCTGCTGAAAGGCTGGTGGTGGTTTAACCAGGCTGGTGAGGAAAGAAGGGAGACTTGGGACACCTCTTTGAATCACTAACCGACCCCTGGGGCGGGGTGGGAGGGGCCAGCAGGAGGGACCCCCAGATCAATCAATCACTCACTCAGTGGCATTTATTGTGTGCAGAACATTGCACTAAGCATTTGGGAGAGTACCATGCAATAGAGTTGGCAGGGATGGCAAACACTTGGCTCCTTTAATGCCAACCTACTCCCTGTACCTTGAGCTCATCTATCTCACTGATGACCTCTTGCCCGCGATCTGCCCTCCCTTGTCATAGTTGACAGATGTTTATTCTCCTCACTTTCAAAGCCTTACTGAAGGCCCATCTCCTCCAAGAGGCCTTCCCTGACTAAGCCCTCATTTCCTCTTCTCCCACTCCCTTTTTTCATGGTATTTGTTCAGCGCTTACTATATCCCAGGCATTTTACTAAGAGCTGGGATAGATAAAGGACACCGTCTCAACGCACATGGGGTTCACAGTCTTAATCTCTTTATAATAGACAAGGGGACTGAGGCACAGAGCAGTGAAATGACTGACTCGAGGTCACGCAGCAGATGCGGTAGAACCGGAATTAGAACCCAGGTCCTTCTGACTCCCAGGCCCATCCTCTACCAACTAGGCCACACTGCTTCGTGGATAATAATCTGGGTGGTGAAAATCTCTTGTTAGAATTTCAGGAGCCTTCTCCCAGGAGGCTTTCACTCTGGTTTTCAAGCTTTCAAAATCTTCCAACCATGGGCATCCTTTATTTTTTTCCCCAAGGAGCTGGAATTTGATTGATCGATTGACATGACCCTCGGCGTTCTTTTTCTGGGATTTGGACTCTTACCCTGTCTTTTTTGTCCATCTCTGTCTCTGTCTCTCTCTTTCTCTCTGTCTTCGTCCATCTCTGTCACTAAGAACAACATCAGACCACGAACAAGGCCAGTACAAGGTCAAACCAATCAATTGTTCATCCACCCAGCCACCCAACAGCGACCCCGGGTAATTTTGTGCACAGACTACTGGTTGAAGAGTAAAATAAGTGCAAGGGTGAGAAGGAACTAACACAGGGCAAAGAATGGATAGATAGATAATCTATTCGACGGGTTGGTGGGATGACAAGACTGAGAGTAGGGATGAATTGGGATTTGTCCCTTAGAAGAGATGCCTTTCCAGAAGAGTGTTGGAGGAGTGGAAGGAAGTGGTAGGGCGGATTTGAAAAGGGAGGGAGTCCCAGGCAGGGGGAAGGATGGGAGTGAAGGGTCAGAGAGCAATTTGACGATCTCCTTTGGAGGAGTGGGAAGGGCTAGCTGGGGTGTAGCAGAAGATAATGGATAGATAAGAATTGGGAAGACTTGGAAGTCAATGGTTGGGAGCTTCTGCTTGACACCGAGGGTAGAGGTAAACACTGGAAATTCCTGAGGAATGGACAGGCAGGTGCAGAATGACATTTTAGAACGATGATCTGCGGCAGGGGAACGTATATGTTCTGAAGGCGGGGGAGGCTGGAGGCAGGGAGACCCATGAGGACGCTGAGGCAGAGAACTAGCTGGGTGGTAAACAGATCTTGGACCAGCCTAGGTGCCCTAAAAGTGAAGAAGGGAGGGGGGGAATGCTGGGGAGAGAAAACACTTCAAGGAGTCAAGAGGATCCTAACGCTGTGAGCTTCTGAGAGAGGGAGGAGGGAGTGTGGTCGATAATGATGAGAAAGTGAGGAGGAGGACAGAGACGAGGAGGAGGAAGAGAGGAGGACGAGAAAGAGAGTGAGCCCGTCACTGGGCAGGGACTGTCTCTATCTGTTGCCGAATTGCACATTCCAAGTGCTTAGTCCAGTGCTCTGCACGTAGTAAGTGCTCAATAAATACTACTGCATGAATGAAAGAGAACGTTATGAGTAGGGGTGGAGTCTGAGAGCAGATGGTGAGAAAAGATTATGAGCTGTTGTACTTTCCCAAATGCTTAGTACAGTGCTCTATACACAGTAAGTGCTCAATAAATACGACTGAATGAACGACTGAAGACTGGGAAGATTGCAGGAAGGAAGACAGGGCAGTTCACTGGGCCACCAAGTGCCACTGAGGCAGGGAACTAGGGTTCTAGTCCCGGCTCAGCCTCCAGCCTGCCGTGTGACCGTGGGGAACTCACTGAACCTCTCTGTACCTCCATTTCATCGTCTATAAACCGGAGATTCACTTCCTGTTCTCCCTCCCCCTTGGGGAGTGAGCTCCAGGCGGGACAGGGACTGGATCTGACTTGATCACCTCGTGTTCAGCCCAGTGCTTCGCACGGGGTTTGGTGCCTAGTAAGTGCTTAGTAAATCCCACAGTTATTATTATTAGAACATCGACCTGAGGGGTGAGAGAGCATTACGGAGGGAGATGCAGCTTGAGGAGGAGTTTGCTCTGGTGAGGTTGGCCACAGGGTCCTCGAGCGGGATGAGGGGCGGGGGTTTGGAGCAGGATGCCCCATTTCAGGGTTCGGCCTAGTAGGGAAGTCTCCCCTCAAGGTCAACCTCGACCCTAAGAGCCTCCTCTCCCACCTCTCACAGGACAACAGCGAAGGCATCTCCTGCCAGGAGCAGATCAACCGCTCCATCTACTGGGCCGACGGCTTCGTCTTCGTCTATTCCATCACCGACTACGAGAGCTACCGCGTCATCCGACCCCTTCACCAGCACATCCGCAAGATACACCCCAACGCCAACATGCCCCTGCTGCTGGTGGCCAACAAGGGCGACCTGTTGCGGGCCCGGCAGGTGCCGGCCGGGGAGGGGCTGCGGCTGGCCGGGGAGCTGGGCGGCAGCTACGCCGAGGTGTCGGCCCGGGAGGGTTCCGACGGGGTCCACGCCGCCTTCCGGCAGCTGTGCCAGGAGGTGGGCCGGCTGGCGGGCGGCTGCCCGGGGGAGAAGCGGCGGGGGCTGCATCTGGCCCGCCCCAAGTCGCCCAACATGCAGGACCTGAAGCGACGTCTGAAGCAGGCCCTGTCCTCCCGGGCCAGGGCCCCCACGGCCCTGTGACCCCGGGCGCCATCCGATTTCTGCCGACGGATGCGCGGAGGCCCCGCTTCCGAGACTCCGGGTGGAGCCCGCCCACCCATTCCCATCAGATTCCCTCCCGGGACTATGTTGGACCAGTCTCCGGGCATGCCAGCCACCCGCGGCTCCCTGGGAAGTCGGCGTCTGGTAGAGGGGACCCGAGGATGGACGGCCAATCCCAACCCAAACCTGTCGGTGCCCCCTCCTCCTCCATGGAGAGCCGTGGATCCTCAGCTCTGTGCGTACCCGCCCGGGACTACTGTGCCCGGGGCCTTAATGAACCCCGCCATTCGACCGTGGATGCCCGTTGAGCTCCACAGCTGGTACCCCACCCCTCCACCGGCTAGGGCGGGGACAAAGCTGAGCACTTGCGGGCAACAGGGACCGGACGGCATTTGCACGGGGCAGCAATAAAACTCAGCACGTGGCGGGCAAGGAACAGGGCTGAGCCTTCGTGAGAGGGAAGGAATCAGGCCTGACGTGTGGGAACAGGACAAGACTGAGCTCGTGCGGGAACGAGGACGAGGTTGAACACGTGCAGGGACAGGGACAAGACTGAGCGTGTTCAGGGGCAAGGGCAGGGCACCGGGGCAAAACTAAGCCCATGCCGGAACAAGGACAAGACTAAGCGTGTGCAGGGACAGGGCCGAGACAGAGCACGGGTAGTGACAGGAACGTGACCAAGCAGGTGCGGAGGCAGCTACCTTCTTGACCAGACAACGGCGCTGGTCACGTGTTCCCACGACACACTCGGTGACCAGGTCCGGAGAGAACCGCTTCTCCGGCCCTGGCTTTGAGCCCATCGTTGTGGAAGGTCAAACTCCCAGGCAGCTCTCTAACAGAGAGGGAGTGAGGCATGACTTCCTGCTCCGGTATCCAGGGCACTGAGGCCCGGACTGAGAGACCTGTGAGTCTCTTTGTTTCCCTCCCGGACCTTTTCGGCCTTCCCGCTGGGTCGTCTGGTTAATCTCCTCCATGCCGTGAGGGCCCGTCTCCTTTTCTTCCTGTAAGATCCAGACCCCGAAAGCCGGGGCCTGTGGGCTGCAGGCCTGTTCACGTCTGGGTTACCTCAAGCTTCTCCTCCGGGCCTCCTTGTTAGCAGCCGGGAGTCTGTCCTGATCATCCAAACCCACGGGTCTCTCCACCGTCACCTGATCTGGCAGCTTTCCGGACTACTCCCGGCCACCGAGGGCCTTGCTGGAATTTAACTGTCTTTTAACGTCTCCCACGTTCCCGGGCAGTGGGAGCAGGAGGCGGCTCCGAGGTGAATCCCTGGAGGCTCCAAAGGGAAATAAACTATAAGCAGGTGGGCCACCCAACCCCTGGTCTCCCAGCTCCCTCTGAGGCAGCCGACAGCTTCTCTGGAAACTGATTGTTCCCGGCTCAGCGGGTCAGCGGAGGGAGCCTTCTCAGATGGATGATTTTCATCTCAACGGTGTCTCTGAAGGTGGTCCCCAAAGCCACGGGCCCGCCCTATCCCGCAACAAATCCACCCCTCCAGAAATAAAATCCAGTCTCTTCTTCTCCGGGTGTGCGTGTGGGCTTTTCTCTGTGCCACCAGGATTCCACCGAGCTCCCCGGGCCAGTCTCGTTCCCCACTAGGATCAGAGTCGTGGGTTGGAGACACAGAGCCGGGAGATTTGGGGGACCCCATCTCCCTCCTCAGGCTCCCCCTCCCCTGGGCGGGTGTGCCACGGTTTTTTTTTTGAGGATCTAAAGTGGGTGGTCAGCTAGACCCTGCCATTTTGGAACTGTTCTAACTAGATGGAGTCTCTGGGCAGGACTGGTCGGGGCGGGGAGGGACAGAGAGAGGGGAAAATACAGTCTCTGCCTCCTAAGGAGTGTAGTCTGTCAGGACAACACATGTGTATACGCACACGCACCGAGGGGAGGGCAGAAGGAGGGGAAAAGGTCCAGGGGAGCAGGTCTGAGGTGAAGGAAGAGATGGGGGTTGTTGAAGTGTTTCTCCCCCATCTCATCCTCCCTCTTCTCATCTCCGCAGCCCCAGACAGCGGGGATCCCTGGCGGAATCGAGCGGCGGGAGAGCCGTCGACAACTGTGTGACCTTCAATAGGTCTCTTAACTTCTCTGGGCCTCAGTCTCCTCATCTTTAAAAAGAGGATGAAACGCCTTATAGGGATGTTGGGAAGACAGAAGGAATCTTGGGTGGGAAAGCATTTTTAGAAACATGCAAAAAGCTCTGCAGAAAAACAAGGGATCGAAACCACAGTAACGCAGCGAATGACAGGGACCACCTGGTTTCCAGAAGCCAACAGCAGCTCAGGGGGCCTCGAGAGCCCCTGCATCTAGTGTCGCGGTCCCCGGCCTTGCCCGGCCGGTCCAGTTAAAGGGAGGACCCAGTTCCAGCCCTCCAGGGGGTGGGGACACCAAAGGAGACCCTCATCCCCCAAACTGTGGAAGGGTGCCTCAGTAGGAAAGTGGGTGACCATGTTGTCTTTCTAAAGGGAGAGAGTAGCCCTGCAAAAAATCCTGTTGCCATTCATACATTCAGTGGTATTTACTAAGCGCTTGGGAAAGCCCAGTTCAACAATAAAGAGTGACGATTCCTGCCCACAGTGAGCTCACCGTCTAGGTCAGGAGGAGGCCCGGCCCAGAGCCAGGCCTGATTACAGAATCCAGTGCTTTGGAGGTCTCACGTCCCCCCGGGGCCGGTGGCTAGCTGAACCAAGCTGGGGATGTTGGCTAGTCTGGCCAGCTCCCTGGCCAGAGACGTGGGCCGAATGGAGTGGCGAAAGAATCCTCTGAGGCTGGAGTTTTTCTGTTTGTCTGTTTGCTTTAAATGGTATTTGTTAAGAGCTAACCATGTACCAGCCACTGTTCTAAGCGCTGGGGTAAATACAAAGTTGGACAGAGTCTATGTCCCACATGGGGCTCACATTCCCCCATTTTACAGATAAGGTAAATGAGGTATAGAGAAGAGAAGTGACTTGTCCAAGGTCACACAGCAGATCAGTGGTGGAATACTCAGTCCTTCTGACTCCCAGGTGTGGGCTCTATCCACCAGGCCACACTTCTTCCATGAACATCCTACCTCTTGCCGGGCAACGCTCACTCGGAGGCTCCCACGGGATCAGGGCCGCCAGCCAGCCAGACCCCAGAAAGCATAATGATAATAACATTTGTATTTGTCAAGTGCTCACTCTGTGCCCGGCACTGTAATAAGCACTGGGGCGCATAGATGCGAATAGGGTTGGAACCAGACCCTGTCCCACACAGTCTTAAACCCCATTTTACACATGAGGTAACTGAGGCCCAGAGAAGTGACGTGACTTGCTCAAAGTCACACGGCAGACAAGAGGCGGAGTCAGGATTAGAACCCAGGTCCTTCTGACTCCCAGGCTCTATCCACTAGACCACAAGGGCTGGAGGCAGGGGAGAGGCAGAGGGCTGGTGCCGCCGTTCAGAATGTCTTGGGAGTGATTTGCCCCCGGGGCCCCTCACATCCTCTGAGCGAATCTTAGCCATCGACACCAAGTCAGGGCTGGCCTGAGGCGGCCAAAACCTAGAGGCCAGAAATGACTCTCTTCTCTAAACCGTAAGCTCCTTATAGGCGGGGAGCATGTCTGCTAATTCCAATTTATTGTACTCTCCCAAGCACTTAGTACAGTGTTCTGCACATAGTAACTGCTCAATAGATACCATTGATTAATTGACCGATGGAATGATTCTCTTATCCGAGGATGGAGGCGGGGAGCTGATCAGGTGGGGAGAACGTTGTGCCGTTTGGACACTGGGGTCTCTGGGGTGATGCCCCCCCCCCCCCAGCCAGTTTCCCCCCTGCCCTCCTCCATCCCAGACCCCTCTGTGGGGTCAAGGGAATAACGCTAGTGATTTTAGGCTTGGGCTTCTCCAAACCAAAAAGAAATAAGGCAGTGGGTCAAAAACTATTATTATTATTATTATTAACAGTAATAATAATAATTATGGTATTTGCTAAGAGCTTACTATGTGCCAGGAGGATCCAAGCCTGGGGTGGATACAAGCAAATTGTGTTGGACACAGTCCCTGTCCCTGTGGGGCTCACAGTCTCAATTCCCATTTTACAGATGAGGTAACTGAGGCGTAGAGAAGTTAAGTGACTCGCCCAAGGTCACACTGTAGACAAGGGGTGGAGCTGGGATTAGAACCTTCTGACTCCCGGGCCCACGGTCTATCCACAACACCATATTTCTCTGTGAACTCGGCTTTCTTCTGCATCGAGACTGGAATAGGTCCCTCTCCGGCCCGCTCCACCCCAGCGACCTCAAGAGCTTCAGGCTCATCCCGCCCAGAGTTACATCCCTAAAATGCAGCAGGTTCTGGGGAGTTGACCAACTCTCAATTATCTGCCTTCGAAGGGGATCAGAAGAGCCCAGCTGAGACCCACAAATGTCAGTTTACCCGACTGGTTCACACTCTCCCCCCACACCCTGCCCCTATTCGATTTCCCATCCTTTTCTCTATAATAATAATAATAATGTTGGTATTTGTTAAGCACTTACTATGGGCCCAGCACGGTTCTAAGCGCTGGGGTAGATACAGGGTAATCAGGTTGTCCAACACGGGGCTTACAGTTTTAACTGAAGCACAGAGAAGTGACTTGCCCAAGGTCACCCAGCAGACAAGTGGCAGAGCTGAGATTAGAACCCGTGTCCTCTGACTCCCAAGCCCGGGCTCTTTCCACTAACCCACGCTGCTTCTCTGTGCTGCGTGAAGGAAGGAAGAAGAGAGGAGGAAGAGGACAATTCCATCTCCTCCAAGAGGCCTTCCCAGACGAAGCCCCACTTTTCCTCATCTCCCACTCCCTTCAGCCTCATCCCGACTTGCTCTCTTTGCTCTTCCCCTTCTCCCCCTCCCCAGCACTTATGTGTATATTTGTATTTTCATTTATTTATATTGTTGTCTGCTCACTTGTGTTGATGTCTATCTGCAGACTGCGAGCTCCTTATGGGCAGGGACTGTCTCTCTTTATCGCCGTACTGTACTTTCCCAAGTGCTTAGTCCAATGGCCTGCACGCGGTAAGTGCTCAACAAATACGATAGAACGAATGAAGGAGGAGAAGGAGGAGGATGAGGAGGAAGAAAAGGAGGAGGAGGGGAAGGAGGAGGAGGAGGAGGAAGAGGACGGGGTCAAGGGGAACGTAGAATAGTTGAGAGTGAACTAGAGAAGCAGCGTGACTCAGTGGAAAGAGCCCGGGCTTGGGAGTCATGGGTTCGAATCCCGGCTCTGCCACTTGTCAGCTGTGTGACTGTGGGCGAGTCACTTAACTTCTCTGGGCCTCAGTTCCCTCATCTGTAAAATGGGGATTAAGACTGTGAGCCTCACGTGGGACAACCCGATTACCCTGTATCTCCCCCAGCGCTTAACAGATACCAACACTGTTATTATTAATGCTCTGCACGCGGTAAGTGCTCAATAAATACGATAGAATGAATGAAGGAGGAGAAGGAGGAGGAGGAAGAAAAGGAGGAGGAGGAGAAGGAGGAGGAGGGGGTCAACGGGCACGTAGAATAGTTGAGAGTCAACTAGAGTAGCAAGCGAGGAACGCAGCGGCTTGGGTTGGGGCCGTCATGGACCGTGAGCAACTTGGCCGAGAGGCAGGTTAGACGTACCGAAGGCCGCCTGTAACCCGGTGTTCGCGGAACTGCCTGGAGAAACAGGTTAGTCCCACGCTGGCCCCCAGGAAGCCTGGGGTGGTTGAGGGCCTCAAGATAAGGGAGCCAAGGGACTCTGGCCTCTCTGGCTCAAGATCAAGATTTTGCAAGAGATCCTTCGGCCTCGCTCCTGGTCTGCAAGGCGGTCAGTCGGTCTCTCAGTCGGTCGAGCAAATTTACCCAACGCTTACCGTGTGCAGAGCACCGTACTAAGCACTTAACTATTAATGATAATAATAATAATAATAACTGTGGTATTTTTAAGTGCTTATTTGGGGCCAGGCACTGTACTAGGCGTTGGGGTAGATACCGATTTGTCAGGTTGGACATAATGCCTGTCCCTCCTGGGGAGCACAGTTCCAATCCCCATTTTTAACAGATGAGGTAACCGAGGCCGAGATGTTAAGTGACTTCCCCAAGGTCACCCGGCGGAAAAGTGGCGGAGATGGGATTAGAACCCACATCCTACTGACTCCTAGGCCCGTCGTCTACCCGCCAGGGCATGAATTTAAAATCCGATGACTGGACCTCCTGAAGGGAAAAGCAGGGTGGCGTTTGGGCGTGATCGTTGACTTCTTTAACCCTGCATTGATGTCAGCAGGTCTTCGCCCACTGACTTCAGTAAATGCCATTTCTCTCTTTTCTTCTGGCGAGGAAACCCGGCTGTGTCACGCGCCTTGGATCCCCAGTCCACCGAGGGACCGAACTCCGAGCCCGGCTCTCGGCCGCAGCGTGGGCCAGGTCCAGCTTTTACTGTTACTCCCAGGATGGCAGGGGTGGTTTTGTAGGGGCAGAGACGATGCAGGGAGATCCAGGGCTGGGGGCCGGGGCATGGGAGGGGCCAGAGTCAGACTGGGAGGGTGGGGGGCAACTTGGACCGTTTCCAGGACTTTGAGGGCCTCAGGGGGAGGGCGGAATTAATCCCCCCCCCCTGACCAAAACCACTCTGGCATCACCAAGGGACGTGACCGAGGGGTCCGCTGACCGCCGGGCACGGGGACCACTGGGGAGGTATGAATCTCACACAGATGGCGCCCACCATCCGAGCACCCCGGACAGGCTCTCGGCTGTCTGACTGCCCTCCAGGCCCCAGGATGCACTTCCTCCTTTTCCGGGAGCCGGCCCCGCCTTGACCACATAATAATAATAATAATGTCGGTATTTGTTAAGCGCTTACCGTGTGCCGAGCACTGTTCTAAGCGCTGGGGGGGGATACAGGGTAATCAGGCCCCACGCGGGGCTCACAGTCTTAATCCCCTTTTTCCAGATGAGGTCACTGAGGCACAGAGAAGTGAAGTGACTTGCCCAAAGTCACACAGCTGACAAGCGGAGGATCCGGGATTAGAACCCATGACCTCTGACTCCTAAGCCCGGGCTCTTTCCACCGAGCCACGCTGCCTCTCTACATGTCTCTTCTCTCTCTGTTCTCGCGACTTGGGTTCCAATCCCGGCGCCACCACCTGTCAACTGTGTGACCTTGGGCAAGTCACTGAGGTGCTCTGTGCCTCAGTCACCTCATCTGTAAAATGGGGAGTAAGACTGTGACCCCCTCATGTGGGACAACCTGATTACCTTGTAGTTACCCCCGTGCTTAGTACAGCGCTTGGCACATAGTAAGCTCTTGATCAATGCCGTCATTACTATTATTATTTGGAGAAGCCGCATGGTCTGGTGGATAGAGCATGGGACAGAAGGTCATGGGTTCTAATCCCCGCTCTACCACCTGTCTGCTGTGTGACCTCGGACGAGTCGCTTCACTTCTCTGTGCCTCAGGTCCCTCATCGGGAAAATGGGGAAGGAGTCTGTGAGCCCCGCGCGGAACAGGGACCCCCGTCCAGCCCGGTTTCCCTTGTATCCGCCCCAGTGCTTAGTGTAGTATCCGGCACATAGTGAGTGCTTAACAAATACCACAACGATTCAGGATGGGCTGCTTTTCACTTCACAGCTCTGGATCCTCTTCAGCTACCTGCCTCCGTTCGGCACCTCCATCCCACAGTCTCCAGGAGAGGGAATGTGAGCCGGTTGTTGGGTAGGGATTGTCTCTATTGCTGAATTGTTTTTTCCAAGCGTTTAGTACAGTGCTCTGCACACAGTAAGCGCTCAATAAATGCGATCGAATGAATTGAATGGAAGAAGCCCTGCTCTCTCTCTAGTCAGGCTGCCATGGGAAGCAGTGTGGCTCAGTGGAAAGAGCCCGGACTTGGGGGTCAGAGGTCGTGGGTTCTAATCCCGGCTCTGTCGCTTGCCAGCTGTTGACTTTGGGCAAGTCACTTAACTTCTCTGGGCCTCAGTGACCTCATCTGGAAAATGGGGATTAAAACCGTGAGCCCCAGGTGGGACAACCTGATCACCTTGTAACCCCCAGCGCTTAGAACAGTGCTTTACACATAGTAAGCGCTTAACAGATACCACCATTTATTTATTTTTTTTATTTTACTTGGCAGGGGTGGAATGAAGTGCAGAACGGGGTAAAGAGGCAGGGAGAAACAGGACCAAGGAGTCACGAGTGCCCACTCTACCAGCAGCCTGGCACCAACATGACTTTGCCCGGCCCCTTCTAGGGGTCCCACACATAATCAGTGTGGCTCAGTCAGGGAAAGAGGCCCATCCTCGCCTGATGACTGTACCTTGTTATTGCTCAGGGTCAACGGCCACAAAATCTGTAGAAAGAGGAAGCTTCAGGTGCCCACTGGACTGGACGAGGCTCCTTCTTCACTGCTGCCCTTCTCTTCCTCTCCTGTCCCCCAGCTCACCTCCAAGACGGCCAAGAGGAACCCAGTGCCAGTCCCCTGGGAGTGGGTTAAAAATTTATTTATCCACTCAGTAGTGATTTTTCATCTACTTCAACCCCCTTCAAGTCATCGATGTAGGACCGCTCGACCCCACCGTTAGACTAAAAGCTTCTCGAAGGCCAGGAACGCATCCAGTTCTTCCTCGGCCCGTATCCCAAGTGCCCGGGGCACTCGGTTCGGTCGATCCCGGAGGGGGTGATGCTTGTGGTGGTGATGATGATGAAGATGGTGGTGATGATCCTGCTTAAATCCTGCCTGGATACGTGCAATGGTGAGGAACGAATGCCCCGTCTCTTCCAGGCCCCTGACCCCTTTCCTCCCCTCTCCGCAGTCTCACACGGTCCCTTGCCATCGGCTCGCCTTCTGCCCCTGGGTTCCCTATCCCTTACCCTCTGGTCCCGCCCAGGGAGGGCAGGGTGGAGTCGTGGTCCACGGAGTGCTTGTTCCTGGGCCTTTTCTTCAAGGCCTCGTGTCTCTCTGCCAAGTCCTTCCCCTCCCTCCCGTGAGAGAGTCTCAAGACTGTTCCCCTCCCCGCCCTTCTCTACGGGAGGCCCTTCATGCTCAGTCGTCCAGCCGTTGGGGGAGGTGAAGCCGGGGAGCCAGGTGCTCAAGGGAAGGGGTGAGGAACTGGGCAGACTGTGTGGGCCACAGGGGGCCCAATTAGGATGGTCCAGCTGACAGACTGGCTATGGGACGGCAGGGAGGGGGACCCTGAGATGACCTCAGCGGGGAGGGTTTGGGACAAGGGGAAAATTTTGCTTAAATAAATTACAGACCAAACACAAGTGATGCCCAGTGCCCCGTCCGACCCTCCCTCCCCGGGGGCCCTCAGGTCCGCTGCTTCCAGCTGGGCCTTTGGGAGGGAGGGGGTCACCGGAAGAGGGATCCCGCAGGCCCCAGCGGTCACTACTTCATCGCCAGGAGTTTGAAGCTGTCGTCCAGGATAGACCTCCGATTTCTCCTCAGCCTCCTCTGCCTGCGTTGGTACCAGACCATGGCGGCCAGGGCCACGGTCATGAGGAACAGGATGACCCCCGAGACCAGCAGTCCGATGGTCAGCAACTGGGCGTTCTGCTCGGCCATTTCTAATCCCAGCATCCTCACCTGGCCCTGCTCGCTGCCTGCAGGGGCCGCAGAGGTCGCTGAAACAGAGAGGGGATGAGGGAGGGCGCGATCCAGAATCAGCGAGGAGGCAGACAGCCATTCTCCCCGGGGTTCAAATCCCTCACGATCCCCTTCGAGTCTGGGACGGCCCACGTGGATGACTTATCCAGGGTCAACCCTGAGTCAAGGGTGGGACCCGGAAGGACGGCCAACCCAGAGGCAGACGCCGCGGTCCCGGGCCCCTTAGCTTCTCTGTCTGGCTTTGCCAGCGGGAAGGCGTTTCCTCTGCTGAGTGATCAGCTGACCACCCATGGGCCCTCAGGCTGGCTTCATGGGCTTGCTCCACGTGTTCCGGGCACGGTGACCCAGGAAAGTGGAAAGATCTTGGCACGCTAGCCTGGGAGAGGGGGCGGGGTAGTCGGGTAGGGTCCCCACCCCTGCTCGCCCTTCCCGGGGACCGTAGTCACTCCCACCACCACCATCCTCTGAGACGCCACTGTAGTCCTCCGGCCTTGGCTGGTTGGAGGATGGAAAGAGGGAGGAGGAAGAATAAACTAGGCCTGTACGGCTTCTACCTGAAAGGGTTCTGTAACTGGCTCTGTCCTAGGAGAAAGCGGATTTAGTCCTTCTCTGCCAGCCTTTCCATACTACATACACCCAGCACACACCCATGCTCCAGGAGGGCCATGGAGGCCTCTCACCCAAAGGGAGGAGGCAAAAAAGGGTATGTGAGCCTGGGTCAGGGAAACAGGATCAATAGTGCCCACTCCCAAGACCATGCCCAGAACTCCCAGGGCCCCTACACATATCCAAGGGGCATGGACAGGGTAAGGGATCCATCCTCGACCAGTGTCGTACCTATTTCCTGAGCGGGATCGATGACCACTGATTCTGTAGAAAGAGGAAGAGGATTAGTGTCTCAGCCACAGTCAGTGGCAGCGTCTCACCTCGTCTCTGAGCACCTGTGCCCTGTTTCCTCCAGGATGCCCCTTTCTGCTCCAGCCCCACCGGGACAGCCAGACAGCAGGTCCACTTCTAAAAACTCGGATCACCCTGCCCTGCCCTGGAAGGCCTCAGACCGCGTGTCGGATCAGCCCACGTCAGAACCATTCATTCATTCAATAGTATTTATTGAGCGCTTACTATGTGCAGAGCACTGTACTAAGCGCTTGGAATGAACGAGTCGGCAACAGATAGAGACGGTCCCTGCCGTTTGACGGGCTTACGGTCTGATCGGGGGGAGACGGACGGACGAGAACAATGGCAGGTGAGTGGCTGAGCTGGAATTAGAAGCCAGGTCTCCTGTCCCCCAATTCCCAGGCTCTTTCCGCTAGATCACGCTGCTTCGCATTTAATCTATCAGGGTACGTTGTCTGTGGGTCGGTCCCAGCTCCCATGATAACAATAATAATTGTGATATTTGGTGTTCGTTAAGCGCTTCTGTGGGCCAAGCAAATTGGGTTGACACAGTCCCTGTTCCACATGGGTCTCACGGTCTCAATCCCCATTTTACAAGTCAGGTAACTGAGGTCCAGAGGCGTGAAGTGACTTGCCCAAGGTCACACAGCAGACAAGTGCGGAGCAGGTGTTAGAACCCATGACCTTCTGACTCCCAGGCCCGTGCTCTATCTACTACGTCATGTCACTCAGGGCTCCTTGGGGATGCGGACAGTGTATGTTCCATCTCCCCCTCTGGATCGGGGGCTCCCCGAGGGCAGGACCACTCCCGACCCATCTCCAAAACCAATCTGGGACACCCCGAGGGCCGGGACCGTGTCCATCCATACGCTCTACTAGTCCGGGGCACTCCGAGAGCAGGCCGAGCCATGTCTGTTCCATCCCCTTAGCGGACCCCCCCCGGGCTGGGCCATGTCCATTTCATCCCCCCAGTGAACACCTGGGCCGGGCTGCGTCCGTCCCGTCCCTCACTGGAACCCCTGGGTTGGGCCATGTCTGTCCCATCCCCCTCCTGGACTCCCTAGGCCGGGCTGTGTCTACCGCATCACCCCCGCTCGGACCGGGGCCTCCCTGGGGTGAGAGTCTGCGCTCTAACTGGGATCCCCGATGGCCGCCCCAAGCTCTGCCCCGATGGCGCTCAGCATACGCCTGCTGACTGGCTGCCAGGAGATCCTGGGCAACTTCCGCCCCTCCCCTACACCACCCACCCCTCACCCACCTACTCGGATCTCCTACCTTTTCTGGGTAGGACGGTGAAGAGACCCTCCATGCCAGCGTGGATGTGGTCGGCCACGTGACAGTGCAGCAGCCAAGTCCCGGGGTTGCTGGCCAACATCTCCACCACCTCAAAGGTGCCAGGGAACAGATCCACCACATCTGCCCGATGAGTCTTTCCGTTCTACTGGGGCCGGGGACATAGTCAGCCACCGGAGGGTCCCCGAGGGCTCTCGAGAGCCCCGGGGCCCAGCCTTCCACCTCGGGGCAGCAAAGCCGTCAGACTTACAGATACCTCAGACTGGAAGCGACCGTGCCTCTGCTTCCAGTCTGGAAGGAGCCTACGGCTCCCTGTTCAGGGACTCCCCTCCCTCAGCAGGGATGGGAACTCTGGTCCACCATTTCCTAGCCTAAACCCTCCCTCTGGTTCGGCCTAGTCTCCTGCCCCACAGCAGCAGGCCTCCAGGCTCTAGGCCTTCTCTGACCTTCTCTCCCTCGTCCCCGGCTACTTGCCATCGCATCCGAAAAGGCTGATCCCGGCTCACCTGGACCTGAGAGACCGACTTCAACTTTGGGGGACCTCAAGGGATCCCCATCCTTGGTGAGGGAAACATTGCTCTGGTACCTTCCATCACCCCATCCTAAATCCTCTCCCTTTATACAACCACGCTGATTTTCCCCTTTCTTCCATCCCAGAAATAAACCCACTGCCCAGACTGGGTGAGGGAGGACCAGAGAGCGGGGTGGGGTGGGGGCGGGGGTTGCAACATCCCCAAGGACCCCTGGTAGAGAACACCATTCCTCCGAACCTTCTTCTGGGCCCAGCTGTAGCCCAGGCCTCAGGCCTCCCTCCCCCCGAACCCCGCGGCCAGGCCGCCAGCCCGTGCTGCTCACGCGATAGAGGACGCTCTCGGCGTGGAAGTGGACAGTGTGGAGGTCGATGTCTTGACCCATGGCCAGCAGGTACCAGCTCACTCTCTCTCCCTGGTGCATGGTCAGGCCCGGCAGGTTGGCATACAGCTTCCCGTTGATGGCTGCAGAGGAGGTACAGAGGGATGAAGATGAGGATAGAAGAGGAGGGGGTGACCGGTGGCCAAAGCCCTGGCCATTAAGCTTTGCATTCCACAAGCTTCTCCTACCCTGGGCTCTTTCCGGATGGCCCGTACAGAGCGTGGACCGAATCCTGATGGTTCTGGAAGTACAAAGTCCCCAAATCCAGAAACCAGGACACAGACGAGCTCTTCTGGGAAAAATCTTGAGCATATCCCACCCAGCGACCCTCTGGAGCAGGGCAAGTCAGTTAGGGTCCTGACCCAAGCCCCTCGGGGCAAGGAAAGGCCTAGGAGACCTTGATTAAGCCTTAGAAATGCCTCCTGCCTCTTCTCTATCCCCCCACCTGTACTTCTCAGCAAATCAAAGCAACTGTCCCCTTTCTGACTTCTCAGTGGCTCCTTCCCCACTGCTTTCAAGCTTGCCCAAGTATCCCTTGGCTCCAGGGCACCTTCCAGTTATCACCCCATCTCCCTCCCTCCTATCATTCCTCTATAAAGTCTCTGAATGAGTTGTCAACACTCACCGCCTCCACTTCCTCTCCCCCGACCCTCTCCTTGATCCCCCGCCATCTGCCTTCCACCCCTTCCGCTCCATGGAAATGGCCCCCTTTAAGGTCCTCAGTGATCTCCTTGCCAAATCTAACGGCCTCTACCCTATCCCAATCCTCCTCGACTTTTCTGTTTTTTCCGACACCGTGCACCACATGGCCTTCTCCTGGAAACACTACCTAATCTCGGCTTCGCTGACACTGTTCTCTCCTGATTCTCCCATCACTCCGGCCATTCCTTCTCAGTCTCTTTCTCAGGCTCCTTCCCCACCTCCCTCCCCTTAATCATGGGATCCCTCATGGCTCAGTTCCGGCTCTCCCATGCTCCATCTTGGCTTACTCATTTGTTCCCACAGCTTCAACTACCATCTCTATACGGACGATTCCCAAATCTACCCCTCCAGCCCTGACCTCTCTCCTTGTCCGCACATTTCCTCCAGCCTTCAGGACAGCTCTATTTCGATATCCTGCCGACATCTCAAACTTAACATGTCCAGAACAGAACTCATCTTCCGATCATCTTCTCACCCAAACCCTGTTCTCCTCGTGACTTTCCTATCCCTGTAGACAGCACCATCATTCTCTCCTTCAACCCACACATTCAATCTGTCTGTCAGTTTTACCTTCCAACGTCGCTGGAATCTGCCCTTTCTTCTCCATCCAAAATGCTCCCACACTAATCCAAGCCCACACTTATCCTAGCCCACCTCGACTACCGCATTAGCTTCCTCACTCCCTTCTTCAGTCCATACTTTGTTCTCCTGCCCGGGTTTTCTTCCTGAGAAACTGTTCAGTCCATATCTCCCCACTCGTCAAACACCTCCGGTGGTTGCTCATCCACCTCTGCATCAAGCAGAAACTCCTTACCTTCTACTTTAAGGTGCTTAATCAGCTCTCGCCCTCCTACCTCTCGCCTCGCCGATCTCCTACCGCAATCCGGCCCACACAGTCTGCTGTACTGCCAACCTACTGTCTGCACCTCGATCTCATCTATCTCACCACAGACCCTTTGCCCAGGGTCTCCCTCAGGGCTGGGACTCCCCCCTTCCTCATACCCGACAGTCGACCACTCACCCCACCTCCAAAACCTTCCTAGAATCACATCTTCTCCAAGAGGCCTTCCCAGACTAAGGCCTTCCGCCCTCCCTTCGTCTACTGCGCACTGGGCTGTCAACCCCTTAAACTATTTGATACTCACTCTATCACCACAGTACTTACACAAATATTCTTATATCTACTATGTACTACTAGTGTTATCTACTATGTACTGCTAGTCTTCTGTCCACAATAAGTGCTCTATGAATGCCACTGACTCATTAGTGAACCTGGAGCGGGAGAATCTTCCCAATGGGCTTGTGAGGGCCCTGTTCCATCACCACCCACTGGCCATCCCTGGAGGTCAGAAGATGGCTCATTCATTCGTTCATTCAATCCTATTTATTAAGCGCTTACTCTGTGCAGAGCACCATACTGAGCGCTTGGGAAAGTACAGTATAATAAACGGTAACAGTCCCTGCAGCTCCTCCCTCGGATCCCCCCCCACCCCCAGCACCCAGTTGTGTATCTGTTCAGGTGTGTGAGGATGTGTGTGTCCTGCCTCTCTCTTTAGGCTGTCTATCGCTCAAGGGTAAGCTCCCTCTAGACTGTAAGCTCTTTGTGGGCAGGGAAGGTGTCTGTTTATTGCGGTATCTTAGACTCCCAAGCGCACAGTGCAGTGCTCTGCACGCAGTAAGCGCTCGATAAACACGATCGAATGAATCAGTGAATGAATAGGGACCATGTTTCTCCTCCCTCCGATTCCCCTGCCAGCATTCAGTTGTGTATACGTGTATGTGCCTATGTGCACGTCCTGCCTCTCTCTTCAGGCTGTCAGTCTCTCGAGGGTAGGGACCGTGTCTCTCTGATTTCCTCCGACCTCAGCACCCACTTAGGGCTCTGCCCCCCCTTGCGCTGATGACACCCCTTGGACTAGCTGACCGACTATATCGGCGGCGGCTGCGACATTCCCGCTCTCCTCCCCGGGACCCTCCCCATCCGGAGCCGTTTCACGAAGTCCCCCGGGGTGGCAGGGGGTAGCTCACGGACCGTGCATCTTGTTGCTCTCAATGAAGGTCTCGTTTGGCAAGCTCGATCCGTCCGACTCCCGGCCGCCGTAGACGGCCACGTTCTCCTGCAGGTACCACGACTGGTTCTCGTCGAAGATGAGGAAGAGCAGGGCGAATTCCCGATCCATGTCTCTCCGCTTCCCGAGAGGGTCGAGGGTCCCCTTCCGGCAGATGGCCAGAGGCCCAACCAGGCCACTGTACATGTCCTAGGCGAGCGAGAGGGTAATGAAGCAGAGCGGCCACACGGCCAGCTGCTCCTGCTCCTCGGAGTTCAGGTCTGTAGACGACAAGCACGACAAGCCCAGAGCCGGCTTGACCCAGTGCCCGTCTCGCCCAGTGGCGCAGGCGGCAGAGAGCCAGGCAGAAGCAGCCACGCAGCTGGTCGCTAGGTGCTTACCTTGATGGGATCGACTGCTGAGTAATAGATCCAGGGGACGCAGGCCGAGTCGTCGGGGCCGGGCCCCGACTGCTCTGGGATGTTCCACTGGTACGTGATCACCTCACCTGGGGCAGGGAGAAGGGGTCAGCAGGTCCAGCTTGGGAGAGCGAGCCGGGAAGCCTGCCCCTACACCCCGGGGAACCTCCCCTGCTGGGGGGCTCCCCGAGAATCGACATGCCCCACTGTCCCGATTCTGCTTCTGCGCTGGTGAGGCTTCCTCTCACTTTCTGGGCCTCAGTTTCTCCTTCTGGGATACAGGAACACCCCCCTGTCTGAATCCACAGCTCCCAGGAGGGACAAGGACTCCGGGTGACAGGAGCTGGGACTCTAGGAGAAGCGGCACGGTGGAGTGGATAGAATCTTTCTAATCCCGGCTCTGCCCCTTGTCTGCTGTGAGACCTTGGGCAAGCCACTTCACTTCTCTGGGCCTCAGTTACCTCATCTGTAAAATGGAGATTGAGACCGTGAGCCCCATAGGGGACAGGGGTGGCGTCCAACCTGATTTGCTTGTATCCACCCCAGCGCTTAGTACAGTGCCTGGCACACGGTAAGTGCTTAACGATTCCACAATTATTATTACTATTATTATTAGGACGTGGATCCTTTGACCTCCGACTCTGCCCCTTCCCCACAGCGTCTCCAGCTGAGACAATGAGAATTTCCCCTGGGGACGCTGGGGACGGATTGGGAGTGTGGCCCAGTGGATAGAGAGCGGGCCTGGGAGTCGGAAGGACCTGGGTTCTAATCCCAGCTCTGTCGCTTGCCTTCTGTGTGACTGTGGGCAAGTCATTTTACATCTCCGTGCCTCAGTTACCTGGTCTGTAAAATGGGGATTAAGATTGTGAACCCCATGTGGGACAGGGACTGTGTCCAACCCGATTAGCTTGTTTCTACCCCAGCACTTAGAATGGTGCTTAGGATACAGTAAGCCCTTAACAAATGTCGTTATTATTATCATCAGTATTATTATTATTCATTCATTCAATAGTATGTATTGAGCGCTTACTAGGTGCAGAGCACTGTACTAAGCGCTTGGAATGTACAAATCGGTAACAGATAGAGACGGTCCCTGCCCTTTGACGGGCTTACGGTCTAATCGGGGGAGACGGACAGACGAGAACAATGGCAATAAATAGAATCGAGGGGAAGAACATCTCATTAAAACAATAGCAAATAAATAGAATCAGGGTGATGTACATCTCATTAACAAAATAAATAGGGTGATGAAGATATATACATTTGAGCGCACGAGTACAGGGCTGAGGGGATGGGACGGGAGAGGGGGAGGAGCAGAGGGAAAGGGGGGAGAAGAGGGTTTAACTGCGGAGAGGTGAAGGGGGGGTAGAAGGAGCAGAGGGAAAAGGGGAGCTCAGTCGGGGAAGGCCTCTTGGAGGAGGTGAGCTTTGAGTAGGGTTTCGAAGAGGGGAAGAGAATCAGTTTGGCGGAGGTGAGGAGGGAGGGCGTTCCGGGACCGCGGGAGGACGCGGCCCGGGGTTCGACGGCGGGACGGGCGAGACCGAGGGACGGTGAGGAGGTGGGCGGCGGAGGAGCGGAGCGTGCGGGGTGGGCGGTGGAAAGAGAGAAGGGAGGAGAGGTAGGAAGGGGCAGGGTGATGGAGAGCCTCGAAGCCTAGAGTGAGGAGTTTTTGTTTGGAGCGGAGGTTGACAGGCAACCACTGGAGGTTTTTAAGAAGGGGAGTGACAGGCCCAGAGCGTTTCTGCAGGAAGATGAGCCGGGCAGCGGAGTGAAGAATAGACCGGAGCGGGGCGAGAGAGGAGGAAGGGAGGTCAGAGAGAAGGCCGACACAGTAGTCTAGCCGGGATATTACGAGAGCCCGTAGCAGTAAGGTAGCCGTTTGGGTGGAGAGGAAAGGGCCGATAAAGGGACAAGCTCCCATGAGTCCCCAAATCTCTTGCAGCGGATGTGTGCCCTCTAATGGAGACAGCAGTCTTCGGTCCGGGGCAGGAGCCAAGCTTGGACAGGAGGGCAGGGGTTTGCAGAGCCTTTCCCAGAGAAGCGGGTGGGCTCCAGCCTAGCCACTAGCCCTCCCTCAAGCTGCCTCACAGGGGGCAGCTACTTCAGAGCCGAAGAGTCCTGCCCCACCACAGAATGAATGCCCCAAGCCCATTATTTTTCAATGGTATTTAATAATAATTTAATAATATTAATAATATTGATGGCATCTGCTAAGCGCTTACGATGTGCCGGGGCGGATACAGGGTAAGGAGGCCGTACCACGTGCGGCTCACGGTCTCCATCCCCATTTTACAGATGAGGCAAGTGAGGCACAGAGAAGTGAAGCGACTTGCCCAAGTTCACAAAGCAGACAAGTGGCGGAGCTGGGAACAGAACCCACTACCTCTGACTCCCAAACGTGGGCTCTTTCCACTAAGCCACGCTGCTTCTTATTTGCTAAGCACTTACTATTGCCAGGCACTGAACTAAGGATACAAGCTAATCAGGTTGGCTACAGTCCCTGTCCTGCATGGGGCTGTAAAATCCCCATTTTACAGATGAGGTAACTGAGGCCCAGAGAAGTGAAGTAATAATAATGGTGACATGTGTTAAGCGCTTACTATGAGCCAGGCACTGTACCACGCACTGGGGTAGATACAAGGTAATTGGGTTGGACACTGACTCTGTCCCACACTGGGCTCACGGTCTCAATCCCCATTTTACAGATGAGGTAACTGAGATCCAGAGAAGCAAAGTGACTTGTCCAAGGTCACACAGCCGACAAGTGGCAGAGCCGGGATTAGAACCCAGGTCCTTCTGACTCCCAGGCCCATCCTCTCTCTATCCACCAGGCAATGCTGCTTCTCTTCCCCCGGCTCCCCGTGTTCCCGCTCCCCGAGGCGGCCCAAACGCGCAGTAAAGTGGTGCCAGACATAGAGGAACCAGGGGGAGGTGAATGGAGCTGACATCATTTCCGCTTGCGCTGAAGATGGGGTGCAACCGTCTCGGTCCCTCCGCCCCCACCTTCGCCCCGCTCACCGGGCTCGGCGTAGGGCACGTGGCTCCCTCCCTGCTCCAGCACCCCGTGCGCGTGCACGGAGAAGGCCCGGCTGGCCTGGTTCTTGAACACGATGGTCAGGATGTCACCCACCTCTCCTCGGAGCAGGGGCCCTGGGGAGGAAGGAGGGAGGGAAGGGCCTGTTTGCGGATGCAGTTCTCCTCTTTGAAAAAGAAAACGGAGAAGGAAAGCGGGTGGGGATGGGAGGGTCGGAAGGGGCCTTGGGACACTGGGCCCGCCGGCCGTCAGGGGACTCTCTCGGAGGCGGCCCGCTGCGACCCGCGGCTGCTCTTACCTAGAATTCCCAGGTGCTTCTCGGCGCTGGACCGGGGGCTGGCGGTGGTGAACGAGCCGTCTGTGTACTCCCTGTACACGGCCTTCTTGTACTTGGACCCCAGCAGCCCGCCTTCCTTGCTCAGAAAGACGTGGCCGTAGCTGGGAAAGACGAATGCCTCGTCACCGCTCCGGGGGCCCGACTAGGCCCCTGCCAACCCCCCCTGCCTGCCCCCCTCGCCCTGGCCGGCCGTATCCATCCGCTGTTGCCCTGCACTGCTTCCGACTCCTCGCCAACCTCTCGAGTTGGCAACAGACACGTAGGGGGCCGGAGGTAACGTTGGTATTTTTAACGTTGGTATTTGTTAAGCGCTTACTATGTGCAGAGCACTGTTCTAAGCGCTGGGGGAGATACAGCGTAATCAGATTGTCCCAAGCGGGGCTCACAGTCTTAATCCCCATTTTACAGATGAGGTAACTGAGGCGCAGAGAAGTGAAGTGACTTGCCCACAGTCACACAGCTGCCAAATGGCAGAGCTGGGATACGAACCCATGACCTCTGACTCCCAAGCCCGGGGTCTTTCCACTGAGCCACGCTGCTTCTCATGAGGTACCCCTCATGGCGTGGAGGAGGGTGGGTGGGTGGTGACCGCTGGAAATATGGAGCCACAGCACAGTGAGGGGGGATGGGGGCCTGGGGAGAGGGGCAAGTGAACGGCAGGGCACGGACTAAGGAGTAGAGATGGGGCTGCCTACGGGGGGATGGGTTTCCCCACCATCCACTCCTCCCCACTCACCTCTCCTTCCCGTCCTCACTGTGCCGTTCCCGCTCCCAACTCCGGTCCGGGGAATAGTCCCATTCCACCTCCTCGGCCATGATGTAGTAGGTCCGGGCGGCCTGGTAGCGTGGCCGGGCAGCAGGGGCATCGGGGCGGCACTGCTTGACGTTGTAGATGGCCTTCATCCCGGCCTGGAGGTGGCGGCCCGCTTGGCAGTAAATCTCAAAGGACCCTGGGGGAGCGAGAGGGGGTGGGGGACGGAGGGAGAGGGGTGCTGAGACCTCCTGGAGGGAACCCTTGTGAGCCCCCTCTGCCCTCCGTCCTCACCGCTGGCTTTAAAGCACTCAATCACCTTGCCCCCTCCTACCTCACCTCGCTACTCTCCTACTACTAGCCAGGCCGCACACTCTGCTCCTCCGGTGCTAACCTTCTCACGCTAACCTTCTCAGTGTGCCTCCACCTCGCCTATCTCGCCACCGACCCCTGGCCCACGTCCCGCCTCTGGCCCGGAACACCCTCCCTCCTCAAATCCGACAGAGAGTGACTCTCCCCCGCTTCAAAGCCTTATCGAGGCTATTCCCTCTCCCTTCTGCGTCGCACGGACTTGCTCCCTTTATTCAACCCCCCTCTCAGCCCCACAGCACTTATGTACATATCTGCCAAACGGGGATTCGATACCTCTTCTCCCTTCTACTTAGAATATGGGCCCCAAGTCTAACCTGATCATCTTGTATCTCCCCCAGTGCTTCTAATAATAATAATAGCGGTAAATGCTTACTATGTACCAGGCACTGGGCTAAATGCCGGGGTGGATTCAAGCAAACTGGGTTGGGCGCAGTCACTGTCCCATGTGGGGCTCCCAGTGTCAATCCCCAATTTACGGATGAGGTAACTGAGGCACAGAGAAGTGAAGTGACCTGCCCACAGCTGACAAGTGGCGGAGCCGGAATCGGAACCCACCACCTTCCGACTCCCGGGCCCATGCTCTGTCCACTACACCTTGCTGTCGAGTTAAGTGCTTAAGTAAACAGGAGCGTGGCCAAGTGGATAGAGCACGGGCCTGGGAGTCAAAAGCATCTGAGTTCTAATCCTGGCTCCTCCTCTTGTCAGTTGCGTGACCTTGGGCAAGAAACTTCCCTGCGCCTCGGTCACCTCATCTGTAAAACGGGGATTAAGAATCTGAGCCCCATGTGGGACATGGAGTGTGACCAACCTGATTACTTTGTATCTACCCCAGTGCTTAGAACAGTGTCTGCCACATAGTAAGCGCTTAGCAATACCATAAAAACCTTATTTATAATTATTTTTACAGCTAGGTTAGTTTGAGGGCCACAGGGGGCTGGGGGCCAGACTTGGGGTGGCGGGGAGACCATGGTGCCTTGGGACTGGGATTGAGAGGGGCTGAGGGAATACAAAATAATTGTGGTATTGTTAAGTGTTTATTATTTGTCAAGTGTTTTCATAATAATAATAAAAAATGATAATAATAATAGTAGGGTTTGTTCAGCACTTGCTATGTGCCAGGCACTGGGGTGGAAACCAGCTAACCAGGTTAGACACGGTCCCTCTCCCACAAGGGGCTCACGGTCTTAATCCCCATTTTACAGGTGATGTAACTGAGGCACAGAGAAGTAAAGTGACTTGCCCCCAGTCACATGGCAGATAAGTGGCCGAGCTGGGATTAGAACTCAGGTCCTTCTGACTCCCAGGCCCGGGATCTATCCACTAGCCCACGCTGCTTCTTTTTATTAAGTTTTGGGGTAGATGCGAAATAATCAGGTCTCACGTGGGGCTCCCAGTCTAAGTAAGATGGAGAACAGGCAGTGAATCTTCATTTTACAGTTGAGGAAACTGAAGCACGGAGAAGGGAAATGACCTGCCCAGAGTCACACAAGCAGGCAAATGGCAGAGACACACGAAAGGGAAAAGGAAGCTATAAAATGGTTGGAGGACAACTGCCAACAAAATTAATCGGTCTTAACCGCCCAATCACTGACACCTGATTCCTCTCCAAACTCCTTTGTTCATAATAATAATAATAATATTGGTATTTGTTAAGCGCCTACTAGGTGCTGAGCACTGTTCTAAGTGCTGGGGTAGAAACAGGGTCATCAGGTTGTTCCACGTGAGGCTCACAGTTAAACCCCATTTTCCAGATGAGGAAACTGAGGCAAAGAGAAGTGAAGTGACTTGCCCACAGTCACACAGCTGACAGGTAGCAGAGCCGGAATTCGAACCCATGACCTCTGACTCTCAAGCCCGGGTTCTTTCCACTGAGCCACGCTGCTTCTCTATGGTATTTGTTAAGTACTAAAGTAATCAGGTTAGACACAGTTCGTCTCCCACATGGGGCTCGGATTCTCAATTCCCATTTTACAGATGGGGCACAAGCATGTTAAGTGTCACCTAGCAGAGCTGGGATTAGAACCCAGGTCCTTCTGTCTCCCAGGCCCGTGCTCTACCCACTAGGCCAAGCTGCCTGCCCTCTTTCCTTGATCCTATAGCTTCTCGAATCACGTTCCTGAAGTCCTCCCCTCCTCAAAAATCTCTAGTAGCTCCCCATTCCTCTTCAAAGAAAAAGCTCCCGACGGCTGGCCTCAAGGCGCCACGGCAGCTGTTCCGCTTCACCCCGGCCTACGCCCTCTCTGTTCTTCCCAAGGCCTCCTCTGAGCTGCCTTTCACTTGCCACCCTCCCCTCGCCAACCTATTGCTGGTGATGATGATGATGATGGTATTTGTTGAGCGCTTACTGGGAGCCAATCGCCGTTCTGAACGCTGGGGTGGATACAAGGTAACCTCTCTCGCCGCACAGAACTTTCAACCCCAGCAAGTCTGCCAAACCCCGAAAACCTACTGAAAAAGCTATGTCCTCCAGGAAGCATTTCCTGATGAATCCCCCGCCCTGGGCACGCCAGCCCCTCTGCCCGGGAGGGGGCTGGCTCACCCTCATGGGCACCGGGGCACAGGGGACGTGAGCAGTGGCTCCAGAGCTGGAGGAGGGGCCACCTCGGTAGCCACTACGTTCTCCGCCGCCTATTTTCGGGATTCTTACTGAGCCCGCTCACTAAGCGAGATGCCTTGGGTGGATCTTTAGACAGAAGCCTTTGACACCGGTGGCCCGGCCCAAGTTCCCGTGCCTCCAGCCAATTCACCCCGTCACCGTGGTGAGGTGTGGGTTGCTCTATGCGTCCAGTATCGCACTCTGTCCCAGGACCCGCCGATTATCAACTGAGAAGCCGCTTGGCTTACTGGATAGAGCACGGGTCTGGGAGTCAGAAGGACCTCGGTTCTAATCCCGGCTCTGCTACACGCCTGCTGCGTGTCCTTCCACAGGTCACTTCACTTTCCTGGGCCTCAGTTACCTCACCTGGAAAATGGGGATTAATGTGGAGCGGGGACTGTGTCCATCCTGATTAACTTGTATCTACCCCAGGGCTTGTCACATAGTAAGCCCTTAACAAGTACCATAATGATTAATTATCAATTACCAGTCTCTGAGCACATTCGTGCTCAGCGCTACGTGTGATACATACGCATATGTCTGGTCAGTCGATCATTTATTCTGCTTTCTCATCCAAACACATTTGTGCTACTAACTACCGCAATCTTCGTTTTTCCTCCTGCTCCTACCATTTGCAAAATGTGACTCCCCTAGTAGATTGTAAGCTCTCTGAGGGTAGGGAAACTGTGTTTTTCTCCTGGGGTCCTGACCCAGTCACTTAGTACTCTGCTCCCAGTAGGCGCTCCATCAATCAATCAATCGATGGTATTTATTGAGCGCTTACTATGTACAGAGCAGTGTAGCAACCGCTTGGGAGAGTCCATTAAAACAGAGTTGCTGGATGCATTCCCTGCCCACAACAAGCTTACAGGCTCGGGGGCAGTGGGGGAGAGAGAGAGGGACCGATTGATTTTCTGATTGATGACTCTGTGCTGTTGACAGTCAGGGAGGATCAGCTTGGCCCCGGCTGGTCTCGCCCCTCCATTTTTCACTCACTGCTCGGCCCCATCCGGCCCCCTCGCCCTCTGCCCCACAGTCCCCGACCCGTCCCGGGGTCCAGGGCCCGGTGACCTCTCTGGCACAGACTACTGAGCTGCCCGGCCCACCTACCTGGGTTGTTGGGCTCCATGAGCACCGTGGCGAAGGTGTGGGGGAACAACATGGCCGCCCCCTTCCTCATGCCGTACAGCTGGACCGTGTTGCCCTGGAACATGGCTCCGTGCATGTCCGTCTCAGTGCCCAGCCCGAGCAGGTGCCAGGACACACGGTCTCCCTTGCACATGTCCAGTCTGGGCAGGTTAGAGAACAGGAACCCGTTAACAGCTGTGAAAACCAAGCACAGAACAGGGTAGGGGGATGGTACCATTCGGGCTCACCCTCTCCGCCGGCAAGTGTACCCCACGCCCTCTGGAATCTCCTAATTCCGGATCCCACCGGTCATCCGGGAGATCCCGGCTAGCAGAGCCCTGCCCGGCCACGGGGAGTGAGGGGATCAATAGATATGGGGTATTTATCAAGCGCTGACTATGGGGTGAACATTGCGCTGAACGGTTGGGAGAGTAAAACACAACAGAATTAGCCAGCACGTTCCGTACCCAGGAGCAGCTGGACTCCAGGGGATGACAGGGCTGGATTACACAGACCCATCACTTTGGTTTTATGGACTAGAGGGCGGGGAGAGATCAGGCCGGCAAGTCAATCTACAGAGCCGGAATTAGAACCCATGACCTTCCGACCCCCAGGTCCCTCCTCTCTGCACTACTTCATGCCGCTTCTCACTCTGGCTGTTCTGCTCCTTTCCTGCACACGTCCCTTCTCGGGGGACGGGGTAGGGGTCTGTCCAGGGGCAACAGATCATCTGCCCCGCACATCCCCTCCTCCCCAGTCCCCAGGTGACCTGTGTGCACATCCCCTTTCCTGGTCTTCCACTGGATTTGGGGGCTGCGTTTCATAGATCTCCTTTCCGCACGTCACACGTCAAAATGAGTGGAGGGAAATTGTTCCGGAGTTGAATGACCCTCACCACCCACCGCGGCAGAAGATTTCCGGCCTTTCTCATCCAACCCAGATGCCGTCTCTTCCCCTCACAGCCCCCGCAGGACACAGAGACAGACGTCTGCACTGGTGGGACTCTCCCAACCCAATCCGCAGTGCTGGGCTCTACAGAAAGACCCCAGGATCTGCGGACGTGTCACCCAACGCGGCCCGTTGAACCCGAACGGTGTTGGATCTTGACCCCGGAGTGGGGATGAGGGGCTCCGTAAGCCAGAAACCCCAGTTCCTACCATGCATCTTGTTGGATTCCTGGAAGTTCACGTCATCCCAGGAAAACTGTTTAGGGTCCAACATGGCAGTCTTCTCGTTACTGTCCCGGTACCAGCTCTCGTTTTCATCGAAGATGGTGAAGAGGAGGAAGAACTCCTTGTCCACTCCTTTCTGTCAGCCCAGGAGGAGGAGGAGAGGGTGAGAACGGGCGGGGAGGGGTCCTCCTTCCCCAGACCCCTCTACGGAAGCCTAGTGGGGGTGGGTGGGGGAGTATTTTCCAGGTTGGATCTGCCCCGCAGGAACTGGGAGGATGAAAGCAGATGTCTGGGGCACAGTGGAGAGAGGCGCAGGGAAAGATCCTCTGCATCTGGACTAAATAAGATAAGCGGAAGTCAGCAGCTCCCGTTTCCGAGACCGTGGCTTCGGCGCTCACCGGAACCGATCCGCTGCTCTGCTCCACATTCTCATCCCCGGGGACCCAGGAGTCCCGCCGCGACTTTCCCCACACCTGCTTGCCGCTGTCGGTCAGGGTGCCGGGCTTGCAGACAAGCAGGGGGCCCACGAGGCCCGAGTTGGTGTCCCTGACGGGGTCCACAGCCGAGGAGTAGAGCCAGGTGAGGCAGTCGGGGTCCACGGCCGTGGGGCCGGCGTGGGCCGGCACCGTCCAGAGATACGTGACTCTCTCCAGGGGCTTGGCGAATAGGCCGGACAGGGCCGACCCTGGAGGGTGGGAGAGACGGTCGGGGGCCTCACTCTCACTGACCGGAAACGGGCTCGGCCCCTGGCCGCCGCAGCCGGCCCCGCTGGTTCCTGGGGTCGCCCCCGCTCACCGTTGCTGTACACGGTGCCCTCGAAGGCCTTCTGATAGAACACGCCGTGGGGTTGGATGCTGTACGGCCTGGACGCCCGGTTATAGAAGACCACCTGGATAGTGTCTCCCACCTCAGCCTTAATCACGGGACCTGGGTCCGGGGAGAGGAGGGGACGAGGGACCGGAGGGGGCACCGGTCACAGACCACCACCCCGCTCCCCTCACCCTCCACAACAGAGGGTGTCCCCAGAGTCCCCCCTCCCTGCCACCCGTCACTCCTCGGAGGCCTCCGGGCCCTCCTGCCCGGTGCCGCCCTGGGTTGCTCACCCAAAAGGCCCAGGTGCTTCATCTCCTCAGACTGCGGCTGCTCCTTCGTGAACGTGGCGTCCGTGAACCCTCGGTACACTACTTTCAAGTATTTGCCACCGATCCTGCTGGGCCCCTTCTGAAAGAACTTCCAGGCCTCGCTGGGAGCAAGATGCCAGCCATCAGGCCCAGCCCCGGCCCCTGGGACTCTTGGGCTGAGTCATTTATAACAGTCATTAAGTGCTTTCTAGGTGCTAAGCACTGGGGCAGACCTGTCCCCCCCTGGGACTCTTGGGCTGAGTCATTTATAACAGTCATTAAGTGCTTTCTAGGTGCTAAGCACTGGGGCAGACCTGTCCCCCACGGGACTCACAAACTAAGAGGTGGGGGGGGGATCAAGACAGAAAAGGAGGTAATAATAATAATAATAATAACGATATTTGTTAAGTGCTTACTATGTGCCAGGGCTGGGTTGGACACAGTCCGGGTCCCGCATTGGGCTCACAGTCTTAATGCTCATTTTACAGATGAGGAAACTGAGACACAGAGAAGTGAACTGACTTGCCCAAGGTCTCACAGCAGAACCTGGATTAGAACCCAGGACCTTCTGACTCCCAGGCCCGAGCTCTACCCACTATGCCACGCTCCTTCTCTAAACGGAAAGGTTGCCCTAGGACCCGGCAGGCCAGCGGTGGAAGCAGGATTAGAACCCGGTCCTGCACTCTTTCTACTAATAATAATTAATAATTACGGCACTTGCTAAACACTTACTATGTACCAAGCACTGTTCTAAGCACTGGGGTAGATACAAGTTAATCGGGTTGGACAGAATCTCTGATCCACCTGGGGTTCCCAGTCTTAATCCCCACTGTAGGGATGAGGTAACTGAAGCCCAGAGAAGTTCAGTGATTTGACCAAGGTCACACAGCAGATATGTGGCGGAGCCAGGATTAGAATCCAGGTCCTCCCAGGCCCGTGCTCTATTCACTAAGCCACGCTACTTCCCTGTGGGACTCCTCACTCTCCTCAGCCCGGCCTGAGCCTCTTCGTTCCCTGCCTTGAGTTTCTTGGTCGGCCTATGGCGCTTGCTCGGAATTTTCGTGGCTACGGCCTGCTGACCGGAAGCCCGGCTACCCCAGCTCCCGGCGCTCCTTTGCCAACTTGGAACCCTGGCCATCTCAGCCCCCACAAAAGTGCCGGGAGGGAGCCTGTCCCCCACCCCCTCCCATGTCCCCCCACTCCCGGGCCGAAGGAATCGGGGTGGGCCTGAGAGGGCGCAGAGAGCTTGGGGTGGTAGCGGATTCTGCCCCCATGCCACCCTTTTTTCTGCCCACTCCGCCGAGGTCTCGGGCAGTGCCACGGCTGCAGGGGCCCCGCCGAGTCAGATGGCCAGGTGGCCCGGTTAGCCTGGGCTCCCTCCCCCTTCAGCGACCTCTCTCCTCAAAGTCCTGAGGCTTTGGGACACACTCGACAAGGTTTCTGGACATACTCATCAAGGTTTTGGGGGGTTTGGGCTGTGGGACGGGGAGACCTGAGGGTGGCCGGAGGAGGGGATGGAGTGGTTTTGGGAAGAGGGGCAGACAATTTGGGAAGGAAATCAGAACGGTGCAGCTGGGGGGTGAGGGAGACGCCCTCTTGCCCAGAAGGTAGCAGAGAAGGCCGTTAACCAGGCAGAGCGGGAGCACCCTGGACATCAGAGGCCCGGGGAAGTGCAGCTACCCGTTGCTCTCCACCCTACTTTGTACTTCCCTGACCTCCTTCTTTCCTTCCCTCATCCCTCCTTCACCTCCTCTCCCTAACTTACTCTCAGTCAATAGTATTTTTTGAGTGCTTACTGTACGTAGAGCACTGTAATAAATGCTTGGGAGTTACAATGTAACAGGGTTGGTGCCTACAATGAACTCACAGTCTAGAGGGAACTCACAGCCCAGAAGGATCCTCTCCCTCCTTCCCTTGTCTTCTCCCTCCTTGCCTCCCCCTCCCCTCCTTCCCCTCCTTCCCTCCCCCTCACCTTCTTTCCCTCCTTCCCTCACTCTCTCCTCCTCTCCCACCTTCTCTCTCCCCCTCCTCCTTGCCTCACCCTCACCTCCTCTCCCTCCTTCCCTCTCCCTCTCCTCTCCCTTCTTCTCCCCTCACCTCGTCTCCCTCCTTCCCCTTCCCTCACCTTGTCTCCCCACTTCTCTCTCCCTACCTCTCTTTTCTTCTCCTTCCCTCTCCCTCACCTCCCTTACCTCCTTCCCTCTCATCTCCTACTACCACTAATAATAATTATGGTACTTGGTAAATGCTTACTATGAGCCAGACACTGTTCTAAGTACTGGGGTAGATACGAGTTAATCGGGTTGGACACAGTCCCCGTCCCACATGCGGCTCACACACTTAATCCCTATTTTACAGACGAGGTAACTGAGACCCAAAGAAGTTAAGTGATTTGCCCAAAGTCACACAGCAGACATGTGGCAGAGTCAGAATTAGAACCCAGGACCTTCTGACTCCCAGGCCCATGCTCTATCCACTAAGCCACGCTGCCTCTCCTCCTCTACTACCCTCCCTCTCCCTCACCTCCTCTTCCATTTTCCCTCTCCCTCACCACCTTCTCTTCCCCTCCCCTCCTCTCCCTACTTCCCTCTCCCTCCCCTCTTCTTCCTCCTTCCCTCTTCCTCCTTCCCTCTCTTCTCCCTCCTTCCCTCTCCCTTTCCTTCTCTCCCTCCCCTCTCTCCTTTCCTCTCCCTTCCCTCCTCTCCTTCCTTCCCTCTCCCTCACCTCCTCTCCCTCCTTCCCTCTCTCTCCCCTCCTCTCCCTCCCCTCCTCTCCTTCGTTCCCTCTCCCTCTTTCCCTCTCCCTTCTTCCCTCTCCTCCTCTCCCTCCCTCCCCTCTTCTCCTTTCCCTCCTTCCCTCTTCTCCTTTCCCTCCTTCCCTCATCCCTTCTCCCTCCTTCCCTCTCCCTCCCCTCCTCTCCCTCCTTCCCTCTCCTCTTCTCCCTCCTTCCCTCTCCCTGCCCTCCTCTCCCTCCTTCCCTTTCCCTCCTTCCCTCTCCTCTTCTCCCTCCTTCCCTCTCCCTCCCCTCCTCTCCCTCCTTCCCTCTCCCTTCCTCCTTTTTTCCCTCACCTCCTCTCCCTTCCACTCCCCACTTCTCTACTTGCCCAAGACCCTGGAGCCCAGTACCTGAGCATCCCTCCCTCTCATCCAAGCATCAGGTCTAGGTGGGGCAGGAGGCCTGGCAGGACCAGACTCAAACTAAATCCCGAGAGTGCTTGTTTAGAAGCCTCCTCCAGGGAGCCCGCTGCTGGGCCGGGGGTGGCGGCTCATTCGAAGTGGGAGAGTGCAGATCTGCCCTAGGCTGCTCCTTGGTGTCTGGGGTCACCCCAGCCAGTCCAGAAAGTCATGCTCAGTCCCCCACCTGCTCAGACTCCCTGGGCAGCCACCAGAGAACTAGTTAGCCCCCAGCTAATAGGGGGTGGCCACAGAGACGTGACTCCTAGCCCCCAGTGAGCAGAGGAAGGGTTCCAGAGCTGTGGGTGGGAAGGGGCCTAGGGCTGAGAGGAGGGGGCCTGGTCCCTATGTAATGATAATAATCATAATAATTTTGGTATTTAAGCACTTATTATGTGCCAGGCACTGTACTAAGTCGTATTGGACACAGTCCTTGTCCCACATGGGCCTCACAGTCGCAATCCCCATTTTACAGATGAGATCACTGAGGCCCAGAGAAGTTCAGCGACTTGCCCAAGATCACTCAGCAGACAAGTAGAGGAACCGGGACTAGAACCCGGGTCCCTCTGACTCCCGGGCCCGCGCTCTAGCCACCAGGCCACGCTGCTCCTACCTGCCCGGCTCCTTCAGGCTGGTTCCAGTGCTGCCGTCCCGGCCCGTCGGCCCGTAGTCCCAGAGGATCTCGTTGGAGGCGATGAAATACTGGCGGAGCCTGCCGGGCAGCGGGGGCTGGCGGGGCACTGCCGAGCACACCTTCACCCTATAGAGAGCCTGCATCCCGTCTGGGAGAAAGGCAGGGGTACCTGCTGGCAGCCGCTCCCGCCCAGCGGGGTTAGCCCAGAGGGGAGCCTTGCCCACGGACAGGCTTCCTGTGCCCAGCTGGGAGAGGCCCTGAGGTGAGGACAAGTGAGGCAGGACTCTTCCTCTTATTCACTCACACCCCAACATTCATTCAAGCGTATTTATTTAGTGGTTCCCATGTGCAGAACAGTGTACTAAGAGCTTCCAACAAACTCTGATGCCCGCACTCACCTCAAAACCCTCAGATTCCTCAGCAACTCACACTCTGACAAACTCACCTAACCCTGGTGCTCCCGTTCATCCTATGCGCTCACCCTCAGATCCACCCATTCCTTCCTTCATTCCCTCAGTCGTATTTATTGAGCTCTTACTGTGTGCAGGTACTAAGCGCTTGGGAGAGCACAGTGCAAAAACTGACACGTTCCCTGCCCACGCACCCCTTCACACAGGTTCACTCCCTCCTCCTAGAGCACTCCATTGATCCCCACGCACAGACAGCCAGACTCTCTCTCTGTCTGTCCCCTTAAAGACCCCTCTAATTCCCCATACTCACCCCTTTCTTTGCCCTGACTCTGCCCCTCCTCCCCAGTGTCTCATCTCCCTTCCACCACTAACCCCCAACCCGCCTGAAATAACAATAATAATTGTGGCATCTGTTAAGCACTTACTTTGTGCCAGGCATTGCACGAGAAGCACCGCGGTAGATACAAGGAAATCGGATTGGACACGGTCCCTGTCCCACAGAGGGCTCACAGTCTTAAACCCCATTTTACAGATGAGGCAGCTGAGGCCCAGAGAAGTGAAGTAACTTGCCCAAGGTCACATAGCAGACAGGTGGTGGAGGCAGGATTAGAACCCAGGTCCTTCTGATTCCCCCACGGGTACTGGCTTTTGGCCTCGCGTCCTGGCCCGCAGCCTCGGCACAGGGATCCGGCCAGTGTCCAGGCCCCTCCGCACCCCTCCCGGCCCTCGGTGGGCACCGGTCTTACCTCTCAGGTGGCTGCCCACTTGACAGCTGAGCAGCCAGGTGCCGGAGTTCTGGGGCACCATCTCGGCTGCCACGAAGGTGGCCGGGAACAGGTTGGCCACGTCCGTTCGGTGGCCCCGGATGGTCAGCATCTGTCCGTGGAAGAAGGCTGTGTGCACGTCCACCTCGCTGCCCATGCCAAAGAGGTGCCAGGCCACGTGCTCGTGGGCACACATGCTCAGGTCAGGAAGGTTGCCGAAGACATAGCCATTGATCGCTACAGACACGAAGCCAAACGTAACCAGCCGGATTTAGGGTGGGCTCCTGGGGAGTCCCACACCCGAGAGGCCCCACCTTCCACTTGGGTTCAGTCTGACCAGTCCAGGCTGGGAGGCTTTCAGTGGCCGCGGGCCTCTCTCTGCCCTGGCTTCTGCCACAACTGCCTTCTCCACAGTCTGAATCCCAACTGAGGAGAGAGGCACTGGGGCTGGGAGCAATGGGGAGAGGGGTGAGGGGTGGAGAGCAAAAACTCCTCACCGTTGGCTCTGAAGCAGTCCGCCCCCTTGTTCGCTCCTACCTCACCTAGCTTCTCTCCTACAGCGCAGCCTGCACACATCGCTCCTCTAGTGCTAACCTTCTCACTGGGCCTCCATCTCGCCTGTCTTGCCCCCGACCCTTGGCCCACATCCTGCCTCTGGCCTGGAACGCCTTCCCTCCTCTAATCTGACAGACAATCACTCTCTCCCCCTTCGAAGTCTTCCCAGACCAAACCCCATTTTTCCTCATCTCCCACTCTCTTCTCCGTCACCCTGACTTGCTCCCTTTGCTCTTCCCCTCTCCCAGCCCCAGTGCACGCATGTCCATATCTGTCATTTTATTTATTTGCATTGATGTCTGTCTCCCAGCCTCTAAACTGCAAGCTTGTATGAGCAGGGGATACATCAGTGTTTACAACTGTTATTATTGTGCTTTCCTAAGGGCTTGGGACAGTGCTCTGCACACAGTAAGCGCTCAATAAATACGAATGAGTGAGTGAGTGGGGGCAGGGGCAGGAGAGAGGGGCAGAGGCTGAAGAACTGGGGAGAAGGGCCGGGGTTTGGAGCAGTAGAGACACCTCTGATACTTTGGAAATCAATTTTTTATGGTATCTGTTTATCGATCAATCAGTGGTATTTATTGAGCACTTACTGTGTGCAGAGCACTGAACGACGGGCTGGGTAGCTACAAGATAATCCGGTTGGACACAATCCGGGACACAAAACGGGATCCACAGTTTTAATCGTCCTTTTACAGGTGAGGTAACTTGGGCACAGAGATGTGAAGCGATTTGCCCACGGTCACCCGGCAGACAAATGGATTAGAACCCAGGGCCTCTGACTCCCAGTCCCGCGCTCTTTCCACTAGGCCACGTTGCCTCATTCGTTCGATGTTCTGAAAACCCCCACGAACTGGGCCCTTAAACTTGGAGCTGGGAGCTTGGGCGCTTTTCGTGAGGAGGCTGCAGGACCGCCCTACAGCCCCAGATCCCCGCCTCCCGGCCCCCACTCACCATGCATCCTGTTGCTCTCCTGGAAAGCTTTGTCCTCCTTGTCCACACTGGCCGGGTCGGTGCAGGAGCGTTGGATGTTCTCCTCCAGGTGCCAGCTCAGGTTCTCGTCCACCACACTGAACAGCAGGAAGAATTCACGGTCCACGTCCCTCCGGTGGTTTGTGTGGCCTCCATCCAGGGTTCCTGGGGAGAGCGCAGGGGCCAGTCAGACCTGGGACCAGTTTAGGCAGGCTCTGGGGGTCGGGGACCTTGCCTGGGGTGCGGAGGGAGGCTTCCGGAGAGAGCCCGTAGCCCCCAGACTCAACTCTCTCATCCACTCCGCTGCCAGATTCTGCCAGGTTTCTCGACACATTCCCCGTCTTGGCCCCTTCCTGTCCACCCAGACTACCACCGCCCTGGTACAAGCTCTGGTCTGGCCACTGTTGAGAAGCGAGACGGTTGAGTGGAAGGAGAACGGGCCTGGGAGTCAGAGGACCTGGGTTCTAATCCTGGTTCCGCCACGTGCCCGCTACGTGACCTTGGACAAGTCCCTTAACTTCTCTGTGCCTCACTTTCCTCATCTGTAAAATGAGGATTAGATCGTGAGCCCCATGTGAGACAGGGACTGTGTCCAACCTAATTCGTTCGTATCTACCCCAGCGCTTAGTACAGTGCCTGGCACAGAGTAAGCGCTTCATAAATACCACAGTTATTATTATTATTATTACAGTTAGACTATTTCCCTAGCCTCCTCTCTGGTTCTTCCTGCCTCCCGCCTCTCCCTCCTCCTCCACCGTTCGGACCATCTCCCTGAAGCATCGCTCGACCCACATCTCTCCCCTCCTCAAAATCCTCTGCTGACTCTTTAAAAAAAATGTACTTTTTAAGAGCTTACTATGTGTCAAGCACTTTATTAAGCGCTCGGGTAGATGCAAGATAATAAGGTTGGACTCAGTTCCTGTCCCACATGGGCTCTTCTCCTTTAAACAAAAACTTCACAATCAGCTAACAATAATAATAATGATGATGATGATAATGGCATCTGTTAAGCACTTACTATGTTCCAGGCACTGTACTAAGACTTGAGGTGGATACAAACAAATCAGATTGGATGCAGTCCCTGTCCTGCAAAGGGCTCACAGTATTATTCATTCATTCAATCGTATTTATTGAGCGCTTACTGTGTGCAGAGCACTGTACTAAGCGCGTGGAAAGTGCAATTCGGCAACAGATAGTGACGATCCCTAACCAAAAACGGGCTCACAGTCTAGAAGGGGGAGACAGTCAACAAAACAAAACAAGTAGACAGGCATCGATACCATCAAAATAAATAGAATTATAGATACATACACTGTTAATCCTCGTTTTACAGATGAGGTGACTCAGGTACAGAGAAGTAAAGTGACTTCCCCAAGGCCACACTGCAGACAAGTGGCAGAGCTGGGATTAGAACCCATGACCTTCTGACTCCCAGGCCGGTGCTCTATCCACTACACCATGCTGCCCCAGTCAGTCAGACCGTCAATCGTATTTATTGAGTGCTTGCCGTGTGCAGAGCACTGTACTGAGCACTTGGGAGAATACGATATGAGATGAGAGTACAAAATGAGAAGCCGCGTGGCTCACTGGAAAGATCCCGGGCTTGGGAGTCAGAGGTCATGGGTTCGAATCCCCGCTCCGCCACCTGTCAGCTGTGTGACTGTGGGCAAGTCACTTCACTTTTCTGTGCCTCAGTTACCTCATCTGTAAAATGGAGATTAAGACTGAGCTTCACGTGGGACAATCTGATTACCCTGTATCTACCCCATTTTTTAGAACAGTATTCTGCACATAATAAGAGCTTAACAAATACCAAGGTTATTACAATATAACAATATAACAGGCACACTCCCTGCCCACAGTGAGCTTACAGTCTAGAGAGGGAGATTACCTAGTTACTTTCTTCTCCTGTTTTCACCTCCCCTTCCTCCGTCCCCTCACAAATCCTTTTCCTCTGGCTTGGAACTCTTCCCTCCCCACGTCAGACGTACCACAAGCTCTCTCCACGGTCAAATCCCTCCTCAAACCTCACCTCCTCTAACAGATCTTCCCCGATTTATTTCTCGGCGACCTGAGCCACATCAAGCCCTCAGCAACTTTCACCACTCTAAACTTTACCACCTCCTTAGGACATATATATATATTGGCCCACTTTATTTATTCTCGACCTCCCTAGGTGTATGCATTTTTAATGTCTGTCTCCCCTGTTAGAGTGTAAGGTGTTTGGGGTAGGGGATGTCTCAGTGCTTTATTCTGGACGGCCCAGATTCCTCTCACGGAGCACACTGCACCAGATGGGCATTTGATAAACGCTCTTCCTCATATTACTCTTCCTACTCCTCCTCTTCCGCCTTCTTTTTTGAAATAGTATTTGTTAAGTGCTTCCCGTGTGGTAGGCACTAAACTAAGCCTTGGGGTAGATATACGCTACTCAGGCTGGAAACAGTCCCTGTCCCACGTGGGGCTCACAGTCGTAATCCCCATTTTACAGATGAGGGAATCGAGGCCCAGAGAAGTTAAATGACCTGCCCAAGGTCATACAGCGGAAGAGTGGAGGAGCTAGGATTAGAACACAGGTCCTCTGATTCTCAGGTCCTTGCTCTTCCCGCTAGGCCACGCTGCTTCCTCCTCCAACTCCTCCTCCTCCTACTCGATCAGTGGTACTTCATGAGCGCTTACCGTACGCTGAACACTGTACAAAGTGCTTGACATCTCTACTGTACTAAGCAAGACATCTCTACTTGGATGTCCCTCAATATCTAAACAGAGCCCCTTATCTTCCCACCCAAACCCCGTTCTTCCCCTGACTTTTCCATCATTACAGGCAGCATCACCATCCTTCTTTCTGACTCTCTCTCATTCAACATTGCTAAAATCCACCTTTTTCTCTCCATCCAAACTGCTGCACATTAATCCAAGCATTTATTCTGCCTTGATTACAGTAACAGCCTCCTGGCTGACCTCCCTACCTCCTGTCTCTGCCCACTCCACTCCACACTTCAGTCTGCTGCCCGGATCATTTTTCGACAAAAATGTTCAGGACACGTTTTCGCACCCCTCAAGAACTTCTAGGGGTTGCCCTTCCACCTCCGCATCCAACGGAAACGCCTTACCAACAGCTTTTAACCACTCATTCACCTTACCCCCTCCTTCCTCACCTTGCTACTTTCCTACTCCAACCCAGCCCACACACTTTGCTCCTCTAATGCCCACCTCCTCACCGTACCTCAGTCTCGTCTATCTCGCTGCCTGGGTCTCCCCCACTGCCTCTGGCCTGGACCGCCCCCTCTTCGTATCTGACAGACAGTGACTCTCCCCTCTTTCAAAGCCTTACTGAAGGTCCATCTCCTCCAAGAGGCCTTCCCTAACTAAGCCCTCTTTTCCTCTTCTCCCACTCCCTTCTATATTGCCTTGACCTGCTCCCTTTATTCATTCATCCATTCAATCATATTTATTGAGTGCTTACTGTGTGCAGAGCACTGTATTAAGCACTTGGGAAAGTACAACAATAAACAGTGACATTCCCTGCCCACAATGAGCTGACGTGGGGAGACAGACATCAATACAAATAAATAAAATGATAGATATGTACAGAAGTGCTGTGGGCTTGGGAAGGGGGGAGAGCAAAGGGAGCAAGTCAGGGTGATTCAGAAGTGAGTGGGAGATGAGGAAAAGTGGGGTTTGGTCTGGGAAGGCCTCTTGGAGGAGATGGGCCTTCGATAAGGCTTTGAAGAGGGGGAGAGTCTTTGTCGGATTAGAGGAGGAAGGGCGTTCGAGGCCAGAGGCAGGATGTGGGCCAGGGGTCTGGGTTAGGGGTCGGCGGCGAGACAGGTGAGGTGGAGGCCCAGTGAGAAGGTTAGCACCAGAGGAGCAAAGTGGGTGGGCTGCGTTGTAGAAGGAAAGAAGCGACGTGAGGTCGGAGAGGCAAGTGATGGCGTACTTTAAAGCCAATGGTGAGGTGTTTTTGTTTGATACGGAGGTGGTTGGGCAATCACTGGAGTTTTTTGAGGAGGGGAATGACACGTTCTGAATGGTCTTGTAGAAAAATGCTTAGTACAGTGCTCTGCACACAGTAAGCGCTCAATAAATAAGATTGAATGAATGACAAATGATCCAGGCAGCAGAGCAAAGTATGGCCTGGAGTGGGGAGAGACAGGAGGCTGATGCAATAATCCAGGTGGGAGAGGATGAGTGATTGTATTAACGTGGTAGCCTTTATTCATCCCCCTTCCCTGCCCCACGGCACTTATGTACATACCTGTAATTTTATTTATTTATATTAATGTCTGTCTCCCCTTCTAGACTGTAAGCTTGTTGTGGGCAGGGAATGTGTCTGTTATATTGTTCTATTGTACTCTCCCAAGCACTTAGCACAGTGCTCTGCACACAGTCAGCATTCAATAAATAAGATTGATCGACTGACTGGTTTGGGAAAGTACAAGAGGGCGGAGTTGGTAGAAATATGCCCCGCCCACAAGGCACACACAGTCTAGGGGTGGAGAATGGCATTGATATAGGTAAATGAATTCTAGATGTGCACGTAAGTACTGTGGGGTAGAGGGAGAGGTGAATAAAGGGTGCAAATTCCAGTGTAAGGGTGACACAGAAGGGAGTGGGAGAAGAGGAAATGAGGGCTTAGTCCGTGAAGGCTTTGAAGGTGGGGAGAGTGGTGGTCTGTCTTATAAGGAGGGGGAAAGAGTTCCAGGTCAGAGGGAGGGTGTGGGAAAGGGGTGGGTGGTGAGATGGGTGAGATCTCAGTACACTGAGCAAGCTGGCGCTAGTGGAACAAAGTGTGTGGCCGGGGCTTGTAGCGGGAAATAAGAGAGGTGAGGTAAGAGGGGGCCTAGCGATTGAGTGCTTTAAAGCCGGAGGTAACGGGTCTCTGTTTGATGCGGAGGTGGATGGGCAACCATTGGAGGTTCTTGAGGAGTGGGGAAACGTAGGCAGAACAACTTTGCAGAAGAGTGATCTGGGCAACCGGGTGAAGTATGGACTGGAGTTGGGAGAGATGGGGGTAGGGAGGTCAACAAGAAGGCTGATGCAGGAATCTAGGAAGGGTAGGATAAATGCTTGGATTAAGAGGGTAACAGCTAGGGTGGAGAGGAAAGGGTGAATTTTAGTGATACCGTGAAGGTGGAACCGAAAGGATCTGATTGAATATGTGGGTTGAATGAGAGCAATGAATCAAGGATAATGCCAAGGTTATGGCCTTGTGAGACGGGGAGAGTGGTGGTGGTGTCTACAGGGACGGGGAAAAGAGGGGGACGGCAGGGTTTGGGTGGGAAGATGAGGAGTTCTGTTTTGAACATCTTAAGTGTGAGGTGCCAGCAGGACATCCAAGTGGAGATGTCCTATAGGCAGGAAGAAATGTGACAGTGCAGAGTAAAATAATAATAATGATGGTATTTGTTAAGCACTTACCATGTGTCGGGCACTGCACTATGCGCTGGGGGGATGCAAGTCAATGAGATTGCACGCAGTCCCTGTCCCTCGTGGGGCTCACAGTCTCAATCCCCATTTTACAGATGAGGTCACTGAGGCACAAAGAAGAGAAGTGACTTGCTCACGGTCACACAGCAGACAAGGGGCGGTACCGGGATTAGAACTCATGACCTTCTGACTCCCAGGCCCATGCCGTGACCGCTATCCACTATGCCGTGCTACTTCTCATGAAGCAGAGAAAGAGAGAGATTGGGGCTGGAGAGAGAGATTTGGGAATCATAACAATCGTAACCATAATAAAAATAATAATTATAGTACTTGCCAGATGCCTACTATGTGCCGGGCACTGTTCTTAGTGCTGAGGTAAAATCAAGATAATCAGATGGACACAGTCTCTGTCTCACATTGGCCTTATAGTTTCGGTAGGCGCAAGTAAGACTTAATCCCCATTTTACAGAGGAGGAAACTGAGGCACGGAGAAGTTAAATGGCTTGCCCAAGGTCATACAGCAGAAAGAGGCAGAGCCAGTTAAGGGGTGGGAGGCAGAGGAGAAGCCTGCAAAAGAGACTGAGGCTGAGTGGCCAGAGAGGAGGAGAAAGAAGCAGAAGAGGACAGGGTCAGTGAAGCCTAAATTAGGTTTAGCAGTAGGGTTTCCAGGAAAAGGGAGTGGCTCACAGTCTCCTTCTCTTCCCCTCCTCCTCCTCCTCCTCCTTTCTCTTTCATTCATTCATTCAATTGTATTTATTGAGCACTTACTATGTGCAGAAGACGGTACTAAGCACTTGGGAGAGGAAAATACAACAATAAACAGACACATTCCCTGCCCACGACAAGCTCACAGTCAAGAGGGCTTCTTCTCCTCCTCCTCCTTCTCCTACTAGTCACAAATCAACTCCTCACTCTAGGCTTCAAGGCTCTTCATCACCTTGCCCCCTCCTACCTCTCCTCCATTCTCTCTTTCCACCGCCCACCCCGCACGCTCCGCTCCTCTGCCGCCCACCTCCTCACCGTCCCTTGGTCTCGCCCGTCCCGCCGTCGACCCCCGGGCCACGTCCTCCCGCGGTCCCGGAACGCCCTCCCTCCTCACCTCCGCCAAACTCATTCTCTTCGCCTCTTCGAAACCCTACTTAAAACTCACCTCCTCCGAGAGGCCTTCCCAGACTGAGCTCCTCTTCTCCCTCTACTCCCTCTACCACCCCCCCCTTCACCTCTCCGCAGCTAAACCCTCTTTTCCCCCTTTCCCTCTGCTCCTCCCCCTCTCCCTTCCCCTCCCCTCAGCACTGTACTCGTCCGCTCAACTGTATATATTTTCATTACCCTATTTATTTTGTTAATGAGATGTATATTACATGTACATAGCGAAGCAGCGTGGCTCAGTGGAAAGGGCACGGGCTTTGGAGTCCGAGGTCCTGGGTTCGAATCTCAGCTCTGCCCCTTGTCAGCTGTGTGACTGTGGGCAAGTCACTTCACTTCTCTGTGCCTCAGTTACCTCATCTGGAAAATGGGGATTAAGACTGTGAGCCCCACGTGGGACAACCTGCTTCCCTGGTGTCTACCCCAGCGCTTAGAACAGTGCTCTGCACACATAGTAAGCACTTAACAAATACCAACATTATTATTATTATTACATCACCTTGATTCTATTTATTTGCTTTTGTTTTAATGAGATGTTCATCCCCTCGATTCTATTTATTGCCATTGCTCTTGTCTGTCCGTCTCCCCCCATTAGACTGTGAGCCTGTCAAAGGGCAGGGACTGTCTCTATCTGTTACCGATTTGTACATTCCAAGCGCTTAGTACAGTGCTCTACTATTGAAGGAATTCCCATCCTACCCCAGCCCTAGTCTCTCCTCACTTTCTGGCCTTTGTCACCCTCCAGTCAGTCAATCAATCAATCAATCAATCAATCAATCTTTCGATGGTATTTAATGAGCCCTCACAGCGGGCAGAGCTCCAACTCTAAGCTCCAACTTTCCACCCCTCAGAACCCATCCTCCCTGCAAGCTAACTGGGTCATCAATAGGACTCAAGGTGCGCCCTGCTTTCCGCCTCCCAGGCCTCCCCTGCCCCTGACCTCTCTTGCAGGTGAGCAGGGCTCCGATGAGGCCCGAGGCGATGTCCCGCGGGGCATCTATATGGGAGTGGTAAATCCACGTGAGGCAGGCGGGGTCAGCTTCCGTGGGCCCGTGGTCCTCGGGGATTGTCCAGTTGTAGACGTGGCTGCTTCCCGGCAGGACCGAGTCATCTGCTTTGTGCCGCCCCGAGGTGCCATCCGGGTACAGGGAGCCTTGGGAGAGAGGCAAAGGCGGCTCAGTAATAATCATGGTATTTATTCCTCGCTTACTACGTGCCGAGCGCTGTTCCGAGCGCCGAGGTGGACACGGGCGAGTCCCTGTCCCACGTGGGGCTCAGAGTCGCAGTCCCCATTTTAGAGATGAGATAACTGAGGCACAGAGAAGTGAAGTGACTTGCCCAACATCACACAGCAGACCAATGGCAGAGCCAGGATTAGAACCTTCTGAGTCCCAGGCCCGTGCTCTATCCACTACGCCACGCTGCGTGGCCGGGGAGTGGAGAAGGAACAGGGACATGGAATCTGGGGGCTGGGATAATAATAATAATAATAATAATAAATAATTGTGATATTTGTTAAGCTCTTACTATATGCCAGGTACTGTTCTAAGCTCTGGGATAGAGACAAGCTGATCGGGCTTGACACAGTTGCTGTCCCTAATAGGGCTTCCTGTCTTAATCCCCATTTTCCAGATGAGGGAACTGAGGCATAAAGAAGTAAAGTGACTTGCCCAAGGTCCCACGGCAGACAAGTGGCAGAGCCGGGACTAGGACCTAGGTCTTTCTGACTCCCCAGCCCAGGCTCTATCCGCTAGACCTCACTCCTTCTCCTTGAGCTCTGAGGCCCCGCTGCTGGGGACCCAGATATAATAATAATGATAACGATGGCATTTGCTAAGCGCTTACTAAGGGCCAAGCACTGTTCTAAGCGCTGGGGAGGATACAAGGTGATCAGGTTGTCCCCCGTTGGGCTCCCAGTATTCATCCCCATTTTCCAGATGAGGTAACTGAGGCGCAGAGAAGTGAAGTGACTTGCCCAAAGTCACGCAGCTGAGACTGTAAGCCCGTCACTGGGCAGGGATTGTCTCTATCTGTTTGCCGAATTGTCCATTCCAAGCGCTTGGTACAGTGCTCTGAACGTAGTAAGCGCTCCATAAATACTACGGAATGAATGACAAACGGCAGAGCCGGGATTCGAACCCATGACCTCTGACTGCCAAGCTCTTCCACTGAGCCACGCTGCTTATCCGGGCCATGGGTTCGGGAGGACAAACAGAGGGGGTATAGGAAGAGGGGAAACTGTGTCTTCGTTCCGCTAGCTACAGAGGGGGCAAGCCAGGGTCTCTATGTAAGAAGTTAAAAACCCTCGAGACTAAAACAGTCAGGGGTATGGGGAGGAGCTGGGGTTGGCGTGAGCAGTGTGACCTAGCAGAAGTCCAGAGTCCAGGCCTGGGAATCAGAGGACCTGGGTTCTGATCCCAGATCCACCATCCGATCGCTGTTTGACCGAGGACAAGTCACTTAACTTCTCCGTGTCTCAGTTTCCACATCTGTAAAATGGGGACTCGATTCCTGTCCTCCCTACCCCTTAATGATAATACTGGCATTTGTTAAGCGCTTACTATATGCAAAGCGCCGGGGAGGATACAAGGAGGTCAGGTTGTCCCACGTGGGGCTCCCAGTCTTCATCCCCGTTTTACTGATGAGGGAACTGAGGCGCAGAGAAGTGAAGTCACTTGCCCAAAGTCACAGAGCTGACCAGCGGCGGAGCCGGGATTTGAACCCGTGACCTCTGACTCCCCAGCCCCTGCTCTTTCCACTGAGCCACGCTGCTTCTCTGAGCAGCATATGGGAACAGGGAGTGTGTCCAACCTGATTGATTTGCATCTACCCCAGGGGTGAGAGCAGAGCAGAGAGTAAGCACTTAAACATCAAGGTAACGATGACAATAATAATAATAATAATAATAATAATAATAATAATCCCCAGTCTAGTCACTTAATGGCTCCGTGCCTCCGTTTCCCCATCTGTCTAATGGGGATTCAATACCTGTTCTCCCTTCCCCTTAGACCGGGATCCCCAGGGGAGACAGGGACGGTGCCTGACCCGGTTATCTCGCGCCTTCCTCGGTGCTTAGCCCCTAGCCTAACAGACAGCACAATTATTATGATTATTAGCATTTCAGTGCTCTTCACGATTACAGTTGCTCCAACTTGCTGGGTGACCACGGCCCCGGCGTCTCACTTCTCCGGTCCTCGGGGTGACGCCAGAGGAGCGGGCGAGATGAGGGAGGAGGAAGGAAGAAAGGAGGGAGGGAGGAGGAGGGGCACCCACCTTCTGAGTCCTTCTCGTAGAAGACGCCGTGGGGGTGAATGGTGTAGGGGCGGCTGGCAAAGTTCCTCAGGTGGATGCGGATGGTGTCTCCCACCTCGGCCCGCAGCACCGGCCCTAGGAATCCCAGCCAGCGGGGCCGGGTCACCTCGGTAGCGTAGGAGCCGTCGGTGTACTCCAGGTAGACCGTCTTCAGGTAGGTGCCCCCAATCCGGTCCTTGCCGGGGCTCAGGAATTTGGAAGCCACACTGGGGAGACAGGCAGCAGTAAGCAGGGACGCCTTGGGGGCGGGGGGAGGCCGGGGAGGGACTGGGGCACGTCCCACGAGCCTCTTGTTCTCTTTTCCCATCCGGCACAAACCCAGGGGAAATCATCGAAGGGTGTAGTGGGAGGTATTTCGATTCGGGCGGTTGAGGGTCACGAGATCGCCCGGGCCAGGGGTGAACCGAAGCCTGATTCTGGGACCGGAAGGGGAGAGCAGTCGGTCCCCAATCTGCGCCTCACCCTCCCCATCCCCTTCAGCCCAGCCTCGTAGGCCGGGAGCGAGGGGTTGTCTCCAAGCTCGAGGCCCCAGAGCCAAGCAGGGAGCTTTGGCCCCTTGGCATCCGCTGTCCCGCTCCCCCAGCCCCAAGAAGGACCTACGGGTCGCTGTCGATCTTCCGTCCGGCGATCCGATTCTCCCTCTCCGGAGCGTAGTTCCACATCCGGTCCCGGATGCCCAGGTAGTAGGTGCGGGTGGCCGCTTCGGCCGGGCAGGGCCGCAGCTCCCAGAGGGTCAGCAGGGCCCCGAGGAGGGGCCACGGGGCCGGGACCCGCATGGCTCGGGGAGGCAGGCCTGGGCGCAGCTGGTGCAGAGAGACAGAGAGACGGAGAATGGCTGGCGTCGCCGGGAATCCGGGAGGGCAGCGGGGAGCCTCTGGTGCAGCCCTGCCAGGAGGCCACGGGGCTGCCTTGGGGGAGCTGAGTTGCTGGTTAGGCCACAATAAAACTGGTCTTACTGGGTTCACCAAGGATGATAATTGCCTGCAGCCTAACCTCTCCAGGCTCCCAGGGCTCCACTCAGCTTCAAAGGCTCAAGAGGTCAGCCCACCCATCCCCAGGCTCCAGACAGCAGACAACCTGGCCCAGCGGGGAGAAAGGCCGGCGCCTCTTCGGGTCTCTAGGACGGGACTTACCTGTCTCAGGGTTTAATCACTATCCTTGTCAGCGAGCACTTCCTTAGATCTAATCTGTATTCTTCCCGCCTTCGATGAAAGGCAGGGAACAGGGGGATAGCATTTCCCACAGTCTGATCTGACTTGTATTATTATTAATTTGGGCCGCGGGGTCCTGGCCTCTCCTCCCCCGACTCCTGCAAAATAAACATTTTCCAGCTCCTCCTCCCTTTTTGCCGCTCTCTGTGCCCTCTGAAAATTCCCAGTGAATCAGGATGGGGTGAGCAGGATGCCAGGACACTGCGCTAGAGTTGGGGACTGGCAGTTGCAGAACAAACAAGGAAATTTTCCTCCCTTACCGGGTGGGGAGAGGGCAAGCGCCCATAATCCGTTTCCGCAGGGGACTCTTTTTTTGTTTGTTTTTCAAACGGCATTTGTTAAGCACTTGACTATGTGCCAGACACTGTACTAAGTGCTGGGGTACCGAGATAGGTACAAGCTCATCTCTGTCCCATGTGGGGCTCACAGTCTTAATCCCCATTTTCCAGATGAGGCACCTAAATGTTCACTCGATCCGTATTTATTGAGCACTTACTGTATGCAGAGCATTGTACTAAGCGATTGGGGGAATACAATATAACAATAAACAGACACATTCCCTGTCCGCAGTGAGTTTATAGTCTAGAGAGGGAGATTACAGATATGTGCTGCACTGTACCAAGCACTGGGTGTTGATGCAAGATAATCAGGTTAAATGCAGTCCCTGTCCCACATGGGACTCACAGTTTTAATCCCCATTTTGTAGATGATGTAATTGAGGCCTAGAGAAGTGAAGTGACTTGCCCAAGGTCACACAGCAGACAAGTGTCAGAGCTGGGATTAGAACGCAGGTCCTTCCGGCTCCCAGACCTGTGCCCTATCCACTACAGCAGGGAACACCAGCGTGGTCCAGAGGGAGAGATTCACGGATGCGTGTCCAGGCTGGCTCCCTGGAGGGAAAGTTAGGGATGGGGAGGGAAGAGTGAAGGGGATTGGATGATCTGTGCTGGGCCACTGGAGGGAGAATCGGGGATGGGGAGGTGAGTGAGAGGGACAGGACCATCCATGCTGGTCATCGGAGGGAGAGTCATGGGTGGAGAGCGGAGAGTGAGGATCATCCCTAACCATGAGGATGGACTCCTCCAAGAGTCCTTGGCGTCTCTGTCGGTCAGAGTCCTGGGCTGGATGGGCTGACCTGGGAAACGTTGCTCCGGAACCACGTCTCAACTGAGGGAGGGGTCAGGGATGCGTCGTCTCCCTCCCCGACCCACTGCGTGCCTAGCATTGTACAGCCGCTTGGAAGAAGAGACGGTGGGTAGGCTTCCTTTGGGAGAGAAATTTTCAAGGGAGAATCGCCCCTTGGCCTGGAACGAGCTGACAGAAAGCGAAGCTGCAGCATCGAGCTGAGCCGGAGACCCCGCACTGCTGCAAGGTGGATTAGCGAAGCGGCGTGGCCTAGTGACAAGAGCCCGGACTTGGGAGTCAGAGGACGCGGTTCTAATCCCGGCTCTGCCGCTTGTTTGCCGTGTGACCTTAGGCAAGTCACTGTGCCTCAGTTACCTCATCTGTAAAATGGGGATTAAGATTGTAAACCCCATGCGGGACAGGGACTGTGCCCGACATTACCTCGTATCGACCGCGGCGCTTAGAACCGTGCTTGGCACATAGTAAGCGCTTAACGAATACCATAACTATCCTATAGACTGTAAGCTCGTCGTGGGCAGGGGATGTGTCTGTTAACTGTTGTATTGTACTCTTCCAGTTGCTTAGTACAGTGCTCTGCACACAGTAAGCGCTCGGTAAATATGACTTAATGAATTAGGCCAGCGTTTCTCAAGCCCCAAGACAGCCGGCCCCTCTTCCTGCCTGCCTTTGCAACCTTGGGATCAGCCTGGAACCGTGAAGCTAGGCATTTCTCTATTATCTCTAGTATCTCTACTCTCTACTGGCATTTTTCTACAAAAAAGTACAGGCCGCGTTTCCCCTCTCCTCAAGAATCTTCAGTGGCTGCCCATCCACCTCTGCATCAAACTCCTCATCACTGGATTTAAATCATTCAATCACCTTGCCTCCTCCTACCTCACCTCGCTACTCTCCTACTACGATCCAGCCCACATTCTTCGCTCCGCTGATGCCAACCTCCTCACTGTACTCGATCTCGTCTATGTCGCCGCCATCCCCTCGCCCACGTCCTCCCTTTAGCCTGGAACGCTCTTCCTCCTCAAATCTGACAAATTACTTTCCCCAGACTTTAAAGCCTAATTGAAGGCACATCTCCTCCAAGAGGTCTTCCCTGATTAAACCCCCCTTTCCTCTTTTCCTACTCCCTTCTGCGTCGCCCTGACTTGCTCCCTTTATTCATCCTCCCGCCCAACCCCTAGCACTTATATCTGTAATTTATTTATATTATGTCTGTCTCCCCTCTGGCCTGTAAGCACGTTGTGGGCATTGAATGTCTCCGTTTATTGTTATATTGTACTCTCCCAAGTGCTTACTACACAGTAAGCACTCAATAAATATGACTCAATAAATGAATTATTTAATGAATTATCCCCCCCACCCCACCCCGGTTCTGACCCTCCACCACGAGCCTGCCATTCTGAAGGGGAGGGAGAGGAGAATGGGGGGAGGGGTCCCTCAGGGAGATCCCCATTTTCCAGCAGGGCAGGTTGCAAGGAGAGGGGGCTTAGGGGTGCCCAGACATTAGAGACTAACTGGGATCAATCAATGGTATTTATTGAACACTTACTATGCAGAGCACTGTACTGAGCGCTTAGGCGAGTACAGTACCACAGAGTTGGTAGACATGTTCCCTGCCCACAACAAGCTGACAGTCTAGAGGTTCCCCCAAAACAATGGGGAGGCATGAAACATGAAATTTCACTGCCAAATTTAAGACAACCTGATAGCACCTATGAGTCATTACAACAAAACACCCCTATATTTCAGCCAGATTTCATTTGAGTTGCTAGGATACATGTGAATTCCGTGCTTATTTTGTAAACAGATGCTAAATTCATCAGAGTCTTCAAAGACACCATACTCTTCAGATGGCAGGGATACTGAGGGTTTGGAAACGGGGCGTGTCCTCACTTTCAACTCCTGTTAGCATCCTCCCTGCTCCCTTGACCACGGAACTTCCTGTCAGGCTCATATTGAGTTTGTGGTCCACCGGGAACCCCGGCTCGTCGTTCCTCGGGCGGCGGGGCTCAGTCTCTCTCACTTTACCCACAGACAGGGTGACGCTCTGAGGATTTCCCAGTCTTCTCTCCTCACACAGATGTTTTAGGTGGGAAGAAGCACCGAGCCTCCTGGTCCTCAGAGGAATGAGCTTTCACTGCAGTGGGTTTGAGGACCCAGGGCCGGCTCCCCTGGCTGAACCGGGAGAGCGGCCGGTGTGGCTTTTCTTCCCTCTGAGACCAGTGGTACCGTCGGGACCCCGATCTGGGTTCTGGACTACTGGCTCCTGAGGGCCTTGGGCCTCTCCCAGATGTTGCCTGGGCCTCCAGCCCTCCCTCTGGGAGATGAGGGGGTCAACTTGGTTCCACCCTCCCTCCCTATCTTTCCTATGAGACTCCCTGGAAAATGGGAGGTGTGGGGAAAACGGTGAACGCCTCCAAAGAAAGGTGGCCTGCCGCCTGACTTCACAGGATTCCCTTCATCTCTGTTCCCGGGACGGGCTCCGGCTTGTTGAGGGCCAGGGTGAGTCAGGGTCAGGGCAGGGCCTCAGCTCTACTCTCTCCCCTGTCTCACACCAGAACACATAGGGTGACCACAATCATACCCTGACACTCATTATAACCCTGAGAAATTCACAGTCACACCCGTCGTGATGCTCGCTGTTGTACAGAGAAACAATCCTATCCGACAGCATCACCGAGAGCCACTGGCACGGACACCGCACGCTCAGCCCACACCACACACCATAATCACGGGGCCTCCTCACAGACATTCCCCATCACACACGATGATGCAGCCATCTCACTCATAAACAGACGCTCACATAGACACTCAAAAGCCTTCACAGCTGCAATACTGGGCCCCGGCAGTGCCCGCCCCCCTAGAAATTCACAGCTACATGGGTGCTCCACACTGGCACATCCCTCTTCCTAGTCAAACACAGAGTCACACACAGATGGGGACTCCCACACGACAGCCAATCCACCCGGGGAGAGGCAAAGCGTAGAATCATCGTTACACGCTCCAGTGCGTCCACACCCACAATCACGCGCACGTTTACAAAAACATCCTTATCCCAAAAGTCACAGACACGCAGCAGCACCCAGAAGGGGGTACACCAAGTCATCATCATAAAGATGCGTACACAGCCACATTCACGGGAGTATACATGCACACGCATGCACACACGGAGTCTAAACACCTGAAACAGGCTTGGGAGATGCTCAGCATGGAAGTGGATCAATATGCACCCCAGCTAGGCGGTGGGGGTCTTGGGTCCCTCGTTTGCACAGGAGAGGCAAGCAGGAACTAGGAGGGGAAGGAGCAGTTTTGCTTAGGCAGCTGGCCCCTTCCTTCCTCCTCTTCTCTCCCGCCCACCATTCCCGGCCACATCTCCACCGCCAAACTGAAGCCGTTGAGGGAAGATCTGAATAATTCAGGCCGAGACCCCATATTTGACAAATAGAAATTCTTTGTCTCCCGTAGACTGTCAGCTCCTTGTGGGCAGGGAAATGTGGCTACCGACTTGGTTACATTGTGCTTTCCCAACCATTTAGTATATGCAGTGCACACCGTAAAAAATACACAGTATACACACAGTGCACACTCAATAAATAGGACTGACCGATTGATTTGCGTGGAATAGCTGGAGGGCTGAGTTCAAAGGGGAAGATGTGGGGGAGGTAGGGATGGGTGAGAAGTTATCCAGGTCAAGCCTGCAGTTGAATGTACTGACTTCACGGACGGATGCTCTCCTGGTTCTCCTCCTTTCCCTCTGGCCCTTCCTTCTCAATCTCTTTTGTGGTCTCCTCCTCTGCCTCCCACCCTCTACCCGTGGGAATCTCTCAAAGCTCAGTTCTAGATCCCCTTCTATTCTCCATCTACACCTACTCCCTTGGAGAACTCATTCGCCTCTATGGCTTCCGCTGCATCTCTACCCAGATGATTCCCAAATTTACCTGTCCAACCCTGACCTCTCTCCTCCGCAGTCTCACATTTTCAATCGATCAATAGTATTGATTGAACATTTACTGTCCCTCACTGTCTGCTGACTTAGTAGACGTATTCCCGGCTTCCTCTTACCTTCACTATATCTCTACTTGGATGCCCCACCAACACCTCAAACAGGTCCAAAACAGAACTTCTCATCTTCCACCACAACTTGGTCCTCTTCCTGACTTTCCCATCCCTGTAGACAACACCTCCATCCTCCCACATCAAACAAAAATTCCTCACCATCGGCTTTAAGGCGCTCTTCTCCTACCTAACGTTGCTCCTCTCCCACTACAACCCAGCTCGCACACTATGCTCCTCTAAATCCAACCTATTACTGTAGCTACATCGTCTCTAGACTGTAAATTCACTGTGGGCCGGGAATGAGTCCGTTTACTGTACTATTGTATTCCCCCAGTGTATGCTCTGCACACAGTAAGCGTTTACTAAATAGGATTGAATGAATGAGGGTAGCTCAGTTTGCCTCTCTCACTACTGATCACTTGCTCTAATCCTCTCTTCCTCCTTCACATCTGAGAGACCACCACTCTCCCCATTTTCAAAGCCCTACAAAAATCGTCTCGCCTCGGAGAACCTTTCCCCGGCTAATTCTCATGTCTCCACTTCTGTAACGCTTATGCATTTGGGTCCGTATCCCCCTAAGCACGTGGATATTCACTCTCACAGCATTTATCCTCCTCCGCTTCACCTATCTGTCATTCGTTCTAATTCCCGTCTCCTCAGCCAGATTATGAGATCCTTGGAGGGCAGACTTCGTTTCAACCATCTCTACTGTACTGTATCTTCCCAAGCTCAGTACAAGGTGCTACACACAATAAACACTCAATAATACTAGCACCGATTAATTAGTTGATTGAACTGACTGCTCAGTCGGGACCTGGAAAATCGCTCAATCACATTTATTGAGCACCGTGGGCAGAACCCTGTATTGAGAGCTTGAGAGAGTACAATACACCCTTTCAGGAAGATGACCGCTCCCCACCTACATTATTGCCTGGGGAGCCCCTCTGAGAGGGGAGCCTCACCGCCCACCCCCCTCAAGTCTTGGGCTGGGAATGCATCCAGCCTGGAATGATGGGTCAAAGGGTCAAAGGACTTAGGTTCCAGAGCTTGATAGGTAGAAACTGATCGGTTGGGGAGACGGGATGAGTTCATTATGGCAGAACAAGCAGAACTAAACCGAAACTGCAGCAGGAGGTATTTTGATTACACAGCAAGAGCAACTGGCCGAAAAAACAAAAGCAAGGCTCAGAGCAGGGGGAGTCGAGGGGAATCTTGAGCCACTGAGGAGGATCACAGCCTGCCCCGATTCCCTCTCAGAAGTGTCGCTCCCAGTAATCTTAGACTCTGGAGGGTCGGTGAGTGTACTTGAGGGTTCCATTAACCTCTGAGGTCCTGAGCAGGATCTCCTGCTTCTCATTCCTGGCCGTTTACAAATACCAGGGGAACCTAGAGAAGGGGAGAGTCCAGAAAACTTCTCCTTCAGCAACACTGTTGGATAAATGACTCGACTTAGATTAGCATATTTTGGACACATAACCAGGAGGACTGATTCTCCGGAGAAGACGCTAATGCTAGGAAAAGTCCAGGGAAAACGTGGAAGAGGCAGACAGGCAGCTAATGGATAGAGACCCTAACCACGATCACGGAAGAACCATTAGAAAGATTACAGATTATGGCAGACGTTCTGGAGAAAGTCTATCAACGGAGTTGCTATGAATCAGAAATGACTCGACGGCACTTAATAATAATAAAAGCCTCCTGGGCTGCTGAGGTGGGCAGTGTCCCTCCTGTGCCCGCTTAGCTCCTCCTCTTCGCCAAGCAGCCAGTTCAGCTGAACCCTGGCAGGGAGTCGGGCAAGCGGGGGTTAAGGAAGCAGGCTGGGGGAGGGCCTCAGACCCCAGGGACCAAGGAGGGAGAGAGGGAGGGAGGAGGAGGAGAGATTACGGAGGAATTCCTGGCCAGAAAAGGCTGGAAGACTCAGTTAGGTGAAAGCACCGATAGGCTAGCTGAGGCCGGGAAGGCTGATGGCCTGCGGAAGTGACCTTCGCATGTAGCCCCCACCTCTCGAGCCACTGTCTGTCTCCAGTCGATTCAACAGATGAGGAGCCCGGGACTGTAGCCCCTGGAGTTTATTTATATGATATTCCTTTAGAATTTCCACTCCTCCCCAGAGTGCCCCCCATTAAGCCTCTCCGCCCAGAGTCAGATGAGGATGAGGGAGAGAGAAGGGTCCCAAAGGCAGAGGCAATGGGTGGGCTGACAGAGGGGGCGGGCAGGTAACACTCCTCCCAGATTTGTGGGGATTCCTCCTCGGAAGAGCCCTGGCTATGGATGGGGTTAGATGGAAAACAGAAACCAGCCCATCCGTTTTCCACTTCTCTTGCTCAGCTCCGACCAGGGGTGCCCACCTCACCCATCCAGGCAACTGCCTTGAGAAGCAGCATGGCTTAGTGGCTAGAGTCAGAAGGACATGGGTTCTAATCCCGTCTCTGCCACTTGTCTGCTGGGTGACCTCGGGCAAGTCAATTCACTTCTCTGGGCCTCCGCCTCCTCATGTGTAAAATGAGGATTGAGACTCCCGAGCCCCATGTGGGTCACGTCCAATCTGATTCACCTGTATCTACCCCAGGGCTTAGAAAGGGCCTATACCGGGAGGGAGCTTCATCCTCACTGCCCCATCCCAAGAAGAAGCCTTGGGGGGTGAGTGGGGGATGGAAGAGATTTGAATTACAGTGCTCTGCACATAATAATAATAATAATGTTGGTATTTGTTAAGCGCTTACTATGTGCAGAGCACTGTTCTAAGCGCTGGGGTAGACACGGGGGAATCAGGTTGTCCCACGTGGGGCTCACAGTCTTCATCCCCATTTTACAGATGAGGTAACTGAGATGGGATAACATAGTAAGCGCTCAATAAATGCTATCGAATGAATGAATTCTCTTTGCCCGAGCTTGGACTCAGCACGCAGTGCAAGCGGTAATAACAGTGGTAATAGGAGTAATAATATTAATAATAATAATGGTATTTATTAGGTCCCTACTATATGACACGCTCTGTTCTAAGCCCTGGGGTAGATGCAAGTTAATCAGTTCGGACACCGTCCCTGTCCCTCGGTGGGTTCACAGTCTGAGTAGGAGGGAGAACGGGTTTGGGATCCCCAACTTGCAGATGAGATCACTGAGGCACAGGGAAGCCAAGTGACTGGCCCGAGGTCACACAGCAGGCAAGTGACACAGCCAGGATTAGCCTCCCAGGCCTGGGCTCTTTCCACTAGGCCCCGCTGTTTCTAGTACTATTTATTAAGGGCTTACTGCGTGCACGGTGTTGGGAGAGAATACACAGAGAATTAGACAAGGACCCTGTCCCTCAGAGGGGCTCACGGTCTAAGAGCATAAGTGAGGAGATGGGATTAGAGACAGGGGATGGGCAGGGGGTTAAGACCGAGGCAGTGCCCAGGGGAAGGGTGAGGGGCTGCTGCTGTTTCTAATCCTAGCCCCCATTTTTGTCCCAATTCTTCTCAGCTGGGGCCTGGGCCCCCGCTTTGCTCCCAAACCAACTCGGCTTATGCAGAGATGAACCATCTGGAGAGAAACAAAAGAGCGTATTGTTCCCCCTCCCTTTGATTTTAGCAGCAACTGAACTTCCTCACGCGTCCTGGCAACTTTCCCCAAATCTCCCCCTCACCTTCGCCCCCACCCCGACCTGGGGGCAGAGATTGGGCCCGGTCTTACCTTCCTTCCCCCTCCTGCTCAGATGGCTGCCTGAGGTTGGGTGGCACCCCTTCCCCACCCCCGTCTCTCCCTCGTAGCCTGGGCGAGGGGGTGGCCGTCCTCTGGGACCCCGAGGTTCTGGGTTCTGGGGGAGGTTTCTGGTAGGGTTGGGGGAATGGAGGGGTGATGGCTGGGGGGGGGGGGGGCAGCAGCACTCACTCCACAGGAGTCTTGAGTCTTTGCAAAGGACCCGACCGGTGGGCCGGCTCCGGACAAAACCAGGGCTGGTTTCTTGGGAGACATTCAAGGGTTTTCCAAATCCTGGTTTGGATCGGAGGAGGGAGGGAGGGAGTCTCGGAAGGGTCAGTCCCTGCTTTTGTTATCTTGGCAGCCGAGAGGCTGAGGAATCCCGAATGTCGGGAGTCTAGGCCGTGGGCCCCGAGGGACCGGGGGAGAGGCCCAGTCAAGCCAAGGGGCTGCTTAACAGGACCCTCTGTGGGGAGAAAAGACCCCAATCTTTTCCTGCTTAGGCAGCATCCAGCCTGTAGGCTGGGTCCTAGCAGGGGAAGAAGGCAGACGTCTCTTTTTAAAGTCTCTGTTTCCTTTCGACTGCTGGCTTCCCCTACCCCTGGGAGGAAAATTGTGTGTTTTCCTTCTGCGGAGACCCAAATGAAAAGGGTTCGGAATGGGCTCCCACCCGCTATCCCCGACCCCTTCCACCCTGAAGCTGAACTCTGGGGGATTTTCAAAGAGAAACGTAGCCTAGGGGAAGGAACTTGACCTCGGGCCTGGGAGTCAGAAGGACCTGGGCTCTAATCTCGACTCCGCCGCTCGTCTGCTGTGTGACCTTGGGCAAGTCACTTCACTTATCTGGGCCTCAGTTACCTCATCTGTAAAATGAGGATTAAGATGGGGAGCCCCGTGTGGGCCCCGTGTCCGATCCGATTTCCTTGTATCTACCCCGGCATTTAGTCAAGTGCCTGGCATCTAGTAAGCACTTAATGAAAACCACGATTATTATTAATTATTATTATTATTAGAAAAGGAAATCCCTGTTGAATGAGGTCAAGGATCCCTAGGAGCTTAAAGGTGATGAATCGGGGAGCCGGGAAAGAGGACGATTTGGAAAATTGAAGTAGACGTGCCAAGGAGGAGAGGTTGAAAGCTGGCCCTCAGGAATACGAGGGATGAGTTCCCTCCCGTCTGTCCCCTGATACCCCGGAAAACTCCAGGTAGGGAGAAAGCTGGGTCGGATCACCTTACGTTTCAACGCGATGGGGGAGTTTCGGCTAGGAGTGGTCGCTGTTTCCAAGATGGGCTGGACACATTTCCTCTGGGGCTTGAAAGAGTCCGGAACCGGCCTGCCGAGGACGGGCAGAGAGACTTGCTGCTCTCCAACAGGGCGAAGTCCAAGCCCATAAATTCCCCGCAGTGGCTGCCTGGGGACCGTGGAGCAGGGCGGGGTGGGTCAGAAAGAACCCAGCTCCCCGCACGTCCCCACTCTCTCAGATGCCTTCACTCCTTGCCCCACCGGCTCCTCTCCCTCCTCCTCCTCTTCCCTGCTTTCTCCACCAGCTGTGGACCTTGGAGTCGGACCCCACGGTAAAGGCGGGGTGCATCGTGGAGCGACCCAAGTCCAGACTCCATGGATTTATGGCAGGGAGGGGAAGGGGTCAGGACACACCGTGACTCACTCCTGCGATAAAAGCGAGGTGACAGCCTGGATTGAGGCAACACAGATTAGGCTGGTGGGGTAAGGGTGGGGGAGAGGCTGCCCACTCTTCTGCCTTTTATTTATTCCTGTGATTTTTTTTTTTAAATCACAGGAAAATCAAGCAATCGAACAGTATTTACGGAGGGCCCACAGTGTGGACAGCATGATAGTACGCTCGTTATGAGTTACGGTTAACATGTCTACCAACTTCGTTATATTGGACTCTCCCAAGCAATTAGTACAGAGAAGCAGCGTGGCTCAGTGGAAAGAGCCTGGGCTTTGGAGTCAGAGCTCATGAGTTCGAATCCCAGCTCTGCCACCTGTCAGCTGTGTGACTGTGGGCAAGTCACTTAACTTCTCTGTGCCTCAGTTCCCTCATCTGTAAAATGAGGATGAAGACTGTGAGCCCCACGTGGGACAACCTGATTCCCCTGTGTCTACCCCAGTGCTTAGAACAGTGCTCTGCACATAGTAAGCGCTTAACAAATACCAACATTATTACAGTGCTCTGCACACAGTAAGCGCTTGGTATGATTGATTGATACTGAGCGCTCGAGAAAGTCCAATACAGCTGGTTGCCAAGATCCCCGCCCTCAAGGAGCTTTCACTCTACTTGGCTCTGAACTAAGTGCTTGAATCAGCTTACAGTGGACTCTGCGTGAAGCACTGTACTAAATGCTCAGCAGAGTTCAGGAGTTCAGGGACACGATCCCTATGCTCAAGGGACTTGGAGCCAACTGTGTGCAGAGCCCCGTACTAAGCACTTGGGAAAGACCATAGCGTTGGAAGACACGATCCCTGTCCAGAAAGGGTTTACAGTCTAGCTTACAGACACTGCCATGAAATGCAGACAGGAAGGAGAAGGGATGTACCAGTGTGTCATTCTTTGAATACGTACAAGGATGCCCCACGTGGCTCCGAGCACCCGGGTGCGTGTGGTTGGCGCAAGGTGTTGGGATTGTAGCTGTGGGGCGGGTGGGGGTGATGGAGATAACCTGAGAGGATGGAGAAATCAATCAAGGAGGGCTTCCTGGAGGCGAGGAGATTGCAGAAGGGCTTCGAATCGATCAGTCAACCCATCACTGGGCGCTTACCGTGTGCAGAACACTGTACTGAGCGTTTGGGACAGTGCAACGCCACAGAGTTGATAGGCATGTTCCCCGCCCACAGTCTAGAGGGGGAGACAGACGTTAATACATTATTAATACATCACTACACATTCATATATAATACATTAATACACCTTACATTACATTAATACATTAATGTATAATTAACATATTAATTCTACTGATTTAACAGAGAGGTAGGCACCGCGTTTCCTTTCTTTCCACCCACCGCTTTCTCAACTAGCCCTAAGGGACTCGGGTCTGGCCCAAGCAGCGTGGCTCAGTGGAAAGAGCCCGGGCTTTGGAGTCAGAGGTCATGAGTTCGAATCCCGGCTCGGCCACCTGTCAGCTGTGTGACTTTGGGCAGGTCACTTAACTTCTCGGTGCCTCAGTTACCTCATCTGTAAAATGGGGATTAACACCGTGAGCCCCACGTGGGACAACCTGATTCCCCTGTGTCTACCCCAGCGCTTAGAACAGTGCGTGGCACATAGTAAGCGCTTAACAAATACCAACATTATTATTATTATTATTAAAGCTCTGCGCCCGGGCATGGATTGGGATCCACGAGAAGCAGCGTGGCTGAGTGGAAAGAGCACGGGTTTAGGAGTCAGAAGTCATGGGTTCTAATCCCGGCTCCACCACCTGTCAGCTGTGTGCCTTTGGGCAAGTCACTTAACTTCTCAGTGTCTCAGTTACCTCATCTGTAATAATGGGGATTAAGACTGTGAGCCTCACGTGGGACAACCTGATTACCCTGTATCTCCCCCAGCGCTTAGAACAGTGCTCTGCACATAGTAAGCGCTTAACAAATACCAACATTATTATTATTATTATCAATCAGTCAATCAATCAATCAATTCATTCATTCTATTGTATTTATTGAGCACTTACTGGGTGCATACAGACCCATTCCCTGCCCAGAGTGAACTCACAGTCTAGAGTGGGGGGGGCAGACATTAATATTCATAAATTAACTAAAACTAATCGATCAGTGGTATACATCGAGTCCTTATTTTGTCCAGAGCACTGTACAAAAGTGCTCGGGAGAGGACAAAGACAATAGAAGACGGGGAGGAGGGTGGCCTGATGGAAGGGGAAGAAGGTTTCAGGCAAGCGGAGGTTCATTCGGTCGTTCAATCGTATTTAATGAGCGCTTACTGTGTGCAGTTGTGAGGCAGAGGGTGGAGGCGGGAGGGATGAGAACGAGGCGCGGTGTGTAGATGAGAGAAGAAATCCCAATCTGTGCTCCGGAGTGAAGAATCACCACCCATCCCAAAACGCGTGCAGAGCAGAACTCCTTATCCTTCCGCCCTAACCCTGTCCTCCCTTAACCCTACCGCTATCCTCCCTCGTCTCCAAGCCCATAACCCCGGTGTGAACCTCAACTGATCTCTCTCATTCGACCCCCATATTCCATCCCTTCAACCTTCCCAACTTGGTTAAAATCCCCCCCTTTCCTCTCCATCCAAACTGCTACTATGTGGATCCAAAGACTTATCCTATCCCGCCTTGACCGCTCCATCGGCCTATCACTGAATTCCCTGCATCCTGTCTCTCCCCACTGTAGCCCAAACTTCACTGGGCTGCCCGGGTCGCTTTTCTTCCGAAAATATCTAGTCCATCTCTCCCCGCTCCTCACAAGCCTCCAGTGGTTGCCCATCCACCTCTGCATCAAACGGAAACTCCTTACTATGGGCAGTCAGTCAACATGTCCCCTCCTACCTCACCTCACTGATTGCCCGCACATTTCCCTTCTCCAGCTCCGGCTCGCTCACTGTGCCCCGGTCTCCTCTATCTCACCACCGACGCCTTTCCCGCATCCTCCCTCCGGCCTGGAATCCCTCCCCCTCCATTTATGCCAGACCCCGACTCTGCCCAGCTTCAAAGCCTTCGTAAGATCACGCGTCCTCCAAGAGGCCTTCCGCGATGAAGCCCTCTTTTCCAGGGCTCCCTCTCCCTTCTATGTCATCTACACACTTGGATCTGTGACCTTTGGGCATTTGATAGTCACCCCACCCTCAGCCCCACGGTATTTACGTACATCTCTCCGCTAAGCCACGCTGCTTTAGTCTCACAGCCTTTATGTCCATGTCCGTAATTTCCGTTAACGCCTGTCCCCTCCGGTAGACTCTAAGCTCACCGTAGGGAAGGGAAAATGCCTTCCGACTCTGTCGTTCTGTACTCTCCCAAGCGCTTAGCCCAGTGCTGCGCACACCGTAAGCACTCAGTAAATGGCAGCCGAAGGCCCAGCAGGATCCACTGTTGAAGGCAGTCTCAGTTGCTCCCCTTAGCAGCGTGGCTTGGTGGAAAGAGCCCGGACTTGGGAGTCGGAGGTCATGGGTTCTGATCCCGGCTCCACCGCTTGTCAGCTGTGTGACCCTGGGCAGGTTCACTTTGCTTCTCTGTGCCTCAGTTGCCTCATCTGGAGGATGGGGATGAAGACCGTGAGCCCCCGTGGGACAATTTAGACTGTAAGCCGGTCATTGGGCAGGGATTGTCTCTATGTGTTGCCGAATTGTCCATTCCAAGCGCTTAGTACAGTGCTCTGCACATAGGAAGCGCTCAATAAATACTACTGAATGGATGAATTTCTATCAATTCTAAATTATTTATTCATTTATGTTAATGTCTGCCTCCCCCTCTAGACTGTAAGCTCGTCGAGGGCAGGGAACATGCCTACCACCTCTGCTACTCTCCCAAGAGATGACGATGATGTATTTGTTAAGCACTTACTCTGTGCCAAGCACTGTTCTAAGCGCTGAGGGAGACACAATAATCAGGTTGTCCCACGTGGGGCTCACGGTCTTCATCCCCAGTTTCCAGATGAGGTCACTGAGGCCCAGAGAAGTGAACTGACTTGCCCAAAGTCACACAGCTGATGAGTGGCGGAGCCGGGATTTAGATCCCACGACCTCTGACTCCCAAGCCCGGGATCTTTCGACTGAGCCACGCTGCTTCCCCAAGTGCTTAGGACAGTGTTCTGCACACATTAACTACTCAATAAATACGATTGATTGATTGATGAGATCACCACACTTGACTGGGCCTTCTGCTTGGAGCAATGTTATCAATCAGTACTATTTACTGAGCACTTAAACTATGTGCAAAGCGCTGTCCTTAGAGCTTGTACAATACAACGGAATCAGCAGACATGTTCCCTGCCCATAACGACCTTGCGGTCTAGAGGGGGAGACAGACATTAATATGAATAATTTAGTCATTTATAATAAATGATTTAAAGAGAGGTACGTGAGGGGTTGCGGGTGCGGCGGCAGGTCAAAGACCCAAGTGTAGAGATGATGCAGAAAGGACAGCAAGCCAGGGAAAAGAGGGCTCGATCAGGGAAGGCCTCATGGAGAAGACGTGACCTTAATTAGAGAAGCGGCGTGGCTCAGTGGAAAGAGCCCGGGCTTGGGAGTCAGAGGTCATGGGTTCGAATCCCGGCTCTGCCACTTGTCAGCTGCGTGACTGCGGGCAAGTCACTTCACTTCTCTGTGCCTCAGTTTCCTCATCTGGAAAAGGGGGATTAACTGCGAGCCTCACGTGGGACAACCCGATGAGCCTGAATCTCCCCCAGCGCTTAGAACAGTGCTCTGCACATAGTACGCGCTTAACAAATAGCAACGGTATTATTAATTGTGCTTTGAAGGTGGGGAGAGTGGTGGATATACGGAGGGGGAGGGAGTTCCAGGCTAGGGAGAGGACATGGGAAAGGGGTTGGTGGCGAGATAGATGAGACCTCCTCGTCCCCTCAGCTGCCTTTGAAACCGTGGCCCACCCCCTTCTCCTGGAAACGTTATCCAACCTTGATTTCACCGACAGATTCGGTCGCCTCCTGGTTCTCCTCTTATCTCTCTGGCCGGGCATTCTCAGTATCCTCCTCTGCCTCCCACCCCTTAAATGTGGGGGTCCCTCAAGGTTCAGTTCTGGGTCGCCTTCTATTCTCCATCTCCACCCACTCCCTTGGAGAACTCATTCGTTGCCACGGCCTCAACTACCAGCTCTATGCAGATGAAGCAGCGCGGCTCAGTGGAAAGAGCGCGGGCTTGGGAGTCAGAGGTCATGGGTTCTAGTCCCGGCTCTGCCGCCGGTCGGCTGTGTGACCTTGGGCAAGTCACTTAACTTCTCTGTGACTCAGTTCCCTCATCTGTCAAATGGGGATTAAAACCGTGAGCCTCACGTGGGACAACCTGATCACCTTGTATCCCCCAGCGCTTAGAACAGTGCTTTGCACATAGTAAGCGCTTAACAAATGCCGCAATTTATTTTATTTTTTTTATGATCCCCAAGTCTCCATCTCCTCCACTGATCTCCCTCCCTCTCTCCAGGCTCCCATCTTCTCCTGCCTTCAAGACACCTCTACTTGGACATCCTCCCGTCACCTCAAGCTTAACGTGTCCAAAACAGAGCTCCTATCTTCCTACCCAAACCCTGTCCTCTCCCGGCCTTTCCCGGCACTGTAGACGGCACCACCATCCTCCCTGCCTCACAGGCCTGTAACCTCGGCGTTATCCTTGACTCCTCTCTCTCATTCCACCCACATATTCAACCTGTCACCAAATCCTGTCGTTCCCACCTTCACAACATCTCTAAAATCTGCCTTTTCCTCTCTATCCAAACTGTTCCCACGTTAATACAATCACTCGTCCTATCCCGCCTAGATCACTGCATCAGCCTGCTTTCTGACCGCTCAACCTCCTGCCTCTCCCCACTCCGGTCCACACTTCACTCCGCTGCCCGGATCATCTCTCTACACAAACGTTCGGAACATGTCATATAATAATAATAATAGCTATGGTATTATTGTTGTGGGGAAGCAGCGTGGTGTAAAAGTGGACAGAGCATGGCCCCGGAGCCAAAAGGTTAAAGGTTCTAATCCCAGCTCCACCACTTGTCTGCTGTGTGACCTTGGGCAAGTCACTTCACTTCTCTGTGCCTGTTACCTCATCTGTAAAATGGGGATTGAGACAATGAGCCCCAAGTGGGTGCAACTTGATTTGCCTGTACCCACCCCCGTGCTTAGTAAAGTGTCTGGCAACATAGTGAGCGCTCAACAGATGCCATCGTTATCATAGGGTGTAGCGGATAGAACACAGACCTGGGAGTCAGAAGGGCATGGGTGCTAATCCCGGCTCTGCTCCTTTTCTCTGTGTGACCTTGGGAAAATCACTTGACTACTCTGGGCCTCAGTTACCTCCTCTGTAAAAAGGGGAACGAGACTGGGCCTTTTGTGGGACAGGGACTGTGTCCAACCCAATTTGCTTGCATCTAACCCAGCACTTAGTAAAGTGATTGGCACGTAGTAAGTGCTTAACAAATGAATAATAATAAAAACGACGGTATGCCAGGTACTGTACTAAGCGCTGGAGCCAAGAACAGTGCTTGGCACATAGTAAGCGCTTAACCAGTGCCATCATCGTCATTATTATTATTATTATTATAAGATACTCAGACCAGACACTGTCCCTGTCCTTCACGGGGCTCACAGTTTTAATCTCCATTTTACAGATGAGGTCACGGGGGCACAGAGAAGTTTAGTGTCTCGTCCAAGGTCGCACAGCCGACAAGTGGAAGGAGTGGAATTAGAACCCACGTCCTTCTGAGTCCCAGGCCCGTGCTCTATCCATTAGGCCACGCTATAATCCCCCCGGCAGGGCCCGCCAACACATGAGATCGAAGGGAAGTGTTCCCCCCATCACCCGTCCCGTTAGCTGAGCGTATATGCCCTCTGCTCTTCCCCCTTCCCCTCCCCACAGCACTTGTGCATATTTGTATATATTATTTATTACTCTATTTATTTTGCTAATGAGGTGTATATCTCTATGATTCTATTTATCTTGATATTGACGCCTGCCTACTTGTTTTGCTTTGCTGTCCGTCTCCCCCGTTTAGACTGTGAGCCCGTTATTGGGCAGGGATGGTCTCTCTCTGTTGCCGAATTGTCCATTCCAAGCGCTTAGTACAGTGCTCTGCACATAGGAAGCGCTCAATAAATCTGATTGAATGAATGAATGAATGAATACGGGGGAGGAAGAGGGCAGCGCCACCTGCTGGTAGGTGTGGCATCCTTCAGTCATTCAATCGTATTTGTTGAGCGCTTACTGTATGCACAGCACTGTGCTAAGCGCTTGGGAGAGTACATTACAACAATCAACAGAGACATCCTCTGCCCACAACAAGCTTACAGCCCAGAGGGAACCAGGACTGGGGTACAGAAGCAGCATGGCGTAGTGGCTAGAGACCAGGCCTGGGAGTCAGAGGTCACGGGTTCTAATCCCGGCTCCGCCACTTGTCTGCTGTGTGACCTTGGGCAAGTCACTTCGCTTCTCTGGGTCGCACTTCCCTCATCCGGAAAATGGGGATTGACACTGGGAGCCCCACGTGGGACAGGGACTGTGTCCAACCCCATTTGCTTGGATCCACCCCAGCGCTTAGTACAGTGCCTGGCACATAGTATGTGCTTAACAAATACTATTATTATTATTATTATTATTATTATTAATAATAATAATCTATCCCCAGGAGCACCTTCCTGGGCTGAGACTTCTCCCGGGTTGCAGGTGAGGAGAGGAAGTTCCCAGCCGCTTCCCAGAAACAAACGCTCTTCAGTGCAACGAGACGATTGCCTTGGTGACATCGCCCGGCTGCTGTAAACACAACACCAGAGATGAGAGGAAGCACAAACGGTTTTGTGTCTGGGAGATTCCCCCTCTCACCGCCACACTCCGCTCCAACCCCGCGCCTTCTTGGCCTTACCTTCCGGGGTGAAATTCTTTTCTTTACACCCCCCAGAAAGGAAATTCTTTCCTTTACCCCAGGTTGAATATGTGAGAGAGAGGAGTCAAGGATAACCCATTCCTCTCAAACCCATGGCACCCCAGCTCGGTGAGGCTGCGCGGGCGCTTCAGTCGAGGGGGGAACCGTGGACCTTCAGGTTGGGGACGGGGAGAAGGCCACGTCGCTCCTCCTTCGTGCGAACTGTCCGGAAATGCTGATTTGAGTCATAAAAATAATGATGGTATTTGTAAGCGCTTACTGTGTGCCAGGCACTGTACTAAGCACTGACATGGGAGAAGGTGGAATGTCTGTCCCCTTTGGACACTTGATAACCACCCACCCTCAGCTCCACAGCACTTACGTCCGTATGTGTAATTTATTTATATTAATAGCTATATCCCCCTCTACCCTGTTAGCTCCTTGGGGGCAGGGAACGTACCTACCGAGTCTTGTATTTTTTTTTATGGTGTTTGTTAAGCACTTACAATACCCCAAGAACTACACTAAGTGCTGGGGTAGATACGAGGTTGTCAGGTCGGACACAGTCGCCGTCCCACATGGGGCTCACAGTCTTAATCCACATTTTACAGATGAGGTAACTGAGGCACAGAGAAGTGAAATGACTTGCCCAAGATCACACAAATGGCAGAATGAGGATTAGAACCCAGGTCCTTCTGACTCCCAGGCTAATGCCCTTTCCACTAGGCCACGCTGGATTGGACTTTCCCAAGTGCTCAGTACAGTGCTCTGCACACAGTAAATGTCATCATTGACTCATTGATTGCGGGCAGAAAACGTGCCTACCAACTCCGTTTTATTTTACTCTCCTAAGTACAGTGCTCTGCACCCAGTAAATGCTCAATAAATATCATTGATTCCCCCCTTCTAGACTGTGAGCCCATTGTTGGGCAGGGATTTTCTCTATTTGTTGCTGAATTGCCCATTCCAAGCGCTTAGTAGAGTGCTCTGCACACAGTATGCGCTCAATAAATATGACTGAATGACTGAATGAAGGAACTGATTCATTGATTGTGGGCAATGTGTCTCGGTTGTATTTGACTCTCCCAGGCGCTTCGCAGAGTGCTCTGCACAGAGTAAGTGCTCAGTAAATACCATTGATTGACTGACTGATCGAAGGTGGCTGTCAACAGGAGGGCTCCAGGTTGCAGGGCGAGCCCAAAGGCTCTCGAACACCCTCCCCACCCACTCCCAGGTGGTGGAGTGAAGGTCCTTGTTTGCTAAGCTGACTCAAGATGACTCAAGTACCGGTGTTCCGCCACGCTGCGTGTCACAAGGGGCAGGTTGGCCCGTGTGTTGGCTCTGGGGTTTTATCGTATTTATTAAATCGTATTTATTAAACGCTCACTGTACGCAGAGCACCGTACGAAGCGCTTGGAAAAGCACGCTACAACAGTAAACGGTGACATTCCCTGCCCATCACAAGCTCACAGTCTTGGCGTGGGGAGACAGAGATCAATACAAATAAATACCATTAGAGATAGATACAGAAGTGCTGTGGGGCTGCGGCGGGGTGGGAAGAGCACAGGGAGAAAGTCAGGATGACGCAGAAGGGAGCGGGAGATGAGGAAAAGTGGAGCTTAGTTTGGGAAGGCCTCTTGGAGGAGATGTGTCTTCAGTAAGGTTTTGAAGCAGGGGGAGAGTAATTGTGTGATGGATTTGAGAAGGGAGGGTGTTTCGGGGCAGAGGCAGGAGGTGGGCAGTGGTTGGTGGCGAGAGAGGTGAGATCGGGGCACAGAAGGTTAGCACTGGAGGAGTGAAGTACGCGGGCTGGGTTGTTGAAGGGGGAGAAGCGAGGTGAAGTAGGAGGGGGCAAAATGATGGAGTGCTTTAAAGTCAATGAGGAGGAGTTTTTGTTTGCTACGGAGATGGACGGGCAGCCACTGGAGGTTTTTGAGGAAGGGGGGGATGACATGTCCTGCAAGTTTTTGTAGAAAGATGATCCGGGCAGCCGAGCGAAGTATGGATTGGAGTGGGGAGAGGCAGGAGGTTGGGAGGTCAGAAAGGAGGCTGATGCAGTAATCTAGGCGGGATAGGATGAGTGATCGTATTAACGTGATAGCAGGTTGGATGGAGAAGAAAGGGCAGAGTTTAGAAATGTTGTGAAGGTGGTAACGACAGGATCTGGGGACAGGTTGAATATGTGGATGGAATGACAGAGAGTTTTGACAAGGTTTGAAGGAATGGGGCCTGATGCGCATGTGGAGGGGGTGGCATTTGAGAGGAGCCAGGACGTTCACACCTGAGGTGGCCAACCTGACTTGTGACCAGGGTAACTTGCTCCTGGACTGCCCCGGCCAGGGAGGCAGTGAGGCCACTGGAGTTGGCCGAGTTTCTCTGTCTCCTCCACCTCCAGCCAGCGGCCCTTCCCTTGCGGAGGACCAGAGTCCGGCCAGTGCTCAGGGTCACCCCACGGGGAGCCGCAACTCCTGGAGGGCGGCAAGGGAAAGTGGATAGAGCACGAGCCTGCGAATCGGAAGGTCCTGTCTTCCACTCCCGACTCTGCCACTTGTCTGCTGTGTGGCCTTGGGAAGATCCCTTCACTTCGCTGGGCCTCAGTTGCCTCATCTGTAAAACGGGGATTAAGAGCGTGAGTCCCATTGTGGGAAAGGGACTGTGTCCAGCCCAATTTGTTTGTTTCCACCCCAGCACTTAATAAGTACATAGCTTATTAACAGATACCATTCATTCATTCAATCGTATTTACAGGGCGCTTACTGTGTGCAGAGCACCGTACTAAGTGCTTGGCAAGTACAATTCAGCAACAGATAGAGACAATCCCTACCCAACAACAGGCTCACAGTCTAGAAAGGGGGAGGCAGACAACAGATCAAAACAAAACAAGGAAACGGGCATCAATTGCATCGGTATAAATAAATAGAACTCTACACAGTCCCCGTCCCACATGGGGCTTTCATTCGAAATATTGAATCCCCATTATACAGTGGAGGAAACAGGATCTGAGAAGTTAAGTGGCTTGCCCAAGGTCACACAACAGGCAAATGGCAGAGCTGGCAGTGGAACCTCCGACTCGTTAGACTCTTTGGTTTTTGGTTTTTCTACTGGCCGCGCCGCTTCTTACTGAAACGAGTACGGGGGTAAGGGGTGGAGAGATAGACGGTCAGGAAAGGGGGACAAAGAAGAGGGTCAGGGAAGAGGGACACACAAGTGGCGGGTACACACCCGCAAGGCTGACCACTTTGAGGATGGTTGTGTGCATGTGGGGTGCTGGAAGGTGGGCTCTGTCACACCAGGAGACGAACAGTTCGCTAACCTCACTGTACCTCCATCTTATCTATTCCGCTGCTGACCCCTCACCCACGTCCCCCCTCTGGCCCGGAACGCCCTCCCTCCTCAGATCCGACAATCGCTCTCCCCGCTTCTAAGCCTTATGGAAGGCACATCTCCTCCAGGAGGCCTTCCCTGACTAAGTCCACCTTTCCTCTTCTCCCGCAACATTTAGGAAATGCCAGAGTGGTGAGTTCTTCCCACTAGATTGCCAGTTCCTCCGCTAGACTGTAAACTCCACCACTTGCCTGCTCGGCCGTGAGCTCGTCGTGGGCAGGGAATGTGTCCACCAGCTCTGTCGTGTTGTGTTCTCCCGAGTGCTTCATACAGCGATATCTACATACCGAGTGCTCAATAAACACGACTGATTTATCGATTGATTGATTTCCTCCTGCTTCCTCATCTGTAAATGGGAATTCAATGCTTGTTCTCCCACCCTCTTAGACCACGAGCTTCATGTGGGACAGCGACTCTGTCCAACCTGATGATCTTGTACCTAATCCAGCGTTTTACTAAAGTGCTTGGCAAGTATTAAGCACTTAACAAATACCACTACTATTATTATTAACAATAATAATAATAATATGCTCCTTGAGGGCCTGAGCCGTGTTTGCTTACTCGATTGTACTCTCCCAAGCGCCTAGTACAGAGCTGCGCACACAGTAAACGAGAAGCTGCACGGCCTAGTGGATAGAGCAGGGGTCTGGGAGTCAGAAGGACCTGAGTTCTAATCTTGATTCTGCCACTCGTCTGCAGCGTGACCCGAACTTGGTCAAATCACTTAACCTCTCTGTGCCTCGGTGACCTCATCTGAAAAATGGGGATTAAGACTGGCAGCCCCAACGTGGGGCAGGGACTGAGTCCAACTGAATTAACTGGTATCTACCCCAGCGCTGAGAACGGTGCCTGGCACATAGTAAGTGCTTAACAAACGCCATTTTTTTTTTTTTTTTTTACAAAAAAGGAAGCGTTCACTGAAGACCACAGATTGACTGGCTGCCTCTGCTGCGGGAGCCCGCCCGGCCTGGGTCCGTCCAGGTTGGAGAGCTCCAACAGAGGGAGGAAAGCCTTCCGTCAGTGGCCAAACTTAGACGACTGACCGGCAAAGGGAGGCCCGGCCAAACCTCAACTCCCATCTGGGACGTGGGATTTAGAGCCCGGGATCAGACTCCAGCAAACGATCCGTCAGTAGCTGGCCCCGACCCCAGAGCCTGGCTGATGAACTCTGAGGGGTCCAGAGGCGGCAGACTGAAAACCCCTCCCAAATGTCCCCCAGGCCCTGGCTCTTCCCCACCTCCTGAGCAGATCCAGGAGGGTAAAGAGGTAAGTCAGAGTCTAGCACAGTGCCTGGCGCATAGTCAACGCTCAAGAAATTCCATAATTAAGTCAAGCACAAGGGCTAGCCTCACCTCCCTGCACCAACCAGCACGGCCTAAGGGATAGAGCACGGGCCTGGGAGTCAGAAGGACCTGAGTTCTAATCCCGCTCCACCACTTGTCTGCTGTGTGACCTCACTTCACTTCTCTGGTCCTCAGTTCCCTCATTGGGAAAATGGGGATTAAAACCGTGAGCCCCACGTGGTGCATGGACTGTATCTAACCTCATTGGCTTGTATTTACCTCAGTGCTTAGTTCAGTATCTGGCCCTTAGTAGGTGCTTAGCAATCATTATTATTACATAACGCTAGCTCGCTCGGAGGGAGCCGGCTCAGAAAAGGCCAGGCTTGGACTCAGGGAAGTGTGGGGCGGGGAGGAATAGCAGGAGGCTGGGACTCCACTTTTCGCCTCCTGGGTGACCTTGGGTAGGTCACTTAATGCTCCGTGCCCCATGGTCCTCCATGCCCCATTGTCCTCAAAAATGGGGACAGAATATCTGTTTTGACTCCCTCTTAAACTGGGAGCCCCAGGTGGGACACGGAGGGTGTCCTGTCCGCTTATCTCGTATCAACCCCAGCGCTTAGCATGCAGTAATAATAGTAATAATACCAATAATGATGGTTACTATGTGCTAAGCACTGTTCTGAGCACTGGGGGAGATACAAGGTTATCAGGTCGTCCCAGGTGGGGCTCACGGTCTCCATCCCCATTTTACAGATGAGGTAACCGAGGCACAGAAAAGTAAAGTGACTTGCCCAAAGTCACACAGCTGACAAGCGGCGGAGCAGGGATTAGGACCCACGACCTGTGACTCCCAAACCCGGGCTCTTTCACGCTGCTTCTCAGTAAGTGCCGTCCACCGCGATTATTATTACTATTACGTGACAAAAAGAGGTAAACACTTGGGGCTCTTCCCTGGGAAGGAAAATGCACTTTGCCACGGTTTACTTTCTTCTTGGATACGTGGCTGAGCGGGAGGAGCCCGCCTCTGAGCCAGAAACGCTGGGGTTATCCTGGTTTAGAGATAGCAAAGCAAAGTCACCACAGTTAGGTCCTCAGAGAGAACAGTTTCTTCTCCAATCATCCCCTCCCAGCGGTTAATCGATAAACGCCGGAGACCCGCGGCCTCTCTCCCTCTTGAAAACTGTCAGTCGAAGAGCTTTCGAAAACTCATTCGTTTATTTTGCAACACCTCTACCCTGTAAACTCTTTGTGGGCACAGAATAGAATAACAATAATTAATAATAATAACGGTATTTCATTCAATAGTATTTACTGAGTGCTTCCCTATTTTACAGATGAGGGAGCTGAGGCCCAGAGAAGTGAAGTGACTTGCCTAAGGTCACCCAGCAGACAAGGGGAGGAGCCAGAAATAGAACCCATGACCTTTGACTCCCAGGCCCGTGCTCCATCCACTACGCTGCGCCGCGGCTGTTATATTGTTATGTCGGATTCTCCCAGCTCTTGGTAGAGTGCTCTGCACTCCGTGAGTGCTCAGGAAATACGATGGAATGATACTTTGCAAGCAGGTGTACCGCTTTGCTGGGTTGGCTTCAGGCCAGTGACCCAGCGACCGATTAGCCCTGGTCCCAGAGTCCCGCCGCCCTGTAGCTGGGCCGGATCCCAAGCTATTCCTGGCCGATGACAACATTGGGCGGAATGAGCAGCTGCCCTGGAAGCTTACCAAGGGCCGGGCGTCTACCTCCTGGGCTGGCCGGGGCGTGCCGGGGCCCGGCAGGCTGGGGTGGGGAGAGGATGGCTCCAGGCAAGTAGGCGTCCCCCACCCCCTGACTCCTTAAGAAGCAGCGTGGCTTAGTGGAAAGATCCCGGGCTTAGGAGTCAGAGGTTATGGGTTCTAATCCCAGCTATGCCACTTGTCAGCTGGGTGACCATGGGCAAGTCACTTAACCTCTCTGTGCCTCAGTGACCTCATCTGGAAAATGGGGATGAAGACGGTGAGCCCTACATGGGACAACCTGATTGCTTTGTATCTCCCCCAGCACTTAGAATAGTGCTTGGCACATATTAAGCGCTTAACAAATACCAACATTATTATTATTATTGTTACATGGAGCTTTCCCTAAAACAATCTTATCACGGATCTTCTCCTCCGGGCCTGATCTTCCACAGCCACAGGGTCTCTCCCGCCCCACACTTCCATTCATTTGCTCTCCTGTATAACTGGCTCCAACCCAGGTGCTTTGGGCAGTCTCCCCGACTGCCCTGGGTGACCACTCACCTTGCTTTGGGCAGGCCCATACCGGATCTGGGAGCCGAAGCCGGGAGGACACCCGCCTCGGCCATGGCGAGGGGGCGGTGGGGGGGTCATTCGTTATTATTATTATTTAATTTATTGAGCGCTTACCGGTTGCAAAGCACTGTACTCAGCGCCGGCAGCAGGCTGGTGACGAAGATGAGTCAGCCCCTCAGCCTACCTATCTCCCCTTCTCCCTCAGTACACATCTCCCCACTTCTCAAGAACCTCCTGAGGTTCCCCATCCACCTCCGAATCAAACAGAAACTCCCTACCAACCTCTAGACTGTAAACTCATTATTAGCAGGGAGTGTACCTATTAATTCCGTTGTATCATACTCTCCCAAGCATTTAGTGCAGTGCTCTACACGTAGTAAGCGCTCAATAAATACCACTGATTCATTTAAAGCACTCAATCAGCCCGCTCCCTCCCACCTTATCTCACCAGTCTCCTTCTATCAATCAATCAGTCACATTTATTGTGTGCTTACTGAGGGCAGAGCACTGTATTAAGCACTGGGGAGAATACAACGGAGTTGGTGGACACATTTCCTGCGCCAAATGAGCAGGGGGAGACGGGCGTTAACAGAAATTAATAAGTAATATACGTAAGTGCTGAGGGGCTAAGGGAGAGGTGAATAAAGGGAGGAAATTCAAGTGCAAGAGCAATACAGAGGGGAGTGGGAGAAGAGGAAATGAGGGCTTAGTCAGGGAAAGCCTCTTGGAGAAGACGTGCCTTCGATAAGGCTTTGAAGGTGGGGAGAGTCAGATATGAAGAGGAGGAGCTCTCCAGGCCAGAGGCAGGATGTGGGCATTGGTGACGAGAGACATGGGATCAAGGTACAGTGAGTAGGTTGGCGTTAGAGGAGCCAAGTACGCAGGTTGGCTGGATTGTATTAGGAGAGCAGTGAGGTAAGGTAGGAGGGGGCAAAGTGATTGAATGTTTTAAAGCTGACGGTAAGGACATTGTTTGATGCGGGAATGGATGGGTAATTACCGGACGTTCTTGAGGAGCGGGGAAACGTGGACTGGACATTTCTGTAGAAAAATGATCAGAGCAGCAGAGTGAGATATGGACCGGAGAGACAGGAGGCAGGGAGGTCAGCAAGGAGGCTGATACAGTAATCAAGGTGGGAAAGAATAAGTGCTTGGATTACCATGGTAGTAATTTGGATAGAGAGGAAAAGGCAGAATTTAGTGACGTTGGGAAAGTCAAACCAACAGTAGTGATGGATTGAATATAACCAACATAATAATAATAATAATAATAATAATGTGTGGGTTGCATGAGAGAAATGAATAGAGGATAATGCCAAAGTTATGGCCTTGTGAGACAGGAAGGATGGTACTGCTGTCTACAGTGATGGGAAAGTGAAGGGAAGGGCAGGGTTTGGGTGGGAAGATAAGGAGCTCCCTTTTGGACATCTTAAGTTTCGGGACATCCAAGTAGAGGTGTCCTGAAGGCAAGAGGAAATGTAATACCGCAGAGGAGAGAGGGCAGGGCTGTAGATGTAGATTTAGGAATCATATGCACAGAGTTGGCAGTTGAAGCCATGGGAGAGAATGAGTTCTCCTCGGGAGTGGGCGTAGAGGGAGAATAGAAGGGGGACCCAGAACTGAACCTTGAGGGACTCCCATAGTTAGGGGTGGGGGGCAGAGGAGGAGCCCACGAAAGAGACCGAGAATGAGCAGCCAGAGAGATCGGGGAGCCAGGAGAGAACGGTGTCGGTGAAACCGAGGTTGGATATCGTTTCGAGGAGAAAGGAGTGGTCAATAATGGGGAAGGCAGCTGAGAGGCACTGACCTTCGAGGGGGCCGTTTCAGTGGAATGAAGGGAGTGGAAACCAGATTGGAGGGGTCAAGGAGAGAAGTGGAGGAAAGGAGACAGTGGGTGTAAACAACTCCCTCAAACAGTTTGGAAAGGAATGGTAAGGGGGAAATTTGGTGACAACTGGAGGGAGCCACGGGGTCAAGGGAGGGGTTTTTTTAGGCTAGGGGAGACAGAGGCATGTGTGAAAACAGTGGGGAAGAAACCACTGAAGAGCAAACGGTTGAAGATGGCGGTCAGGGAGGGAGGAAGGGAGGGGGCAAGTGTTCTAATAAGGTGTGAAGGGATGGGATCGGAAGCGCAGGAGGGAGGAAGTGGATTTTGAGAGAAGGCAGATCTCCTCTTGAGATACTATTGGGAAAGATGGGATCTTTGGAGAAGGGGAAGGAAGAGGGAGGAATTGGGAGATCACATCTGATGGTTAGAGAAGCAGCGTGGCTCAGTGGAAAGAGCACGGGCTTGGGAGTCAGAGGTCATGAGTTCAAACCCCAGCTCGGCCACTTGTCAGCTGTGTGACTGGGGGCAAGTCACTTAACTTCTCTGTGCCTCAGTTACCTCATCTGTCAAATGGGGATTAACTGTGAGCCTCATGTGGGACAACCTGATTACCCCGTATCTACCCCAGTGCTTAGAACAGTGCTCTGCACATAGTAAGCGCTTAACAAATACCAACATTATTATTATTATGGCTCTGATTTTCTCAATATAGTAGGCGGTCAGGTCATTAGGGACAAGAGATGGCGGAGGTTGGGGGGCAGGAGGTTTGAAAAGGGAGTTAAATATTGGAACAACTGGCAAGGGCAATGAGTATGGGAGTTAGAAATAATTTTGTCAGGCAGAGGAGCGTGCAGAGTTAAAGCACGCCAGAATGACCTTGAGAATGAAAGTCGGTCTGATATCTAGATTTCCAGCAGCGGCGCTCTGCGGCCCGTGCACAGGAACGAAGGAAACAGACCGTGGAAGTGATTTAGGGCTGTGAATTAGTGGTCTGAGATCACTGAAGGGATTAAGGAACATCTGAGTTGACTTCAGTCGAGAGGGCAGTGTTGAGGGCTTCAGTTTGGTCAAGGGAAGGTAGTTTGAGAATGGAAACTAAATGGGGCATGAGGATTTGAGAAAATTCGATGGGGTCAAAAGACCAGAGGTCTCTGTGGGGCAAAAGCACAGATTTGTGGGAGGTGTGTGGGAGAGAAGGCAGGGGAGGAGGGTGTGATCAGGTAAAGGGATTTCAGAGTTAGTGAGGGTAATGATAATCGTAACGATAATTATTGTGGTATTTGTTAAGCGCTATCTGCTGGGGTGGATACGAGCAAATCGAGTTGGAAACAGTCTCTGTCCCACATGGGGCTCTCAGTCTCAATCCCCAGTTTACAGATGAGGGAATTGAGGCATGGAGAAGTGAAGTGACTTGCCCAAGGCCACACGGCAGACAACTGGTAGAGCCGGGATCAGGACCCATGACCTTCTGACTCCCAGACCACTCTCTATCCACTCTGCCATGCTGCTCAGAGATTGGCAAGTGGCTAAGAGATGAGGAGATCGAGTGCATGTCCAAGTTTGTGAGCGGGAGGGCAGGAGGTCCGCGGAGCTGAGGAGTGACAGGAAGTGGGCAGCAGGAGGGTTGTCGGGAAGAGCCAGGTGGATATCGAAGTCCCCAAGGATCATTGGTGGGACGGAGATAGAGAGAAGGCATATGAGAAAGGTAGCAAAATGGTTCAAAAGTTGGAGGTGAGTCAAGGGAGGTAGTTGTTTTTTTGAGGAGAGGGAAACGGGGGAATGTTTGAAAGCAGTGGGGATGAAGCCACTGGAGAGTGAACAGTTGAAGATAGCAGTTAGGGAGGGAAGAAGGAGAGGGCCAGTGTTTTAATAAGGTGCAAAGGAATGGGATTGGATGGGGGAGGAATTTTGAGAGAAGGCAGGAGATCTCGTCTGGAGACAATGCTAGGAAAGTTAGGAGAGTTGAATAAGCAGCAGGAAGGGGGAAGGTTTGGGGAGGGAAAGGGGAAATTTTAGGGAGGTCATGCCTGGGAGTATCAGTTTTCTTAATAAAGTAGGGGGCCAGACCACTGGGGGCAAGAGATGGGGGAGGTGGGGGGACAGTGGGTTTGAGGAAGCAATTAAATGTCTGGAACAACTGGTGAGGACGATGGGCATGAGTCTTCATAAGGATGGAGAAGTAATTTTGCCGGGCCGAGGAGAGGGCAGGGTTAAAGCACGCAAGGATAAACCTGAAGTGGGAAGTAGGCCTGATATCTAGATTTCCACCAGCGGCGCTGTGCGGCTCATGCACAAAAGCAAAGGAGGTGGACTGTGGAGATGATCCAGGGCTGGGGGTTAGTGGTTCGAGATCGACGAAGGGGTAGGTGGGCGAGCGAGGATAGTTTTTGAGAACATCAATTTGGCCCTCAAGGGAAGGGAGTTTGGGTACGGAGGCTAAATGGGGCATGATGAGGCGAGAAAATTGGATGGGGTCAAAAGATTGGCGGTCTCTGCGGGGAAACAGTACAGATTTACGGGGAGGAGGTGTGTGGGAGCGGAAGCAGGTGAGGAGGTTGTGGTCAGATTTCCGATTTCAGAGTTGGTGAGGATAGAGACTGTCCAAGTTGGTGAGTGGGTGAGGTGGGGTGGAGCAGGAGGTCGGTGGAATTGAAGAGTGATAGAAAGCGGGCAGTGGAAGGGTCACCAGGAACATCTATCTGGATATTGAAGTTCCCAGGGATCACTGTGGGCGTGGAGAAAGAGAGAAGGAATGAAAGAAAGGGATCAAAATGGTTGAAGAAGTTGGAGGTGGGGCCAGGGAGGTGGTAGATGACCGTGACTGGAATCTGGAGGGGGTGGCAGAGGAGGATGGTAGGGGCTTCAAAGGAAGGGAAAGAAAGGGATGGGGGAGGTGGAATGTTGCAAAAAAGGCACCGGGGTGTGAGAAGGAAGCCAACACCTCCTCTTTTCCCAGTGAGTCAGGGGGAGTGGGTGAAGATGAGGCCCCCTCCGGAGAGAGCAGCAGCGGAAACCGCATCATCAGGGGAACGCCAGGTTTCAGTGACGGTGAGGAGGAGCGATTGGGTCAGGAACGGGTCACGGGGAAGCTTCCCCGTGATGGAGAGGGGGTTCCACAGGATACACTCGGCTGAGGCTTGGCGGGTGGAGGGGGATGGGAGGAGGGTTCAGGGGGAGGGCACGGGGCGAGGGGTGGGGAGGGGTTGGATTGAGACCTGAGCCAGCACTGACGTATCAGCTGGCTCGCTCACTGTGCCCCAATCTTGTCTAGTCCATCACAGACCCCTTTCCCACATCCTCCCTCTGGCCCGGAACTCCTTCCTCATACACATAGGCCAGACGACAACTCTCCGCCTCTTCGAAGTCTTATTAAGTTTCCTCCAAGAGGCCTTCCCTGATTAAGCCCTCTTTTTCCCAAGTCTCTCTGCCCTCTGTATTGTCTGTGGACTTGGCTCTGTACCCTTTGGGCATTTGGGCATTCGCCCTCACCCCCAAAGCACAGTCCAGGGAACACGTAAGCTCATCGTGGGCAAGAAATTACATTGTACTCTCTCAAGAGCTTAGTACAGTGCTCTGCGCATAGTAAGCAATCAATAAATACCATCGACTGATATACGTAATTTAAGATCCGTCTCCCCGCCCCGTCTATAAACTCACTGTGGTTAGGGAATGTGTCTAAAGGAGAATAGAGCACGGGCCTGGAAGTCAGAAGGTCATGGGTTCTAGCCCCGGCTCCACCGCTGGTCAGCTGTGTGACCTTGGACAAGTCTCTTCGCTTCTCTGCGCCTCAGTTCCATCATCTGTAAAACGGGGATTAAGACTGTGAGCCCTCTGTGGGACAGGGATTGTGTCCGACCCGATTCTCTTGTATCTACCCAGTGCTTAGAACAGTGCCTGGCACATAGTAAGCACCGAACGAATACCATAACTATTCTCAATAATAAACCCGGCCACTTGTCTGCTATGTGGCTTTGGGCAAGTCACTTCACTTCTCTGTGCCTCATTTACCCGATGATTAAGACTGCGAGCCCCATGCGGGACAGGGATGGTGTCCAACCCGACTTGCTTTTACCACCCCAGTGCTTAGTAGAGTACCTGGTACACAATAGTGCTTAACAAATAACACAATTATTATTATTAACACTGTCATATTGTATGTACAGCGTTCTCCAACAGTAAACCCTCAATAAATACTACTAATTGGTTGATTTTCCTTATCTTACCCCCGAAATTCCCACCCGCTTCTGACAAACGCTCTGGGCATGTCACTCCCCTCCTCAAAAACCTCCAGTGGTTGCCTATCGACCTCCACACGAAACAAAAACACCTCACTCTTGCTTCACAGCTCTCCATCACCTTGCCCCCTCCTACCTCACCTCCCTTCTCTCTTTCCACTGCCCACCCCGGACGCTCCGCTCCTCTGCCGCTCACCTCCTCACCGTCTCCCGTTCGCGCCCGTCCCGCCGTCGACCCCCGGCCCACGTCCTACCGCTGTCCTGGAACGCCCTCCCTCCTCACCTCTGCCAAACTGACTCTCTTCCCCTCTTCAAAGCTCCCCTCCTCTAGGAGGCCAACCCAGACTGAGCCTCCTTTCCCTCTGCTCTTCCCCCTTCCCCTCAGCACTGTGCTCATTTGTATATATTATTTATTACCCTATTTATTTTGTTGATGAGGTGCATATCTCCTTGATTCTATTTATCTTGATGATGTCTTGCTTTTTGTATTGTTTTGCTTTGCTGTCTGTCTCCCCTTTTAGACTGTGAGCCCGTCATTGGGCAGGGATTGTCTCTCTCTGTTGCCGAATTGTCCATTCCAAGTGCTTAGTACAGTGCTCTGCACATAATAAGCACTCAATAAATACTATTGAATGAATGAATGACTACTGAATATAATGAAGTGAATACATTCAATTCATACTATTGAATGACCCCCCAGAATCTGGGCAACCCTCCTGGAAATCCCACCCTCTCCCCTCCCAAGAGAGACCCCCTGGGACCCAGTGATTGACCCCCTCACACTTCCATACTCTGGGAGAGTACAGTGCTTGGCACACAGTAAGCGCTCTGCCACTTGTCAGCTGTGTGACTTTGGGCAAGTCCCTTCACTTGCCCAAAGAGAAGCGGCGTGGCTCAGAGGAAAGAGCCCAGGCTTGGGAGTCAGAGGTCATGGGTTCAAATCCCAGCTCTGTCACTTGTCAGCTGTGTGACTGTGGGCAAGTCACTTAACTTCTCTGGACCTCAGTTACCTCAGCTGGAAAATGGGGAATAAAACTGTGAGCCCCATGTGGGACAACCTGATGACCCTGTATCTACCCCAGCGCTTAGAACAGTGCTCTGCAATAGTAAACACTTAACAAATACCAACATTATTTTTAATACTCACTTCTCTGGCCCTCGGTTCCCCCCTCTGGAAAATGGGGAAGGAGACTGTGAGCCCCATGTGGGACAACCTGATTACCCTGTATCTTCCCCAGCGTTTAGTATGGTGCTTGAAACATAGTAAGCGCTCTGCTGCTTGTCAGCTGTGTGACCTTGGATGTCACTTACCTTCTCTGTGCCTCAGTTGCCTCCTCTGGAAAATGGGGATGAAGACTGTAAGTCCCACGTGGGACAACCTGATTACCCTGTATCTCCCCCAGCGTTTAGTACAGTGCTTGGCACATAGTAAGCGCTTAATAAATGCCTTTATTATTATTAATAACCAAAGATCACGGGAGTCAGAGGTTGTGGGTTCTAATCCCGGGTCTGCCACTTGTCAGCTGTGTGACCTTGGGCGAGTCCCTTCACTTCTCTGGCCCTCAGTTCCCTCCTCTGCAAAATGGGGATGGAGACTGGGAGCCCCACGTGGGACCACCTCATTACCCTGTATCTCCCCCAGCGTTTAGTACAGTAATAATAATAATGTTGGTATTTATTAAGCGCTTACTATGTGCCGAGCACTGTTCTAAGCGCTGGGTAGACATAGGGGAAGCAGGTTGTCCCACGTGGGGCTCACAGTCTTAATCCCCATTTTACAGATGAGGGAACTGAGGCACAGAGAAGTTAAGTGACTTGCCCACAGTCACACAGCCGACAAGTGGCAGAGCTGGGATTCGAACTCATGAGTCCTGCTTCCAGGGCCCGTGCTCTTTCCACTGAGCCACGCTGCCTCTCTTGGCAGTGCTTGGCACACAGTAGGCGCCCTGCCGCTTGACAGCCGTGTGACCTTGGGCAAGTCACTTCACTTCTCTGGCCCTCAGGTCCCTCATCTGCAAAATGGGGACGGGGAGTGTGAGCCCCACGTGGGACCACCTGACCTCCTTGCATCCCCGAGAGCGCTTAGAATAGGGCTTTGCGCATAGTAAGCGCTTAACAAATACCACTAAAAAATACCATTATTATTATGAATAAGCACGAGAGCCTAGGTATTATTCAGTTTTTATTAAGTCCCCGCCAGGCCGGCAGACACCCGCCTCCCCGCCCCCCACCTTTCCCAGGGTCTTGAGGAAGAAGGCTCCCTGGCCTCCGCCAATCAGCGATCGGGTAGGGGGCGGGACTAGGGCGCCCGGAGCCAATCGGCGGCCCGAGCTCGGCCCCCGGCCTTTGCAGGACCCCCCCTTCCTCGCGCCCGCCCTCCCTGTCACGTGCGGCTGGCCGGCTCCTCGGAGCGCGTGACGCGGCCTCCCCCCGCCAGCCAATGGGCTTCGGCGGCCGCCCCCGGGCCAGCCAATGGGCTTCGGCGGCCGGGGTTGGGGGGCGGGGCCCGGCGGCGCGCGCGCGCGTGCGCGCGACGTCGGCGGGCGGCCGCCGCCGCCGCCTCAGCCGCCATCGCCAGGGCCGCGGCCATGGCCGCCGTGACGGAGGGAACCCCCGGGGCCGTGCCGGGCTTCCTCGCCAAGCTGTGGGCCCTGGTGGAGGACCCCAGCAGCGACGATGTCATCGGGTGGAGCCGGGTAAGGAGCCGGCCAAGGAAGGAAGGAAGGAGCCGCCCGTCGCCCGCCGCGCCTGCGCAGTGCGGGGCCCCCGCTCCGACGGCTCGGCCTCTCCCCCCCTCCCGGCGCCTCCTATTTCATGATAATAATAATGTTGGTATTTGTTAAGCGCTCGCCATGTGCACAGCACTGGTCTCAGCGCTGGCGGAGATACAGGGTCATCAGGTTGTCGCACCTGAGGCTCCCAGTCTTCATCCCCGTTTTCCAGATGAGGTCACTGAGGCCCAGAGAATAATAATAATAGTGATGTTGGTATGTGTTAAGCGCTTACCATGTGCAGAGCACTGTTCTAAGCGCTGGGGGAGATACAGGGTCATCAGGTGGTCCCACGTGGGGCTCACGGTCTTCATCCGCGTTTTACATAGGAGGGAACTGAGGCCCAGAGAATAATAATAATGTTGGTATTTGTTAAGCGCTCACCATGTGCAGAGCACTGTTGTAAGCGCTGGGGGAGATACAGGGTCGTCATATTGTTCCCCATGAGGCTCCCAGTCTTCATTCCCATTTTCCAGATGAGGTAACTGAGGCCCATAGAATAATAATATTGGTATTTGTTAAGCGCCTACTATGTGCAGGGCACTGTTCTAAGCGCTGGGGGAGATACAGGGTCATCATATTGTTCCCCATGAGGCTCCCAGTCTTCATCCCCATTTTCCAGATGAGGGAACTGAGGCCCATAGAAGAAGAATAATAATAATGTTGGTATTTGTAAGCGCTTACCATGTGCAGGGCACTGTTCTAAGCGCTGGGGGAGATACAGGGTCATCAGGTTGTCCCACGTGGGACTCACGGTCTTCATCCCCGTTTTCCAGAGGAGGGAACTGAGGCCCAGAGAAGTGAGGGGACCGGCCCACAGTCACACAGCTGATCAGTGGCGGAGGCGGGATTTAATCGAGCGCTCACGGGGGGCGGAGCACTGTGCTAAGCGCTTGCGACTCGGCAGCAAGCCCTGCCCACCACCGGGCTCCCAGTCTCAGCCCCTGCTCTTACCACTAGGCCACGGCCCCTCTTGGACTGGACTCTGGTCTGGGCACCGGCCTGCGGCCTCTATCCGAGCCTGGCTCCCCTAACATTATTATTATTATTATCATTATTATTATTATTATGGTATCTGTTAAGCGCTTACTCTCTGCCGAACATTGTTCTAAGCGCTGGGGGAGATACAGGGTCATCAGGTTGGAATAATACTAATGATGGTGGTGTGTGTGAAGCACTTACTCTGTGCCGAGCGCTGGGGTAGATACAGGGTCATCAGGTTGGAATAATAGTAATAGTAACGGTGGTGTTTGTTAAGCGCTTACTCTGTGCCGAGTGCTGGGGTAGATTCAGGGTAGTCAGGTTGGAATAATAGTAATAATGGTGGTGGTTGTTAAGCGCTTACTATGTGCTGAGCACTGTTCTAAGCGCTGGGGTAGATACAGGGTCATCAGGTTGGAATAATAATAATAATAATGCCCCCTCCCCCTCTCCTCAGCACTGTGCTCATTTGTATATATTTTTATTACCCTATTTATTTTGTTAATGAGGTGTACATCCCCTTGATTCTATTTATCGTGATGATGTTGTCTTGTTTCTGTTTTGTTCTGTTTTGCTCTGCCGTCTGTCTCCCCCGATTAGACTGTGAGCCCGTCATTGGGCAAGGATTGTCTCCATTCATTCAGTAGTATTTATTGAGCGCTTACTATGTGCAGAGCACTGTACTAAACGCTTGGAATGTACAAATCGGTAACAGATAGAGACAGTCCCTGCCCTTTGACGGGCTTACAGTCTAATCGGGGGAGACGGACAGACAAGAACAATAGCAATCTGTTGCCGAATTGTCCATTCCAAGCGCTTAGTACAGTGCTCTGCACACAGTAAGTGCTCAATAAATACTATTGAATGAAGGAACAGGTAGACCCAATCCCTACCCAACAACGGGCTCACAGTCTAAGCCCGTGCACCACTAGGCCACGTTGCTTCTCTACAAACTCGGTAGGGGGGACTCTTGTCTGGGCACCGACCTGGGTGCCTCTCTCCAGTCCTGGTTCCCTTAGCACGTTTATTTATTTTAATGTCTGCCTCCTACTATAGACTAAACTCGTTATGGGGGGGAATGTGTTTTTGTTACGTTGTGCTCTCCCAAGCGCTTAATACAGTCCTCTGCACATAATGAGCGCTAAATAAGTCCGATTGACAGACTGACCCCGTCCGTGACACCGTCCGTGTCCCCTAGATGTAGACAGATAGAGGTAACCGAGGCACAGAGAAATGAAATGATTTGCCTAAGGTGACACGGCAGACGAGCGGTGGAGCCGAAATTTGAACACAGGTCCTTGCGACTCCCAGGCCCGTACTCTGTCCACCAGGCCATGCTACACCTCTCTTTGTCGGCTCTATATTGGACGCTCGAAAAAGCGCGGTACGACAGGTTTTGTAGACAGGATCCCCGCCCACAAGGAGTTTACGGTCTGCAGAGGGAAGTGATGAAGAAGACTCGGGTTAGGGGAGATAGTAGAGTGGCATTTGTTGAGTGTATTTTACGTGCCAAGTACCATAATGAATGCTGGGGTAGAGACATTCAACCCACATATCCGATCCGTCACCGAATCCTGTCGCAGCCTCACTAAAATCCGCCCTTATCCTCTCCGTCCAAACAGCAACCACATTAATGCGATCGCTCATCCTATCCCGCCCGGATTACCGCATCAGCCTCCTTTCTGACCTCCCAGCCTCCTGCCTCTCCCCACTCCAGGCCGTACTTCACTCCGCTGCCCGAATCATCTTTCCACAGAAATGTCGTCCCCCTCTTGAGAAATCTCCAGGAGTTGCTTACCCACCTCCGTATCAAACAAAAACTCTTCCCCATTGGCGTTAAAGCTCTCCATCACCTCGCCCCCTCCTACCTCCCCTCCCTTCTCTCCGTCTACGCCCCAGCCCGCACACTTTTCTCCTCTGGTGCTGACCTTCTCACGGTGCCTCGATCTCGCCGCCGACCCCTGGCCTGGAACGCTCTCCCTCCTCAAACCCGCCAGACAGTGACTCCCCCCCCCCCTTCAAAGCCTTACCAAAGGCCCATCTCCTCCAAGAGGCCTTCCCAAACTAAGCCTCACTTTTCCTCATCTCCCACTCCCTTCTGCGTCTCCCTCTGCTCTTCCCACCTCCGCAGCCCCTCAGCCCTTATATATATCTTACAATACTATTTATTTCTACTGATGTCTATTTGTACTGCTGTCTGTCTCCCCAACCCCCCAGACTGTGAGTTCGTTATGGGCAGGAATTGTCTCTTTATTCCTGTATTTTACTTTCCCACACGCTTAGTACAATGCTGTGCACACCGTGAGCGCTCAGTAAATACGATTGAAAGCACGAATACGAGAGACAGGCCACATGGGGTTCACAGTCTAAGCTGGAGGGAGAACAGGTATTTTTTTCATGGTATTTGTTAAACTCTTACAATGTGCCAGGCACTGTACTAAGCGGTGGGGTGGATACAAGCACTGTTGTAAGCGCTGGGGGAGATACAGGGTCGTCATATTGTTCCCCATGAGGCTCCCAGTCTTCATCCCCATTTTCCAGATGAGGTAACTGAGGCCCATAGAATAATAATATTGGTATTTGTTAAGCGCCTACTATGTGCAGGGCACTGTTCTAAGCGCTGGGGGAGATACAGGGTCATCATATTGTTGACAAAGTCTGCGTCCCGCATGGGGCTCACAATCTTCATCCCCATTTTAAAGATGAGGTGACAGGCACAGCGAAGTGAAGCGACTTGTCTGAGGTCACCCAGCATCGAAGTGGCGGAGCCGGGATTAGCAACGTCCTTCTGACTCCCAGGCTCACGCTCAATCCGCTAGACCCCGTGATGTTCATTTTGCCCGGGAAAATTACGTGACTTGTCCAAGGTCACCCAGCAAGGCAAGTTGGCAGAGCCAAGATTAGAACCCAGGTCTTCCGACTCGGGTCCTCTGCTCTGTCCACCGGGCAGTGCTGCTCTGCAACCTTTGCAAAAGGTTTGATTCTAGCGCTAAAGACATCTGCAGGATCTTGTCCATGCCGGCCACATTTCCGCTGGGACTCAGAAGCCTCCGGGTCTGTAGGGGAGCAGGGTACAACTCAGTGCAGAGCGCATGTCGGTCTTTATCCGTGTTAGCCAGCCAAGGGCAGAATAATAATAATGTCGGTATTTGTTACCACGTGCCGAGCACTGTTCTAAGCGCTGGGGTGGTTACAGGGTCATCAGGTTGACCCACGTGAGGCTCACAGTCTGAGTCCCCATTTTCCAGATGAGGTACCCGAGGCCCAGAGAAGTGAAGTGACTGGCCCAAAGTCACACCGCTGACAGGTGGCAGAGCTGGGATTAGAACCCACGACCCCTGACTCCCAAGCCCGGTCTCTTTCCACGGAGCCACGCCGCTGGGCAGGAGCAGGCCCAAGCCCTAAATCTCCTGAATCTTGGGGCGGCATCCAGTCCTCTGGCCCAGCGGCGGATGGGCGCCATGTTGTCAAAATTAGGTAACACCCTCGCCGGATTCAGTCAGTTGGATTTTTTGAGTGCTTCCTGTGTGGGGAACTCTCGGGCGAGTGCAATAAAACCGACACATTCCCTGCCCCCAGGCCGACGTCTGGGTTGTGGATGCATCACACTAGACCAGTGTGTCTTCATGGGTGGTTTCCCAGGGTGGCCAACCTGTGTCCGTCCCCCTCCGTGCCAAATTACGACCCCTGCGGCCTCTATCGCTGCCCAGCGCTCAGCAGCCGCTGTGGTGTCTCTAGGGTGCCGTGGCGGGGAGGGGCCGTTAACCACGTCGTGGACGCTGCCCAGGCCTGTTGGTTGGCGGTGCCCCCGCAGCTTGCGTGTGCACCCAGCGGCCGAGCGGGAATGAGATATCAGCCGGAGGGCAGCTTTAAGCAGTGGCTCATCTCAGAGTGATGCCTGCTTGCTAAAAGTGAAAAGGGGCGGGGAGGGGGGAATGCAAGAGAGTGTTTGGAAAGCCTTCTCAACCTGTTTCTATGCTGACACTGTTCCCCGGCCTCTCTCTGCTCCTCCCCTGTCCCGTCCAAGCCCGGTTTCTGCAGCGTAGTCCTCTTCTCCACCTCTGTCCCCGCTTTGGGCCGCTTCTCCCCCTCCCCAGCCCCTGGGAACCTGCTCTTCTGTCCCCGCTGCCCGGATTCCTCCTGGATTCCCCTTCCGTGCCCTTCAAGGCCCTCCGACTTTCTGCATTATCCCTGGCCCACCTCCTGCCTCTGACCTGGAACGGCCCCCGTCCTCATATCCAACAGACATTGACTCTCCCCTCCTTCTTAGCCTCCTCCAAGAGGCCTTCCCCGACTAAGCCCTCCTTTCCCCTTCTCCCGCTCCCTTCTGCGATGCCCTGACCTCCCTTTATTCATCTCCACCCTCCCAGCCCCTCAGCGCTTATGTACATATTTGTCATTTATTTATATTAATGTCTCCCTCTCTGGACCGTAAACTCACTGTGGGCTGGGGCGGGGGGGATGAAGTAAAATCTAGACCGTAAACCCACTGTGGGCAGGGAATGTGCCTGTTTATTGTTATTATACTCTCCCAAGAACTTAGTACAGTGCTCTGCACACGATAAGTGCTCAGTTAATACGATGGATTGACCCACCCTCTCCCCCACCCCGTATTTAGATTGAAAAAGCTTTGTTACTCTAGTGTATTCTAAGTTTCTTTGAGAAACAAAACTCCCTTCCTGTCCCTCCTACCCCATCGCCACATTGTTAATGGCCTAACATTTTTAGGGTCTTGAGGCCAGCACCTCAATTGTCTGTTGGACAATCTTTCTCAAAAGTGGTCTCATCCAAAGTTGCTGCGCCTGGGTTAGCGTTATAGTCTGGATTGCCAGAGTGGGAATCTGAAAGTCCGCCGCATCCCTCACTGGCCTGAAGAGCGCTTAGAACGGTGCTTGGCACAAAGTAAGCCAGTGATGACGCACGTCGTCATCCAGAACCGACCAGGTGTGGCCTGGCGGTAGTTTGCTCGGCTTGGCCCCCCGTCATTTGAAGGCCCGTCGTCCGGTGGTTCTTTGGAATATTCATTCATTCAGTAGTGGTTATTGAGCGCTTACTATGTGCAGAGCACTGTACTAAACGCTTGGAACGTACAACTCGGCAACAGATAGAGACAATCGGCATGGCCCGGTGGATAGAGCCCGGGCCCGGGAGTCAGAAGGACCTGGGTTCTAATCCCGGCTGCCCCACGTGTCTGCTGGATGGCCTTGGGCGCATCACTCCTCCATGCCTCAGTTACCTCATCTTTAAAATGGGGGTGAAGACTGTGAGGCCCATGCGGGACAGGGACTCTGTCCAACCTGCTTAACTTGTATCTACCCCAGCCCTTAGAACAGTGTCTGATACATAGTAAAAGCTTAACACATATTCTTATTATCATTATTAACAGGGGGCCGTCACCCAAAGGTGAAAAGTGGGCCTCGACCTATTACCTCCCCCGGCCCGGCTCGAGATTTGGGGTGTTCTTGTTGACAACCCTGCTGTTTGAGTTGATGTCCCAACTGGGACATTGGGCGATACGGGTGTGGATGTGGCGAGTGCGTCGTTCTCTGCCCCGGCCAGGAACGAAAGAAGTTCACACCCAAGACCGCAGTGCCCATTAAGCATTGACTCCCTGATTTCGGGCCAGCCCGACCCTCCCTTCTGCAACGAATACTTTGGAACAGCTCTGCCGCTGTTTTCCTAGCAACCGCTTGGCACTCTTTCCGGCTTCCCTTGCCGTCGGACGGGTCTTGGTTTTACAGGTCTGACTTATTACTAATAGTTTCCAGATAAGAGGAGGATGTGGAGGAGTGGGCAGGGGGCGGGGCACGGTGGAATGGCTTTGTCCTCGGGAATTAAAAATGGTTCTTTTTGGATCTTCTCACGTAGATCGTTAACGAAAAGCAACGATTAACCACTCCTTGCCACGGCCCCGGGCGGCCAGAGCTCAGGACTGGGGGTCAGGAGGCCTGGGTTCTAATCCTGGGCAAGTCACTTAACTTCTCTATGCCTCATTTCCTCCTCCGTAACGTGGGGAGAAAATACCTGTTCTCCCTCCCCTTGTAATTTGTGAGTTCCGTGTGCGACCGGGTCAGTGTCTGATCTGAAACCCCGGTGCTAACCACAGTGCTTCTAATCAGGAAGCAGCGTGGCTTAGTGGCCGGGTCCTGGACTTGGGAGTCGGAGGACGTGGGTTCTAATCCCGGCTCCGCCACCTGTCTGCTGTGTGTGACCTCGGGCAAGCCACCTTGCTTCTCTGTGCCTCGGTTCCCTCATCTGTAAAATAGAGATTGAGACTGTGAGCCCCACATAGGACAGGGATTGCGTCCGACTCAATGTACTTGGATCCACCCCAGTGCTTAGTACAGCGCCTGGCATGCAGTAGGTACTTAAGAAATAGCACAACTATTATTATTAGCGCTTGGCACATAGTAAGTGCCGAACAAATACCGTAACTGTGATTTTCACCTTATGTCTGCCGCATCCTCTCTCATCACAGTCCTGTCCTTCATGGCTCCAGGCCCCTTGCCAACCCACCCCCCCGGCAGTTGATGATGATGATGGTATTTGTTAAGCGCTTACTATGTGCCAAGCACCGTTCTAAGCACGGGGTAGATACAGAGTAATCAGGTGGGGCACACAGTCTTAATCCCCATTTTCCAGATGAGGTAACCGAGGCCCTGGGAAGTGGAGTGACAGGTGGCGGAGCCGGGATTAGAACCCAAGACCTCCGACGCCCAAGCCCTTGTTCTGTCCACGAGATCAGGCAGTTCCCATTTAGAGCCCCCTGCCTTTTCCCAGCCCCAACCATGAGAATGGGAACGTGACGGAGCAGGGTAGGATGGGGGTGACACCCCCCGCCCCATTTTTCGGCCCCGCCAGTAGGGTGGGGCAACAGAACTGCCTGCAACAGCTGCAGCTGTCAACGAAGTTTAAAAAAGAAAAATCCCTCCCAGTGTGGGGGTGGGAAGGAGGGGATCGAGTTGGGGGTACAATGGGACAGGAAGGCCTCTCGAAAGAAGGGAGAAGACTAGGGGAGAGAGGGGTGATGGGAAGGATTTACAGAACAATTCCTACCTACGTCTAGGGCCCAGCGATCGTGTCCGGGCAGGCCAAACTCCGGAGGAGAGAAGCCGGGGAAAACCTTGGCGAGGTTAATAATAATGATAATAATAATAATGTTGGTATTCGTTAAGCGCTTACTATGTGTAGAGCACCGTTCTAAGCGCCGGGGGAGAGACAGGGTAATCAGGTAGTCACTCGTGAGGCTCACAATCTTCATCCCCATTTTCCAGATGAGGTCACTGAGGCCCAGAGAAGTGAAGTGACTTGCCCACAGACACACAGCTGCCAAGTGGCGGAGTCGGGCTTGGAACCCATGACCTCTGACTCCCAAGCCCGGGCTCTTTCCACTGAGCCACGCTGCGGTTGGCGCCGCTTCCCCGGTCAGAGAGCCGCGGGGTTCCGAGCAGGTTCTTGGAAACCCGAGGCTCTTTTCCCGGCCGCACTGCCTTAGGAGGTTGGGCCCCGCTGGTTCTCACCGGAACCGAGGCCCGGCTCAGTAGGAACTTGAAAGGGACCCGCGTACCCCCAGTTCCGCCTCCCGCGCGTCACCTTGCTGGGGCTGCCTCCTGGCCTTCTCTCCCTCCTGTTCGCTTTCCCCGCTACTCGATCCCGAGAAGAAACGGTGAAGATGAGAGGCTCGTTGCCCCGCGGCCAGGCAGCCCACGGAACAGATTCTAGTTCTCGCTGGGGATTTGGATTGCGGGGGCTGGTTTTCAGGCCCTGGGGTCTTGACATGGGCACCCTAAAGTCGAGGGAACCCGGGAACTGCCTTGGACCCACTTAATCCTTAAGGTATTTTCTGTTCATTCCGTCATTCGATCGTATTTACTGAGCGCTTACTGTGTGCAGAGCAGTGCGCTTAGCCCTTGGGAGAGGACAATACAACGAGCTGCCATAACGACCTGCGTGTCGAGCACTGTGCCGAGCATGGGCGTTGAGCCAAGGAAGTTCAATTAGTCAGAGTTCCTGTCCCATGTGGGGCTCCTGGTCTAAATAGGAGGAAGAGCAGGAATCAGCATACAGAGGAGGAAACTGAGGCCCGGTCTAGAGGCGGAGCCGAAACCACCCCCTGGTCTCTCGACTCCCATGACTCCTGCTTTGGCCCCTAACCGCTCTCCGCCCTAACACGCGTGGGTGTGGAAGACCTCCCTCCTGTCCAGCCCGCACCCCTTGTTCATCTCTTTTTTTTTTTGGTATTTATTAAACGCTTACTACATGCCAGGACCTGAACTCAGTGCTAGGGTAGATACAGGCTTATCAGGCTATATGAGGGAGCCCTTACTTTCCCCTCCAGGGACCCAGCGTGGATTTTTCCTCTGGGTCATGAACCTGTCCCAATCCCTTGCCTCACGCAGCTTCCTTTGGGACCAGATTCCGTGCCAAGCACCCGGCCAACCCCAATTCAGTTTCCTCCGGAATGATCGAGGAGGCAGGTTGGGTTCCCTGTTTCATCCAGAGGCCTGAGAGGCTCGTGCTCTGCAGATTATGTGGGAATCAACTCCGGCAGATCAGCGACCGGAGCCCGTCCATCCCGGGAACTTTCCCTGTCAGCCCTTGGCGGCTAGAATTCCCTTCAGGACTTGGCTGGAGCTCCCCCCCCCCCCCCCCCCAGGATGGGGCTCAGTGGGAGCTTGCGATTCGATTGAGGAATGTCAGAAGTTGGTGAATCCGCTTCTTTCTGATGGAAGTAAGGGTACATTCAGAGGGGAGACATGACAGCTTGTCTTGGTGCCTTAGTAACAGAGATGAAACCAAACGAAAAGGGAAAGTGAAACTACCGGGTTAGAATTCACTGAGTAATATTCGCTTTCACCCCAGGATTATTTGGGGCTGATGATCTAATGGAGAGTTAATGAGAAGCATCAGTGGGTGGAAGACGGCTCGGGAGTCGGAAGGACCCGGGTTCTAATCTTGGTTCCGCCCCATGTCTGCTGCGTGACCTTGGGCAAGTCCCTTAAGATCTCTGGGCCTCAGTTACTTCACCTGCCAAATCGGGATTAAGGGTGGGAGCCCCATGTGGGGCAGGGACTGTGTCCAATCTGATTAACTTGGATCTATCCCAGTGCTTAGAACAGTGCTTGGCACATGGTAAGCACTTAACAAGTACCGTAATTATTATTATTAGTTTTCCACCTGTTCCCCAGCTGTGTGTTCGCTTTGAACTCTCGCCCCATCCCTCCCTGTCTCTTTCCCTTCTCATCTTTCTCTCTGTCCCTGTTTCTCTCTTCCCCTCTTCTTTCTTTCTCTCTCTTTTACTCTCTCTCTCTCTCTCACACACACACCTGTGTTGACAATGACCCATTTTCATTAGCTATTCGGGAGATCCGCAGGGAGTTGGTCCAGGCTAGGGTTTCTCCTTGGCGGAAGCTCGAGTTTCAGCGCATGTGTTGATTTTTCTGTTTGATTTCTAGAACGGCCAAAGCTTTTGCATTCTGGACGAGCAGAGGTTTGCCAAAGAGCTCCTCCCCAAATACTTCAAACACAACAATATCTCCAGCTTCATACGGCAGCTGAATATGTGTAAGTGTGACGGGCCGGGCGTCTTCGGAAGGGCTGGGGTTGGGGGGCGGGGGTGGCTGTTCTGGCGGACCAGGGGCAGGCCTGGGAGAAGTCGGGGGGCTAGCGGATGGATCCACAGGGGCTGGGCGTCTAAGCTCACTGGGATCGTGGCCGGCGGCTCCACGCCCGGAGCCCGCTCCGTCCCGAAGCCCCCCTCTCAGGCCATTGGTCGGGGGGCATCGGCCAGCGTCCGAAAACTAGACTTCGCGCTGGGGGCGAGTTCTGCCCTAGCCCCTCGGCGAGGGAGTGGCTCGGATGACAGCTAGCTGATGTTTTCTAGCTCTGAGGGAGAGAATTTCAGGATTGATTCAGCAGAGACGTGGGCTCCTCCCCGCTCTGAGACCCCCTGGTTTTTCTCAGCAGTTTTACCCGTTTTGGAAGGAGCCGAGGTGTGTGTTTTACGTGCTTCCCAGTTGAAGTGCGGTCGTGTTTCACTCCCCGTCACCCAAGCCCCCGCTTTGCCGTTCGGTAGCCGTTTTAGGGTATTTTCGGTTGGCCGGATGCCTAGGGAAACAGAGTGGCTCAGTGGAAAGAGCCGGGGCTTGGGAGTCGGGGGTCCCGGGTTCTAATCCCGGCTCCGCCCCTCGTCAGCTGTGGGACTCTGGGCAAGTCACTTCGCTTCTCGGGGTCTCAGTGACCTCATCTGGAAAATGGGGCTTAAGACCGTGAGCCCCACGCCGGCCAATGCCATTACTCTGTATCTACCCCAGCGCTTAGAAGGGTGCTTGGCACATAGTGAGCGCTTAACAAATACCATCATCCCCATCATTTTCACCACCAGGGGCCCCCAGAGGTCTTCTCCAAGATCCCCCGGAAAGGGGTTGACAAGTTCGCTGCTTTCCTGCTGTGCCGCCTCTCTTTCCCTCCTCCCCGCGCTGGCTTTCTCTCTACCCTCAGAATTGTCCTCCCTGGACCGTCTCACTTCCCACTTCCTTCAAGGAACCGGTTAAGTCCTGATTTTCATCCCCAGTATTGACTTCTGAGTTTTACCACCAGACCACACCCCCGTACGGCGAAGGCCGGGCGCACAGGGGATTGGGGTAGAGTCATCTTGGAACCTTAGAGAACCGGTTTTCCTGGATGGCGGGGGGCTGTGGGACCCCACCCCTTCCCCACCCGCCCTGCCCCGCCGTCTGAACTTGCTCTCTTTCCCCCCGGGGCTCACGGAGCACAGGGGCCTCTTTTCCCCTCCCAGACGCTTTCTCATCCAAAATGGATGAGGGTCGGAGAGCCGAGAAGCTGCCCCCTCAGTGGACGGAGAGGCCAGGTCTTCCCCTCCCGGCCTAGTGTGATTGAAGATGGAGGCCGGAGCGAGGCCCCAGAGACTTAGGAAGCATGCGGGAGGCTACAGAGATCATTTCCCCAGTTGAGGCTTCCTGGACGGTCCGGGTCCGTTGAACCGCTGGTCTCCCTTCGACAGGTTCCATTTCACGGAAGTGTCTCTCCCCCGAAACCCCCGTGGGCCGGTCCCTACCACAGACGGCACCCAGAGAGGGCGGTTTTTCGCCTGACATCCCTGTCCAGAGTCCCTCCCCTCACCACTCTTTGGGGAGTCTTCCCCGCTGTGAGGCAGTTTCATTCATTCAGTAGTATTTATGGAGCGCTTACTATCTGCAGAGCAGTGTACCAAGCACTCGGAATGAACAGTTCAGATCCTCCCCGTCCCCCAAGAGCGGGGAGGCCCGTCCGCCCCCGGCCCATCCCATCCCCGTGGCTGCTGCATCGTGGCTCCGGGCCAAGAGGGATTAATTAGCTGGCGAGAGGGCACCTGGACCTCCTCCACCCTGTCCAGCCCGGGTCCTTGGCAGGGGCCGGAGGGCACGTTTGGGGTCTCTGCCCCCTTTGGAGAGCTCCGGTGTGCAGCGGGTAGGGTGGGCATCTTAAGAAACACCTGGAGTGGAGGTGGGAAGATTAGATGGGGGTCGGTCAGGCGCCCCGGCCTGCCGTGTCGGGCGGCCTTGACCCCTACGTCCTCCAGCCTCGGGGACAAGGCTGTCCCCCCCGCCCCTCGAGGCTCAGGTGAACGGCCACCCCCATCCGTGCCAGTTGCACCCCAACCCCGGCCTCACCGGCGGGTTGCTTTCGGTGGGGACGTTTCCCGCCTGGTTGCCTACCTCCCCTTCGCGTGGACATCCGGGTTGGCTTTTGAGAAGGCGGTTTGAGGGAGGCAGAGTCAGAAGGGAAGAGCTCTGTGGCAGAAAATCCGAGCCTTTCGAGGGAGGGGAAAAAACCAGGCCCTTCACGATGAGCTTGTGTAGGGACCGAACCAACAAGTTAAAATTCCTGACCACGTGACGGAGAAGTACTTCAGTTGCTTCGTCCCAAAAGGGCGAGGCCAGTTTTCTCTTCTTCGGAGCGGGCAGGTTCCGGGACTGTCACCGGTTCGGGCCCCGGGGTTCCGGTGGAAATAGAAGCAGTGCAGCCTAGTGGCAAGAGCCCGGGCCTGAGAGTCAGAGGACTGGGATCGAATCCCGGCTCCACCACTCCTGCTGTGTGACCTTGGGCAAGTCGCCTCACCTTCTCTGTGCCTGTTCCCTCATCCAGAAAATGGGGATTAAGACTGAGCTCCATGTGGGACAGCGCCTGGCACGGTGTCTGGCACCTAGTAAACGCTTATCGAATACCATTTAAAAAGAAAAAAAAGATAGCCTGACTCCGGGCTGCCTAAAATCACCCCATCTCCCAGGACCGGTTGGCAAAGGGGCGGCCTCTCCCGGAGTCCAACTTGAAGACCTCCTTCACCTTCCCCACCCTGCCTCCTCATCTTGCCCACTGCATACAGATCGTACGCCAAGTCGCCCACCTGAGAGTCCCCCTCCCAGATCCTGAGCCCAGGGACACTCAGGCGGGACTCCGGGGTGGACAGAGTGGATTCAGACCCAGCCCCCGCTCTGCAAACTTCGTGTAACCTGGTATTCATTCGTACAGGTTGCGCTGTCCCACCCTGTCATATACACTCTGTCTCCATCACATACGCACAAACACACACACACACACGCGAATGGTGAACACTGCTCGACTTCACTCAGGAGGGAACGGATGGAAGGAGGCGTGGCCCGGTTCCCCGGGGAAAGCTCGTTCGTCGGCCCCAAATAAAAACGTTCTCATTTTATTCCAAGATCCTGACTCCTCATCATTGGATTCGGCTCGGCCCGGCGACGCGCTCTCTTTGCCCTCCTCTACTCCACCTCTCCTCTTCACGGTGCCTCGTTCTCCTCTCCCGCTCCCACCTTTTCAGGCTCTCACCTTAGCGGGGAGAGCACAGGCCCGGGAGTCAGCAGGTCATGGGTTCTAATCCCAGCTCCATCAGTTGTCAGCTGGGTGGCCTTGAGCAAGTCACTTCACTTCTCTGGGCCTCACTTACCTCATCTGTGAAGTGGGGATTGAGACTGTGAGCTCCGCGACGGACAGGGACCGTGTCCAACTCGATTTGCTTGTATCCACCCCAACGCTTAGTACAGTGCCTGACATATAGTAAGCGCTTACCAAATACCACCATTGTTATTTTCTCCTGCATGGAATTCCATCCCCCTTCCAATCTGCCCGTCCAGCGCGTGCCCCATCCTTAAAAGTGTCCAGGAGCAGTACTTTTGTCGCAGACACAAGTTGATTGTCTTCAGCAGAAATGTTGAAGATAATCCTCCTTAAAATAATGCTCCTTAAAAAGCCCCATTTTTCCATTCGCGCACCTATTTTCAAATGTCCACTCGGTTCCAGAAGACCTAAGTTAGAACCTGGGAAACAGCGTGGCTTAGTGGCGAGAGCCCGGGCTTGGGAATCGGAGGTCGTGGGTCCTAATTCCGCCTCCGCCACTTATGAGCTGTGTGACTTTGGGCAAGTCACTTAACTTCTCTGTGCCTCAGTTCCCTCATCTGTAAAATGGGGATTGAGACTGTGAACCCCACGTGGGACGACCTGATGACCTTGCATCTATCCCAGCGCTTAGAACAGTGCTTGGCACGTAGTAAGTGCTTAACAAATATCATTATTATTATTATTATTATTAATAGCAGTGCTTGGCCCATAGTAAGCACTTAACAAATGCCATCGTTTTAAACCGTCCCGGAGAACCCTGCTGTATTGAACTCTCCCAAGGGCTCTGCGCACAGGGAGCGCTCAATAAATACCAGTGGAAAAAAAAAGGTAAGGGGAGGAGGGCTGAAAACAGGACTGCCCGATCCAAGCCCGGTTCCTGTATCATAGTCCTGTTCCCCACCCCTGGCCCCGTTTTGAGCAGCTTCTCCCCCTCCCCTACCCCTGGGAGTCTGCTCTTCTGACCCCACTGTCTGGATTCCTCCATGCCCCTCCTGCCCCTCCAGATTTCTGCCTCATCCCTGGCTCCTGCTCACTCCCGCCCCCGTCCCTCCTCGTATCCTACAGACGATGACTCTCCCCTCATCCAAAGCCTTATTAAAGGCCCATCTCCTCCAAGAGGCCTTCCCGGACTAAGCCCTCCTTTCCTCTTCTCTCACTCCCTTCTCTATCGCCCTGACCTGTCCCCTTCACTCATCCCCTCTCCCAACCCCACAGCACCTATGTACATATCTGTCATTAATTTATGTTAATAAATATGTCCCGCTCTAGACTGGAAGCTCATTGTGGTCAGGGAACGTGCCTTTTTATTGTTACGTTGTACTGTCCCAAGCACTTAGTACAGAGCTGTGCATAAATCCGACCGACTGGCTGACTGACAGAGCCTGAGGTTCCGGCCATTTCTTGTCGAGAGGTTGCCTTTTCTTATCCTTAGTGAACCCCCTCTAGACCGTACGCTCGACGTGGTCAGGGACTACGTCTTTTGTGTCGAACTCTCCCGAGCGCTTAATACAGTGCCCTGCGTGCAGTAAGTGCTTAATAAATGCGGCTGGTCATTGATGGATTGAACCGAGAAGGGGATTCAGCCCAGAGACGGCAGAGTTGGTATTTACGTGGTGGATGGAGGATGGCAGGGGTAGATAGGCCACAGTCTAAAGCTGGCGGAGGAAGGTCTGGCTAGGGAGCGGGATGGTGGCCCCTGAGCCACTCTGTCAGGGGGTGCCAGCGTCAAGCACGGGATTCCAAGGGTCGGGGGTCCCTGCCTCTCGTCCGCCCACCCTCGAGTTGTAGACGGAGGTTCTGTGGGAGAATAAGGCCCGACTGCTGGAGAGAGGAGGCGGGAGAGTGACCCCGGAACCACTTCTGTCCCCTCGAAGCCGGCTCTCCTTGCCGGTTCCTTGCCCTCCGTGGAGAAAACACCGCCACCGCTTGGGCTCATGCATCGGGCGGTGTGGAGCCCGGTTGTCCTCAGTCGAGCAAATGTTCCTCCAGCCTCCGAATGTCCACACTCCTCGGCCGAGGGGCAAGACAAAATATAATAATAATAGTGCCGTCTGCGGAGCATCTACTACTTGCCAGGCACTGTTCTCAGCGCTCGGGTAGGTGCAGTATATTCAGGTCAGACGTCGTCCCCGTCCCATATGGGGCTCACAGTCTAAGGGCGAGGGAGAGCAAGCAGGTATTGAAGTCCCATTTGACAGGTGCGGAAACTGAGGCGCCGAGAAGCGAAGCGACTCGCCTTAGATGTGTGGCAGAGCCTGGATTAGAATCCCAGAGAAGGAGAAGCAGCACGGCTTAGTGGATAGAGCACGGGCCGGGGAGTCAGAAGGACCTGGGTTCTGATCCCCGCTCCGCCATTTGCCTGCTGCGTGACCTTGGGCAAGCCACTTCACTTCTCCGTTCCTCATTTACCTCATCTGGAAAATGAGGATGACGACGGTGAGCCCCAAGTGGGAGAGGGACTGTGCCCAACCCGATCACCTTGTACCTATCTCCTTGCTTAGTAGCCTGGCACGTAACGCTTAACAAACACCAAAGTGATTACGATTATTACTATTAACCGGTAACCTCCTGGGCCGGTGCTCTTTCCGCTCAGCCCCTGCCGCGTCTCAAAATTCACCTTCCCGACTCTCGAAATGGGCCTGCCCTGCCAGGCAGTTGGAGGGAGGCCGGGGCCAGCGAGCGGTGGAGCGCTCAGAACAGTGCTTTGCACGTAGCGCGTAACAAATGCCATTATAAAAAAAGCCTGAAGAATCGTAGGAATGGGTGGGGCAGACGAGTAAACGCTTGGAGTTTGTCCCCTCAGGAAGTTGCCCAGCTGGAGGCTCCGGGGATGATCACAGAGATCCATAAATGATTCCTTTCGATGAATCACTTCTTGTCCACTTGCTCCCTCTGGCCTGGAGATCAGTCAGTCACTCAATGGTATTTATTATTGAGCGCTATCTGTGTGCAGAGCACCGTACTAAGCGCTCGGGAGAGTAGAATGCAGCAGAATCAGGTGCCTTCGCCTTTGTAGCCGATGGTCACCCCTCTTGCCATTCTCGAAGCCGTATTAAACCACATCTCCAAGAGGTTAAGCTCTCGTCTCCCCTACTTGCCCTCTCTTCTGTGTCACCTACCCACTTTTTTTTAAATTATGGCATCTGATAAGCGCTTATTATGTGTCAGGCACTATTCTAAGCACTGGGGTAGATACGAGGTAATCAGGTCGGACTCATTCCCAGTCCCACACGGGGCTCACGGTCTTAATTCCCATTTTGCAGCTGAAGTAACCGAGGCCCAGAAAAGTGAAGGGACTTCCACGAGGTCACCCAGCAGACGAGTGGCGGAGTTGGGATTAGGATCCAGGTCCTTGCAACTCCCAGGCCCGTGCTCTATCCGTTAGGCCACACTGCTTCTAACTGGAATCTGTGCCCCTTGAACCTCACCTCCAGCCTCCCCCTACTTATGTGCTTATCTTTCTACAGAAACGCTCAGGGCATATCACCCCCCCTCCTCAAAAATCTCCACTTTTCCTCATCCGCCGTCACCCTGTTTCGCCCCTTTGCTCTTCCCCCCTCCTCGTTCCACAGCACTTATGTACATATCTTGTAATTTTAATTTTTTTAATTTGATGCCCATTTATTTGTACTGAAGTCCAGCAGCCATGTGGCTTCTCCAGGAATCCCGGTTTCCTCTTTGGGAACTGGATCCCGGAATGGGTGGGTTGAAGAGCTGACCCAAGGTGCATTTCTCAGGGGCTTTGTTTGATCCTGCCGTAGTCAAGGGATTCGACGCTTGATCGGGAGGGATTTCCAAATCCCGAATCTCGGCCAGTCACTGTTGGGGTAAAGCTCTGGATCGATCTACCCCAGAAGACAGTGGGGCGGGGAACGTGCCTTCTGCATCGTGGCTTCTATTTAGAGCTTGGGGGGGCGACACAAGGGGACTAGGCAGCTTCCACAGCAGCTCGAGAGTGCTTTTCATCCTCATCGGATCAATCCATCAGTGCTACTTATTGAGCGCTTACTGTGTGCAGAGCAGTGCGTTACTCTAAATTGGGAGACACCATCCCTGCCTTCAGGTTACAATTTAGGTCCACGCCCAGGGTGGCCTCACTGAATTATTTTAGAAACAACTGCCTTCTGGCTGGGGGTCCAGACATAATGATCAGATCACCTCTCTCCCCATCTTCGAAGTCCTGCTAAAATCCCGTCTCCCGGTGATACGGTGATAGTGTGATCGAGACCCTGTATTTCCCTAGTCTTGCATCGCAGTCGGTCCTCGTGGCGCTCTAAAAAGTCTTAGACGTTCTGGTTGGAATGCATCTGTTGGGGAATGGAGATCCAGGCCGTTGATTATCCCACCTCTTGCTTGCCGTCTTCTGGTGCGAGGGTGTGGACCGGGTCACCTCTGAGGACGGTCAAGGGGGGAAGGGATGGAAACCCCAGACCATCCATCCACCTGGCCCTTCCCCGGTGGACTCTGGGGCGAGGTGGAGTGTAGAGGAGTCGACACTGGTGCCCCAGAGAGAAGTCTCGGATTTATCGGTGGCTCTCAGCCTCCCCTCTCCCCATTTCCCTCCGCCCTGCTGCGTCACCGAGGATGGCTAAAGGGCCCGGGGTTCGTTGGGGCTGGTTGTCAAGCACGGGCCTTGGAGGTCAGAATCCCCAAGCCGGTAACCAGACCGCCTGCCCCGAGACACCCGTGGGGCAAGGGGGTCTGCGGCCGTCCCCCGTTTTTTCCGATCCCCGCGAGGCGGCAGTGGCTCCGTGAGGCCCACCCACCCTGGAGTTCTCCCAGCCGAGGGGCCGGGAGGCGGGGGAGCCGGGCGGTCATTTCATTCAAGCACTGTACTAAGCATTTGGGAGGATTTCCCTCCTGGGCCTCTGCCTCCTGATTTTCTGCCCTCTCAGCTGAGGAGGGATCGGCTGGTGACGTCATGGTGTCTCTTCCCTAGATGGCTTCCGCAAAGTGATCGCCCTGGAGAGTGGAATGATCATCCAGGAGAAGAGCTCGGCGATTGAATTTCAGCATCCGTTCTTCAAACAGGGGGAAGCCAGCCTTCTGGAAAACATCAAACGCAAGGTATTTGCGCGCACCCTCCCCTCTCCCCCCATTTTTATTTGGGTGATAATTTGGGCACCCAGCCAGCCTTCTGGACTTCTTTGCTGAAGACTGGTTTATGACCAAGTCCAGTCTAAAAGCCCGTAGACCCTTCAGACAGTAACCAGTCGAGCCAGTTCCTGGTCCTAACCCATGACATTTATTGGCCCCGCTTCTTCTTGCCAGAGAGCTGCAGGGATGGATAGAGACATCACACTGTGTGGTGGAGCATTTGGGGAAGCGGTGTCTGGGGGACAGAATCGCTTAAGAAACAAATACTTGATTTTGTTCTCTGTGTTTCATGGATGAAATTGAATGCTTTACCGCAAGCCATCCCCCAACCCCCCGGCCAGCCTTCCCTCCTCCCGGACTCCGCATCTGCCTGCAATCCCGAACGAGACTTTGGAGATCCAAGTGCCGTCTTCCACTGCGGCCAACGGGGCTGGGAGGCAATGAGAGTTTCCCCCGTCGGGCCACATAGCGGCCCGGGAAGCTCTGGAAGAGACCACCGAGGCTGAGCTGGTGGAGGGGCTTCCTACGAGTGAAGGAGGGGGCCAGGAGAAGGGCGGGGAGAACCAAAGTGGAGAACTCGCAACGGCCCTAGAGAGGAAGAAGCGCGTTCCCCTGTCTCCAGAGGATCCTGTCTCTAAATTGGGCTGCGGGGACCTGGTGGGATTCGCTTCCCGAGGGACCCAGCTCCTCTCACGGGTCCTGGGTGGTGGAATAATAATAATGTTGGTATTTGTTAAGCGCTTACTATGTGCCGAGCACTGTTCTAAGCGCTGGGGTAGACATAGGGGAATCAGGTTGTCCCACGTGGGGCTCACAGACTTAATCCCCATTTTACAGATGAGGGAACTGAGGCACAGAGAAGTTAAGTGACTTGCCCACAGTCACACAGCCGACAAGTGGCAGAGCTGGGATTCGAACTCATGAGCCCTGACTCCAAAGCCCATGCTCTTTCCACTGAGCCATGCTGTGGAAGATTACAGCCGCTGCCCTCCGAGTGATCCCCAGAGCCCTCTGTGACGCAGGCGTCCGCTAAATAGGGCAGCAGTAAATATTTGGTGCAGATTTGAGCGGTGCCGAGCGATATCGTTGAGAACCCAGCTCGGTCACTCCCAGTGACTTGGAAAGAATGGCGCAGATGGTGTTCGGGCCTTAGCTCTTGACAGAGACTTCTTCGCGCGATCGAGTAAGGTGCCTGGCCACCTCTCGTCCAGGCGAAATCCGTTTGGCGGTGGCGTCTCTGGGCGGGACGGACGGATGAGCCCCGGTCCTGAGGATTCGGGGCTGAATCCCTGCTCAGAGACATCGACAAGTTCTCACTCACACTCTCTCCTCCCTGCCGGTCGTGTTCCTCGCTGGGGACCTGGAGCCCAAAGAGCTAGGAGGCGGGTAGTAGATGTGCGGTCTTTGCCCGTTGTGTTAATCATAATAATTGTGGTATTTGTTAAGCACTCACTGTGTGCCAGGTACTGCACGTAAGCGCTGGGGTGGATACGAGCAAATTGGATTGGACACGGTCCCTATCCCACGTCGGGCTTGCAGTCCCAATTCCCATTTTTCAGATGGGGTAACTGAGGCACAGAGAAGTGAAGTGATTTGCCCAGGGTCACAGCCAGCGGCAAGCAGAACCAAGGAGAGAACCCAGGTCTCCCGATCCCCAGAGCAGGGCTCGCTTTGTTTTTTTGTTTTTATGGGATTTGTTTAGTGCTTACTGTTGCCAGGCACCATACAAGCGCCTGGGTAAATACAAGCTAATCAGGTCGGACGCAGTCCTTTGTCCCACGTGGGGCTTACGGTCTTAGTCCCTATTTTACAGATGAGGTCATTGAGTCGCAGAGAAGTTTCGTGAATTAACTTGGAGAAGCAGCGTGGTCTAGGGACTAGAGCACGGGCCCGGGAATCAGAAGAACCCTGTTTCTCATCCGTGCTCCACCACGTCTCTACTGTGTGACCTGGGGCAAATCATATCACTTCTGCGCCTCAGTCAAGATGTAAAATGGGGATTAAGATTGCGAGTCCCAGGTGGGACAGAGACTGTGACGCACCCGATTTGCCGGTATCCATCCCACCACTTAGAACGGTGCCTGGCACCCAGAAAGTGCTTAATAAATGCCGTAGCTGTTATTAGTTACCCAATGTCACACAGCAGACAAATAATAAGAAGAAGAAGAATGGCGGTATTTGTTAAGCGCTTACTGTGTGCAAAGCACTGTTCTAAGCGCTGGAGGATACAAGGTGATCAGGTCGTCTCACGTGGGGCTCACAGTTTTAATCCCCATTTTACAGATGAGGTAACTGAGGCACAGAGAAGTGATGTGACTTGCCTACAGTCACAAAGCTGGCAAGCGGCGGAGCCAGGATTAGAACCCACGACCTCTGACTCCCAAGCCCGGGCTCTTTCCACTGAGCCACACTGCTTCATAGCAGAGCTGGGATCAGAACCCAGGTCTTTAGAGTGGGCCAACCCATAGCAGGGCTTCTGGTTACTGATCTCCTGTTCAAAAAGGCTAAAGTCATGGCTACAAACCCTTTACGTCCCGGACTCTGCCCCGGCTCTTCCTCAGGATCGTCGTTGTACTGTAACGGCGCCTCCGCCCAGCAGTAAAGTTGACGGCGATCGGGAGCGGGGAGAGGAGTTACTGAACCAGCTCCGCTTCTGCGCCTTTGTAGGTGTCCACAGTGAGAGCGGAGGATCTCAAAGTGTGCCCGGAAGCCTTGCAGAAAGTGCTGTCTGAGGTCCAGGGGATGCGAGAGCAGCAGAGCAGCATGGATGCCAAGCTAGCCAACATGAAGAGGTGAGTGGGTCCGTGGGCCGGGAAACTGACCTTCAGCCGGAGCGGACCTGGGACCACCCTGCAGCCCGGGGAGGTTAGGCCCCGGGACCCCCAGGAAGCTTAAAGACAGCGTCCCAGGCCACTGCGGCCAGGATCGTGGGACCGTAACACTCTGACACTAGAACCCTATTTATTTTGTTAATGAAATGTACATCGCCTTGATTCGATTTATTTGCTATTGTTTTAATGAGATGTTCATCCCCCTGATTCTATTTATTGCTATTGTTCTTGTCTGTCCGTCTCCCCCGATTAGACTGTAAGCCCGTCCAAGGGCAGGGACTGTCTCTGTCTGTTAGCGATTTGTACATTCCAAGCGCTTAGTACAGTGGTCTGCACATAGTAAGCGCTCAATAAATACTATTGATTGAATGAATGAAACTGCTGAGGGAGGAGGCTTGATTGTTGCTCACGGGACCTGGGCTTAAGGCAGCTGATCTTCACTGTCAGGGTAATTGCTCTGTCCCACCTTCACGACCTCGGCCAAATCCACCCTTTCCTCCCCGTCCATAATCATAATAATCGTATTTGTTAAGCGCTTCCTGTGTGCCAGGCACTGTTCGAAGCGCTGGGGTAGATACAGGATAATCAGGTTGTCCCACGTGGGGCTCACCGTCTTCATCCCCGTTTTACACATGAGGGAACTGAGGCCCAGAGAAGTGAAGTGACTTGCCCAGAGTCACACAGTTGACAAGCGGCGGAGGTGGGATTAGAACCCACGACCTCTGACTCCCAAGCCCGCGCTCTTGCCACTAAGCCACAGCTGCTTCTGTCCTGGTACCACGTTAATATAGTAACTCATCGTATCCCGCCTGGATGACTGCATCAGCCTCCTTGCTGACCTCCCAGCCTCCTCCCTTTCCCCACTCCAGTCCATACTTCACTCTGCTGTCGGGATCATTTTTCTACAAAAACCTTCTGGACGTGTCACCCCGCTCTTCAGAAAACCCCGCTGGTTGCCCATCCACCTCTGTATCCAACAAAAACTCCTCTCCGTTGGCTTTAGAGCACTCCATCACCGTGCCCCCTCCGACCTCATCTCGCCTCGCTTCTCTCCTTCTACAACCCAGCCCGCACACTTTGCTCCTCTAGTGCTAACCTTCGCACTGTGCCGCGATCTCGCCTCTCTTGCCGCTGAACCCTTGCCCATGAACCCTTGCCCATGTCCTGCCTCCGACCTGGAACGTTCTCCCACCTCTACTCTGTCAGGCAATTACTCTCCCCACCTTCAGAGCCTTACTGAAGGCCCGTCTCCTCCAAGAGACCTTCCCGGACCAAGCCCCACTCTTCCTCATCTCCCACTCCCTTCCGCGTCCCCCTGACGTGCTCCCTTTGCTCTTCCCTCCTCCCCGCCCCGAAACACTTATTTATTTATTTACATTGATGTCTGTCTCCCCCATTCTAGACTGTGAGCTTGCTGCGGGCAGGGAATGTTTACTGTTGTATTGTACTTCCCCAAGCGCTTAGTAGAGTGCCCTGCACGCAGTAAGCAGTAAGTAAATACGATCGAATGAATGAATGCTGACACACAGCCCATCCTGGAGAGGAAACACTTACTTTTTCTCTGCCTCATTTCCCCCTAAAATGGATTAAGAGCCGGCAGAGTGTTTAATGAGGGAAAGGGGTGATGTTACTTGCCTCATCTAGGAGCCTCGGTCAGGCAGAGGATCCAGAGGAGAGCGAAAAGACAGTTCTGATGTTGGCAGACAAGACAGATAAGTGACGGTTGTAGAATTGGGGTGGCTTAACCGGGGGCAGGGAAGGCTGTGGTTGGGAGGGGACCGGTTACGTTGGCTCTCTCCGGGCCCGTTGGAGGGCTACCTTGGCTCCTGTCAGGATGGGGTGGGCCCCGCCTGGGCAGACGGAGGGATTTCTCCTGTGGGCACTGCCTTCTGGGCCCGGAATTCCAGACCCTGATAGAGAGCTCCAGAAAGGTGTGTGCAAATGGGACCCTAAAAAGAAAACTACCTCTCCTGGCTCCCATGCAGCCGTTTTTCAGTTGTTACGTTGGCCATTTTTGCCTCTCTTTCCTCTCTCTCCCCTCCCCTTTTACCTCTGGCCTGCATGTAGACCAGGGAAAGCCTGCGTTTCCTTCCTGACCCTGATGAGGGACGTGGGGAATGTCGGGGGGACCGGGACGAGAGGGTAGGCAGAAGTAGCTTGGCCCAGTGGACAGAGCTCGGGTCTGGGAGTCAGAAGGCCCTGGGTTCTAATCCCAGCTCCACCACTTGTCTGCTGTGTGATCTTGGACAAGTCAGTTCACTTCTCTGTACCTCAACGATCTCACCTGTAAAATGGGACTTAAGACCGTGAGCCCCATGTGGGACATGGACCGTGTACACCCGGATCTACCCTAACGCTTAGAACAGTGCCTGGAACATAGTAAGCGCTAACGAATACCATAGAAAGGCAGACGGCAGGAGGCGAGGGATAATCAGAGGAGGGGACCGGGCCGGCGAGAGTGGGAATGAGGAGGGGAAGAGAGGAGAAGACGGGGGCAGAGGAGAGAGCGTGAGAGGTGGAAAGGGGAGGCGGCGTTCCAGGGTCTCCAGGGTGGAATCGGCCGGAAAGCACTGGTTCGTATAATCTGATCTGAGACAAGGGACTGCCCCTAGTCTCGTGTGTGAAGAGTTAATGTCGAGCATTCTCCGTCTCCAAGGTTGCAGAACCAGAAGTGGGCCTGAAACTGCACCAGGATGGGTGAGGCTAGAGAGCGGCGAAGAACTTCCCAAAAGACCAGATTTGTTAAACAGTGGAAAGGATTACCGAGGGAAGTGAAGAAATCTCCTTCCCTGTGAATCTAGGCCGGATTTCCCTTCTGTCTGCACTCATCTGGCCCTCGGCCACTGTGGGATCCTTCCAGCCCCAGGAATCTGGGAGGGCTCTTCTCGGAGAAGTGAATTTCCTGAGGGGGAACTGCGTGACTTGATCTATCCTATCTAGGAAAAGGGGATTCTCTGAGCCTGATGGTAGGCTGCCTCCTTGCAGGGGTCTGGGTAGGAGCCGAAGTCGGGGCCGGAAGTGAATTCCAATAGGTAATAATAATAATAATAGTCCTGGTATTTATTAAGAGTTTACTATGTGCCAGGGATTGTACTGAGTGCCGGGGTGGATACAAGCAAATCGGCCTGGACGCAGTCCCTCTCCCACATGGGGCTCACAGTCTTAGTCCCCATTAAGAGGTAACTGAGGCCCAGAAAAGTGAAGTGACTTGCCCAAGGCCACACACCAGACAAATGGCAGAGGGAGGAGTAGAACCCATGACCTTCTGACTCCCAGGCCTATGCTCCATCCACTGCACCGTGCTCCTCCCCCTTAGTCATGAGCTTCCTACACACCCGTATGCGGAGGAGAACCTAGTGTGGTCCCTAGGTGCCCGCCTCATATGGGCGATGATCCCGATGCCCCCCGTGGACTCGGCTCCGTGGGGATCTTGCCACGAGCCCCCTCCCCCTCCCTGGTGCTGGATTTAGCTAGCCTGCCTCGTCCTGAGGGGCCAGGAGTAGAGCCAAGATGGCGACTCACCTCCTGGGCCTCCGCCCATCTCCCCTCGTCTGGGAATCCATGAGGTTTCCCTCTTACCAGGTTGCAAGTGCAATGGGGCTGCTCTCGTGTCCTGCCCTGGGACCGCTTCCAAGCTGCCCCCTCCCGCCCCTATGCCCGCCGTTGCCATCAGCATGCCCCAAAGGGTGCCGAGAGCGAACCGGCTAAGCCGGGCGGCTGTGGGGTCGGCGCCCCGGGAAGGGGATGTGGGCCCAGGAGCAGCCACGAGCCCGGCCCGGGGGTGATAAGCTAAGCAGAGGAGGAGCAGGAAGAGCATGGCACTGCCATTTTTCTGGTTCTCTGCAGGGCTGGGTGCCTGCCTTGCTCCCCGCTTGGGCGCTTCAGGGGACCCCTCTCCAGATCCGCCACGCCGCAGACGGCCCTTTCTCTTGCCCCCCCTCAGGGGAGGGGCCCAGCCCAGGGCCTGCTGGGGTTGGATCCCCCGGCCCAGCGCGCATCACAGGTGCCGCTCGCTCTTGCCATCTCTAACCACAGCGGCACAAATGACCTTAACTCTTTGGGCCGCACAGACCCTGGGGCCTGGTGGTAGCCCCTGTCCTGCCTGGCGGCTGGAAGGCCCCCCACCCGTTGTGGGGCCCAGCCGGTAATTCCCCCGGCCCACCATGGGCCGTGTCGACTTCGGGGCCCGACCGGAAGGCCTCCCGGCCAGTCACACCCAGACCGTTGGCTGGAACACGCACTCCGCAGCCGCTTCCGTCAAGCCAAAGGTTTGGCAGCAGGCGGCCCCTCCCCTGGGAGTTTGGAGCAGGGAAGGGGCCTTTATCGATCAGACAGTCAGTGTACCAAGCGCTTGGGAGAGTACAGTACAACAGAGGCGGTAGACATGTTTCCTGCTTTAGCCGGATGAGACGCCCCGGAGTCCCCACTCCCTCCCGTCAGGGACCCCAAAACAGAAGTGGAGGAGGAGGAGCTCTGCATATTGGCTTCCTCTTTCTCCCTCCTCCTCTCTCTTTCCTTATTTTTCCCTTCTTTTCCCCCGCCTCTTTTCCTCCCTGCCCCACCCCCAGTCTGCCTCCCCTCCGAGATCACAATGAAAAGGGGGCACCCCCGGGAGCGGTGTTTGTTTGCCTTAATGGTCATGGCCGAATGAGTATCTCCACCCACTCCTCCCGCTTGCTGTCTGCAGGGTCCCCTGGCGTGTGGCCACCCAGGGGTCCCCATGAACGCTCTGTGCCTGTGAGGAAGCGAGCAGTGTCTTTACCTCTGAGCAACGGGAGACCTGGATCCTTCCAGCCCGAGGCGAAGCCAGAGTCCCGGTGGGCGGCTTTCAAGGCCGAACGGGGCAGGCAGTCTCCCCGGCTCGGCCTGGGCAAGGACGAGGAGCCAGCCGGGTGCCGGGGTCAGGGCCAGCGCCTGCGGGCCTCCCTCTTCCTCCTGCCCGTCTTCATTCTGGGACTCGTTTTGTTTCAGGGAAAATAAAGCACTGTGGAAAGAAGTGGCAAGCCTGAGGCAGAAACACAGCCAACAGCAGCAGCTGCTGTCTAAGGTACCGGTTGTCCTCCGGGAACTATTTTCCACCACTGTTTCTCCCACTTTCCGTCCTACCGGGGTTTCTCTGAAAGAGGCTGGAGCCAGCCGAGCCGACTGGGTGGGGGGGAATAAACCACCACGTCTCAGAAATCTGTGCCGACGGGAAATCTGTGCACCCGTCGGCTCCGGATCCTCACTTCTCAAGAGCCGGTCGGCTTCTTTTCTGGTCGAAGCGGTCCCCTGCTGAATAAAATCCACTTTTCTGTCCCAGATCCTCCAGTTCATCCTGAGTTTAATGAGAGGAAACTACATCGTGGGAGTGAAGAGGAACAGGTAAGACTTGCGGTTTCCAAGCCAAGCCAGGTATCCATCAATCGGTGGTATTTATTGAGCACTTACGGTGAGCACTGTGCCAGCCTTTTGGGAGAATACAATGAAATAGAATTGGAAGGTCAGATCCCTGCCCCCAAGGAGCTTACAGTCCAGTCAGGGAGTCTGGCATCAAGATAAATGCAGATGGGGGAAATGACAAGTGTGTAAAACTATGTACCAGGTACTGTAGGGTTGAGGGTGGGGTGAATAAGGGCCGAGGGGGTACAGATCTCTGTACGTAGGTGAAGCAGTGGAGAGGGCAAGTGGTATGGGGAAATGGGTTAGTCGGGGAAAGCTTCACAGAGGAGAAGTGATTTTAGGAGTAGCTAGAGCGGTGGTCGATCAGATGTGAAGTGGGAGTTCCAGGGCAGAGGCAGGGCGTGGGTGAGAGGTTGGCACCGTTTCAGACACGATTGGGAGTCACTGAGTAGTTTGGCACTGGGTTGTGACTTGGGTTGGATTCGGAGATCAGCAAGGGCAGGCAGGAGGTGGAGAGCCCATCGAGTGCCTTTAAGCCAGTGGTGAGGAGTGTCCGTTCGATGCGGAGGTGGTCGGGCAGCCCCTGGAGGAGGAGGAGGCGGTTCCGGACTGAGCGTTCTTTAGGAAAACGATTCGGGCAGCAGAGGGAAGTGGGGAGAGACAGGAGGCAGGGAGGGATGGGTATGGGCAGCCCAGAATTAGCCCGGGGTAAGAGCCGTGCTCGGCGATGGTGCCCTAGGTGAAGGAGTCCAAGGCTGTTCACTGAATCTGCAACTCACACAAGTCCCCTTGTACACCGGGGGACCCCTATTCTTCCCCAGTTGCATCTGGAGAAACTTGCCCTGTGGCCACGATTCCCCCCAGTACTGACCTGTGGCCCGCTGACAAGACAGTGTGGACCAAGCACTTGGGAGAGTGAAATATAACAGACGCATTCCCTGCCCACAGCGAGCTTACAGTCTAGAGGGGGAGACGGACGTGGATATAAATAAATAAAATTACAGACAAGGACGTAAGCGCCGTGGCGGTGAATAAAGGGAGCTGAAGAAAAGGAAAACGGCTTGGTCAGGGAAGGCCTCTCGGAGGAGATGCGCCTTCAATAAGGCTTTGAAGCGGGGGAGAGGAATTGTCAGATATGAGGAGGGAGGGCGTTCCAGGCCAGAGGCAGGATGTGAGGGAGAGCTCAGCGGTGAGGTAGATGAGATGGAGGTACGGTGAGTGGGTAGGCATTTGAGGAGTGAAGTGTCGGGGCTGGATTATAGTAGGACGGTAGCAAGGTGAGGTAGGAAGAGGCAAGGCGTTGGAGCGCTCTAAAGCCAGTAGTGAGGAGTTTCCGTTGGATGCGGAGGTGAATGGGCGACCGCTGGAAGTTCTTGAAGAGCGGGGAGGTGTGGCCTGAACATTTTTGCCGAAAAATGATCTGGGCAGCAGAGTGAAGTGTGGACCGGAGTGGGGAGAGACAGGAGGCGGGGAAGTCAGCAAGGAGGCCGATACAGCAATCGAGGCGGGGTAGGATAAGTGCTTGGATTAACGTGATAGAAGTTTGGATGGATGTTGTGAAGGTGGAGCCGACACAGGATTTAGTGATGGATCGAATATGTGGGTTGAATGAGAGAGGGGAGTCAAGGATGACGCCAAAGCCACGGGCGTGTGAGACAGGAAGGATATCGGGGCCGCGTACGGCGATGGGAAAGTCGGGGGAGGACAGAGTTTGGGTGGGAAGGTAAAATAAGGCAAGGGGCCACCACGACTCACGCCACCTCTCAGCTAGAGCCGTGTCCCCACCCCACCCCAGTCAGGCGTGGGCCAGGCAGGAGGCGGAAGAGCAGGGCTGACCCAGGAACGGGTTGCGGCGGCGGGGGCCTCGCACCGGGCCGGCCAGTTTCTTCCTCGGCTCGGGGGCTGGGCCGTCGCCTCACACAATCACCGTAGCCCCTTTGCCGGGCAGAGCCCGGTTCCCGGCGGGTCTCACCGTCCGACGCCCAGAGGGAATGAGCGAGATTCCGGTAGAGTACGTGGCCACGTAAAGAACAGAAAAGCCCCTCTCCCTTCCACGTCTCGGGAAGACCCACCAGGCTTTCACCCTGCCTGGGGTCCTGACTGGCCAGAAACCTTCCCAGGCCTCCAGCCCAGTCTAATCCCGGCCCCACACCTAAGCCGGAGGGCCACGGGGAAGGTCCCGGGGTTCCGGCCAGCTGGACATTTGGGCGCAGGAGGGCAGGGGTGCCTGCACCTCCAGTCTGTCCGTCTGGCGTGTGAAGGGTCTCCGGGGTACCCTACGGGCCTACTGGCTTGACTCCTCAGTCCAGGGGAAATTGGAGGCCGGGCCTCCGGATTCCTTTTCACCGGGTTGGAAACGAGACCGGGAGCGGGAATTAGAGCAGCGCGGATATGGAGGGTGAGGAACGCGTCCGTCGGGTAGTTCCCCAGCGGAGGAGGAAGCAGTCTGACCGGCTGCCCGGGCTCAGACGGTGCCGGGCGGACAGGCCTGCTCCCTGATCTTCGGCTAGGCGGTCCCTTTAGACTCTAAGCTCCTTGTGGGCAGGGAACGCCTAACGCTCTGCGCACAGTAAGTGTTCAACAAATAGGATCGACTGATTGACTAGCCGAGTGGGGCCGTCGGGAGTCCCGGCTGCCCGCTTCCTCCTCGCCCGTCGCCGACCCGGTCTTCAACGTGGTCTCGCTGCAGGTCGTTACCGGATGCTGCCGGTTCCCCGGCTTCCAAGTACAGCCGTCAGTACATCCGGATCCCAGTGGAGGGCGGCGAAGCGGTGAGCTCACGGAGGGGGTGGGGGGAGAGAGGGGCGACCCCGGCCGTCACCGAGATGAGCCGGGTGCTTCGGGGACAGCGGGGCGTGCGTGGGAGGGAGGGTGAGGTGGTAGCGAAGGCGGGGTCCGGTTCTCGGGGTACGTGTCTCCCCTTCGGCCGCCCCGCTCTTGAGGGGGAAATGCATCGAATCTGACGTGGGAAAGCCGGACTGTGAAACTGGACTCAGTCAGACCGCGAAACCGAAGTCCATCGAAACGTGAAACGGAACCCCGTCGCGTCACCGGCCCCGTTTCCTTCTTTTCCGGCCCTGCCCAGGTGGAGATGTTGGAACACGGCACTCCGAACGGCGGGGACAGAAGCGGCGTGATCATCCGCGAGGTCACCAACGCTGTGGACGGCATCCCCCAGGGACCCGCCGGTCCGGCCCAGCCAAGTGGGAGTAACGGGTAAGCGCGGGACCAACCCAGAAGCGTCTTGCTCTGGAGTTTGGGAGACGGTCCGAGGCTCCGGCCACCTCCCCCACCGGCTGGGTGGAAGCGGCCTGGCCTCGTGGAAGGAGCGCGGGACCGGGAGTCAGGGGACCTGGGTTCTGATCCCTCCGCCACTTACCTGCGTGTGTGACCTCGGGCAAGTCACGTCACTTCTGTATACCTCAGAGCCTCGACTGTAAAACGGGGACCGAGTACCTGGTCTCCCTCCTACCTAGACTGCGAGCCCCACCTGGGGCAGGGACTGTGTCCGACCTGATTAACTTGTGTTTACCCCAGTGCCTAGAACAGTGCTTGACACGTAGTAAACGCTTAGCAAAAACCATGCTCAACATCATCGTCAGATCAGTTGAACGGGAGGCCGCGAGGTAAGCCGTCACGGTGACCCGATTTCGGTGTACTCTCCCTCCCCGTGGGACAAATAATTCTTCGATAATACCCTCAGTCGGGGCCTCCTCATCAGCCTCTTCTCCAGAGGAATCCCTACATGAACCTCTGACGAAGTACGCGTTGGTTGCCGGCCACTGAGGAAGAACTTTCAGTCTCCCTGCAAAGCCCAAAGGACCGAAAACGTTAAAAACGGGCTTTGTGTCCGGGCCAGGGAGCAGGAGATAGGTGCCAGTGTTCCTCAGATTCTCGTCATAACATACTTCTCGGGCTTTTTTGCGACTGTCCCAATAAAAGAACGGTCTTTCCCTCACAGTACCATTAGGAGTCATTCATTCATTCATTCAGTAGTATTTATTGAGCGCTTACTATGTGCTGAGCACTGTACTAAGCGCTTAGAATGGACAATTGGGCAACAGATAGAGACCATCCCTGCCCAATGACGGGCTCACGGTCTAATCGGGGGAGACAGACGGACAAAACCGAGACAACGTAATCACGACAGATAGAATCAAGGGGAGAGTCGGGATCGGGAGAGCCGTGAATGGCCTCCGAGAGGGGGTTTGGGGGCTCCCTTTCCGGTGACCCACGGGGTCAGACAAATTCATGACCCCTCTCTCCTGCCGGGAGCTCCCTCCCCTTTCACATCTGACAGACCGCTGCTCTCCCCATCCTCATAGGACTGCTGTAGTCACATCTCCGGGAAGCCTTCCCTGCCTCATCTCCCTTCTCCCTCCCGATTTTCCTTTTCCTTCCATCACCTTTGCGCTCGCGTCTTAGCCGCAAGCACTTAGGTGCTCACTCAACCCCCTGCCCCACGGCACTTATATACAATCCATATACTCATTCGGTTCCCCTACCTGTAATTTAGCGTCGGTCTTCCTCTCTGGTTCGTCCGCTCCTTCGTGACAGGGATGAGGAATGCCTACTCTGTCGTAGTCTCTCCAGCGCTCAGAATAGTGCTCTGCACGCAGCAGGCGCTCAGTAGATACCACTGATTGATTGAAGACCGAGATGGGGGTGAGTCCCTGGTTGCCCACGCCTGCTTCTGTCTCCTCTGCGGGGCTCCCCTTGGGTGTCTCGAAACCAGAGGTGGAGGTGGGGCCCCAGGCCCGATCGCGGCTCTCTGCATCCCCCTCCTGCCGCCTTTCTCTCAGCTATGAGACATGCCAACAGAAGGTGCGGGGGACCTCACTGGTGAGGGGAAAGCTCCATTCCGAATGCCCGTTGTAATGCGGGCTGAGGGGCCTGTAGTCGGGGGTAGCCAAGCCCCCGAACTTGTCTGAGCTTCCGGAAGGCGTTTTCCATGAGGGTGTGCGCCCGAACACGTTAGCGAGAGCCCTCTCTTTCATCTGAAACATCCTGGGAAAAGTGGAACCTCGGATCAACGGGGAAAACCCAGCCTAGTTTGTTTGTCCATACTGTTAGTTAAGCGCTTACTGTGTGTCAGGCACCGTACTAAACACTGGGGTGGATAGAAACTAATCGGGTTGGAAACAGTCCCTGTCCCATCTGGGGCTCTCAGTATTAATCCCCCATTTTACAGATGAGGTAACTGAGATAAATTGCACTTGCCCAAGGTCACACAGCAGACAATTAGCATCTCTTCCTCCCCGGGACAGCTTCTCCCCTCCCCGCCCCCCCGAAACAAAAACGCCACCGTCGACCCCCCCACCCACTTCCTGTTTGGGAAGTGTGAACGTGACAGAGCCATGATCAGTGGGAGGGGGCCTCAGACCTACCTTTGTTTTCCCCTCCATCTTTGTCAGAACAGGGGCTTCAGGGACAGGACCCCCAAGCCGGGAGTTTCTTACACCAGGGGCCACCGCCCGCCCGCCTCCCTTAACCTGCTGCCCACAAGGGTAACGGTCAGCGGGATGGACGCGGAGACATAAGCCCTGTTTTAAGCGCATAGACCGGAATAAATGATTATTATTTCTATAAATTATTCACTTCTTATTAAAGTCTTCCTCCCGCACCAGACTGTAAGATTGCCTTGGTCAGGGAACATGTCGACCAGCTTGGTTGTACTGTATTCTCCCAAGCGCTTAGTGCAGTGCTACTGCACAGCGTAAGTGCTCGGTAGCCATCGATAATGGTCACGTCCGGGCTCTGTCGGCCGCTCCAGGGGAGGTTAAGTGACAGAGTCAGCTGGGGAGTTGACTCGGCGGGCCAGCCCTGTAGCGGCTAAGCGGTAGTGATGCTGCTGATGGAGCGCCCACTGGGTGCTAAGCACCGGAGAAGTACAGAACAAGTGCCGCATTCCCTGCCCAGGTTCTAAAGGGAGAGACAAGCATAAAGTGCAGATATGGAGTAGTTAAAATTTGAATCGTCGAAATAAATCATTTTGGGTAGAAGGCAGCACGTGAGTGCTAACAGTGTGGGGAATGAATCCGGGAGGGCTCGTCGGAGGAGGTGGGATCCGACTGTGGGGTGGGCTGTGGTCTGGTGGGTCTCATAAGGCAGGGAGGGAAAGGTCACCCAGAGCAAGGGGTTGGAGTGGGTGAGAGGTGGAGCAAGGTGCAACTAGAAGGTGGCCAGAGGGCGAAGGAAGGGAGAGAGCTGGGGAGGCGTGAATGAAGGGAGCCGATATGTCCGGTCGGGTGAGTTGTCGGGGAGCCTCGGAGCCGTGGGTCATGGGTTCCGATCCCGGCTCGGCCGCTCGTCAGCTGTGTGACGCCGGGCAAGTCGCCTCACCTCTCTCTGCCTCAGTTACCTCGCCTGTAAAATGGGGAATGAAACCGTAAGCCCCACACGGGACTGACTGTCCAGCCCGATTTGCTTCTGTCCACCCCGGCGCTCAGTGCGGTGCTCGGCACATAGCCCTGAAGAAAGAGCGCAATTATAATTATCGTGAGGGGCTCCTGTGAGATGGTGCGGGGAGCCGGTGGAGGGTTTTGACGGTTGAAGAGATGCGTGCCGGCTGCCGCTCCGAGATGCTCCACCGTGTACGTCGAGTTGACGTTGCCTCTCTCTCAGGAACAACCGTGCGGCTCCAGTGCAGACAGACGCCCCTGTAGGGCTGGATCTGGGAAGCCCGGGACTCCCACTTTGTGAAATCCCTGAGGATTCCTTCAAGGCCGGTGGGTCGGGAAGCGAAGCCCCGGAGCTGCATTGCACGCAAGCCAGCGACTCCGAAGACCCCGCCTCGGTCATCGACTCCATCTTGAGCGAGAACAGTTCTTCCGCTGCCAGTGAGGCTTTACTGGACAGGTATTCAATCTCCTCCTGCTCCTCGGGCTTCAGATCACCGTCTTTGATGCGGAGGCGAACGCTCAACCGCTGGAGTTTTTGAGGGGTGGGGAGGTGTGGACTCATCGTCTTCTTAGAGAAATGATCTGGGGAGTGGGGACAGCCGATATCGCTCCGCTTAAGCTGTATCCGCTTCGGCGGGATGGAAGGGCAGGGGTCTCGGGCCACCTGAGGCTTCCCCTTCCGTCCCACCCCGATCTGCGCTCCAGACTCGAGTCACGGGCGAGCTGGGAGGGGAGAGAGGATGGGAGGGTGGGGAGGGATCTACTGTCATTTTTTCTGACCCATTAAGGCTCAGCCACCCTATCAGGACTGGACTCGAATAGATGCTAACGTAATGGCATGTGAGCCCCTGGGAAGATGTACCCCACGATCCAGCCGCATCACCGAGGAGCACGTCGGTCAGTCAAGCCCTTTACGAAGCGCTTGGGAGAGTGCAACGGAGTTGGTAGACGCTGAGAAACAGCATGGTCTAGTGGATAGAGCAGGGGGCTGGGCGTCAGAAGGTCATGGGTTCTAATCCCTGCTCCGCCACTTCTCTGCTACACGGCCTTGGACTAGTCCCTTCACTTCTCTGTGTCTCAGTTACCTCGTCTGTAAAATGAGGATTGAGACCGTGAACCCCCGTGTGGGCCTGTGTCCAACCCGATTTATTTGTAGTCGCCTCAGTGCCTGGCACATAGTAATCGCTTAAGCAATGCCATTATTATTATTATCAGACACGTTCCCCGCCCCCAAGAAGTTTATGGCCTAGAGGAGGAGACTGTCATTAATATGAATAGATTGCAGATCTGTCCGTAAGTGCTGTGGGGCTGAGGGTGAGGCAGATATCAAATCCCAGAGGTCAAAGATCCGAGCACCAGGGCAGTGCAGAAGGGAGAGAGAGAGAGTCAGGGAAAGAGGGCTTAATCGGACAGGCCTCTCGGAGGAGATGTGACCTTAATAAAGCTTTGAAGATGGGGAGGTGGCCTGGGGGATAGGGAGGGGGAGGAGTTCCAGGCCAGAGGGAGGACATGATTCAGTCAGTCATATTTACCGAGCGCTTCCTGTGTGCAGAGCACTGTACCAAGCATCTGGAAAGTACGATTCGTATAATAATGCTGGTGTCTGTTAAGTGGTTACTGTATGAGGAGTGCTGTTCCAAGCGCTGGGGTAGATAGATGATAATCAGGTAGGACACGGGCCCAGTCCCACTCACAGTCGCTAAGTAGGAACTTTGATTTTACACAGACAAGTTAAGCGGCTTGCCCAAGAACACCCAGTAGGCGACTGCCAGAGCCAGGATCAGAACCCAGGTTCTCTGACTTGGAGGCCCGGGCTCTTTTCAGTGGACCACACCGCCTCTCCGGGAAAGGGCTCGGTGGCGTGAAAGATGAGATAGGGGCAAAGTGCTGGAGGAGCAGGTTCGCAGCCGGGAGGGGACGAGCGATCTTGAAAGCCGATGGTAAGATTCTCTTTGACGTGGAGGTGGATGCGCAACCGCCGGAGGCTTTTGAGGGAGATGCGGAGTGATGTTTTGTCAGAGAAACGATCTGAGGAGCAGAGTGAAGTATGGCCCGGAGTGAGGAGAGGCAGGAGGCAGGGAGGTCAACAAGGAGGCTGATGCGGTAATCAGGGCGGGCCAGGATGAGTGCTCGGATCAGCAAAGTAGCAAAGGGTGGATTTTAGCGGTCACGAAGGGAGAACCCACAGGATTCGGAGACAGATTGAGCCCGTGGGTTGAATGAGAGAGATGAGTCAGGGATTAAGGCCGTGGGTGTGAGTATTGTCCACAGTGATGTGGACGATAGGAGGAGGAACGGGGGTCGGGTGGGAAGACGTGGATACGTTTAGTCTGAGGCATCGGCAGGGACATCCGGGCAGAGGTGATTTGAAGGCAGGAGGAAATGTGAGACTGCAGAGAAGGTCAGGGCTGGGGTGGTTCATTTGGGAATCTAAAGTGAGAAAATGGTAGCTGAAGCCATAATAATAATAACTGTAGCATTTGTTAGGTGCTTACTCTGTGTTAAGCCCCGTACTGCGCGCTGGAGTAAATACAAGATAATCCGGTCCCACCAGGAGCTCACAGTCTAAGTGGGAGGGAGGACTGGTATTGAATCATCCCTTTGCAGATGAGGGAGCTGAGGCCCAGAGAAATTAAGTGACTTGCCCGAGGTGACCCAGCAGGGTTTTGGCGGAGCTGGGTTTAGAACTCTTGTCTTCTAACTCCCAGGTTGGTCCTCTTCTCACCAGGCCACACTGCTTCACGGGGGAGCCGTGGGAGCGAATGAGTTCTCCGAGTTCATGGATGTAGATGGAGTATAAAAGAGGACCCCCGAACTGAGCCCCGAGAGACTCCCGCAGTTAGAGGGTGGGAGGCGGAGAGGAGCCCGTGAGAGAGACTGAGAACGAACGGCCAGAGAGAGAGCAACAGGAGAGGATGGTGTCATTCAAGCGAAGATTGGATGATTCGTCAAGGAGAAGGGGGTGATCTGTAGGGTAGAAGGCAGCTGAGAGATGGAGGATCAGAGTGGCAGTCGGATTCGGGAAGGAGAAGGTCACGGGTGACCTAAGAGAGGGCAGTTTCCATGGAGGAAAGGAGGAGGAAACCACATAGGTGGGGATGAAGGAGACAATCGGTATAAAGCGGAGACAGCACTGTGGATGTATGGCGGGGGACGTCTGGAAAGGTGCGCCTGCGTCCATTTGGGAATTGGGCCCTGAGCCGCAAATGCTCGCTGTTCCATTCTTGATGTGGTCCCGGCTGCCCTGGGTGCCCCCCTCCACCCAAGGGTTGATGGTCAGGAGCGGTGAGCCCCCAGCTCCCGTCTGCAATCCTGGGGTGCTGCTGCCAAGCGGACCCTTTTTGTCAGGAGGCGCGGCCACCGGGGTAGGCGGTTCAGATTTGGACTTCCTCTGGCTGCAGGGACGGGACGCCCCCCCGTCCTACCTCCAGCCCCCTGGAGTCGCCAAGTGGCGCTGGGGCTTCTGGAGAGATGCCAGAGTGACCCCGAGCCACCCCATCAATCAGTCGATCAGTCAGGGGTGTTTATTGACCACTTACTGTGTGCTGAGCGCTGTGCTCAGCTCTTGGGCCAGTGCAATACCGTAGAGTTGGTAGGCGCAGTATCTGCCCTCGTGGAGTCACTTGGTTTCTTTTCCTCAGCTACCTCAGCTGTAAAGGGGGGATTAAAGCTGTGAGCCCAAGGTGGGATGCGGACTGTGTCCGACCCGATCATCTTGTTTCTCCTCCAGTGTTTAGGACCGTGCCCGGCACATACAGTAGGCGCCTAACAAATACCGTTTAAAAAGATCGGGGGGTGGGTGGGGGAGTTTAGGATCTAGCAGGGATTGTAAATTAGAGTAGGTGAAGCAACAGAGTATAAGGATATGGACATAAGCGCTGATATATTGTACTCTCCCAAGAGCCCGGTACAGTGCTCTGCACATAGTAAGAGCTCAGGAAATACAACGGATCGATCGATTGCTATGGGGCGGCGGCGGGGAGTGAGTAAGGGCGTAGGGGGCCGGGACGCAAGTGCGGAGGTGATGCAGCAGGGAGGGAGAATAGGGTGGGGAGAGGAGAAGTCAGTCAAGGAAGGCTTTCTGGAGAAAGGCCGGAGCCGTTTTCCGTTTTGAGCCATCCCCAATTCAGTCTCCCCGAACGTAAACTCCTGGTGGGCAGGGAACGTGTCTGCCAACCCCGCGGCGTAGCCCAAGCGCTTAGCCCAGGACTCTGCACGCCGTGAGCGCTCGCTGAATGCCATCGATGCCCCGCCCCGGTTCCACCTCCAAGGGAGGAGGTAGTGGGTCCCTTGCACTCCTTCAGTTCGTTCGGTTGCATTTACCGAGCGCTTACTGTGTGCAGAGTGTAGCGATAAAACAGACCCATTCCCTGCCCGCGGTGAGCTTAGAGTCTGGGGGGGGAGACAGACGTTATGAATAAATAAATTGCAGTATGCTCCGCCCCCCTTCTTGACTGCCTTCTGGTTTCCCAAGGGCCAACTGCGGGGGCTCGAAGGTTACCTAGGATTCTAGACCTATCTTCCCCTCTGCTGCTCCATCTGTCCGTATCCCACAGGGCCCTCTACACTTCCCCTGTGGAAAGAGGAAGACAGGTGGTGGGGCATAGAACTTGGCTCTGAAATCAGCTCCCAAAAGGGATGTTGATGTTACTAAAAACTGTACCAAAGATATTTTTTTTTTCCCGTTTCCTGAAACTAGGGGTTGTGGGTGTGGGTGTGTGTGTCAGCGAAAAGCTTTGCAAGTTGGACACGGGTCAGCAGATCAGTCCCCCCGGGGAGGCCGGAAAGGCCGCTTGAATTGCTCCCTCCTCCTCTCTCTCCGGCAGCCGGTGCAGAATTGCACTTTTCACGGCTAGCGCTCCTCCCCGCCATTGCTCTGCACTCCCTTTCTCCGTCAGAAGACCGGGATGGAGCTAGGTCAGACTCGTCAGAATAAGCGGCGGGTCCTCCGAGGCGGGAGCTCGTGGCAGCCAGAGGCAGGGAGACTGTAAACTCGTCGCGGGCGGGGATTATGTCCGTTATATTATTACACTGTACTGTCCCAAGCGCTTAGTACAGTGCCCTGCACTCAGAAAGGGCTCAATAAATAGGATTGATTGATGGGTCGAGCGCACGGTTGGGCCCTCACAGCCAGTGCCTGGCAAATATTCGTTCATTCAATAGTATTTATTGAGCGCTTACTCTGTGCAGAGCACCGTACTAAGCGCTTGGATTGTACAATTCGGCCACAGACAGAGACAATCCCCGCCCAGTGACGGGCTGACAGTCTAATCGGGGGAGACAGACGGACAAAAACAAGACAACATAATCACGATAAATAGAATCAAGGGGATGGACACCTCATTAACAAAATAAGTAAGCGCTCAACAGGTACCCTAATCATCATTATTCGCCAGCCCGTCACTAGAAGCCTCTACGGTGGAAACCAGCAAGGCGGTCAGGTTTCGAACTCTTCTCTTCCGAGATGCCTCCAGTGAGGGGCAGCCGTGAGCATCAAGCCGTGGGTTTCTGTTGGTCTGACAGTAAAGATGTCGTTATTAGACTGGAAGGTCCCTGTGGGCTGCCAACTCTTATATCTTACTCTCCCAAGCGTCTAGTACAAGGCCGTGCACACAGTAAGCATTCAGTAAATACGATTGATACTGTCTATGGAGCGCGCGCCTCCTACATGCCGCGCGCTCTACTGAGGTAATCAGGCTGGACCCAGTCCCTGACCCTCATCGGACTCACCATCTAAGTGAGAGGGAGAACGGTGTTGAATCCCCATTTTACAGCGGAGGAAACTGAGACCCAGAGAAAAGACTTGTCCAAGGCCACCCAGCAGACAAGTGGCGGAGCTGGGATTAGAACCCAGGCCCCGTGGCTCCCAGGCCCGGGATCTTTCCGCTCCTTCCCTGTTCGCCCGCCGTCCCCTGAGGATCCGGCCGGTTTCTGGGCGATTCTTCGCCGGGTCAGCAAAGCCCAGGGGCTCCTTGGCTCCCGCCCTTCAGGCCTCGATTGTTTCCCGCCGGCCGCGACCCTGGCTCGGGCGGGGCGGGCCGCCAACCCCGGGTGCATCGGGGCTCCTCGTCACGTCCGTCCTAGAGAACTCCATTTCGTCGGTTGCCGGACTGCAGCGGTCCTGGGGGTTGAAGAGGAGCGTGTCTCTGATGGGACCTTGGCTTTCTAAGCCGGAAAGGTTGCAGCAAGAGCCAGGGGCGAGCTCCCCACAGATGGGGGAGTGACGGGGTTCACAGGGCACCCGAACTGCCGGCCCGCGGCGGGATTCTCGCAGGGAGGCCGAGGTAGGCCGGTCCCGCCGTCCCCCTTTTGTTTTGGCCCTCGTGGTCAGGGGGCCCCTAATAGTAATTACAATCACTGTGATAGTCGTAAGCGCGGAGTAGGTGCCAAACGTTTAATCGGGTTGGACACAGTCCCCGTCCCTCGTAGGCTAAGTAGGAGGGAAAACCGGTATTGAATCTCCGATCTATAGATGAGGAAGCTGTAAGCGACTCAACTGAGGTTACATAGAAAGCAAGGGGCAGAGCTGGGACTAAACATCCGACTCCCGGGTCCGTGCACTTTCCCCTTTCCGGGGGTTCTGGCTAGGGCTGCCTGAGCTCCCACCAACAAACACGTTCTTCCAGCTCCTGAACAGTGCCAGAGAGATATCTTTAGCCGAAAAATGCCCCATCGCTGGGGATCTGTGTCCCAGAGAAGCGGCAGGGCCTAGTGGAAAGAGCACAGGCCTGGAAGTCGAGAGACCTGAGTTCTGACCCCGGCTCTTCCGTTCACCCGCAAATCGCTCGTCTTCTCTGAGCATAGGTTTACCCACCTGGAAAATGGGGACGAAATACCAGTACTTCCTCCGTCTCTGTGAGCCCTGTGTGGGACGGGGACTGGGTCCGGTCGAACCTTCCCTAGCGCCTGGCACATAGGAGGCGCCGAAAAGATACCGCGATTAGGGTCGAACCGGGTCGAGAAGGCTTATTGTGTGATGTGGAATTTCCCCCAACCGTTGGCTGTCGGCTTGTCCGGTTGTCCTTCCCCCTCCGGGCCCGCGTTCCCCCGACCTGCTCTCCACGGTGTCGGTTGAGCGGTTCCCGATCTATCTCTCCGAAGGGACGAGATGCAGGATTTTCTGAACTGCATCGAAGCCAACCTCGAGGAGCTGCAGTCGATGCTGTCGGGGAAGAAACTGAATTACGGTTCCGAGGGTGTCGGTGAGGTAAGCGACTCGGTTCCTCTTCGGGGTGAGTCACCAGCCCCATCCCAGTGAACGGAGAAAGACCGAGATGGGTGTCCCGGCCCGAGGTTAAGCGGAGCAGCTTTTGAATTGAGAAGTGGACCTTCCCGGAGATGAGGAGTGAGGGGCGGGTTCTTTAACTGCTCCGGAGATAACAAGTTGGGATCTCCTGACAGCCGAAGCTCACGGGGAATACCGGTCCGGCTGTGGGAACGATCCGGAGCCGTGGTTCTTGCCAGGCTCGCCGGCAACCCTCATCAGCCAGAGCCCCCCGGAAGCGTGGGACACATAACTACTTGTTTTTGTCTCACCGGCCCTTTCATTCCCTAGGCTCTCAGTCCCGACTGTCCCGTTCTGCGGAGGAATGAGACCGAAACGTCACCCAGAACCACAGAGGTGAGAGCGCAAGCCTTTGGATGGCATTTGTACGCGTGGTCCGTGAGCGTGACCGTCTGTGGAGAAAGGGGGCCTTGATCTCTCCTGAGGCCCCGTGGTTGACTGGGGCATCCATCTCACTCGCTCTCCCATCCCTTCGCCGATCTCGTACCGCTGACCCACAGCCCTGGATCACCTCCACGATCCTCTCCCTTTACTCCTGCGCACGAGCTTTAGAGTGCTGCCGATGAAAATCTAGGTATCAGGCCAACCTCGTCCACCTCAAGTTCTTCCTTACCCTGCCCTCTCCTCTGCCGGCAGTCTTATTTCTCCATCCTTACTGACTCCCATACCCGTCGCCTGTCCCATTTGTTTCGGATTTTTAACTCCCTCCTCAGACCCGTCCCCCGTCCCCCCGTCCCCCAGCCTTCGCCATCTCTTGCCCCAGTGACGTGTCCATGTACTTTATCGAGTAAATTGAAACCATCAGGCGTGACCTCCCTAAAATCTCCCCTGCTCCCCTCCAGTCCCTTCCTCCTCCTGCCCCTTCTTCAGTTCCTTCCCGTCTTTCCCAACGGTTTCTCAGAAAAAGATAGCCTGCTGCCTCTCAAAAATCCACCCCCTCCACCTGCACCTCCGACCCCATTCTTTCGCACCATTTCAAAGCTCCGGCCCCCTCCCTTCTTCCACCCCGACCGCCACCTTGAACTGTTCACTCTCCAGTGTCTTTTTCCCCCGCTGCTTTCAAACAAGGTCATGTCTTTCATATTCTAAAAACAAACCTCCCTTCACTCCGCGGCCCCATCTCCCTCTACCATTCCTCTCCGAACTCCTTTAGTAAGCTCGCTGGCTCCACTTCCTCTCCTCCGATTCTCTCCTTAACCCCCTCCAGTCTAGCTGCTCCCTCCATCACTCCACAGAAACCGCCCCCTCAAAGATCACCAAGGGTCTCCTCCTCGCCATATCCGGTGGCCTCTCAGTTGCCTTGGACGTGGTCGACCACCCCCTTCTCCTGGAAACATTGCGCAGCCTCGGCTTCCCTTGACACTGTCCTCCCCTGGTTCTCCTCCCGTCTCTCCGGCCACTCAATCTCTGTCCCTTTCGTGTGCTTCTCCTCAGCCTTCTACCTCCTAACTGTGGCTCAATTCTGGATCCCCTTCTATTCTGCATCTACACCAGTTCCCATGGAGAACTCATTCATTCCCGTGGCTTCATCTACTGTCTCTGTGCGGATGATTTCCAGATCTCCATCTCCAGCCCTGATCTAACGCCTTTTCTTGCCGCCTTCCATTTCCTCCTGCCTTTAGGACATCTCCACTCGAATGTGCTGTCAACACCTCATACTCAACATGTCCAAAACAGTACTCCTTATTTTCCCATCACTGTAGACGGCACCACCATCCTGCCCGTCTCTCACAAGCCTGTATCTTCGATGTCCTCAACTCATCTCTCTCATTCAAGCCAGGCATTCAGTCCGTTACCACATCCCGTCGGTTCAACCTCCGTAACGTCGCGAAAACCTGCCCTTTCCTCTCCATCCAAATTGCTCGCACGTATCCTCTTCCGTCTTGATGACTGCATCAGCCTCCTTGCCGAATTCACTGCCGTCTGTCACTCCCCACTCCAGTCCGTACTTCCCTCTGCCGCCCAGATCATTTGTCTACAAAAACGTTCGGTCCGTGTATCCCCGCTCCTCGAGAACCTCCGGTGGTTGCCCGCACACCTCCACCTCAAACAGAAAACTCCTCACCATTGGCTTTAAAACACTCAACCAACTTGGCCTCTCCTACGGCCACCGTGCTGCTCTTCTACTGGAACCCAGCCCACGCACTCTGCTCCTCTAATGCCGACTAACCCGCTGTACCTCGATCTCATCTATCTCGTGGCCGACGTCTCGCCCTCAGCCTTCCTCTGGCCTGGATCGCTGTCCCGCAGATGATCACTCTCCCCTCCTCGGAGTCCCATCTCTTCCGAGAGACCCTCACCGACTAAGCCCTCATTTCCATTTTTCCCCCACTCCTGTGTCGACCTTTCACGTGGATTTGCACCCTTTATTCATCCCGCCCTCAGCTCCACCGCACTTGTGCACATATCGATAATGTAATTACATCAGTGTCCGTCTCCTTCTCTAGGCTGAGTGCTCCGCACACAGTAAGCGCTCAGTAAATACCATTGATCGATCCAGGTGACCTCACTGGCTAGACTCAGTCATAGGGCACAGGGAAGGGTTGAAGGTTGGGCTTGCCCAGTGGGGAACGGGCCACCCCTCTTCACAGCGAACTGGCCACCGGGCAATGCCGTGATCCGCACGCCATCCACGGAAACCGTTGCTGCCCGGGGCCAGGCTGTCTCCTGAACTTGTGAAACTTGTGAACCTCGTGGGAGGAATCCTTTCTTGCCAAAGTGGGTTGAAAAGTAGCCGGCATCCGCTCCGGGGGAGTGGACGCTAAGGGGGATGACATGGCTATATCACAGGCAGTCACTCTCCCCACCCTCGGAGCTTTATTGAAGACACGTCCCCGACTAAGCCCTCATTTCCTCTTCTCCCGCTCCCTTCTGTGTCTCCCAGCCCCCCAGCACTCATGTCCGTGTCCCTAATTTATCTATTTATACTAATGTCTGTCTCCTAGACTCTAAGCTCGTTGTAGGTAGGGATTGTGTCTGTTATGTTGTTGCGCTGCACCCTCCCAAGCGTTTAGTACGGTGCCTCGCGCACGGTAAGGGCTCGATAAATAGGACTGATTGAGACATCACAGTCATGGTAACTGTGGTATTTGTTAAACGCCTGTGGGCCAAGGAGTGTGCTCAGTGACGGGATAGAGCTAATATCATCAGAACAGACGCAGTCAAAGAGGGAGGGAGCGTAGGTAATTCATCCACAGTTTACGGAGGAGGAGACCGAGGCCCAGAGAAATAAATTAACTTGCTCGAGGTCACCCGGCATTTCCTGATTGCGAGCTCGGGCTCTTTCCATTGGGCCACGTGGCTTCGTGGTGGCTCTGTCGTCTTCGCTTCTCTTCTCCCTCGTCCCCTCCCTCACCCGCCCCAGAGCATGCGGAGCCAACGGCCAGTGGCAGCTTGGTTGAAGCGGGAGGGCTTTTTCTAAGAGCGAGGGTCGGCCTTAGAGGGCCCGGAGGGTGGGTCCCAGGGAGGAGGTGTGTTGGGAATCGGGTAGTTGGAAGGCAGGGTCCATCCTCGGCCAAGGCCTGGAGAAATCCGCCGCTAATTAAGACGCTGTATTGGATGGGTCGGAGTCCCCCCCCCCCCCCCCCGCCCCCGTGGCTGGCGTCAGCGAAGGTGCCCCTTGGCTTTTCTGGCGTGCCCGAGGCCGCGATTTCCTGGAGGAGCGGGAAGGGGAATTAGTGTCTTGGCCTGAAACCTGACCGCGGGGCCACAGGCCCCAGCACCTGGGGAGCGACCGGCCTCGTCCCGGGTGGCTCTCTGAGGTGGGCCCGGCCCAGCCGGAAGCCGGTCCCGACGGTCAGGGTGCCAGAAATGGCGGTGAAGAAAGCGACGGGTCGGCAAGCGTGCGCCGAGCCGCTCTGGAGCTCTGAAAATCCTCAGGGCCTGGCTGCCGCTCGGCTTCCTCCTGGGCACAGCCGCCCTCTGTGTGCGAGACAGCCCGTCTCACGTGGAGGCGCCCCCGGGCCCCATCTGCTCCCCCAGACCGCGGCGGAACGGCCCTGACGAGGGTATCTCCGCCTGGGCCTCCCAAAGGGGACTGGCCTGAGGGGGTGCCTTCCCCTCCCCCTTCCTCTTGCTGAGTAAACCGGGAAATATCGCTGGCACAGATCTCATATGGATCTGACTCTGACCATCTAGGAATCCTACAAGCTCCAAGTCTCCGGAAGCCCCTGAGCTTGGTTTTCTCAAAGGATAGGAAAGCGGCAACCCTAAAGGGATTCAAGCGGGATTAAAGGTTCTCCTGCCCCGCTACCATTTTCGTTCATTCAGCCGTACTTATTGAGCGCTTACCGTGTGCAAAGCACTGTACTAAGTGCCTGGGAGAGTGCAGCGTAACAATAAACACAAACATTCCCTGCCCACGTTTCCGAGCTAACGTTTCCAGAAATGATCAACACTGACCTCAGAGTGTTAACCTTTGGCACTAGAACTGATCGGAGAAGCAGCGGGGCCTGGAGGGAAAGAGTTGGGTGTCAGGAGACCTGGGTTCTAATCTCGGCTCTACCTCTTAGGTGCTGGGTGACCTAAGGCGCCTTCACCTCTCCGTGCCTCAGTGTCTCTGTCTGTAGAACGGGAATTCACTACCTGTTCTTTCTCACCCATAGACTCTGTGCTCCATGTGGGACGGGGACTGTGTCTGATCTGGTTGTTTCTACCCCGGCGCTGCGTCCAACCCGATTTGCTCGTGTCCACCCCGGTGCTTAGCACAGTGCCTGGCGCTCAGTAAGCGCCTAACGAACACCGCAGTTTTTAGTATTCACAACGCAGTGCTTGACACGCAGGAAGCCCTTAGCAAACATCCCTATTACTACTGTGAGCCCGTCGTCGGGCAGGGACCGTCTCTATCCGTTGCTGAATTGCACTTCCCAAGCGCTTAGTACAGTGCTCCGCACACAGTAAGCGCTCGATAAATGCGATTGAATGGCTGAATGACTACTACTAGCATCGTTATCACTGTTGTCGTCTATTTACGGCTGTCCCCTTGCCTCTTCCCCCTGCAGGGTCTGGCCTCAATAAAAAACGTTGAAGAAGGAGGCATGAGTGAGTTGGGAGCAGCAGAAAACAAAGGTGGGTGTCTGCCGTTTTTGACATTTTTGAGAAAGAACCGGGAGAGTCCCAGGGCTCCCGAGCGAAGGAAGGAGGACGGTGGCGACGGGGACCACCGGAGGGGTTTCAGCCTCGCTCCGGGCGGGCGGTCCCCGTGAGGGTCCGGGCGGGCGGTCGGAGCTTTCACGAGGCAGGCGGCCGGCGGAGGCCGTGCCGTTCATTCATTCAGTAGTATTTATTGAGCGCTTACTACGTGCAGAGCACTGTACTAAGCGCTTGGAATGGACAATTCGGGAACAGACGGAGACAATCCCTGCCCATCGACGGGCTTACAGTCTCATCGGGGGTGACAGACGGACAGAAAACAAGGCAACTTAATCCCGATAAGTTAACTGATAAGTCATAAGATAACTTAATCGAGATAAGCTGCCGTTCCCCAGCCTGGGCGGCCTCAAGATCCCGGCTAGATCCCACCAGGGAGCCGGGGACCCGAACCGAACCGAGGAACGGGGGTGGGAGGATATAGGGTGGGCGGTCCCTTCCAGGACAGTGGCACTGCCCACGGATTTTCCAGGCAGAGCCCTTGGTCTTCCCGTAAACCACCAGAGGGTCAAAGGGCCCGGGAGCGGAGCCAGACCGGAGCCGAGCCGCCAGATTAGCCCCGAGGCCTCTCTGCCCCTTTCTCCCCTCTCCCGGCGCCGCTCCCGGCCCTGACTAACAGCGCCCGGCACTTGCTTCCCACAGACATGCAGCTGGTACAGTACATCGGCAACCCGCTGCTTTCCCTGTTCGAAGAGCTGCCCGCCGGCGAAAGCGGAGAGGACCCTCAGGACACCAAAGACTTTCTCTTCCCCGAGCCGGAGAGCAAGAGGGCCCCGCCGCCTGCCGGGGGTGACCCCGACCCTCTGTCCTTAGGGTCGCTGGCCCCCCAGGAGGAGTGCGTGAGTCCCCTCGGGCCCTACGAGCTGCCCCCGCTGTCGGACGACTCCGGCGGAGAATACAAACTGTTCCCCCTGTTGCTGCTCAGCCCGGTGGCCAGCTTCATCGAGGAAGCCTCCGAAATTGAACACACCACGTGAGGCCGGGGTCCACCCTCCCCTCCTCCTCCCCCACAGCCTCCCCGCCGGACGCAGGCCGGGACCCGGAAGCCGGCCGGGGATTCTCTCCCCCGACCTCTCGGGCTCCGGAGCCTGCAGGGGCTCGGCCCGCGCCCCCCACCCTCGCTCCCTCCTCCTCCCCCCCCCACCCCCCCGGCCCCCGGGTCGAATAGGGCTAGAAGCCGACCCGGCTCCTTGGCGAGAAAGGCGCCCGTCGCGAGGGAGCGAGAATAAAGTCCCCACCGAAGCCCCCCCCCACCCCCCCCCCCCCCCCCCTTCCCCGAGATCCTTCTCACTGTCCTCGACTCGGGGAGAGAGCTCTCTGAGAAGCGGCAGAGCTTGGCACTTTCCCGCGTCTGCGGGGGCCAGCGGGGCCCCCGGGGTCCCCCGGCCAGGCGGATCGCCTCCTCGGCGGGACGCGGAGGGCCGGAGCGGGACTCCCTCCGGCGGTCGCGGGGAGCCGTGTTCACGTATCGCCGGAGCGCTTTTTTCTACTCAGACTTGCCTCTAGTTTTGTTACTGAAGATATTCTTTTCCTATGGAAAATGGACTTTTTAATAAGCCGGGGGGTGACCCTTCCATCCTGTCGGTCGGCCGCCCCGTCACCCCGGAGCGGCAGGGGGCTACGGGCGGCCCACCCGGGGCCGGCTCTCGGGCCCCGCCCCACGGCCTGCGTCTGCAGGGACTCTCCCGGGCCGGTTTGGGGAAGCCCACGGCGTGTCGCCCGAAGGACGACGAGTTCGTGGTGGTACATCAGCGAGTGGAATGGGCGGGTTCCTGTGGCCCGACAGCCCGCGGGTCGGTATCGACAGCCCCCGGGAAGCGCTCAGAGCCTCCTGAAACGGGCGCTCAGAGCCTCCTGAAACGGTCCTCTCTGTCGCCCCTCCGGTTCTCAGTCACCGACAGTCACCCTTCCGCAGCGGGCGGGTTGTCAGAGCGACCACCGATAGTCGACGGGTAGATTATAGTGTTTCTCTTCTGAGCATTGTAAACGCAACAGCTATTTAAGGCTTTCCACGAACTCTGTATAAATAAAGGTCGAAACCGAGATTGGCCTGATCCGGCTGGGCTTCCTCCCGTTCCTCTCCCGCACTGCGTTGGCGCGAGTAGGGCACCGGCCTCCGACCCCGGAGGGGCTGGGAGAGCCCCTCTAGACTGTGGGCTCACTGCGGGCAGGGAAGGTGTCTCCCAACGCTTTTGTACCCTCCCAAGCACTTAGTACAGTGCTCTGAGCGTAGTGAGCGCTCAGTAAGTATTCATTCGGTAGTATTTATTGAGCGCTTACTATGTGCAGGGTAAGGGCCTGGATTGTACAGTTTGGCAACAGATAGAGACCATCCCTGCCCAGTGACGGGCTCACAGATTGATTGGGGGATAGGTATTATAATAATAATAATAATAATAATAATAATATATGGGGTATTGAAGCACCTGCCACGTTGTCAAGGACTGTACTGAGCGCTCGGGAAGCACTCAGTAAATACGATTGAAGGAATGCGTGATTGAATACAATGAATAGAGAGGCAGCTGGCGTAGCGGGTAAAGCCCGGGCCCGGGAGTCAGAAGGGCCGTGGGTTCTGATCCCGGCCCCGCCACGTGTCGGCTTTGTGACCTCGAGCAGGTCACTTGACTTCTCTGCGCCTCAGTTCCCTCATCTGTAAACCGGGGATGAAGACTGTGAGCCCTACGTGGGACAACCTGATTACCTCGCATCCATCCCGGCGCCTGGAACAGTGGTTGACACACAGAAATTTCAAGCGCTTAGGACAGCGCTCCGCACAGAGTATGCGTTCAGTAAATACCGTTGAACGAATGAATGCAAGGTAGTCGGATCGGGCGCCGTTCCCGTCCCGCACAGGGCCCCCAATCTCGGTAGGAGGGAGAACGGATGTCGAATCCCCGTTTTACAGATGAGGTAACAGGCCCGGAGAAGTGAAGTGCCTTGCCCGTGGTCACACAGCAGGCAGGCGGAGCTCCAGCACCTCTGACTCCCAGGCCCGGGCTCCCTCTGCCAGGACGTGCTGCTTCTATCTGGTAGGCCGCGAGAAGTCCCGAGGGGTGAAGGAGTGGAGTGACGGGGCAACCGGATGGAGAGCTTGAAGACCTAAGACGGGGGTTGGCCCGTTTTCCGCCCAGTTACAGGGAGACATGGGGAGCAAAGACTGGAGGGGCGACGGGGCGACGCCCTCGAGCAATCCCTCTGGCCGTGGCTCAAGGGGTCGAATCGCTCCGGCCCTTGAACGTATTCCAACAGATTCGATCTTCCCAGTCCCCGGTCGAAGCCCACGCGATTCACAGAGCTCCCTCCCGGTTAGATGGCGGGGGATCCATCCAGCGCCGAACCGCGAGACCCGCCAACGGCCCGCGGGCTCCCCACCAGCGAGCCACGGGTCCGCGCTTGAGGCTGTGGGAAGTTTTCACCCAACACCTTGGCTGGCCGTTTTCGTTTCCCGTTATGGAGAGGTCTGTCTTCTAAAATGAGAACTGGGAGAGTCAAAATTAGAAAGTAAGGAGAAGGTTAGGGAGAGGGTTATCGCTTGCTTCTCTTCCTCTCCTGTTGCTCCGAAGCAGCTGAGGGAAAGGCAGGGCTTTCTAGCTACTTGACCCTCCCAAGTGACTCTTGGGATCCGCGGGGTCGGGGGTCTGGAGGAGGAACCCAGATTTCCCAGAATGGGATTGGGAAGAGGGGGAGTGAGAGCTGAGGGGCAGATGGGCGAGGGTGGGGGCTTGGCCGGGTTGAGAAGCAGCCAGGGACTTGTCCTTTTTCCTCGGGGAAACAGCTTGGCGTAGTGGATAGGGCACGGGCCCGGGGGTCAGAAGGTCGTGGGTTCTAATCCCGGCTCCGCCACTTGTCTGCTGCGTGGCCTTGGGCAAGTCTCTTCACTTGGGCACGTCAAATTCACTTCCCTGGGCCTCGGTTCCCTCATCTGTAAATCGGGGATTAAGACTCAGCCCCAACTGCGTCTAGTCCAATTTGCCTGTACCCACCCCAGCGCTTAGTACAGTGCCTGATACGCAGTAAGCCCTTGGCACAGGCCGTGATGCACCGCTATCGGTGAGCCGGTGGCATTGACGACATCCTCACCGTCTCGCCGGGCCCCACATTCGCATGATGTGGAGGGTCACAGGGCAGAGGGAGTGACCCGGTTCCAGTTGTTTTACGGCTGTTTACCGAGCACCTCCTCTTGGACTATCGCCTAGGTGGCGCGGGGGGCTGTTCAGGGGCTAGTGGGGACGTCCTCCCTCCCCCATTAGGGTCACGGCTCAACTTCCAGGCTTGGAGGAGAAACACAGAAACAGATATCGCCCTTTTCCGGGGACTCTTCCCCCACCGCTAACGCAAAGTCGTTGGAAGCGCCAGGTTAGCACGGGACCTCATGGAGCTAAAGCCCAGAGCCACCCTCAAGCACGACCGGCTAGAGCGTGCTCTTCAGTCGATCGGCGCCGGGTGCAGCACTCCTCTCACATGCTCGTACCATATAAATGGTATTTAGCGGGCGTGGTCCCTGCCCACAAGGAGCGTACGATCCTCAGTCTTTCCCCTCTACCCCTCTCCCTACCAGAACGGAACCCCCCCCCGCTCCGGACCCTGTGGCTCTGGCCCGTTGCCGGGGCCACCGGGTAGGAGGCACGTGCCTGCCGAAGAACGACGGCCCCGGTCGGCCTGGTTCGGAAGACCGCGGCTCATCTCCTGGGTGTTGGGAAGGGGAAAGAGACCCCAGACCCGCAGGGGGAGAGGCCGGGGTGTAGGGGCACCCCCTGACCTCTTCCGCCCTTGCCCCGAGGGACCCGCAACCCCTGCAGACCTGAGAAGGCCCGGCTCCAGGGACCAAACTCGGTAAAAGCGATGTTCACCTTCGCATTCGTGCTCGCCCTCGGTCCCCGCTGGGCTGGGAGAGGAGTGTGGGAGCCAGCATCCAATCAGTCCGTCGGTTGACTGGTGGTATTTAATAAGTGCTTACCCGCAGAGCATTCGTCCATTCAACTGTATTTATTGAACGCTTACTGGGTGCAGACCACTGTGCTCGGCGCTTGGGAGAGCGCGATACATTAGCGTTGGTTGACGTGATCCTCGCCCACAAGGAGCCCACGGTTACGGGGAGCTCTCCGTGCTCAGCTCACTGTGGGCAGGGGATTTGTCTGTTTATTGTTATGTTGTAATCTCCCAGGCGCTCGGTACAGTGCTCTGCACACACTGAGCGCTCGATAAATATGATTGAATGACTGAATGGACGAACCCAGCTGGGACACGTGAGGAGAATGAGCAGAGGCGGGGTCTCCAAACGGGCCAGAGTGTTCGAAGGCCACCATCAAACAGATCCTCAGACAATGCTGAATCCAGGCTGAAAATGGGAGTCAGTTAACCGGAAATAGATTCGCTGGCAAGAGGGGAGCGGCTCTCTTTGAGCGGAAGCTTTGTAAGGAGTGAGAGACGAGTAGACAGAACAGAAAGCACCAAACATCAAGGACGAACACACAGCGACGCTGTTTGCACAATGAGGCCGGGACCGTGGCCCGACCAAATAGTCTACGGAAACTTCTGCTCCGGCACCACCATCCTTCCTGTCTCACCAGCCTGTAACGGGGCCCTCATCCTCCACTCAACTCAATCAACCCACATATTCCGTGTCCCCAAATCCTGTCAGTTCAACCTTCACAACATGGCTAAAATCCACCCCTTCCTACCCCTCCATCACGTAGCAGATCACGTATCCTAGCCCTCCTGGACTGCTGCAGCCGGCTCCTCGCTGACCTCCCCGCCTCCCGTCTCTCCCCACCCCAGTCCACACTTCACTCTGCTGCCCGGATCGTTTGTCTGCAAAAACGTTCGGTCCGTGTTTCCCCACTCCTCCAGAACCTCCAGTGGTTTCTCGAGAAGGACGGTCTTTCCCGGCCCCTTGTTGGTCCTGGGAGCCGGCCTTCCATCGCCAGTAGCCGATCCCCCCCACGTCTCCATTTGCGTCACCTGAGGCTCAAGGATCGGCGGGGCAAGGGTGAGAGATTGGGGTCAGAAAGGCTGAGCCGTGCAAGATCTATTCCGCACGGCGAATTGAACTTCCCTTTCGGGAGGAATACGCTTATTTTAGTTACTCGTACATGGTGCTCCCATCCCACGGACACTTCCCACTCGGGAGGAATACAGTTATGCGGCCAGCATGGACTTTCCCTTCCCCTTTCCCTTCTTCCTGTGGGCTGCTCTCTGCCAGGTGGTGATTTCTTCCGCCAAGCCAGCCGAGTCGCTCCAATGTCCGTCAACCCGGTCGTCACCCCACTTACGGGAATCCCACCCCTTGTTTTTCGTTCATTCATTCAACCGTATTTATTGAGCACTTACTGTGTGCCGAACACTGTTCTGGGCGCCTGGGAGAGTACGATACAACAATAAGCACATTCCCCGCCCTCATTGAGTTTACAGTCAGGCGGAGAGACGGATATTAGTACAGATAAATAAATTACAGGTGTGTACAAAGTGCTGGGGCGCTGGGATGCAGAAAGGAGGGGGAGAAGAAGAAAGGGGGACGTAGTCTGGGAAGGCCTCTTGGAGGAGATGCGCCTTTAAATAAGGCTTTGAAGGGCGGGGAGAGTAATTTTCAGGGTAAGAGTTAGGGGATTCCATTCCGGTTGCCTCCGATCCCAGTTCTGAAGCTAAATTTTTGTCACCGGAGCCAACTGCGGGGTAACTCGTGAGTGGCGATCGGAGGGCTGGAATTGGCCTCACAGACCAGAGGGTTAATGAGTAACAGAACCAAGTTTACTGAGACGAGAGCATAAAGAATCCGCAATGGGTAACCCTCAGGAGCAAAGCTAGTCCTAGGCCAATAAATATACCGGCCAGCACGGTCCCCAGATTCTCGCAGCTGGTAAAAGGGGGAAGGAGGCACCCGTTGTCTCCAGGGGTCACCTTTCAAATCACCCCAGCACAGGCTTCCTTACAAATGACCCCAAAAGGGGCTATCTTTCAAAATCACCCCGGCACGGGCTTCCTTTCAAATCACCCCAAAAGGGGCTACCTTTCAAATGACCCCAAAAGGGGCCACCTTTCAAAATCAGCACAGGCTTCCTTGCAAATCACCCCCAAAAGGGGCTACCTTTCAAAATCAGCACAGGCTTCCTTGCAAATCACCCCCCAAAGGGGCTACCTTTCAAATCACCCCCAAAGGGGCTACCTTTCAAAATCACCCCAGCACAGGCTTCCTTGCAAATCACCCCAAAAGGGGCTACCTTTCAAATCACCCCAAAAGGGGCTACCTTTCAAAATCACCCCAGCACGGGCTTCCTTGCAAATCACCCCCAAAGGGGCTACCTTTCAAAATCACCCCAGCACGGGCTTCCTTGCAAATCACCCCCAAAAGGGGCTACTTTTTAAATCACCCTGGGACTGTCTTTCAAATCACCCCAACATGGACTACCTTCCAAATCACCCCAACACGGACCACCTTTCAAATCACCCGGAGGGCAAGTTCCCAAGGGAGAATGCTCCAGCGAGGAGGTCTGTTGGGTCATTCAGCACCACACGGCGTCCAACGGAGTAGGCATTCCCGACTCTGGGTAGAGACGACTCGCTACAGTGGGATGACAGAGTTTGTGGAGACCCCTCCCCACGTATACCTTACTACTTCCTGATCCTCTTCCCTTCCACTGGCCGTAGGTGGGGGGGGAGAGGATGGCGTGAGAAGACTCGTCGGAATTTACTCGTTCCGTTCTAACGGTTGGGCCTGATGGTTCGCCCAGCCCCTCCAGGCTGTCGCCAGCGAGCTACTCTTGCTAGCCTGACCAGGACGTGACGGGTCACAGTTGCCCTTCCACCTCCGCGTCAACCGGAAACTCCTTACTGTCGGCTTTAAAGCACTCCTTTAAAGCCCGGCCCCCTCCTACTTCACCTTGCTGTTCTCCTTCACTTCCCGCACTTCACTCCTCTAATGCCAACCTACTCAATGCACCTCCATCTTGCCGATCGCACGGCCGCCATCTCGCCCTCGTCGTTCTCTCTTCCTATCCGGCAGATGATGGTTATCCCCACCTTCGAAGCCTTATCGAAGACACGTCTCCTCCAAGAGCCTTCCTCGACTAAGCCCTCGTTTCCTCTCCTCCCACTCCCTTCTGCGTCACCTTTGCACTGGATTTGTTCCCCTCATTCACCTCTCCCTCAGCCCCACAGCACCGCACAGCACGTATTTGTAATTCATTTATTTATTCTAATGCCTTTCTCCCCCCTCAAGACTGTAAACTCGTTGTGGGCAGGGAACGTGTCTACCAGCTCTATTATATTGTACTTTCCCAAGTGCTTAATACAGTGCTGTCCGCACAATAAATATGATTGATTGATTGATCTTCTTTAAATACAAAGTCACACGTATCTCCTCGGGTGCTCACCTTCTCCCTGTGCCTCCGACCCCTAACTCTCTCCCTGCCCTTCGCCTGCACACCCTCCCTCCCCACATGCGACACATGCTGCTGAGAAGCAGCGTGGCTCAGTGGAAAGAGCCCGGGCTTGGGAGTCAGAGGTCATGGGTTCGAATCCCTGCTCGGCCACTTGTCGGCTGGGTGACGGTGGGCAAGTCACTTCACTTCTCTGGGCCTCAGTTATCTCATCTGGAAAATGGGGATGACGACCGTGAGCCTCACGTGGGACAACCTGATTACCCTGTATCTCCATCCGCGCTTAGAACAGTGCTCTGCACATAGTAAGCGCTTAACATATACCAACATTATCATCATTATTATTGACAGATTCTTCCGCACTTCAAAGCCTTATTAAAGGCACATCTCCTCTAAGAAGCTTTCCCAGACTAAGCCCCTCTTTCCTCTCCTCCCACTCCCTCCTGCTTCGCCCTGACTGGTCCCTTTGCTTATACCCACTCCCAGTCCCTCAGCACTTACGTACAGATAGATAATTTATTTGTACTGAGGTCTGTCCCCCCCTCACAGATTGTAAGCTCGCTGTGGATGGGGAATGTATCTGTTTATTATTGTATTGTCCCCTCCCAACAGCTTAGTACAGTGCTCTGCACACAGTAGGCGCTCCATAAATGTAACTGGATGAATGAAAAAATAATTTAGGTAGTCAGTTAACCTGTGGAGAAGGTGCCAATGTCTTGATATTCTGTGCCTTCTAATGGTGTCACACTTCACATGGAGAAGCAGCGTGGCTCAGTGGAAAGAGCCCGGGCTAGGGAGTCAGAGGTCGTGGGTTCTAATCCCGGCTCCGCCGCTTGTCAGCTGTGTGACTTCGGGCAAGTCACTTAGCTTCTCGGTGCCTCAGTGACCTCATCTGTAAAATGGGGAATAAGACTGTGAGCCCCACGTGGGACAACCTGATTCCCCTGTGTCTACCGCAGCCCTTAGAAAAGTGCTCGGCACATAGTAAGCGCTTAACAAGTACCAACATTATTATTATTATTATTGTTAATCCCAGCTCCGCCACTTGTCAGCTGTGTGACTTGGGGCAAGTCACTTAACCTCCAGTTACCTCATCTGTAAAATGGAGATGAAGACTGTGAGCCCCATGAGGGACAATGTGATCACCTTGTATCCCCCAGCGCTTAGAACAGTGCTTTGCACAGAGTAAGCGCTTAACAAATACCAACATTATTATTATTCACATGGAGGCTTCCCAAAATTATTCAGCCCTGGGCCCGTGGGGAGGTTAACACAGTCCCGCCTGCAGAGGCTGTTGAGTGTGACTGGTTTGACCTCCGGGGAGAATGGCCTGCTGATGACCTACCTGGCTAACTTGAGAAGTCACCCTCTTCGCTTTTTGGGCCCTGAGTGTTTCACTCTGTGCCCTCTCAGAGTTAGGAACGGTCGTTGAGCCCCACTCAAGCCCACCCTGTTCCGTAAGTCATAGCCAAAGTACCTACCCGTCCACTGTGGGAGCAGCCTGGAAGGAGCACGGGCTTGGGAGTCACCGATCGTGGGTTCTAATCCCGGCTCCGCCACGTATCAGCTGTGTGACCAAGTCGCTTGACCTCTCTGCGCCTCAGTCACCTCATCTGTAAAATGGAGATGAAGACTGTGAGCCCCACGTGGGACAACCTGATTACCTTGTATCTGCCCCAGCGCTTAGAACGGTGCTTGGCACGTAGCAAGCGCTTAACGAATGCCGTCATCATCGTCACCACACCCCTCTCCGGGTTGCCCTTGGGCTCTCGCTAACATTAACTAGGAATCGTAGTTGGTAGCGTTTCTCTAAAGGCCCCCCCATAAACATCTCTGTCCCTGCTCTCCCTCCTCCCGAGCCACTTCCATCTCGGTCAACGAGACAGCAAGGGGTTTCTACCCCAAGAGGGTCTCAGAAGACCCAGGTTTGGCTTGGTAAGTTGGCAAGCAGTACGGCCTAATGGAAGGAGCCCGGGCCTGGAAGCCAGAGGATCTGAGTTCTGATCGCTCTCTGCCTGTTGCCTGCTTGCGACCTTGGACAAGTCACTTCTCTGGGCCTCAGTTCCCTCAACTGTAAACCGGGAATTGAAAGCCTGTTCTTCCGTCCTACTTGGACTCTGAACCCGACAGGGACTGTATTTGACTCATATTAGACTGTATTAGACTGGGGCACGGGGAGGATGGTTGACTTGCCCAGGCTCGTACGGGGGACAAGTGGTGGAAACGGAACTGGATCCGAGGTCCTCTGACTCCCAGGCCCGTATTCTTTCCGCTGCTTCCCCACTGAATTAATATTTCATCAATTACTGCTTTGTAAATAAAATAAAATGTAAATTGATATGTTCATATATTTAATACAAATCAATCCTAAATTCAACCATAAATTATCCATCTATAATTTTAATAGAGTCTGGCTCCCTCTCTCGACCTTAACCTCCTCGTGGGACGACCCCAGCATTTAGAGCAGTGCTTGACACATAGAAAGTGCTTAACAAATATCATAAAAAAAGAAAGCAGGTTGGGCAAGTCGCTTTATTTCTCTGCGCCTCAGTTACCTCGTCTGGAAAATGGAGATTGAGACTGTGAGCCCCAAGTGGGACAGGGACTATGTCCCGACCGATTTGCTTATATCCACCCCAGCGCTTAAGTACAGTCCCTGGCACATAGCAAGCGCTTAACAAATACCACAATTAAATGAATTAACTTGGCCACCTTCAGCTGGTCAAACGAGTCAGCCATTGTGAGTTCGCAGCGGCCCTTGGAAAGTCTCAAGGAGAATTGGACTCCATAAATCCAGTCTCTTCCTAGGGATACTACAGTCCCATTCTTTTTTTTTTATGATATTCATTGAGCACTTGCATTCAGTGCCAGGCACTGTACTAAGCGCTGGGGTAGATACAAGCTAATCAGGTTGGACACAGTGTCCCGCAATGGGTTTACAGTCAATCCCCATTTTACAGATTAAGTAATTGAGGCCCAGAGAAGTTAAGTGATTTGCCCAAGGTCAATCCCTCTCTTTCCCTTCCAACCGGGAAGTAGCCTGGCTGTAAAAGTGGGAAAATACCCCAGGAAAGGCAGCCCATCATTCAGGATTTGAGGAACTTTCCTTAGCCAGGATAGTAATGGTAATGGAATCTCTAGTCAGGAACGAGGGACGGGCCTCCAACCTGAGACTTCAGGGCCGAATCGTGTGGCTAATGGCTTGCCCAGCCCACTTGCATTCTCCTATCCCTGCTTGTCATTTACCCTCGAGAAGCAGCGTGGCTCAGTGGCAAGCTCAAGGGCTTGGGAGTCAGAGGACGTGGGTTCTGATCCCGGCGCCGCCACTTGTCAACTGTGTGACTTTGGGCAAGTCGCTTCACTTCGCTGGGCCTCAGTTCCTTCATCTGTCAAATGCGGATGAAGACTGGGAGCGCCACGTGGGACAACCTGACTACCTTGTATCTCCCCCAAGGCTTAGAAGAGTGCTTGACACATATATTTTTAGACTGTAAGCCCGTCATTGAGCGGGGATTGTCTCTATCCGTTGCCGAATTGTACATTCCAAGCTCTTAGCCCAGCTCAATAAATGACTGAATGACTGAATGAATATTGCAAAATGCACATCTGACCCTGGCCCACTTTAGCCAGGCAGAACGGAGCCAGGAACCGTGCTCGCCCCATTCCCAGAGCAGTTCTCCTTCCACCAGACTGCCATAGGAGAAAAATGATATCACTAACAATTGTGGAATTTGTGACGGGCCTCCTAGGGGTCAAGCCCCCTCTCAGAGTCGTACCTGGAGAGCTTCCAGTACTCTACCAGTCTTGACTACGGGAGAGTCAAGCAGAGGCCTGTCCGATCCATTCCCAGCTTGGCCAGTGGCCAGCGAGTGGAAGGCTACCAGTCCAAACCCTCCTAGGCTGGGCAGCAGCGGCACGGGAGAGAGTCGCGGGGGGAGACTCAAGTTCACTGCTCAGCAGGAAGCAATGGTAACCACTTTTTGGTATTTTTACCGAGAAAACTCTATGGATACACTATGGAACCATGGCAGATGGAGGTGGGGCGTTCGGGGAGAGATGTGTCCGTGGAGTCACTACGGGTCGGAGACGATTTGACGGCACAGGACGAGACAAGGTGTCGAGCCCTGTATTAAGCTCTGAGGTTGACGCAAGATGATCAGGTCCCACGCGGAGCTCACCATCGATGGTGCTTATTGAGTGATCACCGTGTGCAAAGGACTGCGTTAAGCGCTTGGGAGAGTACGATACAACAGAGTTGGGTGACGCATTCCCTGCCCACGGTGAGCTTACAGTCTAATAATGTTGGTAATAATAATAATGTTGGTATTTGTTAAGCGCTTACTATGTGCAGAGCACTGTTCTAAGCGCTGGGGGAGATACAGGGTCATCGGGTTGTCCCACGTGAGATCACAGTTGATCCCCATTTTGCAGATGAGGGAACTGAGGCACAGAGAAGTGAAGTGACTTGCCCACAGTCACACAGCTGACGAGTGGCAGAGCCGGGATTCGAACCCATGACCTCTGACTTCCAAGCCCGGGCTCTTTCCGCTGAGCCACGCTGCTTCTCTAGAGACGGACTACTTTTAAGTTAGAAATGACTCATTAATATTTTAATTTATAATTACTTTACATTAAATATATGAATATAGCAAGTGACATTTTTTGCTTCATAAAATAGTAATGAATGAAATATTAATTCAGTGGGGAAGCAGAGTGACTTAGCGGAAAGGATACAGGTCTGGGAGTCAGAAGACCTCGGATCCAGTTCCGGTTCCGCCACTTGTCCAGTGCGTGAGCCTGGATAATCCCGTTCACCGCCTTCCCTCACCCGGGTCCTGCCTCTGGCCTGGAACGTCCTCCCTCCGCAAATCCTCCGGACGATTACTCTCTCCCCTCCAAAGCCTCGTTGGAGACACACCTCCTCCAAGAGGGCTTCCCAGACTCAAGCACCCCCCTCTCCTCTCTTCCCACTCGCTTCTTCGTCACCCTGACCCGCTCCCTTCGTTCTTCCCTGCTCCCACCCCCACAGCACTGATGTACGGAGCTGTAATTTATTTATTTATATCACTACCTGTCTCCCCTCCCTGGAGCGTAAGCTCCTTGTGGGCAGGGAATGCGTGTGCTTATTGTTGTAGTGTACTACGCCCAAGTGCTCCGCTCGCTAAATACAACTGAATGAAAGAATAAATGATGAGGAAACCGATGCACGGAAAAGTGAGCCGACCCAGATCACGCAGCAAGCGCACGGCGGGGCCGGGATTAGAGTCCAGGTCTTCTGACTCCCGGGCCCAGTAGGCCATGCCGCTTCTAAACCAGAGCATCCTTGGTTCTCACCCCCCGAAGGGAGGCACACGGCCCAAAGATGCCGCCTCTCCGCCCGCGGGACCGGGACGAGCCGCTCGCTCAGGGTGTGGGTCCCGGGAAAACCCGGCCTTTTGGTCCCCTGCCAATCCGTCAAGGCGCTGCCCACCACGAGGCTTGCTGGTGGACAATTATAGCCCAGACAGTGAGTCAATCGGCAGGGGAGGGCCCTCTGAGCTGGCTGGTACATCCATATTTGCGGGCGTTGGAGAAGTAGCGTGGCCCGGTGGGTAGAGCATAGGCCTGAGAGTCAAAAGGTCCTGGGTTCTAATCCGGGCTCTGCCTCTTGTCTCCTACGTGACCTCTGGCAAGTCACTAAACTTCTCTGGGCCTCCATTATCTCATCTGTAAAATGGGGATTAAGAGCGCGAGCCCCAGGTGGGACACGGACTGCGTCCGACCTGAGTAGTTTATATAGAGAAGCAGCGTGGCTCGGTGGAAAGAGCCCGGGCTTGGGAGGCAAATCCCGGCTCTACCGCTTGTCAGCTGTGTGACTTTGGGCAAGTCACTTGACTTCTCTGGGCCTCAGTTACCTCATCTGTAAAACGGGGATGAAGAGGGTGAGCCCCGACATGGGACAACCTGTTCACCTTGTATCCTCTCCAGCGCTTAGAACGGTGCTTGGCACATAGTAAGCGCTTAACAAAGGCCATCATTTTCCGTTGAGACTGCGAGCCCGTCACTGGGCAGGGATCGTCTCCGTCTGTTGCCGAATTGTACATTCCGAGCGCTTAGTAGAGTGCTCTGCACAGAGTAAGCGCTCAGTAAATACTGTTGAATGAAATTTACCCCAGCGATTAGTACAGTGCCCGCAACACAGTAAGCACTTGGCTGACCTCCTACCTTCCTGTCTCTCCCCGCTGCAGACTTCACTCCGCTGCCCCGATCGTTTTTCTCCGAAAGCATTCGGACGCTTGTTTCCCTACTCCTCAAGAAACTCCGGGGGTTGCCCATCCACCTCCACGTGGAAATTGAAACTCCTTACCGTTGGCTTTAAAGCGCTCGTTCACAACCCAGCCTGCACATTTCGCTCCCCTAACGCCAACCTGCTCACGGCACTTCCATCTCCCCGCTGACCTCTCGTCTACGTCCGGCTCCTGGCCCGGAACTCCCTCCCTCCTCACGGCCAACCGACAGTTCCTCTCCCCCGCTTCGAAGCCTTACTGAGGCCTTCCCCGACTAAGTCCTTTTTTCCTCTTCTTCATCTCCCTTCTGCCTCGCTCCGACCTGCTCCCTTTCTCCACTCCGCCTCTCAGCCCCGCGGCATTCACGTCTCGTCTTACGCCGTCGAGCCGTCTCCGACCCACGGCGACTCCGCGAGCGCAGCCCGCCCGGACCGCCCCAGCTCCGTCAGCGATCGTTCCGGTAGCGTAGCCGTAGAGTTTTCTCGGTAGAAATATGGAAGAGGTTTACTCCTGCCTCCTTCCCTGCGATGAACTCTGGTCTCCGCCCTCGACTCTCTCCCGGGCCGCCGCTGCCCAGCACGGGTGAGTTTTGACTTGTAGCAGGGGGCCTTCCGCTCGCTAGCCACTGCCCAAGCTAGCAACGTGGCTCAGTGGAAAGGGCCCGGGAGTGAGAGGTCACGGGTTCGAATCCCGGCTCGGCCACTTGTCAGCTGGGTGACTGTGGGCAAGTCACTTCACTTCTCTGTACCTCAGTGACCTCATCTGTAAAAGGGGGATGAAGACTGCGAGCCTCACGTGGGACAACCTGATGACCCTGTATCTACCCCAGCACTTAGAACAGTACTCTGCACGTAGTAAGTGCTTAACAAATACCAACATTATTATTATCGTTGTTATTATTAGGGATGGAACGGACAGGCCTCTGCTTGACTCTCCCTCCGGTAGCCGAGACTGGTAGGGTACTGGAAACTTTCCAGGTGCCATCCTGAGAGGGACACAGCACTTGCGTACATATCTGTAATTTATTCACTTATATTAATGCCTGCCTCCCCCTCGAAGCTGTATGCTCATGGCGTCCGTTATATTGTACTCTTCCGAGTGCTCAGTACAGTGCTCTGCACAAAGTAAGCGCTCAATAAATACGATCGGCTGACTGGCTGCCTGACTGGCCTAGTGGAAAGAGCATGGGCCTGCCAGTCGGAGGACCTGGGTTCCAATCCCTTCTCCGCCACGCACCTGCTGTGTAACCTTAGGCAAGGCCCTTAACTTCTCTGTGCCTCAGTTCCCTCATCTGCAGAATGGGCATTCAATCTCTGTTCTCCCTCCTACTTTGACTGTGAGCTCAACGTGGAACTTGATTATCTCGTATCTATTCCGTGTTTGATACAGTGCTTGGCACATAGTAACTGCTTAACAAATGATACAATGAACATTATCCTTAATATAACAGTAATGATTATTATTATTATGGTTATCATTATCATTATAACTCAGAGTGGAGAAGCAGTGGGGCCCCGTGACAAGGGCCCGGGCCTGGGAGTCAGGGGACCTGGATTCAAATCCCAGCGTCGCCACTTGCCTGCTCTGTGACCTTGTGTGAATCACTTACCTTCTCTGTGCCTCTGTCGCTCCATTTATAAGATGGGGATTCAATGTCCGTTCGCCCTCCTTCTTCGATGGCTCCTGTTCGGCCTCTATTGTTTCCCATCCACCCTAGTGTTTGTCACAGAGTAAGCGCTTATCCAATAAATACCTCATCTTTAAATATTATTTTTGCCATTGTGTACTAACGGCTTTGGGGAACATTTCCAGGTCATCCGTCCTTTCAAGGTTCCCACCTAAGGCCCTAACAGTCATTTACTCACTTTCCCTGTTTTCCTGCTCTCCCACGAGCCTTGTCAAGTGCTCCACGCAGAGTAGGCGCCCAGTAAATACTCCCGATCGACTGATTTCTCAGAAAATGGTTTGGGTTCAATCCCTCTTCTCCCACTTCCCCTGCCGATTTCCCTGACACGGGTAATGACTCTGGGGAGTTTGGTTCACTTTTAGAGAAGTAGTAAGGCACAGTGGCTAGAGCTTGGGCCTGGGAGTCAGAAGGACCCGGGTTCTAACCCTGACTCTACCACTTGTCTGACGAGTGACCTGGAGCAAATAACTTTCCTGTGCCTCAGTTACCTCATCTGTAAAATGAGGATTAAGACTGGGACAGGGCCTGATTAGCTTTTATCTCCCTCAATCAATCAAATTTATTAGTGTATGCGGACCACTGTACTAAGCGCTTGGCGGAGTACGGCGTAACAGTAAACAGACACATCCCCGGCCCACAAGGAGCTTACGGTCTAGAGGGGGAGGTAGGCATTAATATAAATAAAGAAATGACAGATATATACGTGAGTGTCGTGGAGCAGGGAGGAAGGACGGATAAAGGGAGCAAGTCAGGGCAACGCAGAAGGGAGTGGGAGAAGAAGAAAGCAGGGTTTAGTCAGGACAGGCCTCTTGGAGGAGATGGGCCGTCAGTAAGGCTTCCCTGGCGCCTCGTACAGTGCCTGGAACATAGTAAGTGCTTAACAAATACTATAACAAAACAAAAGAAAAGAAAAAACTGCTGCAGAGGGTCCCAAGGCACTCAGTTTAGGTTTTGGATAAAACTCAGTGGCCTGTCCCCCCCAAGTAGCATAATGTTACTCTGCTGTACAAAGAGGTTGTTGACAACAACTCTCTGTGTTGGAGCGAGTAAAGTGTCTGTGAGAGACTGCCCAGGGTCAAGGTCTGGGTGGAGTGTGAACGACTGTGTGTTAATAGCTTCCTCTCAGGAGCTTCCAGTGACATGAAGCAAGGCGGGCCGAAACTCATCATCGTGGGCAGTCCTGCCCTCGAGGGAGCTTCTGAACCGAGGAGCCAGTCCACTGGACTGCCCGGGTGCTAATAATAATAATATTGGTATTTGTAAAGCGCTTACTATTTGTCAAGCACTGTTCTGAGCGCTGGGTAGATAGAAACTAATCAGGCTGGACACAGTCCCTGTCCCCCATGGGGCTCACAGTCTTCATCACCATTTTATAGATGAGGTAACTGAGGCCCAAAGAAGTGAAGTGACTTACCCAAGGTCACACGGCAGCTGGCACCTGGCACCAGGCCTTGGGCAAAGGGATGTCAGCAGGGACTTCCGTCTCCAGTGCCCTCTTCCCTGGGCCACAGTCACCTTCCATCTACCAAGCGCTTACTTTCTATTCAGTTGTATTTATCGAGCGCTTACTGAGTGCGAATCTTGTCTGGAGCATTGTACTAAACCCCCGAGAGAGGAGAGGACGAATTCCTGCCCTTGAGGAGTTTACTATGTAGCAGGGAAGACGGACACTAAACTAAATGACAGGAAATTACAAGTTTAAATAGCTGTACTCCGGGGAAGAAGGGTGGGCAGGCGGTGTATTTAACAGACACATTCCCTGCCCACAGTAAGATTACAGTCTAGAGAGGGAGACAGATAAAATAATGTAAATAAATAAATGACAGATTTGTACACAAGCGCTGTGGGGCTGGGAGAGGGGATGAATAAAGGGAGCAAGTCAGGGTGACGCAGAAGGGAGTGGGAGAAAAAGAAAAGAGGGCTTAGTCAGGGAAGGCCTCTTGGAGGAGATGTGTCTTCAGTAAGTCAGTTGGTAAGTCAATCGATCGTATTTATTGAGCACTAACTGTGTGCTGAGCACTGTGCTAAGCGCTTGATAGAGTATAGTATAACAATATAACCGACACTTTCCCTGCCCACAGTGAGCTTACAGTCTAAAGAGTGAGACAGACATTCATATAAATAAATAAATGACAGATGTGGACTTGAGTCCTGTGGGCTGGAAGTGGGGATGAATAAAGGGAGGAAGTCAGGGTGACTCAGAAGGGAGTGGAAGAAAAGGATAAGAGGGCTTAGTCAGGGAAGACCTCTTGGAAGAGAGGTGCTCTTAATAAGTCAGTCATTCAACCGTTTTTATTGAGTGCTTACTGTGTGCAAAGCACTGTACTAAGTGCTTGGGGGATACAATATAACAAGAAACGATCTCGTTCTCTGCCCACACCGAGCTGTGGGGCTGGGAAGGGAGATGAATCAAGGGAGCAAGTCAGGGCGATGCAGAAGGGAGTGGAAAAAAAGGAAAAGAGGATTTAGTCAGGAAAGTCCTCTTCGGAGGAGAGGAGAGATCCGGGCGGCGGAGCGGAGTGCGGACTAGAGAAGAAAGGAAGGGGTTGGAGGCGGGGAGGTCAGAGAGGAGGCGGATGCAGCGGTTGAGTTGGGATACTACCGCTGTCCCGGAACGCCCTCCCTCCTCACCTCTGCCAAACTAACTCTCTTCCCCTCTTCAAAGCCCGTCCGAGAGCTCACCTCCTCCAGGAGGCCTTCCCAGACTGAGCTGCCCCCTTTTCCCTCTGCTCCCTCTCTGCTCCCCCTCCGCCCTCTGCTCCTCCCCCTTCCCCCTTCACCTCCCCTCAGCTAAGCCCCCTTTCCCTCCGCTTCTCCCCCTTCCTTTTCCCCTCCCCTCATCCCTGTGCTCATTTGTATGTATTTTTTATTACCCTATTTATTCTGTTGATGAGGTGTCCGTCCCCTCGATTCTATTTATCGCGGTGATGTTGTCTTGTTTTTGTATGTCCGTCTCCCCCGATTAGACTGTGAGCCCGTCATCGGGCAGAGACGGTCTCTACCTGGTGCCGAATTGCCCATTCCAAGCGCTCAGTCCAGTGTTCCGCACGTAGTAAGCGCTCGATAAATCCTACTGAACGAATGAATACGACACGTGCCAGGACCAGCGGGGTGGCCCTTCGGGATGGTGGGAAAGGGGCAGGTTCTGGAGATAGTGGGGAGGAAACCTCCTGCAGGGTGAGGTGGCGCCTCAAGCCCTGGGATGGTGCCGCACCTTTCCAGAGACAGAAGCAAGGATCCGTATCCTGGTTTGTCCTGGGTCAGAGGGGAGCTGGGGTTTCTGGGCGATTCCACTGTCACTAGCTGGGTGTTTCTCCATCTTAATTAGCACACCCTTCCAGGAAGAATTTCCCAACTGTAGTCATGGGGCTGATTTCCTGCTGTATCCATGGCATGTCACAATGCGGTGGGTGCCGTGGGGGTTCTCTGAGAAGAGTCCCGGGGGGCCCGGCACCGTGGGGGTTGGGTGGAGGAAGGAGGGGGTGGTGGGGAGAACCCGGCACAGAATTCTTCCCCGCCCTTCCCTCCACTCTCTCTTGCCTCACCCTCTCCCGGGGTCACTGTAGTCATAGTAATATCAGCGATAAGCGCTTACTTTTTGCAGTAGACCGCTCCAAATACTGGGAGATTCAATTCAATGGTATTTATTGAGCTCTCACTGTGTGCAGAGCACTATATTAAGCACTTGGACTGTGACCACCCTGAGGGACAAGGCCCATGTCTAACTCTGCTTGTGAATTCTAAGACTCAAAAGGAGGAGGCGGGACTGATCGCAGACACATAAGGAGACACATAACCTGGGTTCTAATCCCGGCTCCGCCACTTTTCTGCTGTGTGACCTTGAGCAAGTCATTTTCCTTCTCCTTGCTTCAGTTATGTCATCTGTAGAATGGGGATTGAGGCTGTCAGCCCCCCGTGGGCCAGGGGCTGTGTCCAACCCCATTGACCGTATCTACCCCAGCGCTTAGTACAGTGTCTGGCACAAGGTAAGTGCTTAACAAATACTATAATTATCACAGTATTTATAAAGACAAAAACCACAGCTCAGTCAGGCACTGTGGCTAACAATGATGGTATTTGTTAAGCGCTTACTACGTGCAAAGCACTGTTCTAAGCACTCGGGGTGGGGGAATACAAGGTGATCAAGTTGTCCCTGGTGGGGCTCACAGTCTTCATCCCCATTTTACAGATGAGGTGACTGAGGCCCGGAGAAGTGAAGTGACTTGCCCAAAGTCACACAGCTGACAAGCGGCGGAGCCGGAATTAGAACCCGTGACCGCTGCCTCCCAAGGCCGGGCTCTTTCCACTGAACCATGCTGCTTCTCAGGCTAGAGGAGCAGAATTTCAGGCTCCTTACAACTCAGAGTCCACGGTCCCAACTGCGACCACAGTGTGAGCGCTTAGCAAATACCATTAAAGATAGTAATAATAATAATAATATTGTTGGTATTTGTTAAGCATTTACTATGTGCAGGGCACTGTTCTAAGCACTGGGGGAGATACGGGGTAATCAGGTTGTCCCACGTGGGGCTCACTGTCTTCATCCCCATTTTCCAGATGAGGGAACCGAGGCCCAGAGAAGTTAACTGACTTGCCCACAGTCACACAGCTGACAAGTGACAGAGGCGGGATTCGAACCCATGACCTCCGGCTCCCAAGCCCGGGCTCTTGTCACTGAGCCACGCTGAAACAAAACCACGATCCTATTCCCTCAGCGAGGCTCCAAGGCTTGCGTGCCTGAGGAAACTGCAGCCGGCTCCTCTTCTCAGCACCTGAGGAGAAGAATGGCTTGGTGGAAATAACGCGAGCCTGGGAGTCAGAGGACCTGGGTTCTGTGTGACTGTGGGCAAGTCACTTAACTTCTCTGTGCCTCAGTTCCCTCATCTGTAAAATGGGGATTAACTGTGAGCCTCACGTGGGACAACCTGATTATCCTGTATCTACCCCAGCGCTTAGAACAGTGCTGAACAGAACAGAACACATAGTAAGCGCTTAACAAATACCAACATTATTGTTATTATTATTAGTCCCAGCTTTGCCACCTGCCTACTGGGTGACCTTGGGCAAGTCACTTGGCTTCTCGGTGCCTCAGTTACCTCATCTATAAAAGGGGGATTTCATACCTGTCCTCCCTCCTATTTAGACTGTGACCCTTTTGTAGGGCAGGCACTGTATCTGACCTGCTCATCCTGTATCTTCTTTGCTGCTTAGAACCGCACTTGACATGAAGTAAGTGCTTAACGAATACGGCAATTATTTTGATTATTGTTACCCCCAGACCTCAGATGACCTGGGGCTTGTGTGCCAGATCTGAACCCCCGTTTTCCAGGTGGAAAATGAAAACCAAGACCACTGTCCAGAGAGAAGTAGGGGTTGCCAGAGACCCCCTCGGCCAGGGGCATCCAAGAGGCACCCGCTTCACTGTGGAATGCAGCCCGTCTGAGTTACTAAGTCATTTTTTTAACTATTTAGCCCATCTAAACCTAATGGCCTAGCCGAAATGGAGCCCAGCCCACGCACAAGACTCTCTCCGTCCGATACATACCCCGTAGTCTCCGAATCGATCCGTGGCTATCTCTAGGCTGTCAACCGTTCGTTTTGGTCTTGATTAGATTGAAAAGAAAACAGCTTAACCTTGAAGTTAAAAATCTAGATGTCTGAAGAACCAACAGCTGCACTTCATTGTTACCGACAGCAATTATGGCCGACTCCCTAATCTGGTCCCTGCCATCCCCAGGTGGGTTGAACACACGTAATGCCGAAATGAGGTCAGAGAAGCAGTGAGGCCTGGTGGATAGAGCATGGTCCTGGGAGCCGGAAGGGCCTGGGTTCAATCATTCATTCATTCATTCATTTAATAGTATTTATTGAATGCTATAGGTTCTGATCCCAACTCCCTCCCTTTTCTGCTGCGTGACCTTGGGGAAGTCACTTCACTTCTCTGGGCCTCAGTGACCTCATCTATAATAACGGAGATTAGACTGTGAGCCCCATGTGGGGCACGGCCGGCGTCCAACCGGATTAGCTTGTATCTACCCCAGCGTTCGGTACGGTGCCCGGTGCCGAGTACGTGCTTAATAAATATCATTTTAAGAAAGCGATCCGGGGTCCAGTCCCTCTCTTTCCAGCTTGCCTGGCCCTTGGGTTCCTCCTTTCTACTCCTGCATTCCGGACCAGGGCTCTTGGCTTTCCTGTTCCCACATATTCAGTCTGTCACTAAATCCTGTCAGTTCGATCTTCAAACATCATTCAAATCCATCCTTTCCTCTCCAACCAAACTGTTACCACGTTAATCTACTTATCCTACCACGCTTCGATTACCGTATCGGCCTCCTTGCCGACCTCCCTGCCTCCTGTCTCCCCCAACTCGGTCCATTCTTCACTCTGCTGCCGGAACATTTTTATGCAAAAACACTCAGTCTCTGTTTCCCCATTACTCAGAACACTCCAGGGGTTGCCCATCATCTCCACGTCAGACAGAAACTCCTCATCATCGGCTTTAAAGAACTCAATCACCTTGCTCCCTCCTACCTCACCTTGCTACTCTCTTACTACCATCCTGCCCGCCCACTTCGCTCCTCCGATGCCAACCTCTTAACCGTACCTTGATCTCGTCTACCTCACTGCCGATGGTTCACCCACATCCTTCCGCTGGCTTGGAATGCCCTCCCTTTTCATATCCAGCAAACAATTACTCTGTCCCACTTTGAAGCTTTACTGAAGACGCGTCTCCTCCAAGAGACCTTTCCGGACAATCCCCTCATTTCCTCTTTTCCCATTCCATTCGCTGTCACTCACCCCCACAGCACTTATGTCCGGTATCCATTTATTTATATTTTTATTTATATTACTGTTTATTTATTATTGTTTATTATTTATTACTATTTATTTTTGTTTTATTTATATTTTAATTTTTAATTCTATTACTGTCTCCCCCTCTAGAAGGTAACCTCGTTGAGGGCAGGGAATGTGTCTATTAAATTGCGTGCAGGCCTCTCCCAAGCGCTTAGTACAGCACACGGTAGGTGCTCAATAGATACAATCGATCGATGGCAAGGATAGGGGCAGGGGTAGGGTCAAGGGCAGAGCGGGCGGGCTGGGGCCGATTTCGCCAGAGCTGTCCGGCACGCATGGTCACTGGGTTTCCTGATCTCACAGAGAGCACGAGCCACATCTGACCCAGCCCCTAAATGTTCCGGTACTCGGGGTTCTCCACTTCCTCTTCTGGTCTCAGGCTGGGTGCACGGGGGGGTCAGCCCCTTCTGAGAGAACTGGGGGATCCACCCGGGGAAAGCTGGTTCAGGGAGGGGTGAGGAGGGCTTCAGTTCTCCACCTCCAGCGGGTGGACTGTCATCACGCCTCGGAGGGCTCAGTCTGTCCCAGCATGGGCACTTCTAAAGGGTCAGCTCCCCGAGGGTCAGCTGTTGCTGACAGAAGAGGGCCGGGGGGCGGTGCATGATTATTTGCCTGGCATTAACATTTGATAAGCATGCATTTTTTTTTTACGGTATTGGTTGAGCGCTTACTATGTGTCAGGCACTGTTGTACGGCGCTGGGACAGCTAGAGAAGCAGCATGGTGTAGTGGATAGAGCACACACCTGGGAGTCAGAAGAACCTGGGTTCTAATCCTGGCTCTGCCATTTGTCTGCTGTGTGACCACGGGCAAGTCGCTTCACTTCTCTGAACCTCAGTTACCTCATCTGTACAAGGGGGATTGAGACTGTGAGTCCCGCACGGGACGGGGACTGTCCCCAACTTGATTTGCTTGTACTCACCCCAGGGCTTAATGCAGTGCCTGGCACAAAGTAAGTGCTCAGCAAATGCCATCATTATCATACAAGCTGATCGGGTTGAACTCAGTCCCTGACCCACATGGGGCTCACAGCCGCAATCCCCATTTTGCGGATGAAGTAACCGAGGCCCGGGGGAGATAAGCGACTTGCCCATGGTCACACAGCAGACAAGGGGCAGAGCCAAGATTAGTACCCAGGTTCTTCTGACTCCCAGGTCCGGGCTGTACCCACTAGACCACACTGCTTCTATTAGGCCGTAGCCTGGACCTCTTCTCCGGCTGCTGCTTCGTGGACCACGCGTTTTACCTGATGTCCGGCTCTCAGGAGCCATTTCAGGCCCCGAGTCCATCTACTAGTGAGAGGGATGGACCAAGGAGAAGGAAAAACCCCAGAGCCAGAGTCGAGTTCTTTTACGGCTCTCAGAAGGCTGGCAAAAGGGACGCTGTGTGGCGATCACAGAGATGCCCTGCCCTGGGATGCCAGTCTGCATCTATCCCTCCCCCAGCTCTCCACAGTGAGGGCCTCCGGGAACCCGGGGTGGGAGTGTGGATGGCTCTGGACAAGCCCTCACCACTGTAGCGAAAACATCTCAAGTGCTTGCTTTGCTAACTGTACGACACAACTTTCCCCTCCTTACCAAAGCATCCAGGTTTATTCTGTACTCTCCCCACCTTCAAAACCTTACCCGAGGCCCATCTCCTCCAAGAGGCCTTCCCTGACTAAGCCCTCCTTTCCTCTTCTCCCACTTCCTTCTGAGTCACCCTTGCACTTAGATTTGCTCCCTGACACACCCCTCCCTCAGCCCCACAGCACTTATGAACGTATCTATAATTTATTTATTTCTATTAATGCCTGTCTCCCTCTCTCGATTCATTGTGGGCAGGGAACGTGTCTACCAACTCTGTTATATTGGACTCTGCCAAGATTGATTGATTGATTGTTCCTCCTAAGGATGGACCTACCTACTCGGGAACATAATCAGGAATAATAATAATAATTCTGGTACTTGTTAAGCGCTTACTCTGTGCCAAACACTGTGCTAAGCCCTGGGGATGATACTAGTTAATGAGGTTGGCCACAGTCCCTGCCTGTCCCACATGGGGCTCACACTCTTATCACCCCGTTTTACAGATGAAGTCACTGAGGCACAGAGAAGTTAAATGACCCGTCCAAGGTCAAACAGCAGACACGAGGCAGAGCTAGGATTAGAACCCAGGTCCTTCTGACTCCCAGGCCCGTGCTCTATCGACTAAGGCACGCTGCTTTCTCTAAGAAGAGCCAGAAGGACATTAGGATGTCAAGTTAGCTAAGCCTAGAATATGACAGTAGACCGGATCACCCCAACGGAGAGGAATCCAAGCCATCCAGTTGAATAGCTACGAGGCTCGGAAAGCCAGCGGGTCAAAAGATGTGAATGGCAAAACCTAAAGGCAGCAAATTCTAAAGAGGAACATAAGCAATAGTTGACCCCGGGAGAGGACCCCACAGTAAACCATGCTCAGGTCTCTGAAAGGGGAACCAGGATGCTGGGTGGAACCGTGCACTGGTAGCCCTCCTGGAAACCCACCCAACTGGGCTAAGGAGTGACCATCCAACCTCCCTTACCTCCTCTCTCCATCCCTAACTCTTCCTCCAGGAACCCAATGTGAACCATCCAACGCCCCCAACCCTCCTCTCTCCATTCCTGACTTCCCCTCCAGTAACCCAACAAAGACCGTCCGAGCCCCCTCACTCCCCCTTAACCATCCCTGACTCTCCCTCCATGGACCATCCAAGCTCCCTCCCCCTCCCCTCTCCATCCCTGACCCTCCCCCAAGGGAGGCCCCCAGCCTGACCGGCCCACTTGCCCCGTGAATTCCGTCGGGCGAAGAGGACGGGCAGACCAAATGCCACCCTTCCTCGCCGAGCCCAGGGTGGGGGAACTGAGAGGCGATAATGGAAAAGGAGGAGACATTTAACGTGGTCACTTCTGCCTTTACCACAGAGATAAACAGAGCTGGGGTGGCTGGCGCCTCTCCCCGTTGCAAAAGAAGGCAGAAGGTCAGATGAAAATTGAGGAAGGAGCTCATCGTGGGCCTTGGACCTCCTGAGAATTCCAAGACTTGAGCCCTGGCCCGGAGGAGCTCTCAAGGGACTGGTGGGAGGTGAGGAGGGACTTCACCCCCAGGGAATCGGTAATGAGGGGAAGAAGCCAATATCTTGGATCCCACAGCTCTCCCCCTACAAAGGCCCAGCCCACCCGCTTCTCTCCTCTAACACCAACCTATTCACTGCACCTCGATCTCCCCTGACCCTCCGTCACCTGCTGGCCCACACGCTCCCCCTACGTGTCTGAGCGTCCAACATCCTGACAACTTCAAAGCTCTGCTGAAGTGGTATCCATCTCACCGCCGACCTCTCACCCACGTCCTGCTTCTGGCCCGGAACGCCCTCCCTCCTCATATCCCCCAGACAAATACTCTCCCCGCCGCTTTCAAAGCCTTACTGAAGGCACATCTCTTCCAAGAGGCCTTCCCTGACTAAGCCCTCCTTTCCTCTTCTCCCGCTCCCTTCTGCATTACCCCGAATTGCTCTCTTTTTATTCATCCCACATCCCGGCCCGCAGCACTTCCGTACATATCTGTCATTTATTCATTTATGTTAATGTCTATCTCCCCCTCTAGATTGTGAGCTCCCTGTGGACAGGGAATGTGCTTGTTTATCGTTATATTGTACTCTTCTAAGTGCTTAGTACAGAACCTTGCACACAGTAGGCGCTCAGTAAATATGATTGATGAATGAATGAAATAATGAATGAATGAATTAATCATATCTCTTCCAGGAATCCTTCCCAGACTAAGCTTCCCTCTCTCTATCCTATTTTCCCTCCCTAACCCTAAGTCCCACCCCACGAGCGCTTACCTACTCACCCCACTCCCACAGCACTTATGTGCATATCCTTGCTGTGTGACCTTGGGCGAGTCACATAACTTCTCTGTGCCTCAGTTACCTCATCTGTAAAATGGGGATCGAGATTGTGAGCCCCATGAGGGACATGGATGTGTCCAACCTGATTACCTCGTATCTACCCCAGCGCGTAGAACAATGCTTGACACATAGTAAGCACTTAACCAATACCACGATTCGTTATTACGATTACGCTGAGTTGCTTCCCCCACTTGTCAGTCAGTAAATGACAGAGCACAACTAAGAGCTTGGGAGACTACAGTGCGGCAGAGTTGGTAGATATATTCCCTGGCCACAGAGCATGTGTTTGAATGTTTGTCAACCTGCTAGACTGTAAGTTCCTAGAGCGGAGCGGTGGGGTCTAAAAACTCCCCCAAGTGCTTAATACAGTGCTCTGCACACAGTACGTGCTCAATAAATACGATTGATTGAATGATTGATTCAACTACCAGTTCAATGCAGACAATTCCCAATTCTACTTCTCCAGGCCCAACCCCTCAATAATAATGTTGGTATTTGTTAAGCGCTTACTCTGTGCCGAGCACTGTTCTAAGCGCTGATACAGGGTGATCAGGTTGTCCCACGTGAGGCTCACAGTTAATCCCCATTTTACAGATGAGGTAACTGAGGCACCGAGAAGTTAAGTGACTTGCCCACAGTCACACAGCTGACAAGTGGCAGGGCCGGGATTCGAACTCATGACCTCCGACTCCCAAGCCCGTGCTCTTTCCACTGAGCCACGCTGTTTCTCTACTAAACTATAACCTCACCATCTCTCCTTGTCTCCAGGACATTTCCACTTAGATGTTCCACCATCACTTCTAGAGAAGGAGCATGGCCCAGTGGATGGAGCAGGGGCCCGGGAGTCAGAAGGACATGGGCACCAATCCCGGCTCTGCCACTTGTCTGCTGCGTGACTCTGGGCAAGCCGCTTCACTTCCTCTGTGCCTCAGTTACCTCATCTGCAAAATGGGGATTTAGACTGTGAGCCCCATGTGGGACAGGGACTGTGTCCAATCTAATTTTCTCGTATCTGTCCCAACACTTATTACAGGGCTTGGCACCTAGTAAACCCTTAACAAACAGACAACCTCAAACTCAGCCGATCTAATATAGATTCACTCATCTGTCCTCCTAAGCTCACTCGTCTCATGAGTAGTTGACTCATCCCCGCCCATCGATGGGCAGGGATCTGTTGCCGAATTGTACGTTCCAAGCGCTTAGCACAGTGCTCTGCACATAGTATGCGCTCAATCAATACTATTGAATGAATGAATGAATGTGTTAGTCACCTGTCGAGTCAATCAATTGCTTCTTTTGGTGATTCTATTTGTAAATATTTTTACCTCTGTCTCCCTATCAGAGTGTGAGCTCCTTGTGGGCAGGGAATGTTCATTCATTCATTCATTCAATAGTATTTATTGAGCGCTTACTACGTGCAGAGCACTGTACTAAGCGCTTGGAACGTACAAATCGGCAACAGATAGAGACAGTCCCTGCCCGTTGACGGGCTTACAGTCTAACTGGGGGAGACAGACAGACAAAAACAATAGCAACAAATGGAATCAAGGGGATGTACATCTCATTCACAAAATAAATTGGGTAGCTACTTTGTTTTCTACTCCACAGCACCTGGGCCAGAGGGCTGGCGCTTGTGAAGGCAGAAAGAAAAGGGTCACAGGCAGGAGGAATAACATTCCTGATGGCTGAATGGTGAGGTAAAGACAGGGGAAGGGACTAGCCAGGCTGGAGTGGAGGAGATGGGCAGGTCTGTAGCAGGCGAGGACAAAGACTAATTCACAGACACCTTCAATTAGGGACTTTGAGCACACTTTACATTCAGTTGTATTTATTGAGCATTTACTGTGTGCAGAGCACTGTCCTAAGCACTTGGGAGCGTACAGTACAACAATAAACAGACACATTCCCTGCCCTTAATGAGCTTAAGGGCTAGAGGTGGGGAGACAGGCATTAATATAAGTAAATAAATGACAGATGTGGACATAAGCGCTGTGGGGCTGAGCTGGGGGATGAACAAAAGGAGCAAGTCGGAGTGACCCAGAAGGGACTGGGAGAAGAGGAAAGGGGGACTTTTTCAGAGAAGGCCTCTTGGAGGAGATGTGCTTTAAAGTGGGGGAGAATAATTTACGGCGTGGCCTAGTGAGAACATCAGGGACCTGAGAGTCAGAGCACCTGGGTTCTAAACCTGGCTCCTCCATTTGCCTGCTGGGAGACCCCGGGCAAGTCACTGAGTTTCCCTGTGCCTCGGTTTCCTCATCTATAAAGCGGGGATTAAGTCCCAGTTCTTCCTCCCTCTTAGCCTTGTGGGATATGGACTGTGCGAAGAATCGTGGCCCAGTGGATAGAACGTAGACCTAGGACTTGAGTTCTATACCTAACCGCGCCACATATCTGCTTTGTGACCTTAGGCAAGTCACTTCGCTTCTCTGTGCTTCAGTGACCTCATCTGTAAAATGGGGATTAATACCGGACATGGGATTCCATCCATATGGATTAAGCTTGTATCTACCCCAGCGCTTAGTACAGTGCCTAGCACATAGTAAGCACTTAAGAAATGATATAAAAAAATGAACAGTTTCTGATCTGAATATATTATACCTACCCCAGTTCTTGGCACATATTAAGTGCTTCACGAATGCCATTATTAGGATGAGGATTTCCCAGTCGGCAATGTAATCCCCGAAGATATATTTCCTCGTCATTTTACCGGAAGAAAGACTGCAGCTGTGGCTACTGGTTTACTGAGAACAGGGCCTGAGTTCACAGTCCTGCATACTTCACTCCTTGCCTGAATAGCGAGAGAGTCCATCTCATGAAAGCAGCCTTTTCACCCCATATCCAGGACTGAGAACATTAGCGGCTAAGGATGACCGATTGTTCCTCTTAGTTCTCTGGGGGAGAACTGGTTCAAAAGGGCCTCTGAGAGGAACGGCGTGCCGATGAGAAATGGGGGGCGTTGGGGGAGGGTGGGAGGGAGCAGGAGGTCAGCGGAGAGAGAGGTGGGAGCGGAACACAGTGAGGAAACTGGCATCTCTCAGCCTCCAGTGGTACCTGTTCATTGCTTAGTCCCTCCTCCGACGGTCCATTGATCTCCACCTCGTGGCCTGATCCTCCATCTTGGGCCGTGTGGCCTGGTGGGGAGGGGAGGGGGTACCCCCAAAATACCAAAGCGTTGGGTAAACACGAGGGTAAGGTAGGATCAATCTCGAGCTGTGAGGCGGCAGGCTCAATCCATGCATTTATTCACTCATTCAACCACATATACTGTGTGCAGAGCACTGTACTAAGCACTTGGGAAAGTACAATACAGCAATAGTGACAATCCCTGCCCACAGTGAGTTCACAGTCTAGAGGGGGGTAGACAGACATCGATACAAATAAACAGACATCAATATAAATAAATAAAATTACAGCTATACACATAAGTGCTGTGGGATGGGGTGAGGGGGGAAGAGCAAAGGGAGCAAATCAAGGTGACACAGAAGGGAGGGGGAGATGTGGAAAAGTGGGGCTTAGTCTGGGAAGGCCTCTTGGAGGAGATGGACCTTCAGTAAGGCTTTGAAGTGGGGGAGAGCCATTATGTGTCTGATACGAAAAGGGAGGGCGTTCCAGGCCAGAGGTGGGACGTGGTTCAGGGGTCAGAATGAAACAGGTGAGATGGAGGCACCGTGAGAAGGTTAGGACCAGAGGAGAGGGATGACATGTCCTGAACATTTCTGTAGAAAGCCGGGGCAGCCGAGTGAAGTATGGACTAGAGTGGGGAGAGGCAGGAGGTTGGGAGGCCAGCAAGTCATCTAGTCGGGATAGGATGAGTGATTGCATTTCCACGGAAGCGGTTTGGATGGAGAGGAAAGGGTGAATATTAATGATGTTCTGAAGGTGGGACCGACAGCATTTGGTGACGGATTCAATATGTGGGTTGAATGAGAGAGAGGAGTCACGGTCAATGCCAAGATTACAGGTTTGTGAAACGGGAAGGTTGGTGGTGCCGTCTACATTGTCGGGAAAGTCCTGGAGAGGACAGGGTTTGGGTAGGAAGATAGGGAGCTCTGTTTTGGACGTGTTAAGTTTGAGGCGACGGTAGGACGTCCAAGCAGAAGATGTCTTGGAAGGCAGGAGGCGATGCGAGCCTGGAGAGAGGGAGAGAGCTCAAGGGAGGAGGTGGAGATTTGGGTACTATCTGCATAGAGATGGTAGTTGAAGCCGTGGGAGCGATTGAGTTCTCCAAGGGAATGAGTGTAGATGGAGAAGAGAAGGAGACTGAGAACTGAACCTTGAGAGACCTCCCCCCTCCAATTAGGGGGTGGGAGGCAGAGGAGGTGCCCGCGAAGGAGACTGGGAATGAATGGCCAGAGAGATAAGAAGAGAAACAGGTGAGGACAGACTCCGTGAAGCTACAGTCTGATAAAGTTTCCAGGAGAAGGTAGTGATCCACAGTGTCAAAGGCGGTCAAAGGCAAATTCTGCTGTGGCTGCAGCTCTATTCATTCATTCAGACGTATTAATTGAGTGCTTACTGTGTGCAGAGCACTGTACTAAGTGCCGGGAGTGAACAATATAACAATAGGCAGATACATTCCCCGGCCAGACTTCAGGAGCCTTTGTAGGTTGCACTTCAGGGACGAGTGCATGGGGTATGTGGGAAGGGAGCGGAGGTCCTGGGCTACTGGAGTCAGTCTGACCGCGGAGCTGGGTCCCGGGACTGGTTGGGGGGCAGGTGGAGGGGGGGATGGTGCTACGCAAGGGCCCGGAGATCCCCGCTGAGGCCTTCGGAGCGTGCCTCTGGGCAAGAGGGGACAGAAGCAGTGAGGCCTGGTGGGCAGAGCACGGGCCTGGGAGTCAGAAGGACCCTGTCAGCTCTGCCACCTGTCTGCTGTGTGACCTTGGGCAAGTCAGTTAACTTCTCTGGGCCTCGGTTACCTCGTCTGTCAAATGGGGATTGTGATGGTCACAGCCTGGCCAAGCTAACAAGCTTAGCACACTAGCACGGGAATGGCCGGCGGAGAGCGATAGGAAGCACTGACACTTCCCGTATCTCTCAGCGCTGTCCCAGAGGTTCTGGGTGAGGAAGAAGCCCGCACGATTAGACCCAGAATGCAAAAACTGCAATAGGTCTCGTCACACGATCCTTTTTCACCCCAAATATGGCCAAACGGAAGGGAAGAGGATGGGAAAGTAGCAAGATATATCTGGAGTGGGGTCCCCTCCAACTCCTGGTAGTAGGTTGGAGCTCTGTCACACCAAATTGGCGAGTCGCCTCTACCCAGAGTCGGGGACGCCCACTCGGTCAGACCCTGTGTAGTGCCGAGGGACCCGTCGGACCTCCTCGCTGGAACTGGGAGAAGGGTAACTAGGAGAACTTGACCCCTAGGTGACTGTGAAAGGCAGCCCCTTTGGGATTATTTGAAAGGAAGCCCACTTCGGGTGGTTTGAGAGGCGCCTATTTGGGGTGTCTTTGAAAGATAGCTCAAGGAGACAACTGGCATCTCCTTTGCAATTTTACCAGCTGCTAGAAGTTGGGTGTCAATCTAAACAGTGGATTTACTGCTTATTGGCCTAAGAATGGCTTTGCCCCCGAGGGTTACTTATCATGGATTCCTTGCGCTATCATCTTAATAAACCTGCTTCTATTGCCCGTAACCCTCGAGTCTGTGAATCGATTTCCAAATCTCAGATTCGTGAGTTCACGAGTTACCCGGCGGCTGGTTCCACCGGGGACAGGACAAAGACCCACACGGCAGAGCCGAACCCAGACTGCGGTTTGGAGCCAGGGAGCGGGAGGAGCCTTGGGTGGGAAGTAGCCGCTGCAAACCAGAGCCGCTCCGGGGGACCCCGTGTAAGAGGCAACCTAGGATTCACCACGGAGCCCAAGCCTGAGGAGGGCCAGGGGACCACTAATAATAGCAATAACAGTGGTAATAGTAATAGCTGAAATGGTAGTATTAACCTTGTCTTCTCTTATGCCGTCGAGTCGTCTCCGACCCGTAGCGACGTCATGGACACGTCTCTCCCAGATTGCCCCGCCTCCCTCTGCAGTCGCTCTGGTAGTGTAGCCATCGAGTTTTCTTAAGAGCTGTAATAATAGTAATAGTAGTAGCAATTACCCTTATAGTAGTAAAAGTAATAAAGGAATAGTAATTATTATTATCACGGTATTTGTTAAGGATTTACTACGTGCCAGGCACTGTGTTGGTCTCTGGGGTGGGTACAAGCACATCGGGTTGGATACGGTGTTGTCCCACAGGGGTTAACAGCCTTAGTCCCCACTTTAGACATGAGATAACTAGGAAGGGAATATATTATTTTATTATTTCATTTTGTTAATGAGGTGTATATTTCCTTGATTCTATTTATCTTGATGATGTTGTCTAGTTTTTGTTTGGTTCTGTTTTGCTTTGCTGTCTGCCTCCCCCATTTAGACCGTGAGCCCATCGTTGGGCAGGGATTGTCTCTATCTGTTGCCGAGGCGCTTAGTACAGTGCTCTGCACATAGTAAGCAGCATGGCTCAGTGGAAAGAGGCCGGGCTTGGGAGTCAGAGGTCTTGGGTTCGAATCCCGGCTCTGCCACTTGTCAGCTGGGTGACTGTGGGCAAGTCACTTCACTTCTCTGAGCCTCAGTTACTTCACCTGGAAAATGGAGATTAAGACTGTGAGCCTCACGTGGGACAACCTGATTACCCCGTATCTCCCCCAGTGCTTAGAACAGTGCTCTGCACATAGTAAGCGCTTAACAAATACCAACATTATTATAGTAAACGCTCAATAAATACTATTGAATGAACTTGCCCAGGGTCCCTAAGTGGCAGAGCAGGGATTAGAACCCAGGTCCTTCTGACTTCCAGGGCCGTGGCCTATCCACTAAGTCACCCTGCTTCTGGTCGTAGCCGATAAAAGACAGGCCCGGGAATCTGGGAATTTATACTCAAAGGAAGGCCTCCTGGAGGAGGTGGCTCTGAAGAGGGAAGGATTGGTGGGTGAGTTTGACTGGGGAAAGAATTCCGCGCAAGGACTGGGACATGGGAAGGTCTCAAGTAGAGTCTTCGGCCCCTCTGCCTTTAGAGGCTCTTCTAGGCAAGCGGTCAAGAAGAAGAAAGGTGAGAAGAAAGACAAACGGTCTTCTGAGAAATGGAAGTGAGGAACTGAAGCCAGGGTCATCGGGGACTTTGGAGGGCAGCTCACCATTCATTGATTTAGTCATTCAATTGTATTTATTGAGAGCTTACTGTGAGCAAAGCACTGTACTAAGCACTTGGTAGAATACAGCGGGTTTGTAGTCTAGAGTTTCCGTCAACTGCTTCCAGCCCCGCTGCTGAAATTATGAAAGCCCAGAACACTGGAGAGCCACAGTCTTTTCCACAATTACGAAGTGTCGGAGAAGCAGCGTGGCTCAGTGGAAAGAGCCCGGGCTTGGGAGTCAGAGGTCATGGGTTCGAATCCCTGCTCTGCCACTTGTCAGCTGGGTGGCTGTGGGCAAGTCACTTCACTTCTCTGTGCCTCAGTGACCTCATCTGTAAAAGGGGGGTTAAAACCGTGAGCCCCACGTGGGACAACCCGATCACCCTGTATCTACCCCAGCGCTTAGAACAGTGCTCTGCACAGCGTAAGCGCTTAACAAATACCAACATTATTAACATCCATGACAAAGAAAACACTACTGTAGACTTTGTGTACTAGCAATTTTTTTGTGGTCCTTTTTACCTCTGACCTCTGGGGATCTGAGGTGATTTTTTTCACAGTGTAAATCACATGGGTGTTGAAAGAAAAAAAACATTTCCTGGACTCGATTCTAAGATTTCTGCAGTTTAATGGGACCGAAATTCGCTGGGGGTGGGGAGGATGAGTCAAATGAAAATGTCTTATGGAGAAATGCCAGGTTCGAATGACAAAATAACCAAGATCGGCGTGCTCAAGTGTACTTTAAGAACTATTAAGTTCTAATCACACACATTGAGTGCTTCGGGGATGGTGGAAGAGAGAAGCAGCGTGGCTCAGTGGAAAGAGCACGGGCTTTGGAGTCAGAGGTCATGAGTTCGAATCCCAGCTCTGCCACTTGTCAGCTGTGTGACTGTGGGAAGGTCACTTAACTTCTCTGTGCCCCAGTTACCTCATCTGTAAAATGGGGATTAAGACTATGAGCCCCACGTAGGACAACCTGATTCCCCTTTGTCTACCCCAGCGCTTAGAACAGTGCTCGGCACATAGTAAGCGCTTAACAAATACCAACATTATTATTATTATTATTAGAAGCATCACTGGCCCGGGGAGTCAGAGGATCTGGGTTCTAATTCCGGCTCTGCCCCTTATCTCCTGGGTAGCCTTGGGTAAGTCACTCTGTGCCTTTAGTTTCCTCAACCTTAAAATGGAGATCCAATAGCCGTTCTCCCTCCCCTTTAGACTGCGAACCCCAAGTGGGACAGGGACCGTGCCCAGCCTGATTAACTTGTATCTATCCCAGTGCTTAGAGCAGTGCTTGGCACATAGTAAGCACTTTACAAAAAGCACCAGTATTAACATTAGAAGATGAATGTGTCTTTCCCACAGTATCTTTGGAAGCAAGAATTAGCCCAGATTATTCTTTCGGATCGCTGAGACCACACGCTCCCGCAAACATTTACGCTTTGTATTTTTCACCTGAGATGATGAAGTAAGTGTAACATTAGTAATGATGACACTTGTTAAGCACTTACTATGTGCCAGGCACTGTAATAAGCGCTGGTGTGGATACAAGCAAGTTGAGTTGGACACAGTTCCTGTCCCATGTGGGGTTCACAGTCTCAATCCCCATTTTACAGATGAGGTAACTGAGGAACAGAGAGGTGAAGTGACTTGCCCGGGGTCACACAGCAGACAAGTGATGGAGCTGGGAGAAGAAGCAGAGAGTAGTGGATAGAGCACGGGCCTGGGAGTCAGAAGGCCCTGGGTTCTAATCCCGGCTCTGCCACTTGTCAGCTCTGTGACCTTGGGGAAGTCACTTAACTTCTCTGTGCCTCAGTTACCTCCTCTGTAAAATGGAGATTGAGACCGTGAGCCCCGCCTGGGACAGGGACTGTGTCCAACACGATTAGCTCATATCCACCTCAGTGGCGGTCAGTACAACACACACAATAGGTCCTTAATAAATACCATAATAATAAATATTATAATAGTAGTCCATGAGCTTTTGACACCCAGGACTGTGGTCTATCCACCATGCCAACGTTCTTGCCGGTTCTGTGAAAACGTTGCATGTGAAATGCCACATAGGCACACTTTGCTTCCTTAGGAAGTAGATACCTGGCTCATTTGTGAAAAGAACAATGGATCACTATATAAAAAAATTAAGGGGTCATAAAAAGTCTGAGACATATGGAATGAGCCATAAAGACAAATTTATTACCTTGTGCATAGAGGAGCCTTCTAAGTAAACATATACACTTGAGCCTTTGATCCTGAAATCATTTAGACAGTTTCCAAGATGTTATCGTCACCCTCATCATGATCGACAGCATTTATTGAGAATAATCATAATAATGATGAAGGTATTTGTTAAGCGCTTACTAAGTGCCAAACACTGTTCTAAGCGCTGGGGTCGATACCAGGTAATCACATTCACAGTCCTAATCCCCATTTTCCAGATGAGGTAACTGAGACACAGAGAATAATAATAATAATGATAGCATTTATTAAGTGCTTACTATGGGCAGAGCACTGTTCTAAACGCTGGACGGATAAAAGGTGATCAGGTGGTCCCACATGGGGCTCACACTCTTAATCCCCATATTCCAGATGAGGTCACTGAGGCACAGAGAAGTTATGTGACTTGCCCAAAGTCACACAGCTGACAAGCAGCGGAGCGGGGATTAGAACCCATGACCTCTGACTCCCAAGCTCGGGCTCTTTCCACTGAGCCACGCTGCTTCTGTCCAACATATGCAGAGAGGCAGTTAAAAGATTGGGCCTCTGTCCTCGAGGAACTTTCAATTGCATGGGGCAGAGAAGCCGACATGATTCCTTCATTTCCAATAACAGGCGTTGGTATCTTTCCATGATGTGCGAGACAGGGAAAAATGGAACATCCAGACAAAGGCTTGGAAAACCCTGGATTCTTTATGTGGACATGAACGATTCCAACTTGCTGATCGTATGAGCTTTCTGTTTTCTTGTGTTTACTAGATCCAAACTGCTCATTTCACAATCCAAGACCAATTTCTGCTTATCTATTCTCAGTAGTTATTACTTTTATTATCAAGTCTAAGATGACCATTTTCCCAGTATTCAGAGCAACTCCACCCACTGACCAAAGGTCTCGTTTACCAGAAGCAAGGAGGTTCATTTAGAGGGAAGGAATCATTGTTCTCGGGGCAACTTCTGGACGAAAAATGACCTCCGTAAGAACATTGAGCCCCAGACTCCAATTCCAGAACCACCAAGAGAACTGAGGACCCACGGAGACTGATCAGGGCCAGACACGGAAATCCAAAAATTGACCTGAGAGAGTGAAGATTGATGCCAGGTTAACAAGGACATTCCCAACCATTTGGAGCCAGGAGGCGGTGTGGCTTAGTGGATGGATCTTGGGCCTAGGATTCAGAAGGACCTGGATTCTAATTTCAGCTCCCCCACGTGTCTGCCGTGTGACCTTGGACAAGTCACTTCACTTCTCCTTGACTCAGTCACCGCATCTGTAAATTGGGGATTAAGACCGGTCAGTCCCATGTGGGACAGGATCTGGGTCCAACCTGATTAGCTTGAATCTACCCCAGATTTTAGAACAGGGCTTGACACATAATATATGCTTAAAAAATGCCATTATTATCATTATTATTGTCATTATTAACCCTGGCGTGTTTGTCTATTTTTCCCAAACTGCCCAAGAGAGCCAACAAAAATATGGGACTCTTCTGGTTTAAACTCAACATATGGATATCCTGCTCATTGAGGAGATGCTAGTCCAGTCACATAATAATAATAATAATGATAATTATGGTATTTGTTAAGCAATTTCTATGTGCCAAGCACTGTTCTAACCACTGGAGTAGATACAAGGTAACTACGTTGTCCCCCATGGGGCTCACAGTCTTAATCCCCATTTTCAGATGAGGTAACTGAGGCACGGAGAAGTTAAGTGGCTTGTCAAGGCCACACAGCGGACAAGTGGTGGAGCCGGGATTAGAACCCATGTCCTCTGACTCCCAAGTCCATGCTCTTTCCACTAAGCCACGCACGTAGACGTGCACTGGGGATTCGTTTGAAAGAAGTCATGGAAGGGCCAACGTTGTTAAGCAAAGAGAAACTGTTTAACCTACACCTATGGGGCAGTTGGCATTTAGCCTCATCAATCAATCGAAGGTATTTATTGAGCACTTACTCTATGCAGAGCACTGTACTGAGAACCTGGGAGGGAATTAACAAATCCATAATTATACTTCAGGTTACTTTTCAATCAATGACTATCACACAGGGAGGCTACAGAAGTCAGAGAGGGGCTGTAATTTCACCAAGGTGGCACAACCAGTTGACAGGTGAGTCCAAGATGAGTCCAAGAGTAGATGCTGGGGTCTATTCCGGGTAAAATAATAGTAATGTTGGTATTTGTTAAGCACTTACTATGTGTAGAGCACTGTTCTAAGCACTGGGGTAGATACAGGGTCATCAGGTTGTCCCACGTGAGGCTCACAGTTAATCCTCATTTTACAGATGAGGAAACTGAGGCACAGAGAAGTTAAGCGGCTTGCCCACAGACACACAGCTGACAGGTGGCAGGGCCGGGATTCGAACCCATGACCTCTGACTAAAAACTACAACGGCGCCTTTCCAGAGACAATATAACAATGAAGGAAATAAACATTCTGTTAATCTCACTTGGCGTAAAATCCCCCTTGCCTTGGGCAAGAAGGTGAATGACTATTTCACCTGCAAAGGCCTAGGGACTGACTGGTCTCGTGGGCAAGGGAACGTATCTGCCAACTCTGTTGTACTGGACTCTCATAAGCGCTTAGTACGGCACTGCCCATGTGGTAAACGCTCGCTTATTTATGTTCATGTCTGTCTCCCCCTCTAGACAGTAAGCTCTCTGTGGGCAGGGGATGTTTCTTGTTGTTGTTATATTGTTGTTCTATTGTTGTTGTAATAAGATCTTATATCTTATTATTGCTTTATTGTACTCTCTCAAGAGTTTAGTACAGTGCTCTGCAAAAAGTAAGTGTTCAATAAATACGACTGAGCGATAAGTCCCACCGGCTGATTGATTCCAAAACACACAGACCCAGATTTACCGCCCCAAAGGAGCCAAGGGTGATAGCGGATCTCAGAGACAGGGCCCAGCCCGACCTGCAAGGTCGTCGGATCCGAGTCTCAGTCGCAACGGGATCCTGGAGCAAACCAAGATCGAGTCCAGAGGATCGTGGGACCGGCTGAGCCGTGGTTCCGGGAGGGGGTGACCGCCGGCTTGTTGTAAGCTCCTTGAGGACAGGGATTGTGTCTACCAATTCAGATACATTGTAGGCTCCCAAGAGACAGGGCTCTGCATAGAGTGAGAGCTCAATAAATACCACTGCCTTCAAGGGCATCTCAAAAGTCAGGTGGTCCACTGGCCAAGAATTTGCCGAGCGCTCACGGGACTGTAGTTCTCTCCTAGGATCTTCCAGGAAAAAGTGAAAGAGAAGGAAAAGTTCCCTGCCTCACTGAGCTTAGAAGCTCCTGGGGGAGGGAGAGAATGTACAACCAACAGGAAAAGGTCCAAATGACAAAAATAATAATGATGATAATAACTAAGGTACTTGTTAAGCGCTTACTATATGCCAAACGCTGTTCTAAGCACTGGGGTGGATACAAGTTAATCAGGTTGGACACAGTCCCTGTCCCACCTGGGGCTCACACGCTTTTCCCCATTTTGCAGATGAGGGAACTCAGGCACAGAGAAGATGAGTGACTTGCCCAAAGTCACCCAACAGACAAGTGGCGGAGCTGGAATTAGAACCCAGGTCCTTCTGACTCCCAGGCCCTTGCACTATCCACTAAGTCATGCTGCTTTCAGGGGAATGTGGAGATTGTGCAAGTAGATTTTTCTGGGCCACAGGCTGGGAATCCAGACTAATATTTCCTAAGGCCTGGGGATAATAAAGATTAAAAGGTCTGTTTACTTTCTGACAAACAGATCTGATTAAGGCCATTTCACGTCTCATTTGCCTAGGTATGGGATAAGCCTGAGGTACCTGGGTCTCCTATTTGGTGGGGAAAATTACACCCGAAGGGAGAAGCACAGTGAAAACTTTCCTGCTTCTTTTTGAGAGTGACCAAACCGTTCTTGGGCCAAAAAAAAACAAAAACAAACCCTCTGTGGGGCAAAAAGAAATACACAGGGTCATTCAAGATCCTTAAAACAAAGGGTGAATGACTCACAAAGGAAAGTCATGTGTGATTGAAAAAAGAAAGTTCTCTTTTTGTTTCAGTTTTCAGGACTCTCACATTTTCCCCTCCTTGAATGGATGAAACCACAGAAGTAGGAACTATTAAATCATTTCCTCCACAGGAGGATAGAATAGATTAATCGTGAAAACACACCGGTCCGACCCACTGCAGCGGGAGGGTTACCTTCTTTGCTTTCCCTTTAATAATTTTGGTATTTGTTAAGCACTATGTCAGGCACTGTACTAAGCAGTGAGGTGGGCACAAGCAAATCCGGTTGGACAGAGTCCATGTCCCATGTGGGGCTCTCAGTCTCAATCTCCACTTTACAGATGAGGTAACTGAGGCTCAGAAAAGTGAAGTGACTTGTTTAAGGTCACACAGCAGACAGGGGGCAGAGCCGGGATTAGAACCCAGGTCCTTCTGACTCCCAGGCCCGGCCTGTAGCCACTACGCCTTGCTGCTTCTCGTGAAGCAGCGTTTGATATGGTTACGACGTGCCCGGTTGAACAGCACCACCAACCAACATCATTTTGAGCAGGGGACCGTGTCTACTAACTCTGTCCCATCATATTCATTCAATAGCATTTATTGAGCGCTTACTATGTGCAGAGCACTGTACTAAGCGCTTGGAATGTACAAATCGGTAACAGAGACAGTCCCTGCCCTTTGACGGGCTTACAGTCTAATCGGGGGAGACAGACAGACAAAAACAATAGCAATAAGTAGAATTAAGAGCAATAAATAGAATCAAGAGCCATAAATAGAATCAAGACTCATACTCGCCCAAACATTCAGCACAGGGCTCTGCACACAAGTAAGCGCCCACCAAATACCACCGGCTGACTGACGGATTGATTTCCCCCCTAGACTGCAAGCTCGTGTCTGTTAACACTGTTAGACTGCACTCTCCCAAGCGCTTAGTACAGTGGTCTGCACATAGTACTGTGCATATTTGCAGATATCGTGTACCTATTTTTTATTATTTATTTATCTATTTATTCCTATCATTGTCTGTCTCCCCCTCTAGATTGTAAATTCGTTGTGGTCAGGTTTATCGTTATATTGCGCTTTCACAAGCACTTAGTACAGCGCTCTGCACACAGTGAGCGCTCAATAAATATGACTGAATGAATGAGTGAAAGTAAGCGCTTAATATATACGGTCGATTGAGGGATTGTTTCTCCGGCAAGGACGGAAGGACAGCCGGGAGGCCTCTGGCTGGGTTCACTAGAAAAGGACCAGCTCCAAGACCACCAACTCGAGGGAGGCGGAAGAGGTTTGAGTAGTAATAATATTTATTAAGTCCTTACCGAGCACCGTATTAAAGGCTGGGAGAGAACACCCAAGAGGGAATTTGTCATAGAATTATACACCTGCACTCTCAATTCAGGCTCACCAGCTACCAACCCAGGGCCACCTCGGGGGCAAACTCATCCATTCATTCAATGGTATTTATTAAGCGTTTACTGTGTGCAGAGCACTGTACTAAGCGATTGGGAAAGAACGATGCGGTCATAAACAGTGACAATCCCTGCCGGCAACAAGCTCACAGTCTAGAGGGCCGGGGGGAGGCAGATACCAATAAGGATAAATAAAATTACAGATATATACATAAGCAGCGTGGCTCAGTAGAAAGAGCACGGGCTTGGGAGTCAGAGGTCATGGGTTCAAATCCCGGCTCTGCCACTTGTCAGCTGGGTGACTGTGGGCAAGTCACTTCACTTCTCTGTGCCTCAGTTCCCTCATCTGGAAAATGGGGATGAAGACGGTGAGCCTCACGTGGGACAACCTGATGACCCTGTATGTACCCCAGCACTTAGAACAGTGCTCTGCACATAGTAAGCGCTCAACAAATACCAACATTATTATTACTGAGGAAGCCGGGCCGGAGGCCTGGGCAAGATGGTTTCCTAGGTTTCTTCCCACCCCAAATCTGCCTCAATCAATCGATCGATCGATCGTATTTTTTGAGCCTTTACTGTGGGGCTCCCTTTCAGACTCCTGTTCTTGGGCTTTTGGGAAAGGAAGAGCTTAATCTAGATTGGCCCAAGATAAAGCAGTCCCTCAGACTTCTTTAGGGCAGAGATGCAAAAGCAGAGTGTAAGGAAAAATCAATCAATTGATCAATCGATCCCGTTGACTGAGTGCTTACCGTGTGCAGAGCACTGCCCCAAACACTTGGGAAAGCACGATACACGTTCCCTGCCCACAGTGAGCTGAAAGTCTAGAGGGGGAGGCGGGCATTAATGTAAATAAATTACACTTGTGTACGTAGGTGCTGTGGGGCTGAGGAAAGCGTGAATAGAAGGAGCAAATCCAAGTGCAAGGGTGATGCAGGAGGGAGTGGGAGAAGAGGAGATGAGGGCTTAGTCCAGGAAGGCCTCTTGGAGAAGACGTGCCTGAAATAAGGCTTTGAAGGGGCGGAGAGTGATTATCTGTTGGAGGAGATGAAGAGGGAGGGCATTCCAGGCCAGAGCCAGGACGTGGGTGAGAGGACATAATAATAATAGCTATTAGTAGTATAAAAATACTAATAACAGTATTTCTGAAGTGTTATACATGCCAAACACCGTGCTAAGCACTGGGGTATTTGCACAGGTCACACGCAGCCACGCCCACCTGGGGCTCACAGTCTAAGCTGGGAGACAGAACCCAGTATGGAGTTTGAACTAGCTTAAAGGAGCCTAATTCTATCTCACACACCAGCAAGGTATTGCTAAAACTTATACAGTATTGAATGGAGACCTACGTGGAACACAAATGGCCCCACGTTCAGGCAGGATTCCGGAAAGGATGAGTGACTGGAGAGATTACTGCTGATGTCCGTTGGATAATCGAAAGGACAAGACAGTCAGCGCGTGCTTTATGGATTACCCTAAGACCTTTGACTGATTGGATCACGAGAAGCTCTGAAGCACATTAAGGAAAATGGCCATACGAGATTATTTAATTGCATTAATATGGAACCTGTATGCCAGATAGGAGGTTACAGTAAGAACAGAATACGCAGAAACTGTTTGGTAAGAGTGTAAGACAAGGATGTATCTGTTGCCTCATCTGTTCACCTTTTACGTCACATCTCGTCTTACGCCGTCGAGTCGTTTCCGACCCATAGCGACACCACGGACACATCTCTCCCGAACGTCCCGCTCTCCGTCTGCAATCGTTCTGGTAGTGGATGCTGAATACGTAATGAGAAGCCAGATTAGATGGGGATTAAAGATTAGAGGAAGCAAGATGAACAACCCTTATTATGCTGATCATACTAACCTACCAGCAGAAAGTGAAGAAGATTTGAAAGACTTGATATTACAAGTTAAGGAGTAGAGCAAAAAGATGGGCCTGTATTTGAATGACAAGAAAATAAAGATCGTGATAACTGGAAGTTTTAACACATTTACAGCGTTCTGCCATGAGAAGCAGCATGGCAGAGCAGATAGAGCACAGGCCTGGGAGTCAAAAGGTCATGGGTTCTAATCCCGACTCCGCCACTTGTCTGCTTGTGTGTCCTTGGACAAGTCGGTTCACGTCTTTGTGCCTCAGTTACCTCATCTGTAAAATGAGGAATGAGACTGTGAGCCCCACGTGGGACAAGGACTGTGTCCAATCTGATTCGCTGGTGTCCACACCAGCGCTCAGTACAGTGCCTGGCACAGAGTAAGTGCTTAATAAATACCATAATCATTATTTTTAGTGGATGGAGAGAAGATTGAAATAATTGACAGTTTTCCTCTCCTGGGTTTGATCTTCAATAATAAAGGAACTAATAGTCAAGACATATGACGACGATCAATGTCAGGAAGATTTGCTATGAAAAGCCTGGAAAAATCACGGAACGTGCTGATGTAACACACCACAAAAATACAAATTGTCAATTCTATGGTGTTTCCAGTGACAATGTATGGATCCGAAAGCTGGACCATGAAAAGACAGGATAGAAAGAATATTGAATCTTCTGAAATGTGGGGCTGGAGAAAGTTTTCACGAATACCATGGACTGCCCAAAAAACAAACAGATGGGTTTTGGAGCAAATTAAGCAAATCGGAAGGCCAAATGACTCAATTTAGATTAGCGTATTTTGGCCACAGCATCAGGATGACGAATTTTCCGGAGAAGACACTAATGCTAGGAAAAGTCCAGGAAAACATGGAAGAGGCAGATTGGCAGCTAGATGGCTAGAAACCATAACAGTGATAACTGAAGAACTGCTGGCAAGGTTATGGATTATGGCAGAAGACAGGACGTTCTGGAGAAAATATATCCGCAGGGTCACTAGGAATCAGAAATGACTCGATGGCATTTGATGATAATAAATAATAAAAGAGTCTAAGCCCTTAAGCGGCAAACTACAAAGGTTAGTTTCCCTTGAAGCAGTGTGGACAATTAACTCACTTAGGGCCTCTTTTTCTTGGGCCAGCAGGACAACTTTTATAAAGTACAGACAAACAAACGACCTGGACAATTTCTTTTAAAAATAAATCTCTTTCCTAAGACGTGTAGCTTCAGGACAACTCAGCCTGGCGTCAAAAGCTGAGCTCCTCGGCTGTAAACTCTCCTTTAAATAAATGAATTTCCAGTTACTTGCAGGCAGGAGCTACCACGTTGCTGGGACCTTGTTCAACTGCACAGCACCCCTGCGTGCTACCCAAAGCTTATAAAGTCTTTTGCACACAGTAAGCACTTATTAAATACTATTATTATTATTAGTTTATGGCATTTGCTAAGTGCTTACTACGTCAGGCACTGTACTAAGTGATATTAGTGATATTAGATACAAGCTAATCAGGTTGGACAGAGGTTGGACGCCACATTCCTTCAGATCTTATAAAAACCCTCGCCCTTCCCTCCTTCCCTCCTTAACTACCATCTTCAACCTCACTCTACAATGGCTTCTTCCCCACTGCCTTCAAATATGCCCACTTCTCCTCCATCCTAAAAAACTTGACTTGACTCCAAAGCCCCCTCCAGTTATCGCCCCATCTCCCTCCTACCTTTCCTCTCCAAACTCCTCCAGCAAGTCATCTACACTCACCGCCTTGAATTCATCTCCTTCAACTCTCTCCTGGACCCTCTCCAATCTGGCTTCCTCCCCCTTCACTCCACTGAAAGCAGCCTCTCAAAGGTCACCAATGACCTCCTTCTTGCCAAAACCAATGGCTCCTACTCCATCCTAATCTTCCTCGACCTCTCAGCTGCCTTTGACACTGTGGGCCAGTCCCTTCTCCCAGATACGTTACCCAACCTTGGTTTCACTGACTCCATCCTCTCCTGGTTCTCTTCATCTCTCTGGCCGGTCATTCTCAGTCTTCTTCGGGGGCTCCTACTCCTCCTCCGGTCCACTAACTGTAGGGGTCCCTCAAGGTTCAGTTCTTGGTCTCCTTCTATTGTCCATCTATACTCACTCCCTTGATGAACTCATTTGCTCCCATGGCTTCAACTACCATCTCTATACAGATGACACCCAAATCTACACCTCCTCCCCTGTTCTCTCTCCCTGCCTGCAGGCTCACATCTCCTCCTGCCCTCAGGACATCTCTACTTGGTTGTCCTCCTGTCACCTCAAAGTCAACATATTTATTTATCAACAGAGCTACTTATCTTCCCTGCCAAACCCTGTCCTCTCCCAAACTCTCCCATCACCGTTGACGGCACAACCATCCTTCCCATCTCACAGGCCCGTAATCTTAGTGTCATCCTTGACTCCGCTCTCTCATTCAACCACACATCCAATCCGTCACCAAATCCTGCCGGCCTCAGCTTCATTGCATCGTCAAGATCCACCCTTTTCTCTCCATCCAAACCTCTGCCACGTTAGTACAATCACTCATCCTATCTTGCCTGGATTACTGCATCAGCCTCCTTTCTGAGCTCCCAACTTCCTGCCTCTCCCCACTTCAGTTCATACTTCAGCATACTTCAACTCTGTAGAAAAGTTCAGGACATGTCATCTCCCTCCTCGAAAATCTCCAGTGGTTGTCTATCTACTGGTGTATCAAACAAAAACTCCTCACTGTTGGCTTTAAAGCTCTCCATCACCATGCCCCCTTCTACCTCACCTCTCTTCTCTCACATCCCAGCCCGCACTCTCCGCTCCTCCAGTGCAAACCTTCTGACAGTGCCTCGATCTCGCCTGCCTCGCCGCCGACCCGTGGCCCCTGTCCTATCTCTGGCCTGGAACTCCCTCCCTCCTCAAATCCTACAAACAATCACACTTCCCTCCTTCAAAGCCCTACTGAAGGCTCACCTCCTCCAAGAGGCCTTCTTGGACTAAGCCCCCTTTTCCTCAGCTCCCCCTGACTTCCACGTCACTATGAGTCCCTTTGCTCTTCCCCCCTCACCCCTCCCCACAGCACTTATGAATATATCTATAATTCTATTTATTTATATTGATGCCCGTTTGCCCCTCTCAGGATCACACCTGGAGAGTTTCCAGTACTCTACCAGTCTCGGCTACGGGAGGGAGAGTCAAGCAGAGTCCATTCCATTCCTAGTTTGGGTAGTGGCTAGCTAGTGGAAGGCAACCTGCTACAAATCAAAACTCACCTGTGTTGGGCAGCAGCGGCATGGGAGAGAGTCAAGGGCGGGAACCTAGGTTTACTGCACAGAAAGAGGCAGTGGTAAAACACTTTCATATTTTTTCCAAGAAAACTCTATGGATAAGCCACTAGAATGATTGCAGATGGAGGAGGGAATTCTGGAAGTAATAATAATAATAATAATAATAAATATAATGAGGAGGAGAAGGAAGAGGACTGCCCAACTGAACTGCATCTCCAAACACTAAATAATCAATCAGTTGTATTTATCGAGTGCTTAGTGTGTGCAGAGCACTGTACTATGTGCTTGGGAGAGGACGACATAACAATATAACGGAGTTGATAGACACATTCCCATATCCCCAAAGAAATGTGGCGTGGTGAAGAGGGTGGTGGAAGGAGGCTGCAGTCAGAACTTTTTTCTCTGTTCCCACCTCGATGTTTGGAAGAAGAGCACAAAGTCCTGTGGGCAATGGATCAGATGACCTTAAGAAAACCACTCTGCCCCAAAGGTGTATTTTTCTAGTTTCTTTTCCTGATGAATACTAGCAGTGTTCCTTCATTTATCTGATTTGATAAAGTTGATTTCCCTGAAGAGCCATTTAAGCTGCTGATCGATTCCAAAACCGGGTGGCTATTCTTCAACCATCCCCGATGGCTCAAGTGAAGAGCAACAGGATTCTTTGGTAATTAACGTGTGATCCTTCCTCTCCTCCTCCCCTCCCCTACCCCTCTGCTTCTTTCTGAGAAAGCGTGCAGACAGCTGCTTGAAGACAAACTGGCATCTCAGGTTTTCAAGAATTCTGAGTCCATTTAGTTGTCCTTCTCCTGATCTTCCCCTTGATTGTCCCCAGGTCACGCAGCAGACACATGGTGGAGCCAGGAATAGAACCCACGGCCTTCGGACTCCCAGATCAGTGCTCTATTTACTATGCCTCGCTGCTTCTCAGCACTCGGGAGAGTACAAATAACAATATAGAGAGATGGTAGACCCATTCCCTGCCCACAGGAAGCTTACCAGTCTTGAGGGCAGTGTTGGAGAAATCCAAGTTAGATAACGTTTCAGGAGAACGGGGAGATCCACAGAGCCAGAAGCAGCTGAGAGGCTGAGGGGGATAAGGACGGAGTAGAGTACTTTGGATCTGGCAGGAAAGTGGAAGGGAGGAACGAGGAGTCCGAGGGCAGGGACATCTCGTAGAATTGGTCTGTCCAATCCATTGCCCAGCCCCTCTGCCCCGACCTCACTGATCAAACTTGAACTTGAGTTGGGATCCAGCAGGGTTGTGACCTTTGGACACCCTCTGACAAGCCGCAGCCGGGGAGATCAAAGCCAGCCCAGTCGGGGTTGGGGGGGCGGGGGACGGGTGAGAGGTTAGCGGAGCGAGGTGGGCTCTGACCCTGCTCTGGTCCCGGCCCCCGGCCCTGGCAGGCCGCTGGGGTGACTCACACCGAAATGGGGAAGGAAGAGGCGAAGAGCAGTGGGACGGAGCCTGGGCAATATAGGGCAGGACGGGAAGCGAACGTGCACAGAGAATGGGAGTCTGTCTGGGAACTGGGGCCCCTGAGAGATTGTGTGGCAAGATGGGGCGCCTTCTGAGCCTGGTCCTGCTGGGGCTGCTCTACAAATCCTCCTCCGGTAAGGTCTCGCCCTGGGGGCCGACGGAGGGGCTATCTGGGCTGGCTATGGAGCCCTCTTTCACCGGACAGGAGGGCCAGGAGCGCCAGGAGGGCCAGGAGGGCAGGGGATTCATGAGGCAGATCCTTGTTTGTCCTTCTAGCCCAGAGCCTCCCTCCAGCTCCAGAGCTCCTGGCCATCCCGTCAGAGTTGGAACATGGTGGGTGATGGGTCGTGGCTTGTCTGGAACCAGTTTTTTTTCGGAATTTGACCTGAAAACAGGCCGAGCTGCAGTTCCACCTGTGAGCCGGAGTCCGCTCCAGCGTTTAATGCTATGCTCTGTGCAGAGTTAGCACCCAATACTATCATTCGATTGATTGATTTAGATACATCATCTTACCTCAGGGGAGTGGGGCTCACCCAGAATCCCCCTCAGTGGGCCGATGTTTGTCCGGGTTTGAGGATCAGAAAGCGCTTAGATCGTGAACCCCACTAGGATGAGGACTGTGTCTCACCTGATTATCCTGCATCTACCCCAGGACTTAATTCAGTGCCTGGCACCTAGAAAGCACTTAACAGATACCTCAGTTTATCATTATTATTATTATTATTATTATTATTACCAAACTCCTTAGGACTCATCAGCCTTGGAGCCAGAGCTGTTGGTCAGTGCTGTCCAGAGTGAAGGACAGTGCTCTGGAGTCCGGGAGGGGGTATATCTCTCCGCACCCTCACCCAAGGCTGTCTCTCCCGCCCCCGGTTCCCTGGGAGCGAGCCCAGGACAGGGGGAGAAGTGACAGAAACTCACCATGTCAGGGGACGCTCAGCCTTGCGTCTGACCCTTTTAGGGGTTGCTGATGAAACTTTGTGGGCAGGAAATGTGTCCATTCATTGCCGTATTGTACTTTCCCAAGCGCTTAGTACAGCGCCCAGCACACAGTAAATGCTCAATAAATACGGCTGAATAAATGAGTCAATGTGATTTCCACACCCCACTGCTTGGTGTGCCTGTGCGTGTAAAGAATACGGTTGGTCGATGGATTGAGGGGGAAGGGGCTGTCTGTCCTCTCGAGGTCCTGGGGTCTCCACCCTCAGAGGTCTAAGAGGGGAGGGAATGACCCCCACCACCGCTAGCCCGTTAGTCCCCTGCCCAGAGAGAAAGTGGGGATCAGGGAAAATGGGAGAAGCAGGGGAGCCCAGAGAGAGGGGACTGTAATGTGGCGGAACAGAGGCGCCCCAGCAGAAGAGGTTGGACTGAGGGGAGTGGGGCGGAAGAGCTCAAAGAGTTCTTTCCCCTGAGGCGTCCTGCCAGACTTCCAACCTCTAAGTGTGGACTACGGGCTCTCTCTGTTCTACAGTGTGGGCCAGGGTGTCTCTTGCTTTTTCCCCTCTCCTTTTAATGCTCCAAGACCCTGTATGAGTTACTACCGATAACTCTTCTAGTACTGCTAATGATAAGGATAAAGGTAGTTCTATCTGTTAATTGTTTACTATGTGGCAAGCAAGAAGGGGTGGATGTAATTCAATTAACTCAGACATTTTACCTTATGGGGCTCGCTGTACGAGAGGGGAGGTGGAAGATAGTCCTGGAGGCCAGGGGTCAGCTCCAGGATGTGGGAGCAGCCCTGGGGGTGGGGATATACTCTGGCAGGGGGAGGGCAGTTCTGGGAAGTAAGGGCTATCCGAGATGGGGCGGGGGGAGGAGGGCTAGCTTGGGCCGGGGGGGAAATCTCAAGGATCCAGCTCTAGGGAGCAGAGGCTATTCCCTGGGGATAGGGTCAGCGGTGGAGGCCTGCTTGGGGAGAAGGGGAAGGGTCCGGGATGTGGGGGCTATTCCGTGGGGGCAGCGGCCAGCTTCAGGGGCTGGGGGTAGCTCCTGTGTGGGGAGGGACTGGGATGGGTGCTAGCTAGCTGGATCTTAGTTATCTCCTTAGCTAGCTAGCTTAGTAAGCTAGCTCCTACCTGAATCCCTCCTACTGTAGTTTTGGCCCATTGTATCTTAGGATAGCTCTGAAGAGGCTCAGAGGCTGGGTCCGTTAGCTCTGGGCAAGGGGCCAGGGAGCCAGGGGGCTGGAAAACAGTTCTCCTCCCACCACCCATCCAGTCTCTTCCCAGAAAGTTTAGTGGGGGCAGGGCCGAGGAGCGGGAGAGCCCTTCATCCCAGCCTCTGCAGCTCTGAGCCGGTTCTTCCCTCCTCCCCTCCCCGTAGGCGGCAGAACCCCAGCCCAGTACCCGCTAGAAGCGGGCAGGTCTCCCTGTCCCCCCGCTGTTGCCTGCCAAGGCATCGCTTGGGCCAGATCTCGGGGCAAGGGCTAGTCTATCAGTCCGAATTAGAGCGTCCCTCAGGAGGAAACATGCCCAGGGCGACCCTGAGAGGCAGAACAGCTTCCCTCCCTAACCCTCCCGCTCCACCCCCAAAATTGGGGGATCGGGGGAGAGACAAGATGATCAGGTTGGACACAGTCCCCGATGGAAGTCACAGTCTAAGAAGGAGGGAGAACGGGTACCGAATCCCCATTTTATAGATGAGCAAACTGAATCACAGACAAGCGAGGTGAGTTGCCCGAGGACACCCAATAGGAAGGTGGCAGGGTAAGAACCCAGGACTCCTGACTCCCAAAAACAGGCTCCTTCCTCTAGGCCCCACTCTAAAACCCGGGATGCCTTGAGGCCAGGGCAGTCGTTTACATGCTCTGCCTGACTCGCCGGTGGCCGAGGGGTGACTTTAGCCAGGTCGCAGTGTTCAGGGCACCTCGGGCAGCTACGCTCTGCCTCCCCCGCAGCCGAGCCGATCCTGACCGCGCCCCACTCGCTGGCGGGCACCTGGAAAGGGACGGTGCGGATGCCCTGCTCCTACGTGCCGGAGAGCGGCTACACGCAGATCTCGGTGGAGTGGACCGTGCTGAGGAACTACCACCCCGCCACCGTATTCCTGAGGGACTCTTCGGGGGACCACGTGCAGCAGACCAAGTTCCGGGGCCGCCTGGAGGTGAGCCGGCAGCCCCCCGGGGACGTGGCCCTGACCCTGAACCCTCTAGAGATGGACGACCAGGGCTACTACGTGTGCGCGGTCACCTGGCAGGACCAGGCTGGCCACCTCATCAAGGCGGAAGCCACCATCGACGTGCGCGTCCAGAAAGGTTAGTCAACGTCCGCTGTGTCTGCCATTCTCCTTGTGCCCAGGGGAGGACGGTGGTCCCTGAGCCGGGGAGAGAGCCAGCGCTACTGGCTGGCCGGCCTGGCGGAGGCTTGGGACCTGATAGGAAGTGGAAAGGAGGAAGAGAGAGAGCCCGGAGAGGGGCCGGGAGAGGGGCAAGAGGAAAAGGAAGTTCCAACTGAAGAGGGGAAGGAGAGAGGGAGGTGGGGAGGAGAGAAGAGGAGGGGAGAGGCCGGGGGGAAGGGAGATGGGGAAAGAAAGAGGGGAGAGGGAGACGGGAAGGGCAGAAGGAGATGGGGAAAGGAGGTGGGGAGGAGAGAAGAGGAGGAAAGAGAAGAGAGTGGTAAGGGAAGGGAGGAGAGGAGAGGGAAAAGGAGGGATGAGAGAGGAAGGGGAGAAGGGAGGAGAGGGGAGGGCAGAGGGGTCCTCCAATGAGTGGGATGTCACCCAGGCTGGCCTCAGACATCCACCTGCCCTGAGGTGGCCCCACGAGAGCCCCAGCCACATTCCTCACGATACCGCCCTGCCATCCTGCCCACGTTGCCCACGCCCGCAGCAGAAAGTAATGATGTTGTCCGCCGCTCTGTGAAGAAGGGACTTCCCCCGTCTGCTGGCCTGCCCTGCTGCTGACCTCCAGCCACTGTGGAATCTCACGGCCCCCCTTGCTAGGGGCTCAAGGGTTCCATCCCTTTCACTCCCTCCTCAATCCGGCCCTGGAGAAGAGTCGAGTTGCCCGAGAGTGGGAGCTGAGTCTGTTGTGATGGTGAAGGTCTAGCTTAGGGCTGAGGGCTGAGGGAGGGCTGGGGGTGGGTGGGGGCAGAGGCTACGGTTCGGGGAGCAGAGGCTAAGATTGATCGGGGAGAGACTAGGTTTAGGGGGCAGAGACCACCATTGAGGTGAAGACCAGAGTTGAGGGAGCCGTGGTCAAAGCTGAGGGAGCAGAGACCAAGGTTGAGGACTAGAGCCCGCGGTTCCGGGGAAAGTCACCAAACCCTGACCTCCCAGGGGAACCAGCCAAAACGAGGCCGGAGCCAATCAGTCTTGTCCTTCCAGAGCCACCCCGGCCACTAACGCCTCAGCTTCAAGCCCCCGCGGTCGCTCCCTCCCCAACTTCTGGCTGGTACCCACCTCTGACCTGGGACCTTCTCCCCCGACCCTTTTCCTGGACTAGCTCCAGCTCCACCCCCTCCCACCTGCCATAGCCCGGCAGGCCGGCTACGGGTCTGCCAGCCCCTGGCCCGGGGACCGGGGACCGCAGTTCTGGTTCTGGCCGTGTCGGGGGTGGTGCCCCCATGCCCTCATCTGCCTCTCTGCCAGGGCCTCCACCCCACCGGCTGAGCGGGGGAGCGAGGACTGAGCCAGCCTGCTGGAGGGGAGGGGGGCCCCGGCAGCTGCCCCGGCCCGTCACCCCACAATCCCGTCTCTGCCCGGCCAGAGGGCAGTCCCAGCTCCGTCGCTTCTCTCCCTGGCAGTGGCCGCCACAAAACCCACAGTGACCACGGGGTCCGGATCCGGCTTCACCGTGCCGCAGGGCATGCGGGTCAGCCTCAAGTGCCAGGCGGACGGGTCTCCGCCCATCTCCTACAAGTGGTTCAAGGGAGAGCCCGGGGGCAACGTGGTCCTGGTCAACGAGCTGGGCGGCCTCCTCTTCAAGCCGGCTGTGGTGTCGGACACCGGCTCCTACTTCTGCAGAGCCAAGGGGCGCGTGGGGGCGGAGCAGCAGAGCGACGTGGTGCACTTTGTGGTCACAGGTGAGTCAGCGGGCCTACCTCCCCACCCTGTGGCGTGAGGATCCGAGGGGCAGAGAGGTGGGCGAGGGCATGCTGGTGGCCATCTGGGGCCAGGCTTTGCTCCAAGGTATATAAGGTCAGGGCCCAAAGGGAGCCAGGCACCATTGCAGGGAGCTAGAAAAGGATTCAAGAGCCTAGAGATCTGATTTCAAATCCCAGTCCTGCACCAACCAAAGCAATTTTTTTAAATGGGATTTGTTAAGTGCTGAGCGCTCCACTAAGTGCTGGAGTAGATACAAGACAATGAGATTAGACACAGCCCGTCCCACATGGGGCTCACAGTCTTAATCCCCATTTTGCAGATAATGTAACCGCGGCACAAAAACATCAAATGACTTGCCCAGGGTCACTCATCAGGCAAGTGGTAGAGTGGGAATTAGAACCCAGATCCCCTGACTTCCAGGCCCATGCTCCATCCACTAGACAACCCTGCTTCTCTGGGCCTCTGTTCTCCCATTCGCAAAAGCGGGAGGGTAAAGCCCACCGGAAGGCTCTGGGCATGAAGGACCCATCGGGGCTGTGTGACTAGAGAAGGACGGGGAGAATTTGGAGAGGAGATGGAGGGACAGTGACTGACCAAAGTCACTGAAGGAATGGAACATCTGTACACTCACTCATTTTATCCCGACTGGATTACTGCATCAGCATCCTTTCTGATCTCCCAACCTCCTGTCTCTCCCCACTTCAATCTATACTTCACTCCGCTGCCCGGATTATCTTTCTACAGAAACGCTGCGGGCATGTCACCCCTCTCCTCAAAAATCTCCACTGGTTGCCTATCAACCTTCATAACAAGTAAAAACTCCTCACTCTTGGCTTCAAAGCTCCCCATCCCCTTGGCCCCTCCTACCTCACCTCTTTTCTTCTCCAGCCCAGCCCACACACTCTGGTCCTCTGCCCCTAACCTCCTCACTGTGTCACGCCTGTCCTGCCGTCGACCCCTGGCCCACGTCCTACCTCTGGCCTGGAATGCCCTCCCTCCTCACATTCGCCAAACTAGCACACTTCCCCCTTTCAAAGCCTTAGTAAAGCTCACCTCCTCCAGTAGGCCTTCCCAGAATGAGCTCCCATTTTCCTCTGCTCCTCCTCCCCTCCCCATCACCCCAACTCCCTCTTTCTGTTCTACCCCCCCCGGCCCACTGCACTGGTGTATATATGTGCATATTTATTATTTTATCTATTTTATTAATGATGTGTGTATATCTATAATTCTATTTATTTATACTGATGCTATTGATGCCTGTCTACTTGTTTTATTTTGTTGTCTGTCTCCCCCTTGTAGACTGTGAGCCCGTTGTTGGGTAGGGTCTGTCTCTATTTGTGAATTGTACTTTCCGAGCGCTAAGTACAGTGCCCTGCACACAGTAAGCGCACAATAAATATGTTTGAATGAATGAATGAATGAAAAGACAGAGAACTTAGGACTCCAGAAGTTTCCAAAGAGGGTTGGTTGCATTTATGGAAGGATCAAGAGGAGGTAGGTTTGCTTGGCCAACAGTATGAATTGGACAGGGGTCCCTGGTGGATTTCTGGAGGGAGAGTCAGGGAAGGAGAGGAGAGAGTGAGGCGGGGGTTGGGTGATACGTGCTGGGTCACGAGTAGGAAAGTCAAGAATGAAGAGGGGAGAATGAAGGGATTTGGATAGTCCACGCTACATCACTGAAAGGAAAGTGAGGGATGGAGAGGGGAGAATGAAGGAGGTTGGATGGTCCATTTTGGGTCACTGATGGGAAAGTCAAGGATGGAGAGGGAAAGGACAGATAGGAGTGTACTCTCCCAAGCTCTTAGTACAGTGCTCTGCACAATTGACTGACCAACTGACTGAGTGTCGGAACTCTGGTCTCCAGGAGGCCAAATGTCACATAGAGTAACTCCCAGGACCTACGGGACCTGCCAACGTCTAGGCTTGACTCCAGAGGGTGTGTGAGGTGACCAGTAGCTTCGGTTAAGTGGGGACAGTGTGACTTCAGAGATGCCTCCGCCGAAGCGACCTTAGAGAAGCCCAGTTTTACAAAATGTTGTGCATGATGTCATCACGTCCTGGTGATGCCAGGCAGAACGTTGCGAGCGGCCCTTCCAGCTTGTCTCAAGGCAGGCGAGTGTGGGAAGGCAATCTGGGCCAGAAGACAGTCATTTTCCCTCTGAGGCCAGGTCAAGAGGAGACGATACACGGAAAGAAGTCCCTGCCAGGGAGGGTTGTCAGAGTTTCGCGGGGAAGTGCTGTCGGACTCGGCGGGGCTGGGCCTTGGTTCGGGCCTGGAGCCTGGCGGTGGGGGAGAATAGTCTTTTGGGCTCGCGTGAGGGAGCCGGGTCTTGGAAAGCACGGTGTTGGAGGAGTTCTTGGCTGAGCTGGGAGCCCCTTCTGCACCATCGAGGGCAGGGGGAGGTCGGACCATACGTGACGGAGATGCCCACTCCCCACAGACCCCAAGAAGCCAGCTGTGACCAAGCTCCCCACTGCAGGGCTGGAGACAGAGAAGACAGCACTCAGCTCAGGTGAGTGTGCGGCTGAGTCCAGGGGGCTGCTGGGGCTCAGGGTAGGCCTGATGTCCCTCTGGCTTGAGTCTGGGCTCGTTCGGGGCAGGTCGAGTTCCCCGAGGGCCTGGGGCAAGCTTTGGGTTCAGCTGAAGTCGGTAGAGAGGAGGCCCAGAGGTCTGCCCCCATCCATTCATTCATTTATTCATTCAATCGTATTTATTGAGCACTTATTCTGGGCAGAGCGGTGTACTGAGTGCTTGGAAGAGTACTATACAACGTTCCCTGCTCACGATGGGTTTAGAGTCTAGAGAAGACAGATATTAATATAAATAAATTATAGATATATACATGAGTGCTATGGAGCTGGGGGGGATGAATAAAGGGAGCAAGTCAAGGTGACACAGAGGGAAGTGAGAGAAAAGGAAAGGACGGCTTAGTCCGGGAAGGCCTCTTGGAGGAGATGGGCCTTCAATAAGGCTTTGAATCGGGGGAGAGAAATTGTCTGTCGGATATGGGGGGAGGGCATTCCAGGACAGAGGTGGGATGTGGGAGAGAGATCGTCGGTGAGATAGATTGAGGAACAGGGAGAAGGTTAGCCCCACTGACTCAGGAGGCAGCACCCTGACCTCCCCAGGGGTAGCCCCCGGGGCCACAAAGGAGACTGTCAGAGCCCAACCGAAGGTTGAACTCTCACCTGGAGTTCAAGCAGGTCGGGGAACAGGGCTTTCCGAGGTGGAGTGGAGCCACTTATATTGTGGTATTTGTTAAGTGCTTACTACGTTCCAGGCACTGTACTAAGCGCTGGGGTGGATACAAGATAATTCGGTCGGTGGGACACAGTCCCTGTCCCACGTGGGGCTCACAGTCTTAGTACCCATTTTACAGATGATGTAACTGAGGCCCAAAGAAGTGAGGTGACTCGCCCAAGGTCACACAGCAGCAGAGCCGGGATTAGAACCCAGAACTGATGAGAAACAGCTTGGGTCGGTGGAAAGAGCAAGGGCTTGGGAGTCAGAGGTCATGGGTTCGAATATAGGCTCTGCCACCTAATAATAATAATGATGATGTTGGTATTTGTTAAGCGCTTACTATGTGCCGAGCACTGTTCTAAGCGCTGGGGTAGGCACAGGGGAATCAGGTTGTCCCACTTGGGGCTCACAATCTTAATCCCCATTTTACAGATGAGGTAACTGAGGCACCGAGAAGTTAAGTGACTTGCCCAAAGTCACACAGCTGACAAGTGGCCGAGCGGGGATTCGAACCCATGACCTCTGACTCCAAAGCCCGTGCTCTTTCCACTGAGCCACGCTGCTTCTCGTGGCTTCAGTCACACCTGACAGTTGTGTGACTGTGGGCAAATCACTTAACTTCTTGGTGCCTCAGTTACCTCATCTGTCAAATGGGGATGAAGACTGTGAGCCTCACATGGGACAACCTGATGACCCTGTATCTCCCCCAGTGCTTAGAACAGTGCTCTACCCATAGTAAGTGCTTAACAAATACCAAGCACCTCATCGTGGTCAGATGCCACGACTCCTGTGGGCAGAGCAACCCTTGACCCCTAAATGCCCTCCCAAAGCCAGGCCCACGGCCGCACTGAATAGTCAGCCCTCCGCATCCAAGCCCCAAGGATGCCCGAAGCTTGTCCGCGACAGATTCAATCAACCAACCAATCAATCAGTGGCATTTCTTGAGTTCTCACTGGGCACAGAGCGGGAGAAGCAGCGTGGCTTTGCGGAAAGAGCAAGGGCTTGGGAGGCAGAGGTCGAGGGTTCGAATCCCAGCTCTACCAGTTGTCAGCTGTGTGACTCTGGGCAAGCTATTTAACTTCTCTGTGCCTCAGTTCCCTCATCTGTAAAATGGGGATTAAGGATGTGAGCCCCACATAGGACCTTGCATCTCCCCCAGCACTTAAAACAGTTCTAAGTCAGGGGGATACAAGCAAATCAGGTTGGACACAGTTCCTGGCCCGCATGGGGCTCACGGTCTCAGTCCCCATTTTACAGATGAGGTAACTGAGGCCCAGAGAAGTGAGGTAACTTGCCCAAGGTCACACAAGTTATTCCTCATTGGGCAGCTCTGGAATCCAGGTGGTGGCCGCGGGCCCTGGAGCTCCTCTGGGTCCAGAAGGGCTCCATGCCTGAGGCATCTTCCGCCAACCCAAGCAGGGCTACCAAATCGCAAACCCTCATCCCACCCGCTTCTTCTGGAGGGGGCTAACGGGGATGAAACTACTTTTAATCCTACGGTCAGTCAGTCAGTCAATCGTATTTATTGGGCGTTATTGTGTGCAGAGCACTGTACTAAGAGCTTGGGAGAGTACACTAAAACAGGATAACAGACACATCCCCTGCCCACAGTGAGCTTACCTAATAATAATAATAATAATGTTGATATTTGTTAAGCGCTTACCATGCGCAGAGCGCCGTTCTCAGCGCCGGGGTAAATACAGGGTAATCAGGTTGTCCCACATGAGGCTCATAGTTAATCCCCATTTTACAGATGAGGTAACTGAGGCACAGAGAAGTGAAGTGACTTGCCCACAGTCACACAGCTGACAAGTGGTTTCGAACCCAGTTACATTCTACAGGGGGAGAGAGACATTAATAGAAATAAATAAACGAGATACGTACCTAAGTGCTGAGGGGCTGAAGGGGGATGAATAAAGGAAGCAACTCAGGGCGATGAAGAGGGAATGAGAGAAAAAGAAAGGAGGGCTTAGTCAGGGAGGTCTCTTGGAGGAGATGTGGAAAGAGCACAAGCCTGGGAATCAGAGGACCTGGTTTCTAATCCCGGCTCCGCCACACGTCTGCTGCGTGATCTGGGGCAAATCACCTCACTTCTCTGTGCCTCAGTCCCCTGCTCTGGAAAATGAGGATTAAGACTATGAGTCCCACGTGGGACCCGGACTGTGTCAACCAGATTAACCTGTGTCTACCACAGCGCTTAGTACAGTACACATAATGAGCATTTAACAAATACTATTAAAAAAGTGGTGGGGGGGGAACCTCGGCTTAGCTGCCAGAGGAGAGGGAAGGAAGGAAGAAAAGGACTCGACCTTGTGCTTCAAGGGGGAAACACAGAGGGTCTCTCAAGGAAGTCCACACTCTTTATGTGTTCCCCGTGGGCCCTCTGATCCCCTCAGACCCCTTGCCCACCAATCTAAAATCTAGAAGAGGAATAACCCATGGTTCCATATGCAAGACTCAGTTTGCCCATCCCTCCTTGATGGGGCTGTGAATTGTCCCGTTCAGCACAGGGTCCACTGTGACCCCCCCTCAGATCATTTTCGGCCAGAATTTTCACATAGCCATTGGCTCACCGTTACCCGCGGGAAGCGTATCGCAGGCCCATGACCTGGCCCCCAGCCCGAGGGGACCTTAACCACTTCCCTGTTGCCCTAGTAACTCATCCCACCACCCCAGCGGCTTCACCTGGAGAAACCACGACCGAGATCCCTAGCAACCCCTTGGAGGTGAACACCGGGCCAGGTGAGAGTGATGGGGGGGCTTTGCCCTTCCCCCATCTCTGTGCTCCTAAAGGCTGAGCTCTTGTCTCCAGGCTGGGATCTCAAAGCATCTGACGGCCACGTGCCTGTCATTTGTGCCTGGGCCCGGGGCTGGGGGAGATGCCGCTTCAAGCATGTATGTCTGTATCGAGCCAGCAGGGACCCTTCGGTCCCCGGCTCTGAGTTGTTCTACTTCCGCGGGATCGTGACCACTGCCCTCCAGACCCATCCCTCCTCCTCCCCGCGCCTAACTTCCCCTCAGCTGTTGCTCCCCGCTCGGCCGGCCCCTCCGCTGGCCCGCAGCGCTGAGCCCCTGCAGCATGCAGTTCAGGTTCAAGATAGCACAAAGACGTCTAGTACATAGCTGGGGTCCAGGAGAGCACTTGATGCGCACGGGTGTCTAGTACAGTGCTCTGCACACGGCTGGGGTCCAAGGTAGCACTCTGTACACACAGATGTCTAGTACAGTGATCTACACATAGCTGGTATCCAGGATAGTACTCTGTGCACCTAGGTGTCTAGTACAGTGCCCTACACACAGCTGGGGTCCAGGACAGCACTCTGTACACACAAGTGTCTAATAATAATAATAATGTTGGTATTTGTTAAGCACTTACTACGTGCGGAGCACTGTTCTAAGCGCTGGGGTAGATACAGGGTGATCAGGTTGTCCCACGTGAGGCTCACGGTCTTCACCCCCATTTTGCAGATGAGGTCACTGAGGAACAGAGAAGTGAAGAGACTTGCCCACAGTCACACAGCTGACAGGTGGCAGAGCAGGGATTCGAACCCATGACCTCAGACTCCCAAGCCCGGGCTCTCTCTACTGAGCCACGCTGCTTCTCTAGAACGATGCTTTGCAGATTGGTGGGTCCAGGATAGCACTCGGTATACATAGGTGTCTAGTACAGTGCTCTGCGCGTAGCTGGGGTCCAGGACAACACATCGTAGCTGGGGTCCAGGATGCTACACATCGATGTCTACTAAAGTGCTTTGCACGCTGCTGGGGTCCAAAATAGCTCTCTCCGTGCAGGCGTCTCATACAGTGCTCTGCACACAACTGGAGTCCAGGACAGCACTCTGTATACATAGGTGCCTAGTACAGTGCTCTGACAAAGCCGGGGTCCAGGATAGAGCTCTGTAAACACAGGTGTCTAGTACGGTGTTCTGCATGTAGGTGGGGACCAGGACGGCCCTCTGTACCCACAGGTGTCTAGTACAGTGCTCCGCCCACAGCTGGGGACCAGGAGAGCATTCGGCACCAAAAGGCCCTCAATCAATACTGTTGATGATGGCGAGCAATCAGATTTATAGAGTGCTGTGTGCAGAGCACTGTACTAAGCGCTTGGGAGAGTAGAACAGGCATGATCCCAGCCTCCAAGGAGCTTACAGCCTAAAGGGGGAATGATGATGAAAGAATGCAAAGCAGCGTGGCTCAGTGGAAAGAGCCCGGGCTTGGGAGTCAGAGGTCATGGGTTCGAATCCTGCCTCTGCCACCTGTCAGCTGTATGACTGTGGGCGAGTCGCTTCACTTCTCTGTGCCTCAGTGACCTCATCTGGAAAATGGGGATTAAGACTGTGAGCCTCACGTGGGACAACCCGATGACCCTGTATCTACCCCAGCGCTTAGAACAGTGCTCTGCACATGGTAAGTGCTTAACAAATACCGACATTTTTGCAAATCCCCTTGAAACAGTAACAGTAAAGCCAGTCCCCAAGTGATGGTCTCCCCAGCGGCCATCAAGGTGTCTGCAAAAGCTGGGGTCGGTCCCTGTTGCACCCCCACCGCCCCCGCCCACCCCGCCTCAAATTGCTGGCTCCATCTGCTGCAACTGGCCTGGGAGGGCTAAAGGGGGCTCTGGAGGGGGCCACTCCGACCTCGGGAGCTTTTTCCGTCAGCGCATGTGGCATTTGGATGATCCGTCCAGTCCTTTTCATTCATCCATTCATTCAGCCGTATTTATTGAGCACTTACTGGGTGCAAAGCACAGTTCTGAGCGCCTGGGAGGGTACGCTACAGTGGCAGACACACTCCAGCCCACAGCGAGCTCGCCGTCTGCGGGGGAGACAGATGTTAATATAAATCTAACTATAATATCTATCTATATCTATCTAACTAGATAATATTCATTCATTCAATGGCATTTACTGAGCGCTTCCTATATACAGAGCACTGTACTAAGCGCTTGGAATGTACAAATCGGTAGCAGATGGAGACAGTCTCTGCCCTTTGACGGGCTTGCAGTTTAATCGGGGGAGACGGACAGACAAGAACAATAGCAATAAATAAAATATATATGTCTATCTAGATCTATCTATATTATATAATACATCATACAATTATTAATATATCACTAAAATATTATATATAAATGTATTAATACACTCTGAATTTATTTATATATCTAGAATATATATCTATCTATAGCATAGCTATATCTATCTATAACATATAACATAGATAGGTATATATTCTAGATATATAAATAAATTCAGAATTGCACCCCAGAGGGTTTGGCCCTCTGGTCCAGAGAGCCAGTCCTGCTTCCAGGGGCAGGGAACTCTTTTTCCCTTCCTGTCCTCTCCTCTGAAGCAATAGCTGTATTCCTGCATTCCTGGCAGCGGTGAGCTGCACTCACCCTACTCGCAGAGAAGTTTGGACTTATTTGAGTTAACAGCAGGCAACCAGGCCCAGATGAATTCATGCCAGACCTGGGGCTGGACTGTCCCGGGGAGCCCCTCATGTCACCCGCAGAGCGGGCGATGCCTCGGGCAGCCGTGCGTGATGAAACTACAGGAAGCACATCACGATGATGCCATCCCAGGGATTCCGTCAGCCTAGCGGCCCAGATGGCGAGCGGCTGTGCCTCGGTTTCTTGAGTGGGCCTGCCCACCGGGAGCCGGGTCCGGACGGCCTTTTATCTGACTGGGGTCTCAGGGGCAGCGGGAGTTTGAAAGATCCCCGCCTCTCTGGGGAGGCAAGGGAGAGATGGGGGCTTCACCGTGGCATCTCCTGGCACCTACCCTCCTTCTTCCCTCTCCTCCTTTTGTCCCTGGTAAGCAGGGAAGGGGTTGGGGGAGGTAGAGGGGCAGCAGAGGACCCCTTACCTCCCCACCCCTAGTTGTGTGTCACCATATAAGACAGGGAAAAATGCGCGCATCACCAGCGGTCTTGGGCATACAAACACATACACAGACACAGCAGGGTGCGTGCACAAGTTATGGATTCGAACCCATGACCTCTGACTCCCAGCCCAGTGCTCTTTCCATTGAGTCACGTTGCTTCTCTATGGTGGAATTTGTTAAGCGCTTACTATGTGCAAAGCACTGTTCTAAACGCTGGATGGTTACAAGGTGATCAGGTTTTCCCACGTGGGGCTCACAGGTTTTAATCTCCATTTTCCAGATGAGGTGACTAAGGCACAGGGAAGTGAAGTGACTTGCCCAAAGTCACACAGCTGGCAAGCTTTGACACCAGCTCCCCGCCTGACCACTTGTGTCTGTGAAAGGCCACTGGTCACCCCCCGGGCATGTCTGTCCACTTCCCCCAGCTGTGTAACAGGCACCACCCGGGATCACGCTCTTCTTTCGTATAGTGCTGCGGTGCTGGAGGCCCGTTCCCATCCTAAGAGCCTTTTTGGCCTTAGGGTCTCCCAGGTTCTTCTCGGGGTGGCTGGGGAGGAAACTTCTTCCAACCAAACGACCTGACCCTCAGGCTCAGTGGCCACTGACCTTCTGCTTCCCTTTTGCCATAGTAACCCGCCGGCCACACACGGAGAATGCGACCAGGACAACCAAGACAACCTCACCTCCTGGACATCCCTGGGGGACCAGCGTTGGATCAGGTAAGGACCCTGCCATTCATTCGTTCATTCAATCGTATTTATTAAGTGCTTACTGTGTGCAGAGCACTGTACTGAGCGCTTGGGAAATGCAATACAACAGAGCTCTGAGCTATGAGCTCCGCCAGAGCTCGGTCTCCCCAAGCATCACACCCAAATTAAGCTCTTTAGCCAAAGGATCTCAAAGCACTTTTATTCCTCCAACTCTGTCTCACTACGCATCACACAGGAATCGTACTCTTTAGGCAAGGCATCTCGAAGGACCTTTATTCCTCCATTGCAACCGTCTGACCCTCAGGATGTTGTGCTTGTGCAGTGGACACTTTGAAAAGGTCAATTTTGAAGGCTACCCGCCTAGTGTGCCCCCCAAACTGGCCATATTGGTAAAGGTCAGTAGGGGACATGATTTCTGAGGACTGGCAGGGTCTCCCCTAAGCCCAGAGCCCTTGAGGTGCAGTCCTTTTAGCCCTTGCCATTAATCCAGCCCCGAGTTTAGTTCCTGTAAGACGTGCCAGTAAGACCAAAAAAGCCCTAAGCATTCAGCCTAAACGTTTCCAAATCAATCAATCAGTTGTTATTTCTTGAACGTTTACTAAAAGCATCAGTACCCTTGAGCAGCCTTTTCGATGTCCCTCACGTCTGAACCCGGTAATCAATCGATAAATCGTATTTACTGAGCACATACTATGTGCAAGCACTGTCCTAAGTGCTTGGGAGCGTACAATGCCATAGAATTAGCAGAATTCCCTGCCCTTAACTAGTTTACAGTCTAGAGGGGGAGACGGGCATTAATATGAATAAATAAGTAATTGATAATATACAATTTAAAGATATACGTTAGTGCTGTGGGGTTGAGGGTGAGCGAATATCCAAATGTCCAAAGATTACAGATTGAAGCGCATAGCAGGTGACGCAGAAGGGAGAGCGCTTAATCAGGGAAGAGGGCTAAATGAGGGAAATCCTCTTAATAATAATGATAATAATAATAATATGGTATTTGGTAAGTCCCTACTCTGTGGCAGATACTCTACTGAGCGCTGGGGTGGACACAAGCAAATCGGGTTGGACACAGTCCCTGTCCCACATGGGGCTCACAGTCTCAATCCCCATTTTCCAGATGAGGTGACTGAGGCCCAGAGAAGTGAAGTGATTTGCCCAAGGTCACACAAAAAAAGGAATTGGGGAAGGCCTCCTGGAGGAGACGGAGTTTCATTTGAAGATGGGGAGAGTGGCTGCCCGCCTGATGTGAAGGGGGAGAGCATTCCAGGCCAGAGGGAGTGCGTGAGCGAGGGGTGGGCAGAGGGAAAAACCCAAATCGGGCACAGAGTGAAATGACTTTCCCAAGATCCCACACAGAGAAGCGGCAGAGCACAGATTGGAACCTAGGCCCTTCTGACTCCCAGGCCTGTGTGGCGGATCCCTTCCTGGGGTGCACCCTGGCCCTCGAACTTCCCAACTGATGTACCCTTCTCCTTCTCACAGGTCTGACCTCACTGAGCCCCGAGGGCCATGTGGGCCACCCGGGCCCCGCCAGCAAAAGGACAGGTAGGAGGGCAGCACGGGAGGGCGAGGCTGGGGGTACCCCACACCACTCAACTTTGCCCGTGCTTTCTCCGGAAGCGGGCCAAAGGGAGTGACCTGGGTGGCAGGTGATGGGGAGCTTCCAACCCATCCGGCTTTTCTCCAAGGAGGCCTCCAGGCTGGGCCTTCACCCCAGGAGGGTCTCTGGGGGTGTCCAGCCTAAGGGCTCGATGGGAGGTCGGGAACTCCAGGCCACAGGGGACACCCTCTGTCCCCCAGTCCCCCCCACGGGTGAACCCCCGGAGGTGTCTCTCCCTAGGTGACTTGGGACTGCCCTTCTTCGCCATCATCCTCATCGCAGTTCTGTGCTGCGCGCTGCTGTCCATGCTGGTGTCCATACTGTTCTGCAGGGGCAGATCGCGTGGCGGTGAGTAGCCCGGGATGACCCAAAAGTGGCAGGGAGGGGCTGACACCCAGCAAATCGGGTTGGACACAGTCCCTGTCCCACGTGGGGCTCACAGTCTTAATACCCATTTTTACGGATGATGTAACTGAGGCACAGAGAAGTGAAGTGACTTGACCAAGGTGACACAGCAGAGAAGTGCTGGAGCCGGTATTAGAATTCGGTCCTTCTGACTCCTCGGCCCGTGTTCCATCCATCCTATTATGCTGATTCTCAACAGGCCATGCTGCTTCTCTGCCACTGGAGCCAATTGGCCCAGGGGACGAGGTGATGATGATGATGATGGTATTTGTTAAGCGTTTATTATGTGCCAAGCACTGTTCTAAGTGCTGGGGTAGGTCACTGGGTTGACCCACGTAGGGCTCACAGTCTTAACCTCCCTTTTTACAGATGAGGTAACTGAGGCGCAAAGAAGTTAAGTGATTTGCCCAAAGTCACACAGCCGATAAGTGGCGGAGCTGGGATTAGAACCCACGACCTGTGACTCCCAAGCCCGGGGTCTTTCCACTAAGCCATGCTGCTCCCAGAGGTGGTGGTGTCTGCCTCGGGCCTGCCCTTCCCAATCAATCTATCAATCAATTAATCATATTTATTAAGGCTTATTGTGTGCGGAGCACCGAATTAAGTGCTTGGGAGACTACATTATAATAGAGTTGGTAAATAACCTCTCTGCCCACAATGGGGTTACAGTCTCAAGGAGCAGACACACCTTAATACAAAGAAATTATGGATATGCACACAATTTCTGTGGGCTGAAGGAGGTGTGAAAATCCAAGTGCAGTGGTGATGCAGAAGGGAGTGGGAGAAGAAGAAATGAGGGCTTAGTCAGAGAGGGCCTCTTGGAGGTGTGCTTTTAGTAAGGTTTTGAAGCTGGGGAGAGTGATCGTCTGTCAGATACGAAGAAGGAGGGCACTCCAGGCCAGAGGTAGGATGTGAGTGAGAAGTCGGAGGTGAGATCGACAAGAACGAGGTACGTTGAGTAAGTTGGCGTTAAAGGAGCAAAGTGTGCGGGTAGCGTAATAGGAAGAAATCTGGAAGGTGAGGTACGAGGGGGAAGGAGCTTGAGTGCTCAAAAGCCAATCTTAAGGAGTTTCTGTCGGATGCGGAGGTGGATGGGCAACCACTGGAGGTTCTTGAGGAGTGGGGAAACATGAACTGAACGTTTCTGTAGAAAAGTGATCCAGGCAGCAGTGACTGGAGTGAAGAGAGGCAAGAGGCAGAGAGGTCAGCAAGGAGCCGATACAGTAATCAGAGCAGGTTGGGTTTGTGCTCGGATTAACATGGTAGCAATTTGGATGGAGAGGAAAGGGAGGATTTTAGCAATTTTTAAAAGTTCACCCAAAAGGATCTGGTAACAGTTTGACTATATGAGTTGAACGAGAACGATAAGTTGAGGATAACGCCAAGGTAACGGGCTTGCGAAACAGGGAGGATTGTGGTTCTGTCTACAGTGACAGGAAAGTCAGGGGGAGGAGAGGGTTTGGGAGGGAAGATAAGGAGTTCTGGTTTGGACATGTGAAGTTTGAGGTGTCAGTAGAACATATAAGTAGAGATGTCCTGAAGGCAGGAAAAATTGAGATTGCAGAGGATAGAGATCAGGACTGGAGATCTAGATTTGGAAATCATCTGCATAGAGATGGTAGTTGAAGCCACGGGAGTGAATGAGTTCTTAAAGGAAGTGGGTGTAGATGGAGAATAGAAGAGGACCCAGAAATGAGCCTTGAGGGATTCCCGCAGTTAGGGGGTGGGTGGCAGAGGACGAGCCCACCGAAGAACCAGAGAGATAAGGGAAGACTAGGAGAGGAAGTGAAGCCGAGGTTGGATAACGGGTCCAGAAGAAGGTGGTGGTCCACGGTGTCAAAGGCTGCTGAGAAGTCAAAGAGGATGAGGATTGGAGTAGAGGTTGTTGGATTTGGCAAGAAGGAGATCACTGATGACCTTTGAGAAGGCAGTTTCTGTGGAGTGAAGGGGATGGCAGCCAGATTGGAGAGGGTCAGGGAGAGAATTGGAGGAGAGGAACTGGAGACAGCAGATGTAGGCAGCCCTCTCAAGAAGTTGGATAAGAATGATAGGAGGGAGATAGGGTCATAACTGGAGGGAGCCAAGAGGTCAAAGGAGGGTTTTTTTAGGACGGGGAGATGTGAGCATGTTTGAAAGCAGCGGGGAAAAAATCCACTGGAGAATGAATAGTTGAAGATGGAGGTCAGGGAGGGAAAAAGGGAGGGGGCAAGCTTTTTGATTAGGTGCAAAGAGATGGGGTCATAGGAGCAAGTGGAGTGGATGGATTTTGAGAGAAGGCAGGAGCGCTACCAGAGCGACTGCTGATGGAGGTGGGGTGTTCTGGCGGAGATGTGTCCATGGCGTCGCTATGGGTCGGAGACGACTCGATGGCATAAGACAAGACAAGGAGATATCCTTTTGAGATACTGCAGCCCCTAAGCTCCCAGCCTTCTGCTTCTTCGCCCCCACTCGGCTATTACGGCATCCTTTTGGGGGCGGGGGAGCGGAGGGGAGAGGGACACCCAGCCCCGGCCTCGCTGCAGGCTCTGCCTTTGCCACTGGTCACATGACGGTGGCCTTCACACCGAGCTGCCCTTGGGCTCACTCTTGTTCTCTTTCCCTCTGCAGGGCACATTTATGAAGTGGCCAGGTAAGTCTTCCGGCCTCTCCTCCCGGTCCCTTCTCTGTGCCCCCGTTCTGCCCTTGTATCTATCTCTGTGCCTGCCCCTTCCCCTGGCTCTGCCCCGGCCCTGGTCTGCAGGACCTCTGGACTGCCAGAACCCAAGAGATAGGGGTGAGAGGTCCTCCCTAATGCCAGGGCAAGTGGCTACCATTCTGGGCAGTGGGGTTCCAGCTTGAATATCAGTGACCTTGGCCAGTGACCTCAGCTGGGCTGTACCTGGCCTGCCCTGCAACCCCTGCCGGACCCCATTACTGCCCCAGATAGCTTATTCAATCACTCGTTCAATCGATCTTATTTATTAAGCGACAGTGTTGAAGGCTACTGAGAAGTCAAAGAGGATGAGGATGGAGTAGAGGCCGTTAGATCTGGCAAGAAGGAGATCAGTGATGACCTTTGAGAAAGCAGTTTCTGTGGAGTGAAGGGGATGGAAGCCAGATTGGAGAGGGTCAGGGAGAGAACTGGAGGAGAGGAACTGGAGACAGCAGATGTAGACAGCCAGCTCAAGAAAGTTGCTTACTGTGTGCAAAGCACTGCACTGACTGCGTAGACACCCACAGAGATCCGCCCCCGACTCCCGCCCCCCGCTCACCTCCCTGTTTCCCACCCCTGACTCCGTGCTTAGGCTGAGCAGCGCGGGTGGGCCCCGGGTCAGCATCTACAAGGGCGCGGACCATCCAGAGGCAGAAGCAAACGACTACACCGTGGCACCGGAACTTCACCCCGTGGCCGGAGGTGACTATGCCCAGCTGCTGCCCGCCATCGAGTCAGAATACGAGCTGGCAGAAGGCAGAACGATCTGAGACCGGCGACCTGGAGCCAGGGCCCGGGCTGCCGTGGAGTTGGGGAGGACACGGCTCTCCACTCCCACTCTCCACCCCCTACCACCTTCCCAGCCCCCACCTTCTCCCACCGTCCCCCACCTTCCTGCCTGGCCCAAGACCCCTGGGGCGGGGGTGAGGCCGGGCCGGCCTGACTTTCTGTCCTTTGCTTCCTCTCTGAGCGGTCCAGGAGTCTGCGGCAGAGACCCCGGCCCCCAGACCCGCCTGCCCTCCAGAGCAACTCCCGCTGGCTGGCACCATGCACTAAGCTAAAGTCTCGCTCTGGGACAGGGAGCAGGGACGCAAAGCCATCAGCTTCAGCCTGTGTCCGTGCTGGGCAGGAGCCAGCCCAGCTGACCTGCTCTGCCTAGCCCCACGTCCACGCTCAATAAAAACTGGAGAACCCAGTGGCCCCCTGCCATCCCCACTGTCACCCAGAGCCCCTTGAAGCCATGCTATTCCGTGGGGGGTGGGGCCCGGCTGGGCTACGGGCACAGGAAGAGGAATTCTGGACCTACCCACCCACGTCGCCGAGGTGCTGGCTAACAGACGGGGGGCCAGGGGCCGGGCCGCGGCTGCCCCAGACCCCGACTGTTAGCCGGGACCTCGTGCAATTCCTCCCTCGTTCCCCATCTGTAGAAGGAGCCAGTGGTGTTCAGGTCCTGGCTCGAAACGGCTCTTTGTCATCCCACAGCAAGACACCCGTTGTGTGCCTAGGGCTGACGGCCCCTCAGACCCTGCCCCTCCGGCAGAGAGACCCAAAGTCCAAGCGATGGCGGACCCCAAGTGGTCTGCCCCACCGTCTGATTCACACTATCCACACGGTTCATAGGAGCACTGCCTAGAGGGTGGAGCGATCTCCGTCACTTTCTTCTCCCCCCGCACCATTCACAGCATAGACGTAATATGTGCTTGCATGTTATATACGTAGGAATCTCTCGCTACTTAAGCATCATCATCTTTGTCACCGGGCACGTTTGGTAGTCATGGTGTGGGCACAGGTCAACCCCAGGTGGTCACCTCCATCTCCATCCCCCTGGGTTCCTCCTCAATTTCCAATTCTCAGTGTTTTCTCGGGCCTCCTCTGCTCTATCCACACAGTCCTGACATTATCTTGGCTAGCTGGCTCCCCGAGAAATGGTCCCCCTTCACCTCGGCATTGTCTGTAGATCTCCCTTGTACTTTCCAACCACCCCGAGGAGCTGGTCTCCCTGGAAATAGGGAAACTCTCCCTATCAAAGGTATCTCCTCATTCCCGGCTGCTCCAAACACTTCCCGACTCCAGTCCAACGGCCCCTCTGAGGCACTTTCCCGGCTCCTTCCCACCCCAAGGGAACCAGATTCCTGGAGTGGAATAGTGGTAGACCCCCGGGGTGGGGATTTGAGAGTATGGAGGGCAGGGAAGGAAGGAGATGGGATTGGGGAAGCAGGCAAGAGGGAGATGAATGGTTCCACTGAGGCTGCTGCCTTCCCCTGCCACTGGCCCCTGGACAGAAACAACCCTCTAGATGCCAGTCCCACTCATCCAAGATGGATAAGGTCTTCATCCTTTTCCTCCTTCTCCACCTGCATCTTCTCTCTCTCCTCCACTTCCTACTCTCCCCACCACTCCTCATCCTCCTCCATCTCTTCCTCTCCCTACCAATAATTATGATGCTAATTAAATGTTTACTCTGTTCCAAGCCCCAGGGTAGATATGAGATTGTCAAATTGGACACAGTCCTTTCCCCATATGAGGTTCACAGAGGATGGCAGAATGGGAATTCTATCCCCATTTTACAGATAAGGAAACTGAGGCAAAGAAGAAGTTAAACAACTTGCCCAAAGTCACCCAGTAGGCATACTCCAGAGCCAGTACGAGAACCCAGGCCTCCTGACTTCCAGACCTGTACTCTTTCCACTAGCCACCCTGACCCTTCTCCCTCCTCTTCTTCACCTTCTTCCCTCTTCCCTTTCTTCCTCCTCTTTCTTTGGGAGAGTGGCCTTGTTTCAGAGTCTTTATCTGTGAGCCCCACGTGAGACAACCTGATTACCTTGTATCTACCCTAGTCAAGTGCTTGGTACCTAGTAAGTGCTTAACAAGCCGGAAACTGGAAGCAGTAGGGCTGATCTGGCCAGGGAACCGGGACCCTCCTGTGGACCGGGGAGGGATCGGAAGGATCATCCCAGGGTGGGTGAGGTGGACAGGTCATCTGACTGAAAAAAATAATCATAATAATAGTACTTATTAAGTACTTACTATGTGCCAAGTGCTGTTCTAAGTGCTGAGGTAGATACAAGTTAATCAGGTTGGACACAGTCCTTGTCCCACATGGGGCTCACAGTCTTGATCCCGATTTTCAGATGTGGTAACTGAGGCCCGGAGAAGTGAGGTAACTTGCCAAGGGTCACACAGAAGACATGCGGTGGAGCTGGGATTAGAACCTAGGTCCTTCTGAATCCCAAACTAAGCCTCGCTACTTCCCCTGCCCCTTGGCCGGCCACAGAGGTCTATCTTGTTCAGTGCTGGGGCTGCTCTGGGATTCCATCTGTCCCATGATAGGCTGGAGGTGGGAATAGAGTGAGAGGTGAGGGTCTGAGAAGTCCATCCTCGTGACCCGGAGGACGGGCAGCCTGGGTACGAGCCGGCCCCTCGGGCAGCTCTGCCCCACCGAGGAGCCCCGTTACCTGATCCGGGGTTCACCGCCAATGCCATATTCATCACTGCAGCGCAGGAGTTGGGAGAGGAGCATGGGTGGGGCCAGGGTGACCAGGAAGTGTATGTTGACTCTGTGTGTGTGTATATGGGCGTTGGGGAGCGTGTGGCTTGGGGGTGTTAGGGGAAGAAAGGGTAAATGTTGGGGTTGTGTGGAGAACGATACCCGTGGGCACAGGGCCATTTCTAGGCCCTGTTTCCAAACTAAAAGTAGGGCAGTGTGTTAAGAAATGCGCCAAAGGGAAACTGATCGGAAGCCCACCTATCCACCTATTGGCCGACCTGTGCCCTCGCCATAGCTGCGAGAGGCGCGCATTGGAGAAGATGACGACTTTAACGTGGAATGAGCCTCATTTGAATGGTCATGCCAAGTGCATGGAACGTGCCAGTGTTGGCTAAGCCTGCCTGATGGACGGTGTGGGTGGAGGAGGAAGTGGCCAACATCGTTCCACCACCCGGCTGGCACCCAAGGAAGTCATGGGAGATAAAAAGAGAGGATCTCTTTTGCCCCTGGGCTCTCAGGCTGGCACCCCTTTGCTTCTTTGTCCCCGGAGCCCACGTGACAAAGTCCGGATGCCGGACTCCTGGATCTCTTGGCCTATGGTGCTTTCGGCAGAGAGAGTTGCTCTGCCCTGGACAAGGGTCTTTGGGGACCTGACCAATAAATTCAGCTCTCTCCCCACAACCAGGACCACTTCCTGTTACCTAATTGCTCATATGGGGGGCTGGAGGGGCGGGAATTTCAGGGGCCCCTGGCCGACAAGTGGAGGTATGTTTGTTGGGGGTGGGGAGGTGCATATGAGAGGTGGGCATGTCTGGGTGGGAGATTGGGAGAGCTGGGAAAGGATGTTTGGGAGCTCGGGAGGGGCTGAGCGATGTCTGGGAGTGGGGACACACTACTCCTCCAATGCCAACCCCCTAACTGTGCCTCACTATCATCTCTCTCTGGTCCTAGACCTCCCCAGCCCTTCAATCAGTAAGTGGCATTTATTGAGTGCTTACTATGGGAAAAGCACCATTCTAAGCGCTTGGGAGAGTACAATATAACAGAATTAGCAGACACATTCCCTGCCCATAATGAGCTTACAGTCTCACGATGGGGGAGACAGACATTAATATGAATACATGAGTAATTTATTACAATTCCCATCCAACAGACCTCCGCTCTCTCCACCTTCAAAAACCTTCTAAACATCCCCTCCAAAATGCCCACCCTGATCGACTTTTCATTTCCCTAAGCCTTCCCTTCTGCCTTGTCTGTATACTTGGGTATGTTCCCTTTAAGCACTTTGACGACAAATTTACGTCCATATCCTTATTCCGCTGCTTTCCCTGTCTGTATTGTATTTTGATGTCTGCCCCCCGGCCCAGACTGTGAGTTGCCTGTGTCTCCCAAGCTCTGTACACAGGAATCACTCAATACCCATTACTGTTCAATGAGGGAAGATCCTAGGGGGCTTAGGGAAGCCCAGCCGCTCCAGGGGTGAGAGGAGAGGGGGCATTTCTGCCTCTCACTTCGGTTGGGGCAGTCAGCCTGGGGCAGGTTAGAGCCAGTGAACCCACCCCCATCGTAGCACAGCCCTATTTATTCAGCCCCCAGCCCCAACCGGTCCGCCACCTCACCCCCACCACACCAACCCCTGCTCTGTCCCCACCCCACTGCAGGGCCTTGGGGAAAAGGGAACAGGAGCGGTGAGGACTAGCACAGGAAGTAGAGAGGTGGTCCGCCATGAGCAACGTGGCTGAGCAATGCCTCACTTAGGGTATTTGACAAACTGACACTCAACCACACGGAGTGTCCAACTCAGCTTGTCAAATACACGGAGCGCGGCACTGCGGTGTGGTCACGTGGTCGCGTGGTCTCGTGGTCCCGGGAGAGGCCGTGGGGAGGGGCTTCGGAGAGACGTGGCCCTGGAGGGGAAGACGGTGACAGAGATATAGAGGGGAGAGAGGTCAGGCGGGACCCGGCCCATTTTGTCACGCAGATGGCTGAAAGGAAACCCTGCCCTCTCCGGCACCCTTCCTCCACTAAGGCCGAAGCCACGGGGCCAGAAGTGGGCAAGGAAGCTGTCTGGGCCTGGAAGCCGCGGCTGAACCAAGGGAGGAAGAGGGGCAGGAGAGGTGGCCTCTGGAACCGGACTGGGAGCTGGGAACTCCTGAGTCCTCAGGCAACTACTCAACTTGAGCCCCACCTGCTCATTCCCCCTCACGGGGTCTCCTGACTGGAGGGGGTAATGGAAGCACCTCTGGGGGTGGAGAGAGGGCAGGCTAAAACTCCCAGACCCACCCTTGAGGGGCAGAAGGGAGAACAGGCACCTCGTCTTGGAGCTCCTGAAACAGGAGAGGTCTGGGGGGGGATGGGGTAGATCAAGGGGCTTTCTGCAGCCTGGTGTGGGGTTCCCCTCTGGCTCTTGGGCAGATCAGGTGCTCCAGTCCCAAGGACAGCCGATCAGCCCCTGTGGGAATGAGCCCGGAATTCAAGAGGCTGGGACCTCAGTCTATCGAGGGAGAAGCAGAGCAGTGGGATTGGCTCCATGGCCTCCCCAGAGGGCTCCTGGGGAACCCGGGCAAGTCATTCAGCCCCGTGAACCTGTCCTCCCAGCCCTCCCGCCTCCTCCCCCCAGGTCTGGGGTCTGCATTTTCACACCGCCTCTAGATCTGACCTGGGGTGGTCGCGCTGTGGTCACGGTGGCTGGCTGCACCTGGGCCCACTGGGTGACCCTGGGTGAGTCACTTCTCTGTGCCTCAATTACCTCATCTGTGAAATGGGGATTAAGACTGTGTCCAACCTGATCACCTTCTATCTACCCAGGGCTTAGAACAGTGGTTGGCACATACTAAGCGCTTAACAAGTACCACAGTAATTATTATTGGGCCCGGGTGCGGGTGGCGGCCACTTCCTGCTCCTCTTGGCCCTCGGTGTGCTGGGGCTTGGACCTGGTCCCCTTCTGGCCCACCCAGCCACGATCTTCCGCTCTTGGCTTCTCTGGCACTGCTCGAGTCGAGGCTGCTCGGCATTTCCGGTATTACTTCCGGTCCGTGACCCCAGGAAATCTTCTGTTTCCAAAGGAAAAACCATCCCAGCCAGGGGTCGGGACCCAAGGAGGAAGATGCCTTGTTCCCTTCCTCCTTCTCTAGTTCCCCGGCCCCCAGCCCCGAACCCCAGCCTGCCTACCCACTACATCTCCTCATCCACTTTCCATGTTCCCCCTCCTGTGCCCTCCCGTCCCTGCCTCCACATCCCTCGGCCCTGCATTCTCCATCCCCCCTATTCCTGCACCTCCTTACCCTCGGCCTCCGCTTCAGGGAAAGGTTGGCTGGTGGAAGGGAGCCCTGGGGTGAAGCTGGTGGGAACGGCTTGGTCTCTTGGAAGACCACGGGTGGCATACTGGCCAGTCTGCTTCCGGTTTTCGTTCCCTTATAATTCTACTGGTCTGGTTCCTCCGTGGCAGGGACAATCAGGCCCTCTGCGGCCTGAGAACAAGTAACAGCCTCACGTGGTCAGGCATTAACTCCATGAGAACTGGGAACCTTGGAACAGGGGCATGGGGGAGCCCCCCTGCCCAAGACCCCAAAGAGTTGGGGAGAGGGCCCCGGCTGGCAGAGCGAGGGACGGTGGATGGGGCAGCCGGACCAAGACCCGGCTGCACCCAGAGTCTCAGTTGCCATTTGGCAAGGAGAGCTCCTTCCAGGGTCCAGTCAGTCAGTCAGCCAATCAGATTTATTGAGCGCCTACTGTGTGCAGAGCACTGTACTAAGCGCTTGGGAGTGTATAACATAAAAATAAACGGGCTCATTACCTTCCCACAATGAGAAGAGCCGCGGGTGCCCTTTAGTGAGCTCAGCATGGCCTTGAGGCAGAGGTTTGGTGGACACCTGGGTCCAGCCCCCAGCAAGGCCATCCGCCCTGTCCCAGGCTCAGTGTCAGTGGCTGGAGCTGAGAGAGCGTAACCACCCTCTAGCTCTCTCCTACCAGTGTTTAAGGTCTGGGGGCCCCAGGGTGGCTGAACCCCAGGAATGTAGCGTGGCCTGGCAGGCGGCTAAAAAGTCAGGTCCGGTTTCTCAGACCTCGCTGGGCCGGCTCAGGGCCGTGGGACCCCGGCATATTAGGCTGACCAGCCCTGGGGGCGTTCGGGCCCTGCGGAGGATCCCTCCCTGCCTCCAAGACCCCCACGGGGGGGACTAACTAGTCTCTGCAGCAGAGGCACGGACCAGGAGGCAGGGAGGGGAGCAGCAGCTGGGGCTGGGGAGAACCAGAGGCCCTGGTGGGTGCCTCCCTGGAGACTGGCTTCTCTCCCCAGAGGGGACGGGGCTGGAGCCCCTAGGAAAGCTAACCACACGACGATCCCTGTCTGCCTCACACTGCCCGACTCCCCCAAAGCCCCACAGCATCCCATTCCGGCCTCTGGAATGGTCAGCTGTGCACCATGTCTTGACTGAGCAGTGTCTGCCACTGAGACCTGGCCAACTGCTCCTAGCTCAGGGATCAGCTTGGCTCCCCTGACCCTTGGCCTGACCCGGGACACCCCAGCTCTAGACCCCAGCTTTGAGCTCCCAGACCCCAGCAGCGCATTCTGGCTCATGCCCCTTCCTGCCCCTTCCCTATCACTCCTGTTCCCTTCTCTCGGCTTTTGAACGCTCCTGTCCCTCTGCATACACCTGCCCCGTCCTACATCCACATATGTCCCCCCAGCCACTCCCGGCCCGTCCTGTTTCCTCTTGCACCCTCAGGCACCCAACTGCACCCCTGTCTTTCCCCACTCTGCCCTTTCTAGCCCCTTCCTGCCCCCTCCTCCTATCCCAAAGTCCCCGGGGAGCCATCAGGCCAGATACTGTACCTTTGCTGGGTGCCGGCCCCGGGCTGGGGCCGGGCGGGGGTGGGGGCAGGGGGCAGGGAGCTGCAAAGGCAGGGAGGAGGCGCCCCCCGCATGACAGAGCCCCCCAGCTCCCCGGTTGACTGGCAGGGAGAGCCCCGGCCGGGAACTGGGACCGTTGACAGGGAGGCCACGAGTTTTGAAGAGGCCTGCACTCCTGCAGGAGGAAGCAGAAATGGGGAAGATAAGACTGAGGTTAGCCAGCGGAAATCTGCATGGGAAATGACAACACTTCTGGGTTGTGAAAGCCTCTCTAACTCTGCAACAGCAGCAGAGCCAGGAACGTGGATGGGGCCAGGACTGGGGCCGGGGCCGGGGCAGGGGCAAGGCCGGGATGAAGGCAGGAATGAAGGCAGGAATGAAGACAGGAGCGGAGACAGGGCAAAGGCAGGGATGGGGCAAGGGAATGATAATAAAAATAATAACTCCGGTATTTCTGAAGTGCTTGCTATGTGCCAAGCACTGTTCTAAGTGCTGGGGTAGATACACAGTTAATCAGGTTGGACACAGTCCCTGTCCCACATGGGGCTCAAACTCTTAATTCCCATTTTACTGATGAAGGAACTGAGGCTCAGAGAAGTGAAGTGACTTGTCCAACATCACCCAGTAGACACGTGGCGGAGCCGGGAAGGAAGGAAGGCAGGAGCAAGGCAGGGACAGGGCAGAGGCAGGGATAAGGCAGGGGCATGGACAGATAGGGGCAAAATCAGCAGACCTCCACCCTGGCCCAAACTGTCCCCTGCCAACCCCGGGATCCCCGAGATCTGGGTTCAGCATAGTGGCTAGAGCATGGGGCTGAGAATCATACAGCTGTGGGTTCTAATCCTGCTCCCGCCACTTGTCTGCTGTGTGACCTTGGATAAATCGCTTCACTTTTCTGGGCCTCTGTTTCCTCTTCTGCAAAATGGGGATTGAAACTGTGAGCCCTACACGGGACAGGGACTGTGACCAACCCGATTTACTTGTATCGACCCCGGTGCTTAGTACAGTCCCTGGCACACAGTAAGCACTTAACAAATATCAGAATTATTATTATTATCATAATTATTATCAGCAAGGAGCCAGACCTCTGTTGGAGCAAAATCCTCTAGCTACAAAGGACCTTCCTGTCAGCTGCCCCAGCAGCTGGCTTGTCAAGGCATCTCGAAGAAAAGCCCCTCACCACCCTGTCTCCCCCTCCACAGCATGCCAGTGGCCAGAAAGATCCAGGAGTTCACCTGTCACAAGAAGGCAGAGAACGGCTCTTGGGAGGGGAAGCTAGTGTGGGGGGTGGCCAGCCAGCGTGGGGGCTGGCGGAAGCAGGGGTGGGGAAGGGACCCGCCGCCTTGGGAGCTGGCAGCTCAAGACCCCAGGCCGAGAGAGGCCTCAGTATTCAGCCCTGCTGGGATTCAAGTGTCCTGGGCTCCTGCAGACAGCTGTTCTGGCGGCCTGCTCCTCCTCTCCTCCCAGATCCCCACTTCAACCCAGCTCCTGTGGGGTCCTGGTGACCCAGGAGTTAGTCTGGAGGGGTGGGGAAGCCAGGGAGGTTTGACCCCTCAGTCCCTGCCTTGCTGAGGTGCTCAGCTGGGTGCTCACACTTGAAAATCATGCCCCCTCCCCTAACCCCCCCAACTCTTCTGTCCATATCTGTAACCTTTGTGGGCGGAGAATGTATCTACCAGCTCTGATGCATTGTAGTCAGTCCATCGTATTCATTGAGAGTGCTCTGCACACAGTACATTCTCAATGAATACGATGGACTGACTACAATGTACTAAACGCTTGGAAGAGTACCATATAACAATATAACAGACACATTCCCTGCCCATAGCAAGCTTACAGTCTAGAAGGGGAGACAGGCACGAATATACATAAATGAATTACAGATATGTACATAAGTGCTATGGGGTTGGGAGGGGGAAGAATAAGGGAAGCAAGTCAGTGTGACTCAGAAGGGAGTGGGAAAAGAAGAGCGCTTAGTCAGGGAAGGCTTCCTGGAGGAGATGTGCCTTCAATAAGGCTTTGAAGATGGGGACAGTCATTGTCGGATAGGAGGAGGGAGGGCGTTCCAGGCCAGAGGCAGGACGTGGGTGAGAGATCCGTGGTGAGTTACACAAGATCAAGGTTAGCATCAGAGGAGCAGAGTTTGTGGACTGAGTTGTAGTAGGAGAGTAGTGAAGTGAGGTAGGAGGGGAGCAAAATGATTGACTGCTTTAAAGCCAAAGGTGAGGAGTTTCTGTTTGATCCAGAGCTGGATGGTCAACCAACGAAGTTTATTGAGAAGAGAGGAAACAAGGCCTGAATATTTTTGTAGAAAAATGATCCTGGCAGCAGAATGAAGTATGGGCTGGAGTGGGGAGAGACAGGAGGCAGGGAGGTCATCGCTTAGTACAGTACACTGCACACAGTAAATGCTCAGTAAATACCCCCGATTGATTGATTGCTAAAGATCAGTTACTCTCCATCCTCTCTTCTCCCCCTGAGTTGGGCAGATAGAGAAAGCATCTGTGGGGGTAGAGGCTAGTAGGGAGGGGAAGGTTTGGCTCTGAGTAACACCGAGAAGCCCCTCACCCCTCTGCTCAAGGGAGCCAAGTGATGGTCCTGCTTGGGTTGGGTGGGGAAGAGGGCAGGGTCCAGGCTCAGTGGCCTGAGGGCTGATTGCTGCTGATTAGCTGTGTGACCCCAGACAAGCCACCAGCCCCCTCTGGGCTGCCGGGACCAGCTCTAAAATGGGGATATAGGGGGGTCCAGACTGAAACCAAATGACCCAGGTGGTAACTTCAGACCCTGCTGAACCCAGTCCCAAAGTGAGCTGAGCCACCGCCTCCACCCCGACCGGTCTCCCCATCCTGCCACGTGGCTTGGACAATGCTGGGAGGAAAGGGAACAGGGTCAGTATCTTCCCCAGAATGCAGTAGCACTTGGTCAACGTGGCCACCGCTCTGCCTCCGAGCAGGGTGTTGCCTAACCCGGCCCCTCTGGCCAAGGCCTCTCGATTTTTTAAAGAGCTCACGGGGTTTGGATGCTATACTTTCCTTCAGAGATATGGGTTTCTTCGGGTAAGTAGTAGTGGAAATTAGCAGAGCTTAGAACAGTGCTTGGCACACGTTAAGCGCTTGACAGATAACATGACTATTATCTGTCATAGCAGTAGTGTTTATTGGGCACGTTCTCGGTACGATGGACTGTACTTGGAAGAGACAAAACCAAGAAGTATACACATGACCTGCCCACAAGGAGTTTCCACTCTAATGGCCCAAAACAGAGGTGAGCTAATCAGCTGGCTAGTTATTTTAGGGTTGACTGGGAGTTTTTCTGGGAAAGTCCCAAGCCATCTCTTCCCCTGCCCGGTGCCGTTATTGCTAGGCAGCATCTCTTCCTCACAGAAAATGTCTCTACCAGTACTCTACCAGTCTCGACTATGGGAGGGAGAGTCAAGCAGAGGCCTGTCCGATCCATTCCCAGCTTGGCCAGTGGCTACTGAGTGGAAGGCAATCTGTTACAAATCAAAACTCACCTATGCTGGGCAGCAGAGGCATGGGACAGACTCGAGACGGAGAGTCAAGTTTACAGCGCGGAAGGAGGCAGTGGTAAACCACTTCTGGATTTTTACCAAGAAATCTCAATGGATACACCACCAGAACAATCGCAGATGGAGGTACCGTGTTGTGGGAGAGATGCATCCATGGTGTCGCTACGGGTCAGAGATGACTCGACAGCGTAAGACAAGACAAGGGGAGTGAGAGGGCCAGAGTCCTCTCTCCCACGACTTCAAGGAGAGAGTGAGAGTCCCAGAAGAGATGTTCCCTATTTGGCCTGGTTCTTCCCGACAGCCAGAGGATCCATCTGGGAAGCAGACCCTGTCAGTCCCCTCTAGCACTGACAGCTGGGAGGAGTTGAATCAGGTTGCCCAGGGGATTCTCAGGGCTCCAGAGAAACAGCACGGTCCACTGGACAGAGCACGGGCCTAGGAGTCAGAAGCACCTGGGTTCTAATCCTGGCTCTGTCGCTAGTCTACTGTGTGACCTTGGCGAGTCACTTCACTTCTCTATGCCTCAGTTACCTTACCTGTAAAATAGGGATAAGAGTCTGAACTCTGTGTGGGACAGGGATGGTGTCGGATCTGATTAACTTCTATCTATCCCAGAGCTTAGAACAGAGCTCGGCACATAGCACTTAAAAATAGCATAATAATAATAATTATTAATTATTATTGTCCAGGCTCTGCCGCACACCCAGAGTGGGGGATGAAGGGGATGCTGGGGAGAAGGAACCACCAGCCTGGGGCCAAGGAGGGAGCTGGGGAGCCCAGGCCGAGATTTACTTCCAAGGATCGGGGCTGCCTGATTGAAGGAAAGAAACACCCCTATTCTGGTGCTCGTGGCGGTGCCGGTGCCCAAGGAAAGATGGGGAGATGGGTACTTCCTCCCCCAAACCAGCCTCACACTGGGGTGGAGCAGAGGACCCATCTTTGTCTCCTAGAGGGTTTGGCTGGGCAGCTCCAAGCCCTGCTCAGGCCTAGTTTAGCAAGCAGCAGGGGAAAGAGCCAAGGATAAAGCCCATTTCCTTTGCAATCGGCAGCCCAGAACCCTGCAACAGCGGGGTCATTGCATGGAGGGTTTCCCAACGCCCTCCTTGCCGCAGGTCACAGCTCTTGCAGGAGAACCCCAAGCCAAATCTTGGAGGACTCCCCCCAGGCTGGCGAACACACCCAGATGCCTTCAATCATCCAGCCAGTCAGTCAATCGTAGTAATCGAGCACTTACTGTTGGCAGAGCACTGTATTAAGAGTACAATGTAATGGTTAACAGATACATTCCCTGCCTACAGCGAGTTTACGGTTTAGATTGGGAGTCAGATGTAAATATAAATAAATAAATGACAGATATGGACGTAAGTGCCGTGGGGCTGGGAAGGGAGATGAATAAAGGGAGCAAGTCAGGGGAACGCAGAAGGGAGTGAGAGAAGAGGAAAGGAGGGGTTAGTCGAGGAAGGCCTCTTGGAAGAGATGTGACCGATACAGCTTTGAAGGGCAAGGAAAGTCATTATCTGTCAGATGTGAGGAGGGAGGGAGTTGCAAGCCAGAGACAGGATGCGGGTGAGAGGTCAGAGGCGAGAAAGACAAGATCAAGGTAGACTGAGAAAGTTAGCACTAGAGTGAAGTGTGCGGGCTAGATTGTTTTAGGCGGTGAGGAAGGAGGGGTCAAGAAGATGGAGTGCTTTAAAGCCTTTAGATGGCCAAGCTGGGTTTTTTGGTTGTTGTTTCTATGGTATTTGTTAAGCATTTACTATTTACCAGACATTGTCCTAAGCTCTGGGAAAAATGCAAGCTAATCAGGCTCTCCCCATCCCACATGGTGCTCACAGTCTTAATCACCTTTTGACAAATGAAGTTAATGATTTACCAGAGAAGTTAAGTGATTCACCCAAGGTCACCCAGCAGACAAGTGGCAGAGGAGGGATTAGAACCCGGTCTCTATACACTAGGCCATGTCGATGATCTGCAGCTAGGTTATCCAACGTTGTGGATTATCTGGAACTCGCTTCCCAACTTCCTCCAGCTCCAAACCTATTCCTTAGGGACTGTGCCCAGCTGCCAGGCTCCCCCCAGGCAGGTCCCCCCTCTACCCAGAAGAAGCTCCAGCCACCCCTCCTTATCATGACTCACAGGGGTCAGTGGAGGGTCAGGGTTGATGCCACTCGCTGTCACCCGGGTATGCTGCCAAGGAGCAAGTGGCATTGGGATGGAAGTCCAGGGCCTCAGCTCCCCAGGACAGGGAGACAAGCCTCAGGATCTGACTGGGAGCTGGAGTGGCTAGGTAACCAAAAACTTACGAAGGAGGATCAGGGAGGTTCTGGGTCTCCCTCAAGCCCCCAGGGAGAGAGAAACCTGGCATTTGGGTCAGGGTGGGGCGTTGGGGAGTCCAGGAGGAATGACCCTGGGGTTAGGGGAGCAGTGAAGGGGCAGAGTCTGTAGGCCTGTCTGTGCTGGTACAAGGGGCTTGGGGGGATGGTAAATTGGGGCCTGGAGAAGTGGGGGTTGGCAGGGGTTGGGGAATTGGGAGTTTGGGCAGCTGGCAGGGCTGGAGGCGTGGGAGGCTGGTGGGGCTGGGGAATTTGGAGATTGGGGATTGGCGGGGTGGAGGCTGAGGGGGATGCTGGGGAGAAGGAACCACCAGCCTGGAGTTTAGGAGGGAGCTGGAAGGTCCAGGCTGGTGGAAGGACCAGAGGAAACTCAGGCCAGTGGGGGGGGGGGTGGTCCCGCAGGTGGTCACCATCAGGACTTCAAAGGGACAAATAAACAAGGGCGGGCATCTGATGACCCCGGGTTCCTGGACCCAGCAGGTTATTCATTTATATTAATGTCTGTCGACCCCTCTAGACTGTAAACACACTGTGGGCAGGGAATGTGTCTGTGAGATTGTTGTATAGTTCTCTCCCAATCCCTCAGTAAGGTGGTCTGCAAGCAGTGAGCACTCAATAAATATGATTGACGGACTGACTCCATGAGCCTGACTGGTTGAGAATCGATTGAAATAAAGATGCCGGGACTATGGAAGATGTGGATCCTGGCAGGTCCAGGGCCAAACGTGGCTGAGAAGGGTGGACCTGTAGAGGAGTTTGAGCACGTGGAAAACTGCATCAGACAAATTAAGCTCTGACCCCATATAGGGACCCGACCTAAACTCGTTAAACGTCTTAGGGAACTGGGGAGCTATCAGGGGGTCCAGCAGTTTGAAGGAGGTCCTGGCACACACCCAGTAGATTGTATATCTAAATAAGAGATGCTTCTAACTTTCATGGTGTGGACTTCTATAACCACAAGCAGCGGTGTTCTATTCTTTGTTAATGGTTTTTTTTTAAAAGAGCTTACTCTGTGCCAGGCACTATACTAACCGCTGGGGTAGGTACAAGATAATCAGGTTGGACACAGTCTGTGCCCCACATGGGACTCCCATTATTAATCCCCATTTGACAGATGAGGGAACTGAGGCCCAGAGAAGTGAAGTGACTTGCCCAAGTTCACACAGCAGACAAGTGGCAGAACCGGGATTGGAACCCAGATCCTTCTGACTTCAAGGCCTGTATTCAATCCACTAGGCCACGTTGGTGCCAAATGAAAAGCTCCAGGAGTATCCGGGCTTCTAATCCTGTCTCGGCCATTGCCGGCTGCAAGACCCGGGCCAGTTACCACGTCTGTAACATGGGGATTCGACCCTTTGGACTGAGAATTCCTTGGTGAAACAGTATCCGGTATTTACCTCAGTCCTTGGCACAAATCACGCACTTAAGGAAGACCCCAGGTCCTGCGAGATCTTTGCAGATACCAAAAAAAGGAATCGTCTCGCCTGTTCTGGGCCACGGGGAAGACGAACGCTTCAGGTTACAGTGGCTGGTGATCTGACCGCAGGCCTTATTTTCTCAACTCCTTGACCCAGTGTTGGTTTGAAATTCAAGTGCCAGGAGCCTCAAGCTCCCTCTCTATCTCCCTCTCCCTGACAGTGAGTGCTGTGACTCTCCTCATTCGTCAGAATGGGAAAGGCTGAGGCAGGAGTCCCCGGAGGCCTCTACAACAGCAGTCAAAAGGCCTCACTCACTCCTCTAAGGGGTTTGATTTGATTTTACCTTCCATCGTCACTCCCTTAGAGGCTGGTTTGGAAGGAATGGATGGAAATGGATCCTTGGTCATCAATCAAATGCTCAGTGGTATTTATTGAGTACTTACTACGTGCAGAGCATCGCACTAAACCCTTGGGAGAGTACGATACAGCAGAATTAGCAATCTCGTTCTCTGCCCATAATGAATTTACAGTCTAGAGGGGGAGACAGACATTAATATGAATATATAAGCAATTTATAACGTATAATATATAAAGTTATGTACATAAGTGCCATGGGGCTGGAGGCGAGGGATTTAGGTACATATCAGATGACCAAAAGTCACAGATTCAAGTACGTAGGCGATGCAGAAGGGAGAGCGAGCCAAGGAAAGGAGGGCTTAATGAGGGGAAGCTGCTTGGAAGAGATGTGACCTTAATAATGCTATGAAGGTAGAGAGAGCGGTAATTTGGAGCGTTTGATGGGGAGGGAGTTTCAGGCTAGGAGAAGGACGTGGGAAAAGGTCGACATCGAGATAGACGAGATGGGGCACAGTGAGGAAGCCAGTGCTAGAGGAGCGGAGTGTGCAGGCTGAGCTGTAGCAGGAGATCAGTGAAGTGAGGTAGGACGGATTGGGATGATTGAGGACCTTAAAGGTGATGGTGAGGAGTTTTTGTTTGTTGAGGAGGGGGGTGGGCAACCACTGGAGGTTGTTGAGGAGTGGGGAGCTATGGACCGAATGTCCCTCCTGCTAGCCCCGTGGGGCCAGGTGAAGCAGCGTGGCTCAGTGGAAAGAGCCCAGGCTTGGGAGTCAGAGGACGTGGGTGTTTAAATCCGACTCCGCCACTTGTCTGCTGTGTGACCTTGAGTAAGTCACTTCACTTCTCCGTGCCTGAGTTACCTCATCTGTAAAATGGGGATTAACACTGTGAGCCCCATGTGGCACAACCTGATGACATTGTATACAGTCAGCACTTAGAACAGTACTTGGCACATAGTAAGCGTTTAACAGATACCATCATCATTTTATTGTTGTCTACCAATTCTACTGGATTGTACTTTGCCAAGTGCTTCAGTACAGTGCTCTGCAAACAGTAAGCACATGATAAATATCACTGATTGTAAAAATTACACTTGTAGTATTTAAGCATTTACTCTGTGTCAAGCACTGTACTAAGCACTGGGGTAGATATAAGATAATCAAGTCCAACATAGGGCTCACAGTCTAAACAGGAAGGAGAACAAGTATTGAATCCCCATTTTGAGGAACGGAGAAGTTAAAAGCAGATCAAACAGACAAGGGATTAGAAACCAGATCTTTTGACTCCCGGGCCCCAGCACTTTCCACCAGGCCGTGCTGTTTCTCCCTCACTTGAAAAACCTCCAGTGATTGCCTAACCCCTTCCACATCAAGCAGGAACTCCTGACCATTGACCTTAAGGTGTTTAATCAGCTCTCCCCACCCCCCATTTAGCCTCACTCTTCTCTCACTTCAACCCAGCTCACACGCTTCACTCTTCTCACGTCAACCTGTACCTCATTCTAATTTCTCTATTCACTGGCCCTTTGTTCAAGCACTCCCTCCCTTCTGCCTGGAATTCACCCTTCACATCTGACAGACCACTTTTCTCTCCTTATCTTCAAAGCCCTTCTGAAATGACATCTCTTGCAGGAGGCCATCCCTAATGAATCTCTCATCTCCCCACCCCAATCCGCCCCCGCCGCATTGTCACTCAAGCAACACCTAAGAACTTGGGTACCCGCTCTATAAAATGCACGTGCCTATCTTTAATACTTGCTTCTTCCCTCCATCTGCAATCTATGTTGGTGTCTGTCTCCCCGACTAGAACGTAAGCTCCTTGAAGATCAGTATCACGTCTAACAATTCTATCATCTTGTTCTCTCCCAAGCACTTAGTATAATGTTCTGCAGACAGAAGCACTCAATAAGTGCCACTGATGGATTAATTGATTGTCTCCTCAGTGGTCAATTGCCCGGCGAGAAGCAGGGCAAGGCTACCGGAATGGCCACACTCACTGAGAGGGACAAGTGCTGAGGGCTGGGGACCACAAGCTAGGGGCTGGAGAGGTAGATCTCTGAAAGCCTCAAGCGGTTGGCTGGGACAGCTAAAGAGGAAGAGTGCTCTTTCTTAATCTTTCTGAGGGATGCTGCTGGGGCAGGACGTGAGAACAGGGCAGGGTGAGCGGAAGTCTTGGGTCAGCACTTCCTGCCAGCGAAGAGCTCGGCCAGACCCTGTGGTGTTGACTCCCCTTCACCCCAGGGACCTGTGGTCCTCATCTCCAGAGGCAGGTCCTGGACCCAGACCGGGGCCTTGAAGGCAGCAGTCTGACTTGTCCTGAGCCCAGCCCAGTCTTCAACCTGCCACGTATGATGCCCCTGGGGTGAGAAGCACTTTAGATTCCACTGCTCCTCTGGATGGAATCAGGATGGTCGAGAGACGGACCACCACTCACTAGAAAAGAGACCCAAAGATCCAGGACTCTCCAGCCTGGACAGGCGGTGGCCCAGAGAGGACAGGATCAGGGTATAAGGGATCAGGAAGAGGTGGAACTGGACAAATGAGAAGTTGTTGTTCCCCAAATCTCCCCCCATGAGATGAGGGGCACCCCAAGGAGTGGGAAGTGGCAGGTTCAGGCCTACCTACAGAAAACCAGTACGTCTCCCTCAGGAGGGGCCAAGTACACGGGCTCAGTTCTCTCGGGAAAATGTGCAACCAGAAACACAAACAGGAACTCAGAGAGGGATTTGGATGGAACCATGGACAAGTATTAATGCTGGGTCACTGGAAGGAGAGTCAGGGATGGAGAGAGGAGAATGAGGGGGGTTGAATCCTCTGTGCTGGGTCCCTGGAGGGAGAGTCAGGGATGGAGAGGGGATAGTGAGAGGTGTTAGATGGTCCATATTCGGTCACTGGAGGGAGTATCAGGAATGGAGAGGGAAAGGTGAGGGAGGATAAGGCATATGAGGTTAGTTGCCCAGTCATTTGGTCAGTCGATCGAATTTTTGAGCGCTTATTGTGTTCAGAGCACTGTACTAAGCATTTGGGAGAATACAATATAACAAGAAACAGACACAGAAGGGCAGCCATTATCTGGTTCCTCCCAGCACCCTGATGCTGCTGCAGAGACCAAGTCCTGGATGGATCACGGCGGGGTGGCGGGGGGAGAGCAAGGATATGTAACCGGCAGACAACTGAATGCTCTGAACCCAAAGGTGAGGAGTTTCTGTATGATTTGGAGTTGGATGGGCAACTTCTGCAGAACCTCGAGGAGTGGGGTTAATATAGACTGTGTGATGTTTTTAGAAAAATCATCTGGAAACCAGAGAGAAGTACGGGCTGGAGATGGGAGAAGCTGGAGGCAGGATATGACAAATGTTTGAACCAGTGTAGGAACAGCTTGGATGATGAGGAAGGAGCAAATTCTGGGAATGCGGGGCAAGAAGGAACAAGATTTAGAGACCGACTGAATATGTGGGTTGAAAGAGAGAGGTGAGTGGAGGATAATGCCAGGTTTGCTAGGACGTGAGGCAAGGAGGGAGGACGGCAGCAGGAAACGGAGGTCCGATAGGGAAACCAAATGGGGTAAGGTGGCCTGGGATAGCTGAAGGACGTCGATAGATCACAGTCTCTGCAGGGGAGCACGGCAGTTTTTTCATTTTGGTTTTTGTTATGATATGTGTTCATTCACTCATTCACTCAATCATATTTATTAAGTGCTTACTGTGTGCAAAGCACTGTGCTTGGGAAAGAACACTACAACAGTAAACAGTAACAATCCCGGCCCACAATGAGCTCACTGTCTGGGGGGGAGATAGACATCTATACACATTCGTTAAGCATTTACCATGTGCCAGGCACTGTCCTAAGTACTGGGGTAGTTACAAGGTAATCAGGTTGGACATAGTCCCTATTCTACATGGACCTCAGTGTCTTAATCTCCATTTTACAGATGAAGCAACCGAGGCACATAGAAGTTAAGTGACTTGCCCGAGGTCACACAGCAGACAAGTGTCAGAGCCGGGGCTAGAACCCACATCCTTCTGACTCCCAGGCCTGAACTCTATCCATTAAGCCACTCTGCAGTTTTGCAGGGAGGGAGTGTGTGGGAGAGAAGGCAGGTGAGAAGGCTGTGGCCCAAGAGTGAAATTTCAGAGTTGGTTAAGTTAGAGATTGTACAATGACTAGAGACGATGAGATCTGGATTCTGGAAGTTAGGAATGAGTGGGTAAGAGGGGAATGTTATTTTAAGTGTCTCCCGGACCTCCGTCCCATTTCTACCCAGAGCCCTGGAAGCCTGTGGCAAAACCATGAAGTCCCTATGGCCTTGGGGCAGTGGGGCCGGTGGAGCCAGGGTTGGATCTGCCCGGACCTGGGACAGGAACTGCCTTGTACATAGTGACCGCTTAACCAATGCCATTATTATTATTATTATTATTATCATTATTATTATTATCATTATTATTAAGTGTACAGTGGGTCGAGGAGCCTGACAGCATGGCATAGCGGCTAGAGCACGAGGAAGGGTGTCACAGGTCATGGGTTCTGATCGCAGTTCTTGTCTTTTGTGTGGCCTCTTGTCTTTTGTGAGGCCTTAACGCTTCACTTCTCTGAGCCTCAGTTACCTCATCTGGAAAATGGGGATTTAGACTGTGAGTGCCACGTGGGCTCCGGGTTGAGGGTTCTGGAGATGAGATCGGCAGCCTGGAAACAGCGGCGCCCTTGGAGAGGTCTGTGGCTCATCAACTAGCCCCCCGGCCTGACTCTCCTCGGCCGTGCTGCAGAGCAGCCAGAGGCACTCGGAGGCTCTGGGATGGAATTCTGACTGGCAGACAGGCAAACGATAATAATAATTATTGTTGTAATAATAATATTGGTATTTGTTAAGTGCTCACTATGTGCCAGTCAGTGCGCTGGGCAAATCAAAGCAAATCAGGTTGGACACAGCCTGGAACTCCCTTCTGCTTCATATCCGACAGACCACCACTCTCCCCACCTTATTAAAATCACATCTCTTCTATCAATCAATCGATTGATTGTATTTACTGAGTACTTACTGTGTGCAGAACACTATACTAAGCACTTGGGAAGTACAGTATAACAGAGTTGGTAGACATGTTCCTTTATTTATTGAGGGCTTACTATGTATGAAGCACTGTCCCTGTCCGCCTGGGGCTCACAATCTTAATCCCCATTTAACAGATGAGGTCACTGAGACCCAGAAAAGTAAAGTGACTTGCCCAAGGTCACAGAGCAGACATGTGGTGGAGCTGGGAGTAGAACACAGGTCCTTCTTACTCCCAGGCCCATGCTCTATCAGCTCTATCCACTGTCTCTATCTGTTGCCGACTCGTTCATTCCAAGCGCTTAGTACAGTGCTCTGCACATAGTAAGCGCTCAATAAATACTATTGAATGAATGAATGAATAAACCACACTGCTTCAACTGTACTGTCACATCTTCGTTCAGTGCTCTGCAAGGAGTACACACTCAATAAATACTTCGATTGATTGCAAAGAGGCTCCCGTTTCTAAGAGGAGGTCTCTCTCGAGTCTCTTTTTCTGTGGTTTCCTTATGTCAACTCTAAAGTCCTCCTTTGGGCGGCTGGTTCTGCCTTTTGCTCTCCAAGCAGCCCCCACACTCAACCCCCCAGGACACCCCCTGCAGCAGCAGCGGAGTGGCTGGCTCAACCCCCGTCTCTTACCCTGCCTTTCCTCCTCCCCACAGGAAGCAGACCGTCAGCACCCCGAGGCCAAGCCACGGACGCCAAGCCAACAACACCTGGAGAGGCTCATGATGTCACGAGAATCAGCATGGCGTAAGGGATAGAGCTCGGGCTTGGGAGTCAGAAGGTTATGGATTCTAATCCCAGCTCCACCTCTTGTCTGCTGTGTGACCTTGGGAAAGTCACTTCACTTCTCAGTGCCTCAGTTACCTCATCTGGAAAATGGGTTTGAGGCCGTGAGCCCCACGTGGGACAAGAGACTGTGTCCAACCCAATTTGCTTATATCCACTCCAGCACTTAGCACGGTGCCTAACACATAGTAAGCGCTTAATAAATACCAGTTGTTATTATTATCATGGGCCAGCAAGTTGGCCACATTGTTGCAGCTGCCCTGCAGGTACAGACCAGCAGAACTCCCGGCGCACGGCCACCCTAGCTGTGGGACGCCGCCCAGCAGAGTGGACCTCACCCCTTCCTGTTTCTTAATTTGGCGTCTGGCCAGCCTCTCCCTCCTCCTGGATGCCCCTAACCAGGTTCAGGACCCCTGGCTTCTCTCTGTTCCTGCTGCCTCTGACCCCTTCCAACAGCAGAAGCAAAGTAGGCTCAACCGCAGCAGGAAGCACTGTGGCCTAGCGGAAAGAGCCCAGGCCTGGAAGTTAGAGAACCTGGGTTCTAATCCCAATTCTGCCTCTTTGGTGACTTTGGCAAGTTAGTCACTGAGCACTTACTGTGTGCAGAGCACTGTCCTAAGCTCTTGGGAGAGTACAATGGAACACTATAACAGATACGTTCCCTGCCCACAGCGAGTTTACAGTTTATAGGCGGAGACAGACATTAATATAAATAAATTACTGATATGTACATAAGTGCTGTGGGAGGGGGGAGGAATAAAGGAAGCAAGTCAGGAAGCAAGCAGAGGAGAATTGAAGAAAAGGAAAAGAGGGCTTAGGGAAAGCCTCTTGGAGGAGATGTACATTCGATAAGGCTTTGAAGGTGGGGAGAGTAATTGTCAGATATGAGGAGAGAGGGCTTCCCAGGTCAGAGGCAGGATGTGGGTGAGAGGTCGGCAGAGATGAGATGAGATGAGATCAAGGTACAGTGAGAAGGTTAGCATCAAAGGAGTGAAGTGTGAGGGCTGGGTTGCAGTAGGAGAGTAGGGAGGTGAGGTAGGAGGGGGCAAAGTGACTGAATGCTTTAAAGCTGATGGTAAAGAGTTTCTGTTTCATGGTAGAGGTGGATGAGCAACCACTGAGAGTCTTGAGGAGTGGGGAAACGTGGCCTGAACGTTTCTGAGGAAAGCGATCTAAGCAGAGGAGTGAAGTGTGGACTGGAGTGGGGAGAGCCAGGAGGCAGGAAGGCCAACAAGGAGGCTGATACAGTAATCAAGGCGAGATAGTATAAGAGCTTGGATTAACACAGTAGCACTTTGGATGGAGAAGAGAGGGTGGATTTTAGCAGTTCTGTGAAGGTTTGACTAACAGGATTTAGTGACAGATTGAATATGTGTGTTGAATGATAGAGCTGAGTCAAGGATAATGTCAAGGTTATGGCCCTCTGAGACAAGAAAGGTGACGGTGCAGTCTACAGTGATGGGAAAGCCATGGGAAGGACAGGGTTTGGGCGGGAAGATAAGGAGTTCTGTTTTAAATATGTTAAGTTTGAGGAGACGGCAGAACATCCATGTAGAGATGTCACTTCACTTCTCTGTGCTTTAGTTTCCTCAACTGAAAAAGGGCGATTCGGTCCCGGGTCTCCCTCCTATTTAGTCCGTGAGCCCCGTGTGGGACAGAGACAATTTCCGAAACTGATTAACCTGTATCTACTCCAGTGCTTAGAATGGTGCTTGACACCAAGTAAGTGCTTAACAGATACAATTAAAAATACACTGACTGTGTGTTTTTAGCTGTGCCAGCCGGAGAAATATGTAGCTTGAAGGTTGAGAGTGAACAGTACATCAGACTTAACTGGCAGCCTTGACTGGAGGCCTGATTAGCCTGGACTGAGAGCCCAGACAACCAGGACAGCCTTGACCATTAGCCTGGGCAACCTCGATTATCAGTCTGAACAGCTAGGACTGACAACCTGAACAACCAGGACAGCCTTAACTGACAGAATGGGCTGACCTGACAGATAGCACTGACGGACGACCTTGCTGATAGCCTGGGCAGACTTGATTGACAGCTCTGACAGCCAGGAGTGATAGCCTGGACAGCCAGGATCACCTTGACTGACACCCTGGGCAACCTTGACTGACAGTCTGGGTAGCCTTGGTGGACAGGCAGGGCTGCCTTCACAAACAACCTAGATATCCTTGTTGACGTCTCTCATTCAACCCACATATTCAATCCGTCACTAACTCCCGTCAGTTCAACCTTCAAAACATTGCTTAAATTCACCCTTAATGAGGTAATGGATTACCACATTAATCCAAACACTTATATCCTATCTCTCCTAGATTACTCTATCAGTTTCCTTACTGAATCTTCCTGCCTCCTGTCTCTCCCCACTCCAGTCCATACTTCACTCTGCTGCCTGATCATTTTTCTATAAAAATGTTCAGTCCATGTTCCCTGACTCCTCAAGAACCTCCAGTGGCTTCCCATCCTGCTCTGCATCAAACAAAAACTCCTTACTTTCAGCTTTAAGAAGGTCAATCACCTTCCCCCTGACCATCTTACCTCGCTGCTCTCCTACTACAACTTTGCTCCTCTAATGCCAACCCTCAAATGCCAAACCTCGGCCCCACTGTACCTAGGTCTTCTCTATCTCACCACCGACCTCTTGCCCTTGTCCCTCCTCTGTCCTGGAATGTCTTCCCTCTTCTTATCCAAGTCCTCCCCGCTTTCAAAGCCTTACCGAAGGCACATCTCCTCCAAGAGACCTTCTCTGGCTAAACCCTCCTTCCTCTTCTCCCACTCCCTTCCGCATCTATCTACCAACTCTATTTTCTTGTTATATTGTACTCTTCCAGGTGCTTAGTACAGTGCTCTGCACATGGTAGGCATTCAATAAATACAATTGATTGATTGATTGATTGATTGACTGATATCCTGGCCAGCCAGGACAGCTATGACTGACAATCTGGTCAGCCTATCAGTGAAGCAGTGGTGTTTGGAGAACAATAGTTTGCTTGGCGTTCTTTTATCTCAGGCTGGGAGATGATTGGGAGAGGGGGTGGGGGAAGAAATAAGGAGAGGGAGGGGCAGGAGGAGGTAGAGGAAGGGGAACAGGAGGAGCAGAAGGAGGAAGAGAAGGGGGAACAGGAGGAGGGACAGGAGGGGAAGAAGGAATTGGAGATGGAGGAGGAGGAAGAGAAACAGGAGCATAAGAAGGAAGAGAATAGGGAAGAAGAGGAGGAATAGCAGGAGGAAGAGGGGCTGGAGGTTAAGGAGAAGGAAGAAGAGGAAGAGAACAAGGAGGTGGAGGAGGAGAGTGAAGGAGGAAAAAGAAGAGGAGGAAGAGAAAGAGGGAGCAGAAGGGGAAGGAACTAGGGTCTTAATGGAGACCGATGGCAGAAATAGGAGAGGAAAGGTGGAAGCTGCTGGGGTTGGGGAAGAGCTCAAGGTGTCTGACAGGAGGGAGGGGCAGAGAGAGAGGGTCAGAGGGAAGGAGGGAGGGAGGAAAGCAGGGAGGGAGAAGAGTTGATGCGATGTGATGTGATGGCGGGGGGTGGGGAGGAGAGCTGAAATGAAAGAGGAGGGGGAAGAAAAGCAGATGGGTGGGAGGGAGGAGAACTAAAGGGAGGGAGAAATGGGACAATGGGCAGAGATGAAGGAAAGGAGAATTGCAAACTCACTTTGTCTGTGGTCTTGGAGTCCTATTTTAGGCTCTCCATCAACCATCTGCTGTCTTCTTCTTGTCACAGTGATGGATAATTTTACCCACAGAATAAAATACATTTCCTCTCTCTGCCTCAGGGCACTTTGGCTGAAGAGCCGACCCTCTCCCATCCCACACCCCTGCCCTCCTCCACCCCACCTGCCTGTTTCCCCTGCTTCCATCTCTGGAGGAGGGTGGGAGTGGAGGTCCAGTCAGAGACTGATTCCAAGGGAGCCAAGCCAAGCCCCCACCCCTTCCCACCCCGCCTCTCTACCTTAGTCCAGGAGGATTTCCAAGCCCTTGCTGCAGGCCAGAGACAGGGGAATGGAATTCTTGGTCATCCAGTTCCCTCAGAGAGTCCCTGCCCCTCCCCTGGGGGCCGAGGCCAAAGGGGGACAAGCCCCCCATCTCACCCAAGGCTGAGGGCCTGCAGCAGAGGCAGGCTCCTGGTGAGAGAGAACTTCTTCCTTGATGCTTGGATGGGTTTTCCAGGGGCCTCCAAGGAGCTGGGAAACCACTTTGTGCCACCCGCTACCAACCAATCAATCAATTCATGATACTTATTAAATGTTTACTGTGTACTGACCCAACCGGTGAATACAGTACAATAAAGTTGGGAGATATGATCTCTGCCCTCAAGGTGCCTAGAGTTTAGTTTCCAATCCAACTCCCTCTGAGAATGTTGCTCTGCAGCCTGTACTTGAACCCTGCTCCCAACCCCTGTCCCTTACCCCTACCCCCAGCCCTGCCCCCAATCACTGATCCCAACCCCTAATAATAATAGCTGTGTTTGTTAAGCGCTTTCTATGTGTCACGTATTGTACTAACGCTGGGCCGGATACGAGCAAATCACACTGGACACAATCCCTGTCCCACGTAAGGCTCACAGACTCAATCCCCTTCTTACAGATGAGGTAACTGAGGCACAAAGAAGTGAAGCGACTTGCCCAAGTCACCCATGTCACACAGCGGACATGCGGCAGAGCCGGGGTTAGAACACATGACCTTCTGACTTCCAGGCCCATGCTCTATCCACTACACCATGCTGCTTCAGCTGTGGGCTGGAGTGGGCAACATCCAAACATGAACAGTGGGTAGAGTGGGCTGTGGGTGCAGAGGGTAGAGAAGTGGAGTGGACAGTGTGGTGGAGTTGGCAGTGGACTAGGCTGAGCAATAAGGTGGAGTGGACAAGGTACTGGAGTAGACAGTGGGGTGGACTGGGTTGTGAGCTGGGTCAGACTGTGAGGTGGAGTTGTCAGTGGGCTGGGGCAGACAGTGGGGTGGGTTGGGAGTGAACTGGGGAAGAAAGTGAAGTGGAGTGGGCAGTGGGCTGGAACAGGCAGTGAGGTGGAGTTGGCGGTGAGGTGGGGGAGACAGTAGGGTGGAGTGGGCAAGTGGGCTAAAAAGGGCAGTGGAACAGACCCCTGGCCCCAATCTCCAGCTCTATTTTGGGTTTTCAGCCTTTAGGGTGGGCTTCGACCTAGGCCCAGGTAATCCTGACCATGCAGGGCCCGGGAGCAAGTGGGCAGGGGCAGGGTGGGAAGTTAACTCCCACTACCTGCCTCAGTCATATTGGCCTTTTGGAACGGCTCCCCCGCCCTCTCGCCCGCCCGCCCAGGGGAGACTGCACAGTCAGAGGCTGGAGGAAGTGACAAACTGCCGCTCTCTGTCCCCAACCCTGCGGCCACCTTGCTCAAGAGCGACCGTTGTGTTTGCACCAGCCGCCCCGGGGTGCGTGTGTGGTAATGGCCGGCCGTTTCTCCAGCACCGGGGCCGGAGGCTTCCTCTGGTCTCGCCACTCTCCTCCCCTCCCCTCGCCAGACCGGATGATGGACCCTTCCCCGACACCCGAGCGAAGAACCAGGGCCTCTGGAGTGGCGGCTCTGGTCAGGGATTTAGACCACCTGGTCCCCTGCGGGACTGATGTTGCCACTGCCCAAAGGACAAGCCATCTGAGGCGGCCAGACTGGCCTCCCCTGACCGGACCATCCAGGACTCTAACACTCCAATCAATTAATCAATCATTGGTACTGACTGAGTGAATACTCTGCACAGATAAACAGGTGAGAGGGTAAAACGTGATAAAGTAGGCACGATCCTTGCCCTTGAGGAGTTTACAATCTCTTCAGCCCTGGATGGGTTCAGGCCTGGGATTCACACAACCCGGGTTTCAATCCCAGCTCCACCACTGGTCTGCTGCGTGAGCTTGGGCAATTCACTCAACTTCTCCGTGCCTCAGTTACCTCATCTGTAAAAATGGGGATTAAAAAATGTGAGCCCCACGTGGGACAATCTGATTACCCTGTATCTACCCTAGCGCTTAGAAAAGTGTTCTGTACATAGTAAGCGCTTGACAAACAAAAAGATACCATAATGTCTTGAGCTCCATCCAGGCTAGGGACATGGAGCGCTCTCTGCCTTCAAAACCTTACTGAAGGCACGTCTCCTCCAAGAAGCCTTCCCTGACTAAGTTCTATTTTCCTCTTCTCCCACTCCCTTCTGCGTAGCCCTGACTTGCTTTCTTTACTCCTCCCCTTGCCCAGCCCCACAGCACTTATGTACATATCTGTAGTTTGTTTATATTTATGCCTGACTCCCCTTCTAGACTGTAAACTCGTTGTGGGCAGGAAGTATGTCTGTTATATTATTCAGTTGTACTCTCCCAAGTGCTTAGTACGGTGATCTGCACACTGTAAATGCTCAATAAATAATAATAATAATGTTGGTATTTGTTAAGCGCTTACTATGTGCAGAGCACTGTTCTAAGTGCTGGGGTAGATACAGGGTAAGCAGGTTGTCCCATATGAGGCTCACAGTCTTCATCCCCATTTTACAGATGAGGTAACTGAGGGACAGAGAAGTTAAGTGACTTGCCCACAGTCACAGAGCTGACAAGTGGCAGAGCCGGAATTCGAACCCATGACTTCTGACTCCCAAGCCCGGGCTCTTTCCACTGAGCCACGCTGCTTCTCTAATACAATTGACTGCTCGACCAAACCTGTCCCCTCGGAAACTTTCAGTCGTCCCTCCCAGGTCTTCAAATACCAGTTGAATTTGGGCCACGTGAGGGCTGGCCCCAGCTGGCTCAACTGGGCGATTGATATTTTGACCTAAAGCCTTAGTAAGAAAGATGTCCAAAGTCCGGCCCAAAGCCAAAGAACGTTTGTTTCCAGGACCTGCAAAGCCCCCCCCAAAAACCGGGCCAGCAGAGAGGATGGAGATCTAGGCTGAGGGCCCCCTCCCCGGCCCCGCCCATCTCATCTGCCCAGAGGGGCAGACCAGGCTTGTGGTCAGAACAGCTCCCGTCCCTGGTCTGTTTATCTGCCGGCCCAGCCGTCCAGCTATCTGCCCCATCTCGCACCACATGAGGTGGGGCCGACGTCGGTGTCTTGAAGCCGCCCCAGTGCCCCTCACTTCTCCCAAGACAGGCTGGGCCCTGGATCCCAGGTCTCTGCTCTCTGGACTGACTCATGAGGTCAGTGCGCTCCTCCCCTGGCCTGCCCGCTGGGTGTCTTCCAAATCCAGCCACGTCCATCCAATCAAGCCTGGTCTTCAAGGGTGCCCATGGCTCACGTGGCTATGGGACTCCAGCAAGTGAAGATGGCAGTGTTTCAGGCTCCCGGGCATGGGGACTGACACTTTGGGGAGATGGCATGGGGGGGGGGGGGCGGCGGCCAGGCACAGGGTGATGGAATGGACACTGGCACGGGGGTGGGCGCTGGGGTTGGTACGAGGGCTGTTATACTGGGGGATGGTGAGTCCAGATGGGGCTGGACTATCCAGTTAAGAGACTGCCCAGGAAGCAGCATGGCTTAATGATTACAGCACGGGCCTGGGAGTCAGACGGTCATGGGTTCTAATCCCAGCACTGCCACATGTCTACTGTGTGACCTTGGGCAAGTCATTTCACTTCTCTGGGCCTCAGTTACCTCATCTGTAAAATGGGGATCAAGAATGTGATGATTCATCCAGTTCCCCAATGGGCAGTCCCCACTGACCTGCCCCTGCCTGGTTCTGACATGGCACTGGGCACCTTTATGAGCACTGTGTTTATCTTCAGCGCTCGGCGGCCCTGCGGCCCAGCTCCTGCCTCTGAGTGGCAGAGTTCACTTGAGTTTTGTAATAATCGTGGTGCTCACTCAGCACTTAATATATGTCGAGCACTGTGCTAAGCACTGGGGAAGATAATCAGATCAGACCCAGTCCCTCCCCGACTTGAAACTCAAAATCTAAGGAGGAAAGAGAACAAGTATTTAGCCTCCATTTTACAGATGAGGAAAACGAGGCCTAGAGAGGTGAAATATCTTGCCTTAGATCACACAGCAGACAAGTGGTAGAGCTGAAATTCGAAACTAGGTCCGCTGACTCCCTGGCTCATGATCTCTCCACAAAGCCACACTGCTTCTTGGGGGATAGAGGGGGCCTGGGAGAGGCTCTGGAGGAAATGGAAGGTTCAGAGGTGGCCACCAGCAAAAATGTCTAGGATTCCACAAAATTGGCATTCTTCCACATTCTCCCACATTTCATGAGAGAGCGGAGTCAAGGATAACATCAAGGTTCGGGTTTGTGAGATGGAAAGGATGGTGGTGCCATCTACAGTGATGCGAAAGACCGAGAGAGCATAGGGTTTGGGTGGGAAGTTAAGGAGCTCTGTTTTGGATATATTAAGGTTAAGGCCACGGAAGGACATCCAAGTAGAGATGCCTTGAAGGCAGGAGGGGACGTGAGCCTCGAGAGAAAGAGAGAGATGAGGGGAGGAGATGTAGATTTGGGTATCATCTGCATTGAGATGGCAGTTGAAGCCATGGGAGTGAGTGAGTTCTCCAAGGGAATGAGTGTAGATAGAGAATAGAAGGGGACTGATAACTACACCTTGAGGGACCCCCACAGTTATGGGTGGGGGAAGAGGCGGGGGTTGCCCACGAAGGAGACTGAGAATGAATTGCCAGAGAGATGAGGAGAACCGGGTGAAGACTAAGTCAGTTTAGCCAAGGTTGGAGAATGTATCCGGAGAAAGCAGGTGGTCGACAGTGTCAAAGGTAGCTGAGAGGTCAAGGAGGATTAGGATGGAATAGGAGCCGTTGGGTTTGGCAAGAAGGAGATCATTGGTGACCACTGAGAGCGGAGTGAATCGCCCCATCTCCTTCCTACCTTTCCTCTCCAAACTCCTTGAGCGAGTCGTCTACATCCGCTGTCTCAAATTCCTTTCCCCCAGTTCTCTCTTGGACCCCCTCCAATCTGGCTTCCATTCCCTTCATTCCACTGACCCCTGGCCTACATCCTACCTCTGGCCTGGAATGCCCTCCTTCCTCAAATCTGCCAGATAATTACTCTGCCCCACTTCAAAGCCTTACTGAAGGCCTTCTCAGACTAAGCCCCATTTTTCCTCAACTCCCAGTCCTTTCTGCATCACCCTGACTTTCTCCCATTGCTCTTCCCCCCTCCCAGCCCCACAGCACTAATGCATATATCCGTAATTTTATTTATTTATATTAATATCTGTTTACTTGTATTGCTATCTATCTCCCTCCCCTCTAGACTGGGAGCTCACTGTGGGCAGGGATTGTCTCTCTTCATTAATGTACTTTCCCAAGTGCTTAGTAAAATGCTCTGCACACGGGAAGCGCTCACTAATTACGATTGAATGAATCATGTTAGGCTGCATGTCCGAGGTTCATTCGTGATGTCCTGGGACTCTCCTTGTCCAGCATTCCTGCTGGACCCTCAGTGATAATAATAATAATAATAATGTTGGTATTTGTTAAGCGCTTACTGTGGGCAGAGTACTGTTCTAAGCGCTGGGGTAGATACAGGGTAATCAGGTTGGCCCACATGAGGCTCACAGTTAATCCCCATTTTACAGATGAGGTAACTGAGGCCCAGAGAAGTGAAGTGACTTGCCCACAGTCACCCAGCTGACAGGTGGCAGAGCTGGGGTTCGAACCCATGACCTCTGACTCCCAAGCCCGGGCTCTTTCCACTGAGCCACGCTGCATCTCCAGCAATCACCCCGCCAGAGCCCCCCTGGTCAGCCCCCAGCTCCATCATTGTCTCTCAGTCAGTCAGTCCCCCTAGCCCACCAGGGCTCCCTGGTCAGTTCCCAACTCCACCAGGGTCCCCGATCAGTGTTCTCGTCTCACCAAAGTACCCTGGTCAAGCCCTCCCATCCCCAGAGGGCCCCTGGTCAGCCCCTCCATGACACCAAGGCCCCCAGCTCAGCCCCTCCACCCCACCAGGGCTCCCCGCTCAGCCCTCCAGCACCATTAGGGCCCCCCAGACAGCCCATCCACCCCACCAGGGCCCCCTCTCTCCCTGCCACGATCCCCTGATCAGCCTCCCCGCACCCTACCGGGGCCCCATCAGTCAGCCCCCACAATTCCCTACCCCATAGGAATCAAGGGGCACTGTGACTTGGACAGGTGCTGACAGGGGTCCCGGGTTCTGCTTCCTGGGCAGGTGGAGCCCCTGAGGTTGGGGGGTGGGCTGTGGCATTTGACCCAATTATTCTGTCCCTCAGATCTTGCCGGCAGGCGGTACTCTCTCCAGCAGTCAGGGCAGGAGGGAGAGGGAGAAGGAAGAGAAGGAAAAGGAGGAGAAAAAAGAGGGTAAGGCAGAGGAGGAGGAGAAGGGAGGCAGGAGGAAGAGGAGGAGGAAGAGGAGGAGGAAGAGTCGGGCTCATCAGAGACTTTCTTGTTCTGAACAGGGTCCTAAGGAGGCCCCCGATGGCATTCCAAGTCAGAGTTGACATCACAGGGGTTAACGTCCAGCTTTATGTAGTGATTTCATTTTATGTCATTTTATGGAAGCAGGCCTTGAGAGAAGCCACGATGGAGGGAAGCCATGGTGGAGAGAGGCTGGGAGCAGGAAAAAGAACTCCCGGATGCGTAGGTCCATCCAGTTCCCCACTACTCCACATTGGGCAGAGGATCGCCAGTTGAAAACCAGACTTCGGGTGGGAACCCAGACCAGTGCCCACCCTCCATGACGCCAACCCTGGGTTCCAAGAGCCGTTGTTCTCTGCAGGGGAGAGAGGCAGGGAGAGGAGACCTAAGCTCCCTGATCCAGGCCCGGGAGCCCTGGGCTTTGCCCAAGAGGAGGGGATAAAGAGATGATGACCAGAAGAGGATAACCCCAGGGGAACACAGGAGGGGAGAGTACGAACCACGCCGGGCGGTTATGGGAGCAGAGGGACCACAGAGGGGCAGCGTCATATTTCCACAGGTCATCTACGCTGGGTTGGGGGCTGAGGCAGCAGGGCCCATTTCCAACACGTAAAAACAAAGTCAGCAATCACTTCAAGTTACAGCGGCACGACCTAGAGGAAAGAGCATGGGCCTGGGTTCTAATACTGCTTCTGTCACTTACCAATCAAGTGATCATATTTATTGAGCACTTACTACGTGCAGAGCACTGTACTAAGCGCCTGGGAGAGTGCAATATAACAGAGTTGGTTTCCTGCCCACAAGAAGCTTACAGCCTAGATGGCAAAACAGACACTGATATAAATAAATACATTCACAGATACATTCACACAGGCTAGGAATGGGGTGAAAAGAGGGCACAAATCGAAGTGCAAAGAAGTGGGAGAAGAGGAATTGAGGGCCCAGTCGGGGAAAGCTTCCTGGAGGAGATGTGTTGGGAGTCCTTAGGGAAAGCTCCTAGCAGAAGAGCGGGGATCAGGGACAGGGCTCGGGGATGGGGCCGATCCTTCTATTTTTGGCCCACTCATATCACCTTCACCTACTCCTCTCCGTAAAGCCGTTACCGGAGACATTCAATTTTACCCCAGATGACACGAAGACTACCCAGTTCTCATACAGAAATAGCAACACCCACTCCCTTAGAGAACTCATTCACTCCCATGGCTTCAGCTACAACCTCTATGCAGATGATACCAAATCTATATCTCCAGCCCTGATCTCTCTCCCTCTCCGCAATGTCACATTTCCTCCTGCCTTCAAGACGTCTTCTACTTGGATGTCCTCCCGTCACCTCAAACCTAATATGTCTAAAACAGAACTTCTTATCTTCCCTTCCAGACCCTGTCCTCCCCCTCAGTTTCCCATCACCGTAGACAACACCACCATCCTTCCTGTCTCAGGAGCCCCCTAACCTTGGCATTATCCTTGACTCCTCTCTCTCATCCAACCCGCACATTCAATCCATCGCTAAATCCTGTCGGTTCAACCGTCACGACATCGCGAAAACCTGCCCTTTCCTCTCCATCCGAACGGCCACAACATTAATCCAAGCACTTATCCTACCCCAGCTTGATCACTAAATCAGACTTCTTGCTGACCTTCCCATCTCCTGTCTCTCCCCACTCCAGTCCACACTTCACTCTGCGGTATGGATCATTTTTCTACAGAAATGTTCAGGACACGTTTCTCCACTCCTCAAGAAACTCCAGTGGTTGCCCATCCACCTCCACATCAAACAGAAACTCCTCACCATTGGTTTTAAAGCACTTCACCACCTTGCCCCCACCTAGTTCACCTCTCTGCTCTCCTACTACAACCCAGTCCACCCACTTTGCTCCTCTCACGCTAATCTTCTCACTGTTCCTCAATCTCATCTATCTCAGTGCCGACCTTTCGCCCACATCCTGCCTCTGGCCTGGAACTCCCTCCCTCCTCATGGCCGACAGACCATCACTCTCCTCTGTTTCAATGTCCTATTGAAGGCACATCTCCTCCAAGAGGCCTTCCCTGACTAAACCCTCCTTTTCTCTTCTTCCCCTCCCTTCTCTGTGGCCCTGACTTGTCTTCTTTATTCATCCCCCTACCCAGCCCCACAGCACTCATGTACATATCAGTAATTTATTTATTTATATCAATGTCTGTCTCCCCCTCTACACTGTAAGATCATAGTGGGCATGGAATGTTCTGCACACTGTAAGTGCTCCATAAATATGATTGCCTGACTGACAAGTACTAATCCATCAATCTACTTAGTAGATTAGTAGATATCTATTAAGCCCCTATAGTGTGCCCTGCCTAAATTGTTTAGAAAGTACAATTGAATTAGTAGACATGAGCCCTATGTTCAAGGAGTATAAAATCTAGCCACTGAGACAAACAGTGAAATAAATTTCAGAAAGAGGGAAGACTAAAAAGATATTTATTGATATATAGGTAGATTGATAGATACAGACTGTGAACCCCATGTGGGACGGGACTCCGTGTGACCTGATGAACTTGTATCTACCCCAGTGCTTAAAACAATACTTGACACATAGTAAGTGCTTAACCAATACAATAAAAATAATGTAGATTATAAAAATCTGTACTATGATTACTATGGGGCTACAGGTGAATGCCTGCATGGTAAAGGGGCAGTGGGGGGTGAGGGGGTATATTAAGTATAGGAGGAAGTTAGAAATTAATCAGGGAAGGTCATCTGGAGGAGATGTGATTTCCAAAAGGTTTTAAAGATAGGGAGAGCAATGGCAGGCTGGATGTGAAAGGGGAGGGATTTCCAGGCACGAAGGAGGGTGCGAGAAAGGAGAGGCAAGACCGCCACAGAGAAGAGGTTGAGTTGAGAGGAATGAAAAATCTGAGCTGGGATGTAGTGGGAGAAGAAAGTAGATAAATAGGAGGGTAAGGGCTGATCAAAGCCTTCCAGAACGATGGTGAGGCGTTTCTGTTTGATGCCGGGATGGATGGGCAACCACAGGAGGTTTGTGAAGACTGGAGAGTCATGGACTGAACTTTCTTCAGAAAAATGATCCAGGCAGTAAAATGAAATATGAAACACGAGAAGAAAGGGGCTGGAGAAAGGGAGGAGAGCGAAGAGGCCGATACAGTCTTCAGACCTGGAGATGACAGGCTCCTGGACCACTGTGAGGGCAGCTTGGATGGAGAGGAAGGGGTGGATTCTGGCAATTATCTAGAGGAAAAGCCCACAGGATGTGGTGACTGACTCAATGTGAGCACTGAAAAAGAGTGTGGAGTCAAGGATAATGTCAAGGTTGTGGGCTAGAGTGCTGGTTAGGGTGGAGGTGGTGTCAACTGCCATAGGGAAAATAGGTCATAATAATAATGTTGGTATTTGTTAAGCGCTTATTATGTGCAGAGCACTGTTCTAAGCGCTGGGGTAGACACAAGGGAATCAGGTTGTCCCACGTGGGGCTCACAGTCTTCATCTCCATTTTACAGATGAGATAACTGAGGCACAGAGAAGTTAAGTGACTTGCCCACAGTCACACAGCTGATTAGTGGCACAGCTGGGATTCGAACCTATGACCTCTGACTCCAAAGCCCGGGCTCCTTCCACTGAGCCACGGTGGAGGGTGGGATTGGGAAGGAAAATGAGTGTTTCAGTTTTGTATTGAAGGACTGTGAAGACTGAAAGGCTGAAAGATTAAGACTGTGAGCCCCATAGGGGACAAGGACTGTCCAACCTGATTAACTTGTAATAATGATAATTGTGGCATTTGTTAAGCACTTATTATGTGCCAAGCGCTGTTCTAAGTGCTAGGGTAAATACAAGGTAATCAGGTTAGGCACAGTCCATGTCCTTAATGGGGCTCACATTCTTGATGCCCATTTTACTGATGAGGTAACTGAGGCATAGAGAAGTTAAGTGACTGGTCCAAGGTCACACCGCAGACATGTGGCAGATCCGGGATTATCTACCCCAGCACTTAGAACAATGCTTGACACCTAGTAAGCACTTAGCAAATGCATCATTATTATTATTATTAGACGTGTTGAATAAGACCAGAGGCGCAAATGGATGATTCATGCTGGATACCAAGAGGAGCCGTGTACTACCTTGGTGGCTTCCCGGATGGTCGGTCCAGCGCCAGGGAGGGAGCAAGTCAAAGGCCTCTGGTCAGGCTGGGCCATCAGGCTGCCAGCTGCTCGGGATCAGGGCCTGGTCAGGGCCAAATTCGTCCTGTGCGGGGGAGAGAAATGGGGTGAAGGGATGGGCCGGGGTCTGAGGGCAGCTTCCTCCTGGAGGGATAGAATCCCTAGGACCAAGGGCCAGGTCCAGAGGTAAGGCCAGATTCCTACTGGATGGGGAGAGGGATGGGGTTCAGGGGCCAGGGTGGGACAGGGCACATTCTTCCTATACGGGGAGAGGGGCAGGCCCAGGGGCAAATGAGGGGCCCTGAGTCAGAGCCAGATTCTTCCCGGAGGGAAGAGAGTAGGGGCAGATTCTTCCTGGAGGAGGAGAGGAATGGGATGGGGGCCCAGGCTCAGGGAGATTGAGACAGGCAGGGAGGGCTTCTCTTTGTCCATCTCTGAACAAGGCCCTCATCCCCTCCTTACCCGCTGGCCTGCCCCCGCACAAGTCCTGCTCCAGTGGTCGTAGGAGCAGGCTGGCCCCGACCCCTGATCATTTTTCTACAAAAATATTCAGGCCATGTTTCTCCACTCCTCCAAAACCTCCAGTGGTCACCTATCCACCTCCACATCAAGCAAAAATTCCTCACTTTACCCCCTCCTACTTCCCCTCACTACTCTCCTATGACAACTCAGCCCGCACACTTCGCTCCTCTAATGCTAACCTCACTGTACCTCAATCTCATTTATCTTGCCACCGACCCCTCACCCAAGTCCTCCCTCTGGCCTGGAACACTCTTCCTCCTCAAATCGTCGGGACAATTACTTTCCCTGCCTTCAAAGCCCTATTGAAGGCACATCTCCTCCAAGAGCTCTTCCTTGACTAAGCTCCCCTTTCCTTTTCTCTCACGCCTGCTTTGCCCTGACTTCCTCTCTTTACTCATCCCCCCTCCCGGCCCAAAGCACGTATATCGATCCCTTCCAACCCTGTATCTTCTCATCTTCTAAAAGCACTCAGGCCCAGTGTGATGGTTCCTTCCCACTGTGTTCAAACACACCCAAGTCTCTTCCCCCTGACAAAACACCCCTTCTTTGTATTAATATGTTTCCCCCTCCAGACTGTAAGCTCGTTGTGGGTAGGGAATGTGTCCGTTTATAGTTGTACTTCCCCAAGCACTTAGTACAGTGCTCTGCGCGTAGTAAGCGCTCAATAAATTAGATTGAATTGAACCGAGATGGGTGCCAGGCTCCCGGAACTTCCCTCTGGTGTTTTTGGCCGGCAGCAGCCGGACACCGGGGGGAGGGAGCTCGCAGACAGGGGACCTGTAGGTAGGGACAGACAGGAAGGAGACAGAAGGAAAAGGGCAGGGAGGGGCCATATCTAAAGTGAGGAGGATGGAGGGGATGAGGGAGAAGTTACCATGGAGCAGTGTGGTCTAATGGAGAGAGCACGGGCCTGGAAGTCAGAAGGACCTGCCATTCTGCTGCATGAACCTGGGCAAATCAATTCACTTTTCTGGGCCCCAGTTATCTCATCTGTAATATGGGGATTAGGACTGTGAGCCTCATGTGGGACACGGACTGTATCCAATCTGATTTGCTTAAGTACAGTGCAAATACCATCCAAAAAAACCCCCAAACCAACCTGCTGTCAGGCCTGAGTCCCCCAGTCTGACCCCCAAAAGAAAGGAGAAATCCCACTGCACCCCCCATGTGCTGGTGACCTCGGGAGGGTGAGCTGCCCTTTCTGTTCCTCCCCCTGGAAAAGCGTCCGTCCACACCAGGAGTCTTTCGGTGACGGTTCTAAGTCGTCCATCCCCTCGGGGTCCTTCTCCCCACCCCAGGGTCCGGGAATCTGCCTCTGCTGAGCCTCAACACCAGCCGAGGTCAGACAAGGTGGAATCAGAGTTGCTGTTCTTTTGTATGTTGGGGTGTGGGATCCCCACGGGACCGGCCAGTTCAGTCCCCCAGCACCACCTCTCCCAGGCTCCCCAAGAAAAGGCATAAGAGGCAGTGTTCCCTGATGGAAAGAGCAAGGAGCTAGGAATCAGGATTCCTGGGTTTTGGGCCCAATTCTAGTCCCCCCTGCTGTATGACATCATAATAATAATGTTGGTATTTGTTAAGTTCTTACTATGTGCGGAGCACTGTTCTAAGCAATGGGGGAGATACAGGGTAATCAAGTTGTTCCACGTGAGGCTCACAGTCTTCATCCCCTTTTTACAGATGAGGGAACTGAGGCCCAGAGAAGTTAAGTGATTTGCCCACAGTCACACAGCTGACAAGTGGCAGAGCTGGCATACGAACCCGTGACCTATGACTCCCAAGCCCGGGCTCGTTTCACTGAGCCACGCTGCTTCTCTAACTTCTCTGTGCCTCAGTTTCCTCATCTGCTGTTTCCCTCCCTCTTAGATTAGGGGTCCACTGTGGAAAAGGGACCGTATCCGATCTGCTTATCTTACATCTACCCCTGCACTTAGCTCCAGTGTGGCCTAGTGGAGAGGCCTGGGAGTCAGAAGGACTTGAGTTCTAATCCCAGTTCCGCCACGTGTCTGCTGTGTGACCTTGGGCGCATCACTTAACTTCTCTGTAAAATGGAGATTAAGACCGTGAGGCCCGTGTGGAACGGGGACTGTGTCCAACTTGATTATCTTGTATCTACCCCAATGCTTTGTATAGTGGCTGGTATATAGTAAGCCCTTAAAAAAAGGCTCCTGGCCACTCCCTCACCCAGCCCCCCTAGCCACGGCCTTGAGCTGCAGCCCCCTAAAGCCCCGGAGTTAATCTGGCCCAGTTTCTGGGGGCCATGGATCTAGAATAAGTGGAGTTGGCCCTCAGGAGATCCCTGTACCTTTCCCCCGGCCCCTCCGGACCACGCTCCAGAGCCGAGCTATCCACAGAAAGACTGCCTTGAGAATCCTTTCTCCGTCTCGTCAGATGAACTGACCACCCACTGCAACCGGACCTCTGGTCACAACTGCCTCGGCCTCCAACGTAGCAGAACCCCGGACTTCAGGATGAGATCATAATTACGGTCCTGTTAAGCGCTCACTAAGTGCCAAGCACTGTTCTAAGCACCGAATCCTCCCCATTTTACCCCCCTCAAACAGCACTGATAGAAGGGGTCCGTTGGCTGCGTGTGCCATCGGTGTGGTGTTCGGATCCAGCCGCGCGAGAACTGGGGGAGTGTCTTAGCGCTTACTCTCTGCCAAGCACTCTGCTAAGTGCTGGGGAGGTGCAAGAACTTTTCGGAAAAACAGAGGGCTCGGATCCTCTTCTTTCGACTGACTCCCTCTTCTGTCCAAATGTCAAACTGGACCTGCGCACCGTCTTGACGTGCCCTCGTCGACATCAGCATTCTACAAAAGTTTGGCTGCAAGTAGCAGAACTTTTCCATTTTTTTCCTTTTTAATGGTATTTCTTAAGCATTTACAACGTGCCAAGCACTGTACTAAGCACTTCAGCGTGGCTTAGTGGAAAGAGCACGGGCTTGGAAGTCAGAGGTTGTGGGTTCGAATTCCCGCTCCTTTCACTTGTCTGCCATGTGACCTGGGGCAAGTTACTTCCTTCCCTGTGCCTCATTTACCTCATCTGTAAAAATGGGGATTTAAAAATGTGAGCCCCACGTGGGACAATCTGATGACCCTGTATCTACCCCAGCGCTTAGAACAGTTCTTAGCACATAGTAAGCGCTTAACAAATACCATAATTACTATTATTATAACTACAAACTAATCAGGTTGGACACAGTCCGTGTCCCACGTGGGGCTCGAAGTCTTAATCCCCATTTTACTGATGAGGAAAATGAGGCCCCGAGAAGGGAACTGACGTGTCCAAGGTCACACAGCAGACAAGAGGCAGAGTCAGGATTAGAACGCAGGTCCCCTGACTCCCAGGCTCCATCCATTACGCTGAGCTGCTCCTCTACCCATCATCGACGGATCCTCCTGGGTAGAGATGGGGCTGAAGTGGGGCTTTGGGCTTTTCCCGATCGACAGTCAGCCTGGAGCCTTGAGGAGTGATGGTATTTGTTAAGCGCTGACTCTGTGCGAAGCACTGTTCCAAGCGCACTCCCCTTCCCCCATCTTCAAAGCCCTCCTTTCCTCTTCTCCCACCCCCTTCTGTGTCACCCTGACTCGCTCCCTTGATTCATCCCCCCTCCCAGCCCCACCCCACTTACAGGCAGACAGAGAAGCAGTGTGGCTCAGTGGAAAGCGCCCCGGGCTGGGGAGTCAGAGGTCATGGGTTCGAATCCCGGTTCCACCCCTGGCCAGCTGGGTGACTTTGGCCCAGTCACTTCACTTCTCTGGGCCTCCAGTTCCTTCATCTGGAAAATGGGGATGAAGACTGTAAGTCTCACGTGGGTCAACCTGATCACCCTCTATCTCCCCCAGCGCTTCGAATAGTGCTCTGCACGTAAGCCCGTCAAACGGCAGGGACTGTCTCTATCTGTTGCCTACTTGTTCATCCCAAGCGCTTAGTACAGTGCTCTGCACATAGTAAGCGCTCAATAAAAACTATTGAATGAATGAATGAATGAACGTAATAAGCACTTAACAAATACCAACATGATTATTATTATTCACTGGGCCTCAGTTCCCTCATCTGGAAAATGGGGGTGAAGACTCTGAGCCCTACGTGGGACAACCTGATGACCCTGTATCCGCCCCAGCGCTTAGAACAGTGCTTGGCACATAGTAAGCGCTTAACAAATATCAACATTATTATTATCATTATTAAAGGCGAATGAGTGGATGAATGGATGGATGGATGGATGAGAAGCAGCGTGGCTCAGTGGCAAGAGCACGGGCTTAGGAGTCAGAGGTCATGGGTTCTAATCCCGGCTCCGCCACCTGTCAGCTGGGTGACTTTGGGCAAGTAACTTGACCTCTCGGCACCTCAGTGACCTCATCTGGAAAATGGGGATGAAGACTGTGAGCCTCACGTGGGACAACCTGATGACCCTGTATCTACCCCAGCGCTTAAGAACAGTGCTCGGCACATAGTAAGCGCTTAACAAATACCAAAATTATTATTATTATTATTATCTGAATGAATGAATGAATGAATGAATGAATAGAGGCAGTGAGCAATTGCCCGCGTTGGGCACTAGGGGGCGACCAGCAGCAAAGAGTGGTTCAAAGCGGAGGATCTTGGCACAACATCCCTTGGAAATTCCAGAATTCCCGGCCTTGGCCAAGCTGCAGATCCTTGGATTTCACGCCTCTGGCCACGTCAGGCAAGGGTGGAAGAACCCAGCCTGGCTCCAAGCCATCTAGATGAAGGCAGAGGGTCAGAAAGCAGCCTCCATCGATGATAATAACAGCAATATTAATAATAATAATGTTAGTATTTGTTAAGCGCTTACTGTGTGCAGAGCACTGTTCATTCATTCAATAGTATTTATTGAGCCCTTTCTATGTGCAGAACACTGTACTAAAGGCTTGGAATATACTATTCGGCAACAGATAGAGACAATCCCTGTTCTAAGCGCTGGGTAGATACAGGGTGATCAGGTTGTCCCACGTGGGGCTCACGGTTTTCATCCCCCTCTTCCAGATGAAGTAACTGAGGCCCAGAGAAGTGAAGTGACTTGCCCACAGTCACACAGTTGGCAGAGCCAGGATTCGAACCCATGACCTCTGACCTCTAAGCCCGGGCGCTTTCCACTGAGCCACGCTGCTATTATCATTGTCACAGTAATATTCGTTCATTATTATGTGCCAAGCACAAGGTAAGCTTGTTGTGGGCAGGGCTGGTCTGTCTTTACTGCTGTATTGTACTTTCCCAAGCAAGAAGCAGTGTGGCTCAGTGGAAAGAGCCCGGGCTGGGGAGTCAGAGATCATGGGTTCAAATCCCGGCTCCGCCGCTTGTCAGCTGTGTGACTTTGGGCGAGTCATTTCACTTCTCTGAGCCTCAGTTACCTCATCTGGAAAATGGGGACGAAGACTGTGAGCCCCACGTGGGACAGCCTGATCACCTCATCTCTACCCCGGTGCTTAGAACAGTGCTTTGCACATAGTAAGCGCTTAACAAATGCCATTATTATTATTACTAGTGCTTAGAACAATGCCTGACACATAGTAAGTGCTTAACAAATACCATAATTATTATTATAGGATGCAGTCAATCCCCATTTTAAGGAAGAGGGAACTGAGGCACAAAGAAATGGAGTCACTGGCCCAAGGTCACACAGCAGACAGGTGGTGGAGCCGGGATTAGAACCCAGGTCCTTCTGCCTCCTAGCCCCATGCTCTATCCACTAGACGACAAGGCTTCTGTGGCGCAGTCTGCATTAAAAATAACAATACTAACAGTGGCATGTATTACTGGCATTTTTTAAGCACTTACTACGGGCCGGCGCTATTCTAATTGGGGCCTTCGTTAGATTCTTACTATGTGCCACGCACCATACTAAATGCTGGGGTGCAAACAAGTAAATTGGGTTGGACACAGTCCCTGTCCCGCACGGGGCTTGCAGTCTTAATCCCCATTTTAAGGATGAGGCGACCAAGGTACAGAGAAGTGAAGTGACTTGCCCAAGGCTGCCATAGCCTCAGTGGCCCACGTCTGCATGTTTGTAGCCCAGCTGCTTTCCAGGCCTCCGGCAGAGGCTGCCTATCGCGGGAGTCCCTGCAGAGGGTTCATCTGTTATTCATTCATTCAGTAGCATTTATTGAACGCTTACTGTGCTAAGCGCTTGGAATGGACGATTCGGCAACAGATAGAGACCATCCCTTGCCCAACGACGGGCTCACAGCCTAATTCGGGGGAGAGAGACGGCAGAGCCAAACAGAACAGAACAAAAACGAGACAAGACCATCCATCTTCTGCCCAGCCTGTAGTCCTAGAAGCTTCTCCCTGACTTGGGAAGCAGCATGACCTAGTGGATAAAGCACAAGCCTGGGATGCAGGGGACCTGGGTTCTAAACCCAGCACCGCCACTTGTCTGCGGTGTGACCCTGGGCCGGTCATTTCACTTCTCTGGGCCTCAGTTCCCTCATCTGCAAATGGGGATTAAGACCGTCAGCCCCAGGTGGGACAGGGACTGTGTCCAACCTGCTTAGCTTGAATCTACCCCAGAGTGCTTGACGCCTGATAAGTGATTAACAAATACCGTTAAAGTTATTATAATTTTTATAGCCCCAGAAGCTTCTCCCCGACTCACAGTCCTGGCAGTCTCCCTTCATGGGGAAGTGGGAAGTGGACTTAGCGTGATTTGAGGAGCCCAACGGTGGCCAGGCGAGGTCGGGGAGGAGCAGCTGGACCCAAGGCCGCGGGTCGTCGTTGAAGAGCGGAGTTCTTTCAAGTCTACAGCTGCCTGAGACGGGAACGGGGCTCCCATCTCACCGCGCTACTCTCCTACTACAACCCAGCCGGCACATTTTGCTCTTCTAACCTCACTGTATCTCGATCTCGTTTATCTGGCCGCCGACCTCTCGCCCACATCCTACCTCAGGCCTGGAACGCCCTCCCTCCTCGTGGCAGACAGATAATTGCTCTCCCCCACTTCAAAACCTTATTGAAGGCACATCCTTCAAGAGCCCTTCCCTGAATAGGCCCTCCTCTCCTCCCACTCCCTTCCGCGTCGCTCTTCTTTGCTCCTTCATTCACCCTCCCTCCCATCCCCACAGCACATATGTATATATCTGTAGAGATCTGTTATTTATTTATTCATATATACATTTATTTATTTATAGTAATGTCTGTCTCCGCCTCTAGACTGTGAGCTCGTTGTAGGCAGGTATGTGCCTGTTTGTTGTTATATTGTACTGCCCCAAGTGCTTAGTACAGTGCCTTGCACAAAGTAAGAGTTCAATAAATACGAATGAAGGAAGGATTGTCCTGCGACTGACCTGTGTCTTTCCTGTGCCTTAAAGGTGCCTGTTCTGTGTCTATTCTGACCCTGTTCTACGCCTGTCCTGTGCCTTTCCTGTACCTAGCCTTTGACTGTCCTTTCCCTGTCCTGTGCCTGTCTGGCTCAGTGGAAAGAGCACGGGCTTTGGAGTCAGAGGTCATGGGTTCGAATCCCGGCTCGGCCACCTGTCAGCTGTGTGACTGTGGGCAAGTCACTTCACTTCTCTGGGCCTCAGTTACCTCATCTGTAAAATGGGGATTAAGACTGTGAGCCCCACGTGGGACAACCTGATTCCCTCGTGTCTACCCCAGCGCTTAGAACAGTGCTCTGCACATAGTAAGTGCTTAACAAATACCAACATTATCATTATTAGACATAGGATGGGCACAGGATAGGAACAGGACAAGCACAAGGCAGGATCAGGACGGACACTGCGTGGGTACAGGACACGCATAGGACAGACACATGACAGGCACAGGACAGGTACATGACAGTCTCAGAACAGGCACAGGACAACTGTCATATGACAGTCACAGGGGAGGTCCAGGACAGGTCCAGAACAGGCACAGTACAGTCATGAGACAGGCACAGGACAGTCAAAGGACAGTCAGAGGACAATCTCAGGACAGGCCCAGGACAGGCACGGAACAGTCAGAGAACAAGTATTGAGCAGATCCAGGACAAACAAAGGATAGGCAAAGGAGAGGCCCAAGACGGGCAAAGGGCAGAGACAAGATAGACATTGAACAGGTATAAGACAGGCAAATGTCCTCTAGACTGTAAGCTCGTTGCGGGCAGGGAAGGTGTCTGTTTATTGTTATATCGTACTCCTCCAGTAAGAGCTCAATAAATATGACTGACTGACATAGCCTCAGGAAAGGCACAGTCCCAAAGTGGCGTACAGGCCCAGGACAGGCAGAGGACAGACACTGGACAAGCATGGGAAAGGCACGGGGCAGGAAATGGACAGACATAAGACCGGCACAGGACAGGCACGGGAGACGCACAGGCGAGGGGCAGGACAGTCACAGGAGAGGTATGGAAGAGGTACAGGACAGGACAAGACAGTATCTCTAGAGACGGGCAGGCAGAGCTGAGGGACTAGTGGGTGGACAGGAATATAATAATGTTGGTATTCGTTAAGTGCTTACCATGTGCTGAGCACTGTTCTAAGCGCTGGGGAAGATACCGGTCATCAGGTTGTCCCACGTGAGGCTCACAGTCTCAATCCCCATTTTCCAGATGAGGCAACTGAGGCACCGAGAAGTTCCCTTTTCCCTCTGCTCCCCCTCCACCTTCTGCTCCTCCCCCTTCCCCCTTCATCTCCCCTCAGCTGAGCCCCCTTTCCCTCTGATCCCCCTTCCCTCCCCTCCCCACCCTCTGCTCCCCTCCCTCCCCCCTTCCCCTCCTCTCGGCACTGTGCTCATTTGTATATATTATTTATTACCTTATTCATTTTGCTATTGAGGTGTACATCCCCTTGATTCTATTTATCGTGATAATGTTGTTTTTGTTTCATTCTATTTTGCTCTGCCGTCTGTATCCCCTGATTAGACTGTGAGCCCGTCACTGGGCAGGGATGGTCTCTCTCTGTTGCCCAGTTGTACATTCCAAGTGCTTAGTACAGTGCTCTGCACATAGTAAGCGCTCGATAAATACTATTGAACGAATGAAGTTAAGTGACTTGCCCAAAGTCACACAGCTGACTGGTGGCGGAGCCGGAATTAGAACCCATGACCCTTGACTCCTAATCCCATGATCTTTCCACTGAGCCACGCCGCTTCTCTCGAATATCTGTGGAGATGGCTATAGTGGAGAGAGCACCCATGGAGACGGGCAGGGAAAGCTGCGAGGAATGTCGTATAGGCGAGGATGCCTGGCGGGCCTCCTTTTCTCGGGCGAGCTCCCAGCCGGCTCTGGCTCTCTCTCTCACCTGGCTGCGGCCTCTCTGACGAGGAGAGGAGACAAGAGGGCAGGGAGCCCCCGCGGAAGATTCAAGCCACCCTGATCCGGCCTCCCCACCCACCCCGCCCCACGGGCCTTCCCCGGCTGGGCAGCAGGGTGGGAGAAGCTGGTTCAGGCAGACCTGCTGCTGGGCCCTCCGGCCTGGGGAGCTGGGGGTCGGAGGAGGGGTGGGGTCTTCTCCTCGGAGCCGAGGAGAAGCAGCGTGGCAAGAGTTGGGCAAAGCGCTGGAGAGAGACAGAGAGAGAGAAAAACAGACAAAGTGCCGGGACTCTGCGGGTAGACACACATGTAAGGCCGAAGCCTGCCATCCCCGAGCCGGAGCGGCCGTGCCCGACTGCGCTGAGCCCTGCTCTGGGGTCAAGGACGGGGTCAAGCACCTGCCTGCTCCCCCTCCTTCTCGGCCCATGAAAAATCCGCCCGGCCAGGCCCGGGGCGCAGAACTGCCTCGGCTCTGTCCAAGCACCGCGGCACGTCCTCCACTCGGCGAGCAGGGGCTGCTGACGAAGAGTCCGAGATGGCCGGGAATCAGAGAATAATAATAATGGTAACGGTCATATTTGTTAAGTGCTTACTATGTGCCAGGCACTGTACTGAGCGTTGGGAGCGATACAAGCCAATAGGGTTGGACACAGTCCCTGTTCCAGGTGGGGTTCACAGCCTTAATCCCCATTTGACAGCTAGGTAACTGAACCACAGAAAATAATAATAATAATCGTGGTTTTTAAGTGCTTACTATGTGCGAGGCACTGTAGTGGATACAAGCAAGTCAGGTTGGGTACGGTCCCTGTCTCACCTCAGGCTCACAGTTTCAATCCCCGTTTTACAGATGAGGGAACTGAGCCACAGAGAAGAGAGGTGACTTGCTTAAGGCCACACAGCAGAAAAGTGGTGGAGCCGGGATTAGAACCCACAACCTTCTGACTCCCAGGCCCGAGCTCTATCCACTAAGCTATGCTGCTTCTCACACAGCGGACAAGTGATGGAGCCAGGATTAGAACCCAGGTCTTTCTGACTCCCAGACCCAAGCTCTATTCACTAGGCCGTGCTGAGAAGGCACCCGGGGTGGAGCACTGCGCACGGGACAGGTTCTGCTCACAGAAGGCTTAACGACTACTATTAAAAACTAAAGACAAAATGAAATTAATCATGAGGGTAGGAAATAAAGCACCAAAAAAAGATTCAAATAAAGACAATTCTTACTTCTTAGCAATTCTTCCAAGCATCCCAAGCTTCCTTTATATTCAGCAGCAAGGCGTAGTGGAGAGAGCTCGGGCCTGGAAGTCAGAAGGTCATGGGTTCCGATCCTGACTCCGCCACCTGTCTGCTGCGTGACCTTCGGCGAGTCATTTCACTTCTCTGGGCCTCAGTTACCTCATCTGGAAAATGGGGATTGAGACTGCGAGCCCCAAGTGGGAAAAGGACGGCTTCCAGCCCGATTCGCTTGTATCCACCCTAGTGCTTAGGACAGGGCCTGGCACATAGTATGCACTTAACACACGTTGTTCTCTGATGCTGTCGAGTCATGCCCCATCCACAGGACGCCATAGACGCATCTCTCCCACAACGTCCCACTTCCATCGCCATCGTTCTGGGACCTTATCCGTAGAGTTTTCTTGGTAACAAATTGGCAGTGGTTCCCCACTGCCTCCTTCCACGAGGTAAACGAGCCTCTGCCCTTGACTCTCTCCCGTGCCGCTGCTGCCCAGCGTAGATGAGTTTGGACTTGCAGCAGGTCGCCTTCCACTCACTAACCACTGGCCAAGCTAGGAATGGAATGGATGGCTCCTATAATCAAGACTGGTAGAGGACTGGAAACTTATTATTATAATTATGTTTTTCTGTTCTCTGTTTCCGGTGCCCAAGGAATCCTGTCTATGCTTTCAGTCAATAAATCAGTGGTTTTTATTAAGCACTCACAGAACGCTAATGACTAAGCGCTTTGGAGCGTACGTTTGGGTATTTAGACCCATTCCCTGCCCTCGGGTAGCTTACTGCCTAGCAGCAGGTTAAAGTTTTATTTTATTACCCCATTCATTTTGTTAATGAGATGTACATCCCCTTGATTCTATTCATTGCGATTAAGTTGTCTTGTTTTTGTCCGTCTGCCTCCCCCGATTAGACTGTGAGCCCGTCGATGGGCAGGGATTGTCTCTATCTGTTGCCGAATTGTCCATTCCAAGCGCTTAGTACAGTGCTCTGCCCATAGTAAGCGCTCAATAAATACGATTGAATGAATGAATGAATGAATGAATGAATGTTGGGCCTAGCTGGGATGATCCACTGAAATGAATCCTCACATTTGACCTGCCCCAGAAAATATTTGAACTCGGTTTGTCCCTAAATTCCTCCAGTCGTGTGAGATCATAGATCTCTGGGGAGACCTATCGAAAACGAATACAACCCCACTAACTAGCTCAGTACTTATTCCAGAGCGTAAGTCATCGGTGAACACCGTGTACTTTGACCCCTCAAAGATTCCATTCTGACAGTCGGTTATAGGGAAAAGTAGTTCAGTTCACTCATCTTCTGAATTTTAAACCCTTTAGCTCATCAGAATTTCTGCAGCTCGGTGTCCTTCACACAGCATCGTTTTCTATTGAGAAAAGCTGTGTGGCCTAGCGGGAAAAGCACGGGCCTCGGACCCCACTAAGCCACGCTGCTTCTCTGAACTCTTTGGCTTCTCTTCTCTTGTATTCTCCCAAGTGCTCAATAAATCCCACTGGCTCATTCACTCATTTGATCATATCCCGTGTCTGCAGAAAATGAATGCTCTATCTGAAATTATTTGATGAAGCTTGGCACCAGTCAATCGATCAATCATAGGTATTTATCGACCACTGGGTACAGAACACTGTACTAAGCGGTTGGGCGAGGACAGAGTGGGTCACTTTCCCTACCCACAAGGAGCTAACGGTCTAGAGGAGCAAGAAATTTAGAATATGGCCTAGAGGAAAAAGCACGGGACTGGGAGTCGGAAGACCTGGGTTCTAATCCCAACCCTCACCCCCGCCCGCCCACTTGCTGTTGGAGCTGGGGTTAGCCCATTCAATGTTTCGCACATGGTTGATGCCGGGAGCCTGGGTCCTCACTGCACTAGTGAAATGAAGCGGCACTTAGGGAAGCAGCGCGGCTCAGTGGAAAGAGCCCGGGCTTGGGAGTCAGAGGTCATGGGTTCGAATCCCGGCTCTGCCACTTGTCAGCTGTGTGACTGTGGGCCAGTCACTCAACTTCTCTGTGCCTCAGTTACCTCCTCTGTAAAATGGGGACGAAGACTGAGAGCCTCACGTGCGACAACCCGATCACCCTGTACCTCCCTCAGCGCTTAGAACAGTGCTCTGCACATAGTAAGCGCTTAACAAATACCAACATTATTATTATTATGAAACATTCGTGCGATACACCAGAAAAATCCAAGTGCTCATCTGGGTCACAAAGCCCCTCTGTGCTTACGGGGCCATGGGGCGGAGCAGAGCGGGGACACGCGTGCAAGAAGCTGGGAGAGGGAGCCAACCTGGTGTTCTAATGGAATCTAAACAACCCGGAGGATCGGGGGAGACTTATCCAGAATCAGGGAATTGAAACCACCATTGCCCTCCCAGTGTTTGAGGGTATTTTTATGTGGGGTGATTCCTTTATGGACTTCCTTTATGGGAAGTAGCATGGCGTAGTGGGTAGAGCACGGGCCTGGGAGTCAGAAGGTCATGCATTCTAATCCCGGCTCCCCCACCTATCTGCTGTGTGAGCTCGGGCAAGCCGCTTCACTTCTCTGGGCCTCAGTTACCTCATCTGTAAAATGGGGACTAAGACGGTGAGCCCCACGTGGGAGAGGATCTGTGTCCAACCCGATATGCTCGTATCCACCCCAGTGCTTAGTACGGTGCCTGGCACATAGTAAGCACTTTACACATACAATTATTATTAATTATAATATATGCTTAGCGACCTCCAACAGCTTGATTAGAAGGCAGTCAGCGACGAAATGAGCCGATGTGGTTTATAGCACCGTAGGTCGGCGGTCTCTGCTTCACGCTGTGAAATCAGAGAGGATCGAAGCTGGTTAACTCTTTCCGTAGATGTAACAGCACAGGAAATCCCCCATGGCCTTCTACTGGTTGCTGGGCTGTCAATCTGTTTCTGCAACCAACCAATGTCAGTTTCCATCACAGCCGGCTCCTCCCGGTGGGGTACGTGGGAGACCCACCATCCCGGGTTTGCTGCCATCTTTTAGATTGTCAGCTCATTGTGGGCAGAGCATGTCTACCAATTCTGTCGTTCTGTATACTCCCAAGTGTTTAGAACAGTGCTCTGAACACAGTAGGTGCTCAGTAAATACCATTGATTGATCATCCATTCATTCATTCAATTGCATTTATGGAGCACTTAATGTTGGTATCTGTTAAGCGCTTACTATGTGCCAAGCACTGTTCTAAGCGCCGGGGTAGATACAGGGTAATCGGGTTGTCCCACGTGAGGCTCACAGTCTTAATCCCCATTTTACAGATGAGGTAACTGAGGCCCAGAGCAGTTACTGTGCTAAGCACTTGGGAAAGTACAACGCAACAATAAACGGTGACATTCCCTCCCCACAATGAGCTCACAGAGTGGGGGAGACAGACATCAATACAAGAAAATAAGATTACAGTTCTGTACATAAGTGCTTTGGGATTGGGAGTGGGGAAGAGCAAAGGGAGCAAGTCGGGGTGACGCAGAAGGGAGTGGGAGTCGAGGAAAAGTGGGGCTTAGTCTGGGAAGCCTCTTGGAGGAGATGGGCCTTCAATAAAGCTTTGAAGCGGGGGACAGTGGTTATCTGTCGGATGAGAGGAGGAAGGGTGTTCCAGGCCAGAGGCAGGATGTGGGCAAGGGGTCAGGGGTGAGACAGGCGAGATCGAGGCACAGCGAGAAGGTTAGCACTAGAGGAACGAAGTGTGCGGGCTGGGTGGTAGAAGGAGAGAAGCGAGGTGAGGTAGGAGGGGGTAAGATGATGGACTGCTTTAGTGGAGAGAAGTGTGTGTTTAAAATGGAGGTGGATGGGCGACCCCTGGAGTTTTGTGAGGAGTGAGGTGAAGTGTCCAGAACGTTTCTGTAGCAGAGTGAAATATGGACTGGAGTGGGAGAGACAGGAGGCTGGGAGGTCAGCAAGGAGGCTGGTGCGGTAATCCGGGTGGGTTAGGATGCGTGATTCTATTAACGTGGTAGCCGTTTGGATGGAGAGGAAAGGGCAGATTTTAGCGATGTTGTAAAGGTGGGACCGTCGGGATTTGGTGACGGATTGAACATGTGGGTTGAATGAGAGGGACGAGTCAAGGATAACGCCAAGGTCACCGGCTCGTGAGACAGGAAGTGTGGTGGTGCGGCCTACGTGAGGCCGGGGGCCAGGCCTGGAGCTGGGGGAGGACCCCTATGAGACTCCGGACCTCAGAGGGCTGGGTCTAGGTCCTCACCCCTGTTTACTGAGCATTCTGTGTCAAGGGAAGGAGGCACCGTTAGGGACGGGCTGAGCCCTGCCCACCGCTCAATTCCAGAACAAAATGGGCAGGGATGGGGGCACCTGTGGCTGGTGGGATGGCGGCATCAACGGCCCAGAACCCAGGGCCAGTGGGGTGGGAGGACGGTCCAGCAGGTGCATTTATTCATTCATTCAATCGTATTTATTGAGTGCTTACTGTGTGCAGAACACTCTACTAAGCGCTTGGAAAGTACAATTCAGCAATAAGGAGAGACAATCCCTGCCCACAACGGGCTTTCAGTCTGGAAGCGGGGAGACAGACATCAAAGCTAGTAAACAGACATCAATAGCATCAATATAAATAAATGGAATTATAGATATATACACATCAAAACAAGTAGACAAGCAATAATAAAAATAAATAGAATGATAGATATATACATATATACACAGTGCAGGGACCCAAGGAGCCCAGGAACCTGCCCTGAGCAGATGTGGGCAGGGAACGTCCCTGCTAATTCTGTTGTACTATCCCAAGCACTTAGCATAGTGCCCTGCACACAGTAAGTGCTCAATAAATACGATTGACTGACTGACCGGCTCTAGGCACACCCCACAGTTCCTTTCCCAGTCTCCACAGTACCAGTGTCTCTAAGTTCTGTGACACACCCCCACAGGCCACCACCCACCCATGGCAGTAGCCCACCCTATCTCTTGGGGTCTCCTAGATTGGTGGCTCGTTCAGCCTCTCTTCCTCCGCTCCAGGTGCTCTGGCAGCAGCCTCTCAGGAGTTCGGGAAAGGGACCCATTTGGCCTTTCCAAGTGGGAAACGATCCAGCCTTCCCAACCGAGAGAGTCACCGTGCCCAGCCTCGCCCAGCTGACCTTTGCGTCGCCTCGGTTTCCCTCCCTGGCCTCCTGCCCATCTGCCCTCACCGCAGGAGTGTTGGCCGGGGACCCCGAGGAGGACTGACACATGGCATTTCCATCACCCCAAGGAGCCCAACTGCTTTCCAAACCCCCGGGGGGTGGAGCGGGCTGGTGACAACTCTCCCTATCTTAAAGATGAGGAAGCTGAGGCGCAGAGAGGTCGGGTGACTTGCCCAAGGTCATTCAGAGGCCGATAGCAGACGTGGGATGAGGTCGTAGGAAGATGAGGGGGATTCAGTGTTCCAAACCTCTGGGGGTAGCGTCTGAGAAGCGTCCATCCCCCCTCCCCAATCCCGTCTATACATACACACACACAAACACACATGGGCTCATCAACTCCGCCCATGTACAACTCAGAGATAAAATATGCTAAGCGAGGCGGGCCTCCTCTCCAGTTGGGCTTGGGGGTGGGGAGAGGTAGGGAAGGCAGGAGCGGAGGTCTCCCCACTTAGTACCCAGGGGTCCATCCCCTCCCTGATCGCCTCGGGGGCCCAGGCCTTACTCACCACCACTCCCTGCCCATCCCAGCCCCAACTCGATGCTCCAATGATGAGGAGAGTTGGTCCCGGCCCACTGCTCTAGGGTTGGGGCCTGGGCTTTATATTCCCACTTCTTCCGTCCCGCTTTCTCTCTGATGCTCCTGTTTCTCAGACTCGGTCTCCGACTTTTCGTCTCTCTCCGAGGCTCTCTGCTTCTGTGTGTGTCTTTCTGACTCTCATCTGCTTTTTTCCATATCTCCTGGTCCTTCTTCTTCTTTATAATAATAATAATAATAATGAATGTACTATTTATTAAATGCTTACTAGGTGCTAAGTACTGTACTAAGTGCTGGAGTAGATACAGTGCAAAGCAGTCCCTGTCCCACATGCATTCATTCATTCAATCCTATTTATTTAGCACTTACTGTGTATAGAGCACTGTACTAAAGTGCTTGGGAAAGTACAATAAAACAATAAAGACTGACAATCCCTGCTCACAACGAGCTCTGGGAGGGGGAGACAGACATCAGTACAAATAAACAGACATCAATACACACAGGCTCACAGTTTGATGGGAAGGGAGACCAGTTATCAATCAATGGCATTTATCACGCGCTTACTGTGTGCAGAGCACCGCTCGAAGCACTTGAGAGAGTACCATACGAAAGTTTTGGTAGATGTGATTCCTGCCCATAAGGAGCTTAGAGACCACAGTGGGAGTTGGGTGTTAAAATAAATTTCAGATAGGGGAAATAGTGGAACATCGGGATAGGTACATAAGGGTTCCGTGACGGATTGTTGTGATGGATGAGGATGACGCTCCTCCAGGGGACTCCAAGCTTCTCCAGCAAGGGCAGGGGGACGGAGTATCTGGAGTAGCTGGAGAGTGGACCGGGGAGTGAACTGTCCACTGGGGACGGGCGTGGGGGGCGGCCTCCAGGCCAAGATCAGAGTGCATCATATTGACAGATGTCAATCATAGGGGAGTGACATCAATCCTCCTGGAAGTGGCACCGTGTTCAACCCCTTCTACTAGATTTGTTAGGTCATCTGGACACATTCATAATCCCAGAAAACACCCCCACATGGCTCCTACGTATGTGTTGTAGGACTGGGGGGAAGTATCCAAGTGGTTAATGGGTACACAGCCATGTGCAAAGTTGCAAAGAGGGGAGAACACATGGAGGAATTGAGGGTGAGGTCAAGAGAGGCCTCTTGGAAGAGATGGGATTTTAAGGGGGCTTTGAAAGTGCGGAGAGTGGTGGACCACCAGACGTGAAGTGGGAGGGAGTTCCAGGCCCGAAGAAGGCAAGGGGTCAGTGGTCAGATAGATGAGATTGAGGTACGGTGAGTAGTTAGAGGAGCTGAGTGTGCAGGTTGGGTTACGGTAGGAAATGAGTGAGGTGAGGTAGCAGGAGGCAAGCTGAATGAGTGTTTTAAAAGTCACTGGTAAGGAATTTCTTTTTGCTATGGGGAAGAATGGGCAACCATGGAAGTTCTTGAGGTGTGGGGAGTTACGGAGTGAAAGATTCTGTAGGAACACGATCTGGGCAGCATAGAGAAGTAAAAATAATCATAACATTAATAACGGTACTTGTTAAGCTCCATGTGTCAAGTGGTGTTCTAAGCACTAGGGTGGGTACGAGTTAATCAGGTTGGACACAGTCCCTGTCCCACATGGGGCTCACACTCTTCAACCTCATTTTACAGACGAGATAACTGAGGCCCAGAAAAGTTAAGCGACTCGCCCAGGGTCACATAGCGGGCATATGGCAGAGTGGGATTAGAACCCAGGTCCTTCTCACTCCCAGGCCCGCGCTCCATCCACTAAACCGTGCCGCTTCTCGGCGTAGACCGGAGTGGGGGGAGGCAGGGAGGGCAGCGAGGAGGCGGATGCGGTAGTTTCGGTGGGATAGGATAAGTGCTTGGATCGGCGTGGTAACAGTTTGGCTGGAAAGGAAAGGGTGGATTTTAGCGATGTTGTGAGAGCCGAATCAAAAGGAATAGGTGACAAATCTAATACATGGATTGCATTAGAGAAATGAGTCAAGGATAATGTCAAGGTAACGACACTGTGAGACAGAGAAGACGGTGGTGCTCTTTACAGCGAGCCTGGGGCTGAGGTGGGACTATGCGTCTGGGCTGGGGGAGTGGGAAACCAGATGGGAAACCAAGGGAAAAGCAGCTGCGGCCTAGTGGATAGAGCCTGGGAGTCAGAAGAACTTGGAAACTAAATTCCCTCTCCACCACTTGTCTCCTGTGTGACCTTGGGCAAGTGGCTTAACCTCTCTGGGCCTCAGTTACCTCATCTGTCAAATGGGGATTAAGACCGTGAGCCCCACGTGAAACAACCTGATTACCCTGTATCTACCCCAGCGCTTAGTATGGCGCCTGGCACATAGCGTACCACAAATACCATTTGCGAAACACTTCCATTTGATTTTCACCCCACCCTCGGTCCCGCAGCACCTATGCACTTACGTACATGTCTTTAAATTATATATTATAAATTATTTATTCCTATCAATGGCCGTCTCCCCCTCTAGACTGTCAACTCATTACGGGCAAGGAACGTGTCCATTAATTCTGTTGTCCTCTCCCAAGTGCTTAGAACTGTGCTCTGCGCATAGTAAGCGCTCAATAAATTCGACTGATTGATTTGAAAAAAAAAAGGAGGAATGTGATGAGTGAAGAGCCAGAGGGGCCCAGAGACAGAGCTGGGCCTCTGGATTAAGCGATGCCCCCTTTGACTGCTCCCACCCATTGCCTCCCCCCTGCCAATCCTCTGCCTCCCCCTGCCCCTTAAGATCCCCTCAGAGGTCTGCCCCCCATTCTCCCCCACCCCCCAAAGCTGCCCCGGCTTCTTCCCCATCCACCCTCCTCCCCTCCCTCCGCTGGGACAGACATCAGCAGGCCGCTCTGGTGGGGCCTGGAACGGGGACGGATGTGGGCGGGGGGGAGGGGAGTTTTCCATGAAGGAAAGAGGGGAAACGGAAACTTGGGGGGCTGCCAGGGCAGGTTGTGTCACTGTACTAGGCAGGCCAGGGGTGGGGGAGAGAAGGGGAAGGGGCGGCGGCGGCAGGGAGGGAAGGGGGAAGGAAGCTCGGGCAAGAGTAGAGCCCACATCTCATGAGAGACCCGCCTCTGAGGACGTGGCCGGGTGGAGGGGGGAATGAACACTGGATTCTGGGAGAGAAGCAGAGCTACAGAATGAGCTGGAGGGGTTTCGGGCCTCCAAATCCTATCACAGTCGCTGCCTCACACCCCTACACGCATGGACAGAGCTCTGTGCCTCAGTTTCCCCTTTGGCAAAACTGCTACTAGGGCCTGGGATCGGGGAAGAGTGGCCCCGGGATGCTTCCCCAAAATATCCCGGCTCCAGCCCCTCTCTCCCAGTATTCCAGCCCCCAGCCCTCTTCCTCAGAATCCAGCCCCACTCCTATCCTGCAGGATCCCACCTCCCACAGCTCCCCCGGTATCCTGGCTCCCACCCCTATCTCTCAGTATCCCGGCCCCTGCCGCTCTCCCCCAATATGCTGGCCTCTCCCTCTCTCCCCCAGTATCGACCCCCCACCTCCAGTTTGAGAAAAAGTGTGGCGCAGTAGCCTGGGAGTCAGAAGGTCATGGGTCCTAATCCTGGCTCCACCACTTGTCTACTGTGTAACCTTGAGCAAGTCACCTCACTTCTCTGTGCCTCAGTTATCTCTTCTGTAAAATGGGGATTGAGACTGTGAGCCCCACATGGGACAGGGACAGCGTCCAAGCCGATTTGCTTGTATCCACCCCAGTGCTTAGTACCGTGCCTGGCACACTGTAAGCACTTTAAAAATACCATAATTTTTATTATTATTATCCCAGCCCCTACTATTATCCCAGCCCCTGTCCCTCTCCTCTGTGTTCCACCCCAGCCCCTTCCCTAGTAATAATAATTAGTGGTATTTGCTAAGTGCTTACTTTGTGCCAGGCACTGTTCTAAGCACTGGGGAAGATAAAAAATAATTGGGTTGGACACAGTCCCTGTCCCACATAGGGTTCACCATCTTAACCCCCATTTTACAGGTGAGGGGACTGAGGCCCAGAGAAGTGAATCGACTTGCCCAAGGTCCCACAGCAGACAAATGAGAGAACTGGGATTAGAACCCGTGACCTTCTGACTCCCAGGGCCATGTTTTATCCATTAGGCCACATAGTGACCTAGTCTCTGCCTCCTCTCTCAGTGCCAAAGCCCCTCCCCGCCGGACCTCAGCCCCTCGCCCCAAGGACGCAGTCCTAGTCCCTCTCTCCCAGTATCTCAGCCCCTGCTCTTTCTCCCAGGGCCCCAGCTTCAGCTCCTCTCCACAGTGCCCCAATGCCAGCCCCTCCCCAAAGCCTCAACCCCCAGCCCATCTCCCCAGTGCCCCAGTCCCTACTCCTCTCCACAATGCTCCAGCCCCTCTCCATAATTCCCCAGCCCCAGCACCTCTCCACAATGCCCCAGCCCCTCTCCATAATTCCCCAGCCCCAGCACCTCTCCACAATGCCCCAGCCCCTCTCCATAATTCCCCAGCCCCAGCACCTCTCCACAATGCCCAACCCCAGCCCCTCTCCAAAATGCCCCAGCCCCTCGCCATAATTCCCCAGCCCCAGCACCTCTCCATATTGTCCAACCCCAGCCCCTCTCCCCAGTGCCCCAGCCCCAGCCCCTCTCCACAATGCCCAACCCCAGACCCTCTCCCCAAAGCTCCAGCCCTTGCCCCTCTCCCCCCAGTGTCCCAGCCCCTGGCCTTCTCCCCGAGTGCCCCCAAACCCCGCTCCTCCCCCCCCAATGTCCCAACCCTTGCCTTTCTCCCCCAGTGCCCCAGCCCCAGCCACTCTCCCCTGTGACCCAGCTCCTTCCCCTCTCCTTAGTGCCCTATCCCCACCTCCTCCCCACATCGCCCAGCCCCAGCCCCTCTCCTCAATGCTCGGGCCCCTGAACCTTCCCCATTGTGTCCCCACCTCCTGCCCTTCTCCCCAACTGCCCCAAACCCTGCTCCTATCAACAACAACAACAGCCCTTGCCCCTCTCCCCGAATAGCCGAGCGCCTGCCCCTCTCCCAGTGTCCCCAGCCCCTGTCCCTCTGCCCCAGTGCCCCAGCCTCTGCCTCTCACCCCAGTGCCCCCAGGCCCTGAACCTTCCCCACTGTGTCCCCAGCCCCTCTCCTCCAGTGCCCAGCCTCTTCCCTTTACCCCAGTGCCCCCAGGCCCTGAACCTTCCCCATGGAGTCCCCAGCCCCTGTCCCCACTGTGTCCCCAGCCCCTGCCCCTCTCCCCCGGTGCCCCCGGGCCCCGAACCATCCCCACTGTGCCCCCGGCCCCTGGCCCCCTCCACCGCGGTGGCCGTCCCCTCCGCCCCTCCGCCTCTCCCCCTTCCCCCCGGACCCCCTCTCCGCCGGGCCGGCCCCCGGAGCCATGTCCTTATTTAGGCAGGCGAGGAGGAGCGAGGCTATTTCCTCGGCCGGGCCGGCCCCTCCCGAGCCAGTGCGCCCGCCGCCGCGCTGGGCCGGGCCCGGGCCCCCCGCCCCACGCCCCCGGGACCTCGCCACCGTGTGAGCCCGCCGGCCGGCCGGCCATGCCCTCCGCCCCGGACCATGGCCCCGAGCCTCCCGGCTGACGGAGAGGAGCCCGCCCCGAGGCGCCCACGGTCAGTGTCCAGCCGGGGGGCGGGGGGTGGGGGCCGGCTCCCCGCCCACCGGGGTCTTCTCCGTCCACCCCCATCCGGCCACCCGGGCCCTCTCTGTCTCTCCGTCCTCGTCCACCCCGGTCTTCTCCGTCCATCCCCATCCGTCCACCCGGGCCCGCTCCGTATCTTCTTCCCTGTTCACCCCTGTTCACTCTGTCCATCCACGTCTGTCCACCCCCGCCTTCTATGTCTGCCCTTTCCTGCCCACCGGGGTCTTCTCCGGCCACCCCTATCCGGCCACCCGGGCCCTCTCTGTCTGTCCATCTTCATCCACCTCGGTCTTCTCCGTCCATCCGTATCCATCCGCCCGGGCCCGCTCCGTCTCTCCGTCCCTGTTCACTCTGTCCATTCATGGCCGTTCACCCCGACCTTCTACGTCTGCCCTTTCCTGTCCACCGGGGTCTTCTCTGTCCACCCGTATCCATCCACCCAAGCCCGCTCCGTCTCTCCGTCCCTCTTCACCCCAACCTGCTGTGGCCATCCACATCGGTCCGCCCGGGCCTGCTCTGTCCACCCGACCCTGTCCGCCCCAGCCTTCTCTGTCCGTCCGTATCTGTCCACCCCCACCTGCTCTGTCTGCCCTTCCCCGTCCACCCCGGCCATCTCCGGCCATCCGTATCTGTTAACCCCCACCCACTCTGTCTGTCCATCCCGGTCCGTCCCGGCATGCTCTGCATATGCTCGTTCACCCCAGCCTGTTCTGTCTGTCCACCCCGGCCTGCTCTGTCCATCCACACCTGTCCACCCCAGCCTGCTCTGCCTATCCATCCCCGTCCAGCCTGGCCTGCTCTGTCCATTCTCCCCTCTAGACCTTCAGCTCACTGTGGGCAGGGAATGTGTCTACCAGCACTGTTATAGTGGACTCTCCAACCACTTAGTAAATCTCACCGATGGACTGATTGATTGATCATTCACCCCCATCTTCTCTGTCCATCCATCACTATCCACTCTGGCCTGTTCTGTCTGCCTGTCTATCTTCCACAGACCACTCTGTCTGTCCACCTGGGCCTGCTCAGTCTGTCCATCCTGGCCTGCTCTTCCAATCACCCCCATCTCCCCCTTCGTCGGTCTTCCAGGCACCAACATATCTGCTCTGCCTCTGCACCCGCCCTTCCCCTGACCGGCCCTCCCACCCCCAGTGTGGCCAGGGCCCTCTCTCTGGCCGGTCACGGGACATTTCACAGCTGAAGGTACAGGCGGGAGGTCCCTGGAGGGCAGCCCTCTCGAGAGCCAGCGCCGGGCTCACCCCCACGCCCAACCTCAGCCCAGAGTCAGGGCCAGGAAGGCCAGTGGAGGTCCACAGTACTCTTTCTGATTCGTTCACGGGGGGCTGGGCCCACCCCCAGGCCCGTCTCCCTCCCCCGTTGTGGGTCCGTGGGCACCTCTGGACCACTGGGTTCGGCCTGGAGGCGGAGGCTGTGGGATCCCTGCTAGGGACAGTGTCGGCACAGGTCTCGGTGCAGTGGAGAGTGAAGGTTGTGGGGGCCTCAGGAGGGGTAATGGTTGCTGAGGGTGGGTCATCCCCTTCAGGAGGTGCAGAGAGTTCAGACAGCTGGGCTGGGGGAGAACCTGGAGACCAACCAGTCAATCAGCCAGTCGATCAATCAATGGAGTTTATTGTGTCCTGCTGGGCACAAGAGCTATGTGCTAAGCGCCTGAGGGAGGACAAGACCTTAGAGTTAGGGTGCGATCCCTGTCCCAGAGGAGCTGGCAGTTATAGTGGACCATTTGGAGGAAGGTTGTTGGGGAATCCGGGGGTTGGGGGGGGCCTTCCCTTCCCTCCATCCTGGGTCTCCCCTCCCACAAGAACCCCTGGTACGGCCAGAACCACGGCCCCTTCCCGTCCCCCTCACCCCCCTTCCCTCTTGACGTCCAGCTTGGGTAAACAGACCCAATGAGGGCCCTTAAAGGGGGTCTGGCCCGACTCGGGAGGACTGACTCAGTCTCGATCACACAGTCCGGGCTCTGCTCTGGGCTCGCTCCGAGATCTGGGGCCAGGCCCTGACTTCTCTTGGCCTGAGTTCCCCCACCGGCCCCCGAGCCGGGACCGGAGAAGTCGGGAACGGGAAGGTCCCACCGGAGCCGAGCGAGGGATGTTGGCTGCTCCTCAGCCTCGCCTTCCGCAGCTCTTTTCTCACAACTCTTTTCTCATCCTGGTCCTTTGGATCCTTCCTCATCTTGCCCGACCCCTCCAACGTCCCAAGGGACCTCCTGAGTGGACCCAACGGCTCTTCTCTCTGGTGCCTGGGCCAGAGGGTCTGAGGCCCGGAGCCTCCCTCCCCTCCGTCCCGCCCTCCCTCCTTCGCCCTCGGAGGATGGCAGGGCTCCTTCTGGGTGAAGGTCGTGCCCAGGTGGCGAGGCCCCCGTATGGGTGTGGCTGTCCAGGTCAGTGGCCTGTCAAAGGCCCATGAGTTGGCATTAACAACGGCCAGTTTGGACCAGAATCTCTGTCTCCTGAGTCGCCCCAAGGGTCCCCCACGCCAAACCCTGTTAGCGGCTGCTCCCAGCCACCCAGGCGGTTTCGGCATTCTACTCCCTCTCCTCCCTGCAGCCTTCCCACCGGGCCCTCCGCCAGCACGCCTGGGGCCAGGTGCCAGCGTCCAGAGGGTCTGCCAGGGAGCCAAGGGTTGCCAGCTGGGCAGAGGAGGCTGAAAGAGGCATTGGTCAGTGAATCCTCGGACACGGCTGGTGGCTGTGATGGGTCACAGGGTGCCACGTTCACCCCTGGAGCCCCACAGGATCGGCCCTTCATCCAGGCCACGGGGCAGGGGCGGAGGGCACCGCTTAAGGTGGGCACGGCTCCCAGGTGAAGAGGGCTGTGGGTGCGGCCAAGGTAGTTTCCGCCCCAGGCCCAGCGTGGCCCCTGAGTGTTGGTGGGTACTGCGGGGGCGGCCTGCCCGGACCATCAGGAATGCCTCGCCAGGGGCTAATGGGGGCGGGGCTCGTTCCTGCCTTGGGGCCGTCCTGCTTTTAGGGTCACGGAAGGCCCTCGCCAGTCCTGCTCGGACAGTAGTGGGCAGCTGCGTCCCCCGGGACTGAGGGAGGTGCCTGTCCCTGGACAGACTGTGGACATTCTTGTGGTCCCTTTGGCCCTGGATTCCCCATGTGTGTCCTGGGGACAGGAAAACTGGCATGATGGCTGGACACGGTGTTCCCTGCCCTGCGGTCTTCCCGTCACCCTCACCAGCGGGAGCCCCAGGCCCTCATCTGGAGAGATTGGCCAAGCAAGACGATGGAATCGATCAGTGGTATTTATGGAGTGTTTACCCTGTGCGGGACACCGTACTAAGAGCTTGGGAAAGTATATTACGATCGAGTCGGTGCACACGATCCCTACCCACGAGGAGCTTCCGGTCTACGGGAAGGGTCCGGCTTCTTCATCTCCTTAGCATCTGCCCCTCTGGCATCTCCCCACCGATAGATTAAACAAGTCTGATCTGGGGACGGGCTGGGCCTGGGTGGGGCCCCTAACTCCACTGCCCAGAATAAATCCCCGGGAATAAACAGGGGGTCCCCAAGGCTAGCTGAGGGAAAACAGGATGTTTTGTTGATAACGTGTGCTTTTCTGGTTTCCCGGTTAAATCCCTCCCTTTCTCTCTCTCTCTCTCTCTGGTTCTCTCTCCACCCCCATCTCTGCTTCTCTCTTTTTCACCCTTTTGTTTGGTTTTTGGAACGGCCTGCAGCCTTTATCACAGGAGCTAGAGGCCAACAAAAGTGTGCAAGGCTGCGGGTGCGTGTGTGTGTGTTTTTGTGGCTCTGTGTGCCTATACACGTGCGGGCAAGCTCGTCTGAGGGTGTTTGTGTGTGGGGATGTGCGTGTGTGCACGCACGAGAGGGCGGGAGAGGAGGCTGGGTGGGCCTGGCTGGTGCAGATAGAGAATGGGAGGGGTCTCTGGGCTCCGGGTTGGGCCGTCCGCCTGGAGCATCCGGAGCCGAGTGGACAGGCCGGGCCAGGCCCTGCTGATAGGCATCATCGGGATGGAGTAAACAAATAGTACAACAGGGCAGCCGGGCCCCAAGGAAGGGGCTGACCTAACTTCCTCTCCTGAAGGAAGACTTCCTCTCCTAAAGGACCGGCTTCAGTCAGGGTCGTCTCGGGGCTAGGAAGAGCGGAGAATCACGATCCCTGGGAGGCCGGCCTGTCCTGGGAGGGCCCGGTGTGGGGGCCGGGGGGCAGAGAGAGGAGAACACACTGTCTCTGGGTTGACTTTGAGTGTCACTGTGGGGAGGGGAGTGAGGGGAGCACACAGTAAGCGCTTTACCCCTATTCTCATTACCTCTACTAATAATAATTGCTACGAATGCGGCTGCTATTCCTACCGTTCATTCATTCGATCGTGCTTACTGTGTGCAGAGCATTGTCGGAAGTGCTTGGGAGAGTAAAATATAACAATAATAATAAAAATGAAAAATAAAAAATAATACATAATAATTATGGTATTCGTTAAGCACTTACTACGTCCCAGGAACTGTGCTAAGCGCTGGGGTGGATACAAGCAAATCGGGTTGAACACAGTCCCTGCCCCACTTGGGGCTCACAATCTCAATCCCCATTTTTCAGATGAGGCGACTGAGGCCCAGGGAAGTGGAGTGACTTGCCCGAGGTCACGGAGCAGACAGGCGATGGAGCCGGAATTAGAACCCGAGACCCTCTGACTCCCTGGCCCGTGCCCTATCCACTGTGCCATTCTGCTTCTGCAATACACGGACACATACCCTGCCCACGACGAGCTTACAGTCTAAAGGGGACTATTACTTCGGCGATCCTGGATGATAATGATGATGGCATGAGTGATTCTAGAGAGTAGTGGTAATAATAAGTTATTATTATTATTATTTACTAAAATGTGGGTAGTAAATGTGGAATTTGTCAAGTGCTTACTAGGAACCAAGCCCTGGGGTAGATTAATTAATCAATGAGTTAATTATGGCGTTTGTTAAGTGCTTACTATGTGCCGAGCACTGTATTAAGAGCTGAGGTAGCTATAAGATCATCATTTCCCACATGGGGCTCATGGTCTAAGTAGGAGGGAGAACAGATATTGAATCCCCGTTTTTGCAGATGAGGGAACCGAGGCATGGAGAAGTCAAATGATAATAATGTTGGTATTTGTTAGGTGCTTACTATGTGCTGAGCACTGTTCTAAGCGCTGAGGTAGATACAGGGTGATCAGCTCGTCCCACGTGAGGCTCACAGTCTTCATCCCCATTTTCCAGATGAGGTAACTGAGGCACTGGGAAATGAAGTGACTTGCCCAAAGTCACACAGCTGACAGGTGGCGGGGCCGGGATTAGAACCCATGACCTCTGACTCCTAAGCCCGGGCTCTTTCCACTGAGCCACGCTGCTTCTCTAAATGACTTGCCCAAGGTCACGCAGCAGGTATGCGGTGGAGCGGGATAGAACCCGGGATTTCTGACTCCCAGGCCTGTGTTCTTTCTACTAGACTACCCTGCTTCCCGGTGGTGTTTCTTGAGCCCTGACTGTGTACAGAATGCTGCACTAAGTGCTTGGGAAGGACCGTACCAGAGAGTTGTCCGACATGATCCCTTCCCACAAGGAACTTACGGTCTATCACGTTGATATTGGTATTTGTTAAGCGCTTACTATGTGCAGAGCACTGTTCTAAGCACTGGGGTAGATACAGGGTAATCAGGTTGTCCCATGTGAGGCTCAAAGTCTTCATCCCCATTTTACAGATGAGGGAACTGAGGCACAGAGAAGTGAAGTGACTTGCCTACAGTCACACAGCTGACAAGTGGCAGAGTCGGGATTCGAACCCGTGGCCTCTGACGCCTAAGCCTGGGCTCTATCCACTGAGCCACGCCGCTTCCCTTGGGCCCATTCCCTGTCCCACGTGGGGCTTACGGTCAAAGGGGGAGGGAGAACATGTATCTTATCTCCATTTTACAGATGAGGAAGCCGAGGCACGGAGAGGTTAGACGAGCTGCCCACAGTCACACATCAGGCCAGTGACAGGGCTGGGTTTAGAATCCAGCTCGCCTGTCTCCCAGGCCCAGGCTCTCGCCACTGAGTAACTAATAATAATAATAATATTGATATTTGTTAAGCGCTTACTAGAGCACTGTTCTAAGCGCCGGGGGAGTTACAGGATCATCAGGTTGTCCTACGTGAGGCTCACGGTCTTCCTCCCCAATTTCCAGATGAGGGAACTGAGGCATAGAGACTCGCCCACAGTCACACAGCTGGGATTCGAATCCATGACCTCTGACTCCCAAGACCGGGCTCTTTCCACTGAGCCACGCTGCTTCCCATAGTCTACGCTGCTTCTCCGCTACTAGAGAGCTGTTAGGCAGGGCTAATCCGGGTGGTCTTTCTGGAGGTGGGGCGCGGGGGGCGGGGGAGCTTTATGGATGAGCTGTGAGGGAGGGGAAGGGTATGGGCCAGCAAAGAAGTGGGAAGTACTTAGCTTAACTTGGAGGAGAGCGGAGCCGGGGGGTGGGGAGGATGTGGGCTGGGTCCCAGAGCCAGAGCAGAGCAGGGGGAGAGACCAGTTAGGTAATAATAATAATAATAATAAGGGTGATATTTGTTAAGGGCTTACTATGTGCAAAGCACTGTTCTAAGCACTGGGGGGGATACAAGGTGATCAGGTTGTCCCACGTGGGGCTCACAGTCTTAATCCCCATTTTACAGATGAGGGAACTGAGGCACAGAGAAGTTAAGTGTGACTTGCCCAAAGTCGCACGGCTGGCAAGCGGCAGAGCCGGGATTAGAAACCACGACCCCTGACTCCCAAACCCGGGCTCTTTCCACTGAGCCACGCTGCTTCTCTGAGGGGACAAAGGCCAGAACCCGGCTCGAAGAGGCCTGGTCTGAAGACTTTGAGTGCACCCTCTTTCCAGACCCTTGCCCTCTGGGGGAAGGGGGCAGGGACCGGAGGGGAGGAGCTGGATCAAGGATTTGGGGAGAGCAGAGCCCGGTGGGGAGACCCCGAGGCCGTTAGGAAGGGCTGGGTTACAATAATAATAATAATAACCGTGGCATCTGTTAAGCGCTTACTATGTGCCAAGAATTGTTCTAAACCCTGGGGTAGATACGAGGTGATTAGGTTGGACACCGTTCCTTGCCCACATGGGGCCCACAGTCTTAACTCCCCCTTTTACAGATGAGCTAACTGAGGCACAGAGAAGTGAAGTGACTTACCCGAGATCCCACAGCAGTCACGTGACAGAGATGGGATTCGAGCGGAAGGGGTGCAGGACAGCTCACTGAGGGCCACGGTCGGGGCGGGGAACGGTGGCCCGGCCCCAGACGGACCCTCAGGGAGCGGCTTGGAGATGCCCCGGGCCGGGACGCTGCTGCCCAAGAGAGCAAGTGGATGGAGCCTCCAGGTTGCCCGGGGCCTTGCCAGACCTGGTTCCGGTAGCCTCTTCCCTCTCCCCGCTGTCACCCCACCATCATCCCCAACGTTCATTCTCTCCCTTTCACACCTGGGCCAACCGAGACCGAGGATGAGATCCAAATAGCTTAGCCTAGAGATCATAAGGCCCGCTGCCTGGTTTCCACTGGGCTCGCTGCCTGCTTTCCAGTGGGTGTGTTTAGTCAGAGGCCTGGCGAGGGTGGAATCGGTAGGCCGGAGGGAAGGCACAAAGGGGCAGTCAGAAGCGCCGGCCGTTCCCCGGTTTCTCATTCCGCCGGTGGTCCGGCTCCGTTGGCGAAGCACTTTTTTTTTTGAAGGGAAGACCCTGGATCCGTCACCGACTTTGGCTGGGCCAGCCCCGTGGCCGAATGAGCTCATTGTCCTCCAGGCCCGGGGGCCTCCAACCGGACGGTGAAGCCCGCTATCCTGGGTCGGCCTCCGGGAGTGGGTGGAAGCCGGGTTCTGGCTGCTCACGTCTGTCTCCTAACGAAAACAAAAAACACACAGTTGTGGCATTTTTCAAAATCTTCTGGATCGGCAGCATCCCGCCCGGGCCGGCCCGCCTCAGAGCACCAGCTGACCAGGAGGGAGGATCAAACTCTCCCCTCCCCTTTTCCCCCGAGAATGGACCCCGTTGTTTTTCTTGGATTCTGACTGCTAGGGCCGGGGGATGCAGGGGGAAGGGGGCTGGCGGAGTCCGGCCTTCCTCAGCGTTCTGAATAATAATGTTGGTATTTGTTAAGCGCTTACTATGTGCAGAGCACTGTTCTAAGCGCTGGGGGAGATACAGGGTAATCAGGTTGCCCCACCTGAGGCTCACAGTTAATCCCCATTTTACAGATGAGGTAACTGAGGCACAGAGAAGTTAAGTGACTTGCCCACAGTCACACAGCTGACAAGCGGCAGATCCGGGAGTCGAACCCATGACCTCTGACTCCGAAGCCCGGGATCTTTCCACTGAGCCACGCTGCTTCCCCGTCAGCGGTCAGTAAACTCCATCCATCGACTCAGCCCTGGTCTCCACACGTCCTTCCCCCTACAAAAAGGAGAGAGACACGGTGAACTGATTGACTTGAGGGGAGTGAAGAGTGCAAGCTGGGGGGTGGCGGGAGAAGAGAGTGAGCAAGAGGGAGAGAGCTGATATGGATCTGGAATTTCTGCTTGATATGGACAGGAATGGACAACCACCGGAAATGGGAAAGGAATGGAGAGACTTATGTAGAACGATGTTTCAGAAGCTGGAGAAGCAGGGTGGCCTAGTGGAAATATTAACGATGGTATTTGTTACAAGCGTTTATTACCTGTCAAGAACTGTAGTGGAAAGAACACGGGCTTTGGAATCAGAGGCCTAGCGTTCATTCATTCAATAGTATTTATTGAGCGCTTACTATGTGCAGAGCACTGTACTAAGCGCTTGGAATGGACAATTCGGCAACAGATAGAGGCCATCCCTGCCCAATGACGGGCTTTGCTGTCTGAACGGGGGAGACAGATAGCAAAGCAAAACAGAACAAAACAAAAGAACATCATCAAGATAAATAGAATCATGGAGATATACATATTATTAACAAAATAAATAGGATAATAAATAATATATACAAATACGCGCAGTGCTGAGGGGAGGGGAAGGGGGAAGAGCAGAGGGTGGGAGAAGGGGGAATGGGGAGGAGAAGAGGAGCAGAGGGAAGGGGGGCTCAATGCGAGGAAGGCCTCCAGGAGGAGGTGAGCTCTCAGTAGGGCTTTGAAGAGGGGAAGAGAGTTAGTTGGGCGGAGGTGAGGAGGGAGGGCGTTCCAGGACAGTGGTAAGACGTGGGCCAGCGATCGACGGCGGGATAGGTGCGAACGGGGGACGGTGAGGAGGTGAGCGGCAGAGGAGTGGAGTGTACGGGGTGGGCAGTAGAAAGAGAGAAGGGAGGTGAGGTAGGAGGGAGCAAGGTGACGGAGAGCTTTGAAGCCGAGAGTGAGGAGTTTTCGTTTCGTGTGGAGGTCGATAGGCAACCACTGGAGGTTTTTGAGGAGGGGAGTGACACGCCCAGAGCGTTTCTGTAGGAAGATGATCCGGGCAGCAGAATGGAGAACAGACTGGAGTGGGGAGAGACAGGAGGAAGGGAGATCAGAGAGGAAGGTGACACAATAATCCAGTCGGGATATGACGAGAGCTTGTACCAGCACAGTAGCCGTTTGGATGGAGAGGAAAGGGCGGAACTTGGCGATACTGTGAAGGTGAGACCGGCAGGTGTTGGTGATGGATTGGATGTGAGAAGCAGCGTGGCGCAGTGGAAAGAGCACGGGCTTTGGAATCAGGGCTCATGAGTTTGAATCCCAGCTCTGCCACTTGTCAGCTGTGTGACTGTGGGCAAGTCACTTAACTTCTCTGTGCCTCAGTTCCCTCATCTGTAAAATGGGGATGAAGACTGTGAGCCCCACGTGGGACAACCTGATTCCCCTGTGTTTACCCCAGCGCTTAGAACAGTGCTCTGCACATAGTAAGCGCTTAACAAATACCAACATTATTATTATTATTATTATGTGTGGGGTGAATGAGAGAGCAGAGGCAAGGATGACATCAAGGTTGCGGGCCTGTGAGACTGGAAGGATGGTCGTGCCGTGACGGGAAAGTCAGGGAGAGGACAGGGTTTGGGAGGGAAGATGAGGAGCTCAGTCTTAGACATATGGAGTTTTAGGTGGCGGGCGGACATCCAGGTGGAGACGTCCTGGAGGCAGGAGGAGATACGAGCCTAGAGGGAGGGCGAGAGAACAGGGGAGGAGATGCAGATTTGGGTGTCATCTGCGTAGAGATGGTAGTTGAAGCCGTGGGAGCGAATGAGTTCTTCAAGAGCGTGAGTGTAGATGGAGAACAGAAGAGGGCCAAGAACTGACCCTTGAGGAACCCCAACTGTTAGGGGATGGAGGGGGAAGAGGAGCCCGCGAAGGAGACTGAGAATAGACGGCCAGAGAGATAAGAGGAGAGCCAGGAGAGGAGGACGGAATCTGTCAAGCCAAGGTGAGGTCAAGTGTGGAGGAGAAGGGGATAATAATGTTGGTATTTGTTAGGCACTTACTACGTACAGAGCACTGTTCTAAGCACTGGGGTAGATACAGGGTAATCAGGTTGTCCCACGTGAGGCTCACAGTTAATTCCCATTTTACAGATGAGGTAACTGAGACACAGAGAAGTGAAGTGACTCGCCCACAGTCACACACAGTCACACAGCTGACAAGCGGCAGAGCCGGGATTCGAACCCATGACCTCTGACTCCCAAGCCCGGGCTCTTTCCACTGAGCCACACTGCTTCTCTAAGGGGATGGTCGACAGTGTCGAAGGCAGCTGAGAGATCGAGGAGGATTAGGATCTAATCCTGGCTCTGCCAACTGCTTGCCGTGTGACCTTGGGCAAACCACTCAACTTCTCTGTACCTCAGTTTCCTCCACTGTGCAATGGGGATATCTGTTCTCCCTCCTACTTAGACTGTGAGCCCCATGTGGGACAGGAACTGTAACCAACCTAAATGACCTGTATCTATCACAGTGCTTAGAACAGTGTTTGGCACATAGTAAGCTCTTAACAATTACCATTAAAAAAATGATCCAGGCAAAAGAGTGAAATATGGACCAGAGAGGGGAGAGGCTGGAGGGAGGGAGGTCAGGAAGGAGGCTGATAGAGAGTCATTCATTCATTCATTCAATAGTATTTATTGAGCGCTTACTATGTGCAGAGCACTGTACTAAGCACTTGGAATGTGCAAATCAGTAACAGATAGAGACAGTCCCTGCCCTTTGACAGGCTTGCAGTCTAATCGGGGGAGTCCTAGTCGGGCCCACGGTGGTGGCCACTGGGAAGGAGAGGAAGAGATGGTCGGATATGACCCTTGTCCCCCACAAGAAGCAGCATGGTCTAGTGGATAGAGTACTGGCCTGGCAGTCAGAAGGACCTGGGTTCTAATCCCGGCTCCGCCTCTTATCTCCTTTGTGACCTCGGACAAGTCACTTAAATTCTCTGCCCTCAGTCCTCTGAGAAGCATTGTGGCCTAATGAATAGAGCACAAGCCTGAGAGGTAGAAGGACAGGGGTTCTAGTCCTGGCTCTGCACTTGTCTGCTGTGTGACCTTGGACAAGTCACTTAACGGCTCTCTGCCTCAGTTACCTCATCTGTAAAACGGGGTTTAAGACTGTGACCCCCATGTGGGATCAGGGACTGGGTCCAACCTGATGATCCTGTATCTACCCCAGTGCTTAGAACAATGCCTGGCAAATGGTAAACATTTAACAAATACCACAATAGTTATTAATTAATATTTTTATAACGCAGCCCCTGCCCCTGGTGCAGTTCTAGTATGGCTGATCACTGGCTTCTGCTCTCAGTCCTGGGGGCAGAAAAGTCCCTTGTTTTAAGCCAGTCAGTCAGTCAGTCAGTCAGTCAGTCAATTGTATTTATTGAGAGTTTACAGTGTGCAGAGCATTTTACTAAGCACTTGGGAGAATACAATAGAACAATGAATAGACACATCCCCTGCCTACAACAAAGTTACAGTCTAGAGGGGAAGACAGACATTAATATAAATAAATAAATTACAGATACACACATGAGGGCTGTGGGGCTGGGAGGGGGATGAGCGATTCTCAAATCTCTCCATCCTATGTTGTCTTTGACCTAAAGGACAGTCAAAGAATCCTCGGTTGGAAAGGACCCTTAAAAGGTAATCCGATCAATCCTCCTGCCTCCGAGACACCCCAGAGAGTCAGAGAGGTCTGACTTCTACGATCCCAGCGGGAAGAAGCAGCAGGGCCTAGTGGAAAGAGCACAGGACTAAGAATCGGAAGACCTGGGTTCTAATCCCGGCTCTGCCGCGTCCCTGCTGTGGGACCGTGGGTGAGTCACCTAATTTCTCTGAAGAACCTCAGTTTCTCATCTGTAAAATGGGGATTGATTGCCCATTCTCCCTGAACCCAAGTGGGTCGGGGATGTGCGTGAGCTGATTATCTTGTGTCTACCACAGGGCTCAGCACTTAGTAAGCGCTCAATGCACACCGCTTCTGCCGATGACTCCTGCAGTCTCTCATAGCCGCCTCCCTCCCCACGTGGCCTCAGGATGGACGGGGGTGGGCGAGACTGATGTGGAAAATGAAGTTGAAAGGGCAAGTCCAGCTCTGACGAACACCGACAGGCAGCCTCCATTCCTCAGAAATATATTGAAACATCCCTCTGCCCTCTAGGACACTGGTCGTCAGGGATCGGAGCCCCAGTACGGCTCTGCCTACGGGTCTTCCCCTTGCCACGGGGGACCAAGGGGCCGGATGGAAAGAGAATCGGTGAACCCTTAGTAGAGTCCTCTGCACATCATAGGTGATCAATAAATATCGTGGATTGATTCCTATATTGAGGAAAGGTAAACAGAGGGTGGCGAGAGCAAGCCCATCCCTTTTCATTCGCGGGAAACGCTAACCCCCGGACTTCCTGGTTGGGATGAAGCTTCCCCGCTCTGGGGCAGCTTCACTCCCCAGGCGCCCCGGCCAGTGGATACAAAGGGAAGCTCAATTCTGACTTCCCCAGCCATCAACGCCCAGCTCAGCTCAGCACCGGGCTAGAGTGAGCCCCACATGGAAGGGGAGATGGAACCAAAGTGACCCTGACTTCGGGGAGGCCCTAGCCTGTTGAGGAGCCCCCGGTTCACTGTGAGAGCCCTTGGCCTACCTGTGGAGGGAACCCCTGGTAATAATAATGACAATAATAATAAACAATTATGGTACTTGTTAAGCTCTTACTATGGGCCAAGCACTCATCTAAATGCTGGGGTAGGTGCAAGCTAATCAGGTTGTACACAATCTGTGTCCCACATGGGGCTCACGGTCTTAATTCCTATATGACAGATGAGGTAACTGAGGCCTAGAGAAGTGAGGTGACTTGCCCAAGGTCACACAGGGGATAAATGGTGAAACCTCTGGTCGGCTGGAGGAGCGCCTAGTCTGCTGGGGGAGGTGGGATGGGCATGCCCTGTCCTTGGGAAGCCCCTGGACCACTACGGAAGCTTCCAGTTTTCGCGGGGGAGCCCCTGATCCACTGGGAGAGCTTTGGTCTACCAGGGGAGCCCTCGGTCTGCTGGGGGAAAAGGGGTAGACAAGACCATGATCGTGGGGAGCCCCTGATCCCCTGGGGAAGTCCCTGATCTGCAAGAGGAACCACTGATTCACTGGGGGAGCCTTTGGTGTGCTGGGGAAGATGGGCGAGACATAACCGTGATCTTGGGGAGCCCCTGATCCACTGGGGAAGTCCCTGGTCTGCAAGAGGAATCTTTGGTTCACTGGGGGAGCCCCTAGTCTGCTGGGAGAGGTAGGATAGACATAGCCCTGCCTCTGGAGAGCCCCTGATCCACTGGGGAAGCCCTAGTCCCTTGGGGGAACCCCTGGTCTGGAGGAGGAACCCCTGGTCCCCTGGGGGAACCCCTGGTCTGGAGGAGGAACCCCTGGTCCCCTGGGAGAGACCCTGGCCCGCTGGGGGAGATAAGACAGACATGCTCTTGCCCTCAAGGAGCTCCCGGATCACCGGGTGAGCTCCTGGTCTGCAAGAGGAACCCCTATTCACTGGTGGAGTCCCTGTCCTCTGGGGGAGGTTGGACAGACATGGCCCCACGCTGGGGGAGTCCCTGGACCACTGGGACTCTGAAAGAGGAACCCCTGCTTCACTGGGGGAGCCCCTGACCTGCTGGGGGAGATGGGACGGACACAGTCCTTGCCCTTAATGAGGCCTCAGTCCAGTAGAGGAGAAAAGATGGACACCGTCCCTGCCTTCAGGGAACTCCCAGTAGACCCAGAGAGTTGACCGGAGGGGGATGGGCTTGCAGAAAGTTTCATCCAGGACTGTAAACTCTTTGTGGGGAGGGAATGTGTCTGTTTGTTGTTATACTCTCCCAAGGGCTTTATACAGTGCTCTACACCCAGTAAGCCCTGAATAAACACAATTGAATGAACAAACAAAAGAGCCGTGAAGAGCTGGTGGTGAGCTGGGATATAAAGGAGACAAGTGAGGGAGTGTGGTGGGCCAGAGAAGGAGACATTGGCAGCACAAGGAAGAGCAGTGCTGTCGAGGATAGAGCTCGCGTCTGGGAGTCAGGGGACCTGGATTCTAATCACGCCTCCAACACCAGCTTGCTGTGTGTCCTTGGGCAAGTCATCTCGCTTCTCTGGGCCTCAGTTTCCTCACCAGTCACCTCACCCTCCTTAGACTGGGCGCCCCATGTGGGTTGAGGATCGGGTTCAAACTAATGATCTTGTACCTACCCCAGTACTTAGTACTGTGCTTGGCATGTAATAAGTGATTCACAAATAGCACAATCATTGTTAAGAGTAAAAGATATTGATTGAACCCCCCCCACTGGATGCGATGCACCATACTAACTGCTTGGAATGGAACAACCTATGTATGAGACACTTTCCCTGCCCACAAGACCCTTAAACTCTAACAGGGAAGACAGAAAAACATTTACAAAGGGGATGACTGGGAATGAATCTGAATTCACCGTGCAATCGATTGTACGTGCATTAAGTGCTGAGGGAGGAAATTAGTAGGTAAATCCCATATGGAAGTGTTAGGGCAGGTAATCCGAGCAAGGGGTAGTTCGGTTTGGGGCCCAGACTTGAACAGAAGCCACTGAAGTCCACTAGTTTCCAAAGCCGCCACAACTGATGACAGAGTTTGGAGGTTCATAAATGAGAGTTCCCTAAGAGAAAACTCCACCGCTTTTTAATGGGGACAAAAGCAATGTGTCCTAGTGGATAGAGCACGGGCCTGGGACTCAGAAGGACCTAGATTCGAATCCCTGCTCCACCACTTGTCTGCCGTGTGACCTTAGGCAAGTCACTTAACTTCTCTCTGCCTCAGTGACCTCACCTGCAAAATGGGGATTAAGACTGAGCCCCAGGTGGGACAGGGTCTGGGTCCAACCTGATTGCTTTGTATCCACCCCAGCACTTAGAACAGTGCCTGGCACAAAGAAAGCTCTTAACAAATACCATTTTTAAAAAATCTCAATTTTGGCTTGAAAGGAAAGGAAGGTGGTGGCTCATATCTGGGGGAGCACAGTTTTGAGAGGTTCAGAGGGAAGGGGGTCCCGGCAGCGGGAAACACCCAATCATTCGATGGTATCTATTGAGCCCGTACAGCATGCAGAACAGTGTACGGAGTACTGGATGTTGTTGTCTTATGCCGTCAAGTCGTGTATCACCCATAGCAACGTCATGGACACGTCTCTCCGAGAACGCCCCGCCTCCATCTGCCATCGTTCCAGTAGCGTATCCGTAGGGTTTTCCTGGTAAAAATACGGAAATGGTTTACCACCGTCTCCTTCCGCACAGTAAACGAGTCTCTGCCCTCGACCCCTTTCCATGCCTCTGCTGCCCAGCACAGATGATTCGGGGAGAGTACAACAGAACAGAGGCTGTAGACAATGTCCCCTGCCCATAGCAAGCTTACGGTCTAGAGGGAGAGACAAACCCCAAACTCCAGGACACAGCCCCTCCTTCGCTCACCTTTACCCCACCTCGGGGAGGTGGGCGGCAAGAGTGTCAAATCCGTAGCATGCCAGGTCCACCAGATCCCTCTCTGCATGGGCTGCTGCAATTCCCCGCCTTCTCCCCTACCTAGGAGAGATTTCATCCCCTCAGGAGATGATAATGATAATAATAATTATGATATTTGTAAAGCGCTTACTATGTGCCAGGCCCTGTACCAAGCACTGGGGTGGAAACGAGCTAATGGGGTTGGACACTGTCCCCGTCCCACGTGGGGCTCAAAGTCTCAATCCCCATTTCCAAGATGAGGTAACTGAGGCACAGAGAAGTTAAGTGACTTGCCCAAAGTCACGCAGCAGATAAGCAGCCTGGGGTCACAGATTCCTGGGCTCAGAAGGAAGCCCCCATTCGGGCCGGGACCTGGTGGGGCAGAACTTGGAGTGTGGGGGCAGAGGTCGAGGAGGGCTTGATTTCCTCTGGCCCGGACCAAGGCCGGGGAGGGCATGGAGTTGGCACGGTGGCTACAGCCGGGGGTTGCAGTGGAGCCAGCCGGGCCCTGAGGTGCCAGGGACTATTGCCGTGGCACGGGATGCCACGGGGGTCGGTGAGGACTCCCACCTTCGACAGGGGCTCCGGTCAGGGTCAGGGACCTTGTTGGGTCCCACTGGGTGTTGGGGCATTGACCCCTAAAGTCTTGCTGCGAGCCAACCTGAAAGGCGAGGTCGGGGAAGAGCCCTCGGGGCACCTGAAGTCCCCGGACCCTGGCGCCGAGCCCTCTGGCATCAACGGACCCTTCCTCCTGCCCCCGGGGCCCCACCCCCGACTCTTCCCACAGTCAGCTCACATTCCAGGTGGCCTCGCTCTCCAGATCTATTTTTAATCAAAGAACAAAGCCTACTTGTTGGGAGCTGGACCAGAGAGGGGAGTTTCGTTCCTCGCTGTTTGTTCACATTTCCTATAATCCAGGGGAGCTGGGCACTGGCAGACGGCCCCCTCCCCCGAGGCCCCCTCCAGGAACATTCCTGTCCGCTCTTTAGCCACCACAGCTGGCCATGCCTGGGGATCCCAGAGGGCGGACCCCGTTTCCTGGCACCCAGAGCCCAGGCAAGTGAGCAGGCTCAGTTCCACCCACTCAGTCAGAAGCGGAGACGGGGTGGAGCCAATGCTTAGAAGAGTGCTTGGCACATAGTAAGATCTTAACAAATACCGTAATAATTATTACTGAGCATTTGCTGTATGCATAGCACTGTACTAATCTCTTGGGAGGTTCCAATTCTGCAGAGTTGGTGGACACATTCCCTGCCCACAGTGAGCTCATGGTCTAAACGGACCTCTTTGCTTTCACCTCTGCATTCTCCCCCTCCCTGCTCTCTCTCCCTTCATTCATTCATTCCTTTGTATGTATTGAGCGTTGACTGTGTGCAGTGCACTGTAGTAAGCGCTTGGGAAAGTACGATATAGCAACAAACTGCATCCAGAGGCTGCAGTTCATCCCAGTGGCCTAGTGGCTAGAGCACGGGCCCGGGAGTCACGAGGACCTGGATCCTAATCCCAGCTCCACCACTTGTCTGCTGGGTGACCTTGGGGAAATCACCATTTTTCTGTGCCTCTGTTGTCTCATATGTAAAATGGGGATTAAGACTGTGAGCCCCATGTAGGACAGGGACTGTGTCCAACCCGATTTGCTTAAATCCATCCTAGCGCTTAATACAGTGCCTGGCACATAGTAAATGCTTAACGAATACCAGTATTATCATCACGGGGTGGACCTCTAAGTCAGGAGCCTGGCAATGAAGAAATCGTGGAGGGAGAGGAAAGGGAGCTGAGTCCTGGTGGGTGGGGGCTGGCTAGTGGGAGCAGGGAAAAGGGACCGAGGTCTTTAATTACCATGGTCACCCCTGTGGTGTTTGTTAAGCACTTATTATGTGCCAAGCATCAGACAAAGCACTGGGGCAGAGACGAGACATTCAGGTGGGACACGGACCCCCGTCCCACACAGGGCTTATGGTTTAAAGGAGAGGAAGGATGGGTATCGACACCTCATTTTACAGATGAGGAAACCGAATCCCAGAGTAGTTAATAATAATAATAACTGTGGTATTTCTTAGGCACTTATTTTGTGCCAGGCAGGCGCTGTACTCAGCTTTGGGTTGGATACAACAAATGCCATCGTCATCATCATCATCATACAAGCAACTGGGCTTGGACACAGTCCCTGTCCCACGTGAGGCTTGTGCTCAATCCCCAATTTCCAGATGAGGTAACTGAGGCCCAGAGAAGTGAGGTGACTTGCCTCAAGTCACACAGAAGACAGGTGGCAGAGCCAACATTAGAAACAGTGACCTTCTGACTCCCAGGCCCATGCTCTGTGGACTGCACCATGCTGCTTGCCCGAGGTTACATGGCAGGCAAGTGGAGAGAAGGAAGTGGGCTTTCAGAGTGATTTCCTGGACTCACTGGGCACTGATTCAGTCATGAAAATTAGGTAGAGAATCGGGCAGTGGTCCAAAAGCCCTGGAATCAACGGCCACGATGAAGGGGCACACGGGGTAGGGTTGAGCGGGCAGAGTGGAGCAGAGGGTGCTAGGAAACTCTCTTCCCCTCTTCAAAGCCCTACTAAGAGCTCATCTCCTCCAAGAGGCCTTCCCAGACTGAGCTTCCCCTTTTCCCTCTGCTCTCTCTGCTCCCTCTCTGCCCCCCCATTGCCTCCCCTCAGCTAAGCCCCCTTCCCCCCCTTTCCCTCTGCTCCGCCCCCTCCCCTCAGCACTGTGCTCATTTGTATAGATTTTTATTACCCTATTTATTTTGTTAATGAGGTGTACATCCCCTTGATTCTATTTATTGCGATCAAATTGTCTCGTTTTTGTCCGTCTGTCTCCCCCGGTCAGACTGTAAGCCCATCAATGGGCAGGGATGGTCTCTATCTGTTACCCGAATTGTACAGTCCAGGCGCTTAGTACAGTGCTCTGTACACAGTGAGCACTCAATAAGTACTATTGAGTGAATGAACGAAAGCCACGTGGCCCAGAGGGAGTTTTGCATTCAGATTCTTCACCAACACTTCACTTTCCTGTCCACCTCTTTCACCTCTCATTTTCAGTGGTCACAGCCCCGGCATCTCTGTCCTGTGCTCCAAAGACAAGGAGTATCCTCCAGTGGCTGTCGGGACCTCCGTTCACCTTCCTTTCCATCATAGTTTAGGGCAGGAAAGAACACGGGCCTGGGAGTCAGAAGACCTGGGTACAGATCCCAGTCTACCACCCATCCCTTCTGTGACATTGGACCTCTCTGCCTCAGATTCCTCAAAATGGGGATTTAATACCTGTTCTCCCTTTCCCCTAAAGTCCAAGTCTTGTGTGGGACAGAGGCTGTACCTGAGAGAGTTTAGCACAGTGCTTGGAACATAGTGCTTAACCAATACCACGGTTATTATTATCATTATAACTATTATTATTGTTAGCATTATTATTAAGACTGGCCCATATTAACCCTACCACACGGCCTGGGTTGTTAGAATAGTGAGGTTAGGTAGGAGGAGGCAAGCTGATTGAGTGCCTTAAAGTTGATAGTGATGAGAGTCTGTTTGATGTGGAGGTGGGTGGGCAACCACTGGATTTTCTTGAGGAGTGGAGGTAATTAGACTGAATAGTATTTCTACAAAAGCAGCAGAGCAAAGTCTGTCCTGGAGAGGGGGAAGACAGGAGGCAGGGAGGTCGGCGAGGAGGCTGCCGACGTAGTCAAGATGGGAAACGAGAAGTGCCGGTATCATCGTGGTAGCTTTTTGGGTGGAGAGGAAAGGGCAGGTTCTAGAGATGTGCAGCTAGAACCAACTGGATTTGGTGACAGGCTGAATCTGCCAGTTGAAAAAGAGATGAGTCGAGAATAATGCCAAGGTTACAGGATTGTAAGACAGGAAGGATTGTGGTGCTGCCTACTCTGGGGAAGACAGGGTTTGGGTGGGAAGACGAGAAGTCGCTGTGGGCAGGGAATGTGTCTGTTATATTATTACATTGTACTCTCCCCAGTGTTTAGTTCAGGGCTCTGCCCACGGTAAGAACTCAATAAATTTGATTTATTGAATGATTGATTGAGTTCTGTTTTGCACATGTTAAGTTTGAAGTGTGTCGGTGTGATAGCCGAGTAGAAATGTCCCGAAGGCAGGAGGAAGTATTCATTCAGTCATACTTATTGAGTGCTCACTGTAAGCAGAGCACTGTGCTAAGTGCTTGGAAAGTACAGTTCAGCAATAAATAGAGAAAATCCCTGCCCACAACAGTTTATAGTCAAGTAAATATGAGACTGTAGAGAAGGAGAAAGGTTGATACTGGAGAGGTTGATTTAGAAATCATCCACATAGAGATGGTATCTGAAGCCGCGGGTGCAAATGAGTTCTCCAAGGGAGTGGGTGCAGATGGAGAATAGAAGGGGACCCAGAACTGAACCTTGGGGGACTCCCACCATTACAAGGTGAGAGGTAAAGGAGGAATCTGTGAAAGACTGAGAAGTGGCAGTTAGAGAGAAAGGAGGAGAACCAGGAAGAGGATACTGTCCGAGAAGCCAAGGTTGGATAATGTTTCCAGGAGAAGGTGGTGGTCAACAATGTGGAAGGCAGCTGAGAGGTTGACGAGAATTAAGATGGAGTTGATCGGCCACTGAGGGAGGGTCAGGGATGGAGAGGGAGAGTGAGGGGGGTTAAGTGGTCCATCCTGGGTCACTGGAGGGAGAGGCAGGATGGAGATCGGAGAGAGAGGAGTTGGATGGCTGCGCTGGATCACTGGAGGGAGAGTCAGGGATGAAGAAGGGAGAGTGAGGTGGGTTAGTGGGTTAATCAGAGTGAGTGGACCCGGCGGGGCCATGCTGGATCGCTGGAGGGAGAGTCAGGGGTGGATAGGGGAGAGTGAAGGGGATTGGAGGGTCTATGCTGGGTCACTGGGGGTCCCTGCCTTCGAACAGTTCACAGGCTATTGGGGAGGTACAGGGTCAGCGCTGAGAGCCAGACCATCCCCCACCCCCACCCCCGGCACCAAAGGTGGCCCATGGCCAAAGGCCAATCCATCCCAGGATTCTGGTTGGGACAAGGGCACTGGGACATTTGGAGAAACCATGAGGTGGTGGCACTCCTGGACAACCACTCTCATGGTTAAGGATGGATGCTCCAACCCCGCTAGCTTTTCTCTCTCTGCCCCTGACTCTCCTTCCGGTGATTCAGCACGCACCGTTCGACCCGTCTCACACTCCATCCTTGACTCTTCTTCAAGGGACTGAGCATGGATCATCCAACTTCTCTAACTCTCCGCTCGCCATCACTGACTCTCCCTTTAGTGACCCAGAACAGACCGTCTAACTCTTCTCACTCTTCCCTCTCCATCCCTGACTCTCCCTCTGGTGACATGGCACAGACCATCTAACACACCTCCCCTCTCCATCCCTGAGTCTCCCTCCAGGGAACCAGAATGGACAATCCAATGCCTCTCCTTCTCTCCACCCCATCTCTGACTCCCCTCCAATGATCCAGCATGAACCATTAAACCCCCCACACACACCTCCATTCTCCCCTCTCCACCCCTACTTCTCCCTCCAGGGGACCAGCATGGACCAGACTATCCACCTTACCCTCCCTTTTCCATCCCTAACTCTCATCCAGTTCCCCAGTCTGAGCCATCCAACCTTCCTTCACTCTCTCTTCCTCATCCCTCACTCTCCCACAGTGACCTAGCATGAACCATCAAACCTCCCTCACTCTCCCCTCTCTCTCCACCCGACTCCCTCTCCGATGACCCAGGGTGGACCATCCAAACCTCCTTATTCACCCTTCTCCACCCCTGGACTTTCCCTCCAATGACCCTGCATGGACCATCTAACTCCACCCTCACACTCCTTTCTCTATCCTTGACTCTCCCTCCAGTGACCCACCAATGAGGCCTCTACTGCATCTTATTTCTCCTCAACCTCTCAGCTGTCTTCAACATTGTCGACCACCCCCTTCTCCTGGAACTATTATCCAACTTGAGCTTTGCAGGCACTTCCGCCTCCTGGTTCTCCTCCTATCTCTCTGGCCGCTCATTCTCAGTCTTTTACTGGTTCCTCCTCTGCCTCCCACCCTCTAACTGCGGGAGTCCCTCAAGATTCAGTTCTGGGTCCCCTTCTATTCTTATCTCTATTTGCTCGGCACATAGTAAGTGCTTAACAGATTCCATTATTATTATTATTATTATTATTATTATTATTATGCACACTCCCTTGGAGAATTCATTCGCTCACGTGACTTCAATTACCACCCCTAGGCAGATGATTCCCAAATCTACATCTTTGGCGCTGATCTCTCTGCTTCACGGCAGTCTCGCATTTATCACTTACTGCCTTCAGGACATTTCTACTTGATGGCCCTCTGACATCTGAAACTTAACATGTCCAATACAGAATTCCTCATCTTTCCACCCAAGCTCTCTCCTCCCCCTGACTTTCCTGTCATTCAATGCAGCACCACCATCCTCTCTCTCTCGCAAGTCTGTAACCTTGTAACCTCGGCATTATCCTTGACTCAGCTTTCTCATTCAACCCACTTATTCAATCTGTCACCAAAGCTTCTCAGTTCAACCTTTACAACATCGCTAAAATCTGCCCTTTCCTCTTCATGCAACCTGCTGCTATATTAATCCAAGCATTTATCCTAATCTACCTGGATTACTGTACCAGCCTCTTTGCTGACCTCCCAACCTCCTGTCTCTCCCCACTCTGGTCCATACTTCACTCTGCTGCCCAGATCATTTTTCTACAAAAGCGTTTAGTCCATGTTTCCCTACTCCTCCAGAACCTCCAGTGGTTTCCCAACTACCTCCACATCAAACAGAAACTCCTGCAAAGCATTCAATCCCCTCGGCCCCCTCCTACCTTACCTCACTACTCTCTTACTACAACTCAGCCCGCACACTTTGCTTCTCTAATGCCAACCTTCTTGCTGTACTTTGATCTCATCTAACTCACCAGCGACCTTTCACCCACATCTTGCCTCTGTCCTGGAACACCCATCCTCTTCAAATCCAACAGACAACTACTTTCCCAGTCTTCAAAGCATTATTGAAGGCACATCTCTTCCAAGAGGCCTTCCCAGACTATCCCCCCCCTTCCTCTTCTCCCATTCCCTTCTACGTTGCCTTGACTTGTTCCCGTTGTTCTCCCCGCCACTCCCCACAAACCCCACATCAAATATGTACGTATCTATCATTTATTTATTTGTATTCGTATCTGTCTTCCCCCTGTGGACTGTAAGCTCCTCGTGGCAGGGAATGTATCGGTTTATTGTTATATTGTACTTTCCCAAGCACTTAGTACAGTGCTCTGTACACAGTAAGTGCTCAATAAATATGATTGAATAAATGAATGAATGTACATAATCCATAATTAATTTGTTTATATTAACGTCTGTTTCTCAATTTAAACTGTAAGCTCATTGTGGGCAGGGAACATGACTACTAACTCTGTTTTATTGTACTCTCCCAAGTGCTTAGTACAATGCTCTGCACCCAATAAGTGCTCGATAAATACGACTGATCCTGCAGGGACCGCCCAAACCCCTTTATTCTCCCCTCTCCAACCCTGATTCTCCCTCCAGTGACCCAGTACAGACCTTCCAACTCCCTTCGCGCTCTCCTCTCCCTCCCTAACTCTCCCTCCGGAGACCCAGCATGAACCACTGATCCATATGTCCAGTGTACCTTGCTGGTATTTCTGGGTGCCCAGCTTCTTAGGGGGTATGGTTTCCTTGTGCCTTCCTCCCCTGCCTGTCCCCCATTAACACATATGCAAGTCTGGTGAAGTATTTCCTTCTCTTTGGTTTGAACCTGCCATTAATTTGTCTTGGTGGGGTGGGATTTGCAGACCAACAGTTCTGTGTTTGTCTTGCTTAAACACGACTGCATGCATGCATACACACACACACCCACACACACACAGAGAAACATACGTGCGCCCCTTCTCCAAATTCACAGTGCAGGAAATCATCTGGGCCCCTCCCTGCTGGAAGGATTTTATGGGGTTTTTTTATATTTGTTAAGCCCTTCCTATGTACCAGGTGCTGTTCTAAGTACCGAGGTAGATATAAGGTTGGACACAATCTCTGTCGCACATGGGGCTCACAGGCTTAATCCCCATTTTACAGATGAGGTAACTGAGGCCCAGAAAAGTGAAATGACTTACCCAATGTCACACAGCAAACAAAGGGCAGAGCTGGGATTGGAACCCAGGTCCTTCTGACTCCTCAGTCTGTGCTCTACCCACTAGGCCATGTTGCTTTTCAACAATTTCTCAGAAAGGTTGGAGGGAGTGTAGTGAAAGTGTGTGCATTTATGTGCTTGTGTGTGTCTGTGTGTGTGTCCAGAGGCTCAGATACAGAAGGAGGAAACAGATGGAGTTCTTGAGATCTACTCTTTCGTGTTGGTTCATTCCCAACCTCAGCTCTTGTGTGTATATTTATCTTCAATTGTACGTTCATCACGTACTCAGAGAACCCAGTTGGCCAGTATTGTTATGTCTGTCTCTCCCCCTCACGGTATCAGCTTCTTTGTGAGCAGGGGACATGTCACTTCATTCTGCTGCGTTGTCCTGGGTGCTCTGGACAGTGCATCTGATGCAGTAGGTGCCCAATAAATAGCATCACTATGCCTCCTACTATGAGCACAGTCAGATCTACACTGTGGGGGGCTTGTTGCCAGAGCACACTGCAGGGGAAGACCATCCAAAAAATCCAGGTGTAAGGAGGGAATGGCCATCCACAGCTTCCCTGTAGCGGCCTCTGGAAGGCACGAGGGGGAGGCTGACAGCTGCCCAAGATCCATTCTCCAGGAAAGCCAGGCCTTTGTTCTTTTCAGGAAAGTGTCCAAATGGTCCTCAGTTGATTAAGCACTCAGTGGCATTTACTGAGGGCTTACCGGGTGCAGAACACTATGCTAAGTGCTTGGGAAAGGACAATGCAGCAGAGTCAGTAGATTCGTTTCTTGCCTGGACCTCCAGGTCAGCTGCTCTCTAAGGGCCAAGTTCCAGCCTCTGGTCACCCCTTCTCCCTCCCCCCCACCCCCGGCTCCTCTTGCCCCCTCCACTCAGGCCTGACCCTCATCCCTGCTTTGGTCAGAATGTAAGCTCATTGTGGGCAGGGAATGTGTCTCTTTATTCATCTATTATACTCTCCCAACCACTTAGTACAATGCTCTGCACCAGGTAAGTGCTCAATAAATACCTTGACTGACTGACTGACTGACTGACTGACTGACTGACTGTGGCAAGGCTTGGGGAGGGAATGGGTAAGGACCTGGGGAGGAATAATAATAATAATAATAATAATGGCATTTGTCAAGTACTTACTCTGTGCCTAGCACTGTTCTGAGTGCTGGGGAAGATACAAGGTAATCAGTCTGTCCCACGTGGGGCTCACAGTCTTAATCCCCATTTTTCATTCATTCATTCATTCATTCATTCATTCAGATGAGGTAACTGAGGCACAGAGAACTAAAGTGGCTTGCCCAAGGTCACACAGCAGACAAGTGGCAGAGTCGGCATTAGAACCCACATCCTCTGACTCCCAAACCCGGGCTCTTTCCTTTAAGCCATGCTGCTTCTGGGCAAAGTCTTTGCCCTCAGGGGAACCTAGGGGAAAGCACAGCAGACTGGGAGTCAGAGAACCCAGGTTCTAATCTCAGTCCCACCGCTTTTCTCCAGGTGAGCTTGAGGAAATCATTTATCTTCTCTGTGCCTCAGTTTTTTGGGTTTTCTTTTTTAATAAGGGTATTTTTTAAGCATTTACTATGTGCCAGGCACCGGTTTTAAGCACCGGGGTAGACACAAACTGATCAGGATGGACACAGTCTCAATCTCCATTTTACAGATAAGGCACAGAGAAGTGAAGTGACTTGCCCAAGATCACCCAGCAGACAAGTGGCAGAGGTAGGATTAGAACCCAGGTCCTTCTGATTCCCAGGCCATGCTGCTTTTCCCAATTTCCTCTTCTATACAAATGGAGATTAAATCCTATTCCCTCCTACTTATACTGTGAGCCCCAGCAGTCCCACCTGATTACCTCATATCCACCCCAGTGCTCAGCCCGGTGTAAGCACCTAACCAATATCTCTATCATTATTAGAGGGGGAGGAAGAGGCAGGCATTTTTAGGGCTGAATGGACCAAGATGTGCACTGGATCACTTCTCCCAGAGTCTTCTACTCTCAATCAATCAAGCAATCGATAGTATTTATAATGCTGTTCCTATATGCCGAGCACTGTAGTAAGCACTTGGGAGAGTACAACACAGCAGAGTTGATAGAGGTGATCCCTGCCCACAAGGAGCTGATAGGCCAGAGTGGAAGACAGACATCAAAATGAATTACACGTAGGGAAAACAGTAACCCTTTCTTGCCTCAGAACAGAAGCAGCACGTCCCAATGGAAAGAGCCTGGGCCCGGGGGTCCAAAGGACCTGGGTTCTAATCCCAGCTTCTCCACCTGTCTGCTCTTGGGTGAGGTCATTTAACTTCTCTGTGCCTCAATCACCTCACTCTAACGGAGACTAAAACCGTGAGCTCTATGTGAGACGGGGACCGTGTCCGTTCCAAATATCCGGGACCTACCCCAGCGCTTAGTAGAGTGCCTGACGCCTAGGAAGCACTTAACAAATACCATAAAAAACAATCTCTTCCAGTGACTTGTGGGGTAAGCGGATCTCCTAGCCCGTTTTCCCGGTCCTCTCCCTCTTTCCTCCCCCTGTGTGGAGTCCCTCAGGGTGTCGCCATTTCCCAGAATCCCCCATCCTGGAAGTTCCGCCCGGAGGCCTCCGGCCTACTCCGCTGACTGAACCCAGCCTTTCTCCTCATGAAAGAGCCAAAGGATTTGAGGAGGCTGATGACGGTCCGGCTGTTACAACTCCTCTCTCGGGCTCTCTAAAGGGACAGATGAGGTCAGTATTGGATGTGGCCTGAGGCGTCCGCCTACCCCGAGGGTGGCCGGGCCAGGAGGCCTTTCCCAAGGCATTTCTCATCTCCCTCTTTGTGTCTACCCAACTGCCATTACAAACCTCCGGACACCCGACCCCTTGGGAAGTCACTGCCCACTCCCCTTATTCCCCCCATCCCGCACCTGGAGCACAATGATGGGATTAAATGCCCTATATCGCTATCTGCTCCTCGTAATTTATTTCACTCCCTGCCTCTCCCACTAGATTGTAGCCTCCTCGAGGACAGGGATGGTGTCCACTCACTCCATTGAACACTCCCGAGCGTTTAGGACAGTGTGCTGCCCGGAGTGGGTACTCGAGAAACATTTTTGATTGGTTTTACCGATTGGTAAGTCATCCGGTTTTATACCGGCTGATCGGTTTCAATCGCTGCATCCCTTGTCTAGTCCCAGATGTTTTGATTTCTGTTCTCTTCATTCTCAGCGCTGCAGCTCCCTCAGCCATGGCTCCGGGTGCAGCGTTCGACTGCTTGTAAGCGGCGCCTGGGCATAGAACAGCAGCAGAAGCGGTAATAGTAATGCCTAGTGGTTAGAACCCGGGCCTAGGGGTCAGAAGGACCTGGGTTCTAATCCTGGAGCTGCCTCTCATCTGCTATGTGACTTTGAGCAAGTCACTTCACTTCTCTGTGCCTCAGTTATTTCACCTGTTAAATGGGGATGAAGACCGTGAGCCCCTCGTGGGACAAGGACCGTGCCCAACCCCATTCTCTTGTATCTACCCCAACGTTTAGAACATAGTAAGCTCTCAACAGTTGCCGGAATTATTATTATTACTGTTAGCAGTAATAGCATCAGCAGTGGCAGAAATAGTCTAGTGGATAGATCAAAGGCCTGGGAGTCAGAGGACCTGGGTTTTAATCCTGGCTCGGCCCCTTGCCTGCTGTGTGACTTTGGGCGAGTCACTTAATTTCTCAGTGCCTGATTTCCCTCATATAGTACGGTGCTGGGAATGTAGTAGACGCTTAACCAGTATCACAGAAATAATCATTGTTACTATTGGTGGTAATTGTAGTCATAATAATAATGTTGGTATTTGTTAAGCGCTTACTATGTGCCAAGCACCATTCTAAGCGCTGGGGTAGATACACGGTAATCAGGTTGTCCCACGTAGGACTCACAGTCTTCATCCCTGTGTGACTTTTGGGCAAGTCACTTAGCATCTCTGTGCCTCAGTTCCCTCATCTGTAAAATGGTGATGAAGACTGTGAGCCCCACGTGGGACAACCTGATCACCTTGTATCCCCCGCAGCGCTTAGAACAGGGCCGCATGCATAGTAAGCGCTTAACAAATGCCGTCGTTATTATCCCCATTTTCCAGATGAGGCAAATGAGGCCCAGAGAAGTTAAGTGACTTGCCCAAGGTCACACAGCTGACAAGCGGCGGAGCCGGGATTAGAACCCGGCACCTCTGACTCCTAAGCCCGGGCTCTTTCCACTGAGCCACACTGCTAGCAATAGTGGGAGCAGGAATAATAACAATAATAATTACAATTATAGTATCTGTTAAGCACTTACTATGTGCAGAGCGCTGTACTAAGTGCTGGGGTGGGATAGAAAAATACTAAGTGCTAGTGGTAATAGTAGCCTTCTGTCTACCCCGAAACATTCCCTTCTTCACACTCGGGAACCCAAGGACGTACGTTCAGTTCAGCAATTTAATCACGGAGCTACCGGATAAAGCAGTCATCGCTGTTGACCACCTCACCTATAACCCTGAAATTTCTCTGACCCCACCTGACCCCTCCCTCCAGTCAGCCTATCCCCACCCTCCTTTTCATTCCTTCATTCAGTCATATTTATTGAGCACTTACTGCATTTACTGAGCACTGTAATTCGCGCTTGGAAGAGGACAATATAACAATAAGCAGACACATTCCCTGCCCTCCATCCAACCCCTGCCCACACTTTGGCTTCCCCCACCCCATCGGTGTCATCCTGCCGTCCCAGTGCCACCCCTCATTCCACTCCTCCCATGCCAACCCCCATCACTCACTCCCATCCAACCCCTCCCCACCCCTTACACCGTCCCCGCAGAAGCAGCACTGTGTAGCGGGGAAAACCCGGATCTGGGAGTCAGAAGGACTGATTCCGCCACTTGTCTGCCGTGTGACCTTGAGCAGGTCACTTCACTTCTCTGGGCCTCGTTAACTTCATCTGGAAAAAATGGGGATTAAGAGGATGAGCCCAGTCTGGGAGAGGGACTGTGTCCAAACCAATTAACGTATATCTACCTCAGTGATTAGAGCAGTGCCTGGCATATAGTAAGTGCTTAAGAAGTACCGTAATTATTATTATTGTTTGACTGCAGGCAGGGGAGGGGAGAGGGAGAGAGGGAGGGAGGGGGGCGGGCGGGGTGGGCAAGAGGGAGGAAGGGAGGGCATGCGGGCGTGGGCCAGCTGGGATGTTCAGAGGCCATACATGGGTTTGGAATGAAGCAGCCGGAGCTCAGAGGCGGGGCCGTGCCAAGAAGCCCAGGGCTGGGCTTGGCAGTCAGGGGCCGGTTGGGCCTAGGCCAGGTTCCAGAATCCAGGCCCCGGCCCAGCTGGGGCCCAGCGGCCTGCCTGCCTCCTCTGTTGAGTAAACTTCAGTCCGTTGCTGGGGTGATTCAGGAGAGAGGGAGGCCGTAGCTCCGCTGTTGCTGAATCCCCACCCCCGACTCCTGCTGGGCCCCTGCCCCTGTCACCCACCACCCCCACGACCCTGGTCCCCCACTGCCGCCAAGTCCCCGCCCCGCCACTGCTCTGAAACCACCCGCCAGCCTTGTGTGAGGGAGGAGGCATGGAGGGCCTTGGAGCTAGCTGCTCGAAATGCAGATTTTAGGGTGGGGGAGAGTGGGCCCCTCTTGAGCAGCTCCTCATCCTTCCCCCTCCTCCTCTGCATTTTTCCTAGGGTAAGGATATAACCAGGGATCCGGGGGCCTTCCCCGTCCCTGGCCCGTGCAGGCTCGGGGCCTCAGGAACAACACGCAGTCCGTCCCCCGCCTTGGGCAGACTGCCCCGGCCCCCGCCCGGCCCGCTCCCACCCCCGCCGGGCCCCCGAGTCTTGCTCTCCCAGCCAGGTCCTGGGGCCCACATGTTCCCCCACATCAGGAGAGCAACAGCACAGGAAAGGCAGCAGCCGCCCGGCCCCTCCTCTTCCAGCGCCGCCAGATGTGGAGAGCCAGACCCGGCCCTTCTGCCGGCTGGGAGAAAGCTCTGCACAGCTGGGGTGGACGGAGGGAGGGAGGGAGAGGCTCCACGGCTGGGGAATGCAGTCATGAGAGGCAGAGGGGACGGGGGGAAAGCAGCCCGACCCCCTGCCCTTTCACCAGCTGCTGAGCTGGGGGCAGACCATGGCACATCTCCTCCAAGAAGCCTTCCCTGCCTAAGCGCTGTTTTCCTTTTCTTGAACTCCCTTCTGCGTCACCCTGACTTGCTCCCTTTTTGCATCCCCCTTCCCAGCCTCACAGCACTTATGTCCGTATCTGTCATTTATTTATTCCTATTAATGTCTCTCTCCCCCTCTAGACTGTTAGCTCTTGGGGGTAGGGACCGTGTCTGTTATATGGTTATGTTGAACTCAACCAAGTGTTAGGCAAAGCGCTCCGCACCCAGTAAGCGCTCACTAAAAACGATTGGCTGACTGACTGGCCACCCGGCCACCCAGCCAGGAACCCAAGGACAGGCTCGTATAGCCCACCGAAGCAGGTCACCCGATCCCGATGCACTCGTCTGCAGGCTCGGGAGAGCGGAAGACCTCAGTGGCCAGTGGCCACCTCAGCCCTGCGAGTGAAGCCTGGGAGCAGAGGGCCCTTCAGCCTGGCACGGCCGGTTCCCTGGGGGCCAGGGCAGGACCGGGCCAGCCGCCCTCCCTCCTAGGGAGTCTAGGGGTCCGGGAGCCTTTCAATCTTCCCACCTCTGTGGGATCCTCAGCCTGGGGCCTGCTGACAGTCCACCCGCTCCCAGTTTGTTTAAATATTTGCCATCGCTGATTTGCTTCCGAGGGGGCTCGGTTACATAGCTGGGCGGCGACCCAAGGAATCCGCTTGACCCCAAGATCTGCTGAGCAGGCTCCTCTGGGTGGAGGGTGGGGCTGGTTCAGACTAGAGAAGCAGCATGTTTTATTGGAGAGAGCACGAGCCTGGGAGTCAGAAGGTCCTGGGTTCTAATCCCCGATCCACTACTTGTCTGCTGTGTGACCGGGGGCGAGTCATTTCACTTCTCTGGGCCTCAGTTACTTGATCTGTAAAATGGGGATTAAGAGAGTGAGCCTCATGTTGGACTGTGTCCAACGGGATTAATTTGTATCTACCCCAGCACTTAGATGGGTGGCTGGCACGCAGTAAGTGCTTAACAAGCAGCAACGCTCTGGGCATGTCACTCCCCTTCTTTAAAACCTCCAGTGGTTGCCTATCAACCTCCGCACAAAACAAAAACTTCTCACTCTAGGCTTCAAGGCTCTCCATCACCTTGCCCTCTCCTACCTCTTCTCCCTTATGTCTTTCCACTGCCCACCCCGCACGCTCCGCTTCTCTGCCGCCCACCTCCTCACCGTCCCCCGTTTTCGCCTATCCCGCCGTCGACCCCCGGGCCACATCCTCCCGCGGTCCTGGAACGCCCTCCCTCCTCACCTCCGCCAAACTGATTCTCTTCCCCTCTTCAAAACCCTACTTAAAGCTCACCTCTTCCAAGAGGCCTTCCCAGACTGATCTCCCCTTTTCCCTCTGCTCCCTCCACCCCCCTCTTCACCTCTCCACAGCTAAACCCTCCTTTCTCCCCTTTCCCTCTGCTCCTCCCCCTCTCCCTTCCCATACCCTTGGCACTGTACTCCTCCGCTCAACTGTATGTATTTTCATTACCCTATTTATCTTAATGAGATGTACATCACCTTGATTCTATTTATTTGCTATTGTTTTAATGAGATGTTCATCCCCTCGATTCTATTTATTGCCATTGTTCTTGTCTGTCCGTCTCCCCCGATTAGACTGTAAACCCATCAAAGGGCAGGGACTGTCTCTATCTGTTACCGATTTGTACATTCCAAGCACTTAGTACAGTGCTCTGCACATAGTAAGCGCTCAATAAATACTATTGAATGAATAACAAGTACCATAATTATTATTATTATGTTCAGGGGGCTTTCCCCAGGCCCCCTGGGGCTCTGGACTGGACCAGTGGCAACCTGGCCGTGTGGAGACCCTGGTTCCGACCATCCTGACTTGCTTTTTCTGAGAAGGCTGCCCAGGCCCTCGCCCCTTGAAGAAGCAGTGGTCACTGCCCCCTAAATCGGCCACTTCTGAGTCCCGAACTTGTGCCCAGGGAGGCAGCAGGGCTCAGGGGCAGGAACATGAGCCTGGGAGCCAGGGGACTTGGGTTCTAATTCCGCTTCTGCCACCTATCTGCTGTGTAACATGGGGCAAGTCACATCGTGGCTTAGAGGGTGGAGCACGGGCCTGGCAGTCAAAAGGACTTGGGTTCTAATCCCTGCTCCATCACATGTCTGCTGTGTGACCTTGGGCAAATCATCACTTTACTTCTCTGGCCCTCAGTTACCTCATCTGTAAAATGGAGATTAAGAGCGCGAGCCCCGTATGGGACAGGGACTGTGACCAACCTGATTAACTTGGATCTACCCCAGAGTTTACAGCAGTGTTTGGCACATACTAAGTGCTTTAAAAAGTGCCATTATTATTATTATTATGACACTAGGCCTCAGTGTCCTCATCTGTAAAATGGGCATTCAATGCTTTTTCTCCTTCCCCATTAGACTGTAAGCCCCTGTGGGACCGGGATTGTGCCCAACCTGAACATCTTGTATCTATTATAGTGCTTGGTATGTAGCAAGCACTTAACAAGGAGCACAGTTATTCACAATAGCCCAGTGCACTGCACTAAATGGGAGCTCAATAAATGCAACTATTACTAACAATCATCCTATCTGTTAAGTGTTTACGGTGTGCCAAGCACTGTATTAATCAGAATGGACACACTTCTTGTCCCACAGTCTAAGGGGGAGGGAGAACATGTATTGAATCCCCACTTTACAGATGAGGAAACCGAAGCCATAGAGGAGTGAGGTGACTCTCCTAAGGTCACCCAGCAAGCAGATGATGGAGCCAGGATTAGAACTCTGGTCCACTGACTCCTGGGCCCTGGCTCTTTCCTCTAGGCCGTGCTGTTTCTCACGATTATCACTATTACTCCTACTATTAAAGCTATTACTGTGCTACAAGTCAAGACTCCCCTGTTCCGGGCAGCAGCGGCACGGGAGAGAGTCAAGGGTGGAGACTCAAGTTTACCTGAAAGAGTCAAGGATAAACCACTTCCAGATTTTTACCAAGAAAACACTATGGATACACTACCAGAACGATTTATTCATTCAGTCATATTTATTAAGTGTTTACTGTGTGCAGAGCCCTCTACTAAGCGCTTGGAAAGTACGATTCGGCAATAAAGAGAGACAAACCCTGCCCACCCTGGGCTTACAGTCTAGAATGGGGAAGACAGACATCAAAACGAGTAAACAGGCATCAATATAAATAAATGGAATTATAGATATATACCTAAGTGCCGTGGGGCAGGAATAGGGGGGCAGAGCAAAGGGAGCGAGTCGAGGCGACGCGGAGGGGAGGGGGAGCTGAGAAAAAAGTGGGGCTTAGTTTGGGAAGGCCTCTTGGAGGAGGTGAGCCTTCGTGAGGGCTCTGAAGGGGGGAAGAGTGATTGTTTGGCAGATTTGAGGAGGGAGGGCGTTCCAGGCCAGAGGTAGGTCGTAGACCAGGGGTCGCCTGCGGGACAGGTGAGACGGAGGCCCAGTGAGAAAGTTAGCACCGGAAGAGCGGAGTGTGCGGGCTGGGCCGTAGAAGGAGAGAAGGGAGGTGAGGTAAGAAGGGGCGAGGTGATGGAGAGCTTTGAAGCCAATAGTGAGGAGTTTCTGTCTTATTCTAGGAGAGATGGGTCCGTGGTGTCGCTATGGGTCGGAAACAACTCCACGGCATAAGACAAGACAATTATTATTACTGCTACTCTTAGTGTTAATGTCACTATTACTATTATCTCGACCACTGATATTACTATTCCTCTGGCCCCAAGGCCAGGCAGACAGATCAAGGTGAGACAGATCAAGGTCACCCAGAGGCTAGTAGCTAGAGGCCAGACTACACTCCCAGTGTAGCTAGGAACAGCCAGGTCTCATCTCTGTGTCTCTGCGGTCCCGTCTCTGCGTCTCTGGGTGGTCCCTCCCCAAGCTCAGCATCTCTGCCTGAGCAGGGACAGCCATGACCCCCCTCTGTGCTTCCTCGCCTGAGCTACGGGTGAAGGAGGGGCGAGTTAGGGGGACCTCTCCCCGGTGCCCATCATGTCAGGGCTGCCCAGAGTGAGCGCCCCAGGCCCATGGGCCTGGCTCTGTGGAAAAACTGTCTCTTCACCTCTCCCAGCCCCCCTCACCCCACCCTCTAAGAGCTGGGGCCAGAGAGTGTGGGAGAGAGGTTGGGGTGAGGTTGTTCTTGGGGTGAACATCCAGGAGTTTGGAGATGCCGGGGAGTCCCGGTCAGACCTAAGAAGGGGTCCAGCTGCAATCATTTCTCCCCCACCTCTAATAATAATTATGGTACTTGCTAAGCGCTTACTATTTGCCAAGCACTGTTCAAAGTACTGGGGTAGATGCAGGTTAATCAGGTTGGACACGATCCCTGCCCCACACTGGGCTCTTACTCTAAAGTCTCCATTTTTTACAGTCGAGGTAACTGAGGCACAGAAAATTTAAGTCATTTGCCCAAGGTCACACAGCACACACGGGATTAGAACCCGTGACCTTCTGACTCCCAGGCCCATACTCTCTCCATTAGACAGTCTCTCTCTCTGACCCCTGGCCTCGTGCCCATTCAGGCCCATGCCAGCCTCTCCGGCACCACCCTAGCCGGATGATCCCTGACCCATCCACTGAGACGGGGCGGGTGGGAGCCAGTCGGCAGGACACGAGGCCTGGGGGGGTGGAAAGAGGGGGGCCTAGTAAGCGGACCAAAGCGGCGCCACGCTGACCCTCCCCCCCTTTCTCCCACAGAAGATGAAGCCGACGGCCCCCGGGAGACGGTCCACCCCTTCCGCCATCAGCAGGGCCCTCAGCAAGTCCAGGACCCTGTCCCGGTAAGCCCCTGCCCCGCCCCGGGACCTCTCACCCAGGGACGTCGCCTCTGGACCCGGGTGTGAGCTTGCTGCCTCTGCAAGCGCCACCACTCTTTCCTCAGAAAGGAGGCGTGCTGAGGAGACCGCTCGGTGGACGTTTGAGCTTGGGTGGTCTCCGGCAGCCCTTCCCGCCCCCGTCATCGTCACTGGGAAGCTTCAGCTTCTTTTGCTTGACCCCCTGCCGAGCAGCCTCTGTCGGGAATTGGCCTCACAGCGGGCCAAGACGGTTCCCCCTCCGCTTCCGGGGTTTGGAAACACCTCCCCGCTGCCTGGGATTGCATGAAGTGCCCGCTATGAACCCAGGGAGTCAGCAGTGCCTGCTGTCCTCAACCACCCCCTCTCCTGACAAACCAACCGAATCCAACCGCCATTCCCATGCCGGCTCCTCCTCCACCTCCTGCCAGCCCCGAAAGGTGATGGGAAACGGGCAGGGGAATGCCCCAGCAGGGGTTATCTCCCACTTCCTCCCACTCAGGGATGCCCCCCGCCAGAGCAGTGTGACCTAGTGGAAAGGGTCCTGGTTCTAATCTTGGCTCCACCTCTTGCCTGCTGTGGGACCTTGGGCAAGTCTATTAACTGCTCCATTCTTCAGTTTCCTCATCTAGAAAATGGGAGTTCAAATCCTGATCTCCCTCCTACAGAGTTGGTGAACCCTGTGAGAGTCAGGGACTGTTTTCAACCCAATTAACTTGTATCTACCCCAGCACTTAGAGAGTGCTCGACACACAATAGGGGCTTAACAAATCCCGCAATTATTATTATCATTGTTATTCCCTCCCCCAACTTCTTCCCAGAAGCCATTACGGATTCCCCACATCTGCCTCCCCGGATCCTAAGAACCCTCAATGTTTGGGTATATCTCGGCTCACTGTTTATCTGTCTCCTGATTTGTGTTCTGATGTCTTTGTATTGCTTCTATCCATCACTTACACTCTGTGTACTGTGAGAGTGAAAAGATTGATATTTCTGTTGTGCTTTACTTTTCTTTATTGCTGCTGTGTGTAATTGTGTGTGTGTGTGTGTCCCGCCTCTGTCAGATTGCTGGCCCCTCCAGGCCATTGACCATGTCCTGTTTCCCCCTGAGTCTCCCCTCAGGGCTCAGCACAGGCTGGTGTGTGTCCTGCTTCCCTCCCTAGGACCTGCCCCAGCTCTGTCCTCAATGGGTGCCCCCGATGCAGACCAAAGAGCGGGCTGACGAGCAGACAGGGCTCAGTAAAGTACACCTTCCATTCATTCAGCTGTATTTATCGAGCATTTACTGTGTGCGAAGCACTGTACTAAGAGCTTGAGAGAGTACAATCCAACAACCGACACAGTCCCACCCACAACGAGCTCACAATCATCCAGCTTTCAGGAGCTGCAGACTTTCCCCGTAGAGCGACCCTATCCTCGAAATGCTTGAAATCCCCTCTCTTGCACACGCACATAGAAACACACACACAGGCACCAGCATGTATCCCCACAGGGTGCCCTGTGTCAATGTCAGGGTGCCAGCTGAGGCACGTTTGACCCAAGGGAGGCCCCTCGCCAGCTGGAGAGGCTCCGGGCACCACGTGGGCGTCTTCAAATTCCGCTCCGATTGCTTCTCCCCCCGATTCTCCCCCCCCAAGCCCCTCTTAGGGGACGGGTCCTGGGGACAGGCTCAGGGGGCAAAGGGGGCTGGGATGGGGCCGATTCATCCACCTGTCCTTGCCCCTCCAATCCCCTAGTCCGTGGAGAGGTCACCCAGGTCAGAGGGCCCTGTGGCTTCAGCTTCAACTCTCCCACTCCATCCCACTCAGCACCCATGGAAAAGCGTTCCGCCTGATCCCTCCCCCATCTCCGCTAAAGCACTGGGCTGTAAGGAAAAGGTGCGGGGCAGAGAGAGGGAGGGAAGCGGGAGAGGGGAGCGGGGAAGGGAAGGGAAGACTCCTGCCTCCCCATCCCCCCATTTAATTTGCCACCTAATCATTCCATGATGTACAGAGCATGTTTCCCTGGACTAAATCCAACACAACAGAATCAGTAGACAAGTTCCCGGCCCACAGGGAGCTGAAGGTCTTGAACAAGGAGCTTCCGCTGGGATTCTCGTCCCCCGCTGCCCATCCAGAGTGTGTACGTTGTTGACAGGCCCCAGGATGGGCCCCAGCTGGGCCTCTGGATCCCAGACCGGCTCTCTCTGCCGACTCAGGCCGAGCTGCTTCTCTACTGAATTCTCATTAGAATGAGGAGATAGCGTTTCTGCCCTTGCCTGTTTACTTGTTTTGATGTCTGTCTCCCCGCCTCTAGACTGGGAGCCCGTTGTGGGCAGGGATTGTCTCTGTTGCCGAATTGTGCTTTCCAAGCGCTTAGTACAGTGCTCTGCACACGGCAAGCGTTCAATAAATATGACTGACTGACTGACTGACTGACTGACTGAATGAATGAATGAATGAATGAATGAGGAGCTCTCCATCAAGCAAGGGAGCTGGGGTACACACACACCCACACACAAACACAAGCACCGATGCACACACAAACATACCTGCAGACATAGGCACTCACACATGCAGGCACACACATGCTCATAAACACACATATTGATGCACAAAAACATACGTACGCCAAAACAGGGAAACAGCGTGGACCTGGATTCTAATCCTGCCTCCGCCATTTTTCTGCTGTGTGACCTTGGGCGTGTCATTTAACTTCTCTGTGCCTCAGTTACCTCATCTGTAATGTGGGGATTAAGCCTGTGAGCTCTGCGTGGGACAGAGACTGCGTCCAAGCCGATTACCTTGTATTTACCCCAGCGCTTCAAACAGTGCCTGGCACATAGTAAGCATTTAACAAATACCATTTAAAAAAAAAAAACAACTCCCACACACACCTGCACATATGTACGGTCATTCATTCAATCGTATTTACTGAGAGCTAACTGTGTGCAAAGTACTGTACTAAGCCCTGCACGTGGCAGAAACCCAACCCGGTGCTCTGTGTCTTCCGCTGGCAGGGAGTCCCCGCCCTCCCCAACCCTGCCCACCGACGGCCCCGCCCTGGGGGCCTTCTGCGCCCCGGGGTCCGTCTTCATAATGGACGAGCGGGTCCAACTGACCACCGGCTTGCAGACCCAGGATCGCCACCTCTTCCTGTTCAACGACACCCTTGTCGTCGCCAAGTCCAAGTGAGTGGACCCGCGAGCGACAAGGACCACGCCGGCTGGCGGGGGCGGGGTGGCCGGGGACGGGACGACCGGGAACGGGGGATGGCCGGGCTGGGCAGGACCAGAAAGCTGGGCCCGCTGGGAGACCCCAGCCATCACCACGGCCCTGGACTTGATTCCCTGCCGGGTCCCCATGGTCAGCAAGTCTTGGGAACCTCAGTGCTTCCCTGGAGCCCAGAGAGCCACCCTGTGTAGGCTGGTAGCCTGCAGCCTAGGGAGAGCTGCCCCTCTCTCTACCTGCCTCCCTCAGCCCCGGCCTCTGACGGGGGGTCAGTTGGGGTCAGTGGCATCACGGGTAGCCCAGGATCCAGGGTAGGGTGGGGTTCCCAGCATCTTTCTGGGCAAAGGCCTACAGCCTGCAGAATTGTGTCCAGCAGTGGCCCCAGGGTGTGCCCTTTCAGAGGAGCCCTCCCACCCCGGCCCTGTCTGACAAGCTCCCCCATTCCCATTCCTCTCTCGCTAGATCCTCCTCGAGCCTGAAGGTGAAGAAGCAGGTTGGCCTGAGTGAGGTGTGGACGGCCACCTGTCTCGGCGAGGTCTCCGAGAAGCGGGCCAGTGCCGACCACTCCTTCGTCCTCGGCTGGCCCACAGCCAACTGCGTAGTTACCTTCAGGTACGGCCACCTGGGGATGCTTCAGGGTGTCCCCCGTGACATCTCCCCCACCCCCGTGACATCTCCCCATGCCTTGTAACATCACTTCGGACCACCCCCCGACACTCTGACTCCATAGAGGAGTCAACCAGACCCTTCTCGTGCCTCCTGGGCCCCGATGTGGTTTTCTAATGCTTGGGAAGGGTTTTTTAGCAAGGCTGTCCAGAAGGCATTCCCAAGGAGGAAAAAGGCCCAGACCCCTGCTCAAGCAGAGACCCTCCATCCTCCCCGAAAGCTGCCCCGCTGGGGTGGGGAGCGGGAGCGGTTTGCTTCCCACTCGTCTCTGCAGTGCCCTCCTTGGAGATCTAGATATCTTGGGCCAGGAGGGGCCAATGAGGGTCATCTCAACCAGTCCCCTGTCTCTGGGCTGAGCTGCCTGCTCTCCACAGAAAGGTGCCCTGCCTCTCTCACCACTCCAACCCAACATTTCACGTGCACACAAACCCTCACAGTCTTGCACGCACATATATGTGCACACAAACACACACACACACATGCACACACTTTCAGGACAAGAAATTTTAATAATAATAATGATATTTGTGGTATTTGTTAAGCACTTCCTACATGCCAGGCACTCTACTAAGCGGTAGGGTGGATGCAAGCAAATTGGGTTGGACGCAGTCCCTGTCCCACGTGGCGATCGTGGTCTCAATCCCCATTTTACAGGGGAGGTAACTGAGACGCGGAGAAATGAAGTGACTTGCCAAGATCACACAGCAGACAACTGTTGGAGCCAGGATCAGAACCTAAGGGATCCCTGGGGCATTGGGTGATTTTAGGGGTAGCAAAATCTCATTCGTCCTAGATCCTCGGCACTTTCCAGGACTCCCGGAATCCTCCCCAGTAGTCTCCAGGGTGCCGCTGGGCTTTAGCTACAGATTATCCGGGATGGGGAGGAAGGAGCCCGGGGGTGCTGTGCTTCTGCCTCTTCCCCCGGCCCCCATTTCTTCCCACCCCTCTCTAGTGCCCTTATCCCCCTCGGCCCCTCCGGTCCCTGTAGTGATAACCACTCTGGGCCCCTCCACTCCCCCAGTCCCCACCCTCAACCCGCAGCTCTTTCACCCTCCAGCACCGGCTTCTGGAAATTGCGGGGCTGGAAGGGGGCTGAGCGGCCCAGAGAGAGAGTGTTTAAAGGTGGTTCTACAGCACAGGGCTCAGTGGAGCACTGGACCAGGCCCGAAGATCTGGGGGCCGGGGAAGAGCCACAGAGCTGGGGGCCAGGACCGGGCCCTGGCAGAAGCAGGAGGCCTTGCCAGGGGTTGTGTGTATGGGCCATGGGGGCAGGAAACCGGGAAGGGCAACATTTCTCTTTCCTTCCCCCTGAGGAAGGAGCCCTAGTGGACCCCATGGCTAAAGCCAGACAGTGGCCAGAGCTAGGAACTGGCCACCGGAGACCTTTCCCGGGGAGGTCCTTCCCTCCGCTCTCTATATCTTTTCCCTTCTGTTTCCCTCCCTCTCGTCTTTCAGCTCATCTGAGACAAAGGAGCGTTGGCTTTCCGCCTTGCTGTGGTGAGACCCCCCAGCACCGCCCGTCCCTCCCCAACCCTCCTCACCTCTCCCCTTCTCTTCCCTCATTCTCCCAGGGGTGACCCTTCTGGGCCTCTTCCTGTAAGGGGGCAGGACCCTCCTTATCAGGGACACCCAAGGCTCAACTCATCCAAGACTCAGGCTCGGGGAAGGAGTGAGCCTAATGTCCCCAGAAAGGTGATCCTACCCTTCCCTCAGCCACCAAACTTGGTGGCCAACACCCCTCACCAGCAGTCATGTCTTCATTCATTCATTCAGTTGTATTTATTGAGTCGTTACTATGTGCAGAGCACTGTACTAAACTTGGGAGAGTACACTACAACAATTAACAGGCGCATTCCCTGCTCACATGGAGATTCCAGTTTAGAGAGGGGGAGACGGACATTAATATGAATAAATAAATTATAGATATATACATAAGTGCTGTGGAGCTGGGAGAGAGGATGAACAAAGGGAGCAAACAATGCAGGGTGATGGAGAAGGGAGTGGGAGAAGAGGAAAGGGGGGCTTAGTCAGGGAAGGCCTCTTGGAGGAGATGGGTTCTCAGTGAGGTTTTGAAGTGGGGGAGAGTAATGGTCTGTGGATTTGAGGAGGGAGGGCCAGAGGCGGGATGTGAGCGAGGGGTCGGCAGCGAGATAGATGAGATCGAGGCACAGTGAGACTGCAGCTTCAACCCTTTTGTCTGACAGACTAATCTCCTGGAAATTTGGAGATGGTTGAAACCTCCCTCCAGAGCCTTCTCTTCTCTCGGCTGGGGCCTCCCACTTGGGGATTTGGGGATGCTGAACCCCGAAGCTCTACTGGCCACGGGGTGGGGGGAGGAGGACTAGAGTCTGGGCCTGCCCCAGGGACACCACTGGGTAGCTGTCCTGGACCACCTGAAGACAGATCCTTTGCACCACCCCTGCTGTCCCTGCCCTACCTGCAGGCAGAGCAAGGAGCTGAAGGAGAAGGAAGAGCCACAGAGCTTGCCCCTTCAAATCCTGATGCTGGAGCCCGACCGGAGAATCTCGGTGAGTCAACTTAGCCCCTCAAGAGGCGGGGGAGGTGGGAGGCCGGGCCTTGGAGCCCCTTCTGGAGCAGGGAACCGACCATCCGGAGGGTTGAGCCCCAAGCAGGTCCACGTTAGGTCAGAAACTCACATCAAAGGCCCCGGGGAAATCCTGTTTAACCCTGCTGTCTATAAAGTCTTCGTGGTGGGGGGTTGGTGAGGGAAATATCTGGACCAGGTGAAGTCACGTGAGATTACTGGGGGCAGGGGAAGAAGCTGGCGGGGAACCGCAATGAGAGTTGGGGTCATTCTTGGCGGCGATCGGAATGAGAACAGTAATAACGATAATAAGAAGAATGATGGTCTTGTCTAGGGCCTTACTCCATGCCAAACGCTGTACTGAGTGCTGAGGTAGATACAAGATAACACCCGGAAATGATTCAGTCCCACACTCGAGGGTCTTCTGGCTGGGCCCTGCCCGGCGTCAGCACAGAGTGACCTCCGCCTTGTGGTAGGGCTGATGGCCAATGGAGGTCTATGCAATAGAGAAGCAGGTTGGCCTAGTGGATAGAGCACAGGCCCGGGAGTCAGAAGGCCCTGGGTTCTAATCCCAGCTCTGCCACTTGTCTGATGAATAATAATAATAATAATGTTGGTATTTGTTAAGCGCTTACTCTGTGCCCAGCACTGTTCTAAGCACTGGGGAGGACACAAGGGAATCAGGTTGCCCCATGTGGGCTCACAGTCATAATCCCCATTTTACAGATGAGGCCTCTGAGGCGCAGAGAAGTGACTTGCCCAGAGTCACACAGCTGATAAGTGGCGGAGCTGGGATTAGAGCCCATGACCTTTTGACTCCCAAACCTGGGCTCTTTCCTCTAAGCCTTGTATCCACCCCAGCGCTTAGTACAGTGCCTGGCACATAGTTAAGCACTTAACAAATGCCATTATTATTACTATTATTAAGCCACGCTCCCTCTCTAATAACCAAATAATGGCATTTGTTAAGTGCTTACTATGTGCCAAGCACTGTTCTAAGTGCTGGGGGGGGGGGGATACAAGGTGATCAGGTTGTCCCACATGGGACTCACAATCTTCATCCCCATTTTCCATATGAGGTCACTGAGGCACAGAGAAGTCAAGTGACTTTCCTAAAGTCACACAGCTGACAAGGGGCAGAGCCGGGATTAGTGGAACCCATGACCTCTGACTCTCAAGCCTGGGGTCTTTCCACTGGGCCCTGCTGCTTCTCTTGACCTTGGGCAAGACACTTCACTTCTTTGTGCCCCAATTACCTCATCTGTAAAATGGGGATTAAGACTGCGAGCCCCATGTGGGACAGGGACTGTGTTCAACCTGATTAGGTTGCATCGCCCCCAGCACTTAGAACAGCGCCTGGCACATAGTAAGCGCTTAACAAATACCATAGGAAAAAAATAGGGTTACATAGTGAGTCCAATCTCACAGCTAAGGCGGGGGCAGGACTCCAAGATAGTTCCTTTGAGGGACTGGGACACGAAGGGAGGGGGTGAGGAGGTAGGCGGGCCCGGGCCGTCATCCCTGCGGGCCAAAATCCCCGACCTTTTTCTCTCTCTGTCTCTCTCTCTCTGATTCCCTCATCCCCTAGACCACCACAGTGACCGTATCCAACACAGAGACCGCGACCGGGGTTATAAAGATGGCCACTCGCCAGCTGGACTTCCCTGTAAGTGGGGACGTCACCTGGAGGGCGACAGCAGTGCGTGTCAAAGTCAGCATTTTGTGCTGTGGGTGTCCTGTTCTGTGTGTTCTGTGTGTTCTGTGTGTGTGGGTGTTCTGTGACCTGGTGTTAAGAGGCTGTAACAAGCAGCCCTGGGGGTCACTGAGGGACCTGGGAAATGTTTGTGTTGCCTGGGGAGCACCGTGTGTCCTGGGTGGGGATTTTTGTCCTGGGGAGGTGGGTGGGCCCAGGATAGAGTTGTGTGATGTTTTATTGCTGTATTGTACTGTCCAGGTGCTTAGTACAATGCCCTGCACCCAGTAAGCACTCAATAAATACAATTGATTGAATGAGCGGGGTTGTGTGATGGAGACAGAATGGGGTGCAAAGTGGCATGACCTCTATTGTGTGTCATGGGCAGTATTGTGTGCCTTGGGAAGGGACATAGGTCCAGGCTGAATTATGTTACTTCGTGGAAATGTGTGGCCTTGACTGGTTGTTGTGCCACAGACAACAGTGTGGATCCAGGGCAGTGTTGCATAGCACAGGTAGTTTTTTGTTTCCTGGGCAGAGTTGTGTGTCCCAGGCAGTTTGGTGTTCCAGAGTGCCCCAGGCAAGGAGGAGGCACTGAGTGACAGAGTCACTGGGTCAAGCTTATGTCCTCCTCCCCGTCTCCGTAACGCCTAAGCTGTCATCGTGGCTGCTTTCGCCTCCACTGCAGAACACCCACAGTTCTCCAGAGCCTGGAAGGGGGCCGGTGTCTAGTGACTGCAGCCCCAGGGTCCAGGAGGGAGCCCGTGGCTATTGGACTACAGCCACAGGGCTCCAGAGGGGGCGGTGGCTAAGAGACTGCAGCCCCACTGGCTAGTGAGTGGGTCAGGCAGCCAGTCTTCCAGAGATCTGTGGGCTGGGAAGGCCACAACGAGGACCAACCTGAAGGGCCAACTGTCCAATCCATCCATCCCTCTCTGGGGGAGCAGGCTGGGCAGGGAGAGGTGGGGAGAGGAGGTGGGTCAGGGTGGGCATATGGAATCTGCTGAACAGAGACACCCGACACACACACACTCTAACACAATTCCAGATGCAGCATCCCTGACAGGCCCCCAGCCTGTACCAGGCACAGGCAGGAGCCCTGAGTCACCGTCGTAGACGTCCACGGAGACTATAAAGTAACCTCTCCGATCACGGACCAACACCGAGATCGGTCGTCCAGACCCCCGGAATCAGGCTGGTGTAGACACAGAAATACAGAAACACACACCCCTATGCAGCTAATGCAGGCCCAGTTGCAGAAAACCACAGCCAGTGTCAAGTAGACACACAGACCCAATCAGACACACGGACACAGACATAAAGGGACGCCAAGCACATGTGGAAAACTCTCACTCTTTTTCAGTCACGATACCGATCACACACACACACGCCGTCAGACACACCATCACACAGATCCTAATCGTGATTCCCTCGGCCCCTTGACCCCCACAGCGCCCATCCATCCATCCACAGCCTGTTTCTCTGCTTGTTTCCCATCTCTAGGGGAGAGTTGATGACTTGCACCTCTGGGTGATCTCAGGGAAGGAAGATGTGGCTTATCCCCTCATCGGTAAGAGCTCTTCGTGCGGCCCTGGCAGGGGCTGGGCCCAACCCTAACAATAATAATCGTGGGATCTGTTCAGCGCTCACTACGTGCCAAGCACTGTACAGAGCGCTGGGCTCATCAAGCCAGATCGTCGGGTCGGACACAGTCCCAATCCCACATGGGGCTCGTAGTCTAGGGAGGAGGGACAACGGGTATTGAATCCTCATTTTCCAGTTGAGGAAACTGAGGTCCAGAGAAGTGAAGTGACTTGCTCAAGGTCACACAGCAGGCAAGCGGAGGAGCTGGGATTAGATCCCGGGTCCTCTGACTCCTGGGCTCAGGTTCTTTCCATTAAGCTGTGCTGCTCCTAGGGGCCCAGGACCACCCACCCTCCAGAGGGGGTTGGAAAGAGACCCCCAGGTCCATGGTTAGTAGCCAACCCAGCCCAGCCCAACCCAGGCACGGCTCAGGAGTTGGAGCCAAGAGGCTGAGGGGTCTCTGCAGGGACCCAGGATCTGACCCAGGACAGAGCAGTGGGCACCTGCCAGCTGGGCACCATCTGCGGCCAGGGACCAAATCCCCACCTTGGCCCGGGAGAGAAGAGGTTGACGGGTGCTGAGATGAGAGGAGGTTGGTTGCAGGTGGGGAGAGACTCTCCGGGCTCACTGGCCGCTAGACAAAAAGAGCAGCAGGAGAGGCTTAGGCCAGACATAGGGAAGCACTTCCCACCAGCAAGCGTTGCTGGAGGCTGGAATGGGCTCCCCAGGCTGGGGGTGGAATCTCAGTCCAGGACCCGTCAATAAAAGCCACAGAGACTCTCGGGAGCCGAGATGAACTGGGATGGAGGCAGTGGGTTGGATACGATGACCTCGGGGGAAGCTCCACCCCTTCCCCCACACTGAACTAACCCGGTTCCCGGGACCGAATTCTGCCAGACGCCCCTTTCTCCTCCTTCCCCCAGGGCACGAGCACCCCTTCAGCATTGCCCTGAGCTCGCTGCGTGATGCGGCTGAGCGGCTCCCCGGTGCCGATGGCAGCGCAACCCACCCCAGTACCGACTGCCCCCTGGACCAGCTCGCCAGGGGCCCACCGTGCCGGTTCATCCTGAAGCCCAGAACCCAGGGCCCTCCGCAGCTGCAGAGAGGTGAGAGCCCGCAGGCCTGACTCCGGCCCCTCCTGCCCCTTCTTCAACTCTCCCATCTTTCCCAGCAATATCTCTAGAGAGATCTCATGCCGGCTCTCAAAATCCACCCCCTCCGCCTGTTCATCCAACCCCATTCCTTATCAAAACACTTGGCCCCGTCCATCTTCCCTCCCTAACCGCCACCTTCAGCTGTTTGCTCACCAGTGGCTTCTTCCCCTCTGCTTTCAGACATGCCCGTGGCTCCCCATCCTAAAAAAAAACCCGTCCCTTGACCCCACAGCTCACTCCTGCCATTCCTCTCCAAACTCCTTGAGCGAGTTGTCTACCCCGGCCTTCTCAAGTTCCCCTCCTCCAATTCTTAATTTATTCATTCATTCATTCAGTTGTATTTATTAAGCACTCACTACTTGCAGAGCACTGGACTAAGCACTGGAATGTACAATTCGGCAACAGATAGAGGCAACCCCTGCCCAACGACGGGCTCACGGTCTAAATGGGGGGAGGCAGACAACAAAACAAAATAGGTAGTCTGGCATCAAACCTTGACCCTCTTTCCGTGACCCCTTCCAATCTAGCTTCCCTCCCCTTTACAGTTATCTCCTTCTTGCCAAATCCAAAGGCCTCTACTCCATTCTAGTCCTCCTCGACCTCTCAGCTACCCTCAGCACATGTCAACTACCCCCGTCTCCTGGAGACGTCATCCAACCTCGGCTTCCCTGACACTGTCCTCTCCTGGTTCTCCTGTCTCTCTGAGTGCTCATTCTCAGTCTTTTTCCTGGGCTCTTCTTCGGCCTTCGGCCTCCCACCCCCTAAGTGTGAGGGTCCCTCAAGGTTCTCTTCTATTCTCCATCCACACCCCCTTCCTTGGAAAACTCATTCACCCCATTGGCTTCAACTACCACCCCTATGTGAATGATGCCTAAATTTAGCCCTGCTCTCTCTCCCTCTTGGCAGTCTTGTATTTCCTCCTGCCTTCCAGAAATCTCTACTTGGATGTCCTCCTGTCGCCTCAAGCTTTTCATGGCCAAACAGAACTCTTCCTCTTCTCACCGAAACCCTGCCGTCCCCATAACTTTCCCATCAATGTAGACAGCACCAACATCCTTCCTGTCTCACAAGTTCATAACCTTGGTTTTGTTCTTGACTCCTCTCTCTCAGTCAACCCACATATTCAATCCATCACTTAATCCTGTCGGCCCCATCACTAAACATCACTAAATCACTAAAATCACTAAACGTCACTAAACCTTCCCATTCCTCTCCATCCAAATTGCTACCATGTTAACTCGGTCACTTCCCCTATCCCTCCTTGATTACTGCATCGGCCTCCTTGCTGACTTCCTAGCCTCCTGTCACTCCCCACTCCAGTCCATATTTCACTCTGCTGCTCTGATCGTTTTTCCTCAAAAATGTTTAGTCCATGTTTAGTCCACTCCTCAAGAACTTCCAGTCCGTTGCCCATCCACCTCCGCAACAAACAGAAACCTCTCACCATTGGCTTTAATGCACTCAACCATCTTGCCCCCTCCGATCTCACCTCACTACTCTCCTACTACAACTCAGCCTGCACACTTTGCTCTGCTAATGCTAACCTTCTCACTGGGCCTCGATCTCATCTATCTCGCCACAAAACTCTCACCCACTTCCTGCCTCTGGCCTGGAACACCCTCCCACCTCATATCTGACAGACAAGCTCTCTTCCCGGCTTCAGAGCCTTAATGAAGGCACATCTCCTCCAAGAGGCCTTTCCTGACTAAGCCCTCCTTTTCTCTCCTCCCACTCGCTTCTGTGTCACCCTGATTTGCTCCCTTTATTCATCCCCCTCCCCTCCCAGCCCCACAGCATTTATGTAGCTGTAGTTTTTTTGTTTATATTCATGTCTGGCTCCCCGTCTGGATTGTAAGCTCATTGTGGACAGGGAATGTGTCTGTTTATTGCTGCATTATACTCTCCCAAGTGCTCAGTACAGTGCTCGGCACACAGTAAGCCGCCAATAAATGCGATTGACTGACTGACTGGCTGTCCGGACCTGAGCATCCAGCCCTGAGTGTCCAACCCTGAGTGTCTAGCCCCGGATGTCTGTTCCTGAGTGTCCACCCTTGATGTTGGACCCTGGCATTGGACCCTGGGGCATCTGGCCCTGGGCAAAGGGCCCTGAGGGTCTGGCCCTGGGTGTCTGGCTCTGTTTGACCAGCTCTGGGCGTCTGACCCTGGGTGTCTAGCCCTGGGTGCCCAATCCTGGGCTCCTGGCTTTCCAGACCTGGGCTCCTGGCCCTGGGTTTCTGGCCCTGGTTGTCTAGTCCTGTGTGTCCGGCTCTGGGTGTCTGGCCTTGTGAGTTCAGTCCTGTGTGTCTGACCCTGGTTGCCTGACCCTGTGTGTTGGATTCTGGGCATCTGGACCTGAGGGTCTGGCCCTGGGTGTCCAGCCATGGCTGTCTGGCCCTAGGCTCCTTGCCCTGGCTTTCCACTCCTGGTTGTCTGGCTCTGTGTGTCCACCTCTGGGTGTCTGGCCCTGTGTGTCCAGCCCTGAGTGTCTGGCCCTGGGGTCCTGGCCTTGGGCTTCTGGCCCTGGTCGGCTGGCCTTGTGTGTCAGCTCTGGGTGTCCAGCCCTGGGTGTTTGGCCCTGGGCTCCTTGCCCTGGCTTTCTGGTCCTGGTTGTGTCTGGCTCTCTGTGTCCGGCTGTTGGTGTCTGGCTTTGTATGTTCAGCTCTGGGCATCTGGCCCTGTGTGACTGTGGGTGTCTGTCTCTGGGTGTCCAGCCCCATCCAGAGGTCCACCCTCTCCAGGGGTTGCTTTGGCCACGGATAGAGCACCAGAGCTCAAAACAGACATCGCCAAGATTCGCTTGTGGCGGGGCTGGGGAAAGTCATCAGGGTTTTTTTTTACTGTCCAAATGCCTTTCCCCTCTCTGCTCCCACTCTGCCCTAAGCCCCGACCCTCTCCCCATAGCTCCTGGTACTGCTTCGGTGCCCCTGGCCTTTCCTGCCCCCTCATAATAATAATGTTGGTGTTTGTGAAGTGCGTAGTATGTGCCAAACACTGTTCTGAGCACTGGGGGAGATACAGGGTAATCAGGTCGTCCCATGTGGGGTTCAAACTTTTAATCCCCACTTTACAGCTGGGGCCACTGAGGCACAGAGAAGTTAAGTGACTTGCCCAAGGTCACACAGCAGACAAAGGGTGGAGCGGGGATTAGAACCCACGTCCTCTGACTCCCAAGCCTGGGCTCTTTCCACTAAGCCATGCTGCTTCTCCTGGGAGGCTCCCAACTCCTGCCAGATCCAGGAGGACTGGACCGGACCGACTCGTATCCAGGCTTGGCCCCAGCGGGGACCCCAGCCCGCACACTTTGTTCCTCTAACGTTAACCTTCTCACTGTACCTCGATCTCGTCTATCTCGCCGCCGATCTCTCGCCCACATCCTACCTCTGGCCTGGAATGCCCTCCCTCCTCATTTCAGAGAGATAATTGCTCTCCCCCACTTCAAAAGCTTATTGAAGGCACACATTTCCTCCAAGAAACCTTCTCTGACTCAGCCCTCCTCTCCTTTTCTCCCCTTCCATTCTGCCCTACTCTTATTTGCCCCTTCATTCGTCCTCCCTCCCATCCCCACAGCACATATGTATATATCTGTTATTGATTGATTGATATTAATGTCTGTCTCCCCCTCTAGACTGTGAACTCGTTGTGAGCGGGAATGTGTCTGTTTGTTGTTCTGTTGTACTCTCCCAAGCGCTTAGTACAGCGCTTTGCACACAGTAAGTGTTCGTTAAATACGATCGAATGAATGAATGAATAAATGAAAGGAAAGAATGAAATGAAACTTGGGAATCCGGCCCTTACCAGGGGCCAGAGGCCCTGAGTTCCAACGCTCCCTTCCCACCTGGGAAGTCTCTATCCTGGGCCCGGATGGAGCTGGACCGTCTCCTGCAGCCCGGCCGGCCGCCCGCCTGCCGTGACCCAGTGCCCTGCTCCCCCAGCAGAACCTTTGCAGAAGCTCCTTAGGAGGAAAAAATCTTTGATGGGCTGGGCCCTGCGGAAGAGCCTGCCTTCACCCTCAGCCAGCCCAGCCACTGGCTCACCCACCACACCCCACAAGCTCTTCGGCCTGTCGCTGTCCTCCATCTGCCTAAACGGTGCCCTGCCCAAGCCTATACTGGTGAGACTCCCCAGTGCCCAGCCACTGGCCTTCCCTGACCGGCTCTGGGGTTGGGGAGGTGGAAGGTGGGGCTCAAGGGTCTGACCTCCGTCGTGCCCCTGCCCCTAAACTTTACATTTACCGAAGGCCATGGGGAGACCCTGGGCCAACCTTGGGCCATGAGCCTGTCCAACCCTGGGGGTCATGGGACAGAGGTTCGCCGTCCCCCACTTTGTGGCGGATCACCCTGGCACCCCAGGACCCAATCATACCCGTTTGCCGAAAGGAACCTTCATCCTGGCCCGGCAGCAGGACAGAGAGAGGCCCCACACTCCCTAAATTCCTACTGTTGCCTCAGCCCCTCCGCTCCTCCCAGGGCTGGAGCCCAACTTGGCAAACAGGAATGGGGGGCAGCCAGCTCACTTTTCCCCCACCACACAGTTTCCCCTCCAGGCAGGGTCTAGCTGCTCGTCTGGGTTTGGGCACATCCGGAGGCCCAACGCTGTAGGAGGCCCCGGGGAAGATGGGCTTCTCCCCCTTCGTCACGGGTCCGGGTGGCTGGTTCATCCTGGGATCGCTTGGGTAACCCTCGCCTCCCGGCCCCGTACCGTCCCTCGTCTGGCCTTGCCCGGCTCTCCCCTAGGACTTGCTGCTGCTGCTGTACCAGCGGGGACCCTCCACGCAGGGGATCTTCCGCCGGTCTGCCAACGCCAAATCCTGCAAGGAGCTGAAGGAGAAACTCAACTCGGGGGTCCACATCCCCCTGGGCGCCGAGTCCGTCCTCCTGGCCGCGGCCCTCGTCACCGTAAGCACCCCCGAGGCCTCCGGCTGGCCTCGAAGCTGACCCGGGCTTGCAATGGGCTTCCTGGGGGGTGGGATGGGGGCCACCCCATGGGCTCCTGAACCAAGACACTCTCAGGTTGGGAGAGGTCATTTTATCTTACCCCCAGTGCTTAGTACAGTGCCAGGGACATAATAATCACTTAAAGAATACCATAAAAAACAACAACCTTGTCTCTGAGCCAACATCACTTCCACTAACTCAGAAACCCCCGCAAATACCCAAACTGATTCCTGATGGGGGAACCAGAATGGTAAGCTGACGTCCTTTTCCCGGGACCTTGGGGAAAACCTAACCCTGCCCCTCAACTCGGCATTAGCAGCACTTAACCTCTTCTGAGGCCACCCGGGGTACTTGCCTGAGACTGTGTGGGGTCCCTGCCTAGTGCCTGGGGTCCCCTCCTGAGGCTTTATTGAGTGCAGAGCACTGTACTAAGTGCTTGGGAGAGTACAGTTCAACAGTAAACAGACACATTCCCTGCCCACAATGAGGTTTACAGTTTAGAGGGGGAGTTAGACATTAATAGAAATAAATAAATGTCAGATATAAGTGCCATGGGGCTGGCGGGGGGATGAATAAAGGGAGCAAGTCACAGTGACGCAGAAGGGAGCGGGAGAAGAGGAAAGGAGGGCGGAGTCGGAGAAAGGCTCTGGGAGGAGATGTGCCTTCGATAAGACTTTGAAGTGGGCGGAGAGTAACTGTCTGTCAGATATGAGCCGGTACAGGGTCCTCTTCTGAAGCTGAAGGGGTGCTCTGCACACAGCAAGCACTCAATAAATATGATAATAATAATAATAATAATGATGGCATTTGTTAAGCGCTTACTATTTGCAAAGCACTGTTCTAAGTGCTGGGGAGGATACAAGGTGATCACGTGGGGCTCCCCATTTACAGAGAAGTTAAGTGACTTGCCCAAAGTCACACAGCTGACAAATGGCAGAGCCAGGATTAGAACCCATGACCGGACTCCCAAGCCCGGGCGCTTTCCACTAAGCCACACTGCTTCTCTTTGATTGATTGATAATTGATGGATACCATGGGCTTGGGAGGGATGCATGTTCGGGGTCCGGAGGGCCGGCGTGGGGGAGGGAGATGTCTTGTTGTGCTTTTCTCTTTTTCGATGTTTGAAACTTAGGGGCGCCCAGGAGACAAGACCTCGGCACTGACCAGACTGCTTTGCGTGTATGTATTTAATTCAGGATTTTCTGCGAAATATACCTGACAGTGTTCTATCCTCAGACATGCACGGGCTATGGATGGAGGCAGTGGACACTGAAAACCGAGGGAGTAAGATCAAAGCAATCAAAAGGTGGGTTTTCCTGCTGGGCCTATGTTAGAACCCAGAGAGCACCAGTATGGAAGGCTAGAACCCAGTGGAAAGTGGAGATGAGGGGTGCGAGTGGGACTGGAGAGGGACAGAAAGGAGGTGGAGAGAAACCGAAATGGAAAACCATAGAGACTGAGATAGGGACAGAGACAGAAAGAAAGAGAGAAAGAGGCACAGGAAAGGAGATCCGGAGAGACAGAAATCAAGAACTAGAGAGAGAGTGAGGGAGAGAGGAGAAGTTAATAAATCGTATTTATTTTCCAGTCATTCATATTTATTGAGGACTCACTGTTTGCGGAGCACTGCACTAACTTCCTGGGAGAGTACAGTATAAGTTAGAGATAAGGAGAGACAGAAACAGAGAGCCAGAGAGAGACAATAAGATACAAAAACCAGAGAGAGAGGCCCAGATAGAGATGTCAAAATAGACCGAGAGAGAGAAAAACAGAGCACCTATGATAGAGGTCAAACAATCAGTCAATCAGTGTTATTTATTGAGTGCTTACCTTGTGCAAAGCATTACACTAAGCATCTGGGAAAGTACATTTCACTGGAGTTGATAGACACGATCCCTGCCCACTCGGAGTTTACAGTCTAGCGGGGAAGACAGACATTAAAGTAAATTAAGGATAGGGGAAATAGTAGAGTATAAGAAAATTTACACAATTATTGTGGGGCTGGGGTGAGTATCCAGATGGCTAAGGGGTGCATAGTCAGTGCAGAGGAGAGAAGCAGCATGGTTCAGTGGAAAGAGCCCAGACTTGGGAGTCAGAGGTGATGGGTTCTAATCCCGGCTCTGCCACTTGTCAGCTGTGTGACCTTGGGCAAGTCACTTAACTTCTCTCTCCCTCAGTTCCCTCATCTGTAAAATGGGGATGAAGTCTGTGAGCCCTGCGTGGGACAACCTGATTGCCTTGTATCTACCCCAGCACTTAGAACAGTGCTCGGCACATAGAAAGTGCTTAACAAATACCAACATTATTATTATTATAAGGGACAGATAGGGCCTAATCTGGGAAAGCCTTTTGTGGGGGATGTGGTTTAAGGAGAATTTTGAAGGTGGGAAGATGGCGGGCTGTCGGGTATGAACGGGAGAGAGTTCCAGATCCGAGAGAAGAAGTGGGCAAGGGGTCAGTGCGGGGAGAGAGATGAGATCAAGGTACAGTGAGGAGGTTGGTGTTAGAGGAGCAGAGTGTGCAAGGTAAGGTAGGAGGGAGAGAACTGATTGCCTTAAAGCAGATGGTGAGGTTGTCCTTGATGTGGAGGTGGATGGACAACCACTAGAAATGTTTAAGAAGTGAGAAGGCATGGACAGAATGGTTTTTCAGGAAAACGATCTGGGCAGCAGAGTGAAGAACTGGAGTGAGGAGACAGAGAAAGCGGTGAAGTCAGGGAGAAGGCTGTAGATTGTAACTCTCTAGACTGTAAGCTCCTTGTGGGCGTGGAGTGTGTTTACCAACTCTGTTGCAGTTGAAAGTGAGGAGTTCCGTTTTAGATGTGGTAAGTTTGAGATGTCATCAGGACGTCCAAGTAGGGATGTCCCTAGAGGGAAAGATTGGGGAATCAATCAATAAATCACTCATTTATTGAGCACTTGCTGTGGGCAGAGCACTATGTTAAGTGCTTGGGAGAATACGATATAACAGAGTTGATAGACACATCCCCTAAGGAACTTAGAGTCTAGAGGGGGACGCAGGCATTACTATAAAGAAATAAATTAGGATATGTGCGTAAGTGTTCTGGGGCTGAGAGTGGGGTGAATAAAAGGAGCAAATCCAGGTGTAACAGCAAAGGGAATAGGAGAAGGGGAAATGAGGGCTTAGTTGGGGAAGGCCGCTTGGAGGAAATGTGATTTTAGTAAGGCTTTGAAGTTGGGGAGAGAGACTGTCTTTTAGATATGAAGGAGGAGGGAGTTTCAGGCCAGAGGCAGGATCGGCATCGAGGTAGACGAGATCAAGGTACAGGGCTCCGCACACAATAAGAGCTCAATAAATACGATTGGGTTGTCATTAGAGAAGCGAAATGACAAGGCTGGGTCGTAGTAGCAAATCAGGGAGGTAAAGTAGGAGGGGACAAGGTGATCGAGTGCTTTAAAGGCTACAGAGAGGAGTTTCTGCTGGATGAGGAGGTGGATGGGCAACGACTAGAGGTTCTTGAGGAGTGGGAAAATAGGGACTGAACAGTTTTGTAGAAAACTGATCCAGGCAGCAGGATGAAGTAAGGAATAAAGTGGGGAGAGGCAGGAGGCAGGGAGGTCAGCAAGGAGGCCGATGCAATGATCAAGGTGGGGTAGGCTAAGCGCTTGTATTACCATGGTTGCACTTTGTGCAGATGATCCTCTCCATCCAGAGATGAGAGTTGAAGCTGTGGGAGCAAATGAGTTCTCCAAGGCACTGGGTGTAGCTGGAAAATAGATGGGGATTCAGAACTGAGCCTTGAGTGACTCCCAAGGTAAGAGAGTGGGAAGCATTGGCAGAGCCTGTGAAAGAGACTGAGAACAAGTGGCCAGAGGGATAGGAGAGCCATTAGAGGACAGGGTCAGTGAAGCCGAGGTTATATAGTGTTTCCCGGAGAAGGGGGTGGTCAGCCATGTTTTAATGCAGCTGAGAGGTCAAGGAGGATTAGGATGGAGTAGAGGTCATTGGATTTGGCAAGAAGGAGATCATTAATGACCTTTAAAAAGGGCTGTTTCCATGGAGTGAAGGGGATAGAAGCCAGATTACAGGGCATTAAGGAGAAAGTTGGAGGAGAGGAAGTGGAGGAAGTGGGTGTGATCAATTTGCTGGAGGAGTTCGGAGAGGAATGGCAGGAGGGAGATCTGTAGAGGGTCAGCTGCTTTTTCCATCGAATTTGAGATGGGGAGTGTCGGCCTGGTGTCTAGTTTTCTACCATTAGAGCAGAGGAAGTGTACTGCAGGGGTGATTTAGGGCTGTGTGTTGGTTACATGAGATCAGCAGAGGGACAGGGAAGCAAAGGAATCGAATTCAGTTAAGAGAGTCGTGTTGATTTTTGTGTCAAGAGAAGATAGGAGAGGTATGAAGACCAGATGGAGCTTGATGGAAAATGGGATGGTGTCAAATGATTGAAGATTTCTGAGGAGGAACAGGAAAGATTTGCAGTGGGAGGGGACGTACGGGAGAGGAGGAAATTCAGGAGTCTGAGGTCAGAGAGTGGAATTTCAGAATCGGTGAGGTTGGAGATTGCACAGTGACTAGAGGTGATCCGATAGAGTGTGTGTCCAGGTTGGTGAGCAGGTGAGATGGCGTGGAGCCGGAGGTCAGTGGAGTTGATGAGAGGAAGTGGGCAATGGAGGGGGTGTCAGGAATGTTCACAGAGATGTTGAAATCCCCAAGGATCACTGTAGAGTTGGAGAATGAGAGAAGAAAAGTGTGAAAGTGTTCAGAAAGCTGGAGGAGGGGCGGGGGGATGGGAGGTTGGGGGGGGGGGCAGTAGATAACCCTGTCTAGTAACTGGAGAGGATGATGGAGGCAGATGATATGGGCTTCAGAGGAAGGGGAAGAGAGGGATGAGGGTGGTGGGATTCTTTGAAAGAAATATTGGGTGGGGGGGCAAGAAGGAAGCCAACTCCTCCTCCTTTCCCAGTGAGTCTTGGGGAGTGGAAGAAGATGAGGTCCCCTCTAGAGAGAGCAGCAGAAGAGACAATGTCATGTAGGGAGAGTGAGGAGCACTGACTGGATCAGGAACAGGTCAAGGATGAAGGAAAGCTTTCCAGTGATGGAGTGGAGATTCCATAGAATGCACTTGGCAGAGGAGAAGCCTGAGCCTGAGAGACAGGCCAAGAAATATAGAAACAGAGGACCAGAGACCAAGAGAGACAGAAACAGAGAATTGGAGAGAGAGAGTGCAAGAGAGAAAGAGAGAGAGTGCAAGAGAGAGACCAAAGGAGAAAGAGAGAGTCAAGGAGAGAGGCCAAGAGAGATAGAGAGATGAAGACAGACAAAAATGGAGAGTTGGGGAGGCAAGAGATACAGAAACAGAGAACCTTAGAGAGAGACCAAAAGAGACAGAGATACAGAAAGAGAAAGAGAGAAAGGCCAAAAGAGAGAGAAACAAAAAGTCAGGGAGAGAGACCAAGAGAGAGAGAGAAACATAGAGACTAAGAGAGCTAGAAATAGAGAAAGAGAGATCGAGAGACAGAAATAGACAGCTGGGTAGAGAGACCAAGAGACAGAGAAACAGATAACCATAGACAGAGAGACCAAGGGAGACAGAAAGACAGAGACTGAGAGAGAGAGAGATGAAGAGAAACAGAAATGGAGAGCTGGGTAGAGAGACCAAGAGAGAGAGAAACAGATAACCATAGACAGAGAGACCAAGGGAGACAGAAAGACAGAGACTGAGAGAGAGAGAGAGAGAGAGAGAGAGAGAGAGATGAAGAGAAACATAAATGGAGAGCTGGGGGAGGGGTGAACCAAGAGATACAGAAACAGAGAACTAGAGAGAGAGGCCAAGAAAGACAGAAACAGAGAATGAGAAAGACAGAGAGACAGAAACAGAGATCTGGGGAGAGGGACCAAGAGAGGTAAGGACAGAGAACCAGAGAGAGAGACCAACAGAGACATAAATAAAGAGCTGGAGAGAGAGGGACCAAGAAAGACAGAATCAGAGAACTGGGGAGCGGGACCAAGAAAGAGAGAGAGACAGGAAATGAGAGAGAGAGAGAGAAAGAGAGACCAAGAGACAGAAACAGAAAGCTGCGGAGAGGGATCGAGAGAGATAAGAACAGAGAACCAGAGAGACCAAGAGAGACAGAAACAGAGAGCTGGAGAGAGGGACCAAGAGAGATAGGAACAGAGAACCAGATGATGATGATATTTGTTAAACGCTTACTCTGTGCCAAGCACTGTTCTAAATGCTGAGAGAGAGAGACCAAGAGAGACAGAAATAGAGAGCTGGGGAGGGGGATCAAGGGAGAGAAACTGAGAGCCAGAGAGAAAGAATCTTAGGAGGAGAGAGGAGGGCCCATGCCCCTGCTGAGGCTGCGAGACCAGAGATGGCCAAAACCCCACGGTGGGATCCGGCTCAGACGGGCTCCTGTCCCCGGCCGCGGCCCGGGGCTCCCGGCGAGTGGGTGTGGGACTGGGTGGGTTGCTGCCTTGGAAGCCGACCCCGGGGCCGGCTTCCCCCATGTCCCCCCTGTCGGGCCCCGTGTCCCGGCAGCCTGGTGGACCAGCTCCCGGAAGCCAATCGCCTGCTGCTGCGGCTCCTCTTCACGGTCCTGCGCCGCATCGAGGCCAACGCTGGCCAGAACCAGATGAACGCCCTCAACCTGGCTCTCTGCATTGCCCCCAACATGCTCTGGCCCCCCAGCCCGGCCTGCCCGCAGGAGGAAAGCAAGTCTGCTGGCAAGGTAATGCGGCTGTCCCCGCCCCGAGGGACCCTCCGGAGGTCAATCCGTCCAGCCCCCTGGCTCCAAGCAGCAGGAGGACTACACACCCCCCTCCACCCCCTCATTCGCTCAGTCATATTTATTGAGTGCCTACTGTGTGCTAAACACTGTACATAGTACTTGGGAGAGTACAATATAACCATAAACAGACACATCCCTGCCCGCAGTGAGCTTATAGTCTAGCTCTGCCCCTGGGAAAGAGACTCCACCTGGCAGACTTTTTCGACCGCTTACCAGCTGGAAAGTTCTTCCTGAACCCAGCTTCAATCTCTCCTGTTACACAGATTGATGGTGGTATTTATTAAACACTTACTATGTGTCAAGCACTGTTCTAAACGCTGGGATAGATACAAGGTAATCAGGTTGGATACAGTCCCTGCCCCACACGTGGCTCACAATTTTCCAAGCCCTCTGCCCCTGTCTGTCACGACCTCTCAGAGACTGAAGCCATTTGAGGCTTCCTGCTCTGCCTTGCCTTCTCAACTCTCAAGAACCCTGAGGCCTCCTATCTAGTTGTGCTGACAGTGTGGCAAACACTGTGCTAAGCGCTGGGGTGGATACTGGGAGTCCCATGAACCACCGGGACTCTGCCTAACTTGAGGTAGAGAGGGCAGTCATTTTCTCCCCGTTTAGCCTTGCTACAATCTGTCCACATGCCCTTTCTTCCATGAACTGGTCCCTGTGCCTTCCTCCCACTTCCCCTCACCCCCCAACCAGAGGTCTGTGCCCATCGTAGGTCTCGGAGGAGCAGGAGGGCTGTGTGGGGAGAGGGCAGGAGGCCGCCTGACAATCAAGAAGGCAGGCTCTGGGTGGGATTAGTTCTCCCCTCACCCCCAACCCAAGCTCCCAGTTGGGAGAGGAGAGGGGAAGCGGAGGGAGACTCCCAGGGCTGTGCCTCGTTCAACTCTGGCGAATTCCACGTGGAAGCCTTAAAAAACCCACCATGGCTTGGGTTATCTGCTCATTCCAGGCTAAGAGGACCAACACGTCTGACACAGCTGGGAAGCACGGGGCAAAGCGTAAGGGGGCAGAGGCTGAGTTATCTGAACGAGCAGCGCGTTTGCGTAGACGCAGGGTCTGACGGCAGGGCACAAAAGGTCCTGGAGCTTGCTCAGTTTTCTGGTTCGTTTGCCCCGTTGACGGCCAGCCCGGACAACTGGGGTCTTGGAGTGGATTTTTCAACATGAATTTGAATTATTGCTATTATTACTATTATCGTTGTTATATTTTTAAGCACTTACTATGTGCCAGGCACTGTTCTAAGTGCTGCGGTAGATGCAAGTTAATCAGGGCAGGCACAGTCCCTGTCCCACATGAGCGCACAGTCTATCTGTACTCTACTAAGCGCTTGGGCGACTACAATATAAGCAGCACCTCCTAGTAGAAAGAACTTGGACCTGTGAGAAGGACATGGGTTCAAATACCAGCTCTGCCCCTCGTCTGCTGTGTGACCTTGGGCAAGTCACTTCACTTCTCTGGGCCTCAGTTCCTTCATCTGTAAAATGGGGATTAAGACTGTGAGCCCTGTGTGGGACAGAGGCTCTGTCCCACCCCATTATCTTGTATCTAACCCAGCGCTCAGAATAGCGCCTGACATAGTAAGCACTTAACAGATATTGTTATTATTATTATCAGATTTGGTAGACACCTGCCCACCGAGAACTTACAGTCTAGAGAGGGAGGCGTTAATAGAAATAAATAAATTACAGATATGTACATAAGTGCTGGGAGTAAGAGGGAGGTACAGATTCAAGTGTAGGAACGACGTAGAAGGGAGTGGGAGAAGAGGGAATGAAGGCTCAGTCAGGGAAGGCCCCTTGGAGAAGATGTGTCTTTAATAAGGTTTCAAAGGCGGGGAAACTGATCATCTGTTGTATATGAAGAGGGCGAGAGGTCACCAGTGAGATAGGTCAAAGTGAATTACAGTGAGCGGCTTTAGAGGAGTGAAGTGTGTGGGTTGGGTTGTCGTAGGAGAGGCCAAGGTGACTGAGTGCTTTAAAACCAACGTGAAGGAGTTTCAGTTCGATGCAGAGGTAGATGGACAATCATTGCAGGTTCTTGAGGGGTGGGGAAGCGTGGACTGACCAGTTTGGTAGAAAAATCATCCAGGCAGCAGAGTGAAGTATGGACTGTAAATTGGTTGTCCGCAGGGAATGTGTCTGTTGTATCAGACTCTCCCAAACACTTAATACAGTGCTCTGTACACAGTAAGCACTCAGTAAATACAACTGACTTGACTGACTGATCCCCCTTCTGAACCGTGAGCCTGCTGTTGGGTAGGGATTGTCTCTATTTGTTGCCGAATTGTACTTTCCAAGCGCTTAGTACGGTGCTCTGCACACGGTAAGCGCTCAATAAATACAATTGAATGAACGAATGAGACAGGAATCAGGGAAGTCAGGAAGGAGGCTGATGCCGTTGTCGAGGTGGGAGCGGATAAGCGCTTGGATTAACACAATAGCGGTTTGGATGATAGCAGTCAGGGTAAGCGGGAGGCAGGTGTTTTATCCCCATTTTACAGATGAAAAAATAAGGCCCAGAGAAGTCAAGTGTCTTGCCCAAGGCCTCACAGCAGTCATGTAGTAGAGCCGTAATTTGAACCCTGGTCCTCTGATTCCCAGGCCTGGCTCTTTCCACTAGGCCATGCTGTTATGCTTTTTTTTTTTTTGGCATTTGCTAAGCACTTACTATGTGCCAGGCACTGTACTAAGCGCTGGGGTGGATACAAGCTAGTCAGGTTGGACACTGTCCCTGTGCCACATGGGGGTCACGGTCTTAATCCCCATTTGAAAGATGAGGCGACTGAGGCACAAAGAAGTGAAGTGACTTACCCAAGGTCATCCAGCAGACAAGTGGTGGAGCTGGGATTAGAACCCAGGTCCTTCTGACTCCCAGGACCTTTTATTCTACCCATTAGGCAACACTGCTTTTCCACATTATGTCTATAAATGCTCTCACCTCCTCTTTCCCAGACTGGGAAAACCACCTAGCCCCATCTCCAGAGGACAGAGTTGTATTTCCACAGACGGCATCTTGCAGAGAAAGCACAGGCACGAAGAAAGCAAACTATGGGGTCCATAGAGAGCGGACCCTGTGCACAGAGCAAGTGCTTAGCAAATATTATTGTTATTAATAATAATAATTGTATCATTTGTTAAGGGCTTACTATGTGCCAAGCACTGTTCTAAGCGCTGGGTAGATACAAGGTGATCAGGTTGTCCCACGTGGGGCTCACAGTCTTCATCCCCATTTTACAGATGAGGTAACTGAGGCACAGAGAAGTTAAGTGGCTTGCCCAAAGTCACACAGCTGATAAGTGGAGGAGCCGGGATCAGAACCCACGACCTCTGGCTCCCAAGCCCATGCTCTTTCCACTAAGCCACACTGCTTCTCCAGCGTGTTATCATTATTATTAGTAGTAGAAGTAATAATAATTAGTATTATTATTCAGCATGGCTCAGTGGAAGGGCACAGGACTGGGAATCAGAGGACCTGGGTTCTAATCTCAGCTCCGCCACTTGTTTGCTGTGTGACCCCGGGCAAGTCACTTAACTTCTCTGTGTCTCCATTCCCTCATCTGCAAAATGGGAATTCAATCCCTGTTCTCCCTCTCATTTAGACTTTGCACCCCCTGTGATACCTGATTATTCATTCATTCATTCAATCGTATTTATTGAGCGCTTACGTTGTGCAGACCACTGTACTAAGTGCTTGGGACGGACAGTTCAGCAACAAATAGGGACACTTCCTGCCCACAACAGCCTCCCAGTCTAGAAGGGGGGAGACAGACATCAAAACAGGTAAACAGGCATCAGTAGCATTATTATAAATAAAAAAGAATTATATATACACACGATTAAGAAAAAGTAAATTGAATTTTATAATTATAAATACGTACATATATGCACAAGTGCTGTGGGGCGGGGAGGGGGTTAGAGCAAAGGGAGCGAGTCGGGGCGATGGGGAGGAGAGGGGAGCAGAGGAAAAGGGGGGCTTAGTGTGGGAAGACCTCCTGGAGGAGGAGAGCTTTCATTAGGGCTTTGAAAGGGGGAAGTGGGCTAGTTTGGTGGATGTGAGGAGGGAGGGCATTTCAGGCCAGAGGTAGGATGTGGGCCAGGGGTCGACGGCGGGACGGGCAAGAACGAGGCCCAGTGAGGAGGTGAGCGGCAGAGGAGCCAAGTGTGCAGGTTGGGCTGTAGACGGAGAGAAAGTAGGTGAGGTAGGCGGGGCAAAGGGGATGGAGAGCTTTGAAGCTAATAGTGAGGAGTTTTTGCTTGATCATCCTCCCCGCTCGCCCCTGCAGAGCTTAGTAAAGTGCTTGGCATTTAGTAAGCACTTAAAATAGCATTTTGATCATATTATTGGTATTATTATTGTTGTTATTATCATTTTATCCTGGGGGTTGGTGGTGCAAGATCTATCAAGGGACAGAGGGCTGATGGAGTTGAGCTTGTCAGAGAAGGTGGAGTTGAGGCTCAAGGGAGGAGGTAGACCGTAAGCCTCTTGTGGGCAGGGATCGCGGCTACGAATTCTGTGGCGCTTACCCAAGTGTTCATGGTTCAGTGCTCGGCACACAGTAAGTGCCCGATAAATACCGTCGATTGAGGTTAGTCAGGAAATCCCCGTTGGGGCACGGCAGGCTGGATGAGGTGGAGGGGTCTAGAGCCCAGAAGTCTCTGTGCATGGAGAGAACAGGTCTGTGGGCAGACGGGGAGGGGCTGAGATGGTGGGCTGGAAGATTCTGGTCAGAGAGCAAACGTTCAGCGTTGCTGAGGTGAGAGATGGGGGGTGCCCGGGGGTGACGAGAGCTGGTAGGGTCTGGGTTGGTGTGTGGGTAGGGTGGGGTGCGGGGCCCGGTCCGTAGTGACCCATGAGAGCCGGCGTGGGCCCGGGTGAGGGTGCAGTCAACAGTGACCCATGAGAGAAGCCGTGGATCCAGGTTGGTGTGTGGGTGGGGTGGGGTGGGAGCCCAAGATCCAGTGACCGTGGGGCCGCTTTGCCCACAGGTGGCCCTCCTGGTGCAGCTGCTGATTGAAAATGCAGTGGAGATCTTTGGGGATGATGGCACGTCTCTGTTCCAGCGGGCTGCAGAGGAGCGCTCGGCTAGCCTGGACCACCTACTGGGTAAGATGGCCACTTTGCCCCCCCCCCCTTTTCTCTTCTTTCCCCATTAAATCTGTCCTGAGGTCCCACAGGGGTGCCTAGCCTAAGCCCGGGGGCCCTTTTTACATCGTTCTGTCCTCAGGGAGCCTCTGTCCTGGAGGGAGGTGGCACAGGCTCGGGTCTGGGAGTCAGAAGGACTTGAGTTCGAATCCCAGCCCTGCCCCTTGTCTGCTGGGTGACCTTGGGCAAGTCACTTCACTTCTCTGGGCCTCAGTTCCCTCATCTGTAAAATGGGGATTAAGACTGTGAGCCTCATGTGGGACAACCTGATTACCTTGTATCTCCCCCAGCGCTTTGAACAGTGCTCTGCACATAGTAAGCGCTTAACTAATACCAACATTATTATTATTATTCTCTGTGCCTCAGTTACCTCATCTATGAAATGGGGATTAAGACTGTGAGCCCCACGTGGGACAACCTAATTACCTTGTATCTACCCCAGCGCTTAGAACAGTGCGTGGCACATAGTAAGCGCTTAAGAAATGCCATCGTTTATTTTTTTTTCAACTACTCTCAGTCAGTTTGCCCAAGTCTAAGCAGTTTGAGCCATCTTTAGCCAAGCATCACCGGGGCTGAGACAGTCACGCAGTAAGGGTGTCTCAAAATGCAGTTGCTACTGGTAATGAAAACCCAGCTGGAGACTCTTGCACAAAAGCCCAGGATATACGGGCTCCCCGGGGCTGAGGACGCTTCAGGAAATTGAATGCCAGGCTGGGGTCGACACTGGGCATGGGAGGGGGCTCTGTAAGTTGGAGACCCCCGGACGGAGATCTCCCCCGGCACCACTCGGTTACCCCCACCCATCGAAAATGAAAAATCCCTCTGCTCTTGGGCCCCTGGGCTAAAGGTCAGTTGTACCTACGACCTCATCAGATATGGGGTTTCACCTCTTGACTCGATGTATCTTCATTTCATCACTCTGTCCTGACTTTCAGCTCCTTGAAGGCACAGACCGAGTTTCTCTTACTTCTCTCTCTCCCCCAGTCCCCAGTTCAGAGTCCATGTTTGTGTGAATGGGTAGTTGTGTCCCTTTCTGCCCCCCAGAATGGTAGCCCCTCGAGGGAAGGGAGCACTTTCCCCAGTGCTCGGAATAGGGCTCTGCACAAGTGGTTGCTCAGTATACAGCCCTTGTCCCGTAGCACCCGTGTCCATCGACAGAAAAAAAAAATCCTCATACTCTAGACCCCACCCACTGATGGAACTGTTCTTGGTGGTTTCTTCCACTGTGTATGAAGACAAGGTGACGTCCATCTTGTTTCACCCCTCCGATTGGCCCGAAGGTTGGTTTGCTCGACAGCTGCTGTCCAGGGGGGCCGGGAGCTTCATGCTGCTCCCGTAACCCTCCGTCCAGCTGTCCAAACTCTGGGAATGGCCCCCAGACTCCCAGGACAGAGGAGGGGATGAGGACAGGAGAGGCAGGAGAACGATCTCAAACACTCGGTTTGCCCATCAGGTCGATAGGCTGATGTCAGGGCTCCTGGGGTCAGACCCCGGAGCCAAGACTAGCGACCCTTACTAAAATGGCTGCCGCTCACGCACGACGCCGGAGGAGGTGGGGACAGCCCGGTCCTCCTCCCTCCCCATCCATCCAACGCAGCCATCTTTCGTTTCTCCAGCAATTGTCGGTTCCCAGAGGAGAAAGGGAGCGCAGGGGAATGGAATTTGAAGAGAAGGGATAGGGTCGGGAGGGGGAGAGGAGAGGGAGACACTGGCTCAGCCCCAGCTGGGGGAGGGCAGCTGATAGAGGCTGAAGGAGACTGCGTGGGGCTGAGAGGATGACTGTGTTGGGTGGAATGACTTTGGCGTAGGCGCAGGATCAAGGTGAAGGCACGGAAATCCCCCCGAAGACATTATATACAGCATGAAGTAATGCCATCTTTTTTTTAAGGGTATTCGTTTAGCTCTTACTACGTGCCGTGCATTGTACTAAGCGCTGCGACAAATACAAGTTAATCAGGTTGGACACAGTCCACATACCACATGGGACTCACAGTCTTAATCCTCGTTTTACAGATGAGGTAACTGACGCACAGAGAAGTTAAGTGACTTGCCCAAGCTCACATGGCAGTGGTAGAGCTAGGATTAAAGCCCAGGTCCTTCTGACTCCCAGGCTTGTGTTCTATCCATTAGGCCACACGTCACTCTGAGGTCCCAAAAAATCCATTAGCGTTAAGGCTCGCCGGAGGCCTAATCTGACCTCGCTCCCCAAGGAGCCGTAGCTGAGACCAATGACATCTTTTTTTATTTGGGGGGGGGGAGTACTCGTTAATAGCTCACCCTTTGCCAAGCCCTGTTCTAAACACTGGGGTGTTAAGCAGTGAAGCAGGTTGGACACAGTCCCTATTCATTCATTCATTCAATAGTATTTATTGAGCGCTTACTATTTGCAGAGCACTGTACTAAGCGCTTGGAACGTACAAATCGGTAACAGGTAGAGACAGTCCCTGCCCTTTGACGGGCTTACGGTCTAATCAGGGGCTTACAGTCTAATCGGGGACTGTATCTCCTATCATGTCCCTATCCCATGTGGGGCTTACGCTCTTTAACCCCCATTTTGCAGATGAGGCAACCTAGGCCCAGGGAGGGGAAGTGATTTGCCCAAGTTCACACAGGAGACATGTGGCTTTCCTCCTGCCCACCCGGGTGGCTCCGGATCTCTTCTGGAGTCTCTTCAGAGTGAGGGCCACAGGCCGGGGTAGAGTTCTGTGTCCTCAAGCCTGCCTCAAGCCCCTTCTACCTCACTCTAGCCGTGGGCGTGGTCCGCCTCCACCTCCTCACCCCGGCTGCCCCGCGGCCCCGGTAGCCCCGACCCCGTTCGCCCCAGTGCAGGCCTTCCCCTCCCGCCCACGGCGGGACTAACGCCGGCCGTCGTGTCCCTGCAGCCCCGGGTCGGTGGGACTCGGAGGAAGAGCGGGAGCAGACGGCCGACCGGGGGGAGCTCGGCACCCAGGGCTCCCCGCCGGAGGGAGAGCACCAGGACTGGGGCCCGTTTGGCAAGACGACCGCCAGCTACGGGCAGGAGAGGAGGCGGGAGGCCAGGCCTCCGGCCGGGGGCGAGAGGGCCGCCGGGGGCTGGCTGCGGCCGGCCTGGGACCGCTGCGCCTCCGAACCCAGCGTGCGGTCCGGGTCCCGGCCGCCCACCGCCACGCGGGAGCCCGTGGCCCGCCAGTCCAGCTGCGACGACGCCCTCCTCCGCAGCCCCGGGGACCCCGTGCAGCGGCTCAAGCTGCTGCAGCTCGAGAGCCAGAAGCTCCTGGGGCTGGGCCTGGGTCCCGCACGCCAAAGACCCCCGCCCCCGGGCCCCCAGGGGAAGCCCCCGCTGCCCCAAACCCCGCCACCGCCCACTAGTCTCTCCAGCCTCTCCAGCCTGTCGTCGTCGTCCTCCTCCTCTTCCGCCACCACCCCGTCGCCGACCGGCTCGTCGCCGAGCTCCCTGGACAGTGCCTTCTCCTGCTGCTCCGAGCCGTCCGGCGCCGGCCCCCCTGACCACTTGACGCTGCCCTTCATGTTTGGCACCTCCGCCCGGCTCCGGGCCTTCTCCCCGCAGGCCGCGCGGCGCACCCGGCCGGATCAGCGGGAGTCCCCCGCGCCCCCCCAGGCCCGTCCACCTGAGGGGCCGGACCCCCGGAGCAGAGACGCGGGGGGCCGCGACGATGAGGAGGGGGCCGCAGCGGCCCCGGAGCCCCAACTCCACGGCAACTGGGAAGGCGGGGAGAGGGTGGGCCGGGCCCCTTGGGCCAGAAGCCCCCTGGCCCGGCCAGAAAGCCCCCGCCCACCCTCCCCGGGAGCCCCAGAGGGTGGGGGTGGGCCTCTGCGGGAGGCCCCGGCCCAGCGCCCAGGTAAGCACACTCGTACCAAGATCACCTTCTACCTGGCACCGGGGGGCTCAGAGGCCGAGGGCGGGGGCCCAGGTGCCAGGCCGTCGACGCTGAGAGTGCCCATTCCCCAGACTGTGTTCTACGGGCAGAACACCCCGCTGGTGCTCCAGTCCGGGGCACGCAGTCAGCGCCCACCGCCCGGGTCCCCCGGCCCCTCGGGGGTGCCCCCCAGCCCGGACGGGGAGCCCCCCGCCTCCGTCCGCCACACCATCCGCATCGTCCTGCCCGCCTCCGTCCGCGGCACCGTGCGGGGCTACTTCCGGAGCGCCGGCCCCAGGAGCTGCTGGGAGGACGACGCGGCCCGGGCCGTGGAGGGGGAACTGCTGCGGGGCCGAGCCGAGTGGCAGGAGGGGGCCCAGGGGGCCGGGGGCCACCCCAAGGAGGAGCCCGCCCCAGGCCCCTGTCCAGAGTCCTTCGTGTAGGAGGGCGGGGGGTGGGGCGGAGAAGATCAGCCCCGGACGGTCATCCTAGGGCACCTCGGGCCTCCACCCGGCCCAGAGATGGGGAGCGGGGAGCCAGGTCCCAGGATGAGGAGGCAGGGGCCCTGGCCAGGGACTCCCGAGAAGGACGGGCACGTAGCCGAGGGGACTGGGAGAGGAGCTGTGGGATGAGAGGTCAGGGAGGGGTCAGCGGGTTCTTCCACCTGCTCCGTTCGACTGTGCTCGGCGGCCACAGGAGGCCAAAGGCCTGAAGGAGCACAGGGCCGGGGGCGGCACCGGGTCAGGGGCTTGAACGGAAGGCCGCCCGACCCAGACGAGCGGGCCCGGCCACAGTGACCGCCCCGGGGCCGAATGGCAGAGCAGGTGGGTGGTGGGAGTGGGGCTGAAGGGCAGGGGGGAAGCCGGAGGGAGGGAAAGGAGAGGGAAGGAGGAGACCGGGTGGCCCTGGGGTCCGGGAGGGTCGGACAGCGGAGTCCGAGCCCCCGTGTCCCCCCGGTGGGCCGTGGACCCTGGAGGAGGAGCGTGCAGCCCAGGCTGGGGCAAGACACCTTTTTCTTCCTTTAAGGAGAGACAGACCGGGGAGCGGGAGGGAGGGAGGGTTGACCCAGCCTCCCCCAAGGCAGGCCAGGGAGGCGTCAGCCTTCCGAAGGGCATCGTAGCGGGGGTGTCGGCTCAGCTCCTGGCAGCCTGTCTGCCCCTCGGGGCCCGAAGATGCCTATCGTCGCCTCTCCCTCTGGGAAGGAGATACCGGTGCCCTCGCCCTCTGCCAAGCCCCTGTTGTGACTATTCAATAAAAGGAGAAGCGTGTTGGGGCTTGGGCCCCCTATGCCCCCGACTATGCCGGTTTACTGCCTTCGGGGGCGGGGGTCAGAGGGACCTGCTCAGACCCAGGCCCCGAGGTGGGAGGGCAGGTTTGGCGACCACCCACGGAGACCACAATGCCCACTTCCCTGACTCCCGGGAGAACCTCTCCAGGCTGCTCTTCCTCTGCCCCCGCAGGCCACGGGGGGCCCCCATGCCAATTGAGAAGGGACACAGGAAGGCCCGGGCGGGGGCTTTGGGACAGAAGGCTGCCCATCCCCAGGTAGGAGCAGGGACTGCAGAGTCATCAACAGGTCAACCCCCATTTGGCGGGGGAGAGAAACCACAAATAAAGGTCCAGTTCTGCCCTGTAGGAACCCTAATTCCCCCATTTTGGGGCTGTACTGCTCACCCATCTCAGCCCGGGCAGAATAATAACAATAATAATAATAATAATGATATTTGTTACACACTAAGCACTATACTAAGCACTGGGTTGGATACAAGCAAATTGGGTTGGACTCAGTCCATGTCCCACGTGGGGCTCACAGTCTCAATCCCCATTTTACAGATGAGGTGACAGGCATAGAGAAGTGAAGTGACTTGCCCAAGGTCACACAGCAAAGAGGTGGCAGATTAGGGATTAGAACCCATGACCTTCTGACTCCCAGACCCCTGTGCTATCCCAGACAGTGGAATGATCCCGAGCTCGGGAGTCAGAGGTCAGGGGTTCGAATCCCGGCTCTGCCACTTGTCAGCTCTGTGAGTGTGGGCAAGTCCCTTCACTTCTCTGGGCCTCAGTTCCCTCATCTGTAAAATGGGGATGAAGACTGTGAGCCTCACGTGGGACAACCCGATGACCCTGTATCTCCCCCAGCGCTTAGAACAGTGCTCTGCACATAGTAAGCGCTTAACAAATACCAACATTATTATTATTACCATGGAGCTAGAGGGGGGGCCAGAGAAAGGCGAGCAGGATGGGCAGGAGGGTGGAGCACCGACCATATGGAAGAAACTGGACCGGTCCGGACTCAAGCCTGTGGACTGACCCAGTCCCAGTGGGGCCGGGATCAGACTCCACAGCATGAAGGGAGGGAGGGGTGGGGCCAACAGGGAATTGCCCCCCAAATCCCACCCCGCCGGGATGAGGAACTCCTGCTGGAGTGCGACCCGAACACAAGGAAACATTTTTTTAGTCCTTTTTTTTGGAAGGTAGCTGTTAAACGCTTAGTGGGTGTCAGGTACTGTACAATCTAATCAGGCTGGACAAAGTTTCTGTCCCACGAGGGGCTCACGGTCTTAATCCTCATTTTACATATGAGGTAACTGAGGCTCGGAGAATAATAATTATGGTATTTATTAAGCGCTTATTATGTGTCGGGCACTGAAGTAAGCGCTGGGCTGGATACAAGCAAATCGGGTTGGATACAGTCCCCATCCCACGTGGGGCTCCCGGTCTTAATCCCCATTTTCCAGATGAGGGAACTGAGGTCCAGAGAAGTGAAGTGGCTTTTCCAGGGTCATCCAGCAGACAGGAGACGGAGCGGGGATTAGAACCCACGTCCTCGGAGTCTTGCCACTCAGCCCCGCTGCTTCTGATGTGACAGCGGGATCTCCCAAGCGCTCGGCACAGTGCTTCGCACAGAGGCGGCGCTCAATAAATCGGACGCCTCCGAAGGGCGGGCTGTTGCCCAACGCCCCCGTCTCGCGGCGCCACCTAGCGGACGTCGCGTGGAAACGACCGATTTCCGAGGCTGGGGAGGCCCAGGACGTGGGTTCTAATCCCACCCCCTCCGCTTGTCTGCTGGGTGACCTGAGGCAGGCCACGGCACTTCTCTGCGCCTCGGTTACCTCATCTGCAAAATGGGGACCGGGAGCCCCACGTGGGACAACCCGATGACCTTGTATCTTCCCCTCAGCGCTGAGAACAGTGCTTGGCGCATAGTATTAATAATAATAATAATAATGGTGTTTGATAAGTGCTTACTATGTGCCAAGCACTCTTCTCAGCGCTGGGGGAGGGATACAAGGTCATCAGGTTGTCCCACGTGGGGCTCACAGTCTCAGCGGAAAGAGCCCGGTCTTGGGAGTCAGAGGTCATGGGTTCAAATCGCGGCTCTGCCACTTGTCAGTTGTGTGGCTGTGGACCAGTCACTTCACTTCTCTGTGCCTCAGTTCCCTCATCTGTAAAACGAGGATGAAGACTGTGAACCCCACGTGAGGCAACCTGATGACCCTGTATCTCTCCCAGCGCTTAGAACAGTGCTCTGCACATAGTAGGCACTTAAATACCAACATTATTATTATTAAGCGGTTCCTATGTGCAAAGCACTGTTCTAAGCGCTGGGGGAGGGATACAAGGTCATCAGGTGGTCCCTCGTGGGGCTCACAGTCTTAATGCCCGCTTTAGAGATGAGGGAAACTGAGGCCCAGAGAAGCGAAGGGACTTGTCCAGAGTCACCCAGCTGACACGTGTGCGTGGATCCGAGCTCATCGGGTGGGCCACAGTCACCGTCCCAAGTGGGGCCCCCGGTCTTAATCCCCATTTTCCAGAGGAGGGAGCTGAGGCCCAGAGAAGTGAAGCGGCTCGTCCGAGGTCACTCAGCGGACGGGTGACGGGGCCGGGATTGGAACCCACGACCTCTGAGTCCCCAGCCCGGGCTCTCGCCACCGAGCCACGCTGCTCGTCGCTTAACAGATCCCAGCGTTATTCTTACTATGGTTCTCGGGCACCGCCGCGGCCCCGCTCTCTCGGCCCCGCTCTCTGCAGGAATCGGTCCTGGAAGGGGAGAAGGGTCTCCGGGGACGGAGACGGGATCCCGGCCTCCGAGGCTGGGGGCGGGGGCCCGGGGGGGCCGGGGCAGGTCACTGCTTCTGCTCCTGCTGCTTCCCACGGGCGTCGTTCACCTGCATGGGCACCTGGAAGGTGCTCCCGTCCATGGCTTTGGTCAGGATCACCTGGCAGCCCAGCCGGGACCTGGAGGCCGAGGCGGGGAAGGGAAAGAGGAAGGGGAAGGGGAAGATGAAGGGGAAGGGGAAGAGGAAGGGGGAAGGGGAGGGGAAAGGGGGAGGGGGAGGGAAAGGGGGAGGGAGAGGGTATTTGTTAAGCGCTTACTATGTGCCGAGCACTGTTCTAAGCACTGGGGTAGACATAGGGGAATCAGGTTGTCCCCCGTGGGGCTCACAGTCTTCATCCCCATTTTACAGATGAGGGAACTGAGGCACAGAGAAGTTAAGTGACTTGCCCACAGTCACACAGCCGACAAGTGGCAGAGCTGGGATTCGAACTCATGAGCCCTGACTCCAAAGCCCGTGGTCTTTCCACTGAGCCACGCTGCTCCTCTGGGGAAGGGGGAAGGAGGGAGAGGGAGGGAAAGGGGAAGGGATGATGAGGGCTGCCGGCGGGAAGAGGGGAACAGCCGGCCACAGCCGGGCCCCACCGTCCTTAAACAGTAGGAGCTGGAGGGGGCTCCAGGCCCCCTCCTCGACACGCCCCCCGTCCGTTGCCCCGCCCCCAGGGGCTTCAGGTGGCCACTAGTCCCCGCCCGCCTCCTCCTTGCCCCGCCCTCAGGGGCTCCAGACCTCCCCTGCCCCGCCGAGCCCAACCCACGTGTCCGTGACACCACAGGCCAGGTCCAGCATGTCGATCTCCTCCTCCGAGATGGCCGGCAGCTGGCCGAAGGTGGCCCGGTCCAGGATGAGGTGGCAGGTGGAGCAGGCCAGCATGCCCTCGCAGGCCCCTGCGGGGCGGGGAGACGGACCGGGGGGAGCCGTCAGCCGAGGGACGGGACGGCCCGGCCGGGCTCGGGAAGGGGGCGGGAGGGGAGGGACCGGACGGGACGGGGCGACCCACCGAAGCCGGGGATGTGCAGCCCCTGGTTCACCACCACCTGGAGCAGGGTCTCGCCCTCCTTGGCGGAGACGCTGACCCTCCTTCCGTCCTGGTAGATGAAGTGCACGGTGATGGCGGTGGGGGAACTGGAGGGGAGAGACGGAGAGAGAGGGGAGGGGGAGCTGGCGGGAGATCCTCTCCCCCCTCCACTCTGGACACCCCGTTTGGAGAAACCACAGGCTGGGATGGATAGAGCGCGGGGCTGGGAGTCCGGAGGTCCTGGGTTCCGAGCCCAGCTCCGCCACGGGTCCGCTGTGTGACCCTGGCCCGGTCATTTCACCTCCCCGTACCTCCGTTATTCATGCGATCGTATTTATGGAGCGCTTACTGTGCGCGGTACAGTACCACGAGAAACAGACACCTGCCAGACACAGCTTACAGAACAGAGACAGACATCAACATAGACGAATTGTACATTCCAAGCGCTTAGTACAGTGATGATGAAGGTATTTGTTAAGTGCTTACTATGTGCAAAACACTGTTCTAAGCGCTGGGGGGGATATAAGGTGATCAGGTTGTCCCACGTGGGGCTCACAATCTTCATCCCCATTTTACAGATGAGGGAACTGAGGCCCAGAGAAGTGAAGTGACTCGCCCACAGTCACACAGCTGACAAGCGGCGGAGCCGGGATTAAAACCCATGACCTCTGACTCCCAAGCCCGTGTTCTTTCCGCTGAGCCTCGCTCTGCACATAGTGAGCGCTCGACAAATACGATTGAATGAATGAATGAATGAATGAACGAATAAATTACAGGTACTGTGGGGCTGGAAGTGGGGAAGAACAAAGGGAGCAAGACAGGGCAACGCAGAAGGGAGTGGGAGAGGAAAGAGGGGGGCCTAGTTATCTCAGCTGTAAAATGGGGGTTGAGACGGTGAGCCCCACATGGGCTGCATCCAACTCAATTTGCTTGTATCCATCCCAGTGTTTAGTTCGGTGCCTGGCTGGTAGTAAGTGCTTAACTTTCCTTCACTCGTGCGGTTATTGAGCACTTACTGTGTGCAGAGGAAGTACAGTAGAGCAATAAAGAGAGACAATCCCTGCCCACGACAGGCTCACGGTCTAGGCGAGGGGGAGATAGACGTCAATACAAGTGAACAGGCATCAATGTAAATAAATAGAATTATAGATAGAATAGATAAATAGAATTATAGATATATACATATATACATAAGTGCTGTGGGATGGGGAGGAGGGGGAGAGCAAAGAGAGCGAGTCGGGGTGATGCAGAAGGGAGGGGGAACTGAGGAAAAGGGGGCTTAGTCTGGGAAGGCCTCTTGGAGGAGGTGCACCTTCAGTAGGGCTTTGAAGGGGGGCAGGAGTGAAATTCTGACAGATTTGAGGAGGGAGGGCGTTCCAGGCCAGTGGTAGGACCTGGGCCAGGGGTCAGTGGCGAGACAGACGAGATGGAGGCACAGCGAGAAGGTTAGCACCGGAGGAGCGGAGTGTGCCGGCCGGGATGTAGAAGGGGAGAAGGGAGGAGAGGTAGGAGGGGGCGAGGTGATGGAGCGCTTTGAAGGCGATAGTGAGGAGTTTTTGCTTGATATGGAGGTAGATGGGCAACCGCTGGAGATTATCGAAGAGGGAGGGTGATACACCCTGAACGTTTCTGTAAGAAGATAATCCGAGCAGCCGAGTGAAGTGTGGACTGAAGTGGGGAGAGGTAGGAGGTTGGGAGGTCAAAAAAGAGGCTGATGCAGTCATCCCGTCGGGATAGGATGCGTGACTACTAACGTGGTAGTGGTTTGGATGGAGAGGAAAGGGCGGATCTTGGCGATGTTACGAAGGTGAGACCGACAGGATTCGGTGATGGATTGGATACGTGGGGTGAATGAGAGAGCCGAGTCAAGGATGACACCGTGGGCTTGTGAGACTGGAAGGATGGTTGTACCGTTATCGTTATTATTCGGTTATAATCCAGTTCATTCATTCAATAGTATTCACTGAGCGCTTACTATGTGCAGAGCACTGTATTGAGCGCTTGGAATGGACAATTCTCTGGACACTTCCATTTTCCAGACCCCACTGCAGCCAGCAGGAGATACCGCTCTCCCCTCGGCCGGCGCAGGGAGTGCCCTGGTCCTGGGGCTCCCCGGGGGGCTGGGGAATGTTGGGGGTCCGGCTGCTGTAGGACCTTCCCCAGCAGGAAAACTCCAGGGGAACTTCAACCCACATATTCAATCTATCTCTGAATATTGTCGGTTCGACCTTCACATCATCACTAAAATCCGCCCTTTCCTCTCCATTCGAACTGTTACCATGTTAATCCAAGCACTTACCCTATCCCGCCATGATTACTCTATGAACCTTCCCGTATCAGCCTCCTTGTTGACCTCCCGGCCTCCCATCTCTCCCCGCTCCGGTCCATACTTTGCTCTGCTGCCTGGATCATTTTTCTGCCAAAACATTCAGTCCAAATTTCCCCAACTCCTCAAGAACCTCCAGCACTCGCCCATCTACCTCCGCATCAACGGAAACTCCTTAGAGTTGGTTTCAAAGCACTCAATTCCCCTCCTACCTCACCTCCCTGCTTTCCTACTGCAACCCGGCATGCACACTTAGCTCCTCTAATGCCGACGTCCTCGCCGTACCTCGACCTATGACTTGCTCCCTTTATTCTTCCCGGTTCCCAGCCCCACAGCACTTACATACACATCAGCAATTTATTTGTATTGTTGTCTGTCTCCCCCCGTCTAGACAGTTAAGCACACTTGAGGGCAGGGAATTTGTCTGTGTATTGTTGTATAGTACTCTCCCAAGCTCTTAGCACCCACTAAGTACTCAATAATTACAATCGAATGAATATATAAATGAATGAATGATCTCATCTACCTCGCTGCCAACCTCTCACTCAGGTACTCCCTCTGGCCTGGAACATTCTCCCTCTTCATATCCGACAGACAATTACTCTCCCACCTTCAAAGCCTTATTGATGATACATCTCCATTTCCTCTTTTCCCACTTCCTTCTGTATCACTCTGATTTGCTCCGTTTATTTACAGCTCCATCAGCCCCAGAGCACTTATGTACCTATTGGCATTTATTCATATTAATGTCTTTGTCCCCCTCTAGAGTGTGAGCTCCTTGTGGGCGGGGAATGTGTCCACCGACTCTATTGTACTGTACTCTCCCAAGCGCCAATAAATATGATTGATTGATGGAGGACAGGAGAGCAGCTCTAGCAGGATTCTCTGACTGATTTCATTTTGGAAAGGCCCGCCATCGCCTCTGTTATCCAGGAATTATTACGTGCTCTTAGTTGTTTATGTACGGGTAAAGAAGGACTTGTAGTTAGAAGCCAAAGCTTGCAGACAAGGTTGCACTCAATGGGGACTAAACATCTCCCCCCAATTCCCCAAAACCTTCCCCGCCTGCCATTTCCACAAAATGTTTATATATAGGTCAGGGTCCGTACGGCAGAAGCTCGATGTTATGCCTTACGGGCAGATAAATCTTTTCCAAAACATGGCAATGTTATGGTACGCTTGCCCCGTTGGTCAGAGGGTTGCAGCCGCTAAGCTTCCACTTCCACACCCCCTCCATAAAAGCCATGTGCACCCGGGTAAGCTGCTGCTCCTTGCAACCCTTAGGGGAGGCTAGGGCAGCTCAAAGTGTGCTTGGCTCACATGGGGACGCCCGGTCCAAGGCTCTGTAAGGGACCCGCTGAGTGCTAGAGGGGAAGAGGGGTTCGAGGACCCCTGGGATGAGGTTGGTGCATCCATAGAAACACTCAGGGGTAGGGCGAGACACCTGGGACGCCAGGGGATGTAATATGTGATGATTTCACTTGTGGGACCCTTGGGGATGTAATACCTTGTGTTGGAGGTCGGGTATGTTTCGTGCCTTGGATCCATAGTTTTTTTCCATAGGTTTATATCTATTCTAAAGCCATAGGTTTACGCATTAAAGTCATAGTTTTTGTAGCAAAACTCAGTGAGTCCCTTTGTTTCATTCTTTCACGCCTGGATCTAAGTGCCCGTCGACAAACCCCCTCCTTCAGGGTGCCTCACAGGGGCAGCTGGTCAGAAGACCCTTGCTCTGAGGAGAGACTGCCGGGAGTAAAGACCCGCCTTCAGCCCAGGACCGGACAGGGGATCTGAGTTCGGAGCCTCCGGGCTGTGGGGGTCTCGGGGCCTGAGAGGGAGCTGGAAGGACTGGGCTAAGACATTGGGCCGGTCTGGGAGTCCACCGGCAACCCTGTCAGGGCCCCACCTGGGCTTTGTCGGCCTACAGCATTTTGGAGCCCACTGGCCCGGTCTCCCCCAGGTCCGGAGGAGCCAGATGGCGGGAAAAGAGGCTTTAACACCACAGGCGAGAGCTGCATCAGCTATCCAGAGGGACTTCCTGGCAGTTTCAGCAGATTAAACTGGGACACCAGCGAGGAGAGGGCAGCCGGCCCTCTTGGGAAAGCGAACCCGGTGGAGGGGGCGACCGGAAGATGGCCCTGATTTCAGACCTCACTTTGCGTGCTGAAGGCCACGGCCCTGGAGCGGAGCCCAGCAGGTGGGCCTCCTAACTGTCGTCAAATGCAGCCCTGACCAAACCAAGCCAGCCTTGAGCTGTAGATGCCCTCGAGCGGCCCTGGGCTCCCCATCCCGCCAAGGCTGGCAGAAGTGATTGATGCCTCTCTGCACCAGCCCCACCCCCTCCCCCTTCAAAGCCCCAACGCGCCTGAGCTGGCCCTCGCACCCACCCCGTCTCTCTCCTGGGCTCCGAGGCGCCTCACCAGGGCCGACGTCACCCAGGCGGCCGCGGGGCCGGCCGCCCCCGGGCCCGCCCCCCGATAAAGTGGTCTCCCTCACCCCCGGGGGGTCCAACTGGCCAGGATGGCCAGGCGCAGGGGCGGCCTGACCTGGCATCCCGATCGTTCCTTTCCCGCACCCCCAGAAAAGCCTCCCGGTCCCTCTGCAGCAGGGAGACGGAGGCGGAGAAGAAAGAAGAGTCAAAAGCTGCTCTGTCTTCCTCCTCCTCCTCCTGTCTGGATGCATCGGGACAAACTGTCATTACATCTGCCAACTGGACAAGCCTTCTTGAAATGAAATCTCCTCCAGGAGGCCTTCCCAGATTCATTGCCGATACCCCCCACACTGTCGCGTCAGCGGTTCTGTGCCATCTGAGCCCCTAAGGGGTTCTCAGCCTCCCGTGCATTCTCCCACCCCATCCCTTCCGTGCCAACTCTCTTCCTCAGCCAGTATATGATCTCAGTGTCGGTCTCCCCCGCGGGCACTGTTGGTTCCTTGAGGGTGGGGACCATGCATACAGACGGAACTGTGCTTCCCTAAGGCGCAGTGCTTTGCCTAGAGTAAGCTCTCAGTAACTACTATCAATTGGTCAAGGGACTGGGGCTGATCGGGTTGAAATGTTGCTGATGCGACCAGCCTCAGGTGGCTCCGGAAACTCCCATCCCAACTTGGTGGGAGGCTAGCCAGAACTGCCATGTGGGGCTAGGGGCACTGCTGGGGCCGGGCAGCATCGGGGTGGGGGACGACGAGGGCATTGGGTGACAGTGGGGGTGGTGAGAGACATTGGGGAGCAGCGAGGGTAGGTCACGGTGGGGTGCATTGAGGAACAATTGGGACAGCCACGTCCTCCCGCGGTCCTGGAACGCCCTCCCTCCTCACCTCTGCCAAACTAATTCTCTTCCCCTCTTCAAAACCCTACTTAAAGCTCACCTCCTCCAGGAGGCCTTCCCAGACTGAGCTCCCCTTTTCCCTCTGCTCCCTTTACCCCCCCCTTCACCTCTCCGCAGCTAAACCCTCTTCTTCCCCCTTTCCCTCTGGTCCTCCCCCCTCCCATCCCACCCCCTCAGCACTGTACTCGTCCGCTCAACTGTATATATCTTCATAACCCTATTTATTTTGTTAAAGAGATGTACATCACCCTGATTCTATTTATTTGCTATTGTTTTAATGAGATGTTCTTCTCTTTGATTCCATTTATTGCCATTGTTCTTGTCTGTCCGTCTCCCCCAGTTAGACTGTAAGCCCGTCAAAGGGCAGGGACTGTCTCTATCTGTTACCGATTTGTACATTCCAAGCGCTTAGTACAGTGCTCTGCACATAGTAAGTGCTCAATAAATACTATTGAATGAATGAATGAATGACAGTGGGTGCCAACAGGGACAGTGGGGGGCAACAGGGGATGGGGAAGTGGGAACGGGCCAGGGAGGAGCAGTCTGGGCAGTTGCAAACAGTGGTGGGTGGGGGAACACTGAGGGACAGTGGAGAAAAGAGGGGAAAGTGAACATATTTTTATGGTATTTGTTCTCCCTTGCCTTGCCCTCCACCTCATCCCAGGACCTCCCCAGTTCTCATCATTCAATCAGGATAAGCTCATTGTGCACAGTGTCTGCTATACCGCTATATCGTACTCTCCCAAGTACTTAGTACCGTGCTCTGCACTCAGAAAGCGCTCAATAAATACGATCGATTGATGCTTTGAGCACTTACTCTGTGCAGAGCACGGTATTAAGTGCTTGGGAGAGTACAGTACAAAAGAGTTAGTAGACCCGATCCCATCTACGAGGACTTTACAGTCTAGACAGGGAGACAGTCATTAAAATAAATTACGGAGAGAGGAAATGGTAGCATATGAGGATATGTACATGAGTGCTTGGGGTGGAGTGAATACCAAGTCTCCCTTCCAAGCAGAAGGGAGAGACTAATAGGGGAAATGAAGACTGGCCCCCTCCTCACTGCCTCACCCAACGACTCCCCAAGGCTAGTCTTGCCGGCCTCAATTCTCATTTGTTCATTCACAGTTCACTCTGTGAATCCCCATGCCAAGGCATGGTAAGGGCTTCGCCCCCTCCAATCCTCTCCCAGAAATGGGGTCCGGGTCCCCGGTGAGGGCGGAGGGCAGCTGACAAGGGATTTACCCTGGGGCAAGGGCGGAGGGGAAAGACCCTGGATTACCCTGGGTCCGGGGCCGAGGGGACCGACCCTGATTTATCCTGGGGCTGAGGCAGACCCTGACAGAAGCACAGAGAATAGACCCCGGATTATTAATACTATTATAATATAATATAATTAATGGTACAATTATCAGTCACCATACAACTATTATTTAATAATAATAATAATAATGATATGTTGTTTGTTAAGCACTTACTATGTGCCAGGCACTTTTCTAAGCACTAGGGTGGCTACAAGCAAGTCGGGTTGGACACAGTCCCTGTCCCACATGGGATTCCACAGTCTTAATCCCCATTTTACAGATGAGGGAACTGAGGCCAAGAGAAGTGAAGTGAATTGCCCAAGATCACACAGCAGACAGGTGGCAGAGTTGGGATCGGAACCCATGACCTTCTGACTCCCAGGCCCGTGCTCTATCCACTCTACCACGCTGCTTCTCCTACCCTAGGGCCAGGGTAGAGGGGACGGACCCCGACTTACCCCGATCCCTGGTCCTGGTCCTGGCGCCTCGGTGTTCGGCCAAACCGTCGGAGGCCGATCCCGCGTCCGGCCTCTCTTAGCCGCAGCCCCAGGGACAGCCCAAACAGCAGGTGGCGGCCAGACCCCAGTACCCCCTGGCCCATCATGCTCATGTCCTGGTTCTCCTCTCCCTCAATTTCACACCCGACCTCGGTATAAATAGGGGTGGAAAGATAAGCTTTCCGTGGGGGGGCGGGGGAAGTGGCCCCAGCCCATCCCAGCGGAAGGGCCACCAGAGCAGCAAGGCCACAGGCAGGCGGCTAAAGACGCATATCTGGGGAGAGGCGGGGAGGGACCGGGCCCAAGGACGCTGTGGGCTGGACCCAAGGCTGGGAGGCCTCCCGCCTTGCAAAGCAGCAGGTCTCCTGGGCTCGATCGAATCTTATTGGCTGAAATTGGCAAATTCGGAGCCTAAACCCCTGAGAGGTGAAGAGGTTGTGGGCCTGAGTAGGTTAAGGCTCCTTCCCTCCATCTCACCAGTGGGGAAGCTGAGGCTCAGAACAGTTGAATCTCGACTAATCATCAGCTCTGATCTTAGCGCCGGGCCCCCCGAGTTGACCCTGAGGGGTCTTCCCGGATCTCTCCGCAGCCTCAGGGACAGAGATGAGGGAGGAAGGTCTGTCCACCCCCTCCCTCGCCCCCCAAGTTCCAGGGCCAAGTCACCCTGTCTGTTCACTGTGCTGATGCGCTGCCCCACCCGTATCCTCCTTCCTGCGTGGGAGGGTACCCTCCTCCAGCCTCCTCCCTCCCTCCCTGCCTTCCCACTGAGTCACGGGAAGGACTCCGGGCACAGGGAGGGCCTTGAAGGGGAAGGGGGAATTCCGGCCATTGGTGAACCTTGGGCCAGGAGATCGGGGAGATACTGGAGAAGGATTCTGGCACACCGGGGCTGGGCGGGGGGGGGAGGCAGAAAATCCTGTGTTCCCCCCGGGGTCTTGGCCCAGGCCCAGTCCCTCGAAGTCTGCATCTTGGCCCAGGGTGAGCATACACACGAGCCTGCTCATAGGAACACACACGCATGCACACACATGCTCTGAAATCCTACCTAGTTGAGACGGCAGGCCTGAGTTGGCGACCCTCTGTCGGTCTATAGCTCTTGGCTCCGAGCACACCTGGCTCTCCTCTCAGGAGCCTGGCCTGTCGGGAGCCTCAGCAGGTTACTTAGGACTCCCCACGGCCCATCCCATGGCTGGCCCGGTGGGATTTTTCAGGATGCCGTGGGCCGGGCCAGGCCTGGTCCTCCATAGCCACCAGACTCAAGTAGAGTGGGTGACTTTAGTCTCCATCCTGGACCTGGCAGACTGCCTCCTCTTGGGAAAGGAGGAGGAGGGGGGAGAGGAGAATGAGAGGCAGAATGAGGGGGAGAAGGAGGGGAGAGAGGAGAATGAGGGGCAGAATGAGGGGTAGGGGGATGAGAAGGAGGGGAAGAGGAGGAGAAAGAGGAGGATGGGGAGAGTGGGAGGAAGGTGAAGAGGATGAGAAGCGATGTGGGGAGAGAGAAAACGAGGTGGGGAAGAGTGGGGGGAGGAGGAGTACTTGACCAGAACAGGGGACACCCAAGACAAAGCCAGAGACCATCTGGGGCCTATTTACTGTCTGCCCAGAATATTCTGTCACCACCATCTGCCCGGAACTGACTCCAGCCCTCCGGGCACCCTGGGCCGCTCTTCCCGTGATAACGAAGCATCATGCCAGGACAGGCTTAGGATGGTGGGCGCTGACCTCACGCAACACATTGTGCAATGGCATCAATTCCCGCTACCCAGCGCACCGTGTGACCTCATCAAACTGTACTCTTTCTCCCCATCTGGCGACTTTCCAACCTAGGCACCCGGCCAGATTTGACCCTCCGGCGGGGCCTCGAGCCACGCGGCACGCCCGGGTCTTGCTGAATCCTCGCTTCCGGAAGCAGCCGCTCCCGCCCTGGGGCCGGTACCCCCAGGCTCCGCCTTCTCGCCTCCTTCAATTCTCTGCTCCCCTGCTCCATGGCCCGGGGGGTCTCCAGCCCACTGCCACCCTCTGCTCTCCGCCTGCGGGGACCAGTCCCCGGGACTGGGGGGGATCCTGGGGTTCTGAGAGGCTTGTCTGCCGCTTACTCTCCCCAGCCCCGCTTGGCTGGTGGGACACAGGAAGACCCACCCGATGTGACTCGAGGACAGTCAAGGCTAAGCACCTGGGCTACTTTCCTCAATCACGGATAGCCGGCTCCCTGCCCCCCCACTCCTGAACCTCAGTTTCCCCAGCCCGAGCCTAGTAACGCACCCCTACATCTGACCACAACCTCCCTCCAGCCTGCCTGATAGCATCAGTTGAGGCCAGCCAATTTGGAGAGAGGAAGTGGGGTGGGGCGGGGGGCGGGGGTGTTGAGAACAAGGCAGGCTCTTAACAGCCCCCCGGGGCAGGAAACTGGCTCTCTCTGCTGCCCTTTGCCTGGAACTTGAACTTGAATCTTGAATCTTGTCTGTGACTGGGACAGAGCAAGAGCTCGTGAAGGCAACCCAAAGTTCGAGGAAACCAACTAAGTGGTTTATAGTGGTTGTTTCCTGGGCCCAGGGAGGTCCTGGGCTAATTACAGAAGCACTTAAAAGTCTAGAGAAATCTTGGGCTTTGGACCAAGATCAGCCCTAGACTTCTCTTCACCATCTACTAATGCTCTTTCATAATCTCTGAATCTTCCACTGGTCGATGATGATGGTGTTTGTTGAGCGCTCCTTATATTCCAGGCACTGTACTAAGCGCTGGGGTGAATACAAGCAAATCGGGTTGGACACTGTCCCTGTCCCATGTGGGGCTCACAGTCTTAATCCCCATTTCACAAATGAAGTAACTGAGGGCCAGAGAAGTGAAGTGACTTGCCCAAGGTCATACAGCAGACAAGTGAAGGAACTGGGATTAGAACCCCTGACTTTCTGACTCCCAGGCCCCTGCTCTATCCACTAGGCCATGCTGCTTCTCTGCTTCACTCATTCATTTAATTGTATTTTTTGAGTGCTTACTGCGTGCAGAGCACTGTACTAAGCGCTGTGGGGAGTACAATCCAACAGTAAAAAGATACATTTCGAATCCCGTTGGTTACTTAAAGCTGTGATATGTATAAAACACTTGCTGGGTGCCAAAGCACTGTGCTAAGGGCTGAGGTAGAATGAGCACGTGTTCACAGTCTCTGTCCCCCATGGGAACTCCTGGCCTAAGAGGGAGGAAGAACAAATATCTTTATCCCCAATTTACAGATGAGAAAATGGAGGCAACGGGAGGTTAAGTGGCTTGCCCAAGTCCCACAGACCGACTTGTCCCAGGCCCACAGGCAGTTCCATAGGTCACATGACTCCTTAATAGCATCCTTATAAAGCAGATGTTTTTTGGTGATCCAAGGAACTCGCTTTCTGGAATAAAGTAAATATCCTTTTCTCGTTCGAATAAAAGAAGAGGGGTCCCGGGGTTTCTACGAGGAGTAGAGGACGTGGCTGTCCCCTACCCCAGATGGGTGAGCCCTACTCTGTTTAATTAGTTACCCTGACCTAAAGGGTCATTTTCAATCAATCAGCCAATCAATCCATCAGTGGTACTTACTGAGCACTTACTGTGACCCGAGTGGGGGACAGGTGGTCCTGTCCCTGTAGTCTGAGCTCCAGAATCTGCACATGGAGGTCTGGGGTCTCTCGGTCTTTTGACAGAGGAGGGACACCCTGCCAGGGCCCAATCCTAAGAGTCAGAAGGATCTGGGTTCTAATCCCGGCCCTGCCACATGTCTGCTGTGTGGACAAGTCACTTGACTTTGGGCCTCGGTTACCTCATCTGAAAAATGGGGATTGAGACTGGGAGCCCCGTGTGGGGAAGGGACCGTGTCCAACCTGATTAACCTCTATCTACCCCAGCGCTTACAACAGTGCTTGGCACACAATTCCGTAATTATTATTACAAGGGCCCGTGGGAGCCTGTGAACTCTGCCCTCTTCCCGTGACCGGTGTGGCTTACTGTTGGGTCACATGGAGCTGCTCCGAGTTAGTTCCTAACACCACGGGCACCACCTGCAGATTGGATCCTGGCTAACGTAAAGCACGGTGAGTACGTAGTAATAATAATAATAATGTTGGTATTTGTTAAGCGCTTACTATGTTCCAAGCGCTGGGGGAGATGCAAGGTAATCAGGTTGTCCCACATGGGGCTCCCAATCTTAATCCCCATTTTACAGATGAGGGAACCGAGGCACAGAGAAGTAAAGCGACTTACCCCAAAGTCACGCAGCTGACAGGTGGTGGAGCCGGGATTAAAACCCGCGACCCCTGGCTCCCAAGCCCACGCTCTTTCCACTGAGCCATGCTGCTTCTCTGCAGCAAGTTGGCTTCAGAGGGCTGAAGTATGGGGGTTGAGTTGTAATGGGAGTGAGGCTAGGAGGAGGGGGGAGAGCCGATAGATGCCTTAAAGCTGAAGGTCAGGAGTTTCCACTTGATGTGAAGGTGGAGGAGTGACCACCCGAGGTTCTAGAGGAGTAGGGAGACATGGACTGAGAAGTTTTTTTTAGAAAAATGATGCAGGCAGCAGAGCGGAGTGTGGTCTGGAGAGGCTGGAGGCAGGAAGGCCAGCAAAGAGGCTGAGGTAGCTTGGAGGTGGGATATGCGTGGCTCAGTGGAAAGAGGCCGGGCTTGGGAGTCAGAGGGCATGGGTTCGAATCCCTGCTCTGCCACTTGTCAGCTGTGTGACTGTGGGCAACTCACTTCTCTGTGCCTCAGTGACCTCATCTGGAAAATGGGGATGAAGACTGGGAGCCTCACGTGGGACAACCTGATCTCCCCCAGCGCTTAGAACAGTGCTCTGCACATAGGAGGCGCTTAACAAATGCCAACATTATTATATGACAAGAGCTTGGCTAGTGTGGTAACTGTGGGGTGGAGAGGAAAGGCGGGGGTTCTAGAGGCGTCTCGAGGGTAGAACGGACAGGATTTGGGACAGACTGGGAGTGAGGGCTGCATGAGAGAGGCTGATCTGGGAGGTAGGCCTCGTAGCGGATCTGGAGGCTTTGCACGCTCATGCAGCTTAGTGAAAAGCGCACGGGCTTGGGGGTCAGAGGACGTGGGTTCTAATCCCAGCATTCTCACTTGTCTGCTGTGTGACCTCGGGCAAGCCACTTAATTTCCCAGTTACCTCATCTGTAAAATGGGGATTAAAAGTGTGAGCCCCACTTGGGGCAACCTGATTACCCTGGATCTACCCCAGTGCTTAGAAAAGTGCTCGGCACATAGTAAGCACTTAACAAATACCTTCATTCTTATTATTTAAACCTCTGGCCATGGATGGATGTGGAACAGCTTTTCTGTGCTAATAGTAATAGTAGAAATTTTAGTAGAATTTTTTTATCTATGTATGTTAACGTCCGTCTCCCCCTCTAGACCGTGAGCTCATTGTGGGCAGGGACTGTGTCTGTTTGTTGTTGTATTGTACTCTCCCAAGCTCTTAGTACAGTGCTTTGCACACAGTAAGTGCTCAATAAGTGCGACTGAATGAATGAAAGAATGAATGAATAGAAGCAGTGGGACTAGTAGCAATATCAGAAGAGGTGTGGCTCAGTGGAAAGAGCCCGGGCTTGGGAGTCAGGGGTCATGGGTTCTAATCCCGGCTCCGCCACCTGTCAGCTGCGTGATTTTGAGCAAGTCGCTTCACTTCTCGGTGCCTCAGTCACCTCATCTGTAAAATGGGGATGAAGACTGTGAGCCTCATGTGGGACAACCTGATGACCCTGTACCTACCCCATCGCTGGTAATAATAATACTAATAATTGAGGTCATTGTTAAGCCCTTACTGCGTGCCAAGCACTGTGCTAAGCACTGGGATGGGGACAAGCAAATCAGGTTGAACGTCGTTCCTGTCCCACAAGGGGCTCAGAGTTTCAATTCCCATTTTACAGAAGAGGTAACTGAGGGACCGAGAAGTGAAGTGCCTTTTCGAAGGTCACAGAGCAGACGAGTAGTGGAGCCGGGATTTGAACTCATGACCTTCTGACTCCCAGGCCCGTGCTGCATCTCCGACTTCTATTATTACGACTACCACTTCACTTCTCTGTGCCTCAGTTCCCTCATCTATAAAATGGGGATGAAGACTATGAGCCCCAGGTGGGACAACCTGACTTGCCCAAGGTCACACCTCAGGCCAGTGGCACAGCTGGGATTAGAACCCAGGTCCTCTGACTCCCAGGCCTGCGCTCTTTCTGCCAGGCCACCCTGTTGACCTCTGTCTTTGCCCTAGCAACGAGAACCGTGCAGAGGTGATGATTTTTACCTGGCGAGAGGCTCATTTGAATGGTCACTTCAAGGGTACGTTAAACGCTAGTGCATACTAATTCCGCACGGAAGACTTTGTGGGTGGAGAAGGAAATGTGGGGGATAAAATGTGAGTCCAGGGGCTTCTTTGCTTCTTTTCCCCAGAGCCCACATGCTAAAGTCAGGGCGCCGGGCTCCTGGGTCTCTTGGCCTGTGGACCTTTGGGGATAAGGGGGTTGCTTAGCCCGGGATAAGGGTCTCTGTGGTTCTGACCAGTAAACTCAGCTCTCTTCCCATAACGGGAGTCATTTCCTGTTACTCAACTGCTCTGATGGGGGGTCCGGGAAGGCGTAGGATCCTAGCTCACATCTACAAACGGAGAAATCAAAATAAATGATTGAGCAGTCAAATAAACATCTCTACACAGAGGCCAAGGCTGAGTGTAAATAAGCTCCTGCATGCTAGAAATGGCTGGGGCTTTTGTAGGGCTCAAGATTGGCTAAAAGGGGAGGGCTTCTGGGTGGAGGTGAGGTTTTAGTCAGTTGTATTTATTGAGCACTCACTGTGTGCAGAACACTCTACTAAGTTTTTAGAAATTTCAATAAGAGGAGAGCTGTGGTCTGGAGAGTTCTAGGCAGCGTGGCTCAGTGGAAAGAGCATGGACTTGGGAGTCGGAGAACGTGGGTTCTAATCCCGGCTCCGCCACTTGTCTGCTGTGTGACCTTGAATGAATAGAAGCAGTGGGATTAGTAGCAATATCAGAAGCGCGTGGCTCAGTGGAAAGAGCCCGGGCTTGGGAGTCAGGGGTCATGGGTTCTAATCTCAGCTCCACCACCTGTCAGCTGTGTGACTTTGAGCAAGTCACTTCACTTCTCTGTGCCTCAATTCCCTCATCTTTAAAATGGGGATGAAGACTATGAGCCCCACGTGGGACAACTTGGTTACCTTGTATCAACCCCAATGCTTAGAACAGTGCTTAGCACATAGTGAGTGCTTAACAAATACCATCATTTTTATTATTATTATTTAGGGTGGGGAAACAGTGTGAGTGAGGAGGACAGAGGCCAGGGAGTCTAGAATAAGAGGCAGTCAGAAGATTAATGTGGAAAGAAGAAATAATAACCGTGCTATCAATTAAGCGCTTACTATGTGTCCAGCACAGTACTTAGTACTGGGATAGTTACAAAGTAATCAAGTCAGACACAGTCCCTATCAATCAATCATAGTTATTGAGAGCTTACTGTGTATATAGCACTGTACTTAATGCTTGGGAGAGTACAAGTACATTATCATTATTATTATTATTATTATTACAATGGAAGAGTTGGTAGACATATTCCCTGCCTACAACGAATTTACAGTTTACTTGGGGAGACAGACGTTAATATACTTAAATGAATGATACATATATAATAATAATGATAATGATGCAATTTGTTAAGCGCTTACTCTGTGCTGACCACTCTTCTAAGTGCTGGTGGGGGATCAGGTTGTCCCATGTGGGGCTCACAGTCTTAATCCTAATTTTACAGATGAGGTAACTGAGGCACCGAGAAGCAAAGCGACTTGCCCAGAGTCACACAGCTGACAAGCGGCAGAGCCAGGGTTAGAACCTGACTCCCAAGCCCAGGCTCTTTCCACTAAGCCACGCTGCTTCTCTGTGGGGCTGAGGAAGGGGTGCAAGAGTGATGGAGAGGGGAGTGGGAGAAGAGGAAATGAGGACTCAGTCAGGGAAGGTCTCTTGTCAATGTGCTTTTAATGAGGTTTTGAAGGTGGGAGGAGTCTGTCGAATGTGAAGAGAAGCAGCATGGCTTAGTGAGCACAGAACAGGGCTGGGAGTCAGAAGTTCCTGTGTTCTAAGTCTGGCTCTGCCACTTGTCTCCTTGAGCAAGTCGCTTAACTTCTCTGGGCCTCAGTTACCTCATCTGTAAAATGGGGATTAAGATGGAACTCCATGGGGGACGTGGACCGTGTCCAAATCAATTAGCTTGTATCCACCCCAGGCCTTAGTTCAGTGCCTGGCACATAGCGAGCAATTAACAAATGCCATAAAAAAAGAGGGAGGGTGCTCCAGGTCAGATAGAGGACGTGGGCGAGAGGTTGGCTGTGAGTTAGATGAGACTGAGGTACAGTGAATAGGTTGGCATTAGAGGAGCGAAGTGTGTGGGCTGGGTTGGAGTAGGAAAGCAGTGAGATAAGGTAGGAGGGGGGCAAGGTGATGGAGTGCTTTAAAACCAATGGTAAGGAGTTTCTGTTCGATGTGGAAGTGGATGGGCAATCACTGCAAGTTCTTGAGAAGAGGGGAAACATGGACTGAATGGTTTGACAGATAAATGATCTGGAAAACAGAGCAAAGTACGACCCGGAGTGGGGAGAAACAGAAGGCAGGGAGGTCGGCAAGGAGGCCGACACAATAATCAAGGCAGGAGAGGATAAGTGCTCCTATTAATGTCGTAGCCGTTTGGATGGAGAGGAAAGGGAAGATTTTTAGTGATACTGCAAAGGCTGAACCAACAGGATTTGAGGACAGATTGTATATGTGGGTTGAATGAGAGAGATGAGTTGAGGTTAAAGCGAAGATTAAGGGCTTCTGAGAGGGAGGATGGTGGGGTTGTCTAGGGTGATAGGAAAAGTCAAGGAGTGGATGGGGTTTGGGTGGGAAGATGAAGGGTTCTGTTTCAGATATGGTAAATTTGAGGTGTTGCAGAGATATTCAGATCGTGAGCCTGACACTTGGGCAGGGATTGGCTCTATCTGTTGCCGAATTGTACATTCCAAGTGCTAAGTACAGTGCTTTGCACATAGTAAGCGCTCAATAAATACTACTGAATGAATGAATTCAGAAAGAGCTGTTAGAAAGGCAAGAGGAAATGTGAGACTACAGAAAATGGGGATTAACACCATGACCCCCATGTGGGACCTGGACTGTGTCCAATTTGTTGTTCTTATATCTACCCTAGCACCTTGTTAAGCACTTACTATGTGCTTAACAAATGCTATTTAGAAAGATCTTGAATTTTTGCTTGATGGGAAGCCCGCGTAGGGTTCTGAGAAATGACAGGCAAGCTTCGAGAGCTTCAAGAAGATGATCCATTCAGGACAGCGAAGTTCAGATTGGGAGAGAGAGGCTGGTGGCAGGGAGACCAACAAGAAGGCTGATAAAATAAGAGCTTCAACTACCTTTGGAGAAATTTGGAAGGAGGAGAAGGAGCTATGAGATTCGTGTTGGAGGAAGGACTGGCAGGATTTAGCCGGAGATAGGCCGTAGGATGAAACCAAGGCTATGGGCTTCTACGACAGGGAGGGTGGTGATATCGATCAATCGATTGGGATGCAGAATGGCATAATGGAGAGAGCACGGCCTTGGGAGTCAGAAGGTCACGGGTTCTAATCCCATCTCCACCACATGCCTGCTGTGTGGCCTTGGGCAAATCACTTCATTTCTCTGGGCCTCAGTTACTTCGTCTGGAAAATGGAGATTGAGACTGTGAGCCAAATGTGGGACAGGGACTGTCCAACCCGATTTGCTTGGATCCACCCCAGTGCTTAGTACAGTGTCTGACACACAGTAAGCACTTAATAATAATAATTATCAATCACGCATGTCCGTAGAGTACTTACTGTGTGCAGAGACTCAACTTGGGAGAGTCCAGCATAACAGAGTTGATAGATATTTCATCCATTTGTTTTTATTGAGCGCTTACTGTGTGCAGAGCACTGTACTAAGCACTTGGGAGAGTACAACACAACAGGATTAACAGACATGCCCATAACAAGCTTACCATCTAAAGATGAGGTTTTATATTGTGAGCTCCTTGAGGGACAGGGACTATGTTTAATTCTCACCTGTATATTTTCCTCCAGCTCTCAGTAGATTGCTCTGCACACAGTAAGAACTTAATACTATAACCACTATTAGAGATGGTGAATTTGAGGGGCTGGTGGGGCAACCAGGGGACATCAGTCAATCGTACTCCCTTTAGGGAGTACAATATAATGTTCTGGAGCTAAAAGGAGACGCTCAGTTGGAAGCTCAGGGCCAGAGTGGGGTAATGGCATTCATTCATTCGAACTTATTTATTGTGCACTGAGTGCAAAATACGGTACTAAATGCTTGGGAGAGTACTGTGCCTCGTTCTCGGCTGTCCCACCATCGACCCCTGGCCCAAGTCCTACCTCTGGCCTGGAATGTCCTCCCTCCTCACATCTGCCAAACTAGTACAATCCCCCCCCCCAAAGCCCTACTGAAGATCATCTCCTCGAGTAGACCTTTCCAGACTGAGCCCTCTTTTTCCTCTGCTCCTCCCCTCCCCATCGCCCCGACTCCCTCCCTCTGCTCTACTCCCCTCCCCGCACCCAGCGCTTCTGTATATATGTATATATTTACTATCCCATTAATTTTATTAATGTGTATATATCTATGTCTATTTACATTGATGCTATTAATGCCTACTTGGTTTTTTTTGTCTTGTCTGTCTCCCCCTTCTAGACTGTAAGCCCGTTGTTGGGTAGGGATTGTCTCTATTTGTTGCCGAATTGTACTTTCTAAGTGCTCAGTACCGTGCTCTGCACACAATAAGCACTCAATAAATATGATTGATTGATTTAATGAATGAATAAATACAACAGAGAAGTTGAAGCACTTTTTGAGTGTCAATGAGATATGGTAAACTGTACTAGGTGCTTGGAAAGTAGATTCATGAACTGACATGTCCCCCTGACCTCAAGGAGCTTCAATTTAAATGGGGGGCAGGGTGTCCCTAAGGGATCACTACTTGATCAAATTTCACCTTTTTGCTGCCGAGGCCCCAGATCCCAAATAGGATGTGTGATTTTAGAAAAGGAACTCTCTGGAAAGGCAAGGTGTTTAGGAAGATGCTCAGATGCTGCGAAGGCACATGGGGCTTCCTGGAAACTTGGAGCTGCCTAAAATTCCCATCCTCCGAGGCGCAGCTGGAACAAAAGCCGCAGGAGACCAACAGAAATTCTGCCTGGTTAGCCAATGGGGGCAAAAAGGGTCATCAGAAGGTAAAGGTCACCCTCTCTACAACAGAAAGTTCAACTGTTTGGAAATAGGAAAACCCTCTTCCCAAAGTCCTCACAGCCTCCAGGGCATGAGGGTGGTGGGGATCAGGGTGGAGCAGACCAGGACCAGACAGAGTACTAGGCTGCGAGGAAGGGCCGGAAGGACCGACGGATTGATTGATCCATTGACAGGGAATGTATCCTGTGCTTCTTTGGAATTCCGAAGTGCTCAGTTCAATGCACTGCACCTAGGGAGCTCCCGCTGAATACCTTTCCTACCACTCCTCCTGTGTTCTAAGGGGCTGCTGGAACCCAAAGATCACCACCAATCCTGATCGGCTAGACAGCAGGGAAAGGATGCTGGATCCCACAGCAGGCAGGTCCCACCAGCAGCAGAGGGTCTGGGTGTTTGCTGGTAGGCAGGGACCAAGGCTCTCTGCAGAGGTGCTGAAAGTAGCTCCTTTCTTGGCCCCGGTTTCAGTCCCCAGCCCTCGCCCGCCTCCCACCAGAGCTTTACGCCCACTCAGGGCCCCTCCCCATAAGGAGAAAGAGTTGCTCAGCCCCCGACCCTGCCCCCTCCACCACCCAGGACTCCAGCCCATTGGTTCCCTCCAGGAGTCATGGCAGGCCTGGCCCGTGCCCCCTCCCGAGGCTGGGGAGCTGAAGAAAGCCAGAGCAGGGAGAAGTCAAGGCTCCTGACTTGTGGGTGAACCTCGGCACAACGGCCCCTCCGGGAAGCCCCTCTTTCACCACGCCAGGACTGAGGTGGACCCTAAGCCGGGCAGGAACCTGAGGGTCCCGTCCCGAGCCACAGCACAGTTGGGAGGGCCCGGTCTGCCCCGCTCAGGGCCAGGTGGGCACCGGGCAGAGAGGGTGACGGGATCCCGGGGGGCAGACGGGTGTGCCCACCTTAGTCCTGGAGCAAGGACCCTCTCCTCTTAGTGAGCACTCAGAACAGAGCCCTACCCACAGTGGGCACTCAGGACAGACAGCCGGCTGGCAGATGGAGGGGCAGGAGAGACAGTGTCCCCAGCTACCAGGAGGCCAAATAAACCCTCGGGGACCGTGGGCCCTGCAGAGCACGCCCCAGGCTTCTCCCTCCTGACTAGGTGCCCGCTGCCCATCCACCTCTGCATCGAACAAAACTCACCCTTGGTTTTAAGGCACTCAACCACCTTGCCCCCTCCTACCTCACCTCACTTCTCACCTACTACAATCCAGCCCACATACTTTGCTCCTCTAATGTCAGCCTTCTCGGTGTACCTTGATGTCATCTATCTCGCCACCGACCTCTCGCCCACATCCTGCAACACCCTCCCCCTTCATATCCGACAATCACTCTCCCCTCCTTCAAAGGCTTATTGAAAGCACATCTTTTCCAAGAGGCCTTCCCCGACTCCTTTCCTTTCCTTCAGTTCCCTTCGGCGCTCCCGACTCGCTTCCTTTAATCGAAGCAGCATGTCTTAGTAGAAAGAGCCCGGGCTTGGGTTCTAATTCCAGGTCGGCCACTTGTCTGCTGTGACCTTCAGCAAGTCACTTCGCTTCTCTGCGCCTCAGTTGCCTCATCTGGATAACGGGGATTAGAAGTGCGAGCCCCACGTGGGACAACCTGATTATCCTGTATCTACCCAAGTGCTCAGAACAGTGGCTGGCACATAGTAAGCGCTTAACAATTGCCATCATCATTATTATTATTATTCATCCCCCCCCTTCCCAGCCCCACAGGACATATCCATATATGTAATCTATTTATATTAACGTCTGTCTCCCACTCTAGACAGTAAGCTCATCATGGGCAGGAAACGTGCCTGTTATATTGCAATATTGTACTCTCCCCAGAGCTTAGCATAGTGCTCTCCAAACAGCAAGCTCTCAATAATTGACCAACTGATTGCCTGCCTCCAAGGGTCCTCAGCTCTCCCACTCTTCCCACCTCTTCCTCCGCATCCGTCCAGAGCTCTGCTCCACGTCCCCGCCTCGCACCACCCGGTCAGGGCCCAGAAAAGCAGCCCCAGCCTGGGCCATCCCCATGGCACCTCGGGAAGACCACGGTGGCTGCCTCTGGAGTGGGCACTGTGGCCGCGGTTGAGACTGTGGCCATTGAGCTGTGAGGATCTGGAAATTCTGCTCCCCTAGGGCCCTACTGAGCTTTGTGGTTTTTTGTGGACTCATCCGGGTCTTTGCTATTAATAATAATAATGGCATTTGGTAAGCGCTTACTACGTGCCAAGCACTGTTCTAAGCACTGGGGTAGATACCAGGTATTCAGGTTGTCCCACTTGGGGTTGACAGTCTTAATCCTCATTTTACGTCTGAGGGACTGAAGCCCAGAGAAGTGACTCACCCCAAAGTCACACAGCAGACAAGTGGCGGAGCCGGGATTAGAACCCATGTCCTCTGACTCCCAAATCCAGGCTCTTGCCCCTAAGCCATGCTCCTTCTTTTGTTGGTGTTTTGTTCCATCTTTCCTTGGGTCTCTCTCCAGTTCCTCCCCCACTGTCCTATTAGATTGTGAGTCCCCGAGAGACAGGGACCGTGTCTATTTCTCACCTGTGTATTCTCTCCCAGAACTTAGTACAGTACATTTACCCATACTAAATGCTTAATATTATCCTACTACTATTATCCATTCAATAGTATTTACTGAGCGCTATGTGCAGAGCACTGTACTAAGCTCTTGGAATGTACAATTCGGCAACAGATAGAGACCATCTTTGCCCGATGAGGGGCTCACCGTGCCATCGCTGCCATGATCACCATCACCGACCTCTTGGCTCCGGCCCTGCAGGATTCAAAGGCCCAGAGAGGGCTGACGCGAGAGAGAGACCCGGGTCAGACGCCCAGAAGGACTTCCGGATCCAGGGTCAATAAGCCTGGCAAGAGGCAGCTTCCTAGAACCACACGCACCCGGAAGGCAGAAGTGGTTTGTCTAAACTTTATTGGCACATGAAATGATAAACCCCTCCAGACAAAATGAACCAAAAAAAAAAATCTAAATTCTTCCTCTCTAGAGTGCACCGGGGGATGAGGTCTTGGCTAAGGTCCTGAGGTCACCCAGAGATGAAGAGGGAAAGACTGGTCACACATAGAGTGTCAATATAATTTACAGCAATAAACCAACCCGGAGGGGCAGCTGGCCCAGGCAGAGCCCTCGGAAGGGGATGCCTTGAGACAAATAAAAAAAAAAAAAATGTAACTAGAATGACCTATAGTGATGTCGAAATCACTAACACTGAAAGCTCCTTACATTAATTTTCTCGCAAAATATCCTCTTTATAATACAGCGTACACATCCCCCGGGGCAAGGAGGAGGAAGAGACCAGGTGTGGGAAGGGGTGGGGCGGGGGCCGGTCAGGGTAGGAAAGAAAATATCCTGCCCCACTGACTACGGTTTCCTAGTTGTGCATAGCTAGAAGGCAGAGATCCACATTGGGTTAGGTGACGTTGGGATACAGAGATAATACTGGTGAGGGGTGTGAGGGGCGGGGGGGCGGGGAGTCGGCTCCCCCGGAGCGGCCTCCGACTTTGGGGAACGAAAGACGGGCAGGCACGAGGGCAGAGCTCGGCAGCCGCCGGCTCCTCCTCGGACAGGTGGACGGCTTGGGTAGACCCGGCCGCCCCAGGCACTTTGCAGGAGGGTGGGCCCGGTCCTTGGGAAATACTGCCATCTGGTGCTAACACTGAAATGCCCCATCCCCGGCCACCCACGTCCCCCACGCCCAGGATGGCTTGCATAGATGGGCAGGGAGACCGTCGTCCCCCCCAGGCCGTGCCCCTTGCACCAGTAAACCTGGCTCCCCCCGCCCCTGCTGGGACCAGAGCGGGGGACGTGGGCGGGCAGGGGTTTCTCTGGGTTGGTGGTTGGGCGGTGGGCGGGGGGGGGGGGGCACAGCTGCGGGAGGGTGGGAAGCTCGAGGGCGGGGGGGACAGGGGCGGTTACATGGATTCGAACTCGTCGATGCGCTGCTTGGTGTTGCCCTGGCGGATCTGGCGCAGGGTCTTGTACTTGTCGCGCCCGAGCCGCATGTTCTCCGCGTGGATCATGTCGTTGGCCGTCTTCTTCGTTTCGTCCCGGGCGTTGGCCAGCTCCGACGTCAGCGCCTGCGGGGGCGGGGGCTCAGTCTGCCGCCAACCCGAGGTCTGGCCCGCCCAAACGGGAGCGGGGCGGAGCCGGGGCAGGGAGCGAGCGGGGGGCAGCTCGGGACGACCCCCTCCCTCCGGGGCCCCAGTCCGCACCTTGAGGTGCTTCTGGACGCGCTCGTTCTTCTCGGCCTCGGTGGTGCGGTCCTCCTCGCTGCGGTCCTTGGCGGTGGCGTGGGCCCGCAGCTCCGCGCTGGCCTCAGCCGCGTTCTCGTCCTGCTCGTCGTCGTGCTCGTTCTCGGACTGCATGGGCTCCGTCACGTGCGGCGTGCTCGTGGCGCTCTTCAGCTCCTCCCGTGTCTTCTCCAGGTCTGCCTGCACCATCTGAGCCTGTGCCCGTACAAACACGTACACACACGACCCTGCTCAGCTTGGCCCCCACCCACCTCAGCACCCAGTGCTGCAGGGGACCGAGGGCACAGTCCGCCAATCCATCAGTGCTCTCTCCTGAGTGTCTACTGTGCTCCCAGGTCCCCAAGGGGGGGGGGGGGGGGGGGAGGAGGAGGGATGAATCAGGGAAGGCCTCCTGGAGGCGGTGTGATTTCAGGAGTGAGGAGGGCACGGAGTTCCCCTGCCCGGGTCCCCCCGGGGTCAGCAGGCTCACGGCCGGGAGGTCGGGGCTGCCGGGACCCCAGCAAGCGGAGTTTGCCTTTCCTGGCCAGGGCCAGACCAGCTAGAGGGAAGACCCTCCTCCAGGGACCCACCACTGCCAGTTGCCCAGGCTAGAGGATATCCACCCCCCTCCCGCCGGGAGAGAACCTCCACAGACCTACAGAACTAGGGAGGCTGGGGGAGACCTAGGGAGGTTTGGGGGGCCCTGAAAGCCACGACCTAGGCCAAAGCAAAGGCTCCGGGCAGCAAGTCAGATGCTGGCACGGGGGTTCACGCGGGCAGGTTTACCCTTTCCGCCAACCCTCCTCCCCCCCGGCCCATCTCAGCCGGGTGGGACCAGACAGGTCTCCCGCCTCTACCTTCTGCTGCCACTGCTCGGCCTCGCTCTCTTTCTTCTGCCGAGCCGCCTCCAGCTGGGAAATGCGTGACGTCAGCTCTGCCATCTCGGAGGCCTGGGTGGGGACAGATGCCAGGAATCAGGGACTGAAGGTGCCACCTCCCCCTCCCCCCACCCCGGGACCCCCCTCCAGAGGGCCGGCCAGGCAGCGAGGTCCCGGCCCCTGGTTCCCACAGATGGCAGAGGGGTGGAGGGATCCGCTGGCAGATCCTGCTCTGAAGCGTTGACCTGGCTAGGGGCGGACTGGGCTGGGACGGGCCTACCCCCTCACCCCTGGGACCCGGCCAGCGGTGGCCATACCAGCTGCTCCTGCGTCTTCTTCTGGTCCCGAGAGGCTCGAAGCAAGGCTTCCTTGGCCTCCTCCGCCTCCTGGCGCTCCCTGGCCAGCTTCTCAGCCTCGTCCTGGGCGCGCTTCCTCTCCTGCTCTAGCTCCAGGGCCCGGCGGGTCTGCTCCTCCAGCTCTGCAGCCGCCGCGGACAGGGGTGGGAGATCACTCGCGATGTCCCCGGTCCGGGCTTTCTGCCCTCCACCCACCCACCGGCCCCTGGACTAGCCCAGTACCGAGCTGAGCCTTCTTGGTCTGCTCCTCAATCTGCCGGAGGCGTTCCATCAGCTCCTCCTTCTCCCGCTCGATCTTCTCCTTTTCCTTCTCTGCCAGCTCCCGCTTCTTCTTCTCATTTTCCAGCAGGGCCCTGGGGAGGGAGAGAGGGAGGGAGGGATGGACAGGCTGCATCCAGCACGGAGCTCCAGAGACACAACCCGGCCTGACTCTCCACCCCCAGCTACCAGATTCCTCGTGGTCCCAGAAGGCCTTCTTAAACATCCCCCAGCCGGCCGCCCCCCGTGACTCCTTCTCAGCCCCTGCCATCCGAGTTTGGGGCCAGGGAGGAAGTGTGTGCGTGGGTGTGTGTGTTGGGGCGGGGGGCAGCAGCTGGTGCCCACCTCTCCATTTGCTTCTGGTGCTTCTCCTCCCGGGCCTGGGCCTTCATCTGCTGCACCTCGATGGTGTCCGGCTTGCGCCGACGCATGTACAGCTCGTGGTTGCCCATGCACAGCGCCAGGATACGCTTGTTGATCCGCAGCCGCGGGGCGTAGAACACAAAGTCCTGCACAGAAGCGGGGCGGGAGGGCGAGCAGGGGTGAGCCACCTGAGTGTGTGCGCGCCCGAGTGCACATGCATGCACACGCAGACACACAACGCACACCACCTACACACACATCCTGCCTCGAGGGGAAGAGAGATATCAGGGCTCGTCTTCCTCTCTCCCATAGTCTGGGGCTCTCCTTCTCACGGGAGCCTCCTCCAGACCTGCAGAGGGGGAGCACGGGGGCAGGGCTGGGAAGGGACGCAGGCAGCTCAGAGCTGCAATGGGGCTTCTGGATTATCCCCACCGGCCCCACCTCCCCCCAGTCTCCTGCCTCTGGGACCACAGATAACTATGAGGTGCAGGAAGCAGCAAAGGCATCCCGCCCACGAGACTCCTACCCCAGGAAGGTTTGGGGGTCAGGACTCCGGGGGTGGGAGCGAGGGAGGGGAAAGGCATCGTGGCTTTGGGTCGAACGCTTCTTTATTCCTGGCCCCACCAGTTGCCCAACGCACCAGCCCCTGGGGGTGACCATGGGGCCCAGACCCAGGCGGGAGGTGTGGCGGGGTGGGGAGGGGTAGGACAGGATGGGCCTGCTTACTGGTGCTTTCTTGTCAATGGGCTTGATGACGAACTTCTTGTCATTGAAGGAGATGTTCCGGATCTCACTCCAGGGAAACCCGATCTTGGGAGTCAGCCTGCCAGGGGTGGGGGGATAGGAGGGGACGGGTTCAGGTTGACGAGCCCCACAGATGGGGGCAAGCGCTTCTAGGGGAACCTGACAGCGGGGTTGTGGATTGACCAGAAGCCCCACTGCCCTACAGGAGGGGCCGTCCACCTGTTAGCTGACCTGTGCCCTCGCCGTAGCAACCAGACACACACACTGGTGAAGATGATGACTTTGAATGGCAAGAAGCTCACGTGCATGGTCATGCCAAGTGCATGTAACATACCAGCACATACTACGCCTGCACGGCGGACGGTGTGAGCAGAGAAAGAAGTGAGCAGCATGGCTCCACTCTAGGCGGCGCTCAGGTAACTGGGAAGGGGGTCCCTGGTTAACAGCTGGGTGGGAGAGAGAAGGGGAGGAAGGGGAAAGAGGGAGGAAAGAAGGGGAAAAGAGGGGGGAGGAAAGTGGGGGAAGAGAGAGTGAGTGAGAGAGAACAAGAGAGCGAGAGCAAGTGATAGAATTAGAATGAGAGAGCAGGAGAGCACAAGAGAGCGAGATCAAAAGAGAGTGCGAGGGAGTGTGGATAAGAGTGAGAGAGAGGGGGTGTGTGGATGAGTGGGGGTGTCCCGTGTCCCTTATCAGAAAAGGACAACGGTGGGGGAGGGCTGGCAATGTGAATCCCAGAGGAGAAAAGGACTCCTTTGACCTCTTTCACAGTTCCCCCAGCAGGGAGCGTGGGCTGGGTGGTGCCAGTCGAATGTCTGGCAGAGGTGCCGTGTGTGTCCTTCGTTACGGGGGCAGGAGGTGCAGACCCCGGATCAGGCCCCAGCGAGGGTCCCAGTGGTCAACCTGAGGGCAATCCCCGGGCACCAAGAGCCTACGATGCTGCAGAAAACGGGACATCAGCTTGGCTCTCACGGCACTCCTCTTCCCCAGCCAGAGTGGACCACCGTCATCACCCCCAATTACCAGCGTGGGGAAACCGAGATCTGGCTCACTCAGTTACCCGGCAGACCACGGTGGACGAAGAGACTAGAGGCAGCCCAGAATGGGGACTCCAGTCAAAAGCGGCTGGGAAAGGGTCAGGGGAGAGAGTGGGGGTCAAAGGACCAGGCTGCCCAGACTGGATGAGTGAGAGAGCCTCTAAAGTGGATTGGAGACCCTGGCGGGAGGCAGGGGGATGGATGCGATGGCCCATCCCAAAGCGGGGGGCCTGGGGACTGACCGGTCATTCTGCTCGTAGATGTTCAGGCCCAAGGCATCCACCCCAAGCCACAGCTCAGAGCCTTTCTTGTTCTTGATGCTGAAGTAGTTGACGCCATACATCTCCAGGTCCTGAGCGATCTTCAGGTATTCCAAGACAGCGTCTTCCCTGCAGCACCCAGCGGGGAAGAAGGTTGGGAACTGGGCAGAACACCTTCCCGGGGCCTGGCTCAGGCTCCCCGCCCCCAAGGTTACCCCAGCAGCGGGGCCAAAAACACCTCTATCCCAGGAACCCAAATCAGATCGGGGACGGGGAAAGGAGTGAGATGGAGTGCGTGGCGGGGGTCTGTGGGGGAACAGGGTGGGCCTGCTTCTTCGGACCTGGGGACTCCAACCCCCTTCCCAATCTCCTGCTCGGTGCTGGGGGCACTTGGGGGTACAGGCTGAAGACCGCGTCAGCCAGATGGCCCAGGAGGAGGGAGTGCCCGCCGCAGGGAAATGCCCGCTGCCGGGCGTGGTTACCTGAGCATGCCGCGGTGTTCCTCGTGCCACACCTGGATCCTCTCCTCCCACTGGTCCTTGTTCAGCTTGTGCTGCTCCAGGACCCTGGAAGACCCCGGCTGTCAGCCCTGGGCCGGCGGCCAGAGGCGGCAAGCAGCCGGGGGGCCCCGTCTACCCATCCAGAAGGGGGCTGCCTCGGGCAGAATGGGAAGTGGGCCAGAAATGCAGCAGAAGGGAGTTAGGGTAGGGAGGAGGAAGAGCTTCGACCAGAGTACACTGGGGACTGGATGCTCGCCACAGAGAGAAACCTTTCCTCCCACCCAGCACCCAGCCCACCCTCCCGAGGCCCAGCCCACTGGCGCGCTCACCTCTGCGGGAGCAGCTTGTCTCCGGCCAGGTAGCCAGCCTTGTGCACCTCCTTGCTGAAGTCCCCGTACTTGGACTGCACGGCGTAGGAGGCCAGCAGCACGGCAGTCTCGGGTGGGCAGTAGATGTCGTCACTGAGGATGCCCTCCTTCACTTGCAGGAAGAACAGGCGCTGGGTGATGTCCTGGATCAGCTCCTCGGACACATCCTCGGGGTAGAACTTGGCCCGAAACTTGAAGAGCAGGGGGCTCTCCTTCCGCACGTCCTGGGCGGTCACCTGGGGGGCACGTGATACAGCCGGGTTGAAGGTCACGTCGTTCATGCCCCCCTCTATATCCGCCCAGCCGCCCCCACGCCCCCCAGAGTGTCTCCTGCCAGCCCACGATGGAGAGCCGGCTGCTCACCTTCTTGTTCAGCTTCAGCCAGGTGGAAAAGCCCTTCGTGTCTTGGTACTGCAGACCGAAGAACCACACCTCCCTCAGGCCGATGGTCTTCACAACCTGCGGGGTGATTGGGTGGGTCAGCCGGATGAGGGAGGAGGTCCCCCCCTGCCTTTCAGCCCCATTTTCCAGCTAGGAAAACTGAGGCGAGGAGCCTCAGGCCAGACCTAGGGCCTGTAGGATGGAACCGTGTGCCCAAACTGGACACATCAATCGTGTTTATTGAGCACTTACTATATGCAGAGCACTGTTCTAAGTGCTTGGGATAGTAGAATAGAATTAGCAGACACATTCCCTGCCCATAATAAGCTGACAGTTTAGAGGACAGACAGGATAGCTCAGCTGGGACTGTCCAGCCCCTCCTGTCACCCACCCTGGCTGTCCCCAGTGCTGCTGCCACGGAGCCCAGCGAGGTCAGAGACGGAGCTGCGGAACCTGAGGGTGAGAAGTGTGGGAGAGGGATGGGGGCGGTAAGGGGGCCTGCCTCCTCCCAGACCTCACTGCTTGAGTGGAGGAAAGAGGGTTGGGTTCCAGGTGAGAAAGGGCGGTGGGGAAGAGGGAGAGCGAGAAGGGAGGACGCAGCAGCCAGTCCTGCCCACTCAACCCTGCCCTCTGGAAAGCAGTCTTCAGCCCCAGCTCAACCCACAGGAGCAGATTTCAGGGGAGAGAAGATCAGCCAGGATGGTGTGGAGGGAACCCCTTGGGCCTGAGGCCTGACTGGGCAGGAGACGGAAGGAGGGGGGCCTGCGGCCCATCCCGGCTCAGATCCCATGGCCCCACCGGCAAAGGTAACGGGGAGGGTGGCTCACGACAGAGGTCGCAGGGCCAGCGTATGTGGCCAAGTTGCCCTGGGCCCCTCATAGCCCCCATCACCCGGCTCAAATGGAACCCCAGGGTTGAGGGGAGAAGGGTCTCTGGGATGAGACACAGCTTTGAGTCCTATGCAGGGCAGAGACTGTGTCCAACCCAATTAACTTGCACCTACCCCAGTGCTTAGAACGGTGTTTGACACATAGGAAGCGCTTAAATACTATTAAAAAAAAGCTATAAGCCCCTGAGCCCCCCAGCGTCTCGGTTGGATTTAGGACCTAAAGACCACCTCCCCTGGCCTTCCCAGGCATCACTCTGACACTCCAGAGATGTCCAAGATTCACTCCGCACCCCCGCCGGATATCTAGGGAATTCATGGAGCGGGCACATGTGTGGCATTCCTGGCACAGAGCAGGAGGGGGAGAAAGTCGGGGGAGGGGGAGCAGAAACCTTATAGCCCTCCAAAAGGGCCCTTCCCATCCCCAGCTCCCAGGCTAGGATCTGACAGCAGATCTAATGCGGGTAGAGATAGGAGGGGTTGTGGTCAGACTTGATCCGTGCCCCCCAGCCCCCAAAAGCCCTGCCCACGCTCAAATCGGCCTTCCAGTCCCCACCCCACACCAGGTGGAAGCAGCCCTGCTGGGCTGGGAGCGGGAGGGGATGGGGGAAGGGGGTGTTAAAGCCGCCAACGCTAACATCCTGACAGCTGGAGGCCTTCGGAGGGACTCGGGCAGCCTGGCCGGTTCTGAACACGGGTAACAGGGCAGCTGTGGGTCACAAGCCCCGGGGACCGGCAGAGACCAAAACCACCACGGAGAGTACTGGCCACAGCCAAGGGCTGCAGAGGTCGGTCAGGCCGGACGGGTACGCCAGTGCCGAGGGAGGGGTCGCTCTGTAGGCTGCCGGGTGCCACCTGTGACAAGTGGCCGGACGAACGCCCCCGCAGGGACAGCCGGGGTCTGGCCAGACAGGAAGCCAGCCTGCCCGCCTTCCATCCACACGACCCAGGTCGGGGACCAGCCAAGGAGGTAGAGAGGCCCAGCTAAGCCCCTCTAGACTATAACCTCGTCGTGGGCAGGGAATATGACTGTTATATTGCTATATTATACTCCCGAGTGCTTAGTACAGTGCTCTGCACATAGTAGGCGCTCAATAAATACGTTTGAATGAATGAAGTATTCTCCCAAGCACGTAGGACAGTGTTCTGCACCCAGTAGGCACTCAATCAATACCACTGATTGATTTTTTGATCGACTGGGAGAGAGAGAGGATGGAGGCAGGGAAGATGGGAGGGATGGGGCAGGGACAGACCTGGCAGAGATGATACGCCCCCGTGCCCAGACACCTAAACCCGGAGAGGGCTTACTTTGGCTGCTGCTGGCCACAGTGGCCAACCGGCCACCTATCTCCGTGGGAAGCAAGTTTATTACTATTATTATTATTAACTGCGGGTGTCGGGGGAGGCTTGGGGAGCAGTCGCTGAGGACAATTCTTCCCTCTCCGCCCCAAACTCAGGAGCAACCTTGGCGCAACAGTCATCTCCACAGGCCACAGGAGTCGGTCCTGCTATCCCCGGCCTTTAGAGGCTCCTCCCGGCGCTTTCGGGCAGTGGATGGAATCCCAGACCAACCATCCATCACCCGCATGAGGAGGGACGTCTTGTCGGCAATGACTACCCCCGACCACCTTCCCGATCACTCCCGCGCAGGGTTCCCTTCCCCATACCCCTCCGCCCCAGCTGTTCACGGGGTCCGGGCCAGTGCCCTCCCCTCCACCAGTTTCCCAGGCAGGCCCTCCTCCATCTGGGCTTTCCACAGAGCCCCACCCGGGCATCCCGGCAAAACCCGCCCACGGCCTCCGACCAACCACGGCCACAGCCCTAAGAGGGGGAGGGAAGAGGAGAAGAGGGGCCGGAGGCCGTTTTGGGAGGGACAGAAGCGGGGAGAGGAGGAAGGAGGGAGGGGCAAGGCTTTGGAGTTAATAAGGGTCCTTGTTCCCGGGTTTCTACGGCCCGGGCTCCCGCCCAAGCCTTCCTCCCACCCCGGGACGCCGTGCTCCGGACAAAGATCCTCTGTGTTGGACAACGGAGGGGGTCGTGCTGCCGGGGGGGGGGGGGGGGGGCAGGGGAGGGAGGGAGGAAGGGAAGCGGCCCAGCCCTGAGCAGGCAAGGATGCTCCCTGGGGCTGGAGCCAACAGCTCCAGGCTCCCCTCGGCCCCCCCTGTGGAGCCCCCTCCCGAGGCCCAGCATGTAGGGGTTTCTGCCACCAGCCCAGGGGATCCCAAGGGAGCTGCCCCCCACCAGCCCATCCTCGACCTCCAGCCGCAGGACTTATCGAATGTCTGCTGCAGGCAGAGCCCCACTGACCTGGTCGAACAGCTGCTTCCCCGTGGTGTTGGGCTGGATGGCGAACTCCAGTTCCGCATCCATGGTGGTCACTCGGACGCTGATCTGAATGGTGAGAGCAGACGGGGGCGTCAGTCAGACCACAAGCCCTCCGCCCTTCACACTCCCCGCTAGCTCACAACGCCCGGCACAGCATCAGGCACAGGCACAGCATCAGGTGGCGTGTACAGTTTGGGGAGGGGCGCGGTAGAGGGTGACATGGAGGGGGAGCACGGCGGGAGGGGTACGGCGGAAGTTGCAGAGTTTAGCTGCCAGTAGCTGTTCGGGGTCCAAGGCAGCAGGCCTTCTGATTCCTCCCCCCTGAACTGACTAGCCCCCCGGTCCCAGCTTCTGCCCTCCTCCCGGAACCCGGTCTCTGGCTTCCATCCACCCCACTGGACCTGGCCTCTTGCTTCCACCCACTCCTGAACACGGCCTGAGCACCCACACTCCCTAACACCAGGCCACGCACAGTCTATCCTGCCTCCCTGCTAGCCATTCCCCAGGGGTGGCTAATCCACCCCCCATCCCCAACAGCCAAAGCCAGGTCCTACGTCTGTACCCAGCAACCTCCTGCCCCCATGGACTTCGGCAAGCAGCCTCGGACTGCCTCCCCCACCCAGCTGTATGAGACGGTGTCCGGGGCCTGGGAGCTCTGCTCTATGATGGGCGCTGGGGAGAACAGAGGGAGTCACTGGTGCGGGCGAACCCTGGACAGCAGGTTTGGACGGATGAATGGACAGACCAGCGGAGAAAGAGGAGGCTGCCCCTCTGACTCCGAGAATCCTAAAGCCCTCCCGCTGGAAGGCCACCATGACGGGACCCAGAGGGGGGTCCAATCCACCAACAACCCCTGAGCCCATTCTTCTGCAGCAGGCCACCAGCCCCGGACCTCCCGGGAACCCTTCTTGGGTGGGGCCACCCAGCAAGCACATGTGCAGGCTGTGCCCGTGGGTCTGCAGCTGAGTCTGCAGTCGTCGGGATAGGTTGGGCGCTGGCCCGGCCCCACTTGGACGGCCAGGCCTCGGCTGGCCCCTGGGCCGTGTTGGCAGCTCGGCCGGGTTGGGAGGCCCAGAGAAAGCCCGTGGAAAAATCGGCCTCCCCCACCCTTCCTCTGCCCAGCTAGAGCTCTCGGCTCTGGCCCGTGTGAGAGGACGACACGTGATCAGGGGTCTCCAGTTCCCAGTTTGGATGGTCCAAGATACAGCTGGAACCGCTTGAGGATATGGGCCGGGCAGAGAAGGTCGGACACCGTCTCCACCTGCGGGGCCAGCTCAGGCACCAGGGGCTCCCCCAGCTAGACAAAGCACCATTTGAGTTTTGGGGTCCTCACATCCCCTAGCCCACCCCTGCCCACAGGACTCTACCCAGGCCGCCCTCCCAGTCCCACCCCGCCCGAGCTTGTGCTGGAAACCAGCGGTCAGCAGGGTGATCTGCGGGCCGAGGGAAGAAGAGCACTGGTCATGGTCAGCCTGGCACTGACCCAGCTGTGCCCAGGGAAGAGGAGGGGCCGGGTGGGTCGGGAGTCCCCTATCTCACTGCCCCAAACTCAGGGCTCGGAGAGAGCACACAGAGGCTTTCCCAGTATGTTCTTACAACAGAGCCACCCTGAGAAGTCAACTTGGTCCCACACCAGATTGGCCTCTTGGACAACAATAATAATGATATTATTGTAATGGTGATACTTGTTAAGCACTTACTATGGGCCAAGCACCATACTAAACATTGTGATAAATACAAGATAGTCAGGTTCCACATGAGGATCACGGTCTAAGTAGAAGGGAGAACCGGTATTGAATCCCCATTTTGCGGATGAAGGAACTGAGGGACAGAGAAGTGACTTGCGCAAGGTCCACAGCAGGCAAGGGGCAGAGCCAGGATTAGAACCCAGCTCCCCTGACTCCCAGGGCCATGCCTGTCGCCCGGACCACCCCGACGGCCATCTTCTCAGCCTCCCTCGGCTCTAAGTCCCACTCTTTCTCGCCGACCCCCACCAAGGAGCTGTGGACCTGGGGAACCCCCAGGACAGAGTCTCCCCATCTAGACTGTAAGCTCATTAGGGGCAGGGAACGTATATGTTATACACCCAAGTGCTTAGTACAGTGTTCATCACACCCTAAACGTTCAATAAACACGATCAATAAACTAAGGGAGAGTAACTCTCCCAACCTCGCCCTTTCCAGTCCAGAGGCTTGGCTTCTGACGGTGCGCCTGGCCTGGAGAATCACGCACTCAGCCACGTCCCCATGAGCACAGCCAGGTTCGGCTGCCCCGAGTTCATTCATTCATTCATTCAGTAGTGTTTATTGAGCGCTTACTCTGTGCAGAGAACTGTACTAAGCGCTTGGAATGGACAATTCGGCAACAGATAGAGACCATCCCTGTCCAATGAGGGGCTCACAGCCTACTCGGGGGAGACGGACAAAAACAAGACAACAATCACGATAAATAGAATCAAGGGGATATACATTTCATTAACAAAATAAATAGGGTTGGTGGGGGAGGGGAGTTGGGGGGGTTGTCTCCAGAGCTAGGACAAAGTCCCTCCCTGCAGGAGCCAGGCTCCAAGCATGGGTGGGGGTGGCGGGGGTCCAGTGACCAGTGCACCCCAACAGAGCTACAACCCGTGAAGGGAAAGGGTAGTGGAAATGTCTCTTCTTGCCCAGAGGACACACCCACCTGGCAACGTGGGGGCCACGAAGAAGCTGTTTTCCTCGAAGGAAAACACCCTGAGGGTGCCCCCACCCTCCCTGACCTCCTCTCACGCACCCCCTCCCAGCTTCCCGTGAGCCAGGCTTGGCCTCAGCCCCCGCGCTGGATGCCGCCGGACACAGACGCGGTACCTGGTACAGTTTATCTCCTCCCATGGGCCGCTCCCCCGCCCCTCCGAACTCAGCGAAATTTAAACCCTCCTCCTCCCCGGCCCAGCTCCAGAACAAGGCTCTCCCAGAGATGAAGATGATAATAATAATAATCGTTCTATTTGTTAAGCGCTTACTACATACCAGGCACTGAATTACGCACTAGGGTGGATGCAAGCAAAATCGGGTTGGACACAGTCCCTGTCCCACACGGGGCTCACAGTCTCAATCCCCATTTTACAGATAAGGTAACAGAGGCTCAGATAAAAGAAGTGAAGAGAAGGTGGGGCAGGAAGAGGGAGCAAAGCAACCCTCCCCAGGGACGGCACGAGCAGGCTGCGCCAGCACCGATGCTCTGACAAGGTCAGCAAGGGGGTGGCTGGAGAAAGGGATGGATGATATGAATTCACAAGGCCGCTCGCAGCCCGGGGAGCCTAAGAGAAACCCCTAACCCGCCACCCCTCTACCAGGCCCCCCACACCCGCTTCCCCGCTCTCCTCTGTAAGTGGCAGCCGGGCCACTTTCAGCAGTAGCCCCAGTCCCCTCCTCCCCCCTCCCCCTAGTATCACTTCCCCAGTGACGCCTCATCCACTTCCCAGGCCCCCAAGTTGGGTTCTGCTTCTCCCCTTCCCCAGGGAGAGTCCATTTGGCCAGTGTCCAGAGGAGAAGTGTGGCGTACCCAGGCTTGACAGAGGGTGGGTCCGTCTGTGGCCTGGGCACCGGCCGGCGGCAGGCTACGGGCGGGTCCCTGCCTCCATCAGACCAATAATGATAAAATAATAACTGTGGTATTTGTTAGGCGCTTACTATAGGCCAAGCCCACTGGACCGTGTGGGTACTAACCTGTCACCCAGAATGGCACCCCCCGAGCAGCGCCAGGGCTTCGGCCAACATGAGTTAGACATCACTTTACTGTACTCCGGGTGCTCCCGGTACCCCCACCACTGGCAGCTCCGACCGCCCTCCCACCAGGACCCCAAGGGCACCCTCCACCCCGACCCTCAGATCTCCCAGAATCACGGGAACAGCAGTGGGATGGGGGCCAGACAGGGGTCTGACGATTTCATCCTCTGCCATTTGGCAAAGTGAGAGGCAGGGGGACTACCAGGGTGACCGTTGGAAGCCAAAGCACCCCGAATCCTGGACCGGGTCTGAAGACCGCGGTCACCCCAGGGCAGCCACCCCGCCCTGCCCGGGATATCCAGGACCGTCGCCCGGAGCCGAGTCTGCATCTGCTCTGTCAGCCACCCTCCCCGTCACTCCCATTCTGGCCCCCGCCCCGACACCGCCCACTTCCTCCTGGTCTCCCAGGCACCGACTGCCCCCACAAGACCACGCCAATGACTGCCTGGCCCCAGAGGGCCTGGGGAATGGGAGAGGGGTGGGGGGGCCATCCCCCCAAGACGGACGATCCCTAGTGGCTCCCGTTCCCTCCGCCCCTTCACCAGCACAGACCGTCCATCGTACCCCCGGTGCCCTGCACCCAGGGGGACGAGGGTCCGCTCTAACACTGAAGTCGTGGGGTGACAGCAGGGGAGCACAAGCCTCCTTTAGCACCACCCCTCACCCCGGATCCCCTGAACTGAAACTCGGGGACGCCAAGGGACTCCGGGCCCAGAAGCCGGAGCGGCGAGAGGTCTGGAGGGGGCAAGGCCGAGGGGACGCTGAGTCAGCCACGTCCCAGCCTGTCCCTCCACCCTCCATCCCAGAATGCCCGACACCAAGGCCCCTGACCTACTTCCTCCTTTTCTTCAGCAGCAGGGGTGGAGGGGGAGGAAGAGGAAAGCCGGGCATCTGTTATGGGTATTATTTCAGACAAACTCACTGCCACTTGGAGCTCCTGGGAGGGAGGCGGGGGTCACATGCCAGCGCTTACAACTGCTGAAGGGATTTCAGACATTTAGCCCCCGAGGGCGAAGGACAGCTGACCCCCTCCCCGCAGGGAGGGGCTGAGCCTGGGGAGGAAAGTTCACTCCCTGGGCTTCACAAGCCCTCCTTCTGGGGGCACTGGCCATGGGTGGGGGGCTGCTGGACAGGAAATCTGCTCATGGACCGTGGCCTAGACTGTGAGCCCGTCACTGGGCAGGGATTGTCTCTATCTGCTGCCAAATTGTCCATTCCAAGCGCCTAGTACAGCGCTCTGCACATGCTAAGCGCTCAATAAATACTATTGAATGAATGAATGATAAAGCACCGGCCTGGGAGCCAGAAGGACCTGGGTTCTAATCCCAGCTCCGCCACTTGTCTGTTATGTGACACTGGGCAAGTCATTTCACTGGGCCTCAGTTACCTCATCTGGAAAATGGTGACTGAGAATGTGAGCCCCATTTGGGACAGGGACTGTATCCAACCTGATTAGCTTCTATCCGCCCCAACACTTAATACAGTGTCTGGCACATAGTAAGCGCTTCATAAGAGAGAGAGAGAGAGCGTGTGCGCCCAAGCCTGTGTGCCTCAGTGTCCCCAGCTGATACTCTGTCCCCCAGGTGGGCCCAGCCCCTGAGGGGTTGAGTGAGGGGGGGGGGAGGGGTTGGGGAGGGGGGGAGGGGAAGGGAGGGCTGTCGTGCTGGGGAAAATTCACAGAGGAGAGGTGGTGCCTGCAGCCCCTCCCCAGGAAGCCAGCCACATCCTCCCTCCTTCTAGCCACAGCACGCGGGGGCGGGGAGCAGCCCAGGCCCACATCACGCCCAGGACACCAAGAGCGAGGGAGCCTAGGGCCCTCCCTTCTGCCAACACAACTCACCTGGGAGCCATATAAAATCCCCCTCTTCCAGGGACAAAAGGGCATTCCCCTGCAGTAGAGTGCAGCCTCCAGACGTTTGCACCCGTTTACCTGCACACAGCCACTCGGATGTACCCCACTCTTCCCCACAGTCAATCCAGGCCCAAATCTTGTGCCACCCTCGTCCCTCACCCCTGCCTTTTTTAGGCCCCCTCCCCGCTCCATCCCTACAGCCAGCTGCCACTGAACGATCTGACGAGAACAACTTCGGTACTCGTTAAGTGCTTACTCTACCAGTCAACCACTGTGCTAAGCTCTAGGTAACAGCAATGTAATCAAATTGTCCCGCCGGGGGCTCACAATCTAAGAGGGAGGGAGAATGGGCACTCAATCGCCATTTTACAGATGAGGAAACAGAGGCTCATAAAAACGAGGTGCAAAGTCACACAGCAGACAAGTGGCGGAAGTTGGGATTGGAACCCAGGTCCCCAGACTCCTAATCCTGGGCTCTTTGACTTGGTTACGTTGCTTCCCAATCTGAGGAGCGAGAGGAGAGTCTCCCACGCCTGGATAGGGATGTGGGGTGAATCTGATGGAGCCCTTTAAGAAACTCCCTTACTCCCAGAGCACCTGGAGGACAGGGACCTGCCTGGGTTTGGCTTTACAGCCAGGCAGCAAGGAGTTTGACCCTCTGGACTTCAGGAAGAGCCTGGTTGCTGGATGACAAGCAAGAGCACAAGCCTGGGAGTCTAAGGGCCTGAGTTCTAATCCTGGCTCCGCCACTTGCCTGCTGTGTGACCTGGGGCAAGTTGCTTCACTTCTATAGCCTCGGTTGCCTTTTCTGTAAAATGGGGATTAACTGTAGTTCCTCCTCTCCTTTAGACTGTGAGCTCCATGAGAGACAGAGCCTGACTCCAGCTTGATTTTTTTTTGCATTTTAGTACATGATAAGTGCTTAATGCCACAAATATTATCATCATTAGTATAACTATTAGGGAGGCTGGAATGAGAAACCGGGAGTGGCTAACCAAGACAGCTCATCCCCACCCGCCACAACCCTCCAAGGAGTCATAATGCCCATGATGCCTCCTCCAGGAAGTGCTCCCTGACTGATCCCATCCACATCACCCAGTGGGGTCGATGTGCGTCCGCCATCAAACAGCAGTGGGACCATCAAGGGTCCACTCGACTTCCCAACTAATCTGGGAGTTCCACAAGGATGGAGGCCACATCTGGTCCCCAAGCTCCGTCCATCTATCCCATGGTGGGGCAGGGATACCCCCCATCCACCGACCAAGCAGCATGTTGTCCACAGAAGCACATTAGCCAATCTCCAGGCTAGGCTTTGATCTCACCACAGGTCACTGGGGCAAGGACAATGAGCCCTGGGAATAGAGCCAGACAGGGTTACAGCAGGAAAGATTCAAGTCAGACAGTGGGAGGAACTCTCTTTGAGCCCGCGGTGAGATTTGAGTACAGTCCAACCCGGGACAGGTAACTCCAAGGTCTCGTCCGCCTCAGAGACTTTGCGTCTGCACAGTCCCTCCTGGTCACCCTGAAGGGGTGACCCTTTGCCCACCCCCCAAAACACACACACACCCCTGATAAGGGAAAGGACTCAGGCCCAAAAACCATCAAATGGGGAGGACAGCTCCTGGGAAAAGAAACCTGAGAATGGAATCCAAGAGACCCCATTCCCAGTCCGGTGCTCCCTGGCCCAGGCCAGCAGGCTTTAACTGGCCAGACTGAGCGGTGAGTGGGTGTCTCTCTCTCTCCCAGCCCCAGAGAGAAGACGTTGGCCTTCCAGTTTCCCACATTTATTAATATCTCTCTCCTCTGACACAAGCCTCCTGTCCCACGACACACCCCTCCTGGAGGAAGGCTGGGCTTCCAGTCACAGGCTGGGAAGCAGGGCTGGCTTCCGACCAAATGTGCAATAAGCAGTTGTCACAGAGGGGAATGGCTCTGTGAGCCCTTCTCAAAGATGGCCACCGCTGCTGCCCTTTTCAAAGATGGCGACAGATCAGCGATGGCCAAACGGACATTTGTTGAGCACCCATAGAGTACTTTTCTATGAATCTGGGAAAGAAAAAAGGAATTAAAGAGCAATCCTTGCCCCCAAGGGGCTTTGCAAGAAGACAGATAGAGATATGGGGAGTAAGAGAGTATCGAGATAAAATTCATCCCTTTGGCACCACCTAAGTACTTAAGAGTTAATTGAGGGATATAAGGAAGGGAGATCAGAGATTACTAAGGAAGTCCTCCCCAGTCCTCCCGGAAATTTTATCTCAGAAGGGCTTTGAAGATGGGGAGTACTGTGAGCTGGCTGGTATAGAACAAAACACCATGAGTAAACTGGCCTGAGAGGAACTGAAGAGAGGGAGCTGGGCTATAGTGGGAAAAGGAAGTGGATTGGTAGGAGGGCAAGAGCTGGTGGTGGAGGGCTTTAAAATTGATGAGGAGGAGGATGGTGAAGAGTTTCTAATGTGAGGAGGGATGGGAAACCACTGGAGGGTTCTGAGGAGTGGAGAGGCATCTGCAAAAGGATGATTTAAAAAATAATCAGGGAAAGAGAAAGTATGGGCTGGAGGTAGCTATAGAAGTCAATTTGAAAGATGCCAAAGAGTTGGTCCAGCATGGAAGGGGAGGAAGGAGTGGAGTCTGTAAGCCCGTCAATGGGCAGGGATTGTCTCTATCTGTTGCCGAACTGTACATTCCAAGGGCTTAGTACAGTGCTCTGCACATAGTAAGTGCTCAATAAATACTATTGAATGAATGAATGAATGATTGCAGAGATGTTGGGAAGGGAGAAAAAACTACCCAGATTTGGTGATGACTGAATATGTGCGTTGAAAGAGTTAAGAGTCGAGGATAATGCCAAGGTTACAGGCTTGAGACACAGGGACGGTAGTGGTGGTGTCTGGGAAAAGGAGGTGGAGAAAGTCTGGGGGGGAATATGAGGGGATCTAATAGAGGAGCCAACCTAGGCATCACGTGCATGTGCGGTGGGAAATGAAGATGTCACACAGAACGTGGGGTGGAGGAGGAGGAGTGGCTGACGCCACCCTGCCCTGGGACAGGAGTCTGTCCTGCTGGGAAGCTTGGGGAAGTTTGCAAGTGGGGGTCCCTTGACCTGACCCTCCCCAGTCTTGGGAGGGGAGGACCCCTCTCAAGGCCCACCCCATCCTCCAGACCCCCACTTTGAACCCTCCAGACCCAGGGGCACTCAGGTGCCAGGCTAACGGAGCACTAGGAGGAATTCTCTAGACCGTAAGCTCGTTGAGGGCAGGGAATGTATCTGTTTATTGTTATATTTTACTCTCCTAAGCACTTAGTACAGTGCTCTGTACACAGGAAGAGCTCAGTAAATACAATTGATTCCTCTAGAGTGCAAGCTCGTTGAGGGCAGGGAATGTGTCTATTGTCATATTTTACTCTCCTAAGCACTTAGTACAGTGCTCTGCACACAGGAAGAGCTCAATAAATACAACTGATTCCCCTAGACTGTAAACTCACTGTGGGCAGGGAATGTGTCTTATATTGCACTTTTCCAAGTACAGTGCTCTGCATACAGTAAGCACTCAATAAATACTAAGCTGCCGCAAAAGTCAAGGAATGGGAGCGGCACCTTTCACGTCGACCTAGGGGGTAGCCTGGTGGAGGGACCCCATCCACCTCCCCGCAGCACCAGTCCGGGTCCAGACTGCTTGGCCAATGCCCAGCGTGCATCCCGACCCTCAGTCGAGTAGCCTTTGGGGGTGGAGGGGGGCCCTGCCCAAGCCAACCAGTCACAGCCAATTTTCCACTTGCTCCCGGCCTCCCAGGAGTAGCCCCGTGGCCTGGTGGCCCCTGAGATGGCTGTCCCTGCCCCGTTGAAACACCGGAAGCCTGCATCAGCTAGAGCCAGCTGGGCCAGGCCAGAAATGACACCTGGCTGGGCCCGCGGTGGGGGCCGGGGGGAGATCAGGGAGAGGGGGAGATGGGAGGCTTCCCCAGATCATCAACTTCTTGGGCGGGGTGGAGGGGGGTGCACTCTGCTAGTAGCAAGGAGCCCCTGAAACTCAGAGCTGTACGGCCCCACACTTGTCTGCCTTCTACCTGGCAGGGCTGGTTTAGGGTTCAGAGCTAAGATCTGTGACCCCGGGAAAGCCAGGTGACTCCAGAGCTGGGGGCTGAGAGGTGTTCTGGGGGGCGGTCCAGAGGAAGCAGGGCTCTGCCTGGGCCTCAGAGGCAGGTTGGTGGGGGCAGAAGAAAGTGCACGGCAGTGGTAGGGAGGAGCATTCCCGGGCAGGCTGAAGGCAGCTCCCTCCCTTCCTCCCTTCTCCAACCGGGGGGGGGCCTAGTGATTCAGTCCCTATTCCTGCTGCCACCTGCCCTCATTCCTGGAGAACCCCTCGGGGTGCGTGCAAACACACACACACACGTGCAAACGCACACCCCATCCCACCCAGGGCTGGGGCCAGGAGAGGGCACACCAGCTAGGTTAGACTAAAGCTTGAGAAAACAGGCTGTGTGGGGTCCTTGCTTTGTAGGGTGAAGAGGGGGAGATGCACCCACTTTCTTGATGCTTTGCACCCAGTTTCTTGATGCTTTGCTGGGGTACCCATCCCAGGGCTTAGTACAGGGCCTGGCTCTTAATGATCGCTTAAACACCATCATTAATTTTAGGAAGGAAATAATGTCCCCCTCCCCCTCTCACGGTTTCCTGGCAGCAAGGGGGAGGAGAAGGGGGCCAGGGTCCCCAGCAGGGCCTGTCTGGGCTTGGGGCAGACAGGCAGAGACAAGGCCCAGGCTTTGGACCTGAATGCACATAGCTCAGGGCTCCTTGCTTGTTTGTTTGCTATACAGGGCTCCATCTTAACCCCAGGGGACAGGAACAGGGGACTGAAATCGGCCAGAGGCCCAGCCCTGGCCCACTCCTCCTCCCCTTGCCCCATTGGCCAGGACGGATGGGTTTGTAGCCTCCCTTCATAATAATAATAATGGCGATGTTTGTTAACATTTACTGTGTGCCTAACACTAGGGTAGATACGGGGTAATCGGATCAGATCACGGTCCCTGCCCCACACAAGACTCACAGACTAAGGAGGAGGGGAAATTCGATCTCCATTTTGCAGATGAGGAAACTGAGGCATAGAAGAAAAATGACTTTCCCAAGGTCACACAGCAGGCCCGTGGCAGAGCTGGGATTAGAACCCCATTCTCAAATGAGGCCCACGCTGTGTCCACGAGGCTACACTGCCCACCTCTAAGGAAGGAAAGAATATCCCACTATAGCCCCGCCCACAGACATCACTCCTCTAACGCCAACCTGTACCTCCATTTCACCTGTCTTACTGATGACCCTTTACCCACATCCTTCCTCGGGCCCGAAACTCCCTCTCTCTTTAAATCCAACAGCCAACACTCTCCCCATCGCCATCACAACTCCAAGAAGCTTTCCCTCACTAAGCCCTCATTTTTTAACCAATGAGTAACTGAGCTGTACCGTACTGAGCATTGGGGAAAAGTACAATAGAGTTGATAGACATAATCCCGGCCTCCATGGAGCTTTCCATCTACAGGGTGAGAAAGACCCTTTACAATAGACTACAGATAAGGGAAAGAGTAGAGTATAAAAATAGGTTCCTAAGTACTGTGATATCAAAATACTTAGGGGCTAACCAGCCAAGTGCCTAAGTGTCACAGAGGGGAGGGAGGAGAGAGGAAATGAGGGCTTAGTCTGGGAAGGCTTCCTGGAGGAGATGGGGTTTTAAGAGGGTTTTGAAGACGGGGAGAGCGGTCGGATACGAAGGGGTGGGGAGTTCCAGGTCCGAGGGAGGATGTGGGCCAGGGGTCGGTGGCGGGGTGGGTGAGATTGAGGTACGGAGAGTAGATTGGCATTAGAGGAGCGAAGCCGGCGAGCCAGATTATAGTAGAAAAATCAGTGAGGTGAAATAAGAGGGGGCGAGCTAATCGAATGCTTTAAAACCATTGGTAAGAAGTTTCTGTTTGATGTGGAGGTGGATGGGCAGCCACCGGAGATTTTTGGCAAGTGGCAGGCTAGGCACTCCAACCCCAAGGCACTCTACTGTATTGTACTCGAGTGCTCAGTACAGTGCTCTGCACACAGTCACCACTAAATAATTACCACTGACTGATCGATTGAGAACAGTCCAGGGCAGGAGGAGAGAGAAGCCATTTACACAGAATGACACAGCCAGCTTCCGCAGGCCAGCCTGGGCCCAGGGGAAACAGCCGATCGCTCCCCACCATCCAAGCCCCCTGGAGCAGAACTGCCTGAGTTGGGGGGGGGGGGGGGTGCGTGGAAACCCCACGCTGCAGGAGGGAAGGGCCCCCTCTGTTCCTGGTTCCCGTCCACCCCCCGACCCCCGGCCTCTGGACCCCCGCCCGGGCTCTGACTCTAGGCCGGAAGGAGTTGCAGTGACTGCCCAGTGAAGTCAGCAGCTCCGTGGATTTTGTGACTCAGCGAGCACGACGGGTCCGCCCCAGGGTAACTCATGGCCCACCGCCCTCTCCCCCCACCCCGCACATGCCCAGACAGTGAGCTCGCAGGCTAAAGATAGCTTCTTACTGCCTGGCCTGCCCACTGGGGGCTGCCAGGCCTCACTTCCCTCTTTCAGGGAGGGGATTCTTCTGGCACCCGCTGCTCAGGGCCCACTACGCCCCAGGTCCCCGCCCCTCGGGGAGCCCGAGCCCCAGGCCCTTCCCCCAGGAAACCCCAATTTAGAAGCCAAGCCCCACCCACCCCTCCCCAACCCCTACATGGAGACCAATTTCAGGCGGCAGCTGCAGATTGGCCAGGAGCCAGAGACTGCAGCAAGAGAGCCCTCAATTAGACCAGATGAGGAACTTCCTAACTGCCAAAAGAACTAAAGAGGGGAGCGGGCCCCTGAGCGAGAGCACGGGGCCTTCATTCCGGGAGGACTCGAGCAGACAACAGACCCAGTTTGCCTGGCACTGGGGGGACAGGAGGAGGAAAAAGACGATCAAGACAGACGGACGGAAGCCAGGGCCGGACTCTTGTGGTTCTTTCAATGGTCCCCAACTACCAGCCCTGCGGCTTCCGGGCCCCGCCCCGCTCCTCTCGGAGGGCTGGGGAAGGAGTGGGAGGGAGTTTCTGGAGTCGGGGTGTCCTCTCCCGCCCCCACAACTATCTCATTTGTCCAAGGAACGGCAACGGGCAGACTCATGGCATGGGCCCCCACCTCGCTCAAAGGCAGCCCTGGAAAGCTGGAGGCCCATCTCCCTCCCTATCCCTGCCCCTGCCCAAACTCCTACCCCCAAGGAAGTCGCTCCGAGGGCCCAGGCCGGGCCCACCCCCAGGGCAAACTGGGACTGCCACCCAGGAGCAGGCCCAAGATCCACCATTGAGGCGCCAGCCCAGAGTGGGCGTCTGAGGGTGCAGCCCATAACTCACCCATCCCTGCTGCCCCCTCCCGCCCGCCCCTCCATGGGGCCTTGGACAAACAGTGTCCTCCGTAGGATCGGGCACCCCCTCTCCCTCACAAAACCCAACTGGATGAACCCACGCGTGTAAGACCCTGGCTCAAGAGGACGCCCCACCCCAGCCCACCGAAACCCGGGCCTCCTCCAATCCTCCAGCTAGGGGTGCAGAGCTGAAGGAGGGAGAACACGTTAGATCCGGAAGGGAGGCTGGGCTACCCCCTTCCTGTACAGGGCTCTAGGTCGGGGAGGGGAGAAGGGGAGGGAGAGACAGGCGGGCGGGGGCGCATGCGTGCACACAGATACACGTGCACGCAAACAGTCTCCTCTTCCCTCCGCTCGGCTGCAGGAAGGAAGCTAGGAGGCGGGCCTCTGCACTGAGTTCCCCAGGGTCCAGGCTGGCTCTTCCCCTTTGGTACCAAATCCATCCCGTTTCCTGGGCCTCGAATGGACACGCCCCAGTCCACCGATCGTCCAACCGTCCACTCCACCGAAGCGTTAAGACCGGGCAGGGGGTTGTGGTGACTTTGAGAAGAGGCGGGATATGTGACTCCGCCCCCTGACCCCCTCCGCCCGTCACCCCTCATCCACAGGCCTAGCCGGGGTGGCTGGAAGGAGAGGAAACCCAGGCACCCGCCGCTCTGCCCCGAGCCCTGGCAGCGCCGGACCCCCACCTAGCCCAACGTTCCCTCAGCACCTCCACCTGGTCCCCCCAAAGCCCAGCGTTTCCTCGACACCCCCCAAATCCGGAAGCAGAGGGCCAGCCCGCTTGCTGGGCCTGGAGAGGGGGTTCAGCGGGGGGCGGCGGTGGAGGCACAACAGCAGCCGTTAGTCTGCGGGCGGCTTCCTGTTTGTCTGAAAGGGCAGGAGGAGCAGAGAGGGAACCGCCCACACCCTGCCAGGGCCCGGGCCTGCCGACGAGGCAAAAACCACTGGGGCTCGGCCCGCGCAGGCAGGGAGGGCCAGAGGGGCGGGCCGACACGACTGGCCCGTTCGGCTCTGCTAGGAAACGGCTGAGATCAGGGGGAATAACGGCTCTCCCTCACTTGGCCCGCCACAGCCGCCACCGGCCGGCCAAAGGAAAGCTGGCTTCGAGCCAAACCTGAGCTTGAGGGATTTGGGGGAGGGGAGGTTCCGGTGGGCAGGCACCGGAGCTGGAACCCTCTTCCCACCCCCGACCCAGCTGCCCTGGCCCCACGGGAGGGAGCATGAGGGGAAATTCCTCTCTGGCCTTGAGTTCCCTCCCTTCCACTACCCAGTCCCGGGCACGTCTGCGGGGCGGGATCGGTCCCCTTTGGGCACTCGGTATTCATCCCACCCTCAGCCCTACTTTCACTTAAGTCTGAAATTTCTTTCTATTTGTGTCTGTGAGCTCCTGGAGGGCAGGGGACATGTCTACCAAGTATTGTCCTCTCCCAAGCATTTAGTACAGTGCTACAATTTCTCAGTCTCCCTTGCCCTCAAGCCAGACAACCCATGGGGGCTTGAAAGCTGCCCGCTGGGGCCCTCAGCCCACAGGACCACCTTGCCTGGGGGCCAGAGGCCCTTTTCCTCAAGGCCACCCCAGGTAGAGTCGCGCTCGTCCAGCGAGCCCCTCGGCTCTGAACCCTACGGCAAACTGGCAAGAGCCTTCCGGAAGGGCGGGGTCAGGGTGCCCAACACCCAGGCTAGAGAGACGCCCTGCTACCCCGAGCCTGGGCCTGCACGGAGCCCCGAGCACAGGTGACTGGCGGCAGGGAGGGGAGTGGGCGGGCAGTCCGTCCCCGCCCTGAGCCAGGCCGCCCCTGGGCACGGCAGTCCCTGGGCGCAGCAAGCCCAACTGAGTGGAGAAGTTGTACTGACAGGCAGTGGCAGAAGTGACTGCTGCAGCGAGCCGATCACAAGCACCTGAACACGCTTCACCTGGCAGCACCACCCAGCCTGCCTCGCTTGGCGGGGTTGCTCCTCCTCCAGCACTCCGCCGGAAACCCGGACGAGAACATTTCCGCCAGCGAGGGCCCACGTGGGAGAACAGGGACCCGGGGGCTCATCCTGGGGCCCCTGTGGGACCTGGGAGCCCTAAAGGCCACCTAGTGCCTGCGCTGAAGCAGCACGGTATATTGGATAGAGTCTGGGGTAGGTAGAAGGTAATCAACTTGGGCAAGTCACTTCTCCGGGCCTCAGTTACCTCATCTGTACAATGGGGCTTAAGACCATGAGCCCCACGTGGGACAGGGACTGTGTCCAAGCTGATTACCTACTCTCTACCCCAGTGCTTAGAAGAGTGCTTGGCACATAGTAAGTGCTTAAGAAATACCTCAGCCTGGACCAATCTCACCCCAGACAAGAGCCATGGCTGGCCCAACCCAGGACTCAGCCTCTTCCCACACCCCCCATCCCCTGGACCCGGAGTAGGGCATCATTGCTGTGAGCAGGGAGGATCCATGAATACCCCAAACCCGCTGCCCGTGATCTGGCTCCGCTTTCTCAGCGCAAGCTTGGACGGCAGGGCCAGCAGGTAGCATGACACTGCCCTCCGAGTCACATGGGAACACTCACCCAACTCGGGCTTGGAATTTTCCCCTTAAAGCAAAGGACGGGCAGGACGGTGGGGGCTCTGGGAAGGCAGGAGAGATGGGGTGTCTTGGTCGGACTTTCCCACCTGCTCCACCCTCGGTAGGTGCTCAATAAATATCAGGAACGAGCCCATGCCTGGAGTCTGCCTGTATGACAACAACCCCTCGACATTAAGAGGACTCTGTGAGGCCCACCAGGTTTCAGTGACACGAAGCAGGTGTCCAAGCAGGGCAGGGGCCGTGCTGACCCAAGGAGCCAGGTTTCCGACCTCTGGGGTTGACAGCACATTCCCGCCTCAGGTTTCCTGGGGATTCTGGACCCTGGACTGCCTGAGGGAGGTTCACATTGCCCTGACCTGGTGGCCGGCCTACCGGCCAAGGGGCCGTACCTCCCCCCACAAAACCTCACTCCTCTCCCACTTCAACCCGGTCCGCACACTTCGCTCCTCTGATGCCAACCTACTCACCGTACCTCCATCTCCTCTATCTCGTCACCGGCCCCCCGCCCACGTCCTCTCTCTGGCGTGGAACTCCTTTCCCTTTCTCATCCAACAGACCCCAATCACATTTCCTCCAAGGAGCGTTCTCTGACTAACCTCTCATCTACCCATCCCCTCCTCCCTCCCTTCACTTGGGCCTGTACACTTCAACCACTCTGATTCTCAGCCCACACACCCAGCCCCGTATCCTCATACTCTGCCGCTTCCCCTATCTGTAGATTTAGTGTCTGTCTCCCTGAGGGAGTGTGGACTAGTGGATAGAGCATGGGTCTGGGTTCTAATCCCAGCTCTGCCACTTGTTTGTTACGTATCCCTGGGGAAGTCACTTCTCTGTGCCTCAGTTCCTTCACCTGTAAAATGGGGATTAAAACTGAGCTCCATGTGGGACAGGAACTGTGCCCAATGTGATTAGCTTCCCCGCTAGACTGTAAGATCGTTACGGGCAGAGGATGTGTCTGTTTTATTGTCGTGCTGTACTCTTACAAGCATTCAGTACAGTGCGCTGCACACAGTAAGGGCTCAATAAATACGACTGTCTCCCAACTCTATCGAATTTTCCTCTCCCAAGTGCTTAGTACAGTCCCTGCACACAAGTAAATACCACTGAGGGCCTGTTTCACTGTGACAGTGGTTCAGTATACATGTCCCCTCCAGGCCCAGAGTTGTTTTGTAGCCTCATGCTCCACCCCTCGGTCCACCCACCCTCCAAATTCAGGAGCCCGAGCTGGGGGAGGGGACAATGTCTTCTGCTCTCCCTGTCTCAACCCCCGACCAAGAACTCCTCCTGTGGATGTGCTGCTGTGGGCAAGTACCCAAGCCCACTCAGCCCTCAACCACTCACCGGGGCAGTGACCTTCCGACTCCCCCTCACTTCCAATGTGGGGACACGGGTTTACCCTGAAAGCAGCATGGCCGAGCAGATAGAGCCACAGGCCTGGGAGTCAGAAGGATCTGTTCTAACCCCAGATCTGTCACTCATCCGCTGTATGACCCAGGGCACCTCACTTCACTGTGCCTCAGTTACCTCATCTGCAAAATGGGGATTAAGAGCGGGAGCCCCACGTGGGACAGGGACAGCATCCAACCTGATAAGCTTGTATCTACCTCAGTGCTTAGCTCAGTGCCTGGTTTAGAGTAAGAGCTTAGATATCTTAAAAAATTAAAAGAGGGGGAAGCTAAGCATAGGCCCACCCTTCCCCCACCACCACAGGCTGACCCACCCCTACTCTTTCTGTGTCGATTGAAGTGGGAAGCCTCGAACTCCCCACCCCCACTCCTTGCCCTTGCCTCCTCCTGTCTAGCTCTGAGCCCAGGCCCCTGTGCCTCAGGGGTCTCGGGGTCCCCCAGCACTGCCCACCAGGCCCCCAGCATGGCTCTACTCGTCCCTCAGCTGAGGTGGAAATACGTGGGCATGACATTGTCGGCGGTGGCCATGGCCAAGAGCCCTCCGAAACATCCCCACGGAGACCTCGAGGCTGCGCCCGACGCCCCGACACCCAACCCTGCTCCCAGTGAGGGACACTGAGCTTGAGGAGAAAGGTAGCTTTGGGACTTCAGGGCAGTGGACAAGACAGAGCCACTGGCCCGCGGCCCATGCCAACCTCGCCACCGAGAAGATTCATTCACCGGAAAACCGGGGGTGCGGCCCAAGATGGAGCCACAGGCTGGCTGTTGCCGGCGGCGGGGGAGGAGGAGGAGGAGGAGGAGGCGAGGAGAGGGGAAACGGACTGAAGATTCATTCACGGGAAAGCCTGGGTTGCGGGGGGAGGCACAAGGCCAGCAGCCGGCCCAGCGGGAAGTGGGGGTTGGTTACTCATGGAGGGATTATGACAGATCGAGGAAGTCCGGCCCCCTGGCTGAGCAAGAGCTGAACGACGGCGCGGAAACCTCGGCGGCGGAGACCCCAGCAATCCCATACCTACAAGTCCTCGCCCAGAACCTCGGGCCGCCCCGGTGCCGAGGACGGAGGGGAGACGGAGACTCGGGGAGACCCGCAGAAGGCCCCGAGAGAGGTCGCAGGGCAGGAAGAGTGGGGCACCGCCGAGGAAGTTGGGTCATGTGCGTTGACTGTGACCCCGTGGCCTTTCAGGAGGCAGGCGGCCTGGGGCGGGGCGGGGAGAGGGGTGTCGGGGAGCAGGAGGGGGTGCCCCAAGCCGCCCCTTCCCCTGTGCATCAGGGCGGGCACAGAGAAACCAGGCTCTGGAGGCCGGGGTGGTGAGGGACGGAGGAAATCAGTCAGGCCGTCAGTCAATCGTATTTACTGAGTGCTCACTGTGTGCAGAGCACTGTACTAAGCGCTTGGGAGAGTACAAGGAGAGGCAATGGGCGTGGCTCAGTGGAAAGAGCCCGGGCTTGGGAGTCAGAGGTTCTAATCCCGGCTCCGCCGCTCGTCAGCTGTGTGACCTTGGGCAAGTCACTTAACTTCTCTGGGCCTCAGTTACCTCATCTGTAAAATGGGGATGAAGACTGTGAGCCCGACGTGGGACAACCTGATTACCTTGTACCTACCCCAGAGCTTGGAACAGTGCTTGGCACATAGTAAGCGCTTAACAAATACCAACATTATTATTCTTCTTCTTCTTATTATTATTATTAATGGAACAAGAGGCCTATGGATGGGCGTCTACACCTGTTCCCCACAGCTCGGTTCACCAAGCCCCTCGGAACACCCAGGGAAGGCTCCATGGTAGCCACGCTGGCTGGAGGAGAAGATGTAATAATAATAATTATGGTATTTGCTAGATGCTTACTATGTGTCAGGCACTATACTAAGTGCTGGGGTGGGTACAAGTAAATTGGGTTGGACACAGTCCCTGTCCTGCATTGAGCTCACAGTCTTATTCCCCATTTTACAGATGGAGTAACTGAGGCACAGAAAAGTGAAGTGACTTGCCTAAATGGCGGAGCCGGGATTAGAACGCACGACCTTCTGACTCCCGGGCCCGTGCTCTATCCGCTACGCCATGCTGCTTCGGGGAAGGGGAGTGGGAGGGGAGAGGAAGGTGAGGCTCGGACTCCCACCAGGCTAGCAGCCACTGGACAAGGCCCACTCAGCTCGGAGCTTGCTGGGACACGGCAGGAGGGGGTGGCAAGTTTGTGGCAGAAGGCTGACCCAGCTACACCCCCTACAACCAGGGGGATGGGGTCCAGTCCGGAGAACACCCCAACCAGCATAGCCTACTGGATAGGGCATGGGCCTGGGAATCAAAAGGACCTGGGTTCCAATCCCAGCTCTGCCTCTTGCCTGCCGTGTGACCTTGGACAAGTAACTTCACTTCTCTATGCCTCAGTTACCTCTTCTGAAAAATGGGGATTAAGAATGTGAGCCCCACGTGGGACAGGCCTAATAATAATAATGGCATTTATTAAGGGCTTACTATACGCTGGGGTACATACAAGATAATCGGGTTGTCCCATGTGGGGCTCCCAGTCTTAATCTCCAATTTAGAGGTGGGGTAACTGAGGCACAGAGAAGTAAAGTGACTTGCCCAAGGTCACAGAGACGACGAGTGGCAGAGCTGGGACTAGAAGCCACATCCTCTGACTCCCAAGACCGTGCTGTTGTCACTAGGCCGTGTCTCCAACTGGATAAGTCTGTAGCTATCCCCAGCGCGCGGTACAGTGCCTGGCACATAAGTGCTCAACAAATACCATTTTAACAAAACCCCCAAAACCTCAGGGTTCGCAGTGCTCAAGCAAGAGGTTGGGAAGGGTCCCCGCAGCCCCATTCCTACCCACCCAGGCCCTGGCTCTGTGGGGTGGACCCTAGGGGGGTTGCTCCCGCTTTGGTGAGCACCCCCGGCCCCCGAAGCCACCAGCAAGAGAATTTGACTATGGGTTGGAGCTGGCACTGAGCCAGCGATGGGTGTTTCCCAGCTCCGCTAGCCCGAGCAAAGCGATACCACCAGCCGCCCCCCCAGGCGGGGACCACTCTTCCTCTCTGGCTCCCTCCAGCCCCTCCTCCCCAAGCCTGCCTCGCCCCGCCTGGCTTGGGGGCTCTGCAGCCCATCAGCCCCTATGCATCGGCCCCAGCTCATGGCAGCTGAGGAGATGGTCAGAGGGTCAGCGAGCCATCAAGGGACAGGGCCAGGCGGAGGCTGACACTGCAGAACTACGCCCCTGGGGGACTCCGGGAGGATGGGGGGGGGCGGGGAGAGTGGCCGATCCGGTGTAAGGGTGGGGGGGATCTATTTCTAGTGTCCTTTCCCCTACCTCTTACTCTGTGGGCCTTCAAAATGCTGCTAATCCGGGGGACCATGGAGGGGGTGGAGGGCAGCAGGAGCTACATGAGAGAGACCGGAGGGAGGGGGTCTTGGGGATAGCGAGGGGGAGAAGGTGGGGGCAGGGAGGTGAAGGAGGGTGGTGAGGAGAGGGCCGTCCCAAGGCCGGCTGAGGGAGGGCAGGACCAGGAAAGGCATCCAGGAGCTGACGTCGCCGGGAGGAAGCCTTTTGTCATCAGTTTCCTCTGGCAGCTGGCTGGGAGCCATGAGGCAGACACCCAGCCCGCCCGCCCTCCTGGCCACTCTCTTGGCCGCCAGTCCCCCCACCGGCCGCAGCAGCGCGGCCAGGGCATAGAGACGCAGCGGGGGGCTGGGGCCGGTTCTGCTCTGCTCAAGGGGCCGCAGGCCAAGCGGCCTAGAACTCGCTCAACACTGCAAGAGATGGGCTGCGGCTCTCTCTCTCACCCTTCCCTGCCCAAACCCAAAAGTCTTCCGGGGGTGGGGAGGTCGGAAGGAGCCCACAGAGATTGGGGTGGGTGAGGGGTGAGAGGGCGGGGTGCCACCCTCTGCCTGGAGGGGAAAGACCAGGTACCAAACACATCAAACGGGGCACCGACCTCTCTCAGCTCTCCCAACACACAGAGGGGCGTCAGGGCCGCTTACGGGAGAGATGCAGACCTCCGCAGGACCTCCAGGACCAGGGTGGCCAGTGACACACACACACAATGGGGCTTTGTGCTGCAGCAGGACCTCGCATACACCACAACCCACCCATAGAGTGGGAAGGGATTTCAAAGAAACAGCAACTCTGGTGCCTGTCACTCAACATGACATTTTGGGAAATTGCCTAATGTCACACTTGGGCAACACAGAGTCCCTCGCCCCAAGGCTCTTGTTTGTCCCCATCCCCCCCACAGGAGGGGACAAGAGCCGGGGTGGGGGGAGAAGAGCAGGAAGGCAGTCTTCCTGGCCCCAGTGGGGAACCCTCCACCCCCTTGCTCCCAACAGCCCAACCTTGCCATGTCAATGCCTACTCGGACCCAGCCGCCATCTGATCTCTCCCGCCAAGTTCTCTCAGGACACACAGGGTGTCTACCCCGTGGAATGCTTGGGGAGCCTGCTTACCCCTGCACGGTGTCCTCGTGTCCCCCCTCGAGTCCTGCTGGGGTGTCCTCGTCTACGTACGTCGACCTGTGACCTCTGGACACTTGATATTCGCCCCACCTCCAACCCAACAGCCCGTATGTACATATCCTTAAATGTTATAAATTATTTATTCATATTAATGTCTGCCTCCCCCTCTAGATGGTAAGCCTGTTTCGGGCAGGGAACACTTCTGCTAATTCTGTTGTACAAGACCCTTAGTACAGCACCCTGAATACAGTAAGTGCTCAGTAAATACGATTGACCGATTGTGATCTCGTTTGACGGAACAAGCGTGCTCCGTGACCAGAGAAGACCAGCGGACTCCCAACAGGAAGCAGTGCGGGAAGCGGCACGACCTAGTAGATAGAGCACAGGCCTGGAAGTCAGGAGGACCTGGGTTCCAATCCCGGATCCGCCACTCGAGTGCTGGGTGACCTTGGATGAGTCACTTTATATCTCTGGACCTCAGTTCCCTCATCTGCAATATGGGTATAAAGACTGTGAGCTTCTTTGGGGACACGAACTCTGTCCCATCTGATTAGCTTGTATCAACCCCAGCGCTTAGAACGCTGCCTGGCATATAGTACGTGCTTAACTGATATCATTTTTAAAAAACCCAGCTCCATCTCCTTCAAGCTGTCAGCTGTCCATACCCTCTCCCCGCTCTCCACATCATTTTCTTGGCAAGCTGGGCCACTTGGCGTAGAGCAGAAGGATCCCCGCCGGCCTCGCCACATCCCAGTACCCCGTTCCGTGGCTCTGCTCGGCTGCCTCTCCCGACGCTGGTGGTCAACTAAGACCTCCGGGCCTCTCTCTGCTACACTGGACGTCGGGCAGCCTCGGTCAACTTCCCAGGCTGCGATCTTCCTCCCCTCTTGCCCTTCCGCTGCACAGGAGCTGATCCATACTCCCGATGGATCTTTATCAGCCAGTGTTCTGCGGCAGCTTCATTCCAGAGTCACCGCCCTTCGGGGTGTTGCCCAGCCTCTCCCCCCCCAGCCCCCATCCCCTGTCCAGTCCATCAGGGACATCCTTCCTCCGGCTGGGGATGCAGAAGCCTCAGGGGACCAGTCGGTTTCAGCCGGGGAGGGGGGAGTGGCTGGCTTCCTCCCCCACCACCTTGAGAGTCAGAGCAGAACCCGGGGCTGGGGAAACCGCTCCAGCTCAGCACTCAAAACTAGAAATGGGGAGGGCGGGGCAGGCCAGGGAAGGACTGAGTCAGCCTCCCCGAAGCCTCCCGAAGGCGAGGGTGCTTTCTAGGGGAACTCCGGCAGGCGGCCATCTTGTGAGACAAACGCCCCCGAGAAAGAGGAATCCACCCCGGTGGATGCCAGGCGACTGGGCTAGCAAGTGCCGCCCTCCGGTCGGGCGGCCGGCCGAAGTAAACCCGGCCCCTAGCAGGGTGGCTGAGGGCGGCCGGCCATTTTGGGCGGGTGGGGTGGGCCAGGAAGCTGTGGGTCTTTTCGACTCTGACAGGAAATGCTCAGACCTCCTCAGGTATCTGGGATGGGAGAGGCCGGGCTGGCCGTCCAGGTCAAAAAGGCCCCAGGGATGATGGACCCCCATGGCTCCTGTGGAGTGGGTGGCTCTGACTGCCGAGGCAAGCCGGCCACAGTGCCTTGACCCTGGCACTGGGGAAGGGGGCACTTTGCCCGTTGCCAGCCCGGCAGCTTCTTCCCTGGGCCCGAATGGCCAGTGGAAGCCAACTGGCTCTGACTGCGGGCTGGGATAGAGAGCAGAACCTGAACTCAAGGTCTGGGGGAGGCCACTTCCCATCCCAAGTCTGCAGGGCCTTGGGGTATGAGCAGGGAGAGAAGTTGGGCTCAGTGAAACCTACACTTTACCCCTGGCTCTGTCTCATAACCCACAAGTGGGACGACCTCTGGCCAGGCACCTACCCTCCCTGGGGCCTCAGTTTCTCCACCTCCTGGCCAAACAGATCCCAAGTATTGGCGGGATCTGTGCCTGGAATGCTAGATTGGTTGACTTCCTGCTTTGGGGAGGAGAGAGGAAGGGAGGGAGAGATGGATGCAGAGCAGATTGGGAGGAGACTAGGAGCAAAGGACGGGGGAGAGAACCTGCTGAAGGGGCAGAGGAGGCCCAGACCAGACAGCAACAGACAGATGAGATCAAAGCTGGGGGCAGGTGGGCGGCCAGAGCAGCCGGGGGGACTGGACCCCCGATTCGCAAGGGCACTGCTGGGGGAGGAACTGCAGGCCTGGCTTGATGGGGGGGGGGGGGGGGGGGCTCCCTGAGGCCGGGGCAAACAGGGACAAGGATCGTGCTAAGGCTCAACCAGGCCCCAGCTGGAGAAGGGGAGTGACCAAGAGGAGTCCAGCAAATAGGCTTCCCCTCCCCTGCCCTGCCCCCTGCAAACTTCTCCCAGGACCAAAGCTACTACAGACAAGCAGGAGCAGATCCTGAAAAACCCTCCAGCAGGAAACCTCCCCTGGAGATTGTTTCAAATCAGTCAGTGGTATTTGAGTGCTCACTGTGCGCAGAGCACCGTACTAAGCACTCCGCAGAGGATAATACAGTTGGTAGACATGATCCCTACTTTCAAGGAGTCTACCGTCTGACAAAGAGCAGCAAAGCTTGGGGGAAAACTCCGGGCTGGAGGGAAAGAAGCTGGGTCTAGTCTCAGATCCGTCACTGGTCTCTTGCCCTCTCTGGGGCTCAGTTTCCCTCCCATCTGGGAATGGTTGCTCCTATCTTCCTGAGGCATTGTACAGAGGAGCTAAGGGAGCTCAAAGTGCTTTGGCTCACAAGAGAGTTATAGGCAGGGAGCTCTTCATTTGGACTACCCTAAATCCCTCTAGCCTTGTTCTTAAGGCTGACCCGGCTGCACCCCCCAAACTAGCACCTCGTCACGGACCCGGAAAGTTGAATTAAGACGAATGCTAACCCATCCTGAGAAGGAGAAGGATTCCCACTCAACACCCCCATTCTGAACCCCCAACTCTCAGCTCTCAAGAGCCCCTGCTGGAAGCGGAACTCAGGAGAAGGGGGTGTTGGGTCTTCATTTCCGCGCCAGAGTTGGGGAGAGTAGGTCTGGGCAGAGGGCAGAGAAGATACTATTACTAATAATAGCATGTAAATCACTCTGTGCCAAGCGCTGAGGTAGATACACAGTCCTCACCAGTCTACGTGGGAGAGAGAACAGGTACTAAATCACCATTTTAAAGATGTAGAAACTGAGGTTTGCCCAAGATCACACAGCAGCCAAGTGAGGAGCTGGGAGCAGAGCTCCTTTGACTCCTTGCTCTTAGGCCTTGTTGCCTTTTTTTTTTTTTAATGGTACTTATTAAGCACTCACTAGGTGCCGGGCACTGTACCGAGCACTGAGATAGATACCAGACAATAGGGTTCGACCTAGTCCATGTCCCATATGGGCTCCCGGACTTAATCCCCATTTTACGGATGAGGGAAGGAAGGCAGAGAGAAGTTAAGTGACTCGCCCAAGGACACTGAAACAAGCGGTGGAGCCGAGATTAGAATCCAAGTCCTTCTGACCTCGGACCTTGACTCTAACCACTAGACCATACTGCTTCTCTTTGGACGTGCTTTCTAAAACGGGGCTTAGCTGGGATGGCCGGGAAAAGGGGGCGGAGGTGGAAGGTAGCGGAGGGCCTAACTTGGGGCCAATGGAAGAGGGTTTTTGCTTTAGTTTTCAAGACTAATGAAGCCCGGGGCCTGAGCTTTCCAGGGACGGAGCCTTCACCACAACTGGGATCTGGCATCAGGAGTGGTTTTCAGCTCTACCAAGCGTGAAATGAGTCGGGAGACCCGGGTGGGGAGACAGACAGGGCAGCCGGCCACTCACAATCAGACCAGTCCTCTCCCCTGACCAATCGGCAGCTTGGGAAGTGACCGGGCCAGCAACTTTCCCGGGCCCGGGAGAGCGGGAGACGGGAAGGGAATTTACAGACTCAGCTCCCTCCCTCCCACCCGGTCCCTGGCCAAGAAACTCAGGAAGCGGGCCTTCTGCCTGCGGCACTGTGAGTCTGAGGCATCGGCACCCCTTCGGAGCAGACCCCCCCCAACTCCTCCTCGGCCGCCCAGCAGGTGGTCAGAGAAGAGTTCACCCAGAAGAAGGAGAGTGGGTGACGGGGACTCCCGCGACCGGGATCTTCCGCTGCTCTCCCCCAACGGGCCTTTTTCTACCCCGGAAGGCACTTCCATCACACTCTCTGCACACACAAACACTCACACGTCCCCACTCCACCCTCCCCCTCCCGCACCCTCAGCATCACACCAGGGCAGGGCTGACTCAAGGGTCACAGAGCTGAAACTGCCTCTTATTAACCGAGGGCCACTCAAGGGCCTCTTCGGGGCCGGAGTCACGCTAGGAATGGTCTGAGGGAGAGCGCCCTCGGTGCCACTGTTAAAGTTTAGCCTGACACACACGCCCGGAGCCAGGCACCTCTCTGCCTCTCCTCCTCCTTCCCGAGGCCCACCGCCCCGACCGCTGCAATTTCATTCAGAACACAGAGATCTGAACTCATCCGGAGTGACTTTCCAAAGACGCTGGAAGAGGGAGATCTCTCCTTCCAGCCGCACCGTCGCCGCCGGGCCCCGGCGCGGACGGCCGCAGACGAGCCCTCGAATTCCGGCCCGCCGTCCCACGGGCCTAAACCGGGAAGCCGGAGGCCGCCGGCCCGGCCCCGGTCGCCGCGGGCGTCTCGGCCGAGGGGCGGGCGGGAGGACGGGCCCGGGGACCTTTTAATAAAACCAATACGCGGCATCGATACGTCCTTCCCCGGGGACCCCTCCGGGGAAGCGGAGATCGAGCGATCCACGGGATCTGGACCGTGGGTCCTCCGTTTAGACCGTGTGCCCGTTATCGGGCGGGGATCATCTCTATCCGTTCACTCCGAGGGCTCAGTCCAGTGCTCCGCACACAGTAAGCGCTCGATAAATACGATCGAACGAACGCGGGCAGGGCCCAGCACCTCGGATCGGGGCGGGGGGAAAGAGGGGCGAGCCGGCACCGGCTCTCAACCGGGCAAGAGGGCTCGGCACGCGTGGGGGGGTTCGGGAGGGGGAGGTCCGTGTTCTAGAGAGAGCCCAGGGCTCTCGAGTGGAGAGTGGGCGGAGGGGAGAATTCCTGGGGTTCTTCGGCCGTGAGCTGGAGGCAGGCGACGGCGCGGGAGGCGCCCTGGGTTCGCCCGGGACACGAATGAGAAGAGTAACAGGCGGTTCCTCGTCGGAGCGGGAAGACCCACGGAGCCACACCCAAAGCGGCCTCCGGCCTCCTGCTCTTTCGGGGGCCGCTGCCTCGATGGGCCTGCGGTCGATGGGGAGGGGGTGGGCTGCGGGGGGGAGAGGGGGGCGAGGGGCGGGGGGCGGCGGCCTCGGCCACGACGCGCGGTCGAGGTCTTGCCCAGCCCTCATTCATTCAACAGTATTTATTGAGCGCTTACTGAGTGCGGAGCACTGTGCTAAACGCTTGGAATGGCCAGTTGGGCAACAGATAGAGACCACCCCTGCCCACTGACGGGCTCAAAATCTAATCGGGGGACACAGGCGGGCAAAAACAAGACAACATCATCACGATAAATCCCCCCGGGCCGCCCCCCGCCCCCGGAGGCGGCCGGGCCCGGGACTTTTCCCGGGTGGGGGGCGGTGGGCGAGGATCGGGGAACGGGGCGGGAACGGGAAGACTCCCGCCGCCGGTCCGGGGGAGACCCCCGGGGGAAAGGGCGGGGCGGGCCGACCCACGCGGAGCGGGAGGCGCGGGGAGACCCCGGCCCAGGAAGGAGGGAGGGGGCAGGGGAGACCCCGGCCTTGGGGTAGGGAAGGGGCAGAGGAGACCCCGGCCCGGAGGTGGGGCGGGGCCAAGAGAGATCCCGGCCCGGGGGTGGGGGAGGGGGCAGGAGAGACCTCGGCCCGGAGGTGGGGGAGGGGGCAGGAGAGACCTCGGCCCGGGGGTGGGGGAGGGGGCAGGAGAGACCTCGGCCCGGGGGTGGGGGAGGGGGCAGGAGAGACCTCGGCCCGGGGGTGGGGGAGGGGGCAGGAGAGACCTCGGCCCGGGGGTGGGGGAGGGGGCAGGAGAGACCCTGCCCGGGGATGGGGAGGGGGCAGGGGAGATCCCGGCCCGGGGGTGAGGCGGGGGCAGGGGAGACCCCGGTCCGGGGGTGGGGCGGGGGCAGGGGAGACCCCGGTCCGGGGGTGGGGCGGGGGCAGGAGAGAACCCGGGCCCGGGGGTGGGGAGAGGGCAGGAGAGACCCCGAGCCGGGGTTGGGGCCAGGGGAGCCCCGAGCGCGGAGCAGCCGGGCGGACTCACCGTTTTGGGCATGGTGGCGGCGAAGTGGGGCGAGTTGGCGGCAGGAGCAGGGAGGCAGGGACTTTCTCCTCCTCGGGCTGGGCGGCGGGACTGGGGCCGGCTTCCTCCTAACGGGCCCCGCTCCCCAAACCCCACCCAGGAAGAGCCGCCCCCCGGACACGTGTTGGGGGTGGGGCCCGCTCCCCTCCCTTCCCCTCCCCTCCCCTCCCCTCCTTCCCTCCCTCATTAATAATCATTCCGTCCTCTCGATTGAGCCCTTCCACTGCGCAGAGCACTATACTGAGCGCTGGGGATGGACAATAATAATGTTGGTATCTGTTAAGCGCTTACTCTGTGCAGAGCACTGTTCTGAGCGCTGGGGGAGATCCAGGGTCATCAGGTTGTCCCACGTGAAGCTCCCGGTCTTCATCCCCATTTTAATAACAATAATAATAATGTTGGTATTTGTTAGGCGGTTACTCTGTGCGGAGCACTGTACTGAGCGCCTGGAATGGACAATAATAATAATGTTGGTATTTGCTAAACTCTTACTATGTGCGGAGCACTGTTCTATGCGCTGGGGGAGATACAGGGCAATCAGGTTGTCCCACGTGAGGCTCACAGTCTTCACCCCCGTTTTAATAATAATAATAATGTTGGTATTTGTTAAGCGCTTACTCTGTGCAGGGTACTGTTCTAAGCGCTGAGGGAGATACAGGGCAATCAGGTGGTCCCACGTGAGGCTCACAGTCTTCATCCCCGTTTTCCAGATGAGACAACTGAGGCACAGAGATGTGAAGTGACTTGCCCACAGTCACACAGCTGACAAGTGGCAGAGTTGAGATTCGAACCCATGACCTCTGAGTCCCAAGACCGGGCTCTTTCCACCTTGGGCAAGTCACTTCACTTCTCTGTGCCTCAGTGACCTCATCTGTAAAAATGGAGATTAAAAAAATGTGAGCCCCACGTGGGAGAATCTGATTACCCTGTATCTGCCCCAGCACTTAGAACGGTGCTCAGCACATAGTAAGCACTTAACAAATACCATCATTATTATTATTTCCACTGAGCCACGCTGCTTCCCTGTCGCCAGTCGGGTAATAGATTGAGACCCTCCCTGCCCAACGACGGGCTCACAGTCCAAACGGGGGACACAGACGGCAGAGCGAGACGGAACAAAATCATAATAATACTAGTATCTGTTAAACCCTGACTATGTGCTAAGCACCCTTCTAAGCGCTGGGGGCCGGGGGGATGCCAGGGAAACACTTTTGTCCCAGGTGGGGCTCACATCCTTAATCCCCATTTTACAGACGAGGTAACTGAGGCCCAGAGGAGCACAGGGACTTCATTCAGTCCTACGCTTTGAGCCCTTACGGAGTGCGGAGCACTGTACTAAGCGCTTGGAAAGTACAATGCGGCAACAGCTGGAGACAATCCCTACCCCACAAGGGGCTCACAGTCTTGCTCAAGGTCACCCAGCAGACAGTAATAATAATGATGATGATGGTGTCTGTTAAGCGCCTACTCTGTGCCAAGCCCCATTCTAAGCGCTGGGGTGGATACAAGGTAAACATCTTGTCCCGCGTGGGGCTCACAGTCATAATCCCCATTTTACAGATGGGGTAACCGAGGCACAGAGAAGTGAAGCGACTTGCCCAAGGTCACACAGCAGACAGTAATCATAATGATGATGATGGTGTCTGTTAAGCTCTTACTCTGTGCCAAACCCGTTCTAAGCGCTGGTGTGGAGAGAGGGTAAACATCTTGTCCCGCATGGGGCTCACAGTCATAATCCCCATTTTACAGATAAGGCAACTGAGGCACAGAGAAGTGAAGCGACTTGCCCAAGGTCACACAGCAGGATAATAATTATGGTATTTCTTAAGCGCTTACTGTGTGCCAAATCCCGTTCTCAGCGCTGGGGTGGATACGAGGAAATCAGGTTGGACACAGTCCCTGCCCCAAGTGGGGCTCACAGTCTCAATCCCCATTTTACAGATGTGGTGACTGAGGCGCAAAGGAGTAAAGTAAGCCCGCCCAAGCGCACACGGCAGACAAGTGACGGAGCCGGGATTGGAACCCACGGCCTCTGACTCCCAACCCCGTGTTCTTGCCACTCCCCTCCTTCCTTCCCAACCTCCACTCACCCCAGAAGCTGACAAAGACCCCCTGGGGGCTTTAATCCTTCCCCCCCCCACACCCGTCCTCATCTCCCCTCCTGCCTGTTCCTCCCCCCTCCATCTTTTGGAAGCCTGGGCGGAGGTAGGCCCTTGTAGAAAAGGTTAAGGATAATAGTAATGATGGTTTCTGTGAAGCCTTTACTGTGTGTCAAGCACTCTTCTAAATTCCGGGGTAGAAAGAAGTCAATCAGGTTGGACACAGTCCCTGTCCCACATGGGGCTCCCAGTCTTTATCCCCATTTTACAGATGAGGAAACTGAGGCCCAGAGAAATGAAGCGACTTGGCCGAGGTCACCCAGCGGACAAGGGGCAGAGCAGGGACTAGAACCCAGGTCCTTCTGACTCCCAGGCTTGTGCGCTCCCCATTAGGCCAGGCTGTTACCAATCAGTGGTATTTATTGAACCCTTACAGGGTGCAAGGCACGGAACTAAGCGCAGACCTGGTTCCCCTCCTCTCTCCCTGATTGCTCAGTCTCGGTTTCTCTGGCTGGCTTCCCTTCGGCCTGCCATTCCCCACTCTTTGCGCTCCTCACTCTCTCAGGAAATAATAATAATAATGTTGGTATTTGTTAAGCTCTTACTATGTGCCGACACTGTTCTAAGCGCTGGGGTAGATAGAGGGTCATTGGGTTGTCCCATGTGAGGCTCACAGTTAATCCCCATTTTACAGATGAGGTAGCCGAGGCCCAGAGAAGTGAAATGATTTGCCCACAGTCACCCAGCTGACAAGTGACGGAGCTGGGATTCAAACCCATGACCTCTGCCTCTCCAGCCCGGGCTCTTTCCGCTGAGCCACGCTGCTTCTCTAAACTCAGCAGTGTCCCACCCCACCAATCTACCTCTCTGGTCCTGACCTCTCATCTAAACTACAGTCTCACATCTTCACCTAATTAATTAATTATGCCAAGCATTGTACTAAATGCTGGGGAAAGAACAAGTTAATCAGGTCAGACCCAGCCCCTGTCCCTCATGGGACTCCCAGTCTAAATAGGAGGGCGAACAGGTATCTAATCCCCGTTTTCCAGATGAGGGAACTGAGGCCCAGAGAAGCAAAGCAACGTGTCCTAGGTCACACAGCAGGCAAGCGATAATGATATTTGTCAGGCGCTGACTATGTGCCAAGCACTATTCTAAGCGCTGGGGCGGATACAGGCTAATCGGGTTGGACACAATCCCCGTCCCACATAGGGCTCACACTCTTAATTCCCATTTTACTGATGAGGTAACTGAGGCACAGAGAAAGGTAGGTGACCAAGGTCACACAGCAGACAAGTGGTGGGGCAGGTTTAGAACCCAGGTCCTTCTGACTCCCAGGCCCGTCCTCTTCCTCCTCCTCTTCCTTCAAGGCTGTTCTGATCCTTGTACCCGACACCTCCAGCCTCCCAGACCCACAACCTTGGCAGAAATGTGGTACGCATATTCATCCAATTGTACATTCAGTTACTTACTTTTATTACTCTACTTGTAAATTCCCTTTTTTAAGTCCATTTTCCCATCAGGGTTTGAGCTCCTTGAGGGCTGAGAACATGTCATTTCAATCGGGCCGCCAAACAGCGGTATTTCATTCATTCAATAGTATTTATTGAGCACTTACCAGGTGAGAGCACTGTACTAAGCGCTTGGAAAGGACAATTCGGCAACAGATAGAGACAATCCCCGCCCAGTGACGGGCTCACAGTCTATTTATAGAGCTTACAAGTGCTTGGGAGGGCGGAAGCAGCGTGGCTTAGTGGAAAGAGACCGGGCTTGGGAGTCAGAGGTCGTGGGTTCTAATGCCGACTCTGTCACTTGTCATTCATTCATTCAATTCAGTAGTATTTATTGAGCGCTTACTATGGGCAGAGAACTGTACTTAAGCGCTTGGAATGTACAATTCGGCAACCGATAGAGAGCTGGGTGACTAGGTGGTCAGATGGTGACCTTAGGCAAGGCACTTAACTTATCTGTGCCTCAGTTACCTCATCTGTAAAATGGGGATGGTAATAATAATAATGTTGGTATTTGTTAAGCGCTTACTATGTGCAGAGCACTGTTCTAAGTGCTGGGGTAGATACAGGGTGATCACGTTGTCCCACGTGGGGCTCACAGTCTTCATCCCCAATTTACAGATGAAGTAACTGAGGTCCAGAGAAGTGAAGTGACTTGCCCACAGTCACACGGCTGACAAGTGGCAGAGTTAGGATTCGAACCCATGACCTCTGGCTCCCAAGTCCGGGCTCTTTCCACTGAGCCACGCTATGAGCCCCATGTGGGACAACTCAATGACCTTGTATCTACCCCGGTGCTTAGAACAGTGTTTGGCACATAGTAAGCGCTTAACAAATACCATAATAATTAATAATTACTACAAGGCAGTTTAATTGGTAGATGCGATCCCTGTCCACGAAGAGCTTGCCATCTAGCCGGGAAGTCAGTCAGTTATAGCAATCGAGCACTTACTGTGTGAAGAGCACTATACTAAGCGCTTGGGAGAGAGCCCGCCTCCTCCAGGAGGCCTTCCCAAACGGAGCCCCCCCCTTTTCTTCTGCTCCTCCCCTCTCCATTGCCCCCCCCGCCCTCTGCTCTTCCCCCTTCCCCTCCCCTCAGCACTGTGTATATTTGTGCATTTTATTTATTACCCTATTTATTTTGTTAATGACGTGTATATCTCTATGATTCTATTTATCTTGATGTTGTTGTTTTGTGCTGTTTCGCTTTGCTGTCTGTCCGCCTCCCAGTTTAGACTGTGAGCCCATCATTGGGCAGGGTCGGTCTTTATCTGTTGCCGAATTGTCCGGTCCAAGCGCTTAGTACAGTGATCTGCACATAGTAAGTACCGGCTCTGCCACTTGTCAGCTGTGTGACTGTGGGCAAGTCGCTTCACTTCTCTGTGCCTCAGTTGCCTCATCTGTAAAATGGGGATTAACCGTGAGCCTCACGTGGGACAACCCGATTACCCTGTATTTCCCCCAGGCCCTTAGAACAGTGCTCTGCACATAGTAAGCGCTTAACAAATACCAACATTATTATTATTAAATACTATTGAATGAATGAATGAATGAATGAGAGTACAATATAACAATAAACACATTCCCTGCTCACAATGAGCTGACAGTCTAGAGGGGAAGAGAGACACTAATAGAAATAAATAAATTACAGATATGTACAGAAGTGCTGGGGGGTTGGGACGGGGGAGACACGTATTAAAATAAATTTCAGCTAGGGGAAATGGCAGAATATAAAGATATGGATAGAAGTGCTGTGGAGATGAAGTTGGGTGAGTATCAAAGTGCTTAAGGGCCACAGACCTGAGCGCACACGTGACGTAGAAGGAGAGGGGAAAAGGGAAAGGTCTCTTGGAGGAAACAGGATTTCAGGAGGGCTTTGAAGGTGGGGAGAGCGGTGGTCTGTCAGATCCATTCATTCAATAGTATTTATTGAGCGCTTACTAAGAACACTGTACTAAGCGCTTGAGATGTCCAATTCGGCAACAGAATATGAGCGAGATAGGGAGTTCCAGGCAGGAAGATGTGAGTGAACAAGGGATGGAGGGCAAAAGAGTCAAGCTCGAGGCGGAGTTAACAGATTGGTATTAGAGAAGTGAAGTGTGCAGCCTGAAGGTTAGTGGGAGAGGAGCAGGGATGAGAATGTACAACCCCTCCCCACGACTCCCAGGCCCCAAACCCCTCTCCCGCCTCAGCTCAAGCCCCAGGACCAAAGGAAAGGATGTAATAATAATAATGATGTTGGCATTTGTTAAGCGCTTATTATGTGCAGAGCACTGTTCTAAGCGCTGGGGGAGATGCAGGGTCATCAGGTAGTCCCACGTGAAGCTCACAGTTAATCCCTATTTTCCAGATGAGGTCACTGAGGCCCAGAGGAGTGAAGTGACTTGCCCACAGTCCCACAGCTGACAAGTGGCAGTGCCGGGATTCAAACCCATGCCCTCTGACTCCCAAGCCCGGACGTCTGGGGTCGGAGCTGGAGGGTGAGACCCTCAGGCCCCATCCAGCAGTTCCCTTGTCCTGTTGTTCCCTCAATTCCTTCCCTCATCCCAACCCAATCCATCCAGCAATCGATTGGAAAATTCTTCCCTCCACCCCAACACCCCCTGTTTTGTTCCTCATCTAACTTCTCCTCGGTCAGGTCAGTCAACACACCAGTCAATCAGTGTCAGCAGCCATCTTCACACATTTAGTTGGTTAGATCTTGTGAAAAACTCAACGCCGGCTCTAAAGCCGAGCCAGCGTATGCACGTCAGCAGTGAGAAAACTGGGAGCAGAAGCCAGTGGAAAGAGCCCGGGCCCGGGAGGCGGAGGACCTGGATTCTAATTCCAGCTCTGCATGTATGATAATAATAATTTTACTTGTGGTATCTCTTAAGCAGTTACTATGTGTCAGGCACACTCGCCTAGGTGCTGGGCGGGGTAGAGGAGGAAATCCGGTTGGATGCGGTCCCTGTCATCAGGCTCACAGTCTTAATCCCCAATGTACAGAAGAGGTAACTGAGGCACCGAGAAGTGAAGTGACTTGCCCAGGGTCACCCAGCAGACAAGTGGGTCCCTCTGACTCCCAGGCCTGTGCTCTATCCATTAGGCCAAACTTCTTCTCTGTATGACCCTGAGCAAGTTCCTTCACTTCTCTGCGCCTCAGGTTCTGCAACTGCAAAATGCGCAATAAATACTTCCTCCTTCTTAGACTGTGAGCTTCCCAGTTCATTCAATCGTATTTATTGAGCATTTACTCTGTGCGGAGCACTGTACTAAGCGCTTGGAAAGTACCATACAGCAATAAAGAGAGACAGTCCCTGCCCACAACGGGCTTACAGCCTGGGGGCTCGGGGGAGAGACAGACAACAAAACAAGTAAACAGGCATCGATAGAAATAAATCTAATTATACATAATTATACATAATACATAAGTGCTGTGGGGCGGAGTGAAGGGGGGAAGAGAAAAGAGAGCGAGTTGAGATGACGCGGAGACAGGGACTGGGTCTGTCCCGATTGACTTATATCCATCCCAGTGCTCAGAACAGTGTTTGATACATAATAAGCACTTGAATACCATAACAATAATAATAAGCTGGAGGAGAGATCTGATAGTGGAAAGGCCAGGAGTTTCTCTTTGATACAGAGATGTTTGGAAAATTGGGGCCAGATTTCGAGGAGTAGAAAGACGTGGACTGCGCTTTTTTTGAGAAAAATGACCCCGGCCGCAGAGTGAAGTAAACCTGAAGAAAGGAGAAACAGAAGGCAGCGAGGTCAGTGAGAAGGTTGACTGAGTAGTCAAGGTGGGGTAGGATAAATGCTCAGATAATAGTAATAATAATAATAGTATTTGTTAAGCGCTTACTATGTGCAAAGCACTGTTCTAAGCGCTGGGGGGGACACAAGGTGATGAGGTTGTCCCTCATGAGGCTCACAGTCTTCATCCCCATTTTACAGATGAGGGAACTGAGGCACAGAGCAGTGAAGTGACTTGCCCAAAGTCACACAGCTGACAAGTGGCGGAGTCAGGATTAGAATCCATGACCTCTGACTCCCAAGCCCGTGATCTTTCCAGTGAGCCACGCTGCTTCTCCAATCAGCATGGTAATAGTTTAGATGGAGAGGAAAGGGCGGATTTTAGTGAACCCGGCAGGATTTGGGGACAGGCTGAATATGTCGGTTGAATGAGGGAGATGAGATAGGGATTTCTTCGTTTTGTCCTTCCCAACTGCTTAATGCAGTGCACTACACCCAGTGGGTGCTCAATAGATATTATTGCGACCGATATTCTTCTACTTCTGTTCATTCAATCGCATTTATTGAGCGTTCACTGTGTGCCGAGCACTGTACTAAGCGCTTGGGAGAGTGCAACAGAGCAACAGAGACATTCCTGCCCACAGTGAGCTCCCAGTCTAGAGGGGGAGAGAGACATTAATATAAATAAATAGATAAATAAAACAATTCCAGATATATACATACATGCCGTGGAGATGGGAGGGAGGATGAATGAAGGAGCAAGAGTGGCACAGAAGGGAGTTCACTCATTCATTCACTCATTCATTCATTCAGTAGTATTTACTGAGCGCTTACTATGTGCAGAGCACTGGACTAAGCGCTTGGAATGGACAATTCGACAACAGATAGAGACCATCCCCACCCAACGACGGGCTCACAGTCTAAACCGGGGAGACAGCAGAGCAAAAGAGAACAAAACAAGATCATCAAGATAAATAGAATCATGGAGATATGCACCTCATTAATAAAATAAATAGGGTAATAAATAATATGTACCAATAAGCACAGTGCTGAGGGGAGGGGAAGGGGGAAGAGCAGAGGGCAGGAGGTGGGTGGGGGGGAAGGAAGCAGCGTGGCTTACTGGAAAAAACCGGGGCTTGGGAATCAGAGGACATGGGTTCTAATCCCGGCCCCATCAGTTGTCTGCTGTGTGACCTTGGGCAAGCCGCTTAACTTCTGTGTGCCTCAGTTACCTCATCTGCAAAATGGGGATTAAAACCGTGAGCCCCCTGTGGGACAACCTGATTACCCTGTATCTATCTCAACGCTTAGAAGAGTGCTCGGCACATAGTAAACGCTTAACCAAATGCCATCATTATTATTATTACTATATTACTACAATGATTACGACTGCTACTGCTAACGCTATTGCGTGGCTCAGTGGAAAGAACCCGGGCTTGGGAGTCAGAGGTCGTGGGTTCTAATCCCGGCTCTGCCCCTTGTCAGCCGGGTGACTTTGGGCAAGTCGCTTCGCTTCTCTGTGCCTCATCTGTAAAATGGGGATGAAGACTGTGAGCCTCACGTGGAACAACCTGATTACCCTGAACGGTGCTCGGCACAAAGTCAGCCCTTAACAAATACCAACGTTATTATTATTATTACTACGGCTACTACTAATGGCAGGAGCATCAGCTCAGGAGTCAGAAGTTGTGGGTTCTAATCCCAGTTTGTCAGCTGGGTGACTTTGGGGAAGTCACTTCATTTCTCTGGGCCTCAGTTGCCTCATCCGTAAAATGGGGGTTAAGACTGTGAGCCCCACATGGGACAACCTGATGTCTACTGAAGACTGTCTGCTTGTTTTGTTTTGTTGCCTGTCTCCCCCGATTAGACTGTGAGCCCGTCATTGGGCAGGGACTATCCCTATCTGTTGCTGAATTGTACTTTCCAAGAGCTTAGTACAGTGCTCTGCACACAGTAAGTGCTCAATAAATATAATTGAATGAATAATAATAATAATGTTGGTATTTGTTAAGCGCTTACTATGTGCCGAGCACTGTTCTAAGCGCTGGGGTAGATGCAGGATAATCAGGTTGTCCCACGTGAGGCTCACAGCTTAATCCCCATTTTACAGATGAGGTAACTGAGGCACCGAGAAGTGAAGTGATTTGCCTGAGGTCACGCAGCAGACAAGCACCGGAGCCGGGATTAGAACCCATGACCTCTGACTCCTTAACCCGTGCTCTTTCCACTGAGCCACGCTGCTTCTCTAATGAATGCTGCTATTGATGCCTGGCTCCTTGTTTTGTTTTGTTGTCTGTCTCCCCCCGCTTCTCGACAGTGAGCCCGTTGTTGGGTAGGGATTGTCTCTATCTGTTGCCAAATTGTACTTTCCAAGCGCTCAGTACAGTGCTCTGCACACAGTAAGTGCTCAATAAATACGATTGAACGAATGAATGCTGCTACTGGAGATTGGGAATGTCTCTGCAGAGAGCACTCGCTCCCCAACCACTTGCTCTCAGATTCTACCTCTTCTCTCCACTCCTCAAGGATCCCAAAGCACTTTTTACAGGAGACAACAGTTTCATCAGCTCCCCAGATGGTCGGGGCGCGGTGGTTGTTCTCTGTCTTTAAGGTTCTGTGAGAATAATAGTGATAATAATAACTGTGGTATTTATTAAGCCCTTACTGTGTGCCAAGCCCTGTCCTAAGCACTGGGATAGATACGAGATAATCAGGTTGGACACAGTCCCCGTCTCACAGCAGAGGTTCACAGTCCTCTTAGAGAAGCAGCGTGGCTTAGTGGAAAGAGCCGGGCTTGGGAGTCAGAGGACGTGGGTTCTAATCCTGGCTCCTCCACTTATGAGCTGTGTGACTTTGGGCAAGTCACTTGTCTTCTCTGCGCCTCAGTTTACCTCATCTGGAAAATAGAGGTTAAGACCGTGAGCTCCACGTGGGACAACCTGATTACCTTGCAGAGCTTAGAACAGTGCTTGGCACAAAGTAAGCGCTTTACAAATATTATTATTATTATTATTAATAACAGGGCTCATGGTCTTAATCGAGCCAAACGGCCCACCATCCTTCCCAGAGTCAGGAAGCTGTCCCCCAGCATTTAATAATAATAATAATAATAATAATGTTGGTATTTGTTAGCGCTTACTACGTGCAGAGCACTGTTCTAAGCGCTGGGGTAGATACAGGGTCATCAGGTTGTCCCTCGTGAGGCTCACAGTCTTAATCACCATTTTACAGTGAGGTAACTGAGGTATAGAGAAACGAAGTGACTTGCCCACAGTCACACAGCTGACAAGTGGCGGATCGGGGATTCGAACCCATGACCTCTGACTCCCAAGCCCGGGCTCTTTCCACTGAGCCACGCTGCTTCATTTTCCTCTCGCTTCGACAGGGCTGCCCCGTCCTGGCAGGAGAGTCATCTCACTCGGGAAACCGGTCGATCGCACTCTCAGAGCCCCGATACGCTCAAGTTGCAGCGGGAAAGATTGGGTGTGACATGAGGCAGAACTGTCTCTCCGGGGTGGCAGAAGGCCAGACGGGCTGGAGCCTCCTCGGCAGCCCGGAGGAGAGCCAGCGCAGGGAGCCGCGGCGGGCCCGGCTCTCTCGTGGCGGGGACGCCGAGGGGCCTTGGCAGCAGCTTTGCTCCCCGTGGGCTGGTCAGTCCAGACCATGTCGGTGATGGGAAGGTGGGGAGCCAGCGTGGGTGCCGGGGAGGTGGCATGGCCGCCCTAACGGAGCGAGGAGACCGGGACTGCGCTTCTTCATCCTCCCTGGGCCTCCTCCTTGACCGTCCCACCTCCGACCCCCGGCTCACGCCCTCCCTCCTGCCTGGCCTCTCCACCCTGAGCAACCTGCCGGACTTGGCTCTCGCTCTCTGTGTGGTGTTTCTGAAATCTCCGTATCCCCGGGATGCCTTCCCTGATTCCTTTTTCTTCTCCCTGGGTCATCTCCTCATTCCCTCATTTATTCATTCAGTAGTATTTATTGAGCACTTACTGTGTGCAAAGCCTTCAATTTCATCTCCCTTCAGCTGAGCCCTTAGGCCCAAACAACCTCCCAGCACCCTTGGCTCATCCTGATTTACCGTCTCTACTACCTAAGGTCTTCATCCTCTCTGCAGATTCATCTGTGTCTGTCTCCCCCATTAGAAAGTCAGTCAATCAACTGTATTTATTGAGTCCTTACTGTGTGCAGAGCACTGTACTGAGCACTTGGGAGAGTACAATAGAACAATAAACGGACACATTCCCCGCCCACAGAGAGCTTACAGTCTAGATAGCCACTCCTCAAGGGCAGAGACCGTGTCCTTTATCTCTTTTGTTCTCTCCCAAGAGCTTATTGCAGTTCTCAGTGCTAGAAGCGCTTACTATGTGCCAAGGAATGTAAAAAACACTGGGGTGAATAGAAGATAATCAGGTTGAACACAGTCCCTGTTCCACGCAGAGCATAAGTAGAAGGAAGAACAGGTATTAATAACTTGTTAAGTGCTTACTGTGTGCCAGACACTGTACTAAGCGCTGGGGTGGACACAAGCAAATCGGGTTGGACACGGTCCCTGTTCCATGAGGGGCTCACATTCTTAACTCCCATTTTCCAGATGAGGTAACTGAGGCACGGAGAAGTAAAGTGACTTGCCCCAGGTCACACAGCAAAGTGGCGGGGCTGGTATTAGAACTCGGGTCCTTCTGACTCCCAGGCCTGTGCTCGATCCATTAGACCACACTGCTTTCCCCATTTTCCAGATGAGGAAACTGAAGGACAGAGAAGTCAGGTGACTGGCTTAAGGTCACATCACAGGCCAGAGGCAGAGTAAGGATTTGTCCGTCTGTCTCCCGGGATTAGATTGTAAGCCCGTCATTGGGCGGGGATTGTCTCTATCTGTTGCCGAATTGTCCATTCCAAGCACTTGGTACAGTGCTCTGCACATAGTGAGCACTCAATAAATATTACTGAATGAATGAATGAATGAATGATTAGAACCCAGGTCCCCTGCTTCCCCTGCCCGTGCTCTTCGAAATAGGCCACACTGCTTTTCCATAATAATAAAAATACAGGTGAACAGACTCTCGCTCTCAATAATGTCATCTTTGAAAGCAAAGGGCTGGGTTTTGTTCGGGTTTTTTTGTATGTGTGTAAGTGTGTGTTTGCCTGCAGTGTGAGCCTGTTCAGACTGTAAGCCCGTCAGTGGGCAGGGATTGTCTCTATCTGTTGATGAATTGTCCACTCCAAGCACTTACTACAGTGCTTTGCACATACTGAATGCTCAATAAATACTACTGAGTGAATGTATCTGCCATGTTTATGTGTGTGTGTACAGGGCAGGCGTTCATCACTTGTCTGTCTTGTGTCTTTGTGAAGGGCGGGTATTCATCACATGTCTGGTGTGTGTGTGTTTGCATGTATGTGTGTGTTGTGTGTGTACAGGGTGGGTGTTTAGCACCTGTCTGCCGTGTGTGTACAAGAATGGTGTTCAACTCGTGTCTGCCGTGTGCGTTTACGGGGCGGCTGTTCAGCACCAGTCTTTGTGGGTAGGGAACAGGTGGTGGTTCTGGGGAGGGGATGGGCTGGTCGCCCCTCTGATGACTTCTGCAGAGGACACTCCCACAGGCCCAGCGGGCTTTCTCTCCACTGGGACGCGGAGGTTGGGGGCCCAGCTGTAGCCGGCGTCGGCTGGAGGGTGGGTGGGTGAGCACAGCTGTGGCCAATCCCGGGGCGGAGGAGGGAGAGAGTGGGAGAGGAATGGGGCAGCCCCGCCATCCCCCCCCCCCCCCCCCGACCCACCACCCCGGTCCATTTGGGGCCGAGAGGGAGGGCCGAAAGAGGGAGGGAGAAACCGAGGAGGAGCGGGGCTGGGGATAGAGGGGGGACGTGGGCAGTCAGCTCCGGCAGCTACTCTGAGGGGTGAACCCAGCTAAACAGGGGTCTATGGCAAGGCCTGGATTCAAATGTGACCCAACAGAGAAGGTGTGAGGCCTCGCTGAAAGACCTCAGACCTGGGAGTCAGAAGACTTGGGTTCAAATCTTGAGATTTGGGACGCTGGGTAAGGCACTTCACTTCTCTAGGTCTCCATATTCTCATCTGTAGATTAGGCGTTCAATACCTGCTCTCCCTACTACTTAGGCCGTGAGCCCCAAGTGGGAGAGGGAGTGTGTCTGACCTGGTGCTCTCGTTTCAACTCCAGTGCTCGGCACAGAGTGAGCGCTTAACAAATGAGCACTGGAATTGCGGGGGGGAGGGAAAGGTCGGGGTATACGCTCCCAAGCAGTTCGTACAGTGCTCTGCACACAGTGAGCGTTCCATAAATACCCTCAGTGAAGTCGATGGAGAAGTCGGTCCCGCTTGGTGCTTGAGGACGGTAACAGTGGTGATTCTGTCAGGCAAGAGAGCCTTGCGATGGGAGAGACTGAGGGAAGACTAATGCCTCCCCGTGCTCGGCAACAAGAAACTCTGAATGCAGTGCTCCTGCAGTAGGTGCTCAGTCCGGTCCCCTGCTTTCTGCGGGTTCCCAGTAGAAGGCTCTGAACCCAATAAGTGCTCACTACAGTGCTCGCCTTAGCCCCTCGGTAAGTACCGATGATGATGGAGATGATAATGGATGGCGGATGCTGGTGGTGGTGTTCACACTGGCAGCTGGGGATTGGCTGCAGGGAGGGAAACTCCCAGCTCTAGTCAGATTCCAGGGTGGATCCTGCCTGGGCAACCCCAATCGATTCTAAAGCCTCTGGGTTCAGTTAGTGAACCCGTCTTTAAACTGGGCATTTATTAAGCACCTCCTAAGTGCCAAACCTCTACGCTAAGCACTGGGCTAGATACATCGGTTCGGACGCAATCCTGTCTCAAACCAGGCTCCCGATCAAAGAGTTGGGAAGAGCTGGTATTTTATCCCCAGTTTACAGATGAGGAAACTGAGGCTCAGAGAGGTTAAGTGATTTTCCCATATAACAGGGCAATGGCAGAGATTAGGGCATCACTGTGACACCTCTGAGACACCATGACACTGTGACACTGACTAGATTACTGTGTCAGCCTTCTCTCTGATCTCCCTTCCTCCTCTCTCTCCCCGCTCCAGTCTATTCTTCACTCCGCTGCCCGGCTCATCTTCCTGCAGAAACGCTCTGGGCCTGTCACTCCCTTTCTTAAAAACCTCCAGTGGTTGCCTAACAACCTCCGCACGAAACAAAAACTTCTCACTCTAGGCTTCGAGGCTCTCCATCACCTTGCCCCTTCCTACCTCTCCTCCCTTCTCTCTTTCCACCGCCCACCCCGCAAGCTCCGCTCCTCCGCCGCCCACCTCCTCACCGTCCCTCGGTCTCGCCTACCCCGCCGTCGACCCCCGGGCCACGTCCTCCCGCGGTCCCGGAACGCCCTCCCTCCTCACCTCCGCCAAACTGATTCTCTTCCCCTCTTCAAATCCCTACTTAAAGCTCACCTCCTCCAAGAGGCCTTCCCAGACTGAGCTCCCCCCTTTTCCCTCTGCTCCCTCTACCCCCCCCTTCACCTCTCCAAAGCTAAACCCTCTTCTCCTCTCTCTCCCTCTACTCCACCCCCTCTCCCGTCCCATCCCCTCAGCACTGTACTCGTCTGCTCAACTGTATATATCCTCATCACCCTATTTATTTTGTTTAAGAGATGTACATCACCCTGATTCGATTTATTTGCTATTGTTTTAATGAGATGTTCATCCCCCTGATTCTATTTATTGCTATTGTTCTTGTCTGTCCGTCTCCCCCGATTAGACTGTAAGCCCGTCAAAGGGCAGGGACTGTCTCTATCTGTTGCCGATTTGTGCATTCCAAGCGCTTAGTACAGTGCTCTGCACATAGTAAGCGCTCAATAAATACTATTGAATGAATGAATGAACCTCTGGGCTAGGAGGTTCATAGCCTTGGCAGTTCATTATTATCTCTGGGCTGTAGATTCTGAACACCTAACCCTGGTAGGAGAAGTCGAAGTAATGTAGTATTTATTAGGTGCTTACTATGTGCAGCGGACTCTACTAAACTATGGGAAAGAATACCCAGGTGAGAATTAGATAGGCTTCTGGCCCTCAAGGGACTCACAATCTAAGAGTAAGAGAAGAGAACAGGTGACAGACACCCAAGGAGAAAGTAAAACACTAGGAGCACAAAATCAGTATAAAAGAACACTGGCTTGGTAGTCAGAAGACCCGTGTTCTAATCCTGCCTTCACTACTTGTCTGCTTTGTGCTTCAGTTACCTCATCTGTAAAAGGGGGACAGATGCTGTGACTGTGTCCAACCTGATGATCTTGTAGCTACCCTGGTGATGAGTATAGTGCCTGGCACAGAGTAACTGCTTAGCAGATATAAAAATAAAAGAGGAGGAGACAAAGCTAAGCCTCCTGCTTCAGTGAAAGTGAGCGGAGGATCTCAAAGTGTGCCCGGAAGCCTTGCAGAAAGTGCTGTCTGAGGTCCAGGGGATGCGAGAGCAGCAGAGCAGCATGGATGCCAAGCTAGCCAACATGAAGAGGTGAGTGGGTCCGTGGGCCGGGAAACTGACCTTTAGCCGGAGCGGAGCTGGGACCACCCTGCAGCCCGGGGAAGTTAGGCCCCGGGACCCCCAGGAAGCTGAAAGCCAACGTCCCAGGCCACTGCGGCCAGGATCGTGGGGCTGTTACACTCTGACACTAGAACCCCATTTATTTTGTTAATGAAATGTACATCGCCTGGATTCTATTTATTTGCTATTGTTTTAATGAGATGTTCATCCCCCTGATTCTATTTATTGCTATTGTTTTTGTCTGTCCGTCTCCCCCGATTAGACTGTAAGCCCGTCCAAGGGCAGGGACTGTCTCCATCTGTTAGCGGTTTGTACATTCCAAGCGCTTAGTACAGTGCTCTGCACATAGTAAGCGCTCAATAAATACTATTGAATGAATGAATGAATGAATGAAAGCAAGGATCCAGTGGGGAGGAGCAGTGTCTGGCAGGCAGAAGTTTGGGCTCCTGGTTTCCACGTGGACACAGCCCACCCCAGCCAGGTCATAGCCCTCTGACCCTAGCCTGAGGGTCACAGCAATGTGTGCGTTTTATTCACACCCAGGTCGGGTCCGGGTGGGGGGCGGCAGCGTGCCCACTCTTGGCACCAGTTAACAAATTCTTCTCCGCTGGCTCTCTCGTGAAAGATATGATAATAATAATTGCGGTATTTTTTGAGTGTTTACTATGTGCCAGACACTCTACTAAACACCCCGGTAGGTGCAAGATAATCGGGTTAGACACGTTTCTTGTCCCACATAGGTCTCACTGCCTTTGAATCCCTATTTCGCAGGTGAGGTGACTGAGGCACAGAGAAGAGAAATGAGTTGCACAGGTTACACGGCAGACAAGTGGTGAAGCCGGTAATAGAACTCAGGTCTTTCGGACTCCCAGGCCCGCGTTAGACCGGGATCTCTTCTGAACCCCAGGCCCCAGAAGTCTGCCGTCTGGCCTAGCCCTCAGCCTCCAGGACGTCCCCAGTGAGCCCGGGGAGAAGACGACGAGCTGGAGGCCTGGGCCAGACCTGGCTCAGTCTGGCCTGAGGATTAAAGTTGGGGAGGGGCTACACTTGGCCTGAAAACCTTGGGGCCAGTATGGAAGCTCCGTTCAGTGTAGGGGGCCGCAAGCCGGCAGGGAGGCTTGGAAGGTTGCTCGTTGGAGCTGGCCGGCCCCCTCACCCCCCCCGCCCCCGACGGGCCCCACGCCCCTGGCTGGGCCCGAGAGGCCCGAAGACTGGACCGAGACTCAAGGAGCAACGGGCAGCAGCCTTTCCCTGGAGTTCGGGGGCAGGTCTGGCAGTGAGGGTCGGGGGCCACCGGCCGGATGCAGATTTGGAGGCGCAGGTATTGGGGGGCGGTTTGGGGGCCAGGGCTAGGGGGTACAGGTTTGAGGGTGGAGGCTGGAAGGTACAATCTGGAGACAAACAGGGTTGGGGGCGCAGGCTGAGAGGAGCTGGTTGGGGTTATAAGCCAGAGGGCACAGATTGAGGAGGGCAGGGTAGGGGTGCAGACTGGGGGGTACCCACCGGGGGACACGCGTTTGGGGGTGCAGTTCAAGGGGCATAGGCTCGTGAAGGGGGCGAGGGGCGGGACACGCTCTCTGCCTTTGTGCTTTTTCTGCTCTCCCTGACCAGGCCGCCCTGACTGTGGTGTTTCAATCGGAGGAAACAGAGAGACTGAGGAAGTGAAGAAAAAAAAATCACATCACAAGTGGGGCTGCCAATGTAAACACTCCCCAGCTTCCTGTTGTTGTAGCCCAAAATGTATCATGACATCACTCTCAGCTCTCCCCAAGAGCCAAGCAGCTCCCCTGCCCGCCCCTGCCCTCCCTTGCCCGCCCCCACCCACCCCCGCCTCCGCTGGGCCCCGAAGCCCCTATAAGGCAGCCGAGGCAGCCCGCACAGGAAGGCGGACGCAGGTCTGACTGAGACTTCTTCAGTTTCTTGGCAGATCCAAGGCTTCCCAAACAGGAAAAGCCGCTTTGACTTTTCCTAAAGGAGCCCGGACAGAGCGATGGCCGGGCCTCTCTAGAGAGGGAATGAGTCAGGAGGTTGGGCAGGAAGGAAGGGAGGGGGAGAACTGGGGTGGTGGCAAGAGAGAGATGGAGGGACAGAATCGCAGAGAAAGAGGGAGAGGGGCTCAGGCCCCATCAGCCTGCCCAGGGCCCCACCACGGTCGCACCGCCAGGGGCCCGCCGCTTCTTCGCTGTGGTACGCGGAGCAAGCCGCTCAGCCTCTCTGGGCCTCCATTACTCTGCCTATGAAATGGAGGGAAGGATCTCCTCAATGATAATGGTGGTCCGTGGCAGGAATGGGCTCGGGAGGGGCCGCGGGTTGGGGAGGACCCTCCTCCGTAGCCTCCTTGAGCTGGAGACCGGCTGAAGCCCTGGGTTTCAAGCCCCCCGGCCCCGGGGACAGTATGTCCTCTCTGCTGCCCCCTCCCTCCCTTCGTCTCCCCCGCCCTCTTCTCTCCTTCCCTCCTCTCTTCTCCCATTCCGCTTCCAGAACCAGGCAGAGGGTTCCCAGCTGCCGTCCCAACATTTGGAGGCAGCAGCAGTTCAACCCCTCAGTGCCCCAGAAAAGGTGTCAGATGGTCTAGGCTCTCTCAGTTCCCTCCCCTTCTTTCCCATCTCTGCTATCCTCTCCCACCTCTCCCAAAGCCCCCCCAAACCCCCAAAGCACTTCTTGAGCTTCTATTCCCTGCAACCTTCCCCGCCCCCCCCACTACCATCCTCTTCTTCCTCCCCAACTCTATTCTCCCCTCCCTCAGCTCTCCATTGCCTTACTGTGAACAAACTCTTATTCATTCCATCATATTTATCGAGCTCTTACTGTGTGCAGAGCACTGTACTAAGTGCTTGGGGGAGTACACTACAACAGTATACAGATACATTCCTTGCCCACAATGAGCTTACCGGCTAGACGGGGGGGTAGACATCAATACAATTAAATAAATCACGGATATACATAAATGTTGCGGGGCTGGGAAGTGGGCAGAACAAAGGGAGCAAGTCAGGGCAATGCAGAAAGGAGTGGGAGAAGAGGAAAGGAGGGGCCTAGTCTGGGAAGGCCTCTTGGAGGAGATGCGCTCTCAATAAGGCTTTGAAGTGGGGGAGAGTCATTGTCTGTGGGATTCGAGGAGGGAGGGCCTTCCAGGCCACGGGCAGGACACTGGCTAGGGGTCGGCGGTGAGATGGAGGGAGAGTGAGAGAGTTGTCTCTCCTTCAGGCTCTGCCTTTTCCGGGTCTCCACCCTCCTCTCTCCTCCTTTCTCCATCCCCCTTCCTCACCCACATGGAGAATCGGCGGGCTTTATGACACCGTCTCCCCTGCCACTTACTCTGTTTTGAGGAGATTGCATCCTCTCCCGGCCATCATGGGGAAATGGGGTGGAGTCAGTCGGCCCCTCACCCGAGGAAACGGGGGAGAGTCATCCCCCAACATCAGGGGCAACTGCTTGGCCTTGTAGAAAGAGTCTGGGCCTGGGAGTCGGAGGACCTGAGGTCTCTTCCACTTGCCTTCTGTGCGACCTTGGGCAAGACACTTCATTTCTCTGGGCCTCAGTTGCCTCATCTGTTCTCCTGCTCCTTTAGGTGAGGAGCCCCATGAGGGACGGGGCCTGCGTCTGACCTGATTATCCTGTGCTCGACAAATGGCAAGTGCTAATCGATCAACGGTATTTATTGAGCACTTATTGTGTGCGGAGCACTGTACTAAGTGCTTGGGAGAGTACAGTATAATAGAGTTGGAAGATACATTCCCTGTCCACAAGGAGCTCACAGTCTAGAGGGACAAGCATTGCAGTTATTATTATTCGAACCACATCACTCTTCCCACTCCGCCTCCTCCTTTTTCTTAGGGTATTTGTTAATCAAAGGATCGCACCTGGAGAGTTTCCACGACTCTACCCGTCTCCGCTACGGGAGGCAAAGTCAAGCAGAGGCCTTCCACTCCCCAAGCTAGAAATGCTACAAGTCATAACTCACCTGTGCTGGGCAGCAGCGTCATGAGAGAGAGTTGAGGGTGGAAACTCAAGTTTACTGCATGGAAGAAATCAATAGTAAACCCGATCCATATATTTACCAAGAAAACTTTAAGGATACATTACCAGAACGACTGCTGATGGAGGTGGGGTGGTCTGGGAGAGATGTGTCCTTGGAGTCGCTATGGGTTGGAAACGACTCGACGGCATAAGACGAGTATTCGCTACGTGTCAAACACTGTTTTAAGTACTAGGGTAGGGTAGGTACGGGGAAGCAGCATGGCTCAGTGGAAAGAGCCTGGGCTTCGGAGTCAGAGGTCATGGGTTCGACTCCCGGCTCTGCCACTTGTCAGCTGTGTGACTGTGGGCAAGTCACTTAACTTCTCTGTGCCTCAGTGACCTCATCTGGAAAATGGGGATTAACTGTGAGTCTCCCGTGGGACAACCCGATGACCCTGTATCTCCCCCAGCGCTTGGAACAGTGCTCTGCACATAGTAAGCGCTTAACAAATACCAACCTTATTTTACAAATTAATTAGGTCAGACAGAGTCCCTGTCCCACAGGAGGCTCAGAGTCTAAGCAGGAGGGAGAATAGGTTCTCAGTCCCCACTTTACGGTTGACAAAACCGAGGCACAGAGTTAAAGTGACTTGCCCAAGGTCACCCAGCAAACAACTGGCAGAGCCGGAATTAGAACTCAGGCCCTCTGACTCCCCGGCCCATGTTCTTTCCCCTAGACCATGCTGCCTCCTCCTTCTCTCTCTCTCATTGCCCATAGTTCAACTCCACCACACTGTACGCCTCCCACCGACCACTCTGGCCCACCTCTGGGTTTCTCTCTGTCTCTCCATCCCTACTCCTACCCTGATCCTTGAGGGCTTCAGTCCCTCTAGACTGTAAGCTTGGTGTGGGCAGGGACACGTCCACTAGTTGTGTTATACCGCACTCTCCCAAATGCTAAGTACAGTGCTTGGCACTCAGGAAGCACTCAGTATACACGATCGATTGATTCAACATTCAGGAGGGCATCCCTGCCCTACCACCTGCCCTCTTCCTTTCCCTTAACTCCCCTGACAGCCAATCAATTAATCGATCAGTTTTCTCACCCTCAGCCTCCATTACAGCTGAGGACCTCTCCGCCGGTCCTCAACGGGCTCTGCGCACGTTGGGCGGAACTTCAAAACCCCCGGTTCTGCCTCTTCGGACTCTTCACCTCCAGCCAAGCAAAATATTGGGAAAGTGCAGCCTAGCCTCCTCGCAAACCCTCAACCCCGCTGCACCGAGGAGCTCTCTATCAGTCCCGGTCACGCTCTGTGTGCCAGCCGCAGTCTGCGTGCCAGCCACACTGCCTCCTCGGGATGAGGTCCTGGCTCCCCTCCCCGCCATCAAGGAGACCCCATCTCATCTTGCTTTCCTCCACCTCAGTGGGAAAGGGAACGGTACCTGCAGCATATTGAGGCCCAAGACAACGTCATCAAGATAAACAGAATCATCGAGATATATATCTTATTACAAAATAAATAGGGTAATAAATAATATATACAAATAAGCACAGTGCTGAGGGGAGGGGAAGGGGAAGAGCAGAGGGTGGGAGGTGGGGGAGGGGAGGGGACGAGGAGCAGAGGGAAAGGGGAGGCTCAGTCTGGAAAGGCCTCCTGGAGGAGGTGAGCTCCCAGTAGGGCTTTGAAGAGGGAAAGAGAATTTGGCGGAGGTGAGGCGGGAGGGCATTCCAGAACAGCGGTAGGACGTGGGCCAGGGGTCGACGGTGGGACAGGTGCGATCGGGGGACCGTGAGGTGGTGAGCGGCAGAGAAGCGGAGTATATGGGGTCAGCAGTAGAAGGAGAGAAGGGAGGTGAAGGGGACCAGGTGATGGAGAGCTCTGAAGCCAAAAATGAAGAGTTTTTATTTCGTGCAAAGGTTGATAGGCAACCACTGGAGATTTTGAGGAGGGGAGTGACATGCCCAGAGCGTTTCTGTGGGAAAATGATCTGGGCAGCGGAATGAAGAATAGACTGGAGTGGAGAGACACAAGAGAGAGGGAGATCAGAGAGAAGGCTGACACAATAATCCAGTCGGGATACGATGAGAGCTTGTTCCAGCACAATAGCCATTTGGATGGAGAGGAAAGGGCGGATCTCGGCGATATTGTGAAGGTGAGACCGGCAGGCGTTGGTGCCGGATTGGATGTGTGGGGTGACGAATTGGATCGGTCAATCTATCCATCAATCCACTCTAGTATTTACCCAGTGTCGACGGCCTGCCAGCCCTGGGGAGAGTTCGGAAGTGTGAGCAGACAGGATCCCCACCCTCAGAGAGCTGACAACCTACTAGGGGTAACAGATTCTAAAGTGCTGTGGTTTGGGTAATCCCCTCCCAGTACCTCAACCTTGTGTATCTCACTTACCCCGTCTTTGCTCTGGCCTGGAACTCCATCCCCCTCCATATATACCAGTCTTCAAAGCCTTATGAAAATCACATCTCCAAGTGACCTTCCAATCAGTTAATCAATCGAATTTATTGAACTGTTCTCAGAGCACCGAATTAAGCTCTTGGGAGAGTACAGTATAGATTAAAGACTTCCCCAATGAAGCCCTCATCTAATAATAATAATAATGTTGGTATTTGTTAAGCGCTTACTATGTGCAGAGCACTGTTCTAAGCACTGGGGGGAGATACAGGGTCATCAGATTGTCCCTCGCGAGGCTCACAGTCTTCACCCCCATTTTACAGATGAGGTAGCTGAGGCACCGAGAAGTGAAGTGACTTGCCCACAGTCACACAGCTGACAAGTGGTGGGGCCGGGATTCGAACCCATGCCCTCTGACTCCCAAGCCAGGGCTCTTTCCACTGAGTCATGCTGCTTCTCATTTCCCCTACTTCCTCTCCTTTCTGCGTCACTCTAGCAATCAGCCCTCCTCACCGTCAGCCCCACGGCACTCATGTCCATATCTATAATTTATTTATTTATATGAATGCCTCTCTCCCCCTCGAGACGGTAAACTCCTTGTGGGCAGGAACTGTGCCTACCAACTTCTGCAGTAAGTTCTTAAGGGGGAATCGAACCTCTGGAGAAGAGAAATGAATCAGGGAGGGCTTCCCAGAAAGGGTGTCATTTCAGAAGGCCTTCGACAGGGGAGAGAGAGGGGATCTGGTGGATTTGAACGGGGAGGAGGTCCGGACCAGGGGAAGTGTGTGAGCAGAAGGCTGGAGGTGAGAGAGATGGGAAGGGGACATAGTGAGCAGGTTACCTTGAGAGGAACGAGAGTGCAAGATGGGGTGTGGTGGGAAAAGAGAGAAGAGGGAGCTCCTCTTCTAGAATGTTAGCTCCTTGAGGGAATGTCTACCAGCTCTGTACAAGTGATGGATGCAATACTCTCCACACAGTAAGTACTCAATAAATGCCACTGAATGAGGCATCGAGCTGATGGAGCACTTTAGACCCCCTGTTTGATGCAGAGAGGAACAGGTAAACCTTGGAGGCTTTTAAGGAGAGGGGCAGCCTGCACAATACTGTTTTAGCAAGGGGTTTCAGCAACAAAGTGAGGTTTGGGATGGACCGGTAAATCAGGCCCGTGGCCAACCAGGAGACCATTTGGATGGAGAGAGGAAGGGGAGAATTCTGGAAATGTTAAGGAAAATCCTGCAGGACTTAGCAGCAGACCGAATGTTGGGATGATTGAAAGAGATGAAAGAGTCAAGTATCCTGGAAAATGGAGTGGAGGACAATGCCAAGGTCGCCAATGCCAAGGGGAGGATGGGGGGGGTGTTGTCGACGTGACGGGAAAATCGATTCCCCAGTGTTGGGAGTTCAGGGTGGGGAGAGGGTTCGGGAGGGAAGAAGAGTAGTTCAGGGTTAGGCATGAGGAGTTCGAGGCGGGACATCCATGTCTGGGGAAAAGGAAACATGGAATGGCAGAGGATCAGAGAGGGCGGCCGGAGAGACAACAGCCCCCCAGTTCTCTGATCACAACTCCCCGGCAGCTCTGGGGGAGCCCCATCGATCCCTGCTTCCCCGCTTCGGCGGGCGCCGCGGAGCCATTGCCCATTGGTTAGGGTGGCGGATCAGGGCCACACTCTGCCAGGGAGCAGAGAGAGGGGACGGTAGGAGGCTGGCTCGGCCGGGTCTCAGTTGCTCCCTCCTCTGCTCCTCCCCGCCCCCCGGCCCCTGGGTGCCTCTGCTGTAGGAAGGGTAGGGGGGACGGTTGGGGGCTGGCTCAGTCCCATCCCAGCTGCCCCCTCCCCTCCTGGGGGTTGGCCACTGCTTCCCCAGGGTGCCTCTGTCTGCGCGGGGTGGTGATGGTGGGGGTGGTGATGACAGGGGAAGGGCAGAAGGGTCTCTCGGCCATTCCCCAGGAGCACAAATCAGCTTCCCATCTCGGGGCTCCAGGAGGGGGGGACTGGGGCAGCTTCCCCCCCAACCCTCTCATTCCTCATTTACAACCCAGAGGCGCAAGGATTGGCTTTGCTCCAGGGCTTGCCTCTCAGCTCAGACTCCTGCCCACTGGTCTCAGCTGACCCCTCCAATCCCAGGATCCCCAGTTCCTCCCTGCCTTTCTCCCAGCTCCAAGCTGAAACAGACACAGAAGCCGAGCGTTCTCTCTCTTCTCTGTTATCAATCAATCAATGGTTTTTAGTGAACTCTCACAGTGGGCAGAGCACTGTACCACTAAGAGAGTTGGTAGACATGTTCCATTTCTACTGCTGTCACCATCGACAGCAGAAGCATTTACCGAGATCATTCGTTCCTTCATTCAATCGTATTTACTGAGCACTTACTGTGTGCAGAGGCACTCTACTAAGTGCTTGGGAGAGTACAGTATAATTATAAACGGACACATTCCCTGCCCACAACGAGCCTAGAGTCTAGAGGGGGGTAGACAGACATCAATAGAAAGAAATTATAGCTACATACGTAAGTGCTGTGGGGTTGGGAAGGGAGAAGAATAAAGGGAGCAAGTCAGGATGATACAGAAGGGAGTGGGAGAAGAGGAAAGGGGGCCCTAGTCTGGGAAAGCCTCTTGGAGATAAGGCTTTGAAGGGGAGGGAGAATAATTGTCCGTCAGAGTTGAGGAGGAAGGGCATTCCAGGTTCTCGGGTAGATACGGGACAATCGGTACCCAGTGAGCAGTCAATAGATGCTCTTGATTGATTTACTGATTGTGTAGACACAGTCTCTTGACCCATTTGGGGCTCACAGTCCAAGTCTATCATGGGCAGGGCAGGGCACTGTTCTAGGCGTCTCCTGGATCTAGGGCACTGCATGCTCGGTTTTTCCAGACTGCTCTGGTTTGGGGGCTAGAATATGATCAGGCGATCATCCTCCAGGGATGCAAGCCAGCCTGCTTGGACTTGGCAAAGAAATGGCTTTTACGCATGAGTAGGGTGGGGAATGGGAAGGGTTTTCCTTAAGGCGAGATTTACGGAAAAAGCCAGCCTGAAATTCTGGGAGAAGCGGGTGGACTGTGTGCCTAATAATGATGATGGTATTTGTTAAGTGCTCACTATGTACCAAGCACTGTTCTAAGCTCTGGGGTAGATACAAGGTAATCAGGTTGTCCCACGTGGGGGTCTCAATCGCCGTTTTACAGATAAGGTAACTGAGGCATCGAGAAGTGACCAGCCCAAGGTCACATTGAGGACAAGTGGCGGATCTGGGATTAGAACCCATGACCTTCTGTCTACCGGGCCCATGCTCTATCCTCTACGCCATGCTGCTTCTGGGGGGAGAGCTGGACACTGGGCTTGTTGTGGGTCAAGCACTATGCTGGATACCTACTTGGCACTCTGCACTCAGAGGGATCCCCTGGACACGCCACATATGGAAACTCCCCCGATACAGGCCAGACAGAGGAGGGACAGAGGAAGGACGGAAAGACAGAGGGACAGAGGAGAGATAGAGGAGGACAGAGGAAGGAGAGAAGAAGGACAGAGGAAAGACAGAGGAGGGACAGAAGGAGACAGAGGCGGGACAGAGGAAGGACAGACAGAGAAGGGAAAGAGGAAGGACAGAGAAAGGACAGAGGAGGGACAGATAAGGGACAGAGGAAGGACAGATGGACCAAGGAAAGATAGAGAGACAGAGGAGAGACAGAGGAGGGACAGAGGAAGGACAGAGGAGAGTCAGAGAAGGGAAATAGGAAGGACAGAAGGGAGACAGACAGGAGAAAGAGGAAGGACAGAGGAGGGACAAAGGGGGCAGAGGAGAGACAGAGGAAGGACAGAAGGACAGAGGAAAGACAGAGGAGAGACAGAGAAGGGAAATAGGAAGGACAGAGGAAGGACAGAGGAGGGGCAGAGGAGAGAGGAGGGACAGAGGAGGGACAGTGGAGGGAGAGAGGAAGGACAGAGGAAGAAGGGGGGCAGAAGAGGGGCAGAGGAAGGATAGAGGAGGGACAGAGGATGGAAAGAGACAGAGGAGAGAAAGAGGAGGGACAATGGAGGGAGAGTGGAAGGACAGAGGAAGGAAAGAAGAGGGACAGAGGAGGGACAGAGGAAGGACAGAGGGAGACAGAGGAGGTACAGAGGAAAGACAGAGGAGTTGCCGAAGAGGGAAGCCTCGCTGTTTGGATGGGAGAAGTTTCTGGGGAAGATTGATAGGGTTGAGGGGATCCCGGAGGAAATGAGCCAGGGTTGGGGCCACCTGTGCCAAGCTGTTCAGACAGCCGGGACCGCCCAGCTCCAGCTCAACCTCACCCCAACCCGGCGCCAACTCCAGCCCCCATCCCACCCCAACCCAGGCCCAAGTCCAGGGGCCACTGAGACCTTCTTGAAGGTCACACAAGTGTCACACACATGACATCTGGGAGGTAGTGGAACAAAGTGAGGTCACAGCCACCATTTTGCTCATGTTCGCTGATTCCATGGGCTCCTAGGGCACTTCTCTGGAATCTCTGAGTCCCAACACCCCCCAACCCGATCAGACCCTCTGAGCTCCCCTCCCAGACCAGTGTGACATCACTGGAGGCGTCCACACTACAGGACTCAGCAGCATAAGGAAGCGTGGCCCCCCCAAAAAACAAAACCGGACATCAATGTGCCCACTTCCATACGGGAACCGGACAGGGGACGGATCATCTGAAAACCAGGCTGTCCATCCGGGTCCCAGTTCTGCCCCAGCTCCGCCCCAGTCCCAGTCTACTCTGGCCCAGAGGCATCAGCCCCGTGACCTCCACGGCCCAAGTGAACTCAGGCAGCAGGCCTAATCAAAAGCCAGGCTGCGGGCCCTAAGTTTGGAGTCCTGTCCAAGGGGAGAGACGGCGGCTCTAGGGAAGGCTCAGATTTTTAATCACCTCTGGGCGGTGGGGGCGGGCAGAGGGCGGGGGTCGCTGCTGGACCTACACCAGCTGGGCCACCTTCTGCAGGCTGACGATGTGAGCCTTCGCCACCTGACGGATAAACTCCTCCTCGTCGTGCTGCAGCTTGTAGAATGCTGCAAGGTTTGGGGGGCGGGGGGCTAGTCACGCCCCCTTGAAGGACAAGCCAAACATTCATCACCCTGAGTCCAGCCCCTCAGGTCTTCTCTGCCCACCTCACAGTCTCCTTCCAGCCCCTCCGGCTGCCTCAGCCCCCTGCCTTGACCCCCGACCTGTGCCGGCCTCCCTGTGTCCCTCCATGGGGGAGGGGGTCTGGCCACAGCCCGGATGATCCTGGGATTCAGGGCTTCTGGGGGTGGGGACACTGCTGGTGTGGAGATTCGGGGAGTGAATCAGGCCAGGGCACTGAGGGAGATTCAGGAAAAGAGACAGACCCACCCACCCCCGGAATGTTGGGGGGAAACGGGGCGGGGGGGAGAGACAGACCTACTCTGGTCAGGGATGTCGGGGAGAGACTGAGGCAAGGGGAGAAATAGGCCCGCTCAGAGGAGGGGTGTTGCAGTGGGGGAGACGGATATAATTGGTGGGGGAGATGGGTAGATATAATAATTATTATAATAATAATTATGGTATTTGTTAAACGCTTACTATGTGCAGAGCACTGTTCTAAGCGCTGGGGTAGATACAGGGTAATCAGTTTGTCCCACGTGGGGCTTACATTTTTTAATCCCCATTCTTACAGTTGAGGTAACTGAGGCGCAGAGAAGTTAAGTGACTTGCCCAAGGTCACACAGCTGACCAGCAGTGGAGCTGGTATTAGAACCCACAACCTCTGACTCCCAAGCCCGTACTCTTTCCACTAAGCCACGCCGCTTCTCTGTACGGTATATGTTAGGCGCTTACTTTGTGCCCAGCACCGCTGTAAGTGCTGGGGTAGATACAAGTTAATCAGGTCGGACCAAGTCTGTGTCCCAAATGGGACTCGCACTCATCCCCATTTTGCAGATGGGGGAACTGAGGCACAGAGAAGTGAAGTGACTTGCTCAAGGTCAAACAGCAGATAGGTGGGGGAGCTGGGACTAGAACCCAGGTCCTTCTGACTCCCGAGCCCATGTTCTATTCACCAAGCCGTGCTGCTTCTCCGGGCGGGGGAAGAGACAGACCAGCCCAGGGCCAGGGATGATGGCTGGGTGGGGGCCTGGGGCAGACTGACCGCTCTCGCCTCCTTGGGCGAACCCCCTCATACCTCCCACGCTTGGCTACACGCCCCCTCGCACCCCTACCTGGCCCAACACCACCCCACCCCACCCATGACCCAGGGGCCACCTTACCATGTAAGAGGACCTGGGCCCCTTTTTGGTCCAGAATCTTAGATATGGCCATGGGCAGCAAGTGGACGGTGTGTCCTGGGGAGAGGCAGGGAGTGGTCACTTGGACTGACCAAGATGATGGGAGTGAGGGGAGAGGGAAGGGAATTCATGCCATGGGGAATTCATGGGGGAGTTGGGGAGGGGTTACGGGGTAGGGGAGGGCTCATTTGGCTGCAAGGCCCAGGGTTTCCCCATCTTGGTGGGCCGGGCCCGGGTCCGGACCGGGTCGTGTGTCTGGCGACCGAGGCCCCGGGCGCGCGGGAGCAAAGAGAAAGAGGACAGAGCTCGGTGGGCGGCAGCGGACGCGGGCCGGGGTACCGATGAAGAGGGCGGCGGCCATGCGCAGCGTCCACTGGTTGCTCCAGACATAGCCGAGGGCCTGGGACAGGAAGAGGTCAGTGTTGGCGATCATGTTCTCCATCTGGTGAGGGGGGAGAGGGGAGAACTCAGGAGCCCCGACTGGCTCTGCCCCGCCCTGGGCAGCCAGCTGAAACTCCTGCCCTGCTCAGACCACCCGGGGGCTTGGACCGGCTTCTGGGGACGGAGGGGCTGGGCCTCCGGGGTCCTCGCCACCGACTCAGGAGGAGTGGGAGGGCCAGTGGTGGGAGTCTGTAAGATCGTTGGATGTGTCTGTTCATTGCTATCGATCTCTCCCGAACACTTAGGACAGCGCTCTGCATCCAGTGAGCGCTCTGCTCACTAAATACGATGGAATGAATGAACGTGTCTGGAGCCAGTCCTGCGCCGAGGCAGAGGAATGGCTCCGATGACCGCCCCGCGCCCCCGAGCTGCCCTCCTCTCAGGGCCGATCTTCACCCATTTGGCAGATGGGGAAACCGAGGCCCTAGGCCAAGGCTAAGGTAGTTTCCCCAGGGATGCAATGGAGGAGGAACTGGTGCGAGGCATTGCTTTCTCCTCAGCCCCCAGTCTCAACTCCCAGTCCCAGTCCACAGCCTTCAGCTCCCTGCCCCAGCCCTTCGCCCAGCTCCAGCCTCCTGCCTCTGGCCCCAACCCCGAAGCCCATCCTTCAGCTCCAGCCCAGTCCCTGCCCCAGTCCCTGCCCCACCTCAGTCCCAGCCTCCAGCTCCCAGCCCTGCCCCTGCCCCAGATTCCAGCCCGAGGTTCAGTCCCTGCCCCAGCCCCGGCCCCCAGCCCCCGACGGGCGCCTCACAAAGCACTTCCAGACGCTGTGCAGACCCCGGAGCCCGTCCTCCCAGGCTAGCCGCCGGAACAACTTCCCCAGCTCATCCCACTGCAGGAAGCTGGCGCAGCGGAAGAACGTCAGTTTGGCCTTCTGTGGAGCAACGGTGAAGCTGACGGGCTGGAGACCTTTGGACCCGGTCACCCGGAGGGGCTCCGCTCTCGCCTCACCCAGGCACCCGCCGGGGTCCAGTTTCAGGGGCAGGACCCGGGCGACTCGGGCCTCCGTCGGACCACGTCCTCCCGCGCTGCCGGGGCACACCGGGAAGGCCGGGGACCCTAGGGATGGGCACGGGAGGACTGGACACAACGAGAGGAGGGGCCCCAGGACTGCAGACAGCAGGAGGACCAGGGGGCCCAGGCAGATGGAGGGGCTCACCTTCACCACGGACTTGTCCTCATCCAGGAAGTGGAAGAACAAGGGAATGAGGGTTCGGCAGACCTGATCTTTCAGCACTTCGGGCTCTTTGTCCTCCAGGCTGCCCACCAGGTTGCCGAAGGCTGAGATGGCAGCTCCCCGGACTGCCTGCCTCTCCTGGAAGCAGAGAGCAGAGGTCAGGCCAGAGATATCTGCCTCAGAAGGAGGTGGGGGTGAGGTTTCTGGGTCCCACCTTCCTTCCTTCCTTGACCTTCCTTCCTGACTCTGGCCTGTGGACACATATTCCCCAGCCAGTTCACCCACTCACACCCTCCACTGCCCCCAACGCACTCGCACACACACGCGCAGGCGCCCTCACTCCCCAAACTCCACCCAATAGTGTGCCGACGTGGCCTGCCCACCGGCCCACGTCCCCGCCTCCCCACCCACCCAGCCCCACGTCCCCGGCCCGCAAGCCCCCAGGGGCCCTCACATCATCAAAGAAGGCCTGGAGGTTGAGGGCAATGTCCAGGCTGAGGGCGCCGGGCCCCTGCTTGCCCAGCTTGTACAGCACCTCCGACAGGGCGCATATGGCGCTCACCAACGCCTTCTCGTTAGCATCAAATAGGGCGTCCAGGAATGCGGGAACCTGCGCCCGCAGGAGGTCTCCCTGAGGGAGTCAGGGTCAGCCATGCCTGGGGTGGGGGGTGCGGGGAGGGCAGGGACCCCACATCCCCCTTCCCCCACCCAGGGCCGGCCCTCACCTTCTCAGGGTTGAGGAAGACGATGCTGAAGCCATGCAGACTGGCCACCCTCACCACCAAGTTGGGATCCCGGATGCCCCTGGTCAGGTGTCCGAGGATGACGTGGCGGGCCAGATGGTTGGCCATGGCAGGGCTCCTCAGAAACTGGAAGCGGTTTGGATCGCTGGCCGGCCTCGTCCCACCACCCCACCTCAGCTGCCAGCCGGGCCCTCAGAGACCAGCCTCGCAGGCCACCTCAGGGTCCAACCCCAAAGCCACCTCTGGGATGAGTCTCGCAGAACACCTCATGGTTTAGCCCCCGGGGCCACCTCAGGGCCCGGCCTCAGGGACGGAATCTAGGGACCACCTCAAAGACGAGTCTCCTGTAAGCTTTCTTTTAGATTGCAAGCTACTTGAGTGTGTATCCTTGCTCCCTTGTATTCTTCCCACAAGGCGAGTACAGTGCTCTGCACAGAGTGAGTGCTTAATACTGTTGATGAACGGGACGATGACTCTATGTCTGGGTTGTGTGCATCTAATGTCTGTGTCTCAGCCGTCATTCGGTCCCCTTCACTACACTGTCCCCGCCTTCCTCCCCGTGTCCCTCTTCAGTATATATATATGCGGGAGGCGGGGGAGAGGGACAGAGTGTGTACGTGAGTGTCTGCTTGCGCACACTGTCTCACCAGACTGCAACCTGGGGCTGTGACTTCTTTTTAGGTCCCATCCCCAACCCCCGGGACCGCGGTCAGGGTGAGGGCCGGGGTCCTCTCCGCTGGGTGGTCCCCTGGCCCGGTGCGCACCTCAGTGAAGAAGATCATGGCCACCATTCTCTGCCTGTCCTCCTCCTTCTGGATCATGGTCAGTGCCTGGAGCAGGATGCCGGGAATGCGGGGGGAGTGGAACTCCACCATAGCCCTGAGCGGAGACCCGCCCCCAGGCATCCTGAGCCTCGGGAGCCTCAGGCCCGGGAGCTTGAGCGGGGAGCCGCCCCCAGGCACCCCAAGACCGGCACCCCAGGCCCAGCACCCTGAACCCTGAGCCACGGGAGCCTAAACCCTGGACTCCTGAACCCCCAGGCACCTTGAGTCCGACACCATGAACCCGGCACCCTGAACCCCGGGAGCGGGAGTCCCCGGAGCCTGAGCTGAGGCCTGCCCCCAGTCACCCTGAGCCCCAGGAGCCCGTTCCACTGGAGAAGTTGGCAGGCGGACCAGGCCCTCTCTCTGAGTGCGGCATCTGTGCCAAGCCGCTAGCGAGACCAACCCAGAGCAGCCCATGTGACTGCAGCCTCCTGGGGCCTCAGACTAACGGCTCTCTCCTGCTGCCCCTGGGCCGCGGGGTCCCCAAGGACAGAGGGGACTCTTGTCCTGCAGGCTGGCCTCTGCCCCGCTTCTGTCCTGCACTGTCTGAGCCCTGCCGTTTTATCAGTGGCACCCCCAGCTCTCTGCCTCTCCGTGCCAGGCATAGCCCATCCCACCGGCCCTCATCCCACCCCCGGCCCCCACTCCCCGGGCCAGCTCTGGGCTAAGGCCCTGGCTGTACCTGGCCAGCAGGCAGACTCCGTTGCAGTAGGTCAGCGGTCCAGCAAGCTGGTCCCAGGCCTCCTGCAGCTCCAGGAAGGCAAACTCCTGCCAGAAGCCGTTCTTGGAGAACAGGCTCTTGACAGCTTCCACGGACGTGCTGCGGCCGAGCCGAGCCAGGGCCGGGGCGGAGAGAGGGCGGGAACGCCGTCGGCCCCCACACGCACGGCTCCCGGCCTCCCCGCTCCGGGGCCCCCAGCTTCTTGCCCCCAAGATCCCCATCCCCTGCTCCCCCAACTCCCTACTCCCCCGACTCCTGTTCCTCCCGACTCCCAGTCCTCCCCACCTCCCAGTTCTCCTTGTTCCCAGTCCTCCCCAGCTCCCAGGCTTCCCAGCTCCCAGTCCTCCCTGCCTCCCATTCCCCCCAGCTCCCAGGCCGCCTGACTCCCAGTCCCCCCAGGTCCCCAGTGCCTGACTCCCAGACCCCCAGTTCCCCCAGCTCCCTACCACCCCACCTCCCAGGTCCCCCAGCTCACGGGCCCCCCGAGTCCCTGCCCCACCGGCTCCCAGGTCCCCCAGCTCCCGGCCCTCCCGGCATCCGTACCTCCGGCTCGTGGCCCTCCCAGCCCCCAGATCCTGGCTCCCAGCACTATGGCTCCCGGCTCCTGATTCTCGGCCCCAGGGGCACCTGCATGGGGTCGCCACCAGGGCCCTCTGACCGGAGTGGCCCTTCCAGTACACCTCGTCCTCATCCAGCAAGTCCAGGTCAAAGATGTAATGGATTTGGGTGACCAGTGCAAAGAAGAGGCGGGGGTAGGCGGCGTGCAGGGCCTCCTGGTACTCAGGCACAAACAGCATCTCATACAGTGTGTTCATGGCCTGGGGAGAGGGCGGGGTGGAGGCCGGGCGTGGGCCACCGAGGTCTGGGAGAGGGTGGGATGGGTGCTGGGAGGGTGCTAGCGGGGGCTGGGAGAGAGGGTGGGTTGGAGCAGGGTGAAGGCAGTTGGGAGCTCAGGGAGAGGTGACATGGAAGCTAGGCAGAGACTGGAGGAGGTGGGGGAGAGGAGGCTGGTGGAGGCAGGGGGGGACTGGGTGAGAGGGTGCGATGGAAGCTGGGTGGGGGCTAACAGAGGTTGGGGGAAGAGGGAGGGATGGAGGCCAGGCGAGGGCCAGCAGGAGCTGGGGAGAGGGCAGGATGGTGGATGGGCGGGGGTCAGTTGGGACTGGGAGAGGACAGGATGGTGGCCGAGCGGCGACCAGCCAGGGCTGAGGAGGGGGACGGATGGAGAACCGGTGCCCTGGGCTCTCAAGTTCTCAGAGGGGAAGCCTCCCAGCCACATTCCCGGGGCTGATGCCGTGCCCGCCGGGGGTTCCCCAGGACTCACAGCCAGAGACTCAGGGTACGTCTCTTCCTCGATCTGGCAGATCTGCTCCAGAGAGGGCCGCTCCTCCAGCTTCTCGAGCAGCAGCAGCAGGACCCGCGGGGAGATGTGGGGCTCCGAGCCCACGGCCCGCCACAGTTCTACCACGTGCCTGATGGGGGTGCGGGAAGCCACTCAACCAGGGCTTCCTCTGCTCCCAAGGAGACGGTGATGGGAAGGGGATGCCCTTGCAGACTCCTATGGAGGTGCTGGGGGAGAGAGGGCTTGGAGCACAGACTGGAAGGACCTGGAGCAATGAAGGGTGCTGGGAAGAGTCTGGAGCACTGAAAGGATTGGGGCAGAGTCTGGAGCACTGAGGGGAGAGGGCCTGGAGCACTGAGGGTAGAGGGGCAGGGGTCTTTGTAGTCCCTGTCAATAAATGGGTGTTAGGTGAAACCCATAGCCCCCACGTGGACAGGGATGTGTCCGATATGTTCTGTCCCGGATCAACCCTAGCGCTTATCCCAGTGCTCGGCACGTAGTAAGCACTTGCCCAATACCACAGTGCGGATTCATTCATTCATTCAATCGTATTTATTGAGCCCTTACCGTGTGCAGAGCACTGTACTAAGCGGTTGGAATGTACACTCTGGCAGCAGGTAAAGACAATCCCTCCCCATGAGTTATCGCCAATCTGGGGAGGGGGCCGGGGGCAGGGGCCTGGGGCGGGGGTCAGGACCGTACCTGTCCATGGACACAGAATACTCCAGGAAAGCACCCACCAACTCCCGGGTGTGTTCGCGGACCAGCACGGAGATGGCTCGCAGGGCCTCTTGCTTCACTGCCAACGTGCGGATGAAACACAGCTGCAGGTAAACTCTCTTCCCGATGTTGGACACCTGGGGCAGGGGAGGCTCGGAAGTGGGCCCGGGGGTCGGGGATGGGGGTGCGCGGGGCTTTATGAGATTGTGTGCCCACGCGTGTTTGCTTGTACGTGCGTCCTCCGCTTTTCCACCGTGGGGGCCCCCCAGTCGGGGGGACAGGTAGGGCTTCGTGGGGAGAGGTCAGGTTGGAGACCCTACGGAGGCAGGTGGGGCTGTCGTGGCCCACCATCCGAATTCTGGCTGACAGGACTCCTAAGGTCTCTGACTTCTCCACGCTGGGCCACGCAAAACGCTCAGCACAGAGCGAAGGCTCAGTACACGGTCTCCGCTGATTGACGGATTGACGGATTGGGCTGGGAGGGCCCTGCAGACCCAGCGCAAAGCCAGATGGACCCCTGTTCTGGACGGGTCCCAACCCTCAGCCCCCGGGCCATCTCCCTTCTGGGCCGCGCGGTCTCTCTCTTCTCACCTGGAGCCCCCTCCTCTTTCAGGAAGCCTTCCGGGCTCCTGAGGATGAGCGAGCTCCCCTCTGGCTTGGCCCAGCCCCTCCCGCCCCCAGCCCCTACGGAAAGTTCCCTGATGGTCCTGGCAAGATGGGGTGGAAGCCCCCCTCCCGCAGATTCCCCCGTCCTCCCTCTCCCGCCGCCCCGCTCCCAGCCTCCTGCCTCCTCCAGCTGGTTGCCGAAGATCTCGAAGGTGACGTAGAGCATCTGGGCCGCGGTCTGGGCCCGGAAGTGGATGGGGCCACACAGCCCGTCCAACAGGGTGCCCAGCAGGTCCCTCAGCTGCCATGGTTCAAACTGCTCCCCGAAGGCCTGCAGCGGGGCAACGTGTCGAGCTGTGGCACGGGTCACCTGGGGTCTCCCCAGGCTCTCCCCGGGGCCCCCTACCCCTCTGGGGCCTAGACACTCCACCCAAGGAGCTGGCGAGGGATACAGTCAGAGGCTTGGACCCACGGTCAGATGCCATCCAGCCTCTTGGCAGAGAGGGAGCTGGCTAGGCAGCATCAGGGTGTGGTGACCCAGAATTGGTGACGTGGGGTCCCTAGGAAGGCTGGCACCGGCAGTTCCGACCCAGGCCTTCCGGCGGTGTGGTCTGGGGAGAATCAGATTCTATTCCTGGCATGGGGTCCTGGGGACTGAGGCAAGCGGCGTGGATTAGTGGATAGAGCGTGGGCCTGGGAGGCAGAAGGACCTGGGTTCTAATCTGCCACTTGTCTGCTGTGTGACCTTGGGCTTAACCTCTCTGGGCCTCAGTTACCTCACCAGTAAAATGGGGATTACGAGTGTGAGCCCCTTGTGGGACAGGGACTGTGTCCAACCAGATTAATTTTTATCCACTCCAGCACTTAAAACAGTGCTTGGCATATAGTAAGCGCTTCACAGTACCATAATTATTAGCCTCATGGGCCCAAATGACCACCATGGATCCTTGGAGGATCAAGAGCCCAGGGGCCCACAGAAACGTTTCCTCCTGGGAAGAAAGTGGACAAAAGTCAGGTTCGGGACTTGGAGTTCTCTTGGCTACGGGCTGGGACAGTGTGGTCCTGCAATCGTGCTCAATAAATACGACTGATCGAAGGATTGATTGATTTCCAGCTGCTTCCTCCTAGCCCTTTCCCAATCTCCTGCACAGCTCAAAGTCAACTCCTCAAGGAAGCTTGCACAGTCACTTCCTCCCACTATCCACCCTGCTCAAACCACATTCCTCCCCTTCGACTGCCACTTCGACATGGATGATTCCCAAATCTCTCGTTCCAGCCCTGACCTCTCTCCTTCTCTGCAGTCTCACGTTTCCTCCTGCTTTTAGAACATCTCCGCTTGGATGACCCACCAACACCGCAATCTTAACACATCCAAGTCAGAACTCCTCATCTTCACACCCAAATCCTTTCCCTTCCCTCTTCCTTCCCATCACTGTAGATGACACCACCATCCACCCTGTCTCGAAAGCCCATAACTGTGGAATTATCCTCAACTTTTTTTAAATGTATTTGTTGAACACTTACTAAGTGCCGGGCACTGTACTAGGTGCTGGGCTAGATACAAGTAGACAGGTTGGACACGGTCCATGTCCCACTTAGGGATCACAACCTTAATCTCCATTTTACCATAGGAGGTCATTAAGGCTCATAGAAACAAAGTGATTTGCCCAAGGTTACCCAGCACACAACTGGAGGAGGGAGGATTAGAACCCAGGTCCTTTTGGGTTCTATCTCAAGACTGATCTTCTCCTTTAAACTTCATATTCGATCTTCATATTCTCATGAATCTGCCCTTTCCTCTCCATCCAAACTGCCATATACTTGCCATAGCCCGCCTTGACTACTGCATCAGCCTCCTCGTTGACCTCTCTGCGTCCAGCCTTTCCCATCCCCAATCCTTACTTCACCCTGCTGCCTGAATCATTTTTCTAAAACGAAAAATCAGTTCCTGCTTCCCCAGTCCTTAAAAACTTCCAACGTTGGGGAAACCCCTGACGCGGGTGGTCCTCCTTTCTAAGGGAACCAGTTCCCCAGGATAAGACAGAGGATAACCCTGAGACGATCCTGAGAGAGACCTGCTGTCACCAGTTGGAAATTGAGTAGGCGTTGGGTAGGGACGGAGGCGAGCTGGCGAAGAGGATGACATGGCTAGGGTCTCATTTGAATGGTCCTGCCAAGTGGATGCAACACGTCAGCACATACTAAGACTGGGCCGAGGATAGTGCGGGTGGAGGATGGAGTGTGCCATATCTCTCCATCCTCTGGACGGCTCCCACGGGATAAACACGGAGGAGATAAAATGTGAGCCTGAGGGTGGAGCAGGGGCTCTTACTGCCAGAGTTGGGCCTCCGGGGTCCTCGGTCTCTTGGTTTGAGGGTCTTTCGGCAGAGGGGGTGTGCCCTGCCGAGGGACCGGGGCCTGCGGGGGCCCAAACAATGAATTCAGCTCTAGTCACACAAAGGCACCCGTTTGCCATCAGATAACGCAGAGCAGCTTCGAGCCAGCACTTAAACATCGCTGGTGTCTCCTGAACAAGTGGAGGGGTCGGTGCGGGGATCTGCCTAACAGAAACTTCCGACCACTGGACCGAAGGCACTCAATCAGTTCTCTCTTTCCTACTTCACCTTGCTGATCTGCTACAACTCAGCCAGCTCACTCCGCTCCACTTACGACGACCTGCTCGCCCGCTGTGCCTCAAGCTTGTCCATCACCGCTGACCTCCGCCCAAGTCCTCCCTCCTGCCTGGAAGTCCCTCCCACTTCATATCTGACAGAAGACTACTCTCCTCAAAGCCTTTCTAAAATCACATCTCCTCCAAGGAGCCTTCCCTGATCAGGCCTTCACTTCCCTCATTCTCCTTCCCTTCGGCATCGCCTGTGCACTTCGGTCTCTATCGCTAGGGCACCCTCGCAGCACTTATGGACCTACTTTATGTGTGTCTCTGTTGTATTGGACTCTCCCGAGCGCTTAGTCTTTAGTCCTTAGTCCTTTGAGCACCCAGTAAGTGCTCAGAAATGCCATGCACTGAATGATCGATGTAGTTACTGTGCCTACGTGAAGATATGTGACTGTGGGCAAGTCACTTAACTTCTCTGTGCCTCAGTTACCTCATCTGTAAAATGGGGATTAAGACTGTGAGCCTCACGTGGGACAACCCGATTATCCCGTATCTTCCCCAGCGTTTAGAACAGTGCTCGGCACATAGTAAGCGCTTAACAAATGCCAACATTATTGTATTAAACCTAGTAGAAGCAGCAGAGGACTGGGAGTCAGGAGACCTGGGTTCTAACCCTAGCTCTACCACCTGCCTTCTGTGTGGCCTTGGGCAAGTCACCTAACATCTCTGTGCTGCAGTTTCCTCATCTTCAAAATGGGGATTCAATACCCACCTGTTCTCCCTCTCCTTTAGACCGTGAGCCCCCTGTGGGGTGGAGACTGTGTCTCATTTCCTTAAATTGGATCTCCCCCCGGTGCTTAGTGCTTGGCACATAGTGACCAAACAAATACCAACATTATTAACAAATACCCTGATGCCTAGGATCAAAGTTGGTAGTCCACGCGACTGTTCCAACTCTCCGACTGAGCTGGGGGTTTCCCATGGGTGGGAAGATAGAGGTCCTGCCCCCCACTCCCGGCCCCTCATGGCCTGGGAGCTCTCAGTGAGGTGTACCTGTCCACTGACAGTACCCTAGGGGATTCCTGGAAGCCAGGGACCGGGGCTGGGTGGGCATCTGGCAGCTAGCTGAGCAGTCACCTTCACGATCTGGAAGCTGCTGAGGGAGGAGAAGGACTCCAATCCCAATTCCTGGTCCGGCGAGCAGACCGTCATGGGACAGCGCTTCTTCATTTTCAGATGGGCTTCCGCCTCATCCCTCAGCCCTGTGGGCACACCCAAGCATCTGTTTGCCCCGAAACGGGCCGGAGGGGAGAGAGAGGGCGGGGAGGGCCCTGCAACCCAATCTGTATAGGCAGTCCCTACGCCCCCACCCTCACTCCTGACCCCAGCTAGGGGCTCTTGAGTCTGTGTTCCTTAAGGGGCTATAGCTTAGGTGTTCCAACCGGCGGAAAATTTCCACAACTCCAGGGGCGGGCTCGGCCCATCGATGGCCCGGAGGAGTATGGACTGGATGCCAGAGGAGGTAGGGGGAGAGAGGGAGGGAAGTGGAAAGGAAGGAGAGAAGGAGGGAGGGCGGGCGGGGCTACAAGCACCAGGGAAACCTTCCTGGAGGAGCGGGATTTTTGCTGAGTCCTGCAGGCCAGGAGGGAGGAGGAAGAGCCCCATGGAGGGACCGGGCAGCCCCGGGTATGAAGGGCAAAGGGAGGAAAAGCAGCCTGCCCTCTTGGCCTCCTGCTGCGGCCCCCTTGGCCTCCAGCAGCCCCTGGCCTGCCCAGGCCTTACCCTTCTGGCGCAGCATGACATTGTAGAGGTAGAACACCGCCTCCATGGCCTGGGTCCTCGTGGCCTCTTCAGGGTCCCCACACAGCATGCCCAGCATGCCCACTAGATGCCCCATTCTGCTGAACTGGATGGCCGGCTGTGGAGAGAGAAGGGGGAGACCCCAGCCCCAGCCCAGGGGGACTTCTCAGGGGAGGCAGGGACCCAGTTCCCATCCGTGGGCGTGGGTGAAGAAGGCGGGAGAGGAGGAGGGTGGGGGATGAAGGGTTAGCCATGGAAGGCTTCCTGGAGGAGATGCAATTTTAGGCGGGCTTTGAAGGTGGCTAGAGCGATGGTCTGTCGGACGTGAAGGGGGAGAGAGTCCCAGGCCGAAAGGAGGAGGTGGGTGAGGGGTCGGCGGTGAGATAGATGAGGTCAAGGGATGGGAATAGGTTGGTGTTAGAGGAGCAGAATGTGACCAATCGTAATACTTCTACTGCGACTAGTGCTGTGGCTAATAATGCCACTAATAATTACGATGCTTGTTAAGTGCTTACTATGTGCCAAGTACTGTTCTAAGCGCTGGGGCAGATACAAGTTAATCAGGTTGGACACAGACCCTGTCCCACATGGGGCTCACATGCTTAAAATCTCCATTTTATAGATGAGATAACAGAGGCCCAGAGAAATGAAGTGACTTGCCCAAGGTCACGCAGCAGACGCGTGGCAGAGCCGGGATTAGAACCCAGGTCCTTCTGATTGCCAGACCCGTGCTCTATCCACTAAGCTAATGCTACTATTAGAGCGAAGCCCGATTCTCCCATTCCTCCTCCCCCTTCCACTCCCGCCCCTTCAGGGTGAGGATCTGGGTCTGGTGGGGCAGGGGGATAGGCGACAGAGAGATGCACGGACCTGGGGGCATGGAGGAGAGCGAGGGGACGGACATGAGTAGGGCCGGTGGACTCACTGCGAGGCTGAACCGCTCCACGACAAACTTGAGGAGGATGGTGCTGGTCCTCACCGCTCGCTGACGCTCATGCGATTTTCTTGAATTCATCCAGTGGCTGATTTGCTGCGGGGAGGGGCAGGGGGCGGGGCAGGTGAGCCCGGCCAAGAGACAGAGAGAAATGCCTACAGAGGGAGACGCGAAACAGAGACAGAGAAAGAGAGGTACAGAGAGGGGGATGCAGAGGGATGTGAAGCCGAGACGGGAGAGAAATAGAGATGGAGTGATGCAGAGACAGAAAAAGAGGGGTACAGAGAGGGAGATGCAGAGAGATGTGAAGCGGAGACAGAGAGAGAAACAGAGAAGTGGAGAGATGCAAGACAGAGACAGAGGCAGAGATAGAGACATAGAGAGGGAGATGGAGATCGATGAGAGAGACAGAGAATGGGGGCACAGAAAACTCAACCTAACCCTCTCTCACCAGGCCTGGGTATAGCTTTAAGGGACCACATGTCCCTGACCCCTCCCCTCCGGGCTCCTCCAGAGGCAGCAGGGGAATGTGGGGGTGACCCATGCGAGAGGAGGGTCTCTGTACCCTGAATTTAGGGAAAGCTGAGCCCCCAGGAGCCCCCAAGTCCGTCCACCGCCCCCCCACCGACCCTTCCGGGCCTGATCTTTCTTACCTCCAGGATGTACTGCGCCTCATTCGGGCTGGGATTCTCCCACAGGAGACCCTGCAACATCTGATCCAAGGCCGACATAGTGTCCCTGTACAGGTCCTAGACCAGCGGAATCAACACCCATCAATCGACTGTAGTTATCGATCAGCGACCGAGTGCTGGAACTAATCACTTGGGAGAGGACTGGTAAAATAGAGTTGGTAAACACGATCCCTGGCCTCAAGGAGCTTAGGGTCTAGCTGGGGAGAAAGACGTTAAAAGAGGAAGCGGGAGACGACAAGAATATTGACCGAGAGTGGGGTGAGTCTCTACGTGCTTATTGGGTTAGGGTTTAGGTGCACAGGCGGAGCAGAAGGGATGAAGAAGCAGCATGGCATAGTGGATAGAGCGTGGGCCCGGGGGTCAGAAGTTTGGGCAGGTCACTTTGCTCCTCTATGCCTCAGTTACCTCATCTGTAAAATGGGGATTGAGACTGTGACCCCCCACATGGGACAGGGACTGCGTCCAACCCAATTTGCTCGTATCCACCCGGCGCTTAGTACAGTGACTAAGTAAGTGCTTAACAAATACCATAATTATTATTGTGATTATTAGAATAGGGCAGGGAGATGAGAGGTTATTCAGGGAAGCCTTCCTGGAAGATTATGATTTAAGCAGGATTTGAGAATGGGGAGAGCAGTGGTCTGTCAGATATGGGGTGGGAAGTTAAAGGCAGAGGGAGGGTGTGATCCAGAGGTGGATGAGGAGATCAAGGTACAGTGAATAGGATGGAATTTAGAGGTGTGAAGTGTGCAGGGTGCGTTGGTGTGAGCAGAATAGAGGTGGTAGTTGAAACACAGAAGTGGGAGCAAATAAGTTCTCCAAGGGAGTGGGTGTAGATGGAGAATAGAAGGGGACACCCTTGAGGGACACCCACAGTTAGGGGGTGGGAAACAGAGGAGGAGCCTGTGAAAGAGAATGAAAAGGAGTGACAGAAGGGGAACGACGAGAGGACAGCGTCAGTGAAGCCAAAGGTAGATAAAGTTTGCGGGAGAAGGGGGAGGTCCACAACGTCAAAGGCAGCCGCGAGGTCGAGAAAGCTTAGAATGGAGTAGAGGCTGATGGATTTGGCAAAGAGGCCTGGGGGAGGGCAGTCTCAGCGGAAGGGAAGGGGCAGAGAACAGGGGACCAGCTGGACCCCAGCCGAGGGCCGGAGATGAGGCCACCCAGCCAGCCCGGTCCCCCCTCTAACCCACCCCCCGTGGCAGGCTGAAGGTCTCTGGGTGGTCCCATCCAGATAGGCTGGGGGTGTTTGGTTGCACGTCCAAGGAGTCAGCTCCTCGGGCATCAGCTGTCAATCAAGCTGTCCCTAGGCCATTCAGACAGCCGCACTGTGGCTCCACACCCACCTGCCACTAGCCCCACAGAAGAGGGCCCAGGGATGAACACAGGAGCTCCACTACCCTGCCTGCCAGACTGGGAACTCAATGGAAACCCTCTGCTATTAAAGGCGATCGTAAGATCGAGGCCCGTACTGCTTGCGGGTGGTCAGTCGGTCTTCAGTCGGGGTCAGGGCCAGAGAGATCCGTCGGAGACAGTGGGGGCCGGGGTCGGAGGGGGTGTGGGGCAGTCAGTCAGACCAGATCGGGACGGGCAGAGAGGGCAAGGCCGCGGGGAGTGCCCACCTTGATGCTGGGAGGGTTGACCATGAGGCAGCTGTGCCTCTCCAGGGTCTCTAGCAGGGGCAGAGTGAAGAGGCTCTGGAAGCAGGTGTACAGCAGGTCGGACCTCTCCTTGGGCTGCAGTGGGGGCTTCAGTTTGCTGCCACGGAGACAAGCCGCTGGAGAGGGGGCTCCTGAGCAGGAAACTCCCCTCCCAGGGGGCAGGTACCGCCCCACCCCGGGTACAGGGGAATGGGGGAGCTGGGGAGCGGGGTCGGAGCTTGCCGGCGAGGATACCTGAGTCCCGCCACGGCCACCAGAGCTTTCTGACGGTCCAGGGTACAGAGGGTGTCCCGCGGCTCCTTCTCAATCAGCTTCTGCGGGACCCAAGCCAGAGTCATCCGGCCAGCCGGTGAACAAGTGAGCCGGCCTGCCAAAAAGCCACTGAGAGAGTGGGCCGGCCTGGGGTGGCTGGAGGCAGGGGAATGGACTAGATGACCCCTCTAAGTCTCCTCCCGTGTGAGTCCCGGTCACGGGAGAGAGTCACTCCGAGCCTTCTCCTCTTCTCCCGCCGTGGAGGGCTGAGGTGATTGAGTGCAGGGAGGAAGGAGGACAGGGTTGTTCCAGCCACCTCATCTAGGAGTCCTGAGTAAGGAGACGGAGTGGGAGGCCGCGAGGGAAGCCGAGAGGCAATGCGGGGGAGTAGAAAAGGCATTTCAGGAGGCCTGAAGAACAGCATGGAGGAGAAAGAGGGAGGAGTTGGAATGGAGGGGATTTCTGGAAGACTCTTCTGCATCATCCTTGTGCTTGGATCTGTACCCATTAATTACTTGATATTCACCCCACCCTCAGCCTCACAGCACTTTTGTCCATATCGCTAGGTTATTTCACTGCTTTTCTCCCCAGCTAGACTGTAAGCTTCCTGTGAACAGGGAACGTGACTACCAGTTCTGTTACGGCGTACTTTCCCAAGCGCTTAGTAAAGGGCTCTGTTCACAATTAAAGGCTCGATAAGTGATTAAGGGAGAAGCAGCAGGGCCTAGTGGATAGAGCACAGGACTGGGAGTCAGAGGACCCGGAGAAGCAGCGTGACTCAGTGGAAAGAGCACGGCCTTGGGAGTCAGAGGTCATGGGTTTGAATCCCGGCTCTGCCACTTGTCAGCTGGGTGACTGTGGGCAAGTCACTTAACTTCTCTGGGCCTCAGTTCCCTCATCTGTAAAATGGGGATTGAGACTGTGAGCCTCACAGGACAACCTGATTAGCCTGTATCTACCCCAGTGCTTAGAACAGTGCTCTGCACATAGTAAGCGCTTATACCAACATTATTATTTTTATTATTATTGTTATTAATAATCCTGGCTCTGTTGTTTGCCTGCTGTGTGACCTTGAGCAAGTCATTTCACTTCTCTGCGCCTCAGTTACCTCAACTAAGAGAGTCCCTCGGGGTTCGGTTCTGGATCCCCTTCTGTTGTCCATCTACGCCCACCCACTTGGAGAATGAATTCACTCCCATGGCTTCAACTACCACCTCTATAGGGATGATTCCCAAATTTACATCTCCAGTTCTAATCTCTCTCCCTCTCTGCAGTCCCACGGGGACAGAAAACAAATCGAGGGGGAGGAGGAGGAGAGCCACAAGGCTGCCTCCTCCATCTCTCGTCCCCCCCAGTGACCTTGCCACAATAACCTCATCGGCAAAATTGAAACTATCCGTTAAGTTTGCCCCCCAAAATCTCCCCTTCACCTTTCCGGTCCCTCTCCTAATCTCCCTAATCAATCTCTCGGCCTTCCCACCCATCTCTCAAGAGATCTCCCGACTCCTTTCAAAATCATTTCCCTCCACCTGCACCTCCAGCCCCATCCTTTTACCCCTTATTAAAACACTCACCCCTCCCTGACCGCCATCTTTAACTTCTCCCTCTCCAGTGACTTCTCCCCCTCCGCTTGCAAACAGAGCCCTCCGCCTCCTCCAGCCCATCTCTCCATCTCCCTTCTATCGTTCCCGTCCAAACCCCTAGAGCGAGCCTCCTGTATCTTCACTTGCTCTCCTTTGACGCCCTTTCCAGCTGGCTCCCCTCTCCTCCACCCCATGGAAACTACCCTCTCTTAGGCTGTGAGCTTGATGAGGGACAATTTGTATCTTCTCCCGGAGCTTTGAAAGGTGCTCGACATGCAATAAGCCCGTAACAAACAGCATAATTATTATGAATTATTATTAAGGTTCCCAACGACCTCCTTCCTGCCAGATCCAGTGGTCTCTAGTCCATTCTAATCCTCGACCTCTCTGGTGCCTTCGACACTGTGGGCCACCCCTTTCTCTTGGAAACATTTTCTAATCTCGGCTTCACTGACACCGTCCCCTCCTGATTCTCGAACACAACACTTCACTCTCCTGACACCAACCTTCTCACTGTATCTCGGTCTCATCTCTTTGGACTTTAACCCCCTTGCTCATTCCTTCCTCCCTGCCTGGAACTCCCTCCCCTTTCGTAGCCGACAGACCGCCACACTCTCCCCCTTCAGAGCCCTCTTAAAACGATAGCTCCTCCAGGAAGCCTTCTGTGACTAACTTTTCATTTCCCTTATTAATAGTAATAATACTAATGATAGGAAGTGCTATCTGTGAAATGCTTCCTCTGTGTCAAACACTGAACTAAGAGCTAGGATAAATACATGATAATCAGGTCAGATAATTAGGTCCCTGTCCCTATTCCCCCTCCTTTGTCTGTCATTTGGGCCTGTACTGGGGCTCACAGTCTAAGAAGCGCCATGGCGTAGTGCATAGTCACAGACCTGGGAGTCAGAGGTCCTGGGTTCTAATCCTGACCCTGTCAACTGTCTGCTGTGTGACTTAGGGTGAGTCACTTAACGTCTCTGGGCCTCAGTTCCCTCATCTGCAAAATGGGGATGAAGACTATGAGCCCCACGTGGGACAACCTGATTACGCCGTATCTACCCCGGTGCTCAGAACGGTGCTTGGCGTAAAGTAAGCGCTTAACAAACACCGACATTATTATTATTATAAGGGACTGTGTCTGACACAATTAGCTTGTATCTACCCCAGTGCCTAGAACAGTGCCTGGACCATAGTAAGCGCTTAAATAACACAATTATTATTACTAAGTAGGAGGGAGAGCATGTGTTTAAGCCCCATTTTACTATTGAGGACACTGAGGCACCGAGAAGTGAAGTGACTCGTCCAAGGTCACAGCATTTGAAAAGAGGTTGCGGCAGGATTGGAACCCAGGTCTCGTGACACCCAGTCCGGTGTTCTTTGCCCCGGGCCGCACTGCTCCTCTCCCGAGGAGGTCGGAGGCGGTGGCGGATGCGACCTGATGACCTTCTCCAAGGAAGGCAGAGGAGGGAGGGTTAGAGGTCGGGGGCTGTCAGCTTGCCTGACACACATAAGAGCGATCTTGGCCCACTCTAAGGAAGGTCTGGGAGTTGGGAGACCTGGGTCCTCCTACTGTGGGACCTTGGGCAAGGCAGTTTACTCTTCTATGCCTCAGTTTTCTCATCTCTACAATGGGGATATGATATAATAATAATAATTTTGGTATTTGTTAAGCGCTTACTATGTGAAGAGCACTGTTCTAAGCGCTGGGGGAGATACAGGGTCATCAGGTTGTCCCACGTGAGGCTCACAGTCTTCAACCCATTTGACGGATGGGGGAACTGAGGCCCAGAGAAGTGAAGTGAGTTGCCCACAGTCACACAGCTGCCAAGTGGCAGAGTTGGAATTCGAACCCATGACCTCTGATAAGAATGATGAGGATAATGGCATTTGCCAAGCACCGTCTTCGTTCATTCATTCGATTGTATTTATTGAGCGCTTACTGGGTGCAGAGCACTGTACTATGTGCTTGAGAGAGTACAATATTACGATAAGCAGTCACATTCTCTGCCCACAACAAGTTTACAATCTAGAGGGGGAGACTGTACTAAGCGTTGGGGAGGATATGAGCTCTCACGTGAAACTGAGATCGGGTCTGATCTGAATGTATTGTATCCACCCAGGCACTTAGCACAGTGCTTGGCACATAGTAAGAGTTTATCAAATACCACCCTTGTTATCATTAGGGGCAGCATGGTGTAGTGGACAGAGCATGGGCCTGGGAGTCCTGGGTTCTAATCCCGGCTCTGCCACTTGTCTGCTGGGTGACCTTGGGTGAGTCACACCTTGGGCCCTGGGCCTCAGTTACCTCATCTGGAGAGGAGCAGCGTGGCTCCGTGGAAAGAGCCCGGGTTTGGGGGTCAGAGGTCATGGGTTCGAATCCCGGCTCTGCCACTTGTCAGCTGTGTGACTGCGGGCCAGTCACTTCACCTCTCTTGGCCTCAGCTACCTCCTCTGGAAAATGGGGATGAAGACTGTGAGCCTCAGGTGGGACAATCTGATGACCCTGTATCTCCCCCAGGGCTTAGAACAGTGCTCTGCACAGAGTAAGCATTTAACAAATACCAACGTTATGATTATTAAAATGGGGATTGCGACTGGGAGCCTCACGTGGGACAGGGACTGAGTCTCAACTAATTTGCTTGTATCCACCCCAGCACTTCATACAGCGCCTGGCACATAGTAAGTGCTTCACAAATACCATAATTACGATTATTGTTATTAGGAGGGGTGAATACTTCATTAGCCCAGACCGAGAGTGGGTTTTGACGAGGTGAGCTTAGGGGAATGGAGGCCAAGGATTTCGATTAACCAGGGCAGCTGGGCAGGGGCAGGGGCATCCCAGTGGCACCCCGCCACATGTCCTGCCTGCTTGTCCACCTCTTATGAACCCAGGGCCAGGAAGAGCCCGGTCCTGTAGAGAAAGGGTGGTGACCGAATGCCCACTGGACCTGATCCCAGATGCCGTGTTGCCCACGGAGGAGCTGGAAGAGAAACACTGCTGCTTCTGGGCCTAGGAGGAATCGGTGAATATTCCCGGAGCAAAGGCGCCAGAACCCCAGGTTGGGGAGAGAGAGCGAAGGGCTCCCCACAGAAGGAGGGGCCGGCTCTCATTTTAGGGCTGGCTTTCGGCAGGGACGAGCAGACGGGGGCTGGAAGAGGCCCGCGAGGCCTTGGGCTTGTGGGAGCTGTGCAGTCGGACCCCAGAGTGAGGTTATGGAATCGATCTTTCGTGCACATGCTCTTCTCCCGAGTCAGATCTGGGGGACTTCCAGAAACCTCTGAATGCAACCGTGTCTTTGAGCTCTATGCAGACAAACCTTGTCAGTGATCGTTTCTTTAGACACTTACCATGTGTCAAGCACTAAGTGCCGGGGTAAAAATAATCATGGTATTAGTACAGTGCCTGGCACACAGTAAGCGCTTAACAAAGTGCCGGGGTGCACAAAAGATGATCGGGTCAGGCACGGTCACAGCCTGCATGGGACTCACAGTCTATGTAGGAGGGAGACCAGGTATTGATTCCCCTTTTTACAGATGAGAAACTGAGGCCCAGAGAGGTGAAGTGACCAGTCCGAGGTCACTCAGCAGGCAATCAAAAGAGCCAGGATTGAACTCAAATCCTCTGACTGCCAGGCTCTTTCCCCCAGGCTGTGTTGCTTCAACTAGACATCAGGTTTCTGGAGGTCAGGATGCTTTTTATGGATTCATTTTTATGCATTTTAATGTACAGAGGGGCGGGGAGAGAGGGTGAAGGGGGTGAGGTCTGAAAAGGCCTCTTCCGTCGCTGGGGAGACTGAGGCGCAGAGTGGAGAAGTGAGCTCGGAGGGAGATTCCTCATTCATAATTGGGAAATGGCGGCTCTTCGGGGCAGCCTTGGCATGAAAAGAAAGGATTTAATAACTGTGGTGTCCATTAAGCGCTCACCATGTGCCAGGCCCTGTACTACGCATTGGGGTGGATGCAAGTAAATCGGGTTGGACACAGTCCCTGCCCGCCTTGGGGCTCATGGCCTCAATCCCCATTTTCCAGATGAGATAACTGAGGCACAGAGAAGTCAAGTGACTTGCCTAAGGTCACACAGCGGACTCCCAAGCCTATGTTCTATCAACTGCACCATGCTGCTTCTGCCTCCTAAGAGATCTCAAATAAATGGCAAACATGGACACAGTCAAGGGAGTCAGGGGAAGCACTGGAAAAGCACTGAAAGGTCAGTGATAGAACAAACACGAAGGCAGGAAAGAGGAGCGAGATCTCGCCAAAGAAGAACTTGCCTGCTGTGTGATCTTGGGCAAGTCACTTAACTTCTCTGTGTCTCCGTTTCCTCAGCTGCCAAGTGGGGATTCGCTATCTGTTCTCCCTTCTACTTAGACTGTGAACCTGGGTGGGACGGGGACTGTATCAGACCTGATTAACTGGTTGTATATATATATATATAATAATTTGGCATTTGTTAAGCGCTTACTATGTGCCAAGCACTGTTCTAAGCGCTGGGTAGATACGAGGTAATCGGGTTGTCCCCCGTGTGGCTCACGGTCTTCATCCCCATTTTACAGAGGAGGGAACGGAGGCCCAGAGAAGTGAAGTGACTTGCCCGAAGTCACACAGCTGGCAAGCGGCAGAGCCAGGATTAGAACCCACGACATCTGACTCCCAAGCCCGGGCTCTTTCCACTGAGCCAAGCTCGTTCTCACCCCAGCTGCTAAACAGTGTTTGACTCATAGTAAGCGCCTAATACTGTAAAAAGAAAATGGTGCAGGGTCTGAGGCTTAAGAGATCCTCTTACGCAGATGCCTCCCATTAAGAGACAGTGGAAGGCTGTGGGATGGTGAAGGGTGGACCCGGACCAAAGAACCGAAGGACCTACTCTACAGCGAGAAGCAGCGTGGCATAGTGGTTAGAGCATGGCCTGCAATTCAGAAGGTCATGGGTTCTACTCCCGGCTCCACCACCTGTCCGCAATGTGACCCTGGGCAAGTCACTTCACTTCTCTGGGCCTCGGTTCCCTCATCTGCAAAATGGGGATTGAGAACGTGAGCCCCACATGGGACAGGGACTGTGCCTAGCACAGAATAGGTGCTTAATAGATACCATAATTATCATTATTATTATTGTACTGTATAGTCCTCTCCCAAGAGCTTGGCTCGCAATAAGCGTTCAAAAAATACCACTCATTGGTTGATGGGCTGACCAGAGTTGGGGGTCATTACCTAAAAGGACTCCGCGTATGGCGGCGGCAAGCTGAGGTGAGGGAGCGGTCACCGAACACCTCACTGCCTCGGGGAGCTGGACCCAGGAAGCTTACGGAGGCAAGCCCGAGCCTGCAGCCGAGGGAGGGAAGAAGGCACTGGGAAATTGGATTTGGGGAGTGGAGAAATGGTGCAATTGGGCTTGTGAAGTCATTATGTGTGAATTAATCATTTTTAACGGAGGGATTTTGCAGTCTTCTCCATCTGGATGATCCCACCCACTGCAAAAGTGGCTTGTGCCCCGCTGCCCGGACCCCAGGTATGTGCCGGCTCACCATGAGACAGAGAATCAGCTGCGACTTCTGGAAGAACATGTAGCTGTTGGCGTCCTTGTTGCTTGCTATGGCCCCCACGAGCATCAGGATGGAGGTCAGGAAGCTCTTCTTGAAGGGACCATCCTGAGGCCGCCCGGGGGAAGGGAGCAGAATAATAATAATAATAATAATGTTGGTATTTGTTAAGCGCTTACTATGTGCAGAGCACTCTTCTAAGCGCTGGGGCAGATACAGGGTCATCAGGTTGTCCCACGTGAGGCTCACGGTCTTCATCTCCATTTTCCAGATGAGGGAACTGAGGCCCAGAGAAGTGAAGTGATTTGCCCAAAGTCACCCAGCTGAGAAGCGGCAGAACGGGGGAACCCATAACCTCTGACTCCCAAGCCCGGGCTCTTTCCACCGTGCCCGTCCGTGGGAGTGCCGAGGGCAACGGGGGGCTCTCTCTCTCTCACAGCCCCGCTGCGACATTCCCACCCAGGTTGGGCCAGGCCTGAGAGATGAGCCCCCACTTTAATGGCCTGCCAGCCCTCGCGTCTCTCTCCTGGAGGATTCTGGGGGTGAGCGGCCGGGGCGGTGGTTGGGGGCCTCCCTCCGGATCTTGGGAACCGACCCCGGTGCAGGACGGCCTCTTGAACGCTGACCGGAATCCACCCGCAGGGAGGGAGGTGGGGGCAGAACCCAACAACCGCCGCGGGCCCCTGACCTGGGGCCTGCCTAACATCCCCGTGCCTTCCCCGGCCCCCACGGTAGAAAGGAAACCGGTGCCTCGGAAGAGGCTGGACCGGGAATCCATTCCGAACCGGTCGGACCGGGATGGGAAAGGGGGTGAGTGGTGGGACGGGGGTGGGGGACAGGGTCGGGAGGGTGGAGGGGGGCGCGGGGTCCTCGTACCCAGTGGCTGCACTGGAAGTAGCCCACCATGCGGGAGGCGAAGCCGTCGGCCAGGGCCAGGATGATGTCCTTGCTGCGGCACGCCATGTGCCCATAGCAGAGCAGGACGGTGCTGCTGGCCCACTTCCAGTGGATGTCCTCCAGGCACTGCAGGAGGGGTGACCAGCACTCTCCCCTGGGGGAAGAGACCCCCACCCCCATCCCATCCCGTCCCCAGGTGCTCCGGACACCCCATCCTCCCGGAGGGATTTCGCGACCGTTCCCGCTCCCCTCTACGTCCCGGTGGCCGGAGGCTGGAGGCTACGGAGGATCCCGGGGGGCCTCAGGCGATCCTGGAGGGGCTGGGGTGTGATGAATAATCAGGATCGGCTGACCCAGGGGATGGGGCTGCCCCACCTGGCTCATCTTGGCGACGGGAGTCTTCTCTCCGGTGACCATGGTCTTGCCAAAGTCCTCCAGCACGGCGCAGGTGATGGTGAGGTGGCGGGTGGCCGTTAGCCCGATGGTCAGGGCTATGCCCTAGGTAGGGAGGACCAGGCCCCAAGCTCTGCTCCGCCCTCTCTCCCCGGAAGGGGGGGGGGCACGAAACCAAGGCCGGGAGTCAGCAGGGGACAAGGGACACATCCCAGCTTGGCCACCGTCTACCTCCCCGGCACCGGCCCTGTCTCTCCCACTGACACCACCGGGCTCCCCGAAATGGGTGGGTGGGGTCTCCGCGGCAGCGGGGCAGAGCGGGAGAACACGGGTCTGGAAGGCAGACCCTTCGAGTTGGAGTCCAAGCTCTGCCTCCGGCCCGCTGAGGGACCGAAGACGAGTCACTTAAGCTCTCTGTGCCTCTGTTTACGCATCAGCAAAAGGGGATGATAATATCTGCCACTCTCTCGGAACAGTTGGGTGGGCGACTATGAGATAAGTAACCTGAGAGAGCTACACAAAGACCAAGGTCCCACTATCACCCAATCTGGAGAAGAAGCATGGCCTAGTGGCTACAGCACGGGCCCGGAAGTCAGAAGGACCTGGGTTCTAATCTCTGCTGCTGCGCGACCTTGGTCAAATCACTTAAATTTCTCTGGACCTTAGTTACCTCATCTATAAAATGAGGAATAAGAGTGTGAATCCCACGTGGGACAGGGTTTATGTCCAACCTGATTAACTTGTGTCTACCCCAGTGCTTAGAAAAATGCCTGGCACACACTAAGCACTTTACAAGTACCGTAATTATTATCATTATTCTGGAGGCAGTGCGGGACACTCGCTCTTGGGTTGGGACAGGCCTGGCCCTCGGACCATCCCTCAGAACCGGGGCATCTGAGCTGGGGCTAGGCTGGCCAGGGTGGTCCCTCTGGCCAGAGGGGCCTCGGGCCGACTGGGGTCCCGGGAGCTGCCCGGCCCCGGGCGGCAGGGCAACGGGACGAGGGGAGCCACTCACCTCCCTCTGGAACAGACACTGGTGGGAAGTGCCCAGCAGGGCACTGAGTCGTTCCCTCACCACGTGCCCGTTGTTGGAGGCTCTGAGCATGACCCCGTAGTACGCGTAGAGGGAGGCCTGCACGGACAGAGGACGAGCCATGGGGTGGGAGGCACAGGCGCAGTGGTGTGCCCAGCCAGTGGGCCCGGAGGAAGCACAGGGGGGATACAGGCTCCCGCTCCAGTGGGGCATCCAACGGCCTATCCGAGGCCACGGCATGGCGGTTGCTCTGGGGGGGCGGGGGTCAAAGTCTCCAGACCACAGCCTTCCCAGACATTCTCCCTGCAGGAAATCCTTCGTTGGGTCCAACCTAAATCTCCGCCTGCAGCTCCCACCCCGTTTTCAGTGAACGCAGAGACCAAAAGGCTAGAGGCCTGCAGGTCGCAGTGAAATTGCCCCTTGTCCTTCCCTTCCGCCCACCGGACTCTCTCAGGTCCTTCGGCCTCCAGGACTCCTCCGGAGGGGTTAATCAGGGAAGACCTCTTGGAGAAGGAGGAAGAGGAGGGGAAGGAGAAGGGAGATGAGGAGGATGGGGAAGAGGAGGGGGAGGAGCATGAAAAGAAAGAGGGATTTGGGAAGAGGGAGGAGGAGAAGGAGAAAGCAGCATGGCCCAGTGAGATAAAATACTGGCCCACGAGCCAGAGGTCCTGGGTTCTAATCCCAGTTCTGCCACTTAATAATAATAATAATAATAATGGCATTTGTTAAGCGCTTACTATGAGCCAAGCACTGTTCTAAGTGCTGGGGTAGATACACGTGAGGCTCACGGTCTTCATCCCCATTTTCCAGATGACTGAGGCACCGAGAAATGAATTGACATGCCCAAAGTCACACAGCTGACAAGTAGCAGACCTGGGATTCGAACCCATGACCTCTGACTCCCAAGCCCGGGCTCTTTTCACTCAGCTGCACTGCTTCCCTGCTTACCTGCTGTGTGACCTTGGGCAAGTTACTTAGGTTCTCCGTGCTTCAGTTTCCTCAACTGCAAAATGGGGATTCATTCATTCATTCAATTAATCGTATTTAATGAGCGCTTACTCTGTGCAGAGCACTGTACTAAGCGCTTGGAAATTACAATTCGGCAACTGAGACAATCCCTACCCAACAACGGGTTCACAGTCTAGAAGCAGGGAGGCAGACAACAGAACAAAGCAAAACAAATAGATGGGCATCAATAGCGTCAATATAAATAAATAGAATTATAGATCTATACACATCATTAATAAAATTAAAAAAAAAATATGCACATATATACACAAGTGCTGCGGGGCAGGGAGAGGGGTAGAGCAGAGGGAGGAAGTCGGGGAGATGGGGAGGGGAGGAGGAGCAGAGGAAAAGAGGAGCTCAGTCTGGGAAGGCCTCTTGGAGGAGGTGAGCTCTCAGTAGGGCTTTGAAGGGAAGAAGTGTACTAGTTTGGGGGCTGAGAGGAAGGAGGGTATTCCAGTCCAGAAGTAGGACATGGGCCTGGGGTCGACGGCGAGACAGGCGAGAAGGAGGCCCAGGGAGGAGGTTAGTGGCAGAGGAGCAGAGTGTGTGGGCTGGGCTGGAGAAGGAGAGAAGGGACGTGAGGTTGAAGGGGTCAAGGGGATGGGGAACTCTGACGCCAATAGTGAGGAGTTTTTGCCTGATATGAAAGTTGATAGGCAACTACTGGAGATTTTTGAGGAGGGGGTGACGTGCTCAGAACGTTTCTGTAGAAAGATAAGCCGGGCAGCAGAGTGAAATATAGACTGAAGTGGGGAGAGACAGGAGGTTGGGAGGTCAGAAAGAAGGCTGATGCGGCAGTGCAGTCAGGATGAGTGATTGTACCAACAAGGTAGCAATTTGGATGGAGAGGAAAGGGCGGATCTTGGTGATGTTGTGAAGGTGAGACCGGCAGGTTTTGGTGACGGATGGGATGTGTGGGGTGAATGAGAGAGCAGAGTCAAGGATGACACCAAGGTTGCGGGCCTGTGAGACGGGAAGGATGGTCTTGCCGTCCACGGTGACGGGAAAGTCAGGCAGAGGACAGGGTTTGGGAGGGAAGATAAAGAGCTCAGTCTTAGACATGTTGAGTTTTAGGTGGTGGGCGGACATCCAGGTGGAGACGTCCTGAAGGCAGAAGGAGATACGAGCCTGGAGGGAGGGAGAGAACAGGGGAGGAGATGTAGATTTGGGTGTCATCAGCACAGAGATGATAGTTGAAGCCGTGGGAGCGAATGAGTTCACCAAGGGAGTGAGTGTAGATGGAGAATAGAAGGGGACCAAGAACTGACCCCTGAGGAGCCCCTACAGTTAGGGGATGGGAGTGGGAGGAGGAGCCCACGAAGGAGACTGAGAATGAATGGCTAGAGAGATAAGAGGAGAACCAGGATGGTCGACAGTGTCAAAGGCAGCTGAGAGGTCGAGGAGGATTAGGATGGAGTAGGAGCCGTTGGATTTGTCAAGAAGGAGGTCACTGGCGACCTTTGAGAGAGCAGTCTCGGTAGAGTGGAGGGGACGGAAGCCAGATTGGAGGGGGTCCAGGAGAGCGTTGGAGGAGAAGAATTTGAGGCAGCGAGTGTAGACGACTCGCTCTGTTCTCCCTCCTACTTAGACCGTGATTCCCTAAGTGGGAGAGGGACTGTATTTGGCCTGATTAACTTGTATCTTTTCCAATGCTTTCAACAGTGCCTGACACTTAGCAAGCACTTTAACAATTATCGTAAAACAGTGTGGAAGCAGGGGAGGAAGAGAAGGAGGAGTGGGGAGGAGGAAAAGGGGAAGTGGAGGGGAGAGGAGGAAGGGGTGGAGAGGAGGAGAAGGAGAAGAGGAAGAGGACGAAGAAGAGGAAGAGGAGGAGGAAGAGGAGGAGGAGGAAAAGGAGGAGGAGAAGGTGGTGGTGGCTTTCCTGCTGCAATTTCCCAGAAGGGGAAAGGGCAAGCAGGGTCTGGAAGGCTCAGACGGCACCCACTAGAGACAGGCAAGACCATGGCTCGGGGACAGAAACGGGGTACGTAGGGATGCATGCAGACTCACCTTCTCCAGGGACTGCCCGAGGATGCTCCAGTCACACTTAGTGATGGCTCGGTCCAGCTCGGCCATCCAGGCCTTCTCCGTCAGCAAGTGGACAGACATCTCTCCCACCTGGGAACCGGCCCCGCCCCCCGCCCCAGATGTCGGTCCATCTAGCGGAAAGACCCCGAGCCCAGGAGTCGGAGGGCCTGGGTTCTAATTCCGGCCCCACGACCTGCCTGCAGTGGGACCTGAGCCAAGTTACTTCATTTCTCTGGGCCTCAGTTTCCTCAACTTTAAAATGGAGACCTATATCCGTACCTCTTAGACCGTGAGCCCCCTGAGGGAAAGGGACTGGGTCTGATTTGATCGCATTGTGCCTATCATAGTGCTTGGCACATAGTAAGCGCTTAGTCAGTCAATCGATGTATTTTCTTGAGCATTCACTGGATACACCACACTGCACTATGCACTTGGAAGAGGACAGTCCAACAGAGTTGGTAGACACATTTCCAGCCTCAAGGAGCTTACAGTCTACAGGGGAAGGCAGACATTAAAATAAATGTCAGCCAGGGGAAATCATAGAGCGCAAGGAGATGGACATAAGTGAGGGGAGTATCCACAGTCTTTCTCATCTGTATCTTTCCAATATGCCTGGAGTCGAGGAGGGGCAGGGGACATACTCCCCATTTAGCAGGAGGAGACATTTGAGTCCCAGACAGGTGAAGCGGCTTACCCAAGTCTTCACAGCATGTCCGAGTCACGGCGGGGGTCAGACCCCGCTGGTCCTTCCTGCCCTGTCCTAAGAGGGGGTGGCTCCCCAAGGACAGGGGGAGACAGAGATAGTCTCCTAGCCCCAGCGGATTCCGAGAGAGAGAGAAGGGAACCCTAGAATCCCCTCTGCCCTTTCTCTTGCCGGGAGCTCCCTCTTGCTTCATATCCAACAGGCTCTCGTTTTCCCCAACTTCAAAACCCTCTTAAAATCACCGCTCCTTCAGGAAGCCTTCTCTGACTAAGCTCTCATCTCCCCACCCTAAGAAGAAGGAAGACAAGAAGAAGGAGAAGAAGAAGGAGAAGAAGAAGAAGGTAGAGGAGGAGGGGGAGGAAGAGGAGGAGGAAGAGGAAAAGGTGGAGGAGGAGAAGGAGGAAGAGGAAAATGAGGAGGAGGAAGAGGAAGAAGAGGAGAAGAAGGGGGAGGAGGAGGAAGAGGAAAAGGTGGAGGAGGAGAAGGAGGAAGGGGAAAATGAGGAGGAGGAAGAGGAGGAGGAGGAGAAGAAGGGGGAGGAGGAGGCCGAAGAGGAGGAGAACCTAATCAACTTGTATCTATCTATCTCAGCACTTAGAACAATGTTTGACACAAAGAAAGTGCTTAACAAATACCATTTTAAAAAAAATGGAAATCAATCCATCCAGCGTATTTGGGGAGTGCTCTCTGAGTGACCTCGTGGATAGAGCCCAGGACTGGGAGTCAGGAGACCTGGGTTCCAACCCCCATTCTGCCAGTTGCCTGCTGTCTGGCCTTAGGCATGCCGCTTAACATCTCTGGGCCTCTGTTTCCTCATCTGTAAAGTGGAAGTTAAATACCTCCCCCTTAGGCTGTGAACCCTGGGGTGGGACAGAGATTGTGTCTGCTCCTATTGTAGCTCTCCCAGTGCTTAGCACAGTGCTCAGCACACAGTAAGTGCTTAACAAATATCAAAATCAACCAATCAACCAGTGGTATTTATTGAGGGCTTACTATGTGCAGAGCACTGTTCTAAGCACTTGGGAAAATACAACACAGAGTTGTGCAAGTATTCGAGCAAGTATTACTATTATAATTTATTGCTGGCACAGAGTTTAACTCTTTGGCTATCCCCGGATGGGAGGATGGACAATCAAGCTGAGGAAATTCCAAAGACCTTATTTTCTCCTGAATTCCTCATCTGCAGACTGCCTCTGCCCAAGGCCCATCACGAAGAAATTATCTCTTCCCTCTCTCTCCTCCTTCCTTGCTCTGCAGGAGAGGTGGAAACTCGTGAGAAAGAGCTAGTCTAAAAGCCGGGGACCCAGAAAGAGAGGGAGAAGAAGCCGGGCCTGAATAACCCACATCCTTGTCAGTCAGCTCTCCCTAAGTTTGGTCCCAAACCACAGGGTCCATGGAATTTTTCTGGGTCGCCAGCAACAGGAAGGATCCCAGCCCTTTTTAGACGGAGGGACAGAGGTCATGTCTAATTCCCAGCAGTGCATTCTCTACCGGCCCTCAGTAACGGGGGTCTAAACAAAGTAAGCACCTGATGAATAATACTAATAATAATTATAGTATTTCTCAAGCACTTGCTCTGTCCCAGGCACCGTACTAAGCGCTGGGGTGGATAGAAGCAAATCGAGTTGGACACAGTCCCTGTCCCACATAGAGCTCGCAGTCTCAATCCCCCTTTGACGGATGAGGGAACTGAGGTCCAGAGAAGTGAAGTGACTTGCCCAAGGTCACATAGGAGACGAGTGGCGGGGCGGGGATTAGAACCCACGACCGTCTGACTCCCAGGTCCGGGCTCTATTCGCTACAGCAAATGCTATTCGTACTTCCACTGTAAGCTTGTCTTGGGCAGGGAATGTGTCTGTTATATCGTTATGTACCCACTGCTTAGTACAGGAAGTGCTCAATAAATAGGATAGACCGATTGACTGACTGGCTCACGGTCTAGAGGGCTGGTTATTCATTCATTTAATCGTATTCATTGAGTGCTTACTGTGTGCAGAGCACTGTACTAAGCGCTTGGAAAGTACAATTCAGGTATAGAGACAATCCCTGCCCAAACCGGGCTTACAGTCTAGAAGGGGGAGCATAGACATCAAAACAAGTAAACAGGCATCAATACAAATCAATAGAATTAGAGATATGTACACATCAAAATAAGAAAACAGGCATCCATGTAAATATAGAGAATTATAGATATATACGAACGTGCTCTGGGGCGGGGAGAGAGGGGGAAGAGAAAAGGGAGCGAGTCGAGGTGATGCGGAAGGGAGGGGGAGCTGAGGAAAAGGGGCGCTTAGTCTGGGAAGGCCTCTTGGAGGAGGTGAGCCTTCAGTAGGGCTTTGAAGGGGGGAAGAGTGATATTTTGGCGGATTTAAGGAGGAGGGTATTCCAAGCCAGAGGTTGGACGTGGGCCAGCGGTCGACGGTGGGACAGGAGAGATGGAGGCACAGGGAGAAGGTGAGCACAAGGGGAGCCGAGTTTGAGGACTGGGATGTAAAAGTAGAGAAGGGATGAGAAGTAAGAAGGGGCAGGGTGATGGAGAGCTTTGAAGCCAACAGTGAGGAGTTTCTGTTTGATAGGGAGGTTGGTGGGCAACCACTGGAGATTTTTGAGGAAGGAGGTGACGTGCCCTGAATGTTCTGTAGAAAGACGGAGGCAAATAGGTGCAGATTGATCCCCTCATTTGCTGGGGGGAAGGGGAGGCGAGTTGTACTTCGCAAGTGCTTAGTACAGTGCTCTGCAAACAGTAAGGGCTCAATAAATACCACTGAATGAATGAACAAATGAGGTGGAGAGTGGGAGAATGGGTGAAGTGAGCAGGGGTTGGCTCCCCGGAAGAGGTGGCCTTTCAAGAGTTCATGTGCGGGAGGGGAGGTGGGTGTGGATGAACGAGGAGGTTGTCCTTAGCCGGAGGACTCGGTGGTAGAAGAGGCTGGGAGCGAGGCACGGCCTAAAGAGACTCCCGGGAGATATTCCGACTCTCACCTGGAACAGCTGGCACTCCCACTCTTTATGTTCTGGGGAATCGGGCGCCCAATCTGGGAAGGAAAGCAGATGGCCGCCCTTTATGGCCATGGCTACTGTGACTCCACCCATTCCCCAAGAACGCAGCCCGCGGAAGCCTGGGGACAGTGTGGGCAGCGTGGGCGGTCGCGGAGGACCCCTGGGTGGCTAAGGTGGGGCCTCCTTCCTGCCCCTTCCTCCCACCCCAGAGTGAAGGACAGAGAAGGGGTTAGAAGCAGAGATCCCCCTGCCTCACAACCTCACTCTCTTTTATTACCCTATTTATTTTGTTAATGAGGTGTCTATCCCCTTGATTCTATTTATCGTGATTAAGTTGTTCTGTTTTCATCCGTCTGCCTCCCCCATTTAGACTGTGAGCCCGTCGATGTGCAGGGATTGTCTCTATCTGTTGCTGAATTGTCCATTCCAAGCGCTTAGTCTAGTGCTTGCTCAATAAATACTGTTGAATGAATGAATGAACCTCCACATTCATTTTCTCACCACATCCTGGTGTGGCTCTTCCTCCACCACATTTCCAGAAAATGCGCCCCTCTCCTCTCTCCCAACAGCCACCGTGCTGGTCCAGAACCTGTCACATCCCAACTCAGCTCCTCCAATGGCCTCGTCCTCCCTGCTGCCGGTCTCTCCCCTCTCCGGCCTCTCCCCTCTTCGCTCGGCGTCCCGGATCATTTTTCTAAATCACTGTTCTGCACACATCTTCTCAAAAACTTCCCAGTGATTGCCTATTCTTCTTCACATCAAACAGGAACTCCTGACCAGCGGCTTCAAGTGAGGCCTGCCTGGGACCTGATTACCTTATATCTACCCCGGTGATTAGAATAGTGTTCGATATATAGTACGCGCTTAACCAATACCATAATTATTAGTCAGGTACTCAGTCAGCTGCCTTCCTCCTACTTATCCACTCTCTTCTCCCACGCCACTCCAGCTCTCAATCTTCACTCCTCTACTCCTTGTGTCTCATTTCCATCTCTCTCTCTCTTTCATTGCATTTGTTACTTATCTTCCCACCCAAACCCCGTCCTCCCCCTCACTTTTTCATCAATGTAGATGACACCACCAGCCTTCCTGTCTCACAAGCCCCCTTCCCTTGCCGTTATCCCTGACTTCTCTCTTTCATTCAACCCACATATTCAATCCATCACTAAATCCTGTACGTTCCACCTTCACAACGTCACTAAAATCCACCCCTTCCTCTCCATCCAAACCGTTACCACATTAATACAATCACTTATCTTATCCCCGCTTAATTACTGCATCAGGTTCCTGGCCTACCTTCCTACTTTCTGTCTCTCCCAACTCCAGTCCATACTTCACTGGGCTGCCCAAGTCATTTTCCTACAGAAACATTCAGACCAAGTTTCCCCCCTCCTCAAAAACCTCCAGTGGATGCCCATCCTCATCAAACAGAAACTCCTCACCGTTGGCTTTAAAGCACTCAGTCACCTTGCCCCCTCCTACCTCACCTCACTACTGTCCTATAACGACTCAGCCCAAACACTCCGCTCCCCTAATGGTAAACTCACTGTACCTCGATCTCGTCTACTTCACCACCAACCACTCACCCGTGTCCTGCCTCTGGCCTGGAACGCCCTCCATCCTCATATCTGACAATTACTCTCCCCCATATCAAAGCACATCTCCTGAAAAAGGCCTTGTCTGACTAAACCCTCCTTTCCTCTTCTCCCACTCCCTTCTGTATTGCCCTGACTCGCCCCAAAGCTCTTATTCATCCCGCCTCCCAGCCCCAAAAGCACTTATGTATATATCTGCAACTTCTTTATTCATTTATTTTATATTAATGTCTGTCTCCTCCTCTAGACTGTATGCTCACTGTGGGCAGGGAATGTGTCAGTTTATTGTTATACTGTACTCTCCCAAGCACTTCATACAGTGCTTTGCATGTAGTAAGTGCTCAATAGATACGATTGAATGAATGAATGAATGAATGGGAATGGGGTGAATATCAAATGGCGAAAGGTCACAGAAAGTAGAGTGAGTCAGGTAAAGAGGGCTTAATCAGTGAAGGCCCCTTGGAGAAGATATTTGTTAAGCACTTACTATGTGCCGGCCACTGTTCTAAGTGCTGGGGTAGATACAAGGTGTCCCACATGGGTCTCGCAGTCTTAATCCCCATTTTACAGATGAGGTAACTGAGGCCCGGAGAAGCTAGGTGACTTGGCCAAGATCAGACAGCTGACCAGTGGCAGAACTGGGATTAGAATCCAGGTCCCTTGCTCTATCTACCAGGACTCCCAGGCCCTTGCTCTATCTACTAGGCCACGCTGCTTCTTACTGCCCAACTGGGGGACGGGGACAGGGAGAGCAAGAGAGCAGGGGCCGCCCAGGGGCTTTGGAGAGAAGGAGACAGGAAGAGCCCCTGTGCTGTGTGGGTCTCCTGGCATGTCCCCGCACCTCTAAAGCTCTTCTTCCCCTTCACATCACCCAGGGAAGGAATGGCGACAGTAATGGAGATGCGGCTCGGCCCTGCCTGGCCCTGACCAGCATAAGGCGCAGGCAAATCACTGCAGGAGGAGACAAGAGACAACCAACACGGAAGGCCTCCTAGCAACTGACTAGTAGACCGACTAGTAGAGCGCTCTGCTCAGAGTAAGTGCTTAATAAATACCACTGATAGACTGATTGATTGATGTGTCAAGGATAATGACAAGTTTGAGGGCTGCGAGACAGGGAGGATTGTGGTGTTGTATACGGGGATGGGAAAGTTAGGAGGAGTGTGCTAGGGTGGGAAGATGAGGAGTTCTGTTTCCAAAATGCTAAATTTGAGGTGCCGGCAGAATATCCAAGAGAGATGTCCTGAAGATTGTAGGGAAAGGAAGAGATCAGGGCTGGAGCCTTAGATTTGCATAGATAGAGAGGGTAGTTGAAAGCTCGCGAGGGAATAAGTTCCCCGAGGGAGTGGGTGTAGAGGGAGAATAGAAGGGGACCCAGAAATGAGCCTTGAGAGCCCCCCAGTGTCAGAGAGGAGGAGCCCGTGAAAGAGGCTGCGGGAAGAGTCCGTGGGATTGGAAGAGGAGAGAATTGGAGGAGAGGAAGAGGAGTGGACGCAGTGGGTGTAGACGACGTGCTCTAGGAGTTTGGAGAGGAATGGTAGGAGGGAGAAGGGGGCTGACTGGAGGGAGCCAGGGAGTCAGGGAAAGGGTTTTGGGGGATAGGGGAGACATAAGTATGTTTGAAAGCAGTGGGGAAAAAGCCACTGGAGAGTGAACAGTTGAAGATGTTGGGAAGGGAAGGGATGTGTGTTTTGATATAGGTGTGAAGGGGGAGAGGCCAGAGGTCAGAGACGCAGGGGGAGGGAGTGGAATTTGAAAGAAGGAGAGAGAGAGATCTCTTCTTGAGATACTACTGAGAAGGATTGGGAGAGTGGAAGAGGGTCAGGAGGAGGGTGGGACTGGAGAGAAGAAGAGGAGATTTTAGGGACTTCATGCCTTCCGAAAATCACATCTTGTCATTCATGTATTCATTCATTAATTATCCATTCATTCATTCGTATTTATTGAGCGCTTACTATGTGCAGAGCACTGTACTAAGCGCTTGGAATGGACAATCCAAGAGTCCTTCTCTGACTGAACCTTCGCTTCCTCATCATAGCCCTCCCTTCTGCATCAATCAATCGATCAACGGTATTTATTGAGTACTTCATATGTGCAGAGGACTGTTGTAAGCACTTGGGACTGTACAGTCCAACAGAATTAACATATGAGTTTATTGCCTTTCTACTGGGCTCTGCTCCCCGCTATCCCTTTGATAATCATTCATTCAATAGTATTTATTGAGCGCTCACTAGGTGCAGAACACTGTATTAAGCATTTGGAATGGACAATTTGGCAACAGATAGAGAACATCCCTGCCCAGTGACGGGCTGACAATCTAATCGGGGGAGACAGACGGATAAAAACAAGACAACGTAATCACAATAAATAGAATCAAGGGGATGTACACCTCATTAACAGAATAATCACCCCTCCCCACCCCCACAGCGCTTACGTACATATCTGTCTGTAATTTCTTTTCACCACTGCCTCTCCCTCTAGACTCTAGGTTGCTTGGGGGCAGGGATCATCTAAATCTACTCCACTGTCTTGTACTCTCCCAAGCGCTTAGTACAGTGCTCTGCATACGGTAAGCACTCAATAAATATCATGGATTGACTGATGGGCTTGATAAACTAGCCGGCAAGGTCATCGGGGCAAGAGATGCAAGCCCTGGGGAGACCGGAGGTTTAAGGTGAGGGTTCAGAGTCATAACCCACTGGCCAAGGCAGTGAAGTTAGTACAGTCACTCATCGTATCCCGACTGGATTACTGCATCAGCATTCTTTCTGATCTCCCAACGTCCAGTCTCTCCCCACTTCAGTCCTTACTTCACTCTGCTGCCCTGATTATCTTTCTGCAGAAGCGCTCAATAAATACGACTGAATGAATGAACCCCTTCCCTGACTTCCTCCCATCCAGGCCCCGCTGTTCGTTCGAAATGGCGTTCGTGAAGCTTTGAGTACCTGCCGGGCACTGTACTAAGCACCGGTGTAGATACAAGGCGATCAGGTTGGACCCTGTCCATCCCACGTGGGGCACACAGTCTTTATCCCCATTTTCCAGATGAAGGAACTGAGGCCCAGAGAAGTGAAGTGTTTTGTCCAAGGTCACACAGTAGGCAAGCAGAAGAGAAGCTGCGTGGCTTAGTGGAAAGAGCCCGGGCTTGGGAGTCAGAGGTCGTGGGTTCTAATCCCGGTTCCCCCACTTCTCAGCTGTGTGCCTCAGTTACCTCATCTGGAAAATGGGGATTAAGACTGTGAGCCCCATGTGGGACAACCTAGTTACCTTACATCTACCCCAGTGCTTAGAACAGTGCTTGGCACACAGTAAGTGCTTAACAAATACCATTATTATTATTATTATCAAGTGGCAGAGTTGGGATTAGAGCCCGTGTCCTATATATATATTAGTGAGGATGAAAGGAATCCAAATTTGATGCCGAGCCTTTCTCCTATTTACGGTACACGCTAAGCGCTTACTGTTAGCCCTGGGTGGGCCAGACAGGGATCAGTACTTTGTATCAATCAATCAATTGTATCTATTGAGCACTCACTGTGTGCAGAGCACTGTACTAAGTGCTTGGGAGAGGACAACACAACAGTATAAAGGACACGTTCCCCATCCACGACAGTCTAGTACTGTGCTTTCCGACAAATATCACAACAAGCACGCAGCAAACTTCGGCAGGTCCCAGCCCCTTTCAAAATGCGCAGCTCAGACAGCGTCCCAAGGCCGGCGGATAGCCCGGAACCTCCCCCGGAGCTGTGTAAGGATCGGATCACATCTACCCGTTTTATTGTGGTGCATTCTCTCGGGGCAAACTGCATGTGGTAAACGCTCAATAAATAAATAAGGAAATACTAGTGGGACATGGGAACGGGAGAGCACGAGGCCTCTCCCCGTGAGGGCCGCAACTCTCCCGTCCGCCGGTCCCCCTGGGATCCTGCTCGCCAGCCCTCTGGCCCTCCCACTTGGCCGGGGCCCCTCACCTTTGGAGATGATCTTGCCTAAGGTGTAAAAGGCGCTGCGGTGAGGAAACTCTTTGTCCCAGAACATCTTGAGCAGCTGAGGCGTGACGTGCTTCGAAGCGTGACTCCACACGGCCACCAGCAGGTCGCTGGCTGCGTTCTGGTAGACTTCCTCCAGGTCCTGGCCCGGGATCCAAGGCCAGTGGGGATGGGCCTGGTCCACCCGGAGTCCGGGAGCAGCACCTCCCCAACCCCGTGCCCTCCAGGGATTTGGCCCAGGGGGCTGGGACCTCCGGGGAGCCAACCGGGGTGGGGGGCCGGGGACCAGAGAGTGAGAGGGGGATTTGGGGCACCAGGAGCTGAGCAGAACGAGATGGCAGTGAGATACAAATGAGATGCGGGTGAGATTCAGCCCTTGGCCCCGCCTACCGTGATGAGGACCATGTTCTCCAGGGCCAGGCGGGTGCAGGCCTGGGCCCATTGCTGGCTCAGGAAGCTGTGCTTGGTGACGATTATCTCGAGCACCTGGAGGATGCGGAACCGGTGGCGGACGGCCAGCTGTGGCGGGAGGGAAGGACAGAGGGCTGGGCCAAGGGGAAGGACAGAGATCTGGGGGAGAGGGAAGGACAGAGAGTGGAGAGAGAGGGAAGATAGAGAGCTGCAGCAGGAGGGAAGACAGAGAGCTCCAGGACACCCGCTTACTACGTGCTGAAGGCCCAGTGTCACCGCTGAGACTGTAAATCCTCGCTCTTCCCTCTCCATCCCATAGTCTCTCTCCAGTGACCAGCCTGGACCATTTAATCCCCCTCGTCCTCCCCCTCCATCACTCACTCATTCATTCGATCCTCTTTATTGAGTGCTTACTGTGCGCAGAGCATGGTGCTGAGCGCTTGGCAGGAGAAGAGGTGTAGCGAAGCAGCGGGGCGCCGGCCTAGAAGCCGGAGGACCCGCCTTCGAGTCCAAGTTGGGCTGTTTGCCTGCCGGGTGACCGTGGGTCAGTCACTGAACTTCCCTGTGCCTAGGTTTCTCCATCTGTAAAATGGGGATAATAATACCTGCCTTGCGTCCCTACCTCACAGGGTCCTTATGAGGGTTGAAATGCACTAACCGATGTGAGAGCGCTTCGTTAGAAGCAGCATGGCGTATGGAGAGCACGGGCTCGGGAGTCAGAAGGTCATGGGTTCTAATCCCGGCTCTGCTGCTCTGCTGTGTGACCCGGGGCAAGTCACTTCTCTGGGCCTCAGTTACCTCATCTGTAAAACGGGGATGGAGACTGTGGAGCCCCATATGGGACAGGGACTGCGTCCAACTGGATTTGCTTGCATCCATCCCAGCGCTTAGTACGGTCCCTGGCACGTACCTGGCAAACGCCATCATCATCATTATTATTATTCTTATTGGGAGAGTACAATTCAGTAATAAATACACACAACAAGCTTGAAGTCTAGAGGCGGGGAGGCAGATATTAATCTAAATAAATAAATTACATTTGCGTGCAGAAGTGCTGTGGGGCTGGGAGAAGAGGAAAGGGGGGGGCGGCTCAGTCAGGGAAGGGCTCTTGGAGGAGATGGGCCTCAAATAAGGCTTTGAAGGGGAGGAGAACAATATTGTGTTGGATTTGAGGAGGGAGGGCATTCCAGGCCAGAGGTGGGACGTGGGCGAGGGGTCAGTGAGATGGAGGCACAGTGAGAAGGTTAGCATTAAAGGAGCAAAATATGGGGGCTGGGTTGTAGTAAGAGAGTAATAAGGTGAGGTAGGAGGGTGGCTAGGCGATTGAGTGCTTTAAAAGCCGATGGTGAAGAGTTTTTGTTCGATGCGGAGGTAGATGCGCAACCACTAGAGTTTTTTGAGGAGTGGGGAGACGTGGTCTGAACGTTTCTGTAGAAAAATGATCCAGGCAGCAGAGTGAAATCTGGACTGGAGTCAGGAGAGACAGGAGGCTAGGAGGTCAGCAAGGAGGCTGTTGCAATAATCCAGGCGGGGTAGGATGAGTGATCGTATGAATGGGGTCGCCGTTCGGATGGAGAGGAAAGGGCAGGTTTTAGCCATATGGTGAAGGTGGGACCCATAGGATATAGTGATGAATTGAATATGGGGGGTGAATGAGAGAGAAGAGACAAAGATAAAGCCAAGATGGAGGGCTTGGGAGACAGGAAGGAGGGTGGTGCTGTCTACGGTGATGGGAAAGGGAAGGGGAGGGCAAGGGTGGGAAGATAAGGATTTCTGCTTTGGACAGGTTAAGCTTGAGACGACAGGAGGACAACCAAGTAGAGGAGTCTTGAAGACAGGAGGAAATGCGAGACTGGACAGAGGGAGAGTCCATCCCTGACACTCCCCCGGTGACCCAGCGCGGATCATCCGACCCCCTTTACCCCCAACTCTCCTCTCAGTGACCCAACATGGACCATCCAACCCCTCTCACTCTCCCCTCCTCATTCCAATGACCCAGAACAGATGCTTGACCATGGATCTTCCCAAATCCCCGTGGCACCGGCCATTTTTTCCAGCTGCACCGCTTCCTGAGGAACAGGACCCACGTGTCACTCCCCTCCAAACCCCAATCCCGGTGGGGCAAAGACTTGTTTCCTGGAAATCCTTCACCACTTCCTGCTCCAGTGGGGGCCCCTTGTCTTGGTAGGGTGAGATGTGGGGAACGACAATTTCCTGCTTATCCTGGTCACCCCCTCCTATTCTGTAAACTGCCTCTCAGCTGGTATAATAATAATTGTTATTATGGTACTTATTAAGCACTTCCTATGTACTTACTATGTGCCAGGCACTGTATCAAGCTCTGGGTTTGGACCCAGTCCCTGTCCCACGTGGGACTTATGGTCTCAATTCTCATCTTACAGACGAGGTAACCGAGGCCCCGAGAAGTTAAGTAACTTGCCTAAGGTCACACAGCAGACGGGGGGTGGCGCCAGGATTAGAACCCAGGTCCTGTGATTCCCAGATCCGTGCTCTATCCACTAGGCCACACTGCTATCTGTCCACACCGCTGAATCTTGGGCCTTCAACTGCTCTATCGCCCTGAACATCCTGGTTGCCCTTTTCTTCTACAATTTCCACCCACACCAGACTCTACTGGGCCCAAGAAGAGTTGAAACTGGCTTGTTGAATGCACCGCACCCCCTTTCCTCCCCCTTCTCGTTGGGCTCCTTCTGCTGGAACGCTCTCGGTTCTTCCCTAGTGGTACAGCATTCATGTCTAGGCCCATAATTTATTTATTGATATCATCGTCTGTCACCCGCCTTAGCCCGAAAGCTCCTTGTGGGCAGGAAATGAGTCTCCCAAGACCGTTCTATTGTACTCTCGGAGCTTAGTACAGTGCTTTGCACACAGTTAGTGTTCAGTGAAGACCGAGGATGGATCGATCGATTGAGCGATGGGTTGATTTTGATGATCCCAGCCTGCTTGCTCTCTCTGCAATATCCAACTCGCTTCCGTGGCCTGGTGGAAAGTGCCCAGGCCTGGAATTCGGAGGACTTCGATTCCTATCCCGGTTCCACCACGCGCCTGCCGCGGGACCCCGGACAAGTCGCTTCACCTCTCTGTGCTCCAGTTTCCTCATCTATAAAATGGGGATTAGGTATCCGTTCTCCCACCTACTTAGATGTGGCACGGGGACCGGGTCCAACCTGATAAACTTCTATCTACCCCGGCGCTTAGAACGGCGCTGGGCACATCGTGAGCACCTAACGAATACCATTTAAAGAAAGGGAGAGAGAGAGAATTGAGAAGACCGGGAAGCTGTGGTGGGTGGGAGAGAGCAAGATGTGGAGTCCCGAGCTGTGAGTACCTGGGTATTCTCCCTGAAGTATTTCAGGATGGTCTCCAACACCACCTCTTGGTGTTTCTTGGCGATGTCTCCCAACTTCTTGGCCGCCAGGGCTACCTGGGGCAAGTCTTCCATCCCGAGGGATTTGATGATCTTGATGCATATGGCTGCGGGCCGGAGAAGAGGTGACAGGTTGTCGGGTGGGGCAAGGAGGGCCTGGAACCCGACTGCCCTTTGCCCTCCCTCCCAGTCAGGCTTCCTATGAGAAAAGGGTGGGACCTCCCAGCCCACCGCGGCAACCCCAGCCAGCCCATTCCTCCTGGCTCCGGGGCTGGGGCTCTGGGCTGCTGTCGCCGCTTGCCAGGTGGGTCTCACGCAGCCCGGGAGCGAGGCCACAGGAAGCCAGAGGAGGGCACGGCCTGGCCCCGTGGCAAGAACCCCGGGCCTGGCAGTGGGAGGTCCTGGCTTGGAATTCTGAATCTGCCGCTGGCCTGCTGTGCGGGAATTTAGGCGAGTCACTTCACTTCTCCTCCTCGTTTGCAAAAAGGGGATGAAGCATCCATCCTCCCTCACCCTTAGACTGTGAGCCCCGTGGGGGACCGGGGCTGAGTCTGACCAGATTATCTTTACCGGCCTCAAGGGTGGGCAGATAGCGTGTAACAAAAGCCGCCATTAATGAGAGACACCGGAAGAGGGTGGGAAGAGAGAGACGAGCGGTGACGGTGTCTCTAGACGCCCGATTTTGGAGCGCAGGCCCTAGTCTCCCCTCTCCCTGCACCGGCCAGGCGCGGAGGAGTTCCCTCACCGGGCCCCCCTCGGCAGAGCGTCCCCCTGGCCGGCTTCCAGCTCCTCACCCGTGTTCCGGGCCACATCGGTGAAGACCCTCTCCTTCTTCCTTCTCGGGCTGTCCGGGGTGACCTTTGACTTGGGAGGCAGGAGGTTCCAGGAGTGAGCGCCTCTGGATTGGTTCCGCTCTCTCCGCCTCAGCTTCTTCACGCTATTCCTCTTCCAGAACGGGAAGTTCCAGGAGAGCCAGGCCGGGGAGGAGGCTGGTTGCCTGGAGGCCGGAGCCCATTCTATCTCCTCATCCGGGTGGGCCCCCCCGATCCTCTCCGGCCTCTCCAGCCCCTCGGCTGCCTCCGCCCTCTTGGCAGCCAGTCCTCTGGGGGGCTTCTGGGAACTGAGAAGGGGCTTCTGGAAAACTGAGGACCACCTGCGACAAAGCCCGGGGGCAGAGGGGAGCGGGGAAGAATCGGCCTGGATTCATTCATTCATTCATTCAATAGTATTTATTGAGCGCTTACTATGTGCACAGCACTGGACTAAGTGCTTGGAATGGACAATTCGGCAACGGATAGACAATCCCTGCCCATCGACGGGCTCACGGTCTAATCCGGGGAGACAGACGGACAAAAGCAAGGCAACTTAATCACGATAAATAGAATCGGGGTATGTACGGATCTGCCTGGCCCGCTGAACTCAAGCTCCTCCCCAACCTCAGAGGTGACGGGGGCTCTGGAGACCAGGGGGGAACATAACAGCGTGACTCAGTGGAAAGACCCCGGGCTTGGGAGTCAGAGGTCATGGGTTCGAATCCCGGCTCCGCCGCTTGGCAGCTGTGTGACCGTGGGCGAGTCACTTCACTTCTCTGGGCCTCGGTTCCCTCCTCTGTCAAATGGGGATGAAGACTGTGAGCCTCACGTGGGACCACCTGATGACCCTGTATCTCCCCCAGCGCTTAGAACAGTGCTCTGCACATAGTAAGCGCTTAACAAATACCAATATTATTATTATTATAAGTCCAGCACTTAGAACAGTGCTTGGCACATAGTAAGCGCTTAACAAATAACATCTTTATTCTAAGTCGGCGGCGGCCCCCCAACTCTGGGCTCATTCCCAACTCAGCTGGGGCTCTCAGGTAGCATCAGAGGATGCGGACAACTGGGATTCTGGGGTCCGGGCCTGCTCCGTCCTTTCCCTAAAGGTTCTTCCCAGTGGAGTCAGAGCATCGGGAACCCACCCCCGGGTCTCTGACGGCACCCGGGGAGGGGAAGGAGGGACTCATCTCTTCACATTCCAAGTGGGAAGTCGGAAGGCCAGAGGACCTAGGTGACTTCCTCCAGTTCACCCATCAAGGCGGAATAGAACCCAGGGCGAGACTAGAACTCAGGTCTCCTGGCTCCCAGCCCCTGCCCGCTGCTGCCAAGAGAACCAGCCTGTCTGCAGAGGGGTAGGCCCGCAGGACTGCTCTGCAATAATAATAATAATGTTGGTATTTGTTAAGCACTTCCTATGTGCAGAGCACTGTTCTAAGCGCTGGGGGAGATACAGGGTCATCGGGTTGTCCCACGGGAGGCTCACAGTCTTCATCCCCATTTTTACAGATGAGGGTAACTGAGGCCGAGAGAAATGAAGTGACTTACCCTCAGTCACACAGCTGCCAAGCGGCAGAGCCGAGCTTTGAACCCAAGATCCCTGACTCCCAAGCCCGGGCTCTTTCCACTGAGCCACGCTGCTTCTCTCTTAGTACAGTGCTTGGCATGTAGCGAGCATTTAACAAATGCCTCAATTGCGCTTCTTTGTAGCGCTAGTAACACTGATTGAACACCTCCTAGGTGCAACACACTGTACTAATCATTTGGAAAAGGAGAAAAGAAGCCTAAGTCACATTCCCTGCCCACAAGGAGCGCACACTCTAGAAGGGGAGACAGGCATAGAACAGTTCACAAGAACACTCACAATGGAATCAGAATCAATAATTGACTGCCCAGTCGAAGATGATAATAATAATAACGTTGGTATTTGTTAAGCGCTTACTATGTGCAGAGCACTGTTCTAAGCGCTGGGGGAGATACAGGGTCATCGGGTTGTCCCACGGGAGGCTCACAGTCTTCATCCCCATTTTCCAGATGAGGTCACTGAAGCCCCGAGAAGTGAAGTGACTTGGCCACAGCCACACAGCTGCCAAGCGGCGGAGCTGGGATTCGAACCCATGACCCCTGGCTCCCAAGCCCGGGCTCTTTCCACTGAGCCACGCTGCTGTCCAAGTACTACTAAGGAAGTGTATAAATCACCACCTCTCCCCACTGCCGCCTGGAAACGCCTCCTGGGCAGGAAATGTGTCTCCCAACTCCGTTGTGCCCTCCCAGGAGTTCAGTACAGTGCTTGGCACACGGTGAGCGCTCCATAAATACCGCCGGTAGGTTTGATCGTCCTAGGTAAAGAAAACCCCAGATTTGGGGAAAGAAACTCATCTGGGAAGGCTTCAAGGAGGAGGTGGGATTTCAGGCTGGGGAAATGGGTCGACTGGCAGGGTGGAGAGGCAAGCTGGGGTGCATCAGGAGGGGAGGGGATGGAGGCAAGAGGGTCAAGAGTGAACTAGAGAGCAAGTTTGGGACGGCGGAGGGAGGATTAGAACCCAGGTCCTCTGCCTTCTGGCCCTGTGCTCTTTCCACTAGGTCCATCCCACTTGTTAACTGCGTGACTGTGGGCAAGTCACTTCACTTCTCTGGGCCTCAGTTCCCTCATCTGGAAAATGGGGATGAAGACTGGGAGCCTCATATGGGACAACCTGTATCTCCTCCAGCGCTTAGAACAGCGCTCTGCATCTAGTAAGCATGATGTTGCTAGTGTTGATCTTTCCCTGAGAAGGGTCATCAGACCAGGCCTCCGTGCTGCCCGGTGGGGACTGTCGGAGCGGCCCAGGTGATTTCGGAATTGGCTAAGGGGCCCCCGAGATAAAAGGAGCGGGGATCGCTCCCTCGCTCTGGGGGGACGGGCCCGGGAGCCACGGAGGGGGACGCCTCGGGGTTCTCGGGCGAAGGGGCGAGAGCCACCTCTCCCCGGGGGACGCACCAGTTGTGATGAGCCATGCGGGCGCCCAGTCCAGCCTCTTCGGACGGAGCAAGGGACGGGGACGCCTTGGAGCCGCCGAACCCTCCCTCTTCCCGTCCCTAGTTGGGCGCCTTGATTCTTACTTCACCTGTGAGGTCACAATTGTTCCCGCGGAGGCTTGGAGGGGTCAGAGGGCAAGGGGGACCGGAGCCTCGGGGGTGGGATGCCACGTGGCTGGTCACCCCTTCAGGTCTGGCTTGGTTCTCCGATCACCAGTCGACCGGTCGATCGATCAACGGCGTCCCGCAGGCACGCCACTGAGGGACAGTGCGCCCACCTAATCGGTCGTTGGTATTTATTAAACGCTGGTTATGGGCGTAGCGTTGCACCGAGGGCTTGGAAAGGAAAACGTAACAGTGGGTAGAGACGACCCCTGCTCACAAGCGCTTAAGGTCTAGAAGAGGAGTCCGAAGTTAACATAAATTTCAGCTCTGGACATGTGGACTCGGGCGTTGAGGGTGGGGTGAATATCGAGGGCTTAAAGGGGACGAATCCACCGGTACAGGTGACGCCAGAAGGGAGCCGAAGGCCTCCTGGAGGAGATGTGATTTTAGGAGCGTTTGGAAAGTGGGGAGAGTGATCATCTGTTGGATGTGAAGCGGGAGGGGGTTCCAGGCCAGAGGAAGGACGCGGGCGAGGGGTTGGGGGTGACGTAGATGAGACCGAGGTACGGTGAGTAGGCCGGCGTTAGAGGAGAGAAGTGTGTGGGCTCGGTTGTGGTAGAAAATCAGCGAGGTACGGGAGGAAGGGCCGGCCGATCGGATGCCTTAAAACCGAGGGTGAGGAGTTCCCGTCTGATGCGGAGATGGATGGGCAACCCCTGGAAAGTGTGATGGAGCGGGGAGGCGAGGCCTGAACATTTTATAGAAAAATGATCCAGCAGCAGAGTGAAGTGTGGCCTGGAGTGGAGAGAGACAGGAGACAGGAGGCTATGTACTTAGCGCTTGGAACGTACAAATCGGTAACAGATAGAGACAGTCCCTGCCCTCTGATGGGCTTACAGTCTAATCGGGGACTGAGGTTGACTGAGAGAGATGAGTTGAGGGCAGTGCCAAGGTGAGACAGGCTCGTGAGGCGGGGAGGGAGGTCGAGCTGTCTACGTGTGATGGGAGAGTCAGGTGAAGACAGAGTTCGGGGCAGGAAGATGAGTCTTTTAGACAGTCAAATCTGAGGTGTCAGTGGGCCATTCATTCATTCATTCAATAGTATTCATTGAGCGCTTACTATGTGCAGAGCACTGTACTAAGCGCTTGGAATGGACAATTCGGCAACAGATAGAGACGATCTCTGCCCGTTGATGGGCTTACAGTCTAATCATGGGCTTACAGTCTGATCAAGTCTACATTCAGGTAGAGCTGTTCGGAAGGCCGGAGGAAATGGGAGAATGCCGAGAAAGAGAGGGGACAGGACTGGAGTTGGAGATTTGGGAATTGTCCGCCCAGAGATGGCCATGGAACCAGGCTCTGACTGGTGTCCAGTCTTCCCAAGGGTGAGGACCTTCCCTCTCCACCCCAGAAGGACCTGAGAGATTGGAAGCGTTTATTCCTCATCCCGGGAAGTCAGAGGGGAGCTGGCCGGCAACCGCCCCTGACTCACTCCCCCGCAAAAATGAGCCTGGCAGAAAGAGTGGAAAGAGCCTAGGCCTGGGAGTCGGGAAGACCTATGTTCTAATGCTGGCTTTGCCCCTGGCCTGCAAGGTAACCTTGGGCAAGTCGCTTAAACCTCCGGTGCCTCGGTTTCCTCATCTTTAAAATTCGGATAAGGTACCTGCTCTCTCTTCCTTTGAGATGTGAGTCCTGTGTGGGACAGGGACCGTTTCCAATCTGTCGGCTCTCTTTCCCAGTGCTCGGCACATTGCTCGGCCCAGAGTACGTATACATATTTCATACCCAGTCCATGCTTCCCCCTACTGCCCAGACCACTCTTCCATGATGTCATCAGCTTCTCAACACCTCTGGACCTCTGGCAGCTGTCTGTGGGGAAGGCGCAGGGGTGATCCGCCCCAGGGAAGGGGCAAGTGTGTCTGTTCACCCATCTCCCAGGCTCCCAAGGAGACAGAATCCTCCCTCCCCTCGCAGATGGTCCTTTGGCTGGATTCTTCCTTCCTCTGGACTGTGAACTCATTACGGGCAGCACACGTGTCTGCTAATTCTGTTGTTCTGTACTCTCCCAAGAGCTCAGCACGCAGGAAGCGCTCAGTAAGCGCCACTGATCGGCCGCCAGTGTGGTCATCGGTCAGCGTGTCCCACGGGCAGAAACCAGCTGCCAGGGTAGCATACTGCTTCCTCCAAAATCACATCTCTCCTCCAGGAAGCCTCTGATTATGCTCTCACCCTCCTCCCCGCCCCCCGCCACACACACATTCTGCACACATCTGGTTCATACCCGAGGTGCATTTTGATACCACCCCTAGCCCCACAACACCAATATTCATATCCTTGGACTCTATTGTTCCTCCCTACCTGTAATTTATTTTAACGCCTGTCTCCCTCACTAGATTGTAAGCTCCCTGAAGGCAGGGATCGTGTCTATTAAGTCTATCGCACCCTCCCCAGCGCTTAGTACAGTGCTCTGCACACAATGCGCGCTCGAAAGATTCTCTTCATCGATGGATCGATCGGCGAGCTTCATCGACGCTATATCCAACAAACGAGCCCTGACCAGTGACAATAATAATAATTAAGGTATTTGGTAAGTGCTTACTATGTGCCAAGCGCTGTACTGAATCTTGGTGAGGATACAAGCAAAAGGGGTTGGGCACAGTTCCTTCTCCCCCGTGGGGCTCACGGTCTCGATCCCCATTTTACAGATGAGGTAACCGAGGCCCAGAGAAGTGACCCGCCCAGCGTCACTCAGCAGAAGGGTGGAGGAGTCAGGATTAGAACCCATGACCTTCCGACTCATTCACTCATTCATTCAATAGTATTGATTGAGCGCTTACTATATGCAGAGCACCATACTGAGCACTTGGAATGAACAATTCGGCACCAGATAGAGACCATCCCTGCCCAGTGCCGGGCTCACAGTCTAAACGGGGGGGAAGGACGGCAAAGCAAAACAGAACAAAACAAAACAAGATCATCACGATAAATAGAATCAAGGGGATGTACACCTCATTAAGAAAATAAATAGTGTAATAAATAATATATACAAATTGAGCACAGTGCTGAGGGGAGGGGAAGGGGGAAGAGCTGGGGCGGGGCAGCTAGAGAGATTCTTTCCTCACTGCATTGATCCCTGCCGCTCTGCCTTCCACTGGGCCTCTGGGCCCTCTGCTTGGCCTGAGCTCCGCAAGAAGCAGCAGTAACATGCTAGTAGAAGCATGAATAATAATCATAATTATAATATCTGTTCAGCATCTACTATGTGCAAAGCACTGTACTAAATCCTAAACTGGGCAAGAAATACCTAGATGAGGCATAGACGAGGTCCCTGGACCAAGGGGCTCGTGGTCTAAGAGGGGGCGGTCGGGGCTAGCAGTTAACAGAAAGGCAAAGAAAAATGTTAATCATAATACTTATATCTGTGAAACGCTTGTCTGCTGCGTGACCTTGGGCAAGTCACTTTGCTTCTCTGGGCCTCAGTTACTTCATCTGGAAAATGGGGATTAAGATCGAGAGTCCCATGAGGGACATGGACTGCTTCCAACCCCCAGGCCTTGGCAGTGCCTGGCACATAGCAGTGCTTAACAAACACCATTAAAAAAAAAAAAAGTGCTCAGTGCCCAGTTCTGTACTAAACGCCGGAAATAATTCAAGATTCAAGGTATTCTATCCCCATTTTACACCGTAGTCATCGTTTGGGAAAGTACAAAAGACCAGGAAACTGAGGCCCAGAGAAGCGAAGTGACTTGCCCACGGGCAAATCACGGGGACTAGAATTAGAACCCGGGTCCAGTGATTCCCAAGCTAAGGTTCTCCCTGGGAAATCGTGCGGGGGCACCCGTGTGCCTGGAGGAAGAGGGGAAAACGCTGGCACGGACCAGTTTCGGGGCTGGCCCGAGGCCGGGGACACTCACGTCATCTCGTGCCAGCCGGCCGGTGTCCCTGGCCAGCAGTGGAGTCCCTCCTGGTTCCGAGCATGCCAGGGCACTTAATCAATCGATCTGTCAATCAGAGGTATTTATTGAGTGCTTACTGTCTGCTGAGCACTGTACTAAGCACTTGGGAAAGTTCGATAGAGCAGAATCGGTAGGAGGAGCTTACAGGAGGAGCTTACAGGTTACGGGGGCGGAGGGAGGGACCAACATTAAAAGAAAATACAGATAGGATAAAATAGTAGGGTGAAGGATATGCACGTAAGTACTGTGGGTCTGGGGAAAGTATCAAAGTGCTTAAGAGGTTCACGGCCAAACGCGTCGTCGACGCAGAGGGGCGAGAAGATGGGGAAATGAGGGCTTTCACAGGGAAGGCCTCCTGGACGAGATAAAGTCTTTGGAGAAGTTATGAAGACGGAGAGAATGGTAGGCCGTCAGCCATGAGGGGGGGGAGTTCCGGCTTACGGGGGGAGGACGCGATCAAGGGGTCGGTGGCAAGAGTGACGAGATCGAGGTACCGAGAGTAGGTGGACGTTGGAGGAGAGGAGCGTGCGGGTTGGGTTGTAGTATAGCAGGGAGGTGAAATAGAAGGGGGAGAACTGATTAAAACCGGTGGCAAGGAATTTCTGTTTCAGGTGGAACGGCCTGGACAACCTCGGGAGGCTCTCGAGCAACGGGGAGACATGGACTGAACTTTGTGTTAGAAAAACGATGCGGGTTTACGCACCGGAGAGAGGAGAGACGGGAAGCAGTGAGGTCGGAGAGGAGGCTGCTAGAGTAAGAAGAACAACAGTTATAATAATAATATTTACAGAGTCGTTACTACGGGTTAAGCACTGTACCGAGCACCGCGGCAGATAGAAGATAATCAGATTCCTTCATTTATTCATTCGATCGTATTTATTGAGCGTTTACTGTGTGCAGAGCACTGTACTAAGCGCTTGGGAGAGGGCAGTACAACAACAGACGGACACATCCCCTTCCCACCACGAGTTTAGAGTCTACAGTGGGGGAGAGAGACGTCAGTACAAATTAATAGATTACAGAGACGCGGGGGGGGGGGAGGGGGAGAGCTAAGGGAGCAAATCAGGGCAACGCAGAAGGGAGTGGGAGAAGGGGGAGAGGGAGGCGCCTAGTCTGGAAGTCCTCTCGGAGGAGATGCGTCTTCGATAAGGCTTTGAAGGGGGGACCGTAAGCCGTCTGTCGGATCTGAGGCGGAAGGATGTTCCAGGCCAGCGGCAGGACACGGGAGAGGGGTCAGCTGCCAGATAGATTAGATCGCGGCACAGTGAAAAGGTTAGCATTCGAGGAGTGAAGCGCGGGGAGGGGGTGGAAGCCAGATCTCCGGGGGTTGAGAATTGAAGGCGAGGAAGGGGAGGCAATGGATGAAGATGACTCCCTCCAGGAGTTCGAAGAGGAACAGTAATAATGATGTGGGTATCTGTGAAGCGCTTACCATGGGCAGAGCACCGTTCTAAGCACTGGGGGGAGATACAGGGTCATCGGGTTGTCCCACGTGAGGCTCACAGTTAATCCCCATTTTCCAGAAGAGGTCACTGAGGCCCAGAGAAGTGAAGCGACTGGCCCACAGTCACACAGCTGCCAAGCGGCAGAGCCGGGATGCGAACCCACGACCTCTGACTCCCAGGCCAGTGGCTCTTCCCACTGAGCCACGCTGGAAGGAGGGAGAGGAGGGGAGAATTGGAGGGAGCCAAGGGGCCAAGGGAGGCTTTTTTTTTAGGATAGGGAGAACACGGGCAGGCTTGAAAGCAGCGGAGAAAGAGCCACTGGATAATGAACTGTAGAAGATGGCAGTCAGAGAGGGAATCAATCAATCAGTGGTATTTACTGAGCGCATATTATGTGCAGAGAGCAATACAACAGAATTGGGGACGCGATCCCTATCGGTAAATTCACTCCTCAACTCCGCTGACCTCCCGCTCCACCCCACCTGGCCCGTTCCCCAACTTGGGCACACACTCGATCTCGTCCTCTCTAGCCATTGTACGGTATCGACCCTTCCAAACTCTGAAATCCCTCTATCTGGCCACAATCCTCTCACCTACCTCCCCTCCCGAACACCTCCTCTCCGAAATTCTGTACTATTCCCCCACGGAGACCTCCAATCTTTGAGCCCCATCCAATTTTCTCAACTCCTCATGACCCACTTAGCCTCCAGACCCAAACTAATAATAATAATAATTAGGGCATGTGAGGCACCTACTACATGCCAGGCACTGTACTAAGCGCTGGGGTGGTTAGAAGCAGAGCGGATTGGAAACAGTCCCAGTCCCACACGGGGCTCCCGGTCTCGATCCCCATTTTCCCGACGAGGTAACTGAGGCCCAGAGAAGTGAAGTGACGTGCCCCAGCTCACCCAGCAGACGAGGGGCAGAGTCGGGATTAGAACTCATAATAAAATTAGACCGTGAGCCCGTCATGGGCCCTATCTGTTGCCGAATTGTCCATTCCAAGCGCTTAGTACAGTGCTCGGCACACAGCGAGCGCTCACTAAATACTGTTGAATGAATAATAACGTCGGTTTAAGCGCTCACTGTGTGCCGAGCACCGTCCTAAGCGCCGGGAGGGATACCAGGTGATCAGGTTGTCCCACTTTGGGTTCACAGTCTTCGTCCCCATTTTACAGATGAGGCGACTGAGGCCCCGAGAAGTGAAGTGACTGGAGTTGACAGGTGGCGGAGCCGGGATTAGAACCCATGACCTCTGACTCCTAAGCCTGTCCTCTTTCCACTGAGCCACGCTGCTGCTTCCCATGACTTTCTGCTTTGCAGGCCCGGGCTCTTTCTACTGCACCGTGCCGCTTCCCTTGACGACCAAACTGTCGCTCTCAACACCACCCTCTCTACTGAACTCGACTCTCTCGCTCTCCGTCCCTTTTCTCGAACTCAGACCTCTAACCCCCAGCCCGGGATCACCCGCACGGGTCTGCCTCTTCGGCTCTCGCTGCCGGCAGAAATCTAAGCATCAGGTCGACTCTGTCCGCTTCAACTTTATCCTTTCATCCATTCATTCAATCGCATTTATTGAGCGCTTACTATGGGCAGGGCACCGTACTGAGCGCTCGGAATGGACAATTCGGCAACAGATAGAGACCATCCCTGCCCAGTGACGGGCTCACAGTCTAATCGACTCTGCCCTCTCCTCTGTCCGGCAAAATTATTTCCCCACCATTACCGACGCCCTCGCCCAACGGCCCTCACCGGATGTTCCAGGCATTTAACTCTCTCCTCGGGCCCCCCGTCCCCCGGCCTCCCCCTTCCCTTGCCACCAACGACCTGGCCGCCTACTTTATGAAGAAAATTAACATTATCGTTCATTCATTCATTTGATAGTATTTATTGAGCGCTTCCTATGTGCAGAGCACTGTACAAAGCTCTTGGAAGGGACAATTCGGCAACAGATAGAGACGATCCCTGCCCACTGACGGGCTCTAATCGGGGGAGACGGTCGGACAAGAGCAATAGCAATAAATAGAAGCGAGGGGACGGACACCTCATTGACAAAATAAATAGGGTAATAAAGATATATACAAATGAGCACAGTGTTGAGGGGAGGGGAAGGGAGAGGGGGAGGAGCAGAGGGAAAGGGGGGAAGAGCTCCCTAAAATCTCCCCTGCCCTGTCTTCAACTCTCCTATCTTTCCCAGCGGTGACTCTGGAGATTTCCTGCCTCCTCTGAAAATCCATCCCTTCCAACTGAACACCCTATCCCGCTCCCTCACATCTCGTCAAAACACTTGCCCCGTCCCTTCTTCTCTCCTTAACAACTGTTCGCTCTGCAGCGGCTTCTTCCCCGCTGCTTTCAGACACGTCCCTACCCTAAAAAACCCTCCCTTGACCCCTCAACCCCATCTCCCCCCAACCGTTCCTCTCCGAACTCCACGAACGAGCCGTCTACGCCCGCCGTCCCCCGTCTCTCCCCACTCCAGTCCGTGCTTCGCTCCGCTGCCTGGATCGATTCGCCGCAGAAACGTTCAGGACGTGACTCTTCGCTCCTCGGAAAACTTCGGCGGGTTGCATTTCCACCTCCGCGTGAACAGAAACGGGGCCGGGCCGGGGGGACAGGCGAGAACGGGGGAGAGCGGACTCTGCGGGGTGGGTTGGAGGAGAGAAGGGAGGTGAAGTAGGAGGGGGCGAGGGGATGGACAGATTTGAAGACGAGAGTGAGGAGGTGATATTAATGTCGCGGCCGCTCAGGTAAGCTGGTTGCCGGCAGGGAATGTGTCTATTTTGTACCACACTCTCCCAAGCGCTTAGTACAGTGCTCTGCCCACAGTAAGTCTTCAATAAATGAGGCTGACCGGCTGAATGAATGAGCTGACGGCCTAGCGAAGGAAGGATAGGGTGGCGTTCCGATCAGGTGCGAAGGGATGCGCGGGTGGAGGGGTGGGTTTTGCGAGAAGGCAGGAGATCGCCTCTTGGGAAAGACGGGAGAGTCGAAGAAGGCTCAGGGGGCCTGGAGAGGAGCAGGGCAGGTTTTCAATTTTAGCAATAAAACACGGGGCCATCAGGGATGGGGGCGTTGGAGGGCGGGGGGTACGAGAGGGAAGCTAAGAATCTGGAACAGCGGGCGTGGGCGGGAGAGTCAATAAATAATAATAAATAATGGCATTTGTCAAGCGCTTACTATGTGCCACGAGCGCCGGGGAGGATGCAAGGTGATCAGGTGGGCCCACGTGGGGCTCCCGGTCTTCATCCCCATTTAACAGATGAGGGAGCCGAGGCCCAGAGAAGTGAAGTGATCTGTCCAAGGTCACACTGCTGCCAAGGGGCCGAGCCGGGATTCGAACCCATGATCTCCGACTCCCCAGCCCGGGCTCTTTCCGCTGAGCCACGCCGCTTCTCTTAGTCGATAGAATGTGGTCCCGGGAGTCAGAAGGACCTGGGTTGTAATCCCGGTGCCGCTGCATGGCTGCCGTGTGACCTTGGGAGAGTCACTTAACCGCTCTGGGCCTCGGTCTCCTGATCCGTAAAATGGGAATTACGAGTGCGAGCCCCATGAGAGTAATGACGGTATTTGTTAAGCGCTTACTAAACAGAAGCAGCGGGGCTCGGGAGTCCGAGGTCATGGGTTCGAATTCCGGCTCCGTCACTTGGCAGCTGTGTGACTGTGGGCGGGTCACTGCAATTCTCTGTGTCTCAGTGACCTCATCTGGAAAGTGGGGATTAAGGCCGTGAGCCTCACGTGGGACAACCTGATGTCCCTGTATCTCCCCCGGCGCTTAGAACAGTGCTCCGCACAGAGTAAACGCTCAACAGATACCAACGTTATTATTATCACCAAGCGCTGTTCTAAGCACGGGGGGAGGATCGGGTCAGATACAGTCCCTGTCCCACATGGGGCTCACAGGCTTAATCATAACGATAGTATTTGTTAAGCCCTTACTATGTGCCGAGCCCTGTTCTAAGCGCTGGGGGAGATGCAAGGTGATCAGGGCCCACGTGGGGCTCGCAGTCTTAATCCCCATTTTACAGACGAGGGAGGGAAACTGAGGCCCAGAGAAGTGAAGCGACTTACCCAAAGTCACACGGCTGACAAGCGGCGGAGCAGGGATTAGAAACCCATGACCTCTGACTCCCAAGCCCGGGCTCTTTCCACTGAGCCGCGCTGCTTCTTAATCCCCATTTGATAATAATAACAATGATAACTGCGGTATTTGTTAAGCGCTTACTACGGGCGGAGCGCTGTTCTAAGCGCTGGGGGAGATACGGGGTCATCAGGTTGTCCCACGTGGGGCTCCCTGTCTCCATCCCCATTTTCCAGATGAGGTCACTGAGGCCCAGAGAACAATAATAATAATAATAATAATAATAACAACAACAGTAATGTTGGTGTTTGTTAAGCGCTTACTATGTGCAGAGCACCGTTCAAAGCGCTGGGGGAGATACAGGGTCATCGGGTTGCCCCATGTGAGGCTCCCAGTCTCCATCCCCATTTTCCAGAGGAGGTCACTGAGGCCCAGAGAAGTCAAGTGACTGGCCCACGGTCACCCAGGCGGGATTTGAACCCACCACCTCTGGCTCCCCAGCCCGGGCTCTTTCCCCTGGATCCTGCAGAGTTAGTGCTTAGCAAACACCAACATCATCATCGTTATTGTTATCAATAGGGAAGCAGTGTGTCTCAGTGGCAAGAGCCCGGGCTGGGGAGTCAGAGGTCATGGGTTCGAATCCCGGCTCCGCCACTTATCAGCTGTGTCACCGGGGGCCAGTCACTTCACTTCTCTGGGCCTCGGTTCCCTCTTCTGTAAAATGGGGATGAAGACTGGGAGCCCCACGCGGGACCACCCGATGACCCCGTATCTCCCCCAGCGCTTAGAACAGCGCTCGGCACATAGTAAGCGCTTAACAAACACCAATATCATTATTATCATTAGAGAAGCAGCGTGTCTCAGTGGCAAGACCCGGGCTGGGGAGTCAGAGGTCACGGGTTCGAATCCCGGCTCCGCCTCGTGTCTGCTGTGTGACCTTGAGCCAGTCCCTTGACTCCTCTGGGCCTCAGCGACCTCATCTGTCAAATGGGGATGAAGACGGTGAGCCTCACGGGGGACCACCCGATGGCCCCGTATCTCCCCCAGCGCTTAGAGCGGTGCTCTGCACGGGCTGGGCGCTTAACAAATCGCGACGTCATGCTCCTCCTCCCTCCCGGGGGGCGGAACCAAAGTCCGCGTCCTCGGGGCTCCGGCGGAGCCGATTTCCCGGCGCGCCCGGGCCCCGGCCGCGCACGTGCGGGCGCCCGCTGGCCTCCCATTGGCCGTCCGGGCGGGAGGGGCCGGCTCCGGCGGCGGGCGAGCGCTCCCATTGGCCGGCGGCGGCGCGGCGCGCGGAGGCGGCGCGCGGGGCGGCGCGCGCGCGCGCGCCTGCGTGTCCCGTTGGGGCCATGGGGCGGCGGCGGCGGCGATGGCGCTGGGCCCAGGAGCGCGCGCTGTTGGGCTGCTGCAGCGTGGTGGCCTGGCTCAGCAAGGCCGAGTGGGACCAGGTCATGGTCTACCTCTTCTGCCCCGACCCCAACCTGCAGCAGTACGCGCTGCACCGCGTCTCCGCCTGGAAGAGCAGGTCGGGGCGGGGGGCGGGGGGCGAGGGGAGGGGAGGGGAGGGGAGGCCCCCGGGGGGAGGAGGGAACCCCCAGGGCGACGGGGGGGGTGGGAGTAGGGGGCAGGGCGGGAGGCCCCCCGAGCCCTGGAGGAAGGAGGGACCCCGAGGGGGTCGGGCCCATCGTTGCCTCGGGGGCGGGAGGGGGGGCCGAGGGCGCAGGGCAGGAGGTCCCCTGAGCCCTGGAGGAAAGAGGGAGGCGGGCCAGCGGATGCTCGGGGGTCAGGGGTGGGCGCAGGGTGCGGGGTGAGATGCCCCCTGAACGCTGGCGGAGGCGGGGACCCGGAGGGGGTCGTGCCGACGGCTGCCCCGGGGTCAGGGGTGGGGGTAGGGCACGAGGTGAGACGCCCTGAGCGTTGCAGAAAGGAGGGACCCGGAGGGAGTCGGGCCAACGGATGCTCTGGGGTCGGGGGGGGGGGGGGGGCCCCTGAGCGTCGGAGGAAGGAGGGACCCCCCCGAGGGAATCGGGCCCACCGTTGCCCCGGGGTCAGGGGTCAGGGGTCAGGGGGGGCCCGAGGGCGCGGGGCAGGAGGCCCCCGAGCACCGGAGGAGGCGGGGGCCCGGAGGGAGTCGCGCCCAGGGACCCAACCTACTCCCGCCTTGGCCCCGGCGCACCCTGCCGGCCCCCCCCCCCCCGACCCCGAGTCTGCGGCGAACCCCGCGTTTCCCGTCCCTTCCGCCAGATCCAGCAACAACCTCCCCCTGGCCGTGGCCTGCACCGCCGACCTGGTTCTCTGCACCATCCTCGACGTGACCGGAGACCTGGGCCCCGACGCGCTCCTCTACCTCTACGGGATGGCCCTGGTCAGGTGAGGCCCGCGGGCCCCGGCCGGCGGCCCGCTAGCTCGGCGGGCCGGTGGGTGCCGGGGGAGGGGGGGGAGACCGTCGGAGGAGAAGACACGGCCCCCGCCCTTAAGGTGCCGCCAGTCAGACGGGGAAGACCCCTCCACCCTCCCCGACCCACCCACACGCTGTTCTAGACGCTAGAGGAGGGAGTCGGAGTCACGATTCCCGTCCTCAGAGAGACCGCCAGTCCGACGGGCGAGTCGCAGTCGCACTCTACTGAGAGATGGAGGAGGACGCACACACCCAGAGAAAACATAAGGGACGAGAGAGTCGGGTAGCCCCCACGCGAGCCGCCCAGACAGCTCCCTCTGCTCCTCCTCCCCTTCCCGTCGCCCCGTCTCCCTCCCTCTGCTCTACCCCCTTCCCTGCCCCGCGGCACTGGCGTATATTTGTTGGTCTGTTTACGTTATTAACGGTGGGTACGTATCTACAATTCTCTTTATTTCGACGCCTGTCCACCCGTTCTGTTTCGTTGTCCGTCTCCCCCTTCTAGCCCGTGAGCCCGTTGTCGGGTAGGGATCGTCTCTCTCTTATGCCGAATTGTCCTTTCCGGGCGCTGACTACAGTGCTGTGCACGCAGGAGGCGCTCAGTGAATACGACTGAATGCCGAATGAATGAGCCAGAGGGCGGCCGGAGTACGGGGCCGCGCGCGACCGACCGGTCTGGCGTGAGAGACCCCGGCCCTCCCCGACTCCAGTGGGAGAGACCTCGGAGCGGCAGGCCGTGTGAGCGGGTGGCCGGGTCCGAGGACGACAGCGAGCTGGATCGGTCCTGCGCCCCCCCCCCCCCCCCCCGCCCGCCCCGCCCCCGCCTACTAGCCGTCCGCTTCCTCTTCCCCAGGTTCATCAATCTGATCACCGAGAGGAAGAAGACGTACTGCCCTGCTTCCCTGAGACAGCTGGCCTCCGAGGTGCGGGAGCCGGGCGGAGAGGGGTGGCCCCCGGATTCTTCCCCCGACGCCGGCTGGACGGGCCGCGCTGGGGTTGCCCCAGATCTCCTCCGTGCCGGAAAGGGGGAGGGCTAGGGCAGGGTGGGGAAGACGAGGAACAGATTCTCAATAGGCCTCCCCGGGAGCAGCCTCTCCCCGCGGACTGCCTCCCACCTTTACCGGGCGAGGCTGGGCCAGGTGGGGTCCCGGGGGGCGTTGGGCGGCTACCGGCGGAGACCGGGAGGTCTTCTGCCCCGAGACCCTTCCCTCCCTCTTCCCTGCCCCCATCCCAGTTGAACATTCCGGATTGGATCGTCAGTCTCCGCCACGACCTGACCCACGGGAAGCTGCCCCAGCTGAGCACCTGTCGCAAAGGTAATGCGTCCCCCCGTACTGAGGGACTCGGCGGGGAGAACGGCGCGTGTCGGGGCGATCCGGGGGCCCCCGGAGGCCTGATGCCTCCGCGTCCCCCTCCGAAGTAGTCCCCGGCAGCCTGGGCCAGGGAGGGCCCCCCACCCCCCGGTCTGCCCCCTGCCCTTCCTTCGCTCCGCGGCCTCCTTCCCTCTCCCAGTTTCGAAGGTTTCGTCGGGCCTGCTTCTGTCCGAGCGGCCTCTCTGGGGTCCACCCCACGGCCGGCCCTCCCCATCACCCTCCCGGCTGCTCCGCGGCCTCCTTCCCCCGCCCAGCTACGGGGGCTTCGCCAGGTCCGCTTCTTTTGGGACAGCCCCTCCGCCCCGGTCAGAAGCGGGAGCGTCGTCTTCCGCACGCACGCATACGTCCGCTTTCTGTAGGGCACGGTAGTGAGGGGTGGGAATTAGACGTGGTCTTCCCTCCCCTTCAGACCGTGATGATCCTGAATCTCAACCCCAGCACAGACAGGGCTTGGCCCATAGTGCCCACTCAGCTACTAATCAGTTGTATTCATTGAGTGTTTACTGTGAGCAGAGTACACAGATACATTATATATGTGTATTTTTTTAAGTGTCTTTGTAAGTGTGTATATGTGTGTGTGTGTGTATATGTGTATGTGTATATATATAAATGTATACATTTAAAAGTTTAGGTATAAGTGTTTGTGTGTATGCTTAACCCACGTCATAGTTCATACCGTAGTTCCCCGTATCGTTATTATTAGTTCCTCTCGTCGTTATTCCCAACCGCTTAGTACAGTGCTCTGCACACAGTAAGCGCTCAACAAATACGATCGAATGAATGAGTTACTGTCGTTACGGCCCCTGGCCCTCGAGAGGCTGGCAATCTAAGGATAAAGGCGGGGAGGACAGACTGGAGTCCAGCACTTAGGGGGGATGAAACAGAATGTGACCCCGTCATGGGGCCCGTTACGGGGCAGGGACGGTCTCTATCTGTTGCCGAATTGTCCATTCCAAGCGCTCAGCCCAGTGCTCTGCACATAGTAAGTGCTCAATGAATACTATTGAATGAATAAAACGACACCAAGGATAAGAACAAACAGAGCAGTGAGCCCCGGCTAGAGGAACAGGGTTTCGGGCTCCTCCCAGCTCAGTGGCCACCGTGTTTGCCTCCGCCGCCATCCCGGCGTTCTCGATTTAGCGGCGACCCCGCGCTGTGGCTGGGAGCCAGGCTCCCCGTACCCTGACGGTCCCTGCCTTCATCCCGGGGAGGGAGGTCCGGCCCGGACGGCCTCGGCCTTGGCTGCGGGGAGCTGGGGACGGACAGTTCCAGCCTTCGTGGCGTCTGGGGGTTCCGGGCGATCGGGGCGGCGGGGGGAGGTCTGGCCCGAACAGTCGCTGCCTTCACCGTGGGACGCCGGGGAGCCGGGGCACCGGAGGGTGAGTCCTGACCCAGCTCTCCCCAGGCAGCAAAGCTGCCCTGGACTGGCTGCGGCGAACCTATTGGTGTCGCCAGCTGGGGAACAACCTCGTGGAGTCCTGGGACTCGGAGCTGGACGAGAAGGTGGCGGCGGCAGCGGCGGCGGCAGAGGATGACGACAACGAAGAGGAGGAGGACGTCGACGACGAGGAGGAGGATAGCGGGGCCGACCTCTCGACCGGCAACCAGCAGAGCCCTCCGTCGGCAAAAGAACTGAGACACAAGGAGCTGTACGGTGAGCCGAGTGGCGCGGCGGGAGGGAGGGTCTGTGGAGCGGGGGCCGGGCCCCGAGGGCTTGGGGGTCCACCGGGAGCGTCCGGCTCGGGCGAGGTGGCTGACTGGGTGGCGCAGCTGGAGCCGGGGCCCCGTTCTCGGCGCCAGGCAGGGCCGATCCCGACCGCTGTGGTGTGGGCCTGAGCCTGGGCCGCCCCCTCCGGAGTTATGCCCCGTGATCCTCGGTCCTCGCCTCGGGGGGGGGGGGGGGCGGGTCAGCGGAGTTGGCACGTGCGCATACGGCGGACACGCGCTCCTTGTGTCTGTTCAGTAGCTCCTCTGTCCGTGTGCAGCCAACACCGCGAAGGGTGGAGGCCTGAGCTCCACCAAGGCCCAAAAGGTCTGAGCTGGGGGCGGCGCCTGCCTGCGCGCCCAAAGCCAGGGGCGGTGGTCCAGCCCGAGGCCCCGGGGACTTCAGTAGTATTTATTAAGCGCTTACGATTTGCGGAGCACTGTACTAAGCCCTTGGAACGTACAGTCCGGCGACAGACCATCCCTGCCCCGTGACGGGCTCCCAGTCTAAACGGACCTCTCAAGCCCCGTGCTTCCTCCTTCCTCAGCTGGGGAAGGCTAGTGTTGGGTCCCTGCCGGCTAGCCAGAGAGTGCCCCCTGCCCCCCTCCGGGGGCCCTCGGGGGCCAGGTGCGTGGTCGGGGGTAGCCCCACGCCGCAGGGCCCGGGAGCCACCGGCGCATTTGTGTTGGCAGAGAAAGTCCGCGATATCCTGGTGTCCTACGAGGAGCAGCTCTATGGGGTGAGTGTTCTCGGGGCCGGGGCCCGGGGAGGTCCCCGGGGAGGTCATCGAGCCTCTTCCGGGCCGACCGCCATCCCACCCCGCCGGTCAGCCGGGTTTGGGCCGGTTTGGATCGGGGGCCAGGGTCCGCCACTCGGTGCCTTGCGGCCTGCCGTGCCCGGGCCCGTCGTCCCGGCGGCGTGTACGCCCGCCCGCCCGCCCACGGAGGCCCGGGCGGGTGGGCCGGGAACAGGTTCGCGGCCCGGCTGGGCCCCTTGGACCCCACAGCCTTCCAGACCACCTTCCTTTCTGTCCCGGGGAGCGGAGTTTTCTCACGCCCCTCCCAGGTGGCTTCCCGGACTTCCTCGCCTGACTTCTTCGCTACCTCGTCTGGTTTTATTCATCGCCTTGCCCGTTCTCTTAGTGGCCCCACGGGAGCCGGACCGAGCCCCGCCTCGTCTCTGATGCCAAGACTAGCTCCCAGCAGCCGCCCTCCTCAAATCCCCTCGGCCTCCATTTCCCTCTTTTTGTAGTAGGGAGATAGGTCTCCCCAGGCGATGGGAATCGGGGGGGAGGACCATCCCCGGGGGGCCGGGGAAACGGGTGTCCGTCTGGTCACCGAGGCGACCCCGCTCCCTCTTACCCGTGGCAGAAGCTGAGGGAGAATCGGAAGCGTTTCAAGGACATCCGGGCGAGGTACACCCTGTCCGAGAAGGTGAAGTGGATCGTGGTCCAGTTGAAGAACGTGGTCCAGGAGAACAGGTGAGGCCGGGGGTGCCCGGACCTAGGAGCCACTCGGCGTCGGCCACCGATCCTGCCTGGGGCGAGCCGAGAAGTCGCAGCCGGAGGAGATCGGCCGGGGTCGGAGGGTGTGCCCCGGTTAGGAGGGACAGAGAACGAATCCGTACGCGATAGATCACCGCACGCCGACCGAGGGAGTGAAAGCTGGGGGGAGGGTGGGGGACGGCATCCCGGAGGAATTTCGGGGGCCGAGGGGGAACGCTTCTGGAAGCCCGGGGCTGAGAGGTCCTTTGGGGACTCCGGCCCCCTTCCCGCTGGAGCTCCTGGGAGCGACCGGCAAGGGGTGTCGTAAGACACCCGCCCCGAGGCCCGAAAGCCGCCACCGTGCCGGTCCGTAGCCATCCCTTCTGGCGGGGAGGGGGCTGGGCCCCTCAGCTCCGGGCCGATCGTGCCCCCTGCCCTGTGCCGGCCCTTCCGCAGGGGCGTGGTGCTGGATGCCCTGCTGGACGAGGGATTCCTCATTCCCACCAAGGAGCAGCTGGCGGCGCTGCGGATCCCGAAGAAAGGTGGGGCCGAGGGGGGGCGGCGGGGGCGGGAGGGGGCCGGGCCCCTCCTTCCACGGCCTGTCCGAGGGGCTGCGGGGGGCGGGCCCCGGGCCGGTCAGGGCGGGCCCCGCCGCGGCGCCGAGTCTCTCGGGCCCGTCGGCGCCGGCCACCCCGGGCCCCCCCGAGCCGGCGTCGCCCACCGCGCCCTCCGGCCCCGCAGACTCCGCGGACCTGGAACGCCTGCTGCTGCTGCCCCGGCCCGTCTCCCACTTCTGGCAGCCGCTCCTGAGCCAGTTGGACTCCTCCCAGCACTTCACCCAGGCCCTGCTGGAGCGCATGCTGACCACCCTGCCCCACTGCGCCAACGAGCCCCCCGGCCTCCGCCCCTCCTACCTGCTGGGCTGGATCGCCGAGCTGCTGGTGGCCCACACCAAGTCCCGTGAGTGCCGGGGAGGGGCTCGGGGCGTGGGGGGACCCTTCCGGGTTCCCGGCGGGGTTGGGGGTCGAGGCCCCAGTGCCGGACCCCTTCCGACTCGGAACCCGCCCCGGTCCCGAGCCCTTCCCGTCTCCTTCCGGCTCTGACCCGGCCCCGGCTCCCCTCCGGGCCCGTCTGGGTCTGTGCAGCCAGCCAGCGGGCGCCTCCCCAAAGCCGGCGGGGTTTGGGGCAAGAGGGAGGCTCCGAACTGCGGGCAGAGACGGGGAGTTCCCCACCCCAAACCCCCGCTGGCGCCGGGTCTCCCCAGGGCAGACCGCCCGGCACCTCACCTCCGCCCAGTGGGACGTGCGGAAGTCGTGGATGATGCTGGGCCCCATCACTCCCCTGCAGTGGCCTCAGCTGGTCCAGACCTGCCTGGCCGCTCCCTGCTGGGCCAGCCCCCACCTGCTGCAGCTGTAAGATGGACCCCCTGCCCGGACGGGGGGTGGGGAGGGCGGGCCTGGGTCACACTGTGCACCCCCCCCCCCCCCATGAACGGGGCCCGATCCGGATCCCCTCACATCCACTTGACCCCACTCGGAGGGTGGGTTCAGGCGAGGACCCTCCGGACCCTCCCCACCCACAACACACACACACACCCCCTCCTCCCACCTCCGGTCGGGTCGGCCGGGGCCAAGGGGACGGAGCCCCCCCTCGGCCCACCTTTGGGCCCTGCTGCCCCCCTGCTCTTCCCACCTAGAATTCTGAAGGCCTCGGAGCAGCCCCTGCCCCTGACCACCCAGGAGAAGCTGCTGCACCTCTGTACCGTGTACACCCAGGGGGGGTCCTCCCTGCCCGGCTCCGACACCGGGCCCGCCTCCTCCGGACAGCCCATCTACACCCTGGAGAGCCTGCGGGGCCAGGCCTGGGGCCGGGGGCCCGAGGGCCAGGGGCGGGAGCCTGGCAAGGAGGATGAGGACGAGGATGAGGACGAGGAAAAGGAGGAGGAAGAGGAGGAGGAAGAGGAGGAGGAAGAGATGGAGCTGGAGGGCGCAGAAAGGGAGGAGGAGGAGGACGACGACAGCGGGACGGAGCGGGCGGCCACCCTGGACCTGGCAAACGTGCCGCCCGCGCCTCTGGCCGTACCCAAGAACCCTGAGGCGCTGGCAGAGAAGCAGGCGGTGCTGCAGGGGTCTGCCTGGCAGCTCAGTGCAGGTGAGGCAGCCTCCCCCACCTCAGGGACTTCTCCACTCTGGGGGCTAGTGTCCGGGGAGACTGAGGCTCAGAGGTGGCCAGGCCGCGAAGCCCGGGTTAGGCCCTCTGGCCCGATTGTCCCGGGGTGGAGGAGGAGCACCGGGAAAGCCCCCGACCCGCCTGCCCCAGCGTGGGTGCCCCCTGGCCCGACGGGACTCCACCCCCTCCCCCAAATAGAGGCGAATATGGCAGGGCGGGCTTAGCCAGGGGCCTGACCCCGACCTGGGCCCCGCAGATGACGTGCAGTGGGGCCTGTACCCTCTGGGGAGGCTCCCGGGCCAGACGGAGGACCCCGGCTACCTGCTGCTGGGCAGCTACACGGTCCTGGACCAGCCGGCCACAGAAGGGCGGCCGAGTCCCACATCTTCCGGGAATTGGTGAGTACCCTCTCCTGTGCCGGCTCTGTTCATTTCTTTTCCAAGTCCCCCTTCTCCCCTCCCGGGAGCCCAAGAACCAGCCCGAGCCGCTCCTCCCGGGGTCTCCCATCTGGATTCCACCTCGGGTCCCTTCGCGAGTCGTCCGCCACCGGCCGGCCCCCGGCCAAGGAGACCCCCTCCCTGCCCCTTCCCCCTGGGGGCCGGGGCGGGCCGGGGCCAGAGTGGGGGCGGGCCTTGCCCTGGCTTGGAACAGCTGGACCGCTGGGAGAACCCCCTCGCCCCGCGTGCAGGCCCCCCTCCCGGCTTCAGGTCTTGGATGGGAGCACAGGAACGCACGGGAAGCCGGGACGTGACCCTCAGCTCAGGGCTTTCCGTATCCGCACCGCTCCGGGAGAGGCCGGCGGAGCGGCGATGCTTCCCTGGCTCCTCTGCCCCCACCCCGCCCCTGCCGCCCGGACCCCTGACCAGTGGAGCTCGTGGACAGGCGGGAGCGCGGTCACGATTAGATTGGGTGCGCTCCTGGACTTGAGGGGTGGCACAGTCCCCCTCCCGGCCCCGAGCCTGTTTGCCCGCTGCAAATCAGCGCTGGGGGAGCCAGGGTGACCCTCTCCCCCGACCCGTGGCTCCCGGAGGGGTCTCCGGGCTGTGGTCAAAGTTCCCTCACAGGCCTCGAGGAGAAGACACCATCTGGGTGGGGCTTCCCCATCCCGGGCCCTGGATCCCACCGGTGGGGCCACCTCTCTTTCTTCCCGGCCCCCCGGGAAGCGACCCGTCTGGGCTGCGTGCCAGCTGGCCGTCAGGGCCCGTGCCCGACTGCTAGTGGAACGGAGGTGGGAGCTCCTCGCCGCTCCCTCCTTCGGCTTGGGGAGTGCCGTCCCACCCCCGTGGTCTCGGCCCCAAGAGGGGGCCGGGTCAGATGGGTCCGGCCGCTGGCTTCTCCGGTCCCCAGCCCCCACGAGGCTAGCTGGGAAAGCGGGTGGGCCCCGGGAGCAACCCCGCTGGGGAGCCGGGGGCCGGGGCTCCGGGGGGACGCGTGCGGTCCTCGGCCGGCGGCCGAACCGAGCTTCCGGGGGCAAGTTGGCACCCGACCCCGGCTGACCCGCCGTGTCTCTGCTCTCCCAGCTGCCCGGACCTCCTCGACTCCGGCGGCGAGGGGCTGCTGTGGACGCAGGGGGAGCTGAACCGCCTGAAAACCGGCCTCCAGCTCTTCTGACTCCACGTTCCCTCGTCGCCCGGCCCGGGCCGAGGGTCGTGAGTCGCGGACGGGGAGCCGGGGGATCCTAACCCTTCCTGCGGGGGCTCCCGCTCCAAACATTTGTAACTGCCTTCGGAGGAAAATAAAGCGAGGACGGGGGCTCCCGTCTGTACCCAGCCTCTGTCGAGACACCTCGGCGGGGGGCCGGCGCTTCTCCCCGGCCAGCGGTGGGGAGCCGCACACGGGGCAGGGGCTGTCACCAGAACCTCTGCCCCAGAAAGCCCAGGTTCTTGCCCCACGACTGGGGAGACGGGACCGGAGCCAGGCCCGGGCCCGCTTAGTTGCGTGGCGAGCGGTGAGGGGTCTGGGGGAGAGACGCGGGTCGTAGCCAGGAGTCTCGGCCGCCACCGGGGCGGTGGTTGGCCGGGGGCGGCTGGCTGGGTTGGGTTAAGTTGAAGCGGCACCTGCTGTGCTGGCCTTGCTCTTAACCCCCCTCCGCCCCCCCATTCAAGTTTCGTTTCCAACCTAGTCGGTGGCACTGGGCGGGAGGGTGGGGCCCGGGACCCCAGGCAGGGGGCCGGCAGGGGATGGGGTGGCTGGTCATTCCGTTTCCGAGGCGAGCGAGGATAAGAGGTGGGAAGAGTTTTCCTTTTCCCTGCATGGGTCCAGGTTGGCCCGCCCCCATCTCTACCCCCACCTCAGCTGCTCCGCGTCGTGCGTGGTGGGGACAGAGAGGACTGGCCCCAGGCCCGTGGGTCTGGGACTGGGCCTGGCCACGGGGGAGCCGAACGGGAAGCCGCCGCACCCCCTGCCGCCCACAGTTCCAGGAAGTGGCCGTTGACCCCCCGCTCCTCTTAGGGCCCCGGAGGGGATGGCGCGAGTTCCACCACGCTTAGGACTGGTGGGCCCCTTGACCCTCCGACCCGCAGGGCCCAGGAGCGTGCGGCTGGACCTCTGCCCAACTTCAGCCTCCGGTAATCAACTGTATTCGTTCAGCGCTTAGCCGAGTGCAGAGCACTTTAAGGAGCACTTGGGAGAATACAATTTGACGACGTGACCGTCGGTAAACACGTTCCCTGCCCGCGATGAGTTTACAGTCTAGAGGGAGAGATGGGCATATAAGTAACTTAGGGATAGGTACGGAACTGAGGTGGGGCTGACAGACGGTGAATAAAAGGGGTAAATCGGGGTCACACAACGGAGTGGGAGGAGAGGGAATGAGGAATCAAGCCACCCAAAGAAGACCTCTTGGAAAAGACATACGCAGGTTTTGAAGGTGGGGAGAGCGAACGTCGTAATGGCGGTACTTGGTAAGCGCTTATTGGGTGCCAAGCACTGAACTGAGCGCTGGGGCGGATACAACCCCCGTCGCTCGTGGGGCTCACAGTAGATGGGAAGAGGGAAGCTATTCCAGGCCAGAGGCAGGATGAGGGCAAGAGGCCGGTGGTGAGGGAGACGAGATTGAGGTACGGTGAGAAGGTTGGCATTAGAGGAGCGAAGCAGGTGGGCTACGTTGTGATAGAAGAGCAGGGAGGTACGAGGGGGCAAGTTGATTGAGGGCCCTAAAGCCGATGGTAAGGAGTTTTGGTTTGATGTGGAGGTGGGTGGACAACCACTGGAGGTTCGGGAGGAGTGGGGAAGCCTGGGCCGACGGAACAATTTGGTAGAAAAATGATCCGGTCAGCAGAGTGAAATAAGGACTGGGGTGGGACGAGGCGGGGGGCAGAGACGGCAGCAAGGTGGGATAGGATGAGTCCTTGGCTTAACGTGGTAGTCGGGATGGAGAGGACAGGGCTTCGAGCGACGTGAAGGTTGAAATGAAGGTTGAACGAGAGAGATGAGTCAGATAACATCACGGTTCGGGGTCTGAGACAGGGAGGATGGTGGTGCTGTCTACAGCGCTCGAAAAGTCAGAGGGTTTGGGTGGGAAGGTGAGTTCTCTTTTGAACGTGTTGTTTGAGGTGCTGCTGGGGGACGTCCTGAAGGCAGGAGGAAACTTCACACTGCGGAGGAGAGACCGGGGTTGGAAATGATAATGGCGGTATTTGTTAAGCACTTACCATGAGCAGAGCACTGTTCTAAGTGCTGGGGTAGATACAGGGTCATCAGGTTGTCCCACGTGAGGCTCACAGTCTTCATCCCCATTTTCCAGATGAGGTAACCGAGGCCCAGAGAAGTGAAGAGACCTGCCCACAGTCACACAGCAGACAGGTGGCAGAGCCGGGATGCGAACCCATGACCTCTGACTCCCCAGCCCGGGCTCTTTCCACTGAGGCCCGCTGCTTCTCATAAGGTGCCCAGGGCCCGTCCGGCTCGGGGATGTTTTTGACCGAGGCCAGGATGCTTGGAGGACCTCTGGCATCCATCCATCTGCGTAGTTAGCGGTGGAAAATGGAATACCCGGCCCCGTTCCCTCTCCCCGACTCCCTCCAGTGCCCCGGCACGGACGATCGCCTGGCCTCTCCAACCCCGATCCTCCCGGCGCCGCGGACGCCTGTCCACCGATCCATCTAAATCCCTCCACCGCAGTCTTCGCCGCGTAGCGGCCCGTGGAGCCGATCGGGTGTGGTGACAAGCCACCCTCCGCCCGCGAGAGACTCCAATGACCCTCGGGGGCTGGGATCTGTCAGTTCCCCCCACGCCGGTCGTCCGACGGCCATAGAGACGTTCATCCGTCGTGTCAACGGAGCGGGTGACACAGCACCTGAACCCACCCTACGCCCAGGCTCGAACCCGGGCCTACGGCTGCTGTGAGCATTGTCCGCTCTCTCCCCCACCCCCGACAGGCCCGTGAGAGGGTAGAATGATTTTGGTCACCTGCCTCCCTGGTGTCCCCCGAGCAGGCATAGTACGTTCCCGTGGTAACATCCCTGGCCACTCCTGTCACGCAAAACTAGTGGAAAGAGCCTGGGCTTCAGGAGACGGAGGTCATGGGTTCGACTCCCAGCTCTGCCACTAGTCAGCTGTGTGACTGGGCAAGTCACTCAACTTCTCTGGGCCTCAGTTACCGCATCTGTAAAACGGGGATTAACTGTGAGCCTCACGTGGGACAACCTGATTACCCTGTATCTACCCCAGCGCTTAGAACAGTGCTCTGCACATAGTAAGCGCTTAATAAATACCAACATCATTATTATTATTATTATTGAGCACTTACTATGTGCACAGCACTATGTGCAGAGCATGCTACGCAGAGCTACCGCATGACCTAGTGGATGCAATGGGCCTGAGAGTCAGAAAGACTTGGGTTCTAGTCCCAGCCCTGCGCTCGTCCGCTCTGTGACCTTGGTCAGGTCACTTCTCTCTGCTTCAGCAACCCCATCTGTAAAATGGGGTCAGCTCCGTGTTTCCAACCTGATTACCTTGCATCTACCCCAGCACTCGCTACAGCTCTTGGCGCATAGTAAGCTGAGAAGCACCGTGGCTCAGTGGAAAGAGCATGGGCTTTGGAGTCAGAGGTCATGGGTTCAAATCCAGGCTCGGCCATTTGTCAGCTCTGTGACTTTGGGCAAGTCACTTAACTTCTCGGTGCCTCAGTTACCTCATCTGTAAAATGGGGATTAAGACTGTGACCCCCACGTGGGACAACCTGATTCCCTTGTGTCTACCCCAGCGCTTAGAACAGTGCTCGGCACATAGTAAGCGCTTAACAAATACCAACATTATTGTGGTTATTATTGTCTTGTTTTTGTTCCGTTCCGTTTCGCTCTGCCGTCTGTCTCCCCCGATTAGACGGTGAGCCCGTCATTGGGCGGGGACGGTCTCTATCTGTTGCCGAATTGTCCATTCCAAGCGCTTAGTCCAGTGCTCCGCACATAGTAAGCGCTCAATAAATACTATTGAATGAATGAATAACAAATACCAGAAAATTAAAGGAGTCAAAATAAATCATTTCGATTTTTTTTGGAGAAGCAGCGTGGCTCAGTGGAAAGAGCCCGGGCTTGGGAATCAGAGGTCATGGGTTCAAATTCTGGCTCTGGCACACGTCAGCTGTGTGACTGTGGGCAAGTCACTTCACTTTTCTGTGCCTCAGTTACCTCATCTGGAAAACGGGGATTAACCGTGAGCCTCACGTGGGACAACCCGATGACCCTGTATCTACCCCAGCGCTTAGAACAGTTCTCTGCCCATAGTAAGCGCTTAACAAATACCAACATTATTATTATCATTATCATAGGTCAGCTTACAAGTGCTCAGCTCCACCTGTGGCCCGGTAGGGCTCCTCATCGATTTCCGAGGCTCCCTGCACTTTAGGCAATCCATCGATGGTATTTATTGAGTGCTTACTGCATGCAGGGCACTGTACTGGGTGCTCGGGAGAGTATGCTCCGTCAGAGTTGGTAGACATGTTCCTTGCCCACGGGGAGCGTACAGGCTAGATGGGAGACAGACATCATCATCATTTATAGATGTGAACGATAATAATTACGGAGTTTGTTGGGCACTTACTACGTGCCAGGCACTGGCGTTGATACAGTCAAATCGGGTTGGACCCAGTCCCCGTCCCCCGTGGGGCTCACGGTCTCAATTCCCATTTTTAGATGAGGAAACTGAGGCAAGGAGAAGTTAAAAGTGACCTACCCCGGCGGACGAGGGGCGGAGGCGGGATGAGAACCGCCTGACTCCCCAGCCTATGCTCCCTCCACTACGCGCCGCTTCCCAACCCTGCCCTGGGCGCCCCTCCGTAACCCCAACGGGGTGCTCACCCGCCCTGGATGGGTACAGAAGCGTTCCTCGCTGTCTGGTTCGATTCCTCCCCTCCGCGGTCTCTTTCTCCACTCCCCATGTGGGTCCTCCCGCTGGCTGCGGCGTCTCGACGCCGCCGGGAAGCTGCTCCGCCTCCCCGTCCCCTATCGGGCCCCAGCTAGGGGACGGGTGGAGGAGGATGGCGACGAGGGACGGGAGGGGGAAGGTGTTAACGGACACGTAAGGAAGGGATGGGGACAGGGAGAGGGTGGGATCGGAGAGAAAGAAAAACGGCTGCCCCAGAATCTCTCCCCGGCTCAGCGTCGGAAGCTCGGGGGTTAGCTTGACGGGCAAGCTCGAAGCCACCGCTTTTCTAGGAACGCGAGCCTGAGGAAGTCCTAGCCAAGGGGTGGCACTTGGCCATTTTCCGGGCCCGGGCACAGAGGTGGGGTTGTCCAGGGCACTCCTCTGCTACCGGGCCAGTGGAGGGTCAGGTGCAGGCCAGAGGTTCTGGGAAAAGCATGGAAGAGCAGCCTCCCGGGATCTGCCCCGGGGCTGGAGGGCTAAAGTGGGCCGGTCGGTCAGCTCAGAGACCCGACCGGCCGGCGGTCACCCTTCTAAGCCAGGGCCTGTGCTGAACTCCCCCACTGCCCACCAGGGTGAAGATGCCTCTGGGGGAAAGGGGGCCGGCTGGAAATCCACCGCCCGGGCGGAAGGTCGGGCCAGTCGTTCCCCCACAGTACCGGCTCTCGTTCAACCGTCGTCGCTCCTGCCTTTCTTCGCACCGGGCCCGCGAGCCCCGCGCGGGTCCGGCCACTGACCGGGGTCCCGGTCGGTCCCTTTCCCGGCAGGCGGTGCGGAGGGCTTAGGCGATGCAGAGGGCGACGGCGCCGAAGGCACGCGCGTCTCGGAAGGCTCCCGGCCCCGGCGTTACCTGCCCCTCCAGTGGGAGGCGGGGGGCGTTGGCCGCGGGCCCCTCTTGCCGAGCTCAGCTCGAGCCCCGGGGCCCCAAGGCGGCGGGGCTCCAGATCCCCCCCCGAGACGCGCCCACCGGGTTCCCCTCTGTAAAAACGAGGCGGAGGCGGGGGCTCTCGGGTATAAATACTTTTTATGGTTCAGGCTGGTTTACACAGCGCCATCATCAGCCACACGCAGCGTCTTTCCATCGGGAAAAGAGGTCCAATAAATTAAAACCTTAAGAAGGGGCTCTGAGCTCCTCCGCTGGGAGGCCCCCGGCATGCACCAAGCGGGAAAGCATCGCACACGTTACGGCGGTCACGGACACCATGGACGGGGGTTAGTGGACTTCCATTTCGACTTGGCTGTGTCGGGTGGGGGGCGGGGAGAGCCAAGGGGGCGGGGGGCGTGTGTGTGTGTACGTGCGCAAGGGTGCGAGGGTGCGTGCGTGCGTGTGTGTTTGTCATTGAGACTTACATTATGTTTGGGTTAACCAAAAAACCCAAAGAGGTTTTATAAAATCTTACGACAATTAAACAGTAACGTTTAATTCTACCAATGAAAACCGAACCCCCCCCAAAACGACCTACTCGAGCTCAATAAAATACGACGACCAGGAAGGGCTAAGAGTAGTCAAACGATCGATAGATGCCGAGCTTCCGAAAAGACCACAGTCAGACGTGAGGTATTTACAAAAAGGCGAACTGACTTGGAAGGGGTTCCAGAAATACGCCTGGCTTGGGAGCGGGGGGTCCTGAGGGTTCAGCCGTCCCTCGGGGAGGGGGGAGAGGGATCGTTCTCCGGGGTCGGCCCGTAAACGGAAAGGCGGGCGGGGAGCGCCGGTCGGGGGACGGGTCCGAGTCGGGAGACACCGGGGCCCGCCCCCCAGGCGACTCCTATTCCGGAACGGTCCCCCGCACTCGAATAAACGAAATCTATTTAAACCTCGGGCTCTCAAAAAGAGCGTCTGTACAAAGTCCCACTATTTACAGCTCGAGATGGATAGCGACGGTGGTTCTCAAAATGAGCTCTCTTCCGGGAGAAGAGACCCCGGGGCTACACGGGGCCGGGGGGGATGACGGGTGGCGGCGTCTGGATGGGACCGTGACCGAGGAGACGCGGCCCCGGGTGGAGAATGGATGGCCGCGCCAGCCTCCGGGGACTGTGCTACGGTGAGCGGGGCGGGAGGGCCACACGGTTCTCCACGACCGAAACGCGCGCGAGGGCTGAGGAACCCGCCCCGGGCAGGCCCCGAGGCCCCGGCCTCCTCCGGCCGGAGGGTCACGTCGGGCGGGGGCCGGGGTGGATGCCGGGCTGAGCCGGGAAGAGCGCGCCCCGATCCGGCCAGCGGGCCGGATCCTCCCCCACGGAGAAAGCCGGGGCCCCGCGGCCTCGGGCGGGGGCCCGGACGGCCCGGACGGCCCGGCGGCCCACGAGGTCGGGGACGGAAGCGATTCCTACCCCACGCCACGCTTCTGAAAACCGGCCGCGACCCGAAGCTCCGAGTTCCACCCGCTCCGGGGCCGGCCCCGGGCCCGGGGATCGGAGGGCCCGGGCCCGGTTCCGCCCTCCCTCCCCACCGGAACCGTCGTCTGCCAGGCGGCTGCCGTTCCCGACGCCGTCCGGGACGGAAGGATGCCGAGCGGGATGAGCCTCGGGCCTCCGACCGGACGGGGCCCCCGAGGCCGCCAGGACCGCCCCCCCCCACCAACCTCCCCCGACCCCCGACCAACGCTCGGAGGAGGCTCGTCGACGTGGACTTCCGGAAACCCCCTCGGCGGGGGCAGAGGCGGGACCCTCCGTCGACCTGAGACGAAAGCTGACTTATGCTCCAGAATACACTCTGAAATGTACACACGTAAGCTGTGCGCGGACTAGTCAAAGTGGACGTGAAAAGTCGCCTCTGTCCAGAAACGACAAGTGCCCTTTGGAAATAAATAGCCGCTTCGGTCCCCCCCACCCCCCCAGCCCCCGGGCTAACTCCCCGTGACACACGGTGTCACAGACATCGTGGTGACAACGCAATACTGAAACTAGTCTAGAGATGAGTTTGTACAGGTTTGCTTTATACAATCAAGAAAAAAAGAGATACAATTTGTATCAACAAACAAAAGGTCGTTTCTGGTTATTTGAGGCTTTGCTCCCAGCCGCAGAATCGGACCAGCTGTGCGCGAGAGGGTTTCGATCGGGGTGATGGGGGGGGGGGGGGGGGGGGGTCTGAAAGACAAAAGGTCGGTGAAGAAGAGGCTCGGGGAGGGGCGGGAGCCGGGAGGCTCCGGAGCCGAATCTCTTCACGGCGAATCTACGGCCGACAGGGTCGGCGGGGGCCCGCCGGGCCGGTGCGGGCCCGCGGCTTTAGGGGGCCGAGCCGGGAGGCTGCGGCCCAGGGGTGGGGGCCCCGGCCCCCGGCGGGGGCGCCCTCCAGGAAGGCGCCCCGGGGCCGTCCCCCGGGGACTACCGATCGCGCCGCCGGGCGGGGGCCCCGGCCCGTCCGGGACCAACGGCGGATGGGGGGCTCAAGGTGGGGGACGATTCCTTTCCCCCCCCGCCGCCCCTCCGTCTTCAACTGCGGAGGGGGAAAGGAAACGTCAAAATGGCGGGGGGGTGGGGGGCGCTCAGCGGGGCCGGAGAAAGAGGAAGGGTCCGGAACGCGGCCTTGCAAGCCATGATCAAAACGCCAGAAACAACCCTGACGGCAGCCTCACATTCTGTGCGTTTCACAGTAAGAAACATTTAGGCAAGTGTCACACCTTCTCATGAAGAAACAAAAGGCCCGGACCAGGCCTTCTCAACTTGCATGAAAAAACTACAGTAGAAGTCGGCCATTTCCAGCTTGAGAACTATACCAAGCCGGTCATGGTTCAAAATGTGGAACTGTACATTGGATTCAAAAAGGGCGTCCATTCAGTGCAGCTTAAAAAAGAAACGACCAACGCCTCTTCTGGAGGCATTTTAGCTACAAAGGTTTCCACCCTGAGGAAAAGACGAGTCGCGCAAACGATGCCCCGCCTGGAGGTCCGGGGCCTCCGGCCTCCTCAGGGACCCCGACCCCGCGCCGGACGGCGGCCAGACGCCCCTCCGGCGCGGATCGGGGCCGGGGCGGCCCGGCCGCCGGGAGCCGACGGTGGGGCGCCCCCGCCCCTTGTCCCCGGTGGGCCGATCCCCGGTCTCGCCCCCACCCGGGGGTGCGGCGTTCATCCGTCCAGGGCCGCGGCGTCTCGGGAACTTGACGTCCCGGCGACCCCGGGGGAGGGCGGGGGGCGCGCCCGCCCCCTCCCGGCAACGGGCCCCGATTTACGCCGCGGGCGCCCGGAAGTCGGGGACCGACGGGAGGGTCCGGGGCGCCGGGGGGCACGCGCCTCCCCCACGGATTGGTCCCTCCGAAGAGGCACGCTGCCGAGGCCGCCGGCTGGACCGACGCGACCGCTGACGTTTTCCAAGTGCAAAGGGAACAGGGCCGGCTTGCTGCTTCCGCCGTCGAGCACCTCTCTCTCCCTGCCTCTGCCCCCCACCCCCTCCCGACCGCCGGCGGGCTCTCGATTCCGAAATCGGCTTCAGCGGGCGGGCGGCCTCCGCGGGGGAGGCCATCTGGAGCTCCTCACCTACCTACCTCGAGAAAGGTCGAGCGCGGGTAGACGGGGACCCGGAGACACGCGCCTCCGCACCTCCCGAAAGGTGACGGCGGATCCACAGACGCGCGCGTCCCGGATGGGAAATAATCGACACTCGTACATGCGATACAACTGCTCACGCTAGGGTTGGGTCCTCCGGCTCAGGGGCCAGGACGGGACCCGGGAGTCGGCGGTGGAGGGAGGGCAGGGCACCGGAGATCCACGCGGCGAGGTGGGCGTTCTCTTCCTGGGTGTCGGGGAGCGATTCCTTTGATTTTTGCTTTTGTTATAAAAAAAAAAAAAAAGCCCATCGCGAAAAAATCCGCCCCCACCCCCCGGCCCAGCCCCCAGCTTGCCCCACGGGGCTCGTCCCGCTCCAGACGTAAAGCCGGTCCCAGTGCTCCCCGAGCCGACCTCCCCCGCCTGGCCGAGCGGGATGGCGTCCCGCCGGAGGGGAGGCGGCGGGGCCCGGGCGGGGCGTGGGGCTGGGGGAGGGAGGGGAGAGGGGCCCCGGCCCAGCCCGGCGCCGCCCAGCCCCGCGGCCCGGAGAGCCGGAGGAGCGCCCGGGCGCCGCGGGTCAGCGCCCCGACCTGAGTTTGGTCACGATCACGGCGGCCAACTGCTGCGCGTCCGTCAGGTGCGGGTTCTTTTCCATGACGGCCAGGACGACGCCGGCCGGGAAGATGTTGCACAGGTTCCGGTAGGTCTGGTAGTGGCACTCCGGGACGGCGGGCGGCTCGCGGGGCTCGCCGCAGGCCCCGGCCCACGGGTGCCGCCAAAGCTGCTCCATCTTCTCGGGCATGCTGCGCACCATGACGGGCTCGTAGCACGGCTGCATCAGGCTGCCGCTCAGCGGGTAGGAGTGGTAACCGTAGGAGTCGGCGGGGCCGGGCAGCGGGTCCCAGCTGGCGTGCTGCTCCCGGCAGAGCGGGGGCCTCCGCTGCCTGGTCGGGTGGCTCTCGTAGAGCCGGGAGTCCGAGACGCTGTCCATGCGGGTCATGACCAGGGCCCGGCCCGGCTGGGCGCCGGGGGCCGCCGCCCCCTGGGCGCCCGGGGGCCCCGGGTAGTCCCCGGGGCAGCTGGCCCGGGTCCCGGCCGCCGGGTGCTGGACGTGAAGGGCCAGGCGGGAGAGCGGCGGCTTGCGCGGGCCGGGACAGGGCTCCTCGGGCCCGTAGCTCTGGACCCGGGCCAGGGCCTCGTGGAGAGCGCCGGGGGCAAAGGGCTGTGGGCGGTGCCGGGCCGGCGACCGGCGCATCTTCAGGGTCTCCTCCGGCCCGCCGTCCGCCACCCCCAGGTAGAGCTCGCCGAAGGCGGCGTAGCCGGCTCCTCCCGCCTGGCTCAGGCGGGGGTCGGGCCCGGGGCTGGGGTTGCGGGAGAAGAGGCCGGGGTCCGGCTCGGCGCCGGGCCCGTAGTAGTCCCCGCTGCCGAGGCTCAGGCTTCCGGAGAAGTCGCTCAGCATGGAGTAGTAGCCGGGGTCGGCCAGGGAGTCGTACTTGGGGTACGGCTCGCTGTAGTCCACCGGGGCGCCGTGGGTGTTGGTGACCAGGATGGGGGGATAGCGCCGGCCACCCCCGTGGTCCAGACTGACCTGCGGGTGGGCGAACGGCGACGAGCCCGGCACGGGGCTGCTGGCCGAGCGGGTGTTCAGGGCCCCGGCCGCGTGGCTCTTGGGCGGGGGCAGCGTCGGCACGCTCAGGGCCGACACCAGCGAGGGGACCGAGCCGGCCTCGGCCTTGCGGGCGGCCGACAGCCTCTCCTCGGGCTCCGCCGCCGCCACCGACCGGATGCTGGGGTCCGACTGGCGCTTGGGGGCGACGCGCTTGCCCTCCGGCCCCGCCTCGCCCTTGGGGCCGGCCGAGCCGCCGGCGGCCTTGGCCAGGGCGCCCTCGCTCAGGGTCTTGACGGCCGACAGCTTGGCGCTGATGCGGAGCTCGTCGGCCACGGCCCGCTGCGGCTGGTGGGCCCGCTCCGGGTGATAGTACTTGCACTTGTGGCCGTACGTGCACTTCTTGCCTGGGGAAGAGAGGCCCCCGGGTTATTCATTCGATCGTACTGACTGAGCGCTCGCTCTGCGCGGAGCACTGTGCTGAGCGCTTGCAATGGCCAATTTAGACAGTGACGGGCTCACCGTCTAAACGGGGGAGACGGACAGAGGAGCGAAACGGAACAAGACAACATCATCAAGATCAATAGAATCAAGGGCAGGGACACCTCGTTAAGAAAATAAATAGGATAATAAAGAATATATATTAATGAGCACAGTGCTGAGGGGAGGGAAGGGGGGATGGAAAGGGGGGCTCGGTCTGGGAAGGCCTCTTGGAGGAGGTGAGCTCTCAGTAGGGCTTCGAAGAGGGGAAGAGAGTTAGTTTGGCGGGTCAGCGGCACGCGCCTGCTCGGAAACCTCGGGGGTGGTTCGGGGGAAGGCTCACGCGCAGGGGACCGCCCCCCACCCCCGGACGACCGTGTCCGCGTGAGCGGACACGGATACGCATGCGCGTTAACACGCGCGCGGAGACCCGCGCCCGCCCAGGGGACCGCAAACGAGGACCGGGCCTGAATGACGAGGGCAAGCTACCGTCTCTTCACGTGGAGGGCGCACAACCGACTGATCGGGACGGCGACCGCCCGGCCAGGCGAGATGAAGGCCCTCGGTGAACCAGAGGGGGTGGGGGACGGGGCTGCCTTTCTCAGGAGGTGTCGGCCTTAGCCTCCCCCACACCCAGGGGTCTCCTCAAGCAACTGGGAACCCCCAGGAGCCGCTGCCGTAGGGGGGATCTGCTCATTCACAGCAGGGGTTTGAGGGAGACAGGGGGCCGGGGCTGGGGCCGGGGCACGGGGGCAGTCGGGCTTTGGGGAGCGACAGGTCAGGAGGATCGGATCTGGGGACTTTCCAGGCCTCGTGAAAAGCCCAGAAGTTGTAGGGGAGAGAACATCTGGACCGCAGCATGAAGTGGGGGAGCTAGGGGTAGGGGGAGGCTAGGGGTGGTGCACGCAAAATGAGGAAGCATCATTTAAAACCCTCCCCACCCCCAACTCCATCCCACAGAATTGGCAGCCATGCCCCCTTCCTAGAGAAGCAGTGTGGCTCAGTGGAAACAGCCCAAACTTGGGAGTCAGAGGTCATGGGTTCGATTCCCGGCTCTACCACCTGTCAGCTGCGGGACTGTGGGCCAGTCACTTCACTTCTCTGGGCCTCAGTTACCTCATCTGGAAAATGGGGATGAAGACTGCGAGCCTCACGTGGGACAACCTGATGACCCTGTATCTCCCCCAGCGCTTAGAACAGTGCTCTGCACGTAGTAAGCGCTTAACAAATACCAACATTATTACTATTACAGGCCCACTCTTTTCCTGGCTGCTTTTCTTTCATCGCCTTTTCTTGTAATTCTCCGTGCCCCGAGGCCCCATCGGCCACTCCTGTGGCTCTGTCTGAGCACACCCGCAGAAAAATCCACACAACGGTCCAGCTTGGCTCCGCAGCAGGGGACCAGGGGAGAGGGATCTAAAGACGAGGGTTCCTCCACTCACAGTGTCTGCCCTCCAACCCACTACTCACCGTAGGGGCACGGTTGTTTCTTATGTTCCGGAATGACTGGCCTCTTTCTCAGGAAGTTTTCAAGGCTCGGGCCGTGGCGTCCTAGAGGGTCATCGGGTGGCATAAATCTAGGAGAGAGAGAAAGAGGGAGAGTGAGAGAGGGATAGAGAGAGAGCACGAAAGCGAGCACATCGTATTTAAGCTCGACCCCGCGTGTAACCGTACTTGTCATTGACAAAGGAATACATCAGCAGCCTCTCTTCTATGAACTTCTTCCACTCGGGCTTTTCATTTTGCAGGTCCCGGTAGTTGTCGTTGGACACGATGATGCCGTCGGAATCAAAAGCCAACTTGACGATAAACCGGTCGTCGTAGCAGACCACTCTCCTCCCCTGGACCCTCCGGGACGGGGTGAAGACCAGAATTTTCTCTTTCTCCAGTTTTCGCAAGATTTCTTGATCTGTCAAAGGGATGAGGTTCTTTGAGTCCCCAGGTCCAAGCCCCCAGCTAAAGCTGCCAGCAAAGTAGTATTTATCCCAGTTGGAAGGTGCCGAAACAGGGGACGCTGTGCTCAGGCCTAGGCTACACAGCCCGCTTGGGAGGTGACCCCTTCGGGACCCGAGCTCTAGGGTTCCCAAGTACCGTGTCGCTCCACAGATAAGGGAGTGCAATCAAAGAAACAGCCCGGCCTAGTGAGGAAGAGCCTGGGCCCGAGAGCCAGAGTCTCTAATCCTGGCTCTTCCACTTGCCTGTGGTGAGAGCTTTGGGAAAGTCATTTTGCTTCTGCGCCTCAGTTTCCTCATCCGGAAAATGGGGATTCAACACTTCTTCTCCCTCCTACTTAGTCCGTGAGCTCCATGTGGGACAGGGACTGGGCCCGACCTGATTAACCTGTATCTTCCCCAGCGCTTAGAACAGTGTGAGACACACAGTAAGCGCTTAACGAATACCCTAACGAATAATTATAATCTGCAAGTCTGTCACCAGTTGCCACTTAGGCTGCTGGATGAAATAACCAGTCAGTGATTCAGGGCTCTGTCGGGCCTTTCTTCTGAGCCCCAGGGAAGTGGCCCGGGCTGCAACTGGGATACCAGGCCCAGGGAGACTGTACCGGCCGCAAAGACCAGGCCCGGGTGCTATCTCTAAAGTCCCTGCTGTTGAGAAGGCAAAAAAACCTTTCCTGAAGACCAAATGTCAGTTCCTCAAAAGGCCCTTTTGAGGAAAATCTAAATTCACAGTCAGCAACCCAAGCCACATGTTTCTGAGTAGAGCATTTAATACATGAGGGACGGTAGCCTCTCTGAGCTCAGTGTTGCCATTTTTAAGGACCGGCTGGTCTCCCGGCTACTGAGCTCGGGTGGATGGTGTTTCTGAACTAGACGGGGCATCCTTCCGCTGCCTCTTTGTTGGCCGCAAATTTCTTCCGACCCCTCCTACCCCCCCCCCCCCCAGTCCGTTTGGACTCCGAGGGCTGCGGATTGCTTCGATGCTGCCAGTGGGGAATGAGAGGAGCCGAAAACACCCTGAATGCTCTCTTTCGATTCAGGGGTCCTGGCCGATCCCCTGGTCCCAGGCCTCTCTCTGGAACCGGGCCTCGGAGCCGCCAAACCACTTCCCTCACCTACAAGGGACGTCCTTGCCCGCGTTTACTTGGGGCTGATGGGGACCAAAACCAATAATTTTCCAGGAAAAAAACACCCATCCACTCCAAAACAACCCTGCTCTAACAAGCCAGGCTACGATCTGCAGGGAAGAGACCTCGCTCTTGGCTGGCCGGACCCCAACCCCGTTCCTCAACTCCTGGAAAACTCTACCAGTTCCACATTTCCCGCCCAGTGGAAAACAAGTGTCACATGGGAAAGGCAACGTTTACCTTTTTTCAGTGTTTATTTGACCCTCTAGGGAAAACCCGGGCTCCTTCCAGCTGGTGGCTGGACCCGGTCCCTGGATCCGGCGTTGCTTTCCGAATCCAGGAGGGGAGGCGTGGGAAAGCGTTGTGTTTGGAAAACGGGAACCGGACACCGATGGGGGAGGGGACTGGCCGGGGAGGAGGAGGCAAAGGAATCGTGCTCAGTTCCCGCCCTGCGGCGTTACCTGTGATGGGTGCGTCTGGGCGAGACTGTTCCTTTCTCCAAGCGGGCACGAACACAGTAATGTCTTTGTGCCCCTTTTCCAGAAACCAGTCCACAGCTAACTGAATCCCTCGGCAGGAGAAGCTTTCTTTATTTCCGTGGCTGGAAGAGATGAGGGGGAATCAAGCACGGAGGTCAAGAAAAACTCACGATGCTTTAGGATAGACTCTACCGTCACCGAGGGGGCGTGATTGGCTGGAGAGGAATTTTCCTCCCTGGGATTGCACATGGATAATGAAAACAGAACCTGGAAATCCGACCACCCAGGGCAACTATCCTAAGAAGCTAAACTTCTTCCCCAGAGATCAGAAGGGTGCCCGGAGGTCACCGGTGCCCCGGGAGCCTTTTCAAACCTAAAGGACAAGGGATGATGTGGGGAGGGGTGACCCCTCTCCACTCCCTTCTCCATCATCGAGCCATCCCCACGAGGTTGGTGGCTGGACGCCCTGGGTTCGAGGAGCTACTCGCGACTTCTGACTCCTTCCCCCGGCCCTCCTCGCCTCTAGCTGCCGCCGCCAACTTCAATCTACCGGGTCCTAGGGCCGGCCCGTGGGGATTCCTTACGGGCCGGGGACCACAGCGAGTTGGTGGAGGGGATTCAAGGCGGGCCTGCGTTCTTTACAAAACGGCAACCCGGAAGCGAACACTGCAGACACTGGGATGGAAAGCCACGGGCCGTTTTTATGGGCTCCTTGACAACTTCACACTTTGCTGGCCGAGGAACGAATCTATACCGATGACTTTTGGAAGGGGGAATTCTCCGCAACTGTGAGTTTCTAGACTCCCTTATGCTCTAGACTATAAGTCTGTTGTGGATGGGAAACGTGACTATTTATTGCTGTTTTGTACTCTCCCAAGTCCTTAGAACAGTGCTCTGCACACAGTAAGCACTCAATAAATACAACTGAATGAATGAACTTAAAGACTTATCAGCTGAATACGCTAGTCGACGTCAGTATGGAAGAGGAGCGGGGCTCCCCAAGATTATTTTGGGGGTGGCCCAAAATAAGGAAATGGGTCACCAGAGGGCAAATCGTGGCTGGACCACCTTTACGTCCCTCCCCGGAAGATTCCGGTGCTATTGCGTCCACAGAGGAGGGTCGAGGACCTGGACGAAGGGCAGGGGCAGAGCCGTGGGGCCTGGCAGTTCCCACCAGTCAACGGGGATAGAAGCGCACAGGATGAAAGCACAGCACTCAGTGGGGGGACCGGAACCTATTAATTGCCTAAGATGATGGTGCCGGGGGCTTGCCAATTAAAAATGCTCACTGCGCTGGGGGATGCTGTGCACCGTTTCATATTGCACCGTAGTGCTCTGCTTGGTAAAAGAGAAAACAGTCATTAAGATCAGGAGCCCCCAGTGGGAGGGCACCTGGGCCCAATCAATATCCTCACATCTTTCCCGGCCGGGAATACGATAACGCTTGGCACACAATAAGTGCGAACTGGTGCAATGACTATGCCTTTGAAGGTGGAATTTTACAAACCCGAAAAGGAACAGGCAGAGACGAGGAATGAATGGGAACGGGGACATCACTGGCCAGTTGAGCCCCGGATGGGATGAATGGAGCCGCCCGGCACGGGTCGGTGCCTTGGCATCCTAACAAACTGCACTTGAGGCTGGGTGCCCGATGAATTCTGAGGACGTACCAGCAATCCCCTTTGGGTCCTTGCCGTTTTACACCCCGGAAACCGATTTCCTCAGGAAGAGAAGCTACCCGGGGTCTCGGAAGGATGGGGTGGGCCCCTCTACCAGAACCCCACGCTTAAGGAAGACCTGGGCCGGAATTCTCACCATGTCCGACATGGCGCGTGTACGCCCAGACCAGTTCCTCCAACTTCGTGGCACACTGTGCCCAGTGGGTCCAACCTTCCTTCCCTAATGTTGGGTTCTAGCCGAAGAACAGAGAGAAAACCTGCACTGCGGACCCTGTTTTCCTGAGGATTCCCCACTCTCCCCAGTAGCCGTAGTACCTGTTCAGCGCTGGCTTGGCGTTGAGCACTGTACTGAGCGCTGGGGCAGGTTGCAAGATCAGCGGGTCAGATGCAGTCTCTGTCCCACATGGGGCTCACGGCCTAAGTGGGAGGGAGAACGGGGGTTGGCTCCCCATTTTACAGTCGAGGAAACAGGCACAGAGAAGTTCGGTGGCTTGCCCATGGCCACCCAGCAGGCAAGTGGAGGGGCCGGAATTAGAACCCAGATCCTCTGGCCCCCGGGGCTGGGCTCTTTCCACTAGGCCATGCTGCCTAATAGTTACGGTCACAGTGTTGTTCCCATTGAGTGAATTCATCTATGTCTTCGAGTGGGCCAGTAAGCACCACTCCATCATTTTACAAGTCCCAACTTTAAAAAAGAAAACCCAGCTCTGCCACTTGCCTCTGGGTGACCTTGGGCAAGTCACTTCTCTCCTCTGGACCTCAGTTTTCTCATCCGTAAAATGGGAACAGGATACCAGTTCCCCCCTCACTTAGACTGTGAGCTCTTTGTGAGACAGGGACTGCATCTGACCTGTCTTGTACCTGCCCCAGTGCTTGCATAAAGAAAGTGCTTAACAAACACTGCAATTACTATTACGACAAAGAGGACTTGCCTTTGGGCAGATCATCAAGGCCAGGGCCTACGGAGCAGGCCCGCACGGCAAGCTCGGGTGCCGCTCCCTCAATACACTATTCTTTCTGTTTATTGTCTGACTTGGGGATGTTGTTCACGCTAAGAAGCAAAGGGGACAAGAAAGGGGGTTGGGGGGGGGGGGGGGGGGGCTAGACCTTGCAAGCCCTCTCTCCACAACTTCTGGTTGGGTAAAATCTCTTCTGCAGGAATCGCAAGCAATAGATGGCATTTACCGGGGACCTACTCTGTACAGAGCACTGAATTAACCACTTAAACTGGCCTAATTTCACACATGCAATCAGGCGGGCCCACAGGTAAGGTCTCCTCATGGCCGCTCGTGGCTTCCCATTTCTGGATGCTCATTTCCCAACGCTTCAAGTGGTTGGATTTTCCAAAGAAGCAGTTCACTGGCCCCTGAAATCCAGTGGTCCTGGTGATCCCATCTATCCTTGGAGGGCCCCACTGTTGGACAGAACAGCGGGGACAGCAAGGGATCTCAGCGAGCCTGGCCATGCCTGGCCAGGCTCAGTCTTCTGATGAGCTGGGTGGAAAGGCTGCAATATTTGCTCATTTTAAGGAAGTTTTTCTTTGGACAGAAGACCTCTCCTGACTCCAGAATGCAAGGCCTCTGTTGACGGGGATGGTGTCTCACAACTCTGTTGTATTTTACTCTCTTTGGCACCATTTCACCTACCCCCCCATCCCTTTCATTCCTTTCCCCTGAAATCCAAATCACACGCCTCTATCGCACTCCAGACACTAGGCATGATCATCTACCATCCCCAAAGCCCCGCCTCCAACTTTTTGAACTATTCCGATCCCTTTCTCACATTCTTTCTCTCTTTCTCCATCCCTACGTTGGTCCTTCGGGATTTCAATATCCATGGAGATGTTCTTGATGACCATTTGCTGCCCGCTTTCTGTCGCTCCTCAACTCCAATGACCCCCTGCTCCACACCGGCTCTCCCAGCCACCAACTTGGACACATACTCTATCTCAATATCTTCAGTAAAATCTCTATTGTCACTAACTCTGAAATTCCTCCATCTCGCATGGCTCAGTGGAAAGAGCCTGGGCTTGGGAGTCAGAGGACATGGGTTCGAATCCCAGCTCTGCCACTTGTCAGCTGTGTGCCTGTGGGCAAGTCACTTCACTTCTCTGGGCCTCAGTTGCCTCATCTGGAAAATGGGGATTAAGACTGTGAGCCTCACGTGAGATAACCTGCTTACCCTGCATCTCCCCCAGCGCTTAGAAAAGTGCTCTGCACATAGTAAACGCTTAACAAATACCAACATTATTTTTATTATTCCGCCCGACACACCACCGCCTCTCAAATCTGTCCTAGTCCCCCACAGATACCTACAATCCGTTTTACTCAAGTCATCGTACCCCATTTAGCCTCCATACCCAAATTACCCTCCCTTGATGAACAAATTGATGCCCTCTACACAACCCTCTCTACTGAACTCAACCCACTCGCTCCCCTATCCCTCGGCCGATCTCGTACCACTAAACCACAGGCCTGGATCACCTCCTCAATCTGCTTCCTTCGCTCCTGTGCGTGAGCTGCAGGGTGCTGCTGGCGGAAATCCAAATATCAGGCCTACCTTGTCTACCTAAAGTTCATCCTTGTGTGGTTTAATTCTGCCCTCTTCTATTCCCGGCAAAATTATTTCATCATCCTTATTGACACCCACGCCCTTTGCCTCACCATTGTTCTAGATGTTTAACTCTCTCCCCAAACCCATCTCCCCCATTTTTTCTCCCCTCTAATGACCTGGCCACCTACTTTACTGAAAAAATTGACACTATCAAGTGTGATCTCCTTAAAACCTCCCCTGCTCTTCTCCAGTCCCTCCCTCCTCCTCCTCCCCCTTTTTTGGCTCCCCCATCTTTCCCAACAGTATCTCAAGCGATCCCCTGCTTTTTCTCAAAATCCATCCCTTCCACCTGTGCATCTGACCCCATTCCTTCGTACCTTAGCACTTGCCCCCTCCCTGACCGCCATCTTTGACCGTTCACTCTCCAGTGGCTTCATCTCCACTGCTTTCAAATACGCTAATTTCCCCCCTATCCTTGAAAAACCCTTCCTTGAATCCACAGCTCCCTCCGGTTATCACCCATTCTCCCTCTACAAACTCGACCTCTCAGCTGCCTTTGACATTGTCGACCACCCCCTTCCCCTGGAAACTTTACCCAACGTTGGCTTCACCGACACTGGCCTCTCCTGCTTTTCCTCCAAAATCTCTCCCCGGCGTCTCCTTCTCAGTCTCTTTCGCAGGCTCCTCCTCCGCCTCCCACCCCTAAATGTGGGAGCCCCTCAAGGTCCGAACCTCTACACCCACTCCCCTTGGAGAACTCATTCGCTCCCCTGGCTTCAACTACCACCTCTATGTGGATGATTCCCAAATCTACATCTCCAGCCCTGATCTCTCTCCCTCCCCATAGGCTCGCATTTCCTCCCGCCATCAAGACACCTCTCCTAGGATGTCCTGCTGTCACCTCAAACTTAACACGTCCAAAACAGAACTCCTCATCTTCTCTCTCAAACCCCGCCCTCCCCTTACTTTCCCATCACTGTAGGCGGCACTACCACAGGCCCGTAACCTTGGCCGTTATCTTGACTCCTCTCTCTCATTCTACCTACACAATCCTGTTGGTTCAACCTTCACAGCATGGCTTAAATTCACTGTTTCCCCTTCATCCAAACTGCTACCAGATTAATCGAAGCACTTTTCCTCTCCTGTCTTGTTGACTTTATTGGCCTCCTTGCTGACCTCCTTGCCTTCTCCCAACTCCAGCCCATACTTCACTCTGCTGCCTGGATCATTTTTCTCCAAAACGCTAAGTCCAGGTTTCCCCACTCCTCAAAAACCTCCGGTGGTTGCCCATCTCCCTCCGCGTCCCACAAAAACTCCTCACCCTCGGCTTTAAAGCACTCAGTCACCTTGTCCCCTCCTACCTTTCTTTTCCGATCTCTGATTTCCTACCACAACCCAGTCCGCCCGCTCGGCTCCTCTAATGCCAAGCTATTCACCGTACCTCAGTCTCATCTATCTCGCCACCAACCTCTCACCCACATCCTGCCATTGGCCTAGAATGCCCTCCCTCTTCATATCCAATAGAGGATCACACTCCCCACCTTCAAAGCCTTACTGAAGGCACATCTCCTTCAAGAGGCCTTCCCTAAGTCCTCATTTCCTCTTCTCCCACTCACTTCTGTGTCTCCCCGATTTGCTCCCTCTATTCGCCCCTCCCTCAGCCCCACAGCACTTATACACATGCATATGTATTTAGAGTAATGCCTGTTTCCCCCTCTAGACTGTGAGCTTGTTGTGAACGTGTCTACCAACTCTGTTAGATTCTTATATTCCACTCTCCCAAGACCTTAGTACAGTGCTCTTCGTACAGTAAGTGCTCAATAAATAGGACTGATTGATCAATCGATCGACCCCGAGAGTACTCTCAAACGCACAGTGCTCTGCCCCCACTGAGCACTAGGTAAATACTACTGTTGATAAGACAGCCCACCGGGGAATCGAGGACTTCTGAATCTTAGGGTTAGGGTAAGTCACACTCCCACTCCCTCTGCCAACGATCCATTGATACCACGCGTAGCAAAAAAACTTGGCGGAGACCCAACTTGGGCTAATACACGCTACTGTAGCCTGGCTGAGGCCAGGGTGGAGTCCAGCACAGCCACAAGGAGATGCACGCAGTCCTTGACTTTGGACCTTTTTGCATTCTGATCACTCCTTGCGGCGTTTCTAAGTGAACACCGCTGCAGCTTTACGGCACTGGATGCCCACGTCGACTCGGCCTGGTGATCCTGCCCAGCGAACGGGTAGAATAATAAATGGAGGCAGTTTGTGTTGAGTATCTCCTGTGCGCTGAGCACTGTCCTAAGCACCGGGGTAGACACAAGATCATCAGTCCGGACCCAGTCCCTGCCCCGGGCTCCTGGTTTCAGGGGGAAGACCACTGGCACTAATCAGTGAGGGCATATATTGAGTTTACTGCGTGCAGTGCTTGGGAGAGTCCAATATATCAGAGTTAGTTACCCACCAGAGCCCGGAACTGGCTCGGCAACCTACCCCTTTGCTGTTGTAGGGCTCTGAACTGTGACCCTTAGATGGGGACACGCAGAAACGGTGCAGTAACACAGAATGCATTGGGCAGACAGTGAGGCTGCTGGATCGGAGACGGCTAGGGCGGGTTGGCGGGCTGGCACCGAGTCTGTAGGCCGTTCTTCAGCGGTGATGGATCGCAGCTCTCACGATTCTTGCCACGGACGTCGCTGCTGATTGACTATTTCTGCTGAACTTGTCAGCTTGACCTTTCCTCGTGTCTGGCCCCCAGTTTCCCCTTCTCCCCTCTTGAGACTTGCAGCCCCCTGGTGAATGGGGACTAGGGTTGGCACCTGACTGATCTACTGCTCAACCAATCAATCAACGGAATTTATAGAGCGCTTAGTGTGTGCAGAGGACTGTACTATGCGCTTGAGAGAGTACGATAAAACAATATAAAAGTCACATTCCCTGCCCACATCCACTGCCCACAGACTAGACAATTTTTACAGTCTGCCTGGTCTCCCCTCTCTCTGTCTCAGAAACTGTCCTCTCAAAGGTCATCAGTGACCTCCTTCTGGCCAAATTCAACGGCCTCTACTCCATCCTATCCTCCTCGAACTTTCGGCTGCCTTCAACGCCGTTGACCACCCCCTCCTCCCGGAAACATTATCCAACCTCAGCTTCCCTGTCCTCTCCCAGTTCTCCTCCTTTCTTTCTGGCCAGTCATTTCGCGGGCTCCTCCTCTGCGTCCCACTCCTTAACCATGGGTGTCTCTCAAGGATCAGTTCGGGGGGTCCCTTTCTATTCTCAATCCACACCCTCTCGCTTCACTTGGAGAACTCATTCGCTCCCAACAGCTTCAACTACCAACTCTACGCAGGTGATGCCCAAATCGACATCTCCAGCCCTGACTTCTCTCCCTCTCTGCAGTCTCCCATTTCTTCCCGCCTTCAAGACCTCTCTACTTGGATGTCCTCCTGTCACCTCAAACTTAACATGTCGAAAACGGAACTCCTTATCTTCCCATCCAAAGTCTGTCCTCCCCTGATTTTCCCATCACTATAGACGTCACCACCATCCTTCCGGCTCACAAACCCGTATCTTGGCGTTTTCCTTGACTCTTCTCTCTCATTCAACCCACAAATTCAAACTGTCAGTTCAACCTTCACAACGTGGCTAAAGATCGGTCCTTTCCTCTCCATCCAAACTGCTACCCCTGTCAATCCGGTAGCCTCTCCTGCCTTGATTACTGTATCAGCCTCGTTGCTGACCTCCCTTCCTCCTGCCTCTCCCCACTCCAGTCCATACTTCATTCTGTTGCACAGGTCATTTTCCTACAAAAACTTTCAGGCCATGTTTCTTTCAGGCCATGTTTCCCCTTTCCCCAAGAACCTCCAGGGGTTGCCCATCCACCTCCAGATCCAACAGAAACTCCTCACCATCGACTTTAAAGCACTCAATCACCTTGCTCCTTCCTACCTCACCTCTCTACTCTCCTATACAACCCAGTCTGCACACTAGGTTCCTCTAATACTTCTCACGGTACCTTGATTTCATCTACCTCACTCCTCACAGCCCCCAAACTAGCTCTCTTCCCCCTTTCAAAGCCCTACTGAGAGCTCACCTCCTCCAGGAGGCCTTCCCAGACTGATCCCTCCCTTTTCCTCTGCTCTTCCTCCCTTCCCCATCGCCCCCTCCCCACGCCACAGCACTTGTGTACGTATGTACAGATTTATTGCTCATTAATGTGTGTATATCTATAATTCTACTTATTTCTACTTATGCTACTCATGCTTGTCTACTTGTTTTGTTTTGTTGTTGGTCTCCCCACTTCTAGACTGTGAGCCCGTTGTTGAGTAAGGATTGTCTTTATCTGTTGTCGAATTGTACATTCCAAGCACCTAGTACAGTGCTCTGCACACAGTAAGCGCTCAATAAATACGATTTAATAAATAAATGAATGAATACCTCACCACTGACCTCTCGTTCACATCCTGTCTCTGGCTTGGAATGCCCTCCCCCCTTATATCTGACAATTACTCTCCCCTGCTTCAAAGCCTGAATGAAGACGCATCTCCACGAGACCTCTTCCCGTACTAAGCCCTCTTTTCTTTTTCTTCAACTCCCTTCTGACTTGCTCCCTTCATTCATCTCCCCTCTCAGCCCCACAGCACTTCTGTACATATTTGTAATTTATTCATTTTATTAATGTCTGTCTCCCCCTCTAAACTGTAAACTCACTGCGGGCAGGGAACACGTTTACCAACTCTGCTACCGGACTCTGACAAGAGCTTAGTACAGTGCTTTGCACACAGTGAGTGCTTAATAAGAACCCAATGAGAAGCAGCACGGCCTAGTGAAAAGGGCAGGGGCCAGAGAGTCAGGGGATCTGGGTTCTAATCCCAGCTCTGCCAAATGTTTGCTGAGTGACCTCTTGGACAAGTCATGTCACTGCTCTGTGCCTCAGTTCTCTGCCTCAGGTCTCTTGTTCTCCCACCTATTTAGACTGTGAGCCCCAAGCAGGACAGGGACAGTGTCCAACCTAATTAACTTGTACCTACCCCAGCACTTAGGTTTGATACAAAGTGCTTAACAAATACCATTAATAAATAAATGCCATTGATTGACTGATAGCTCCGGTCTAGAAACTCACCTCATTCCAAGGGCCCTGCCATCCTTATATGAGAGGTGGGGTCCAAGCTGCCCCCTTCTCGCCTGCTCACAGGGACAGGGAGGGCAGGGCTGACGCGTAGCTTGACCGAGAGCCCCGGGACACGGTTTCAAGTTGGCAAGCAGCTCCCAGTTAAGCATAGAAGTTTGGCTGCTCTGGGACTGTCCCTGGAAGCCCCAGAGCAACCTCCTGCTCTCGAATTTAGGCTAAAGGAGGAAACTCCGTCCTCAGTTATTCCGTTGGCTGCAGGACATTCTACGGATTACCTTGGAAAGATCGTACAGACTGTCAGGTCTTTGTGCGCAGGGAACGTGTCTACCAGCTCTTTTGTAGCAAACTCTCCCCAGCACTCACTTCAGTGTTCCGTACACAGAAAGCGCGCAATGCAGGCCTTTGACTGACGCAGGAGGGTCAGCCTGGGGATGAGTCCCGGTTTGGTGTTAGCCTCAGTCTGGAGGAACCCCAGGAGTCTGCCGAGGTTCAGACCTGACCCCGGTCTAGTCCAGGGGTCGGAAACCTCGGGTTCTGCTTCGTGGATAAGCCGCCGGCAACTATTCCGGGGCAGAGCCAAACCCTACTGGAATCAATCCTGCCTTGTGGGAGGCGAAGGGGCGGGGAGGGGAGAAGGCAGCAGAGCAGAGAGAACCTCCGGGGGGTTTTATGGCTCGGTGGAAAGGATGGACGGCTGGGAGTCAGACGGTTGGGGTTCCCATCCCAGCTCTGCCCCCTGCCAGTTGGGTGACCTCGGTCTTCCAACTGTTTATCTGCCAAGGGAAAGCTAGGCCCCTAAACTAGGCCAAATAGAGAGACAGTGACATCAAGCTTCAATCCAAACAGAAGCTCTATAAAGCCATGGTAGTGTGCATCCTTCTAGGACTTGCCCTACTGCCCTACTGAGAGCTCACCTCCTCCAAGCGGTCTTCCCAGACTGAGCTTCCCCTTTTCCCTCTGTTCCCTCTGCTCCCCCTCCGCCCTCTGCTCCTCCCCCTTCCCCTCCCCTCAGCACTGTGCTCATTTGTATATATTTTTTATTGCCCTATTTATTTTGTTAATGAGGTGTCTATCCCCTTGATTCTATTCATCGTAATGATGTTGTCTTGTTTTCGTCCGTCTGTCTCCCCCGATTAGACTGTGAGCCCGTCATCGGGCAGGGATTGTCCCTATCCATTGTCGGATTGTCCATTCCAAGCACTTAGTCCAGTGCTCTGCACATAGTAAGCACTCAATAAATACTATTGAATGAATGAATGCAAAATGCGGAGAGTAATCCCTGCCTCCCTCCTCATCCTCAGCGACACTGACAAGATTAACTAGTTACAACGAAAAAGATGGTTAAACTTTTTCTCCCTCAGAGAGTGGCTCTATGTACAGAATGGAGAGGCAGCATCACAATACAAAGATCTTCTTTCTCTTCGGGGGAGGCCGCGTGGCCCAGCGGAAAGGACGTGGGCCCGTGAGTCAGAGGATCGGGGTTCTAATCCCGGCTCTGCTCTTTGCCTGCTGGGTGACCTTGAGCAAGTCACTCTGCTTATCTGGGCCTCGGTTTCCTCATCTGCAAAATGGATATTTGATCCCTGTCTTCCCTCTCCCTCAGTCTGTGAGTGCCACGTGGGTCAGGGACCAGGGCAATCTGATACCCTAGTGCTTGAGAAGCAGCGTGGCCTCCCGGAAAGAGCGAGTCAGAGGATCTGCCACTTGGTTGGCTCTGTGACCTTGGGCAAGACACCTCACTTCACTGTGCCTCAGTTACCTCACCTGTAAAATGGAGTCTTAAGGGTGTGGCACAGGGATTGGGTCCAACCCAATTATCTCGCATCTACCCCAGCACATTAGTATAGTGCCCGGCACACAGAAAGTGCTTAACAAATACCGCTATTATCATTATTGCTGTTATTTTTATTAGAATGCTTGGAACTTTCCCTCTGCTCCTCCCCCTCTCCTTTCCCCTCCCCTCAGCACTGTGCTCATTTGTATATATTTTTATTATCCTATTTATTTTGTTAATGAGGTGTCCATCCCCTTGATTCTATTTATCGCGATTAAGTTTCTTGTTTTTGTCCGTCTGTCTCCCCCGATTAGACTGTGAGCCCGTCGATGGGCAGGGATTGTCTCTGTTACCGAACTGTCCATTCCGAGCGCTCAATGAATACTATTGAATGAATGAATGGACTTCGTAAGCGCTTAACAAATACCCCAAACCTTCTTCTTCTTCACAGCCAGCAATACCCCCAATGGATTAAGAGGAAATTAACGTTGTCTCCTAACTTCAAATGAAGACACGGGAAGCCCTGAGGTTTGTAGGAGCCAAGAGCCCTCTCTCCAGTAGACGGAAGCGGGTGCCCTCTCCTTCAGACATGATCGAACGTGCCCTCGGGGGGGATTCGCTTTCTCCCAGGGCCTCTGCTGCTAGGGGAGCAACGGGCTGGAAATCGGAAGCGACTTCCAAGCGGAGAGCCCAGGTCCTCCTCGGACAGCGCTTCCCGAGAGCCGGGGTCTCTCGCGAGCCTGGCCAGTTGCCCGGGTGAACGCCGGCCATCGACGCTGCCGGGCGGTGGGTTTGGGCCAGCGGAGGTGAGGAGTTTCTGGGGGCAGCTTAGGGTAGTGGCGCGCAGCAGCACAGCGTGGCGGCCAGGGCACGGGCCTGGGTCTCAGGGGGTCATGGGTTCTCATCTCCTCCGATGCATGAGCTTGGGCAAATAGCTTCTCTGTGCCTCACTTACCTCATCTGCAAAATGGGGATTGAAAAAGGGAGCCCCACGCAAGAGAGGGGCTGTATTCACCCCAGGACTCAGTACAGTGCCCGGCAAGTAGTTAATGCTTAACGAACACCACAGTTGTTATTACTCTCCTTACCTCATCGCCACGTTGCTGCCATCGATGACGACTGGCCTCAGATTGTCCGTGTTGTCCACCACCTCTTCTTCTAGCGACAGCTCGGGGCTGGCGACCTCCCGGGGGCAGGGGCCTCGGGGCACCAGCATGCCGGAGGCAGTCCCGCCCCCGCCGCCCCCGCCGCCGTGCCCCTCCGTCTCGCCTTTGTTACCCAGCCTGACCAGCTCGGCCAGGATATCGTTGATCAGCGCGTCGGGGCCCAGTTTGTTGAGCACGGCCTGGATCTGTTCCCCGGCGTACCCCAGCTTGAGCGCGAAGTCCATTTTGGCCTGGTATTCCTTGTCCGGGGGGGTCTTCCCCGCGTCGAGCTGCAGCTCCTGCAGGGTGCTGCTCTGGGAGAAGCTGGGCCGGTCCAGGCAGGGAGAGCGGCAGAGCTGCCGGTGAGGCTTATGGGGCACCTCTCGCTCCCTCCAGCGAGGGTGGCCGCCGCCGCCTCCGCCGCCGTCGACGCCGCCGCTGCCGCTGCTGTCTCCACTGCTGCTGCCGCTGGTCCTGAAGCAGGGCTGCTCGGGCTCGCTCTCGGAGCTCGTCCAGTCCTCCGACTCGGCGCTGCAGTCCCCAGCGTCCCGCTCCCTGGTCCTCTCTTCTCGGGAGGATCTCTTCTCCATTTTCAGCTTCTGCACCATGGACCAGGCCGTCATCCCGTTGGGCTACCGGCCGGAGACTGCCGAGCCTCGCCCTCTTGCGCCGCCCGCCCCGTCCGGCTTCCGGGGGCCGCTTTAGCCCCAGAGCATCTCCGAGCCCGGTTCACTCCGCCCGGGGCGCAGGGCTGGGGGACGTCGCCGGTGCCCACGGGCTCCTGGGGTGTTCCTGAAAACCAAGTACGGGTACAGAATGAATCTGGTCGCGCTTGGAAAAAAGGTGACGCTCTGTGGGGGGGAGGGGGCGGGAGGAGAGGAGGGGAGGGCCTGAGCTGCGCAGCGGGCCCTCTGGGCCCTCCCACGCCGCCCAAGAAGACCCAAGGCCATCTGGATGGCCTCTTTGGGAGAGGCGATGCTAAGGTGACTCTACTTTCCAGACTGAGAGACTGGAGGTGGGACTTGGAGGGGATGAGGCTTTGCTCGGATGAGCCCAGAGGGCTGAGACTGCAAGGAGAAAAAGGCAGGAGGGGGACACACCCACACACACACGGGCAGAGGCCAAACCTCACAAGCGCTCACTCACTCACACACGTTTTCAGACCAAGGCGCACAAAGACGTACATCCCCATTCACATCCCGTGGCTCAGTGGAAAGAGCCCGGGCTTGGGACTCAGAGGTCATTGGTTCGAATCCCGGCTCCGCCACCTGGCAGCTGTGTGACTTTGGGCAAGTCACTTAACTTCTCAGTGCCTCAGTTACCTCATCTAGAAAATGGGGATGAAGACCGTGAGTCTCACGTGGGACAACCCGATGACCCTCTATCTACCCCAGCGCTTACAACAGCACTCGGCACATAGTAAGTGCTTAACAAATACCAACATTATTATTATTATTATTATTCACACGTGCACACGCGCACCCATTCCTTCACCCCCCACCCCCAACCACCACACACGCATGCACACCCCCACACACAAACTTGACCCGGCACACAAAAAGTATTTCTCAGAGAAACCGCCCGCCAGCCCAGGGCAGCACTAAGCCCGCCCCCGGGCTGCCCACGGACGCCCCGACTGCATTCTCAGGGACCGGAAGCGCCCCTGTCACCCAGGAAGAGACGCTAAGATCACAAACCACAACTCCCCGATGCCCCCGGAGACTTTTACCGCCATCCACCGAAGGCAGACCGCGTTCCTGGCGGGGACGCCGTCCCCCAACCCCGCTCCCCAGCCAGAGCGCTTCCCCCTTCCAGCTCCCTCTGAACCCAGGCTTGGCATCCGAGCTGTGGAACCCGGACACCGGATCTGCAGAGGAGTGAGGTGGGAGGCCTAAAGTTTAAAAAAAAAAAATAAGGGCCGTCCTGGGCCTGTTGCCCATCGGCACCAGACAGAGGACAGCTGAAACCTGGACTGTCCCGTCCCAAACTTGACAGACGGCCGCCCCGCTTCTGAGGATGGCAGCCTTGGGAGGGGCCACCGCGGACTCTGCCAAAGCCGCCAGACTCGACGAGCCGGGGGGTTCTGGGCCCCGGGAACTGCTCCAAGTCAGAACCCGGCGAACACAGCAGCAGCAGCAGCAGCAAGAGGAGGGCCGATGCGGGGCACAACCAGCTGTTTCCTGGGCCTGGGCGAGATCTCTGGGCCCAGCCCCAGCCTCTCTCTTGTTATTTGGACGGGGAGTTGAAAGGAGCAAACACGGTTTCTGCCGAGGAAGCCAAGTAATCAAACCATATTTAAGAATGTCTGGAGGAGGGACCGAGGAGGCCAGCAAAGGAAACTTGAAATCATGGGCTTCTGCTCTCCTTCAGAGACTGCCTTCGTTAGATCCTTGAAGAGTCCACCAAGGAGCTTTTCAGGCTGTGACCGTTTATCTTAAAAACAATGGGTCGGGTTGCTAATAGCCTCTCCCCTCTTTGCTTAGTGAGAAGGAGAAAACCTGCCTAGAAAAACTATATCCCGTCCCCACTGCCATTTTCAAGTCTGGGCTGGAAACCAAACATCAGGTGGCCCAGATTGTCATGGTCCATGTACTTTAAGGACTTTTAAACCCCAAAAGAGCCTCTCTCCTCTTCTTTATAAACCATTTAGGGAGTGCTAAGGTGGAGATTAAACACTTTTTAAACTGAACAATAGACCCCAGCCCTGGTGAGGAAAGAGATGGACTCCAAAGTCCCAAAATGGCAGCGGGAAATTTAAAGTCTCCCAGATATTCAGCATTTGGGGGTTCTGCCAGACTGACACTACCATCCTGGCAGGCTGGCCAGGAGCCCAGGGTGCCTGCCGGCTAGGACGCCTCTTCTCTTTCCGACCCGTTTCTCGTCTTGAGGTTTCACTGGATGGGTGTCAGCGGAGCAGCTTTTTTTAAAAAAATCTGCCCCACCCAAATCCCTTCACCCCTCAAAAACCTCCAAGCGTTGCCTGTCCATCTCTGCATCAGGTGAACAATTCTCACCGTGTGCTTTAAGGCACTCAACAGCTCTCTCCCCACACTTATCCTCGCTCCTTTCCCACTATCCCCCAGCTCACATACTTGGCTCCTCTCTTTCACTCATTCATTCATTCAATTATATTTATTGAGCACTTATTGTATGCAGACCACTGTATTAAGTGCTTCGGAGAGTACAACACAGCAACAGACACATTCCCGGCCTACAACGCACTTACAGTCTACCATCACGCCAACCCACATTTCTTTCACCACTGCCCCTTGCTCCCTCCTTTCCTCCTGTCTAGAACTCCCTTCCCCTTCACAGTGGGCAGACCACTGCTCTCCCCATCATCAAAGCCTTTCTGAGCTCCCATCTCCTCCAGGAGGCCTCTCCTGCTTTATCTCTCATCTTCCTGCTATGGGGTCACTTGGGTCCTCAGCCGCTAAGGTACTTTTCCCATTTCTAACCCACCAAGACTACTTCCGTACAAATCTTTAAATTCAATTCTTCCCCCATCTGTAACTGATTTTAGTGTCGGTCTCCCCAGTTAGACTGTAAGTTCCTTGAGGGCAGGGATCGCGTCGATTCCCTCTATTGTAGTCTCCCAAACACTCGGTACAGTCCCAGCACATGATACGCGCTCAGTAAATACTGTGTGTTGACGCACCGGGATGGGATGTCAGGGAAGATGGCCGAGGTCCCCTCCCAGGCCCTTTGCTCCACCTGCTCCGATGTCTCATTGAGAGACTCATTTGGAACGTTTGTGGAGGTGAATCCCTCGAGCCAGCTCTGGATTCTGCCCGTCACCTGAAACCACAAAGTAGCATCCTTTAGGAAGCAGTGTGGCTTAGTGGGAGTCAGAGGATGTGGCTTCTAATTCTGGCTCTGCCACTCTTCTGCTGTGTGACCTTGGGCAAGCCACTTAACTTTTCTGTGCCTCATTTCCCTCATCTGTAAAATGGGGATGAAGACTGAGCCCCACATGATTACCTTGCATTTACCTTACCCCAGCGGCCAGAACAGTGTTTGGCATATAGTAAGGTCTTAAAAAATACCATAATAATGATTATTATTTGATTATTTAGGAGCCTGCTGCCAGCTGAGGTGGTGGGAGAGAACCCCTTAGCTGCAAGGAGGAGGAACAGGAAGGAGAGGAGAGGAAGGAGAGGAAGACTGGCTCACTAGTGTGACAGGGACGGCAGTTATCACCACTGCTGGCGATCACAACCCAACTGGTTCTTTCCTGCCTACTGTGGGCAGAGCCCCTTACTGGATTCATGGGAGCACAACTATCAATTAATTAATCGACTGTATTTATTGAGCCTTTACTATGTGCAGAGCACTGAACCAAGCACTTGGAAGAGTCCAATAAAACCGAGTTGGTAGACAGACTTTCATTCCACAAGGAGCTGGCAGTATGAGGTGAAGACTACGATAAAACTGGAAGTGGAAGCCCCCACCCTTGAAGATCCTACAATCTCTAGCCAATCTTCCTAACTCTGTTTTCCCCCTTTCCACTCCCTTGTCTCTCTCTAATAATAATTATAATAATAATATTAATAATGTTGGCATTTGCTTAGCGCTTACTGTGTGCAGAGCACTGTTCTAAGTGCTGGGGTAAATACAGGATAATCAGATTGTCCCACGTGAGGCTCACAGTTAATCCCCATTTTACAGATGAGGTAACTGAGGCACAGAGAAGGTAAGTGACTTGCCCAAAGTCACACAGCTGACAAGTGGCAGATCCGGAATTCGAACCCATGACCTCTGACTCCCAAGCCTGGGCTCTTTCTACTGAGCCACGGTGCTTCTCTGTTCTCTACAATGTTGTATTGCCCTCTCCCAAGCATTCAATACAGTGCTCTGCACACGGTAAGCGCTCGATAAATACGACTCACTGATTGATTCTCTTCCTCTTCTGCCTTCCCATCATGAGGAGAAGCGAGAGGGAGAGGCAGTGTGGCCTAGAGGAAAGAGCACGGGACTGAGAATCAGGTTTTAGTCCCGTCTGGGCCACTTCCCTGATACGTGACCTTAACTTTTCTGGGCCTCAATTTTCTCATTGGTAAAATGGGAATAAAACACCCACTCTCCCTTCTTAGTCCCTGTCCCCCACGGGCCTGGGAATCAGGGTCTGATCCGTTTATCTGGAACCTGCCCCGATGCTTACCACGGCCCCACCGCCAGCCTTCGTTTGAGAAGCCAGCGAGGAGTGAAAATAAGCGTGAAATCCTTGTGACTACTTCATTAAGTCTCAGCAAGTCTTTTGACTATTATATTTATTCGGTGATGTATTTATTTTCGGAAAGTAGTCGTCAGAAACATTGCACGAGTGCGCTAATATATAAAAAGACCACGGAGATTTTAGCATCAAATATAGAAGTGACGTTTCTGTTGCCTGATAATTCCTGTTGAAACCATTACACGCAGTGGCACATGTACTTTTTAGGAAGTTTCCAATAAGGAATTAACTGACCATTTTTGCTTTCACTTCCTAGTCCCGTGTTACCTTATGCAAATTCTGAAGCCCGTTTCCTTTTTCGTTTTTCATTTTGCTCACAACTCAGATCGTTTGCAGGTGATTCCTCCGCCGGACCAATTTACAGAAGGGTTTCCTCCCGCACACCGGTTGGCCAGTGAACCGGAGGCAACGGCTGGCCTTGTTCATCGCTCGTTTGCTCCCGGAATTAGAGGCACGTTCCCCGCAGGAAAGCCCGAACCGGGCTCGGCCCCTCTAAACGACGGATCTGCTCATAATGGCCCCTTAGCTCGATCCTCAATGGCCCCAATCTCCTTCGCTCCCCGGCCCTCAATTATGTACGCTAGTAACTGTTCGTGTGGAGAACGCGTTAGCCGCAAGAATGAATTCGAGCTCAGGGAAAACCCCACCAGAAGGAAAGCTGGACTGTCCTTTGACTCTACCAGCTGCTAATTGTGAGCATTTGTCACTGAGGCGCTATAAATGGGAGGTGAGCCAGAAAACCCAGTGGGTGAGGACCTTAAGGTTATCTCCACTATAAATTTAAGGGCATTGTTTGTCCTTTTGCACTAGACTCTGGGGGTGTCCATAATGTATATTGTCTGTCATAGGTCATACACTCTAGACTCTAAGCTCGTTGTGGGCTGGGAATACATCTACTTATTGTTTTATTGTTCTCTCCAGAGCGCTTAGTACGGTACCGTCCACATAATAAGTGCTCAATAAATACTACACGGCAGGGACCATGTTTTTCAATCCATCAGCTGCCCCTATTGAGCACCTTCTGAGAGCGGAGCACTGTATTTAGCGGTTGGGAGATTGCATGAGAGTGAGCAGGGACAATCTCTGCACTCAAGAACCTTCCAGGCTGGAAGGTTTGCATGCGGCAGCATTAATTCTGGATAATGCCCAGGCTGGGTCTCCAGTGTAACGTCTTCAGTGATCAATCAGGTGATAAGATATGGGTAGAAGACCAGAAGGAGCAGGAGGATTTTGGTTCATCTTGCGTCTTGGGAGTGTCTCTCATCTAAGCGGAGCTCTGAAAAGCCAGACCCAAAAACCTTTCTCTTTTTTTTTAAAAAAAGATACGATGGTATTGATACCATAAGATACCCTAAGATGGTGTCTGTTAATTGCTTTCTGTGCAGCAAGGACTGTGCTGAGCCCTGGAGTAGGAACAGGACAATCACATCTGCACAGGCCTGATTAGGGAGGCCGATTCCCTCTCCCCGCTTGACAGAGGAGGAGCCCGGACACCGTGAGGTGAAATGACTTGCCCGAGATCACACGCTAGGTAGGTCGCTGGCAGACCCAGGATGAGAACCCCGGTCTTCTGACCCCCAGACCTATGCACATTCATTCCACTGGGCCCCGGTGCCCAGATGAGCCAATAAAATGACCGACTCTCACCGGGAGGCGAATGCCATCCTTATTCAACGATGGGGCTGGATGTGGTTTATTAGTTTCTGGAAAGGAACAAACGGTGTGGTGCTCGGAGAACGCAGTTTGCCCACAGTCAGAGAAACTAAGCAAAAAGTTCCAAGGGGGCAGCTGAATGGGTCTAAGTACAGCCAGATGATGACATAAATGCAAATATCACAGAGGAAAGGGCACACGTTTTTTCAATAAGAAAAAAAGGGCATTTCCTTCGCCCATGCAGGCTGCTGAACCACAGCGCTTCATTCCTTGGTTCTGCCCTGTAGAGCGGAACGGAGTTTTACTCGACTTTCTGCTAAGATGAACTGAAGTCCCGTTTTAGGCAGGGACTCCACAACTTTGGGGGCTGGTCCGGGGTCCCACATATTTGAATGTGTGTCTCATTATTTAGATCTGGAGCTCTTCGTTAATAATGATAATAATTATAATAATGACGATGATGATGGTACTTGCTAAGCGCTTACTATGTGCCAAGCATTGTTTCTAAATGCTGGAGTAGCTACAAGTTAATCAGGTCATCTCACGTGGGGCTCACAGTCTTAGGGGAAGCAGTGTGGCTCAATGGAAAGAGCCTGGGCTTGGGAGTCAGAGTCATGGGTTCTAATCCCCGCTCTGCTTGTCAGCTGTGTGACTTTGGGCAAGTCACTTAACTTCTCAGTTCCCTCATCTGTAAAATGGGGATGAAGACTGTGAGCCCCGCATGGGACAACCCGATCAGCTTCTATCTACCCCAGCACTTAGAACGGTGCTTGGAACATAGTAAGCGCTTAACAAATGCCATCTTTATTATTAGAGAAGCAGCGTGGCTCAGTGGAAAGAGCACGGTCTTGGGAGTCAGAGGTCATGGGTCTTAATCCTGGTTCTGCCACTTGTCAGCTGTGTGACTTCACTTCTCTGTGCCTCAGTGACCCAATCTGTAAAATGGGGATGAAGACTCTGAGCCTCAGGTGGGACAACCTCCCCGAGCGCTTAGAACAGCACTCTGCACATAGGAAGCGCTTAACAAATACCAACATTATTATTATTATTATTATTAATCTCCGTTTTACAGACGAGGTACCTGAGGCACAGAGAAGTTAAGTGATTTGCCCAAAGTCACATAGCAGACAAGTGGCGGGGTCGGGATTAGAACCCAGGTCCTCTGACTCCCAAGACCGTGCCGTGTCCTCTAAGCCAATTTGCTTCCTCGTGGTGGGCAGGGAAGGTGTCTACCAACTCTGATCTATTTTTCCTCTCTCAAGCAATCAGTACGTCACCTCACTAATCTCCTACTACAATCCAGCCCGCACACTTCACTCTTCACATGCCAACCTTCTCACTGTACCTTGATCTCATCTATCTCAGCGCAGACCTCTCGCTCATGTCCCGTCTCCTGCCTGGAACGCCCTCCCTTTCCATATCTGACAATCACTCTCCCCACCTTCAAAGCCGTACTGAAGGCACACCGACTCCAAGAGGCCTTCCATGACTAAACCCTCATTTCCTCTTTTCCCACTCCCTTCTGCGTTGCCTTGACTTACTCCCTTTATTCACCACCCACCCCCGCACAGCCCTACAGCACTTATGTCCACATCCATAATTTATTTATTTAATGTCTATCTCCGCCTCTATACTGTAAGCTCTTTGTGGGCAGGGCATGTATCTGTTACGCTGTTGTGCTGTACTCTCCCAAGCACTTAGTACAGTGCTCTGAACACAGGAAGCGCTCGGTAAATAATAAATATGACTGCTCTGCACACGGTAAGCACTCAATAAATACCACTGACTGATTGGCCTGGGTGTCATGACAAAATCCCTAAGCTAGCAGTGTGGCTCAGTGGAAAGAACCCGGACTTGGGAGTCAGAAGTCATGGGTTCGAATCCTGGCTCTGCCACTTGTAAGCTTTGGGACTGTGGGCAAGTCACTTAACTTCTCTAGGCCTCAGTTCCCTCATCTGTAAAATGGGGATTTAGACTGTGAGCCCCACGTGGGACAACCTGATTACCCTGTATCTACCCCAGCCCTTAGAAAGTGCTCTGCACATAGTAAGCGCTTAATAAATACCAACATTATTATTATTATTATTATCAATCAATCAACCGACTGACCAACAGCATACGAATACCTACTATCTGGGCAGAGCACCGTAACGAGCCTTTGGGAGAGTACAACAGGGTGAGCAGGGCCGTTTGCTATCCCACCAATCTAGCGGGGGAGATGGACGCTAAGATATCGAGTCTAGAAATAGGAACACAAGTTGTAAACAGGGGTGTGGGTGCCCAAGTGCTTAGGGGGTGCGGAACTCCTGAAGTGGCAGTTGGGGACATACCGGGTGGGCAGAAATGAACCAGGGAAAGTCTCTTGGAGGAGATGAGATTTCACAAGGGCTTCGAAGGTGGAGAGAGTGGAGCTCCGCTGGATATGAAGGAGGAGGGAGTTCCAGGCCAGAGGGAAGACACGAACAAGAGGGTGGTGGAGAGAGAGAGAGATGAGAATTAGGGACAGCGAGTAGGCTGGCTTGAGAGGAACCTAGGGAGCAGGCTGGGGTGGAAGAAGAGAGCGGCTAAATGGGAACGAGAGCCGACAGAGGGCCTTCACGTAGCTGATCAGAAATTCCTGCCGGATGAAGACAAGAGCGGGCACCGGCTGGAGCTTTCCGGGTGAGCGGGGCGACCCAGGCGGGACAACCTTTGGGAAAAACGACCCAGGTGGTGGAGTAGACTAGGACTGGAGGGGAGAGTCTGAAGGCAGGGAGGTCAGTGAGGAGGCTGAAGCAATTACGGTGGTGTTGGCCGCTTAAGGCGGAAGAGCACAATTATTGCGATCACTGCTTCTGTTGCCAGTCGGTACGTGTGTCTCTCCGTGTGTTTGTGTCTGTTGTTTTGCCACCCGGTCGTCTCCTCCTTTCTGTCCTCCCACCCACCTCTTTTCCTCTGCCTCTTTTTTTATTTCCCTCTCTCTGTTTGCCCCTGCCCTTTACTCACCCACCCCAATGGGGGCATAAAGGGCAACTCCTTGACCCTCCTTGAGCACCCCCAAATCTGGTCACCTTAATTGAGCAATTCACCCAAACCTAAAGAGCCAATTACTTTTTAATCTCCTGAAAAAAAAAAGAAAAACTCTTGGGGGAGGGATGTTGTCGTTTTTATTCGGGTCGTAAAAAACTGGGCCTTGGAGCCAAATGCCTAAACCACGGGGCCCAAGGGACCTGAATGACTCTGCCGCCTGTGGCTACAGAGTTGAGGGTTTCAAACTAATCAACCCAAGGATCTCTTTAGGTACTAAAGCTGAACATTCAGTCGAAAGTCACTATTTAGCCAACCACCTAAAAATCTAAATTGATGTTGGTTTAAGCTATTTTATTTTTTTTGAAGTTTGGTTAACGTCACAATTGGGTCGGAACCTGTGCAATACCGGAAAAATCCCACTTTTCTCGGGTACCTGCAGGCCCAATTATGCTGAAAGACTCAGTCCCATTTAGTTCAGGTAATTGACTTTACCTTATACTTTAGTTTTCAACTCTGTCTCTTGGGCTATTTGGAAGGACCACAAAGGACCATCTATGATTTCTACAGGACTCTTCTATAATCTATCAATGGTATTTACTGAGCGCTTACCATGTTTACTGAGAGTTTACCGTACGTGGAGCACTCTACTGAGTGTTTGGGAGAGTCTAATACAGCAGAGTTGGTAGGCATGATTCCTGCCCTCAAGAAGTCTACTGTGTGTGGAGAGCTGTACTAAGTAAGCGCTTGCAAAAGTCCAGTCTAATACAGCTGGCAGACAGGATCCCTGCTCTCGAGAAGTCTACTGCTTACAGCCTCAAAAATCCCAAGAGAAGTGCACCTGAACGGACATAGAAGATTTACACCAACCAAATGTTGTCTGATCCAAGTTCCCATCGGGAAGCAGAGGGCTCGATTGAGGTCCTCTCGACTATTTTCTTGTATCTTGCATAGATTATCCAGTAGCAAGAGCAGAGCTCTGAGTTCTAGTCCCAGCTCTGCTAGCAGGGTAGCGTCTGCCCTGGGGCGGCGCCATTAGTGGCAAAGGCCGCTAACTGGAGAACCACCTTAGGCGTTCCTCAGGGATCCAGAAAAATCGTGGGCCGCTGCGGGAGGCAAGGCCCGCAGCAGTTACCGAAGCTATCACCGCTGGTGAAAATATTGGATTTTTTCATGCGGGAGGCAGAGGGGCCAGTAGGAGGGAGATGGGGCCTGCAGCCACAAGACATGAGATCAAGTCCCGGCTCTGCCACTCTCCTACTGGGTTACTGTGGGCAAGTCTCTTCACTTCTTGGTGCCCCATCAGTAAAATGGGGCTATTCCCTCCTAGACCGTGAGCCCCATTTGGGGCAGGGACCATATTTGGTCCCACCTCCCATGGTGCTGTGCCCCCGGTTTAATAAACCCCATCATTTTCACCAATAATGATGGCATTTGTTAAACACTTAACTATGTGCCAAGCACCGTTCTAAGCGCTGTGGTAGATACCAGGTGAGCAGGCTGTCCTACATGGGGCTCGCAGTCTTAATCCCCACTTTACAGATGGGGACATTGAGGCACAGCGAAGTTAACTGTCTCACCCAAAGTCATGGAGTTGGTAAGTGGCGGAGCTGGGATTAGAACCTCTGACTCTCAAGCCCATGCTCTTTCCACTAAGTCACCCATGCTCTTTCCACTAAGCCACACTGCTTCTGGACACTCGCATTGTGTGTCAGCGGCAGGGAGGGGGGAGAGATTGTGGGGACCCCCTTATTACTACAATCCATCCCTGCGTGCAGACCCTTAGGCCTGAGGTCTCTGAACTGAGGCTCATCCGTGGTTCTCTATGGGAGACTTGAGAAGGCGAGCTGGGGCCGGCGGTCACGGGAAACTAAGGAGGCAGTCCCTTCCATCCTACCTGCACTGCACACTTTGTGATGTAGTAGGCTGCTGCCGTCATGGTGACTGCTCTAGGGAGAGATCTGGCTCCATCAGTCTCCCCCCCGGGAGTCAATTTCCAAACGGAGGGCAAGCTATCAATCAGTGGGGTTTATTGAGCGCTTATGGTGTGCAGAGCTCTGTACTAAGCACTTGTGAGAATATATTTACAACAGAGTTGGTAGGCACGGTCCTCGCCCACAGGGAGCTTAGGGTCTACAGGGAGGAGAAGGGAGTGCACGAGACGACGGGCCTGAGAACAGATTTGGGATTCCCAGTTGGCAGAGGATCAGAGGATACTGTTCAATGAACAGTCACTGGGGCAAGAGCGGAGGATGGGGTATCACTCCGAGCCAATGGTGATTCGGAACATGCCCACGAGGGCTTATGGACGGACTCCGCCTAGGTGAGTAAATGTTCGGACATCAGGTTTCCCTGCCCGCAATGATCTAACGGTCTACAGACGTTAATGTAGATAAGTAAATCATGGATATATACATTAGTATTGATTCTAGAGTGTGTGTGTCGGAGGGGTGTCTGAGGTGGTTGGGAGATAAGGTGGTGAACAGATCTTATCGGAAGGGAGAGCTAATTAAAAGCAGGACATCTGGTTGAGACGTGAATCGGAGGTGTTCACTACTGCTCTTCATGAGAAATCCCTCATCTACAACCATTTCTCTCTAATTGGAGGTCAAGCCTCCATCACCTCACGCCATTTTCCCCTCTTCCCGGCCCTCTACCCGCGGCCCCACCTACCATCCCATTTAATAGTCAGGGGCTTCTACAGTGGGGAAATTTCTCTGCAGATTCCCATCTTGGGAAAAAAAAATGAAATCATCCCAGCGGACGCTGGGGCCGACGAAATTCCCCGAAACCAAGTCTGGGCTCGACCGCCCCCGTCGCCGGCCAGGCGCTCGGCTCTTCCACCCCTACCCCGTGAAGGGAGCCGACCCGTCCCAGGAGCCCACGGTCTCCGACTCCATCTAATAGATTCCGGGACTTCTGTCATCCCGGACGCGGGGCCCGTCCCGAACCGTCCCAGGGAGAACCGAGACAAGTCCACGGTGGCTTCGCTCGAAGGTCTGGGGCTCGTCTAAAATGTCCTTCCCACACTTTCCCAACTGGACTTGCTCAATTCTCATCTCGCGCTGTACTCTTCTTAATCTGTTTACCCTGGTGGCGATACTATTGACAGGGCAACCACATTCTTCGCATGCTCTCCGCTCTCCCGATCCATGCCCGGTGCTCGGATTTTAAGTGCCCACTTCCTGGACACCGGGCGCATGGAAATCGCTGCCTCGGCCCCGACGCCGTCCACCCCACCCCACCGCCGGACCCGCTTCTGACCAAGGCCCACTCACCGCATGGCAGGTTTCATTTCTATCGACTCCAGCCCCGTCTCTGCCGGCTGCCTCTCCCGTACCCGCTAGACCAACGGCGAACGGAATCGCTGAGGGCAGACTCACCTCGTTTTCCTAGGTCCGTCAAGAGGATCTGGAGAGAGGTCAATTGTAATCCAGGGTGGGGAAGCCGCACCGATCACTACAGAAGCGGCTTTCTGCTCGAGTAACTGGGCTGAAATTGTGCGCTCTGGCCACCGGAGACGGCCGGGGGGAGCTGTTATGAAAGCTCGGCTCTGGAGAGCCCGCCCACTTCTGTGACTCACCGCAGGAGTTTCTCGCTTTCCTTTTTTTCTGAACCACAGTCAATGATCTGCCCCAGAGCGGTAGGGAAATTTGGCTGTGTCATTCCACTCTCACAGGACAGCGGAAGAGGCAGTGACTGTGGTGTGACTTGATATCGGCCAGCCCATCTTTGGCTCCTCGGGCTTCTAAAAACTGCTGCGCTCGGGGTGAGCTGGGACTTCTGTCCCGGGACCCTCAGGCCCAACGCCCGGCAAGCCGAATGGAAGCGGAACGCATCCAGTTCGCGGTTCCACGGCAGGTGCAACGGAGCGGAGCGAGGCAGAGGGAGAGCGGTGCAGGCGACGTCTGCTTTCTCCGCCGCCTCCCGTTAAGGGAGGATTCGGGGATGACCCTGCCGGACGCTGGTCGTCCCCAAAGCGCCCGGGAAACCAAAGAGGTCCCAGGAAGCGGGCGCGTGGCATGGAGGGAGAGTTAAAGGAGTGGGATCAGCCGCCTCTGAATTTAAATACTTTCCCTCCAGCAGCAACAAAATCCAGCATTTAGTTTGACTTCCTTCCTCGAAGCTGTCGGGTGCTTGTTACTACACTCTTTCCAACCACAGCTGAGGCTCCAAGGTGCCCCAGGGGCAGAAACTCTTCAGTGGTAAATGGGAAACGGTCTGGGAGGGGTAGGTCGGGAACCGCTCCGGAATCCTCTGGGATGCTGGGGCACGGGAGGGGTGTCCCAGTGAAGAGCGGGGGAGTCCGGGCCGAAAGAAGAGCCCTCGTCTCCCAGGGTCGCTTGGAGAGATTGATCCTGATTGCAGGGGGCGGGGAGGGGGTCCGAGGGTTGGGGCTGTTCCCGGGCCCCCGGGGGGTCTGGCTGGCCCCAGGGACCTCCCACCTTCTCCCATCTCCACCCACCTCCCGCCTCCACCCACTCTACCCGGCTACGGAGGGAGGCTCCAGGGAGAGGAGGGGACGGAGAAGGAAGCGGGGCAGAAGCAGGAAGGGGGAACCGAAGGAGGGGGGAAGCACCGGGTGGTGACTAAGGAATTGACGGATGGACGACAGGTATCTCGGATGCCAAGTGCCCCGCGGCTCAGTGCTGCCGGCTGCTGCGGCAACCAGGGCATCTGGCCCACAGCCATGCCAGCAATCACTTTGGTCAACATTGCACGGCTTGCTCTAGGTCAGGTCAGGTGTGGCATCCTTGGCCCGGATCCCCAGAGCGGCCGGGATGAGTCACTCGCCTCACAGGAGTGGCTTTGGAGGAGTTTGCCCGTAAGTTTTTTGAAGTTGGGAGCGACGCTAGCTTTCAGTTTGCTCTAGCATATTTTTTCCCACAAGAGTGACTCCGGAAAAGGGCCAAACAAAGTCTTCCGAGCTCTAATTTCCCCCAAATACCCAGGCGACCGCGGAATTAATTTTCATACCATGGAAATCTTTTGATAGTCCCCCGGTTCTAGACAAGTTACAGCATTCGTCCCTTCTTGCTACGAGCTGAGGCTCACATGATAATGAATCCATTCTTTTCCTGGAAAGGCTTTTCTGCAAAATAGGCAGCTAACATCTCAAACCGCTCTGAAACCAAGTATCTACAATGGCGAGCTTGGCGAGCGATGGCTCGGGGAGATTTAGCTTACATTTTGCACGTCGGTGAGGTACCCGCGAGCAATTTAAGGGGCTCACGCGTTTTTGACCAGAAGAGTAGCTGCCCACATCTGCGATGACAGCCGTGAGGTGAGAGGTTGGGGAAAATGATGACCAATGTTTTTTTTTTCCCCCGCGCCAAACCTTGCTCTCCAGGATGTTTGGTTTGACCTAACCAGCTGATCAAAATGGCTCTTGACCCAGCTCTCAGCACTCTCGGACCAAACTCTCAATGACTTCCTCCGCGTTCCACAGTCAGGCCGCCTCAGGACCCATGGACTGACCCAGCACTCCACTGGCCGGGCTCCAGGAGCCGAGTTCGACAGTCTGTTCTGGGCAATCTTAACCCATTCCTGGCCAAATTCAGAGCTGACTCTTCAACTAAAAGGACGGGGGTGGGGGCTCTACGAGCTTTGTTCTGATCACGAATATTGAATGTCCGCTTTCCCAGTCTGGGCAAGAGATCTCTGGGGTGCCTGAGATGCTTAGAGGGGAATGCTCCTCGCCAAAGGAAAGCGTTTCCTCGAGAGCCCTCAGACTTCTCTTTCAAAAGGTGTTCGGAAAGACCGTGAGCCCCTCCTCCCAACGGGGAATTACATCAATCCATCGGTGGCATTAATTGAACGCTTACTGTGGGCAGAGAGCACTGTTCTAAGAGCTTAATAATGTTGGTATTTGTTAAGCGCTTACTATGTGCAGAGCACTGTTCTAAGCGCTGGGGTAAACACAGGGGAATCAGGTTGTCCCACGTGGGGCTCACAGTCTTAATCCCCATTTTACAGATGAGGGAACTGAGGCACAGAGAAGTTAAGTGACTTGCCCACAGTCACACAGCTGACAAGTGGCAGAGCTGGGATTCGAACTCATGAGCCCTGACTCCAAAGCCCGTGCTCAAGAGCTTGGTCGGCTGTCTTGACTTTCCCTTTCTTTGTTTTCTTTCCTCCACTAGACTGCAAGCTTAATGCGGGCAGGGAAGACGTCTACCAACTCCATTACAGTGTACTCTCCCCAGTGCTTAGTTCAGTGTTCTGCACAGAGTAAGAGCTCAATTTGATTGATTGATTGGGAGAGTTGGTTGGCGTGATCCCTGCCCACAAGGAGTTAGGTTGCCTTAAGATGACAGGCGAGCGTGCCAGCCAAAAAGCTGAGTCTCCAACTTTGAAAAGGTATGTGCCCCATATCTTCTCATTCAGGTGTCTCCATCTAACTGTTTTGCTTTCTCTCCAAACTTCTTAAAAATGACAGTGAACTCAAGTAACGCTGCTGGGGTTCAGGATTCGATCTCCTGAGGGGACCTCTCGTGTTCTTTATCTGGATGAATTTTCGAGCCTGAAGGGGAAAGGAGACCTTCTTGGTGCCCCACCCTGAGAACCCCGACCAGTCCCATTAACTGCACATGTCCTCTAACTGGGGGAAGGGTCCCCGGCCCCTCAAACAGAAGCATCAAGATCCAGTTTGACGGATGCTCCAGATCTTGGCCCTAATGATAACAATAATAATGATAATGGTACTTGGTAAATGTCAAGCACTGTTCTAAGCACTGGGGTAGATAAAAGATCATCAGGTTGAAAGCAATTCCTGGCCCACATAGGGCTCATGGTCTTAATCACCAAGGCTGGAGACATGTCCCTCCCAAACCCTGTCCTCTCCCTGACTTCCCCGTCACTGTGGACGGCACGACCATCCTTCCCGTCTCACAAGCCCGCAACCTCGGGATCATCCTTGCCTCTGCTCTCTCATTCACCCCACACATCCAATCCGTCACCAAAACCTGCCGGTCTCACCTTCACAACATCGCCAAGATCCGCCCTTCCCTCTCCATCCAAACTGCTTCCTTGCTGGTACAATCTCTTATAATATCCCGACTGGATTACTGCATCAACCTCCTCTCTGATCTCCCATCCTCCTGTCTCTCCCCACTTCAGTCTATACCTTACTGTGCTGCCCGGATTCTCTTTCTACAGAAACACTGTGGGCGTGTCACTCCCCTCCTCAAAAACCTCCAGTGGTTGCCTATCAACGTTAGCATGAAGCAAAAACTCCTCACTCTTGGCTTCAAAGCTGTCCATCACCTTGCTCCCCTCCTACCTCACCTCCCTTCTCTCCTTCTCCAGCCCATCCCATACACTCCGCTCCCCAGCCGCACACCTCCTCACTGTGCCTCGTTCTCGCCTGTCCCGCCATCGACCCCGGGCCCACGTCCTACCTCTGGTCTGGAATGCCCTCCCTCCTCACATCGCCAAACTAACTCTCTTCCCCTCTTCAAAGCCCTACTGAGAGCTCACCTCCTCCAGGAGGCCTTCCCAGCCTGAGCCCTCCCTTTCCCTCTTCCCCTCTTCCCCTCCCTATTCCCCCTCCTCCCTCCCTCTTCTCTACCCTCCCCACAGCACTGGTGGATATTCGTGTATATTATTTATTACTCTATTAATGATGTGTATATATCTATGATTCTATTTATCTATTTTGATGGTATTGATGCCTGTCTCCTTGTTTGGTTTTACTATCTGTCTCCCCCTTTTAGACTGTGAGCCCGTTGTTGGGCAGGGATTGTCTCTATCTGTAGCCGAACTGTACATTCCAAGCGCTTAGTACGGTGCTCTGCACACAATAAGCACCCAATAAATATGAATGATTGAATTTTACCCCATTTTAGAGACGAGGTAACTGAGGCCCAGAGAAGTGAAGTGACTTACCCAAGGTCACAGAGCAGACAAGTGGCGAAGCGCCGGGATTAGAACCCCAGGTCCTTCTGACTCTTGGGTCCGTACTCTACCCACTGGGCCATGCTGGCCCTAGAGTGAAAGAGCTGAGATTAAAAAGAAGCAAGCCCATCTCAAGGGGTTCAAACAGACACGGGTCCCAGAACAAACTCAGGACCCAGAGTGACCACTCTTTTTTTAATTTAAGACATAAATACTGGGTAAGTAAATAATAATGATGATGATAATGATAATGACCATCGTGTCAAAATGACCAAAGTGTCAAAGGCCTTATTTATTTTATTAATGAGGTGTACATCCCCTTGATTCTATTTATTGTGATTAAGTTGTCTGGTTTTTGTCCGTCTCCCCCGATCAGACTGTGAGCCCGTCGATGGGCAGGGATTGTCTCTATCTGTTGCCGAACTGTCCATTCCAAGAGCCTAGTACAGTGCTCTGCACATAGTAAGCGCTCAGTAAATACTATTGAATCAATGAATGAATCGTGATATTCGTTAAACGGTTACTATTCACCAAACTCTGTACACTGAGCACTAAGGTGGATACAGTACAGGCAGATCAGACTCAGTACCCGTCCCACCTTGGGCTCACAGTCTACGGAGGCAGGATTTCACCCCGATTTTCCAGCTGAGGAAACAGAGGGCAGAGAAGTTGAGTCCCCCAGGTCACAGCTGGCAAGTAGTGGAGGCAGAAATAAGAACCTAGGTCCTCTGACTCTCAGGTTCTTTCCGCTAGGCCTCATCCCTTCTCCCTAGGTCCCGCTGAATAAAGACCTAAGGAAGAAAACTGACCAGCCCTCTCTCTGGCCTGCATATTTTCCTTCTCTTATCTCACCTTGCTCTGCCATGAACTAGTATATGCAAAGTGTATGCAAAGTTGACAAACGGCCCCACAAATACCAGGAAAGGAAACTTTTCACAACCGGCTGCACCCTGGTTCGGCCTTTCCTCTCCCTCCAGAATTTAACTTTCCTGAGAGGTCGGGGGACAGACCTTTACAGACTCCTAAAAGAGAAAAACTCTCCCCGGGAGATGAACATCTTCTCCTGCAGCAGAAGGTTGACAAGGGCAAACCGGCTTGTTCTTTAGAAATTCTTTCATTCATTCATCCAATCGTGTTTACTGAGCGCTTACTACGTGCTGGGCACTGTACTAAGCGCTTGGAATGTACAGTTGGGCAACAGATAGAGACAATCCCTGCCCAACAACGGGCGCACAGTCTAAACGGGGGAGACAGGCAACAAAACAAAACAAGCAGTCAGGCGTCAATACCATCAAGATATATAGAATCATAGATAAACACCCATCATTAATAAAATAAATAGAGTAATGAATAATATATACAAATTCTTACAGTTTTCTCTTCAAGGGCCCAGAAAGGGGAAGAGGTTTGCATTGGTTTGACAATTAGTACACCCCTACTTGCCTAATGAATCCCGGGTCTCTTTTCCTGTACCACATCACTTACAAACTGGGAAATTTAGCGTGCCGAGGATACGAGCCCGGAAGAATGAAGTGGAGTGTGTTCCGGAAATTTATCCCACTTCATTCTATTAATCAAACAGTTGGCTACAGCCCCTAATCCTCTTTTTCCAGAAGTTGGTGACACGAACAGGAAGGCCAACTAACGCTGCCTAAGTTGCAAAGAGGTCTTTCTTCTGAATATTCAAAATGAAGCAATACCAGCTATCGGCCAGCGAAAAGTACTCTTAAAGAGGCTTTGGCAAAAGGCTTGGTCGACAAAGAGATCCCACATAACCATGCCACTGTACGAGGTTAGAACCGCTGTTTACCCCAAACGATATGCACTTACTCGTTCTGGCACGGATGTAGTTAATCCCATGGCTTTTTTTAAAAAATGGTACATGTTTAGCAGTTCCTAAGCATTGAACACCGTTCTAAGCGCTCGGGTAGACAGAAGAATAATCAAGTCAGACATAGTCCCTGTCCCATACGGGGCTCACAGTCTAAGTCATGGGACTTGGACTAAGCCATGGGAAGCAGCATGGCTCAGTGGAAAGCGCCCAGGCTGGGGAGTCAGCGGTCATGGGTTTGAATCCCGGCTCTGCCACTTGTCAGCTGGGTGACTGTGGGCAAGTCACTTCTCCGTGCCTCGGTTACCTCATCTGTAAAATGGGGATGAGGACTATGAGTCTCACGTGGGACAACCTGATGACCCTGTATCTCCCTCAGCGCTTAGAACAGGGCTCTGCTCATAGTAAGCACTTAACAAATAGCAACATTATTATTATTATTATTAAGTCAGAGGGAGGAAGATTTAATCCCATTTTGCAGATGAGGTAACTGAGGCCCAAGGACGCACAGCAGACGGGTGGCAAAGCAGGGATGAGAACCTAGGTCTTCTGCCTCCTAGGCCTGTGTTCTTTCCACTAGACCGCACTGCTTCACTGTGATTTCTCCCCTCTCCAACCTCTTCCCAGAAAGCGAGACACCAAATGGCTTCGGAAACTTCCCCCGCACTCTTTTATGTTGTCCCTTGCAGTCATCTCCACGGGGCCGATCAGCCGTGTGCAGAAACTGGGTCTCTTCCCACCAAAGAGAGGAAAGCGTTCTCCAACTGGGTACAGTGTGTCCCGTGAATATCTCCGCTCAAGGCCCTTGAGTCTCTCTGGGACACCCACTGGGCTTAAATGGGTTTTTCAGGCTCATTTGCCTTGAAGGTTCCCAGAGACATACATCCTATCACTCTTCAGTGGCCTGCAGGAAATGAACCGCTGATGTGAATTTGGTGCCCAGGCAACAGGAGTCTGCTTCCTGAAATCCTGAGCTCCAGCCACTACCCAAAGCAGCGGGGCCTAGGTGGAAGAAGCCCAGACCCGGGAGCCGGGGTCATAATCCTGGCTCCGTCACTTGCTCGTTGTGTGACTTCAGACAGGCTGTCTTGCTTGCCTGGGCCTCAGTTTCCTCATCTGTAAAATGTGGAGCCAATGCTCGTTCTCCAACCTACTTAGACGGTGGGGTCTTGTGGGGCAGGACTGGGTTCGACCTGAATAATAATAATAATAATTCTGGTATTTGCTAATGGCTTACTATGCATCAGGCACTGTAGCCAGCACTGGGGTGGATAGAAGCAAATGGGGTTAGGCACGTTCCCTGTCCCGCCTGAGGCTCACAGTCTTAATCCCCATTGTACAGACGAGGTAACTGAGGGACAGAGAAATGACGTGACTTGCCCAAGGCCACAAAGGAGACAAGCAGGGAAGTGGCGGAGTCAGGATTAGAACCCATGACCTTCTGACTCCCAGAGCCGTGCTCTATCTACTATGCCTTGCTGCTTCCCATTGCTCACCTCCGCCCCCGACGTGTGACATCTAGCAAGCGCTTAAAAAAACCAAAAAAGGCCACAATTATTAACGGTCCAGCCCCAACTGTCCTTATAGAAGAAAGGATCCGGCACTGGGTCGGGGGGTGAGGGAACGGAGGAGCAATTTCCCCATCCATCCAACTGGGACATGATCTCTTTTCTCTGGCTAGAGGACGCGTCCTTTTTTCCACATGCTTCTGCCCCCAACTCTCACTGGCAACGGCTGGCTTCCAAACCGGCTGCTTTGCATCCCGTCCCATTAACCTACGGTTACCCTGGGAGGCAGAGAGCTGTAGCTCATCGGCAACGGAGGCTGGGCACCAAATCCTCGGGGGAAAGAAGAATGCGAAAGAGGCGCCCCCCCCCCCCCATCAGGAATCGGGGAAGACCCCGCCCGGAGGAATCTATCATGCGGGACCGGTCACACCCTTGGCTCCCTGCCGGTCGTGGTGGACAAGGAGGTGGGAGGAGCTGCACAGAGAAGGAGGGTGGCCTAGTGGATAGGGCATGTTCTGGGAGTGAGGTCATGGGTTCTAATCCCAGCTCTGCCACTTGTCTGCTGGGTGACCTTGGGCAAGTCACTTCACTTCTCTGGGCTGTTTCCTCATCTCTAAAATGGGGATTGAGACGGTGAGCCTAATGTGGGACAGGGACTGTGTCCAACCCAATTTGCTTGTATCCCTCCCAGTGTTTAGTACAGTGCCTGGAACAGAGGAAGCGCTTAACAAGTCCCACAATTATTATTATTATTAACCGCACTTGCGGCCTTTGGCAGGACTGGCAAAGTCAGAAATGCACGGTCAAAAAAACTCTACTCGCTTATGACTTCAAATCCAGGGGTTAAAAGCAGTAACTCTGCCTTGTACTGAGAGCCAAGTACCACGGGCTCTGCCCTGTTCCAATCCCCGCAGATTTCTCAGCGATTTCAGACGGTGGGACCAGGCGCCGGGGTGGATTCAAGCACATCGGGTCGAAAAGTCTGGGCCCACGTGAGGCACGCAATCTTTACCCCCATTTGAAAGATGAGGGAACCGAGGAACAGAGAAGTGAAGTGATTTCCCCAAGGTCACGCAGCAGACAAGTGGCAGATCCTTCTGACTCCCAGGCCCATGATCTATCCACTCAGCCCCGCTGGGTGTCAACCGCCTGCTGCTCTTCTGCCTCGTGGCCCCTAACCACGGGTGTCTCAAGAGGCTCCGTTTGGAGTCCCCAACTCTACGCGGTGACTCCCACACAAAATTGTTATATTGTACTCTCCCAAGCACTTTCTACAGTGCTCTGTACACTGTTCAATAAACAGGACTGACTGACTGACCTACCTCCCCGGCCCCCTTCTTCAGCGAACCAACAACCCTCCGTTTTCTCCTGCCCCCGGACATTCCCCCGGCACCTCACTCTTCCCAGCTCCAAGACCGAGCGATTCACCTTCACTCCTCTCTTCCTTCCAACGTTCCCCTCCCTGTCGTCGACACCACCGTCCTTCCACGTCCTATAGCCTGGAACCGTGGTGTCCTCACTTTAACCTGCAGCCTTCCCATTCGAGCTATGGCTACCTCCTGCCGGTTTGGATTTGCCCATCCTTTCCCGCCTCTGCCTAGATTGCTATCACCTGCGCCTGGACTCTATCAGTCTCCGCACGGTCCTCCCTGCCTCTAGCCTCTCTCCACTCCGATTACTCCAGGCGGCCTAGAGTCACAGTTGATACGATGCAGCGCATTTATAGCACCACGGTGACTGTGACTCATCTCTTTACCCATCGTTGGAGAAGCAGCGTGGCTCTGTGGAAAGAGCACGGGCTTGGGAGTCAGAGGTCGGGGGTTCTAATCCTGCTCCGCCATTTATCAGCTGTGTGACTTTGGGCAAGTCACTTCACTTCTCTGTGCATCAGTTACCTCACTTGTAAAAGGGGTTTTAAGACTGTGAGCCCCTCATGGGACAACCTGATTAACTTGCATCTATCCCAGCGCTTGGAACAGGGCTTGGCACATCGTAAGCACTTAAATACCATCATCATTATTATTATTACAGTGCTTGGCACATCGTAAGCGCTTGGCAAATACCAGAGCGATCATTATTATTACTATAATAATTATAATAGTATTCCATTATAATAATATAACGGAAGGCTGCTGCACAGATCGTCTTCCAGAAGCGTCACTCATCTCAAGTTCCCCCTCCCCTCAAATCCCCGCGGTGACTCTTCCGTTGTCCTCTGCATCAAGCGGAATCTCCCCTCGATCGGCTTCGGGGCTCTCCTCCGCCTCTCCTCATCTTATACAGCAGCCCTCTTCACCTGAAACTCTCCAGCTCACTCTCTCCCCTCCCCACAACCCGACCTTCCAGCTGGGCCGCGGACCCGACTTTCCTCGTTCCCGCTCTTTCTGCCAGCCTTGAATTCCCACACCTCACTGATCGGAGGTACCACGGCTCTTCTCCCCTTCAAAGCCCTCCTGAAATCCCCTCTCCTCCGACCAGCCTTCCCCGATAAACTCCCCAATCTCAAGTCACGTCACCCTATCGGTTGCCTCCTGCACTTACTCATTCATTTCTTCATCCATCCATCGATCAGTCAAGGAATGGTCTTTACCGAGCGCAACAGGGAGCTTGTCTCCTGCTTCTGTTGAACTCTCCCAAGCACTCGGTACACTGCGGGGCACCCCATGGGTGCTCAATACTAAGAAGTGTGGTATTTGTTAAGTGCTTACAGTGCCAGGCACCGTACTAAGCGTTGAGGGTGGATACAAGCAAATGGGGTTGGACACGGTCCCTGTCCCACATGGGGCTCACAGTCTTAATTCCCATTTTAGAGATGAGGTAACTGAGCCCCAGAGAAGTGACTTGCCAAGATCACACAGCAGAGAAGAGGCAGAGCCGGAATGAGAACCCACAACCTTCTGACTCCCAGGCCTGTGCTCTGTGCACTCTGCCATGCTGTTTCCACTTTACTCTTTACCCCCCGCTATTACACCTATTACTTTTCTTTCAGAATAAAAATAACAATAATGTTGGTATTTGTTAAGTGCTTACTATGTGCAGAGCACTGTTCTAAGCGCTGGGGGAGATACAGGGTAATCAGGTTGTCCCACGTGAGGCTCACGGTCTTCATCTCCATTTTACAGATGAGGTAACTGAGGCGCAGAGAAGTTAAGTCACTTGCCCACAGTCACACAGCTGACAAGTGGCAGAGCGGGGATTCGATCCCATGACCTCTGACTCCCAAGCCCATGCTTTTTCTTTCTTCTAGCCTGGGCCAGAAATGACTGTTGAAACGACAGAAAACCAAACCGGTTGTTTCTATTTTCTCTTTCATCCTTGTGATTTGAGACTTTCCCCTCAAATGAATGCCCCGTAGGATACTTTTCTGGAATCGGCTGACCATCGCTACGGTTCCGTGCAGCCCCTGGTTACCGGCACAGAGTGGGAATTTTCAGAAGAGAATCCGAGGTGACGATTTCTCAAACCACCAGCCGGTCTGGGATCATGGGGGGGGGTTAGTATTAACTTGCATCTACCCTGGAGTTTAAAACGCGTAGTAAGCATTAACAAATAAAATAGCAATAATAATAATAACAGCAAGGAAAATCACTAAATTTTGGTATATTCTAGATGGGCAAAATTTGGGGAAAGAACAGAGTTGCACATTCTTTATGTTTTCAATCTACCTTACCCCTTTTCATCCTAGACTTTTGTTTAGGGAAATCAGGTATTCCCAACTGCAAATACCTATACCGGCCCATTTGCCCTCCGCACAAGGCCTATAAAACACGGATAGGGGATGGGCAGACAAACCCTTACATCAGAATGTAAACTCCCTGGGGCAAATTCAACATCCTTTTATTTCCAGAGCCTAGCAAAACATCCTGCCTGCAGCAGGCTCTGCAAATAACGGGTGTACAATAATAATATAGTGTTTGTTAAGCCCTTACTACGATGATGATGATGGCATTTGTTAAGCGCTTAAGCGAAGCACTATTCTAAGCACTGGGGGGGGATACAAGGTGATCAGTTTGTCCCACGTGGGGCTCGCAGTCTTAAGCCCCATTTTCCAGATGAGGTCACTGAGGCACAGAGAAGTTAAGTGACTTGCCCAAAGTCACACAGATGACCAGTGGCGGAGCAGGGATTAGAACCCATGACCTCTGACTCCCAAGCCCGGGGTCTTTCCATTAAGCCAAGCTGCTTCTCTAATGAACACCGGGTGTACTCAATGGAAAGAGCCCGGGTTTGGGAGTCAGAGGTCGTGGGTTCTAATTCCGGCTCTGCCACTTATCAGCTGTGTGACTTTGGGCAAGTCACTTCACTTCTCTGGGCCTCAGTACCTCATCTGGAAAACGGGGATTAAGACTGTGAGCCCCACGAGGGACAATCTAATTACCTTGTATCTACCCAGCACTTAGAACAGTGCTTGGCACATAGTAAGTGCTAACAAATACCAAATTATTATCATTATTATTATTATTATTACTCACCCTGAGCTGAGTAGGTCTAAAAGGAATGCCATCTATTCTGGGGCTGTGCTCACCTGGACACAGTTCTAGAAACTTCACATGAAACTCATTCTTTCTTTAATACTCACAAGGTCACTGGGCAAGGGCGACCAGTCTTTAGCCCCCCAGAAAACAAAAAAAAAACCCAGAGGACAAGAACCTTTGGTCAAGATGATCTTCTTATTGTGGCCCAGCTAAACAAATGGAGCAGCGGGGTCCGGTGGAAAGAGCACAGGCCTGGGCATCAGAGGATGCGAGTTCTAATCCCAACTCTACCACCTGCCGGCTGTATGACCTTGGGCTAATCACTTCACTTCTCGTTGCTTCAGTGTCCTCCTCTGAATAATAGGGATGAGATTCCCTCCTGCTTGGATTCTGAGTCCCAGGTGGGACAGAGACCTTGTCCAACCTGATGATCTTCCATCCAACTCAGCACTCAGTAGAGTGATAAACACATATCACAGTTATTTTCATTATTCTACCTTAAATTGGCAGGCTTCCCCTCTGTAGCTACAGGGAACAGTCCTCATCTGGAAAAAAATGGGTTTCTGCTTCTGTAATCTATGGAAAATGCAGAGAGAGGAAAGGAGAAAGGAAAGAGAATCCCAGCTACCTTCTGGTGAGGAATACTTCTCTCTCCAAGACTCTCGTTCTTAGCTTCAGATACCAGAGCCGCTCACGTATTTGGTGAAGATATGAACGGCTGTGTGAATAATCTTTCGTGGAAAACTAAAGTGAAAGAGGAATATCTTCCCTTGTGAGGTAAAACGCTGAACCACATACACCTACCTGCCCGCCCTCTGGAATTGAGTCCTCCTCGGTTGGACTTCCAGATGAACACGTAGCTTGCATTTTTCCTCACTCTAAGAGTGAGAGCTTAGGGATGAACTTTTCCATATTTTTGGCACGGATTTCTGACTGGGCCCTCTGTAACCTTGTAGAGAGTTAAAATCGGCCATCGAGTCTGATCTAACTTCCCCTCGGAAGTGGTCTCAACCTCCAATATAATCCCAGGCATCTTTGTGATATTAATGATGATGGTATTTACCAAGTGCAGACTACGTGCCAACCACTGTAATAAGAACTGGGGTAGATGCTACACAGGCAGATCAGACCCAAAGGGGCTTATGGTCTAAAAGGGGGGGGGAAAACTGGGATTTTAGCTCCATTTAACAGATGAGGTAACTGAAGCCGAAGAAGTGAAGTGACTCGCTCAAGCTCACACAGTAGGCAAGGGGTAGAGCCAAGATTAGAACCCAGGTCCTCTGACATTTTTAAAAATGGTAATTGTTGAGCACTTAATAATAATGTTGGTATGTTAGGTGCTTACTACGTGCCAAGCACTGTTCTAAGCGCTGGGGGTGGGGGGGATACAAGGTGGTCAGGTTGTCCCACGTGGGGCTCACAGTCTTCATCCCCGTTTGACAGATGAGGTCACTGAGGCCCAGAGAAGTGAAGTGACTTGCCCTAAGTCACACAGATGACAAGCGGCGGCGCCGGGATTAGAACCCATGACTGGGCTCTTGCCACTGAGCCATGCTGCTCCTCTATACTACGCGCCAGCCAATCTACTCAGACCTGGGGCAGACATTTGGGTTGGACACCGTCCCTGTCCCGCCTGGGGCACCCAGTCTAAGTGGGGATGGAGTAGGATTTAATCCCCATTTTACAGATGAGGTCCAGAGAAGTGAGGGGACTTACCCAAGGTCACGCAGCAGGCGAGTGGCAAGGCTGGGATTCAAACCCAGGTGTTATGACTCCCAGGCCTGACCTCTTTCCACCAAGGCCCACGCTCTTGCCCCTAGGCCACGCTGTTCCGAGTCACGTTATCTTGTGCCATAAAATATATCTGCAGACTGGTACACGCAGCTCCCCATCACCCTCATGCCGTCCCCCGCTTCCCTGCCAAGAGACTACTGACCTCTCGTTGGCTCAGACCTCCCCGTGGATGCCAACTTTCCCAGAGCTCCACGACTCCTCCGGAGGCCCCCGGGGGGGCCGCGGCGTCCTTTAAAGCAAGAGGCTTCTTGGTCCCAACATGGTTTCAATCCTCCAACGCCGAGGCGGGGCCGTCAGAAGTCCGTCACTGCTAACCTGAGAGGACACAAGCCCGTCAGAGTCAACTTTATCGGCTGCTAGGGAGGGGCGGTCGTTTGGGAAAATGCTTCACCCAAGCCCCCCCGCCCGCCCCGAGCCCAGGGCCCTGGCCTGAGCCGACTGAGAGTCGGGCCTGCTCCCTCCAAGCCGGGCTGATCTGATGGGACAGCCCGCCACCCCTCTCCCTCCGCGGGCAGGGAAACCTCTTGCCGTGAGGTAGTTTGTCATCCCGGGCCTCTGAGGGGGAACCTGGAAGGCCAGGGCTGGGGGAGCTACATGAGGAAAACCCGGAGTTTTTGATGGACGTGAACCGTGAGTGGAACGGCAGCGGGTCGATCCAGATGTGCAGCTAGCCAGTGGCCTTGCACGCTGCTAGAATGACTCCTGGTTATGGGGTCGTGGGGTCCATTTCCCCTTGGGGATTTTCTGGAAACACAAAACTATAAATCCTAGACTACTTCAGCTTAGACAGACACAATTCCAATCCACTCGAGATGTTGCAAGCTTGCATCATGAGGGTGCTTCTCCCGGGATTCTACCCAATCGGGGCTGAGAATTCCTTCGGGGCGACAGCGTGGGTTTCAATCCCGGGAGGTGGCCATTCCGGTGAGTCAAGAATTCTCTGAACTGGGCTTCTTCTGTCCCCTCCCCCAGACACGGGCATTCCCGCACTCTCGACCCTCTCCTTTGACGTAGGCGATCTGCTTCCGGGACAGTGGGTGGGTGAGGAGAAACAGAGGAAAATCAAAAGCCGGGAAAATTCCACTACTGCCAGCCTGACAGTAGAATTCAAGATCTCTCTCTTCCCACCCAAACGGGACTCCGTTCTTATGACTCATTTCCCGGGTCACACCGTTGGGCACCGCTGGGAAGATAAGGAGGGTGAGGGGGCCCATCCTTGGGACCTCGTGGGGCTCTGGAACCTAAGAAGGAAAGAGAGATTGCAGGGGTGGCAGGGACTGTATCTGTTGCCGAACTGTCCATTCTAAGCGCTTAGTACAGTGCTCTGCACAAAGTGAGCGCTAAATAAATACTACTGAGTGAATGAACGAAAGAGAGGGAAGGCGCCGGGCCCTTTGGCTCTCTCACCCTGGCTCGGGGATCGCCCCCGGCTGACCCCCTGCCAGACCTGGGGTGGAAAACGACCCCGTCGGGCCGCCGTGGGAGGTGGAGATCCGTTTCCCACTGGCAAGAAACAGAACGGATGGGGGCCCTGGCCTCGGCTGCACCTGCGAGGCGGAGCTCAGCAGGAAGGGACGCTTCGGTCCCCTCCCCTGAGGGCACTCCCCGGCAGGTGGGGCGCAGAGCATCCTGAAAGACCAGCCTGCAGGCTGCCACTGGCTAGCGGCTACCTTTCACAACAGACCACCGTTTTCTCCTGGGCTACCGGGCAAGCCAGCGGCGGCAGGCGGTGAGGAGGTGAAGACCCCAGGGGCCGGGGCCGCCAGGGAGACGGGCACTGGGAGAGCTGCTACTCACCCTCCTCCTTGGGTGTCAAGTTGCCTCTCCTTCCGAGTGTCCCCGGGGAAAGTCGGGATCCTAAGAGGTAGAGGAACTGCCAGCTTGCCACCTGGCGGGCCTAGGCTACTCCTTGTTGAGAGGGCAGAAGAGTGGGGGTGGGGGAGGAGGTCAAGGAAGATTTGCTGACCTCTAACCCCGCACCCCCAACAGGGAACTCTCGCTGGGAGACGGTGGGTCATGGGAGGGAGAGAGAAAACCAGAAGGGACCAGAGCGCACTTAGCCTTTCAGAGACCTAATCTTCCAGGGAAAGAAAAGAAGAAGCCAGGGTAAAGTCAACAACGAGGCATGCCAACGAGTACAGCGCGAGACAAACACACAACAGACACCCGAGGAGAGGCCAACTTGGAAACGGAGAAAGAACAACACCCGCTGGCGAACAGGACTGGGAGAACGGCAGGCTTCCCGGAGAACAGGAAGTTGGCCTGACAGATCTGTTTCCCGCATCGTCCAACCGGAGAGAAGAGCCGTCCCCTTTCCTCAGCCGTTCCCCAACTAGAGGTGACATTTTTCTGTAGAGAAAATACCCCCCCCCCATCGCCCTGCCCCCTCCTGGTCTCACAGTTCTACTCTCCTCCACTAATACAGCTCCGACCCCTCAGCCCGAAGCCGCTCAATCTGGAGACCACGCGTGGCCCGGCCAAACGGGTCACCCAAGGGTCCAGGTGGTCCGCCTGCTCCACCGCTCCTTGGAAGGCTCCATTTCGGATGATTGGCCAGCCGGCCTTGCGTGCCAACTGCTGTAGGATGTACCCAGCGGACGACGCGGGCAGTCCTTGTCTCCAAATTGCACGGATCTTACCTGCGCCTTTTCTCAGTAACAAAGGCACACGCCAAAGCTAAAGCTCGTGGGCTAGGCATTCCGGGCCATGGCCTGGATGAACGGAATATTGTGAGAGGCCAAAATAATCTCTCATCAGCCATCAGGAGCCAGGCAGGAGGGGGCGAGAGGCTGACTCCCAGAGCTAACAGCTGAGCACAAATAGTGCTAATGAACTGGAAAGAAAGAGTTATCTCTGGCAGCCATATTTTTGCCCTTATTTGGTGAGGAGGTTTTGCACAATTCCACTTTCTCGGGGTTCCGACACAGATGAGTTCCAGGTTTACGATGGGAAGGTTCTTCAGGTTAGGGACTGGAGGGTCCCTGTAGACTGTAAGCTCTTTAGGGGCAGGGAACGTGTCTTCCAAATCTGTTGTACTGGGTTCTCCCAAGCACTCAGCACAGTGCTCTGTACACACTAAGCGCTTAGTAAACATGACCGATGGACTGAAAGCAGCCAAGGGTCAGGCAGAAATCCACACTATGGGATAGGCTAGGTAGCCCCCGCTCCAATCGCAGAAATGACTCCCAGCTTTTTTAAGCACTTTACTATGTGCCAGGCACTGTTCTACGGGATGGAGTGGACGCAAAGCTCTCTGGTTGGACACGGTCCCTGCCCCACACGGGGCTCGCAGTCTTAAACCCCATTTTACAAATGAGGTAACCGAGGCCCCGAGAAGTGAAGTGACTTGCCCAAGGTGGCAGAGCAGACAAGGGGCGGAGCCGGGATTAGAACCAGGTCCTTCTGACTCCCAGGCCTGGGCTCTAACCACTAGGCCACATTGCTTCCCCATCATCACCTCACCGGTGAGTTGGTGGGCTGACGGGGCACTTCCTGAAATTTGAAGAAGACTTTCCCTGGTCACTGGTGGCCTGAGCTCTGCCCCGATACCCCCCGCGCTTGGCTATGAGGACTCAAGGGGTGGACGAAGGAAGAAAAGGAAGAAGTGGATGAGATTCGGGGGCGTAGGGGAAGGCAGGGGGAACAGAGAGCAAAGCCAAGGCCAGAAATGGCAGCAGGAAAATCGGGGACTTTTTAAATAGAGGTCTTGGATAGTGCCTACAGATTCCTCCTATTCAGGAAGACATCAAGACATCTAAGGCCAGTGTAGCCCAATCAAGTCATATTAGAACTTGAAGCATCAGCCCCATTGAGTCCCATTTAGGAACCACAAAGATTTTTCCGAACAAATCACTCTCGCCCTGATCAGGTGCGGTGTTTTCACATCTAATGAGCGCATCTGCTCCAAGTGCTGTGTAATTGTTCAGAAGAAACATTAGCACATTTTTACCTTAAACAAAATGGTAAAAGCGCATACATTCCAATCACTAAAGCTGGGCAATTATGGCAAAAAAAATCAAAGGACCAGAATAAAATAAACAAGAACGGAACTTCGGTTGGTTCCCTAACTTCTAGAAATAACAGGCTTTGCATGGGAAAAAGCAGCAAGGTAGCTGTCAGCCTTCCAATCTGCTAAGAACTGCTTATTATGAGACCCCCAAACCGCATTCTTTTCACAGACCACAAAAAAGGGGGTGCCGAGCCGCTTTTATCCTTTAATTTCTTTGTGAAAGAATGAACAGGAAGCAGGCAATCCTCTCCCAAGCACTTACTGCCATGGTCTGCATACAGTAAGTGCTCAATAAATATAGCTGACTGATTGATTGGGAAACTACTGCAGACTTTGAGCCCCAGTGAGACAGGAACCGTGTCCTATCAGATTGTCTTGTATCTCTCCCAGCGCTTAGTACAGGGCTTGGCACACAGAGAAGCAGCACGGCCTAGTGGACACAGCACAGCCCTGGGTGTAGGAAGGACCTGGGTTCTGATCCCGGTTCTGCCACTCATCTGCTGTGTGACTTTGGCCAAGTCACTTCACTTCTCTGAGCCTCAGTTCCCTCATCTGTAAAATGGGGTTTAACCATGAGCCTCATGTGGGGCAACCTGATTACCCTGTATCTACCCCAGCGCTTAGAACAGTGCTCTGCACAAAGTAAGCGCTTAACAAATACCAACATTATCTCTAAAATGGGGACTAAGACTGTGAGCCCCCTGTGGGACAGGGGCTGTGTCCAACCTGAATAACTTGTATCTACCCCAGCGCTTAGAGCAGTGCCTGGCACATAGTAAGTGCCTAACAAATACCATTAAAAAGTGTGTAGCAACTACTCATTATTTTCACTGCTACTGATGAGTCACGAGTCATAAACACATTGAACCAGCTTTACGGAGTGGGCATCTAAGGTGGGAAAACTGGAGTTGAGTCCAAATTCTTCCTGAAAAGTGCCACGGGGTTTCATTTCTGGCCGTCAAATCTTTCGGAGTGGAATGGGAAGGTCTTCACTTAACGTCACTTTCCAAAGGCAGCATCTTCAGTAAGATGGCAGCCCCTCCCAAGTCTCGACCGCCAAGAAATTACACATTGGCCCTTGGTGGGAGTCACACCTTCCTCCTCGGTCTTGACTCACCGACTTGGTCCGGCAGGGGTGACCCAGCGACACCAATAACTGGTATCCTCTGTGTGCTGGTCACCATGCAGACCTTTTTAAAAATGCAAGGATCTCCAACAACGGGAGACAGAAGTACCCAAGTAACTGGTTCAAGTTCCAACCCTGCGAGAGGTATCCGTGATCATTCAAAGTGGTTACTAACGCGGTGAGATGACCTTTTGGTTGATGTGGCATCTATTTCAATGCCAAACAGAGGGTCTCTTAAAAATAGAGATTTGATCCTCTTGAAAGTGAGGGGAGTGCTTCATTAACAGAACAAATGCATTTCACTGACTTGGAACATTTTCAGTCTACCCAAAGACCTCCCCTAAATCTCAAGAAGCCAAGCTCGGCACCACACTTGTACTTTGCTCCAATTGCTCTGCTCATTTACGACAGCATAGTTTCTATTTTAGGCGAGGCCCGGATGACATACAGCGGGCTTTGCTGAGGTTCTCGGTGCTTACTTCCAAGTACGGGGGGAAAAGAAATGAATACACACGTATATGGCATAAAAATGCTACATACTTTATAAGATTTTGTTTTGCTAACCAGCATTGCTGGACGAAGAAATCAGGGTTTTACTTTGGTTGCGGCTGAGGTCTGAAAGCAGCTCTTTGAGAAAAAGTAAAACAGGGGAGTTGAAGAAACATCCGATTTCTACCAAGATAGAGCGAAAACCACAGCCTAACCAACTCAACCGGGGCTTTAAATTGGCTATGACAAATTGCTAAAAATCACCAAAACACCAAACTGCTGGAGAAAGTGAAACCATGACAAGACACCCATCAGTTACTATGAATGTGGAATGGTTTTCAACCACAGCCTTTCACAGCTGTAAAGTACAAGGGGGAAAGTTATGCAAATGCGGATAAAGGTTAAAGAGTAGAGGAGGGGTGGGGAGTGACGTATTACGGATCTGAAGAATGACTTATTGCAGGTTCCAGGCTAGAAGGGTAGTGAGATATTATTATAAATAAATAATTTACAGACAGGGACATTTCTACCAACTCTTTCGTATTGCTCTCGCCCAAGCGCTTAGTCCGGTGCTCTGCACGCAGTAAGTGCTCAATAAACACCCTTGGTCACCACTGGACCAGGCCTTGCAGCTAGACTTCTTGAAGACCTTAGCTCAGTCGGTCAATCATTCATATTTATTGAGTTCTTACTGTGCGCTGAACACTGTATTACGTGTTTGAGAGAGTACAGATAGCAATATAACGGAGTAAGGTAGACAAATTCCCTGCCCACAGTGAGTTTACCGTCCAGAGGAGGAGACAGAAAAGAATATAAATATATGAATTATGGATATGTACAAAACTGCTGTGGGGCAGACAGAGGGGTGAATACAGGGAGCAAATCAGGGTGACGCAGAAGGGCGTGGGAGAAGAGGAAATGAGGGCTTAGTCAGAGAAGGCCTCTTGGAAGAGATGTGCCTTCAATAAGGCTTTGAAGGTGGGGAGAGTGATTGCCAGATATGAAAAGAGAAGGCATTTCAGGCCAGAGGCAGGATGTGAGCGAGAGGTCAGCGGCGAGACAGTCGAGATCAAGGTACGCCAAGTAGGTTGGCATTAGAGGAGCGAAGTGAGAGGGCGGGGTTGTAGAAGGACAGCAGTGAGGTGAGATAGAAAAGGAAAGGTGATTCAGTGATTTAAAGCTGACGGTAAGGAATTTCTGTTTGCGGATGGGCAACCCCTGGCGGTTCCTGAGGAGTGGAAAACCCGGCCTTGAACGTTTTTGTAGAAAAATGACTTGGGCAGCAGAGTGAAGTATGCGACAAGACGCTGGGATGTCGGCAAGGAGGCTGATACAGTATTCAGGCAGAAGAGGATAAGTGCTTAGATTAACGTGGTAGCCATTTGGATGGCCCCCTCTCAAGGTTGCACCTGGAGAGTTTCCAGTCCTCTACCCGTCGCGACTATGGAAGGGAGAGTCAAGCAGAGGCCTACACATTCCACTCCTAGCTTGGGCAGTGGCTAGTGAGTGGAAGGCAATCTGCTACAGGTCAAAACTCACCCGTGTTGAGCAGCAAAGGCATGGGAGAGTGTCGAGGGTGGAGACTCAAGTTAACTGTGCAGAAGGAGGCGATGGTGAACCACTTCAGTATTTTAACCAAGAAAACTCTATGGATCCACGACCAGAACAATTCCAGATGGAGAGCAGGGCATTCTGGGAGAGATGTGTCCGCAGCGTCGCTCTGGGTCGGAAACAATTCGACGCCATAAGACAAGTTTGGATGGAGAGGAAAGGGTGGACTTTAGTGATATTGTGAAAGTTGAACCGAGAGTGATAGAGTGAGATAGAGTGAGATAGAGTGAGAGACAGACTGAATATGTGGGTTGAATGAGAGAGATGAGTCAAGCGTAATGTCAAGGTTAAAGGCTACAGAGATGGGAAAATCAGGGTTGGGGTGGGAAGACAAGGAGATTTGTTTTGGACATGTTAAGTTTGAGGTGACAGCAGGACATCCAAGTAGAGATGTCTTGAAGGCAGGAGGAAATGTGAGGCTGCAGGGAGGAAGCGAGATCAGGGCTGGAGATGCAGATTTGGGAATCATCCATATAAAGGTGGTATCTGAAGCCTTGGGAGTGAATGAGTTATCTAAGGCAGTGGGTGTAGAGAGAGAATAGAAGGGAACCCAGAACTGAATCTTGAGGGTCTCCCAGAGTTTGGGGGATGGGGAGAGGAGACAGAGGAGGATCCCATGAAAGAGACTGAGAAACAGCAGCCAGAGAGATCCGGGAGAGGACAATGTCAGTGAAGCCAGGGTTGGACAATGTTTCCAGGAAAAGGGGGTGGTGGACAGTGTCGAAGGCAGCTGAGAGGTCGAGGAGGTTTAGGATGGAGTAGGGGCCATTAGATTTGGCTAGAAGGAAATCATTTGTGATGTTGGAGAGGGCGGTTTCTGTGGTGGGAAGGGAACGGAAGTCGGACTGGAGGGGGTCAAAGAGAAAATGGAAGAGAGGACCAGGAAACCGTGGGTGTAGACAGCTCACTCGAGGAGTTTGGAGAGGTATAGTACGAGGGAGAGGGGGCGATAACTGGAGGGAGCCATGGAGTCAAGGGAGGTTCTTTTAGGATAAGAGGAGATGACATGAGCATGTTTGAAAGTGGTGGAGAAGAAGCCATTGGAGAACAAACAGTCGAAGATAATGGTCCGGGAGGGATGAAGGGAGGGGGCACTTGCTTTGATAAGGTGCAAAGGGATGGGGTTGGATGTGCAGGTGGAGGGGATGGATTTTGAGAGAACGCAGGGGATCTCCTCTTGAGATACTGCTGGGAAAGACAGAGTTGGAGATGGGGCAGGAGAAGGGAGGGCCTGGAGAAAAGAAGGACTGGAAAAGAGCAGGGGGAGGTTTAGGGAGATCACCTGATAGCTTCAAATTTTTCAATAAGGTAGGTGGCCAGGTCACTGGGGCAAGAAATCGGGGAGGCCGGGGGCCAGAGGGAGTTAAACATCTAGAACAACTGACAAGGGCAATGGGCATGGGTGTCAATAAGGATGGGGAAATAATCTTCCTGAGCAGAGTGGAGAGAGGGCAGAGTCCAACCACACACATCCAAGGATGAACCTGAGGTGGACGAGCCTGGTATCTAGATTTCCATCAGCAGAGTGCTATGGCTAGTGCACAGGAGTGAAGGAAGCAGACTGTAGAGGTGATCCAGGGCTGTGTTAGTGGTACGAGATGAACGAAGGGAAAGAGGAGCGAGTGATGATGATGATGATGGTATCTGTTAAGCACTTACTATGTGCCAGGCACTGGATTAAGCCCTGGGGTGGATACAAGCAAATCGGGTTGGATACGGTTCCTGTTCCACGTGGGGCTCACAGTCTCAATCCCCATCTTACAGATGCGGTAACCAAGGCCCAGAGAAGTGAAGTGACTTGCCCAAGGTCACACAGCAGAGAAGTGGTGAAGCCGGGATTAGAACCCATGACCTTCTGACTCCCAGGTCCATGCTCTATCCACTGTGCCATGCTGCTTCGGTTGAGTTCAGGTTCAGTAGAGAGGGTGGTGTAGAGGGCATCAATTTGGTCATCAAGGGAAGGCAGTTGCACGGAGAGTAAATGGGGCATGATGACCTGAGAAAATTGGATAGGGTCAAGAGGTCGGAACTCTCCTTGGGGGAACAAGACAGATTTGTTGGGAGGAAGTGTGTGGGAGAAGGCGGCAAGTGAGGAAGGTTTGGTCAGAGGGATTTGAGTGGGCCAGGTAGAGAATGAACAGTGGCTAGAGATGATGAGATAGAGTCTGGGCCAAGTTGGTGATCCCTGAAATTCCTCTATCTGACCTGCCTCTTCTCCCATACACCCCATAAATCTGTGCTGTTCCCCCAGAGAATTCCCGATCTTTGGAACCTCTCCAATTTTCTCAACTCATTATGCCCAATTTAGGCTCCCACACTATACCCACACTAGCCTCCCATACTCACACTACCCTCCTCTTATGACCAAATCCATGCTCTCAACACCATCCTCTGTACTGAACTCAACTCACTCGGTCCCCTAGCCCTTCATCAATCTCATGCCACTAAACCTCAGTCCTGGATCACCTGCCTCCTTCACTCCCGTGCTCGAGTCGCACAGCACTGCTGGTGGAAAACTAAATATCAGGCCGGCTTTGTCCACTTAAAGTTTATCCTTATAAGCTTTAACTCCGCCCTCTCCTCTGCCCCCCAAAAATGATTTCTCTATCCTTACTGCCACACATTCCCACTGCCCTAACCAGTTGTTCCAGACATTTAACTCCCTCCTCAGGCCCCCTGCTTTCCCACCACCCCCAGCCCCAGCCCCTAATGACTTGGCCACCTACTTTATTAAGAAAATTGGCATTACAAGGCGTGAGGTCCCGAAAATCGCCCCCACCCTTCCTCAGTCCCTTCCGCTTCCAGCCCACTCTTCAACTCTTCCATACTCTCCAACACCCTTCTCCTGCCTCCTCTCAAAAGCCTCCCCCTCCACCTGTGCATCTGACCCCATTCCTTCACACCTTATCAAAACTCTTGCCCCCTCCCTTCTTCCCGCCCCAACCGCCATTTTCAATTGTTTGCTCGCCAATGGCTCCTTCTCGACTCCTTTCAAACATGCCCACATCTCCCCTGTCCAAAAACAAAATCCTCCCATGACCCCCGGCTCCCTCCAGTTATCACTACATCTCCCTCCTACCATTCCTCTACAAACTCCTTGAGCGAGTTAAGTACACCCACTGTCTCAAAATCCTCTCTTCCAATTCTTTCCCTGTCCCCCTCCAATCTGGCTTCTGTCCCCATCGCGCCACAGAAACCGCCCTCTCAAAGGTCACCGATGATCTCCTTCTTGGCAAATCCAATGGCCTCGACTCCATCCTAATCCTCCTCAATCTCTCAGATGCCTTGGACACTGGGGACCACCCCCTTCTTCTGGAAATGTTATCCAAACTTGGCTTCTCTGAATAATAATGTTGGTATTTGTTAAGCACTTACTATGTGCCGAGCACTGTTCTAGGCACTGGGGTAGACACAGGGGAATCAGGTTGTCCCACGTGGGGCTCACAGTCTTAATCCCCATTTTACAGATGAGGGAACTGAGGCACCGAGAAGTTAAGTGACTTGCCCAAAGTCACCCAGCTGGCAAGTGGCAGAGCCGGGGTTCGAACCCATGACCTCTGACTCCAAAGCCCGTGCTTTTTCCAGTGAGCCACGCTGCTTCTCTGAATCTGTCCTCTCCTGTTTCTCCTCTTATGTCTCTGGCCATTCATCCTCAATCTCCCCTCCTCTGCCTCCCACCCCCTACCTATGGGGGTCCCTCAAGGCTCACTTCTGGGTCCCCTTCTATTCTCCATCTACAACCACTCCGTTGGAGAATTCACTCACTCCCATGACTTGAACTACCATCTCTATGCGGACGATACCCAAATCTCCATCTCCAGCCCCGATCTCTCTCCCTCTCCGCAGTCTCGCATTTCCCCTTGCCCTTTGAGATATCTCTACTTGGATGTCCTTCTGTCACCTCAAGCTTAACATGTCCAAAACAGAATTCCTTATCTTCTCACCCAAACCCTGCCCTCTTCCTGATTTTCCCATCACTGTAGACGGCACCACCATCCTTCCTGTCTCATAAGCCCACAACCTATGTGTTATCCCTGCCTCCTCTCTCTCATTTAATCCACATATTCAATCCATCACTAAATCCTGTTGGTCCCAAATTCACAACATCGCTAAAATCTGCCCTTTCTTTTCCATCCAACTGTTACCGCCTTACTACAATCACTCATCCTGCATCAGCCTCCTTGCTGACCTCCCAACCTCCTGTCTCTCCCCACTCCAGTCCATACATACTTCACTCTGCTGCCCAGATCATTTTTCTAAAAAAATGTTCAGGACATTCCTCAAAATTCCCCACTCCTCCAAAAACTCCAATTCACCCATTCACCTCTGCATCAAATAACAACTCATCACCACTGGCTTTAAAGCACTCCATCACCTTGCCCCCTCCTACCTCACCTCACTGTTCTACTACAGTCCAGACCGCACACTTCACTCCTCAAACATTAACCTTCTCAATGTGCCTCGATCTTGCCCAACTCGCAGCTAACCCCTCGTCCAAGTTCAGCCTCTGGCCTGGAACACCCTACCTCCTCAAATTCAACAGACAATTACTCTCCCCCGATTAGACTGTGAGACCATCAATGGACAGGGATTGTCTCTATCTGTGGCTGAACTGTACAGTCCAAGAGCTCAGTACAGTGCTCTGCACATAGTAAGCGCTCAATAAATACTACTGAATGAATGAAGGCACATCTCCTCCAGGAGGCCTTCCCTGACTAAGCCCCCCTCCTTCCTCTTATGCCGTCTGTGTTTGTGTCACTCTGACTTGCTCCCTTCGTTTTACTCCCCTCCCAGCCCCACAGCACTTATGTACATATCTGTAATTTATCTGTATCAATGTCTGTCTCCCCGCGACTAGATTGTAAGCTCATTGAATTTGTCTGTTTCTTGTTGTTTTGTACTCTCCCAAGTGCTTAGTACACTGGTCTCCATATAGTAAGTGCTCAATTAATACAACTGAATTAATTAATGATGATGGTATTTGTTAAATGCTTCCTATGTGTCAAGAACTTGGGTGGAACAGGAGGTCAGTGAAGTTGAGGAGTGATAGAAAATGGACAGCAGAAGGGTCAGCAGGAACATCTATTTGGATAATATACTCTCCAAAGATCAATGTAGGGATGGACAAAGAGAGAAGGAATATGAGAAAGGAATTAAAATGGTTCAGAAAGTTGTAGGAGGGGCCTGGAGGATGCTATGAAGAAGCAGCTGGGGCTTAGTGGAAAGAGCACGGGCTTGGGAGTCAGAGGTCATGGGTTCCAATCCTGGCTCCTCTACTTATCACTGAGGCACTTAACTTCTCTGGGCCTCAGTTACCTCATCTGTAAAAATGGGGATTAAGACTGTGAGCCCCACATGGGATAATCTGATTATCCTGTATCTCCCCAGCGCTTAGAGGAGTGCCTGGCACATGGTAAGCACTTACCAAATACCATCAGCATCATTATTATTATTTTTACTGGAATCCGGAGTGGGAGGCAGAGGTGGATACTGTGTGCTTTGAAGGGCAGGAAAGAGAGGGATAGAGGAAGTGGAATGGTGCGAAGACTGCACTGTGGAACGATAAAGTCGACTCCTCTCCCTTTCCCAGTGAGTGTGGGGGAGTGAGAGGGGATGTGTCCCACTCTAGAGAGAGCAGCAGGGGAGACCGTGCCATCCGGGGAGAGCCAGGTTTCAGTGATGGCAAGGAGGAGCAGTGATTGGGTCAGAAACAGGTCAAGGATGAAGCTGCCCCTTCTCGAGGCTAAACACCAACAAGTCCTTTCACATTTCCTCCTACAGTCGACTTTCCATTTCTTTCATCATTTTGGTCATTCAACCCGGGGCCCATTCCCATTTTTCCAGATCCTTAAGTGGGGTGATCAGAACCCGTCACGATAATCTAATAAGTGTAGTTTGGGCAGTCCTCGGACTTTCGCCACCACCGGATTCCCCCAAATCTCCATCTCAAGTTGAAACTTTCTAAGTAGGAACCAATTTTTCATAGGATCAATGTTTATAAATAGGAAGTTGGTTTCTGACTCAAGTTCGGATATCCTATTTTCATCGGAATCAGTCTGAATTGTGTACTCAATCAACTACAGAGGAATAAAAGCTTCACCCATCAATCGCTCAATCCATGATATCTGATGAGCACCTGTGTGCGGAGCACCGTACTAAGCGTTTTGGAGAGTGCATGACAGTTGGTAGAAATGATCCCTGCCCTCAAGAAATGATCCCTGCCTTAACGTGAATATATTTATCTTGAGTCAGAGAGGTTCCACGATAGTCACCTTTTACTTCATCCAAAATAAAACGGTGTTGACTGAACCTGATGATTTTGCCTGCCGGACCCTAATGTTCCCATCCCCCCAGCCCTCATTAAGCCTTGTCCCCATTTCCCCACATCTCCTATGTCCAGAGCCCCTCCCTCCCTTGTCCCTTGAGATGGTTGGCTCTTTTATAATAACAGACCACTGCTGACTCTTCTAGTGTTTGTGGTCAACGGCGACCCTCCCCAACCAACATCTTTTTCTCCTCACAATCAGTGGCATGTACTGAGTACTTATTTTGTACAGAGCACTGTCCTAAGCACTCAGGCGAGTACAAAACAGCAGCAGAATTGGTTTCCACCCACAGTGACCTGTGAGAAGCAGCATGGCCCAGTGGAAAGGGCCCGGGCCTGGGAGTCAGAGGGCCTGGGTTCTAATTCCAGGTCTGCCACTGGCCTGCTGTGAGACCTTGGGCAAATCAGTTCACTTCTCTGTGCCTCAGTTTCCTCAACTATAAAATGAAGGTTCACTGTCTGCTCTCCCTCCTACTTAGACTGTGAGCCCCATGTGGGACAGGGAATATGTTCAAACTGATATTCTATCTACCACAGAGCTTAATATCATTTTTAGCACAGAATAAGGGCTTAACCAGTACCACAATTACTGAAGCAGCATGGCCTAGTGGAGAGAGCACGGGCCTGGGAGTCAGAGGGCCTGGGTTCTAATCCCAGCTCTGCCAGCTGTCTGCTGGGTGATTTTGGGCAAGTCACTTCGCTTCTCTGTGCCTCACTTCTCTCATCTGTAAAATGGGGATTAAGACTGTGAGGCCCACGTGGGACAGGGTCTGTGTCCAACCTGTACAGTGCTTAGAACAGTGCTTGGCACATATTAAGCGCTTAACAATTACCCTTAAAAAACAGACAAAAAACCGACCTTATTCTCCATCATCTTCATCGTTACCAACAGAACACAAAGTCTGGAAAGGTTGGATGTGAAGAATTTGCATTTAACCCTCTCCCTGACCTCTGTGGCTGGTGGAAAGGTTCAGAGAAAAGCCAAACTTTCAGTCGGTGAGATTTCGAAGTATGCTGGGGTAAACCACGTGCAAATAATCAAGAGTGGGCACACCTTCTGAGGATGAAGAGCAATCAATCATTGGTATTTATTGAGCGAATACTGGATACTCAGGAGAGTACAATTCAATATAGTTGGTAAATGTGATCTTGCCCACAAGTTTGTAGTCTAGAGGGGGAGACAGGCATTAAAATTAATGACAGGGGAAATGACAGAATATAAGGATATACACGAAAGTGCTGTGGAGGTGGTGGTGGGGAGAGAGAGTATCAACCAATCAATCAATCAATGGTAATTACTGAGCACTTACTGTATGCAGAGCACTGTACTAAGAACTTGGGAGAGTACCATATAACAGTTGGCAGACACGTTCCCTATCTAGAGGGGGAGAGAGATATTCATATAAATAAATTATGGATATAATAATAATAATTTTGGTATTTGTTAAATGCTTGCTATGTGCCAAGCACTGTTCTAAGCACTGGGTAGATACAAGGTAATTAGGTTGTCCCACGTGGGGCTCACAGTCTTAATCCCCATTTTCCAGATGAGGTAACTGAGGCCCAGAGAAGTGAAGTGACTTGCCCAAAGTCACACGGCTGAGAGGTGGCAGAGCTGGGATTCGAAACCACAACCTCTGATTCCCAAGCCCGGGCTCTTTCCACTGAGCCACGCTGCTTCTCAGATATGTACACATGAGAGTGAAAATTGAAGTGCAAGAGTGATGCAGGACGGAGGGAGAGAAGAAGAAATGAGGGCTTAGTCGGGGGACGCCTCTTGGAGGAGACGTGCCTTAAATATGTCTTTGATGGTGGGGCGAAAGAATGTCTGTGGGATATTCCAGCCCAGAGTCGGGACTTGGGTGAGAAGTTGGAGGCAAGACAGAGAAGACTGAGGCACAGTCAATAGGTTGACAATAAAGGAGTGGAGTATGCTGGCTGGATCATAGTGAGAAATCTGGAAGGTAAGCTAGGCGAGAAGCAGCGTGGCTCAGTGGAAAGAGCACAGGCTTTGGAGTCAGAGGTCATGAGTTCGAATCCCAGCTCTGCCACTTGTCAGCTGTGTGACTGTGGGCAAGTCACTTAACTTCTCTGTGCCTCAGTTACCTCATCTGAAAAATGGGGATTAAGACTGTGAGCCCCACGTGGGTCAACCTGATTCCCCTATGTCTACCCCAGCGCTTAGAACAGTGCTCTGCACATAGTAAGCGCTTAACAAATACCAACATAGGCGGGGGAAAGGTGATTGAATGTTTTGAAGCCAATGTCGAGGAGTGTCTGTTTGAAGTGGAGGAAGATGGGCAACTACTGTAGAAACACACGTGAGACATTTTTATAGAAAAATGATTCGGGCAACAGCGTGAAGTATGGCCGGAGTGGGGAGAGACTGGAGGGAGGGAGGTCAGAGAGGGGGCTGATGTAATAATCAGTGTGCGATAGGATAAACGCTTGAATTAACGTCGTGGCAAAGTGGAAGGAAAGGAGAGGGAAGATGTTAGCGATGTTGTGAAGGTTGAAGCGGCGTGATCTCTCGACAGATTGAACACGCGGGTTGAATGACAAAGATGGGTCAAAGATAACGCCACGATTAAGGGCTTGTGAGATAGGGAGGATCGTGGTGTCGTCTAGAGTTAAGGGAAAGTCGGGGTGGGCAGGGTTCGGGTGGGAAGACAAGGAGTTCTGTTTCGGATATGTTCAGTTTGAGGTTTAGGTGGGACATCCAAGTCAAACTGTCCTGAAGGCAGTAGGGAATGTGAACCGGAATGAAAGGACAGTAAAGAGGGCTGGAGATGTAGATTTGGGAATCATCTGCAGAGCGATGGTAGGTGAAGCCATGGGGGTGGATGGGCTCTCCAAGGGAGAGGGTGTAGATGGAAAATAGAAGGGACTCTGACCCGAGCCTGGAGGGCCTTGATGATGATGATGGTATTTGTTAAGCGCTTACTATGTGCCAAGCACTGTTCTAAGCACTGAGATAGATACAAGGTTATCAGGCTGTCCCACGTGGGGGCGCACAGTCTTAATCCCCATTTTCCAGATGAGGTAACCAAGGCACCGAGAAGTTGAGAGACCTGCCCAAAGTCACACAGCTGACAGGTGGCGGAGCCGGGATTAGAACCCACAACCTCTGACTCCCAAGCCCGGGCTCTTTCCATTAAGCCACGCTGCTTCTCTTCCACACTTAGCGGGTGGGAGGCAGAGGAGGAGCCCGTGAAAGAGACTGAGAAGGAACAGCCAGAGAAATGAGAGGAGAATGAGGAGAGAACAGCACCGGTGAAGCCAAGGTCGGATGTTTCCGGGGTGGTTGACAAGGTGGAAGGCAGCTGAGAGGTCCAGGAGGATTACGATAGAGCAGAGGCTGTTGGATTAAGGGAGCCACACATAAGGAGATGAGGAGGTAGTCATCCACGGCCCCTTGAAGGAGATACAATTTTAGTTGAAGGAAGGGAGAGTGGTGGTCTATTGGCTTCAAAGGTGGAGGGTGTTCCAGGCCTGAGAGAGGAGATTGAGAGCTGGGTAAGTAAATCGGTGTTAGAGGAGTGAAATGTAAGGGCTGGGTTGTAGTTGGATCAGTGAGGTAAGATAAGAGGGAACGGGCTCGTAGAGAAGCAGCATGCCTCAATGGAAAGAGCCTGAGCTTGGGAGATCGAATCCCGGCTCTGCCACTTGTCAGCTGTGTGACTGTGGTCGAGTCACTTAGCTTCTCTGTGCCTCGGTGACCTCATCTGTAAAATGGGGATGAAGACTGTGAGCTTCACGTGGGACAACCTGATGACCCTGTATCTCCCCCAGAGCTCAGAACAGTGCTCTGCACGTAGTAAGCCCTTAACAAGTACCATCATTATTATTATTATTAGAGAACCTCAAAGCCAAAGGTAAGGAGTTTCTGTTTTTACATGGCGGTGGCTGAGCCGGGCTCGTAGAGAACCTCAAAGCCACGGGTGAGGAGTTTCTGCTTTTATGTGGATGTGGCTGAGCTCCTGGGGGGTTTTGAGGGAAATGTGGCCTGAACGTTTTTGTAGAAAAATGATGGGGGCGGCGGAGTGAAATATGGACTGGAGAGGGGAGAGACAGGAGGCGGGGAGGTCAGCGAGGAGGCTGGGGAAGTCGTCGAGGCAGGGTCTGACACCTGACTGGATCAATGGCCAATGAACCTTCTTTAACCTTCTCTCCCCACCTCATCTTTCAAGCCAACGACTCTACTCACAGGGGGTACTAAGGAGTTTCTCTCTGAAAGTCGAGGGAAGTCAAGGGTCAGCCAACTCACAAAACCACCACAAGCAGAAGTGTAAAATAAGAAAATCACTATAGGAGAAGACAGGAAAAAATCAGCCTGCTCTGTGCCGACCCAGGACACGCTAATAGTGAGGGTAACTGAGAAGCCCGTTGGCTCTTTAGATTCCCTTGAAAATCGGGAGTGGGATCCAACTTCGGCATCTGGGTCAATTTTCCCTTACGTACTTCTTTCTCCATGTGGAATTTTCTAGCAAAATGCCCTTTCGTCCCTTTCTCTCCTTCACTGTGCTAGTTAGAAATACAAAGCTGGGGGGAAACCCCCACTAATAAAATCACCTTTCATTATCATTTCCCGCGGAGAGCTTTCGCTACCGAATTTCCTCTTAATTGCCCTAAGTGTGTGAGTGCAGTTTAACAGCTGGGCAGCATTTATAGTAAAACTAAAAGTAAACACCCTAAAGTTTTCCACATGCCCGGTATCATGTGCTTCTGGGAAATGCAGAGTCCTTACGTGGGGTGTAACTGATCATTTGAGTAACATCCAACACCGAAGCATTTCGTAACCAACTTGAGATCCAGAGCAGGAAATAGTGTCGGAGCGGGTTGCCTGTCACGTGCCTAAGAGCCACAAACCTTTTTAAGCAGTCGGCAAAATTTTCAGATGGCTTTCACATACTTTCCTAATGTTCTCGAGATGCTCTGGCTGAGGGAAGAGGCCCTGTCACCACTGGCTCCTTCTCCCTTCTTTTGCTCTCCTTCCCCCCAAAACGTTTCTCCTTCACAGCCACCTTCCCCACTGCCCTTCTCCTTGTCCTTTCAATTCCCTTTCCCTTTCCCTCCAGCTGCTTCCCTTTCTCTTTCCCCTTACCCCCATCCACTAGCTCACAGTGAGGAGCAGTGTGGCCTATTGGAAAGAGCCCGGGCCTGGGAGTCAGAGGGCCTGGGTTCTAATCCCGACTCTGCCACTTGTCTGCTCTATGGGCAAGTTCATTCAATCGTATTTACTAAGTGCTACTGTATGCAGAGCACTCTCCTAAGCGCTTGGGACAATGCAATATGACAATAAGCAGACACATTCCCTGTCCTTCGTTTCTCTGGACCTCAGTTCCCTCAACTGTAAAATGGACTTTCAATACCTGTTCTCCCTTCTACTTAAGACTGCAAGCCCCAGGTGGGCCCTGATCATCTTGTGTTCATCCAAGCTAGTAGTACCGTGTTTGGCACATAGTAAGTGCTTAATAAATACTGTACACAGAAAGCACTTATGATTGAGTGAATATTATTATTAGTATTAATTTCCCCTAAGGGAGCAGACTGGACCCCTTAAAACATTAGCTGCCTAAGAAATTGGCTGGGAAACATAAAGGAACAAAAAGGACAGAAAGGTCACAAGAAAATGTAGCCTGCATAACAAAGACATGGCTTCAGGCTTATATGTAAACCACAAGGCTCTTTTCCATCCTGTGGCCCAAGGACCATCAGTGGCCTGGCAAGTTTTCTGGTGGCCTTCACCATTTCTTGGCTCTAGGTGGGCAACCCTTCTCCGCCAGGAGCTCGAGATCAGTTCTGCTTAGTGAGGGAGGAAGATGCGAACAGGGAAGGACCGGACGTAAGGAAATCATGACAGAATTAAACGAGAAGCCTGCCCAAGCAGACATACCCAAAACACACAATAAAGTCGGGGCCCAGGAACTGAATGCGCCTCTCGGGAGAAGGTTCAGGATGGGCCCATCGACGCTTTACTTGATAGTGGGCCAGACTCTCCGAACAGTGATGAGGGAAGGACCATCAAATGCTAGTGGAAGCTCGTCATCGTCATCGATGATATTTATTGAACGCTTACTCTCTGCAGGGCACTGTACTGAGGGCTCGGGAGAGTACAATGTAACAGAGTCGGCAGAAAGGTTCCCTGCCTGTAATAAGCTTACAATCTAGAGGGAGAAACAGATGTGAATATAAATAATTTATAATCTATTTTATAAATATGAACATGAGTGCTGTGGGGTTGAGGGCGGGGCACATATCAAATGCCCGAAGCTCACAGATCCAAGTGCACAGATGAGGCAGATGGGAGAGGGAGCTGGGGAAAGGAAGATTGAATCAGTGAAGGCCTCTGAGAGGAGAAGTGACCTTAATAAGGCTTTGAAGCGAGGGGAGAGTGGTGGTCTGGCGTATATGAAGGGAGAGGGAGTTCCAGGATAAGGGGAGGACATAGGGAAAGGGTCAGCAGTGAGATAGATGAGACCAGGGCACAGAAAGTAAGCTGGAACTAGAAGAGCGAAGTGTGTGGGCTGGTTCATAGCAGGAGATCATGAGGTAAGAGGGGGTGAGCTGACTGAGTGTTTTAAAGCCGACAGTTAAGGAGTTCCTGTTTGATGCAGCTTGGGGAAGTGGATCCGGCATGTGCCTGGGAATCAGAAGGTCATGGGTTCTAATCCTGAATCCCTTGTCAGCTGTGAGACCCTGGGCAAGTGGCTTCACTTCTCTGGGCCTCAGTAACCTCATCTGTAAAATGGGGATTGAGGCTGTGAGCCCCATACGGGACAAGGATTGCGTCCAACCCAATTTGCTCATATTCACCCCAGCGCTTAGAACGGTGCCTGGCATCTAGTAAGCGCTTCAAACATACCACTATTATTATGATTATTATTATTATCCAGCAGTTGATGAGCAACCCCTGGAGGTGCTTGAGGAGAGGAGAAACCTAGACTGAACTTTTTTTTAGAAAAATGACCTGTGCAGCAGAGTTAAGTATGGACTGGAGTAGGGAGAGATGGGAGGTGAGGAGGGCGGCAAGGAGGCCGATGCAGAAGTCAAGGTGGGCTAGGATGAGTTCTTGGATTGTCATAGCAGTTTGGATGGAGAGGAAAGAGCATATCTTAGCACTTTTGTTAAGGCTGAACCTAGAGGATTTAGTGATAATGAATATATGGGTTGAACGAGAGAGATGAATTGAGGATGATGCCAAGGTTATGGCCTTGTGAGACGGAAAGGATAATGATACTGTCTCCGGTGATGGAAAAGATAGCGCGAAGACAATGTTTGGGTAGGAAGAGAAGGAGCTGTGCTTCGGACATGTTTAGTTTGAGGTGCTGGAATTAGAGGTAATGGGTCCTAATCCCGGCTCCGCCACTTGTCAGCTGTGTGACTTTGGGCAGGTCGCTTAACTTCTCTGTGCCTCAGTTCCCTCATCTGTAAAATGGGGATTAAGACTGTGAGCCCCATGTGGGACAACCTAATTTCCCTGTATCTACTCCAGTGCTTCCAACAGTGCTTGGCATAGAGTAAACACTTAACACATACCCTTATCATCATCAGATGACCCGAAGACAGGAGGAAATGCGAGATTGTAGAGGAGGAGAAAGGTCAGGGCTGGAAATGTAGATTTGGGAATCATTTGCACAGAGAGGGTATTTGAAGCCACGACAGCAAACGAGTTCTCCTAGGGAGTGGGTGGCAGGGATTAATCTATCAATGATATTTATGGAGTGCTTATTGTGTGCAGAGCACTGTACTAAGTGCCTGGGAGATGACTACCCAACAGATTTGGTTTACACTTCACACAGGGCTCTGACCAAAGTAAGAGTTCGATAAATATTACAGATGGACTAATGGGTAACTTTCTGCACCAGGAGAAACACTGACCCTGATATCCACAAATCATTCCACTGCGAGGCTCCGAGTCAAGGCCCCGAGTCTATCCTTTCCACCTTCACCCCTACTGATGATCGGCGTACAACTGAGCCCCAGGGCCAGCGAGTTGAATGGACCAACTACGTTCTTTTAGACCGTCCAAAATAAAGCGAGCCCCTGAAACTGGACTCCAAACCAGACCGTGGGTGACCGATTCACCCAGGCCACGGTCCCTGGTGGAGTCTGGGGTACGAGGAGGAGGGAGGGCACCGAGTTTCCTACGTCAGGACCTCGGAAGTTGTGACCTATTTCCTCCCGCTCAGCCACAAACTGGAAGCACCTGGCGTAGGTGCGAGTTTGGCTACCAGGTTACTCTTGTCGCCCCTCTGAATCAATCACTTGGCTCATTCTCAAGCTCCCGCTTGCTGAACTGGGAAGACAGTCAACCAGCACCAGAGTTTAACAAATCTCCAGGGTGAAAGTGGGTTTTTGATCCAACGTGGGTTTCAAAACCCTGAGGAATTCCAGAAGTTTCGCTATGCACTCAGGAGGCTGGAATCAGTTCTTCTTTCAAATGAGGCCCTTCTCTGTTTTAGAGATTCCCTTTGACTTTAAGCTTAGTGAATAGAGCACGAGCCTGGGAGTCGGAAGGACCCGGGTTCTAACCCCGGCTCCGCTTTGTGTCTGCTGTGCGACCTTGGGCTAGTCATTTAACTTCTCGGGGCCTAAGCTACCCCATCTGTAAAATAGGGATTAAGAGTGGGAGCTCCATGTGGGACAGGGAATGTTTCCAATCTGATTAACTTGTATCTACCCGAAAACAGTGCCTGGCACACAGTAGGGGCTTAACAAGCAGCATAATTATTACTATTAATTATTATTACTATTCTGTCACTACAGTCAATAAACTGACTCCACATCTCCAACTTCCCTCAACAACCACCTCATTTCATTCTTCTTCAACGAAATCTAATTTTGGGTCCTTCATTCAAGGGGTCGATGTCTCAAGTATAATAACAATAATAATGTTGGTATTTGTTAAGTGCTTACTCTGTGAAGAGCACTGTTCTAAGCGCTGAGGTAGATACAGAGTCATCAGGTTGCCCCACATGAGGCTCACAGTCTTCATCCCCATTTTACAGATGAGGTCACTGAGGCCCAGAGAAGTGAAGCGACTTGCCCACAGTCACACAGCTGCCAAGTGGCAGAGCCAGGATTCGAACCTATGATCCCTGACTCCCAAGCCCATGCTCTTTTCACTGAGCCACGCTGCTTCCCAGTGGCGACCACACTTCCCGGGGAGCCAAGGAAATAGTCTGAATGGCAGAACTCAACCTTCCCCTCAAACAATCAATTGCTCAGTGACATTTACGGAGCACCTGACGTGTGCTGAGCACTTTACAAGCACTTGGAAGAGTACACTACAACAGCAGTTGGTAGACACGTTCCCTCCCCAATTGGAGCTCATGGTCCAGACGGGGAGACAGACATTAAAATAAATTACAGCTTTGGACACAAGTGCTGTGGGGCTGAGGGTGGGGTGGACATCAAGTGCCTGAAGGGTACAGAGATCAAAGTGCACAGGTGACGCCGAAAGGAGAGGGAGTAGGGGAGATGAGGGCTTAGTCACGGAAGACCTCTTGGAGGAGATGTGATTTTACTACGGCTTTGAAGGTGGGGAGAGCGATGGTCTGTAGTATGTAGAGGGGGAGGGAATTCCAGTCCAGGGGGAGGACGTAGGCAAGAGGTCGGCAGCAAGATAAAGCTCCTGCAGTTGCCCATCCACCTCCGCATCAAAGAAAAACTCCTCACCATTGGCTTTACAACCTTCTCGCCCCCTCCTACAGCACCTCGCTACTCTCCTACAACACGGCCCGTAAACCTCATTCTAGTGCTAACCCCGTCACCGTCTCTCGGTCTCACCTGTCTCTCCGCCGACCCCTCACCCACATCCTGTCTCTGGCGTGGAAATCCAACAATTACTCTCCACTGCTTCAAATCCTTACTGAAGGCACATCTCCATCAAGAGGTCTTCCTAAACTAAGCCCCTTTCCTCTCTTTCCACTCCCGTCCGCGTAGTCACGACTCTCTCACTTTGTTCTTCCCCTCTCCCAGTCCCACTGCACTTAGGTACGTAACTGTAATTTATTTATTTTGATGCTTCTCTCCCCCCACTAGACTGTACGTTTGTTGTGGGCAGGGACTATATCTGTTTATTGTTGTATTGTACTCTCCCAACCACTTGGTACAAGGTTCTGCACACAGTGAGCGCTCAACAAATACGATTGAAGTAGGACTGGAGTACAGTGAATGAGATAGAGTCGGAGGAGCGAAGCCTGAGGGATGGTTTGGAGTAGGAGATCAGCTAGGTGATGTGGAGCGGGTGAGCTGAGTGCTTTTAAGCCAGCGGTAAGAAGTGCGTGTTTGATGTGGAGGTGGATGGGCAACCACTGGAAGTTTTTTGAGGAGTGGGGAGGTGCAGACTGAACAGCCTTGCAGAAAAATGATCAGGGCAGCAGAGTGAAGTAAGGACTGGAACGGGGCAGGAGGTACGGAGGTCAGAGAGGAGGAGGATGCCGTAGTCAAGGCGGGAAGAGCAGCTTTAATTTGGGGGACAGCTGGCTGTTCTTTCCGAACCCCCACCTGTGCTTGGCATTACGTGGGAATGATTTCATTCTTCCCGAGCTTCTGATCAAAAGGAGCTCTGCGGTTTGAACTTGCGCCCACATGCTACGGCATATACTAGGTGCCGTGAGATCCCACGGATGAAAGAGTCTAAAAAAGGGGGTACTTTTTCTTGCACGAGGAAGTGAACTGGCTCATCTTTCAAGAGAAGACAAACTCGTGGCCCGAGGGGCCAGAGATCACAAATTCAGAGGCGCCAGATCCAACCACAATCGCTGAAACCGAAACACCGTCCGATATCGGGCTGCGATGAGTGTCCTGAAAGCGGTTCGGGGCTGGCCGTTCCCGTCTGTGAAGAGCGGCATCCTCGGGGATGTTAGCGGTGTGAAAGACTGGCCCCGGGGACCAGGCTGAGGCTGAACCCCGAATGTGGAAAAGTAACCCAGGAATCCTGATTTCTTTTTCAATCCCATTTATTGAGCGCTTACTGTTTGCAAAGCCCCGTACTACGCTTGGGACAATACAATAGAATCGGTAGATAGGGACCCCCGCCCCCAAGGGGCTTACGGTCTAATGCGGGGGGATGACAGACATGAGCGGGCAGCTGAAAGTACATGGGACGAACGTGGGTGGTCCTGGGAGCGCATGAGAGGACGGGTGGGCAGGCACTCAGCTTGACGGGCCAATTCTACTATCCGTTATTTTTCCTAAGAACTCTCTCTCTCAGGTAAGATCAAACACTCCAATACGAAAGTGTTGGGTGTTTTTCTTTTTAATTTGTTTTGTTTTGTTCTCAAGAAGGAAGTAAATGCCAGAAACTTAAGCCTAATTACATAACTGGAGGAAAGGACAACAGTACAGAGTTTTGCCTGGGTGAGAGAAATAGGGCCCAGTGATATTTCCTGCCCAGTTTAGAATCACCCCTGCTGAGAAAAAACATTTCTTTCACGGATCTGAGTCACCCTTCTGCAGGCTGGAAAAGGTCCATGAGAAGAGTAATACAGGACTGCCCAGAAATGACAATGAAGAGCACATCTAAATTCAAAGGTAAACTGCACCGCCCTATCAATAAATCCAGGGAGAGAAACAAATCTTCAGTGAGTCCAGTGGAATTTCCAGGGGGAGGGAAGACAGACACAGACTTGGAGGATAAGAGGACCAGGGGGCAAATGATCTCATAAAGAAAGAAGTGGGGGTAACGGCAGATAAAACTATATCTGCTAAGGCCGTCGCTTCAGCGGTCACGGATACTCCCTTAGCGTCATAGATGCCACTCCAGCTATCGCAGACGCCCATCACAAATCCCTTCCGAGCTATCATAAATGTCACCCAAGTTATGATCGAGGCTACTCCGGCGAACAAGGACACCGCTCCAGCTATCACAGATGCCATTTCAGCTAACGTGAAGTGTTACCACTGTTAGAAGTTGTAGGTGGGTAAGCTCCTTTGGGTCAGGGATCCTGTCTACCACCTCTGCTGTATTTTACTCTCCCAAGTACAACGCCAGAGAACGGTGCTCCACACGCAGTAAAGTGCTCAAAAAATACCACTTTGATTGATTTCTGGGCACCAGATGATACACGGAGCTAGTCTGGTCCCAGTGTCTTACCAGCTTCCTTCCTGATGCAGGTGGCTGAGCAAGAGCCATAAGGAAGGGCTGGGAAGCTGACCTGCAGAGGGGTCAGCTTTAAAAAAAACACCAAACCATAAAACTATCCCACTTCCTTAAAAGGATTAAAAGGCCTGAGGGACTGTCCCACTTGTTTGCTTCCCCAACTGGAAAGGCGTCTGAATCATCTAGGTTCCTCTCACTTCAAGCCCAGTTGAAAATGAATTTCTTTACAGCCAAGTTTTGGTTCCCTATATAGGAGAGAGAGAAGGTGGGGAGAATCGTTCTCAAAACTGTAGGTGATAGAAGCCGGGGCGGGGGGGGGGGGGGGGGGGGGTGGTGGTGGTGGTGGTTTGGGTCCCGGCCATCGAGGAAAGGAGGCAGGGGGATGCCTGGTTCTGGAAGGCCATCACATTCTCCCTCCACCACCCCGGCCCGCTCCCGTATAAAACTGGGGATATCTCCGATGGGCCCGAAGAAGAGTCCATTCCGGCCCCACCGGATGGGCTGGCTGGACATCTGGACGAGCCACGGAGGCACCCATGGGAAAAAGCCAGCTCTGAGGGAAACCCAAACTTTTTCCAACACTCCAGGATGGGCCTCTCCCGCTCAGACCCGAGAGGCAAGCCTGCAGTCAGGTTCGGGGTGGGGCGGGGGGGGTTGTCGGGGAGAGGACGGGAAGGAGCTAATGGGAGAGGAGGGGTGATGCCTGGATGCAGGCACTTTCCAGAGGATCCTCCTTCAGAAATCCAACATTAAGAAGAGCCATTGGGCCGGGGAGAAACCGGCTGGGACTAAACAGAGGAAAATGCCAGGGCCAAATTGGTCTCCTATGCAAATTCATTTGAACTGGATGGGACTTTACAGACGCTGTACAATCCTTTCCTCGTTAGAATTACAATCTCAACTATAGAGCATCAACCCCAGCCTTTTCCAGTCTCTAAAAATACTGGAGATCCATCCATCCACCAGTGCTATCTACTGAGTGCTTTCTGTGTGCCAAGCGTTGAACTAGGCGCTTGTGAGAGTACAATACAGCTAATTTAAATTTAAAGTATAAAATATTCAAAATGTAAATATGAAAAATAGCAGTGGTACTTCTTGAGCGTCTACTGGGTGCCATGGACTTCACTAGGAGCTTGGGCCTGGAATACCAGATCACTGAATTTACTTTTCATTTTTCCTAAACCGGACACGGAAAACCTGAAGGAAAAAAAAGGCTAAGAGACAGCTTAGCTTTTGTTGTAGCATTTCCAAGAACTTCTTCTCAAGCCTCTTATTTTAAAGACTCAAAAATAGATTTCCTTTTAAAAGAGCAGCTGCAATCTCATAAGTATTGCTTCTACTCTCCCCTGTTACATTGATCTCGTGCTCCAAAAAGCACATCTTAAAAATGCACTGAAGGGGCTGCCAGCCCTAATATTTAGCCACTTCTTGTAAAATGCAGGTGTCTGGGATTTTTTATGCTACTTGTTTAGCGCTTAGTGCAAGCCAAGCTCCGTACCAAGCCCTGGGGAAGATACAGTCTAATCAAGTTGGATACGGTCCATGTCCCCCATGGGGCTCACCGTTTCACTCCCCATTTTGCAGATGAGGTAACTGAGGCATAGAGAAGTGAAGCGACTTGCCCGAGGTCATGCTGCAGACAAGTGGTGGACCTGGGATTAGAACCCGGGTCCTGCTGACTCCCAGACCAGGCTCTATCCAGTAGACTACACTGCTTTCCACCCCTGAATTCTGGGCTTGAAGACAGAGCTGTGGACACCACTGTCCTCTGAAGTCCGCAGTTACTCTAGGCGACACGATGAGCAGAAGGGACACGATCCTTTTAAACTCCCTACGTGCGCCGAATGAATTACGGGGGTTACCTAAAGGGGAAATCTATGGAGTACCTTCGTCCAGTGAGTTATCGAGTCAGGCTGAAGGTGGTAGCTGAAGAAAATGTCAGAGACACTTGGGGAGTCAATGAATGACCCCTAAAATGAAATAACTCTGTAGTGGCCTTTATTAAGCACCTGTTACGTGCAGACCACCGTACTAAGGGCCACCCACTCACTCGTTCCTCCTCCCTCTCGCCAGTCTTCCCTCTCTCCATCCTCCCATCAGTGGGATGGCAGAAGCTGGGAGGTGTTCCTCGGGGAGGGGGACCGGGAGGAGGAAGGGGAGGGGAGGATAAGCAAGAGCAGAAGGATTAGACTGTAAGCCCGTCAATGGGCAGGGATTGTCTCTATCTGTTGCCAAACTGTACATTCCAAGTGCTTGGTACAGTGCTGTGCACATAGCGCTCAATAAATACTACTGAATGAATGAGGGGGAGGGGGAGGAGGGGAGGGGGACAACGGAGGGATAAGGGATTTTCCCTGGATATTTTCTGTCCCCTGCTCAAAGAAGTGGAAGCCAAGGCCGGGGGGGGGGGAGGGGGCGGCAATCCAGCCCTGGGAGTTGTCACGTATAACGTGTGCCACGCCGTGGATATTTCCGTCAGAAATTGTGTGTGTGTTTGACTTCCGATTAGCAGACACATTCCCTGTCATCAAGGAACTTATAATCCAGTGGGGGAGGCTGGGAGCGAGGGTTCTGGGACAGTGCTGAGAAACATGTAGTGACAAGAGCACTAAAACAGTAGCCTAAGTTAGTCTGCATGGACAGAACTGCTCCGGGTGGTTTGTAAGAACACCAGAGCGGAGCTGGTGCAGAGGTGGTGGTTGGTGGGATCTAAATGGGGGGTTGGGGGGAGAAAAACTCATCAGGGGAGGCTTTCTGGATGATCTGTGATTTCCAAAGGGCTTTGAAGAAGGGGAGAGCTGGGGTAAGGAGAATTTGCAGTGGGAGGGAGTTCTGAGCCAAGGGAAAGGCATGAGCCAGAGAGGTCAGAAGTGAGGAAGACAAGAACGAAGCACGGTGAGTCAGTTTGCCTAAAAGCAATGAAGAGAGTGAGCTGGGGTGGAGTGGGAGAAGGGAGTGGCTAAAGAAGGATGGAGAGAGAGCAGATGGAGTGCCTTACAGGCAGTGATCAGGAGGTTCTGGTTAAAACGGAGACGAGTAAGAGCTGAGCCTCAGGCACCAAGACCCGCACAGAGTAATAATAATAATATTGGTATTTGTTAAGCGCTTACTATGTGCACAGCACTGTTCTAAGTGCTGGGAGAGATACAGGGTAATCGGGTTGTCCCACGTGAGGGTCACAGTCTTCATCCCCATTTTACAGATGAGGTCACTGAGGCCCAGAGAAGTGAAGTGACTTGCCCATAGTCACACAGCTGCCAGGTGGCAGAGCCGGGATTCGAACCCATGACCTCTGACTCCCAAGCCCGGGCTCTTTCCACTGAGCCACACAATATATAATATCTTTATTGCTCAGAGCAATTGATTATAGCACTAGTGTCTTGCACAGCACTGCTCACCCTCTCTGGTCCTTGCCGGTCACATCCCCGGGAGAGGGCGAGTAGGCAGGCAGGGGGGCACAACCTGGCAAAGTGCGTCGAATAACCAGAAATCTAACGGCTGCGTTCAGAGCACTCAGTTGACCGACGGCATTTATCGAGCGCTTACTGGGTGCAGAACGCTGAGCTAAGTACTTGGGAGAGGTGATTCAACACAGATGATAGGCACGTCTCCTGCCCACAGGGCGCTTACGGACCAAAGCCACAGCCTAGAGCACCGTACTAAGCGCCTGGGAGGGGACAGTGGAGTGAGCAGACGTGATCCCTGCCCTCGAGAAGCTTGACAATCGAGCGGACGCGAGGCCTTCACCTATATTCGCCGGCCACAGGCAGATTCGCGATGAGAACCCCGGTTTCCTGACTCCCACAGCAGGGTTCTTTCCACCGGCCAGTGGCCGGGTTCAAAAAGACTCACGCAGCCAGACTGCGGCCCGACCGAGCCTTTGATTAAATGCAGCTTTTAATTTCTAGGCCAGCGATCTTTTCTTTCATCAGAGATGCTACAGTTTGAAAGTACCATAGCCCCCACCCGCCTCCACCCACCCACCAAAAAACGCTTCTCGCTTACCATTCTCAATCCTGTCTGTGTCAGGTCACTATCATAACTCCAGTAACGAAAACCAACCCCTGCAGCTTTAAGAGGCTCGATCTCTGCGGCTCACTGCTTAGCAACCTGGGCCCTCTGCTGAAACACCTCTTTTCAGGAGAGTCACGACTGGATGAGGGGACAGATAATATGATTCAGAAACCAGCGAGTGCTCGAAAGTAGCTGTATTCTGTTCATTCGCTATGAACTTCTAATTATAGTTCAGTTTACCTTACACTGAGACCCAAGCCTGTCTAAAATTCCCCCTCAATTCAGGTATTTCATGCTGCAAGTCTTTCGTCTTGTGGCTGGTTCATTTAAAAAAAAGCAATTTGTCAACTATTTGGTCCCACAATTGGCTCAGGATGAGAATATTCACCTCATTAATATTATTCATTCATTCAATAGTATTCATTGAGCGCTTACTATGTGCGGAGCACTGTACTGAGCACTTGGAATGGACAATTTGGCAACAGAGAGGGACAATTCCTGCCCAGTGACGGGCTCATGGTCTAATTGGGGGAGACAGACGGACCAAACCAAGACAACATCATCACGATGAATCATTCATTCATTCATTCAATAGTATTTATTGAGCGCTTACTATGTGCAGAGCACTGTACTAAGCGCTTGGAATGAACAAGTCGGCACCCCCCACCTTCTTCCAAAACCAGTATTCCAGGCGGCGATTCAGTTTCCGAAAGAACCCTAAATCACTGCTCCATGAACAGTCCCAAAGCAGAGAAGCTTACAAGAACTGCTCCTACCTCCAAAGGTAATAATTTACCAGAAGCTGTGAAAAAGCCTTTTATTTCCTTATCTCCGAAGACCGTGGGCGCTGTATTTTTTTAACTTCTCTTCCTGTTTTCCCCGACCTCATCGGTGGAATACCTGTTGCAATTAAAACGGCATGACTATAACAATCTCTTAATCTTTTCCTGGGGATTCTGTGTCCCTACTTCCTGTTACGTTCACTGGACCCCGCTACGCCCTGTTCCCGGAATAATCCCAAGACTCCTTCCTCTCCTCAACCAGTCTCACAAGCGCAAGGGAGGAATGGATTTTCATCGACCCTCCAAACAGGGCACTTTCTGTGTTCTTTCCTGAAATTAAACAAAAGTGACTCAAAGCAAACGGAGACGATTGAACTCTCTGTCCTTCCCTGCCAGCTTTCCTGTCTTCAACCCATTGTGGTATCTGTTAAGCGCTTACTATGTGCCATGCACTGAATCAAGCCTGGGGTGGATACAAGATAATCAGATTGGACAAAATCCAGGTCCTTCGTGGGGCTGCGGTTCAAGTAGGAAGAACGGGTACTGACTCCCTATTTGTCAGATGAGGAAACTGAGGCCCGGGGATGCAAAATGACTCACCCAAGGTCCCACAGCAGGCCAGGGGCAGAGCTGGGACTAGAAGCCAGGCCCTTTGACTCCCAGGCCCTGGTTCCTTCCACTAGGCTGAGATACCACTCAGGCCCTTTCCGCTGCAGGGAACTCCCTCCTCTTTATTCCCCCAACCCCGCATCAACCAATCAATCAATGATACTTATTGAACGCCTACTGTGTACAGAGCAGCAGATTAAGCAGGCTTTAAAATGGTATTTGTTGAGCAATTAACACGTGCCAAGCACTCATCTAAATGCTAGGGTAGACACAATTTAATCAGCTTGGACACATTCCCTATCCCACAAGGGGCTCCCAGTCAAAGCGCTTGGACTCTCCCCACCTTGGGGAAGTCTCCTTAAAAACCTCTCCCCTCCTGGAAGTCATCCCCCAATAACCCGCTCAGGGTCACCCCCGCCGGCCACCTTCAGCGGGCTCCTGCATTTGCAATTCCAACAACGTATTCCTTTTTTTGACTGCTCCGGGTACGAATTACATCTTTGGCTTTTCCCTCTTCTTCCTATGGAATGTGGAGTCTCCCACATTAGGTTATAAATTCCCCAAGGGCAGGACTGGGGCCTCCTACTTTCACCATTTGCTCTCAAAAATCCAGTAAAGTGCTCGGGACATAACGATAATTCCATAAACACTGATGATGGTAATGATTTACATATATATATGCATATATATGTATGTGTGTGTGTGTGTATACATATACACATACATATATATACACACACATACACACACCCACACATGATGATGATGTTGGTATTTGTTAAGCCCTTACTATGTGCAGAGCACTGTTCTAAGCACTGGGGGAGATACAGGGTCATCAGGTTGTCCCACATGAGGCTCACGGTCAGTCCCCATTTTACAGATGAGGTAACCGAGGCACGGAGAAGTGAAGCGACTTGCCCACAGTCACAGAGCTGTCAAGTGGCAGAGCCAGAATTCGAACCCATGACCTCTGACTCCCAAGCCCGGGCTCTTTCCACTGAGCCACGCTGCTTCTCTCTCTATACATCATATCGTATATATATATATATATATACACACACATACATATATGCAGGTCAATCTGCATTCTGTAATTGCAATCTGCAATCTACATTCTTAAATCTTGTAAGAATTCAAGCCGCAGTCCTCTTCAGCCTTCAGGGAAATACGGACAGGCCCTGCAGAGGGGAGGGTTGCGGTTGTTGATCACAGTGTGGTAACAGCCATTTCCAGGACAGAGAAGCCTCCCAGGATGACTCTGTGGGGATTATATTCGACCAGCTGAAGGCAAAGTCCCTGGAGGACCGGGCAGGCGGCCAGCCAGATGCTGAAGATCCCTTTAAACCAGAAAGAAGATGAAAATCTCTTGAAGTCGCCGAGGTTCCTGTTCGCCGTTTGACTTTGTGGTCTGCGTTCATGGATGAGGCCCAACGAGAGACTATTTCCGCCTGTGATTCCGTACGAGCTAAAATGTTTTCGGGTGTAAATTGGCAAGGTATCTTACCGCAAAATTTGACAACTGACAAACAAACAAAAAAAAATCCCCAAATAACGCAAAGCATAATCCTCTTTCTGAAGGAGACTTCAGAGCGGCTTTGCTCCCTTCTATTCTCCATCTACACCCACTCTCTTGGAGAACTCAACTGCTCCCACGGTGACAACTATCATCCCTACCTGGATAATTCCCAAATTTTTCTCTCCAGCCCTGACCTCTCTCCTTTTCTACAGTCTCTGCCATCAGGACATCTCTACTCAGACACCTGCCGAAACCTCAAATTTAACATGCCTAAAACAGGATTCATTCTCCCATCCAAACCCTGCCTTCGCCCCGACTTTCCCCCACCACCGTACACGGCACCACCATCCTCCCTGTCTCACGAGCCCATAACCTGGGCGTTATCCTCAAGTCCTCTCTCATTCAACCCACATATTCAGTCAGTCACCAAATCCTGTCAGTTCTACCTTCACGACATCTTGTGAATTCGCCCCTTCCTCTCCAACCAACCTGTCATCACCCTGGGCCAAGAATGCGTCATATCCCACCTTGACTAATGCACTGGCTTCCTTGCTGACCTCCCTGCCTCCGTACTCTAGCTGTCCGGATCGCTTTTCTGAAAGATCGTCCCCACTCCTCAGAAACCTCCAGCAGCTGCCCATCCCTCTCCACATAAACCAGAAAGTCCTCAACATCGGCTTTCGAGCACTCGTTCGGCTCTCTCTCCCTCCTTGCTCCTCTCCCGCTACGGCCCCACCTACACGCTCCACTCCTCTAACCCCAACTTACTCACTTCACTCTGTCTCCATCTTCTCTTTCTCACTGTTGACCCTTGCTCTCACCCTCCCTCTGGGCTGGAACTCCTCCCCGCTTCAGAGATGGCAGACTCTTGTTCTCCCCATATTCCAAGGTCGATTAAATCCTATTTCCTCCAAGAACCCTTTCCTGATTAATCGCTCACCTCCCCAAACCGCTCTCCTACTACAACCGAGCCCATACGCTTTGCTTCTCTACAAATACAGCAAGGTATTTGCTGTACTTCAATCTCATCTGTTTGGCCACTGACTCCTGACCCACATCCCCTCTCCGGCCTCGAACTCTTTCATCCTTCATATCCGACAGACCACCGTTTTCTCCACCTTCATATCACCTTCTACAGGCCTTCCCTTCCTAACTTCTCATTTCCCCACCTTATTCACCTCTCCCTTTTGCGTCATCTACGCCCTTACGTCTGTACCTCTTAAGCACTTTGATACTCACCCCAGCCCCAGCCCTACAGCACTTAGGACCATTTACTTATGACGTGGGGCAGGGATAGAGCCTACGAACTCTCTCCCTCTCTCTGCCCACATAAGTGCTCGATTAACACCACTGATTGACTGGTTGACTCTAATGAAGAGGGTGGGCATAAGTGAGATCTCTACGGGCAGGGTGACTTGCAGGAATCTCAGTCCTGTGCCAGGGATTGAGAAGCATGGGGGGAGAGGTGACAAAATGAAGAACAGATGCAATGTGAGTAAAAGAAGAGAAAACAGTAAAGGAGAGGCATGGGGTGGGGTGGGGGATTCTGGAAAATGGACGGAGAAGGAAGGGGAGGCTAGGAAGGCTAATACGATGCAAGGGAATGGGTGTGGTGACCAATGGTCAGAGAGAAAAGGTTGGGATGGAGTGGGAATTTCAGGGAGGTCTGGATCTAAGAAAGGGGGTGGTCTGTACTAAAGATTTAAGGTGGTTGTTTTTAATGGTATTTATTGATCGCTTACTATGTGCCAGGCACGATACTAAGCCTGGGGTAAATACGAGCTAATCAGATTGGACACAGTCCTTGTCCCATATGGGGCTCACAGTCTCAATCCCCATTTTCCAGATGAGGTAACTGAGGCCCAGAGGAGTGAAGCGATCTGCTCAAGGTCACACAGCAGACAGGTGACGGAGCCGCGATTAGAACCCAGGTCCCTCCGACTCCCAGACCCGGGCTTTATCCACTCGGCCATGCCGATGACTGGTCCCTAATGGATTTCTAGAGGAAAGCTAAGATGGCAGGTGGTGCCACTGCACGGAGAGTCCAGGAGGGCAGGTATCCCGCTCAACCCCGTTGCCCCCATCAGTTGCAAAGCCCTAAGCCTGGTGGACCACTGATCCGATCCATTAAGGGCAGCCCTTATAGTCTTACAATAGGACAGGCCGGGCCTGCAGTAGGCATTCATGTGGGTAGAGAAATTCAATCCCTCATCAAAGCCTTTCCCTACCCTGCCCCTCCGGGAAACCTTAGTCTTCAGGATGGAGTTCTGGCTTAGCGCTAATTATGGTTCGGATCATTCATCCATTTAACGCTTGGGATCAAAATAAAATCTCTCCAAAGCACACAGGGTGTAAGGAAACAGACCCTCTTCCAATCCACTTTGGGTCTCACGGCAGGGAACTGACAGGTCTTTTTCTTGTTATTATTATTATTATATTTGATAAGTGCTTACTATATGTCAAGCATTATTCTTAGCAATGACGTAGATACGAGTTAAGCAGATAGGGCACAGTTCCTGTCCCGTATGAGGCTCACAGTTTTAAGTAGGAGGGGGAACAGTTACCTTGAAGAGGTGGGAGCCCCCCTCAGCTGCCTTTGACAATGCCAATTCATTCAATAGTTTTTATTGAGCGCCTACTATGTGCAGAGCACTGTACTAAGCACTTGGAATGGACAATTCGGCAACAGAGACAATCCCTGCCCATTGACGGGCTTACAGTCTAATCACCCCCTTCTTCTGGGAACATTATCCAACCTCAGCTTCGCGAACAGCGTCCTCTCCTGATGCTCTTCCTCCCTCTCTGGCTACTCCTTCTCGGGCTCCTCTGCCTCCCACCCCCTAACTGCGGGAGTTCCTCCAAGTTCAGTTCTAATAATAGTAATCATAATGATAATAATAATAATAATTGTGTATTTGTTAAGCCAGACATTGTGTTAAGCGCTAGGGTAGCTACAAGCCAATCGGATTGGATACAGTCCATGTCCCACAGGGGGTTCACTGTATTAATCCCCATTTTACAGATGAGCTAACTGAGGCCCAGAGAATTTAAGTGACTTGCCCAAGGTTCACGGCGGACATGTGGAGGAACCGGGATTAGAACCCAAGCCTTTCTGACTCCCAGGCCCATGGTCTATCCATTAGGCCATTCTGTGTGCTCTTCTATTCTCCATCTACCCCCATTCTCTTCAAGTACTCATTCACTCCCATGGCTTCAACAACCACCTTCATGCAGATAACAATAATCATGTTGGTATTTGTTAAGCGCTTACTATGTGCCGAGCACTGTTCTAAGCGCTGGAGTAGATACAGGGTCATCAGGTCGTCCCACGTGAGGCTCGCAGTTTTCATCCCCATTTTCCCGGTGAGGTAACTGAGGCCCAGAGAAGCGAAGTGACTCGCCCACAGACACACAGCTGCCAAGTGGCAGAGCCGGGATGCGAACCCATCACCTCTGACTCCCAAGCCCGGGCTCTTGCCATTGAACCACGCTGATGATTCCCAAGTCTACATCTCCAGCCCCGCTTTCTGTCCTTTTGTGCAGCCTCACCTTTTCTCCTGCCTTCAGGACATTTCGACTTGGCTGCCCCACCTAACCTTAAAACGGAACAGGTCCAAAACAGCACTCCTTATCTTCCCACCCAAACGCTGTCCTCCCTGCTGAGTTTCCCATCACAAAAGACAGCACCGTCATTCTCCCTATCTCACAAGCCCAAAACCTCGGCATTATGCTCGATTCATCTCATTCAACCCACGTACTCAATCAGTCGTATTTATTGAGCACTTGCTGTGTGCAGAGCACTGCACTCAACGCTCGGGAGAGTACAATATAATGGAGGTAGTAGACACGTTTCCCACCCACAGCGAGCTTACAGTCTAGAGGCACCAAATCCTGTAGCTTAAACCTTCATGACATCCTTAAAATCCACCTTTCCTCTCTATCCAAACTGCTATGTTAATCCAAGCAATTCTCTTATCCCGTTTTGATTACTGCATCAGCCTCCTACTGACCTCCCTGCCTCCTGCCTCTCCCCACTCAAGTCCGTATTTCACTCTGCGGCCCGGATTATTGTCCTACTAAAACTTTGGGTCCATTTTTCCCCACTCCTCAAGAACCTCCAGTGGTCTTACAATGGGACAGGCCGGGCCCACAGCAGGTATTCATGTGGGTAGAGAAATTCAATCCCTCATCAAAGCCTTTCCCTCCCCTACCCCTCCCCTTAGTCTTCAGGATGGAGTTCGGGCTTACCGCTAATTACGGTTCGGATCATTTAACGCTTGGGATCAATATAAAATCTCTCCAAAGGACACAGGGGGTAAGGAAACAGACCCTTCTCCGATCCACCGTGGGTCTCACGGCAGGGAACTGACAGGCCTTTCTGTTATTATTATTATCATATTTGATAAGATATATATTTGGTTGTCCATCCACATTCCCATTAAACAGAAACTCCTCACTGTTGGCATTAAAGCGCTCAATCACCTTGTCCCCTATCTTACCTCACTGCTTTCCTACTACAACCCAGGCCCCACTCTTCGCTCCCCTAACGCCAATCTACTGACTCCACCTTGACCTCATCTACCTTGCCACTGACCTCTTGCCCGTATCCTGGAACAACCTCCCTCGCCATATTCAACAGATGATTACTCTCCCTACCTTCCAAACCTTATTAAAAGCACATCTCCTCTGAGAGGCCTTCCCTGACTCAGCCCTCATTTCCTTTCCTCCCCACTTCCTTCTGCGTCATTCTTGCACTTGGATTTGCCTCTTTATTTCCCTCAGCACTTAAGAACAGATCCATAATTTACTTATTGATATTAACGTCTGTCTCTCCCTCTTGATGGTAAGCGTGTTGTGGGCAGGAAATGTGTCTACCGACTCTGTTATATCGTATTCTCCCAGGTGTTTCGGACATTGCTCGGCACACGGTACGCGAATAGGATTGATTGATTGAAAATATCCTTGGGGGTGACTTGCGGAACCTATCTCCCCACGTATCCAAGGGCTTCTGGAAAGCAGCGCGGCTCAGTGGAAAGAGTCCGGGTTTGGGAGTCAGAGGTCATGGGTTTGAATCCCGGCTCTGCCACTTGTCAGCTATGTGACCGTGGGCGGGTCACTTCACTCTCTGAGCCTCAGTGACCTCAGCTGTAAAACGGGGATGAAGACTGTGAGCCTCACGAGGGACAACCTGATCACCCTGAAAATCTACCCCAGTGCTTACAACAGTGCTCTGCACATAGTAAGCGCTTAACAAATACCAACATTATATACCGTTCACCTCTTGATGATACGTGTCTCTGTCTGGAGACTTTAAGCTCCTTGTGGGCAGGGATCGAATCTACCTATGCTATTGGATCGTGCTGTCCTGAGCGCTTTGCCCAGTGCCCTGCGCACAGCAAACGCTCCATAAATACCGCTGGTTGATGGATTGAGCCAAGCTCACCCCCACGGTAAGGGGTCAGGAAAGGGTTACGCCTAGATTTTTATGGACAAAACGTGAAAGCGCATAGGAGATTCTCTCTCAAGGACACCTCCACTCACGGATGTAATCTCACTGTCATTAGCATCGTCTTCCCAATGAAGGAAAATTCTACAGTCCCAAGATTATTCGGCTTTTGGAGGGTTTTTTTAATTTGAAAAGAGGCTTTGGTGTGGAATCTTTTGGAGTAAATTATGCCACTCGGGCCCCTCTATCCACATGCCCACTGAGCCACTCGAAGAACTGCAGCACACACAGTGAGGCAGGAAATCCTCCTCCTCAATGCGTACTGTCTGTTTTTTTGTATTTTTGTGGTTTTCGTTAAGTGCTTACTAGGTGTAAAGCACTGTTCTAAGTGCTGATGCAAGATTATCAATTTGGAGACAGTCCCACATGGGGCACAGCGTCTAAGTAAGAGGGGGAAGTACTTAATCCCCATTGTACAGATGAGGAAACTGAGATCCAGAGAAGTTAAGTGACTTGCCCAAGGCCACAGAGCAGACAAGTGGCAGAGCCGGGATTAGAACCGGGTCCTCTGCTCCCCAGGCCCGTGCTCTTTCCACTAGGCCACGCTGCTTTCTCCCTCCCAGGTGGTCTTCTCTGATCTTTGAATGAACAATTTAATCAACTTTTATTTTAAAAGTGTGGCTTTTCCAGGTATAGAAGTGAGACCGAAATTTCCAGGAACACCTTTGGAGCCATTTTCAGAAATGGGAGTTGGAGAAACGATCCACCCATTCACTGGTCCGGTGGCCATTTGTCAAGGTCGGTAACACATCCTCAGCCCAAGTTCTGCAACTCCGCCTTCTGAGTTCCTTCGGAACTCTTCCTGGAAACTTCTTCACCCCTACTAAATCAATTCGGTTGAAAACATCACTGCGATCTGATTCACCTCCTCTGATCCGTTCTTAAAAAACGATTCGGGTGTGGGAGAGCCTTCCGCCGCAAAGGCTTTGGCTTTCCAAATGGCGGCGACTTGACGTTTTCTAAGAAGTGATGAGAACACCGGGAAGCCAGAAGGCCGGTTATAGACCCGGAGATCCGACGGACTCGGAGATCCAACACGGGCTCCGAGAGAAAGCGGAACGTTAGCGCAAGCTGAGCGCTTCGCAGAAGTCACCTGTAAAATGAGGGTTAAGAAAGGGATCCCCACACGGGGCAGGGACTGTTTCCGACAGATACCGGCACACAATTAGGACCTGACAGATACCGTTAAAAAGGAAAAGAACCCACTGATGCTTTTCGTCCGAGAACACCTTCCACCCCGACCCATCCAAGAAGCCCCCGCTGACACGCTAGCCAGCTACCTGCCGTTGTGGTGGTTAAATAATCTTTTCTTATTAGCTCTGGCATTCCTTGCCAAATGCTCTTCAAACTGATTGCGAATGGCTGATTCCTTCCCCCCGCCCCGCATCGGGCTTCGGTAAGCACGTCTTTCCCATCTGTTGTCTCTTCGCTAAGTAGAACACGTCCAGTTCTCGCCACCTTCTCCGTGCGGGTCCATCCGTTGTAAACAATTATTCACTCTTCCTTGGCCGAATGCTCTCCAGATACGATGCTGAACAGCGTCCCGTGACTCGAAAAGGAATCTAACAAGTGCAGAGCAAAGAGCCGTGACCTCATTTCTTTCACACACCGTACTTCTAGCAATACCACTTCAAAAAAAAAAAAAATTTGCTTTCTTTGAAAGAGTCACGGTAATGATTCATGTTCAAATGGTCTATTATGTCTGAAGATGTTGCTTGACGATGATGCCGACTCTACGCGGTTCTCCTATAACAGAGGGGTTATAGCGGCATTCCCGCAGAACCCGGCACTGAGGAAATCCCTCGCCGAAAGAGGCACTGTGTCTGAGGGCATGCTTCCCAACCTCCAGACTTCTTTTCAAACCCTGCGGCGCATCCAAAAGGGCACCTGTCACCACGCGAACACCCTCTCATTCCCTCGCGAAGGTCAAGCCGAGGCTCGTAGGGACAACGTCTATGTCTATGACAGAAAAAACTCGGGGCTGGTAGCCCAGGGACCCGAGTTCTAGGCCTGGCTCTGCTGCTCCCCCCTGTAGGGCCTTCACTGCTCCAGGCCTCGGTTTCCACATTTGGAAAACGGGGATAAAATCTCCCATCTCTCTCCCTCTCCAACTGTGGACCCTGGGTGACTGTGTCCAATCCGATGACCTTCTATTGAATACCCAAAACGCTGTACTGAGCATTTGGGAAGTACAAATCAAAGAAGTGACATCTCCCCTATCCACAAGAAGCTTACACTCTAATGGGAAAGGTGGGCATAAATATATTGACGAAGGCGAAAATCAAAATACATCACTGAATTGTTGGGTTGCATTATTGAAAGCATAACTCGAGGGGTCCATCCCCTTGATTCTATTTATCGGGATTAAGTTGTCTTGTTTTTGTCCGTCTGTCTCCCTCGATTAGACCGCGAGCCCATCAATGGGCAGGGATTATCTCTATCTGTTGCCGGGTTGTACATTCCAAGCGCTTAGTACAGTGCTCTGCACACAGTAAGCGCTCAATAAATGCTACTGAAGAATGAGCTGTGGACACTGGAATCGTTGGACTTTAAATATGGCCCTTAATTACTCGGGACTCCGGTTATTCCAGCTGGGCTCCCCATCTACTTCCCGGGGATGTCAGGAGGAAAAAGAAGCAGCGTGGCCTAGCGGAGCACAGGTCTGGGAGTCCGAGGACCTGGGTTCTAAACCCAACCCTGGCACTTGTCTGCTGTGTGACTTGGGCAAATCATTTCACTTCTCTGTGCCATAGTTACCTCGTCTGTAAAATGAGGATTAAGGTTGTGAGCCCCAAGTGGGACCTGGGCTATGTCCGACCAGATCGTATTGCATCTACCCCAGCGCGTAGTAGAGTGCCTAGCACCGAGTAAGCCCTTAACAGACACTTTTTGGTCTCTTCAGAGGAAAGGCCGGCTCCCTCTCAAACTCATTATTCGCGTTCTAATTCCCTGACGACGATCTGGCCAAAAGGCGGAGGAAAAACACGCACTACAGTGGAACTGAGGGCATAATCGACCGATCTTTCAGTTTTTACTGAAAGCTTATCGTGTGCTGTACTAAGCGTCTGGGAGAGTGATAATAATTACGGTTTTTGATAAGTGCTTACTATGTGCCGGGTGCTGTACTAAGTGCTGGGGTGGCTCCAAGCCAATCGGGTTGGACACGGACCCCATCCCGCTTGGGGCTTACGGTCTCGCTCACCATTTTACAGATGAGGTAACAGGCACAGAGAAGTTAAGAGACTCGCCCAAGGTCACACGGCAGACAAGTGGAAAAGCCAGGATCGGAACCCGTGACCGATGCTCTATCCACTAAGCCACTCAGCTTCAACACAACAGAGATGGAAAACATGTTTCCTGCCTACTGGTTTTATTGTTTAATAATAATAATAATAATGATAATGTTGGTATTTGTTAAGCGCTTACTAGGTGCAGAGCACTATTCTAAGCGCTGGGGGAGATACAGGGTCATCAGGTTGTCCCACGTGAGGCTCACAGTTAATCCCCATTTTCCAGATGAGGAAACTGAGGCACAGAGAAGTGAAGTGACTTGCCCACAGTCACACAGCTGACAAGATAATAATCGCAGTATCGGTTAAGCACTTAGGATACGCCAGGCACTGTATTAAGCGTTGGGGCGGATACAACGAAATCAGGTTGGGCCCACCTGGGACTCACAGCCTCAAACCCCATTTTCCAGATGAGATAACCGAGGCACACAGAACTTAAGTGACTTTCCCACTGCGACACAGCAGGCAAGTGGCGGAGCCGGGATTGGAACTCATGACCTTCTGACTCCCAAGCCTCTTTCCACTGCGCTCACGCTGCTTCTCTAAGCTATTTAACTAGCAAGGTATTTGATTTTCCAAATCGCGGCGACCTGATGTTTTCTAAGAAGTGATTAGGAAACCGGGAAGCCAGAAGGCCGTTTATAGACCCGGAGATCCGACGGACTTGGACATCCGAACCGGGGCTCCGAGGGAAAGCGGAACGTTAGCGCAAGCTGAGCGCTCCGCAGAGGTCACTTGTAAAACGGGGGTAAAATCGGCATCCCCACGTGGGGCAGGGACTGCTTCCGACCCCGGCGCTTTAGGACAACCCTCGGCACACAGTTAGGACTTGACAGATACCATTACCAAGGGAAAAAAAGTCTAAATTCTCCTGGAGCAGTGGAAAGAGCCCGGGCTTGGGAGTCAGAGGTCATGGGTTCGAATCCCGGATCGGCTGCTTGTCAGCTGGAGGACCTTGGGCAAGTCACTTCACTTCTCGATGCCTCAGTCCCCTGCAAAATGGGGTGAAGACCATGAGCCCCACAAGGGACAACCTGATGACCCTGCATCTCCCCCAGCGCTTAAAACAGTGCTCGGCACATAGTAAGCGCTTAACAAATATCGACATTATTGTTATCATTAGTGGCCGTCTCCTAAACTCTTTCTTCTGACCGCTTTGGTCTGGGCAAAGGAGAGTGGGAAAGGGGACCGGACCGGTTAGCGGAGGGCTCGGGACAGAGAATGGGAATCCCTCCCCCTCTCCCGATCCCTGACCGCTGTTCTTTCTCAATCCGTCCATCAGCGGTATTTACTGGGCACCTCCTGCTGCAGGCACGGCACGGCGCTAAGCGCTTGGGAGAGTCCAGCCTAATGAAGTCCTTCTCCCGGCCATGGCTGAGGGAAACATTTAGGATCCAGACAGGGAATCCTTCTCGTGGCTCAGTGGAAAGAGCATGGGCTAGGGAGTCAGAGGTCACGGGTTCGAATCCCGGCTCCGCCACTTAGCTGTGTGAACTTGGGCAAGTCACTTCACTTCTCTGTTCCCTCCTCCGTAAAATGGGGCTGAAGACGGTGAGAGCTACGTGGGACAACCTGATTACCTTGTATCTACCCCAGCGCTTAGAAGAGTGCTTGGCACATAGTAAGCGCTTAAGAAATACCAACACTTTATTTTTTACTTATTTCTTTTTTTTACAATATAACAACAGACGCATTCCTGCCCACAACAAACTCACCGTCTTCGACACCATTAGGAACTGTTAACCGTTAGAGGCCTAGAACAAGGCTCTGCCCACAGCAGGTGCCCAGTACAGTGGGCACTAGATGCCCGGTACCGTGTCCTGTACACAGGAGGCCCCCTTTACAGCACTCTGCATACAGCAGATGCCCAGGGATGGCAACTCCTGTCGTAAATGACAGGACAAGTCTCAGAGTGGTCACGAATCGATCCAATGTACTTTCTGAGCGCTTACTGTGCGCAGACCTGCGTACTAAGCACTCGACAGGCACACACAGATAAGTACTTGAGCGAATACAAAATAGCAGACTAGGTAGGCATAGTCCCCGCCTATAGAAGGTTTACAGTTTAGATGTGAAGCAATGTGGCTCAGTGGAATGAGCCCGGGCTTGGGAGTCAGAGGTCATGGGTTCGAATCCCAGCCCGGCCACTCGTCAGCTGGGTGACTGTGGGCAAGTCACTTAGCTTCTCTGGGCCTCAGGGACCTCATCTGGAAAATGGGGATGAAGACTGGGAGCTCCACGTGAGACAACCTGATGACCCTGCATCTACCCCGGCGCTTAGAGCAGTGCTCTGCACAGAGTAAGTGCTTAACAGATACCAACATTATTATTATTATTACGCGGAGACAGACATTAAAATAAATTATAGATAGGTACATAAGTGGTGTGGGGCTGAGGGTGGGAGAATAAAGGGCACATAACCAAAGTGCAAGGATGATGCAGAAGGGCCTTCAAAGCCCTACCTGGAGGCTCACCTCTTCCAGGAGGCCTTCCCAGACTGTGCTCTCCTTTCCTGTGCTCCCCCTCATCGCCCCTACCCCATCCCTCTGCTCTACCCCCTTCCTGCCCCACAGCACTTGTATACATTTGTACATATTTATTATTCTATTTATTTTATTAATGATGTGTACATATCTATAATCCTTTTCATTCTGATGCTATTGATGCCTGTCTACTTTCTTTAGTTTTGTTGTCTGTCTCCCCTCTTCTAATAATAATAATAATAATTACGTTGGTATTTGTTAAGCGCTTACTATGTGCCAAGCACTGTTCTAAGCGCTGGGGTAGATACAAGGTAATCAGGTTGTCCCCCGTGGGGCTCACAGTCTCCATCCCCATTATACAGATGAGGCAACTGAGGCACGGAGAAGTGAAGTGACTTGTCTAGACGGTGAGCCCGTTGTAGGGAGTGTCTCTATCTGTTGCTGAATTGTGTTTTCCAAGCACTTAGTACAGTGCTCTGCACGCAGGAAGCACCCAATAAATATTGGGAATGAATGCGAGGGAGTAGGGGAAACGAGGGCTTGGTTGGGGAAGGCCTCTTGGAGGAGACTTTCTGTTACCAATTTGTACATTCCAAGCACTTAGTACAGTGCTCTGCACATAGTAAGCACTCAATAAATACTATTGAGTGAATGAATGAGACGTGATTTTTTAATGAGACTTTTTGAAAGGTGGGGAAGGAAGTTTCAGGCCAGAGGCGGGTCGCGGGCGAGGCGTCGGTGGCCAGATAGGCAAGATCAAGGTAGAGTGAGTAGATTGGAATTAGAGGAGCAAAGTGTGCGGGCTGGGTTGTAACAGGAGATACAATGGCAGAGGGGGGGAGGCAAAGTGATTGAATGCTTTAGAGCCAAGGGTGAGGAGTTTCTGTTTAACGTGGAGGTGGATAGGCAACTGCTGAAGGCTCCTGAAGAGTGGGAAACCTGAACTGAATGTTTTTGGAGACAAATTATCTGGGCAGCAGAGTGAGATATGGACTGGAGCGGGGAGAGACAGGAGGCAGGGAGGTCAGCAAGAAGGGTGATACAGTAATCAAGGTGGGATAGGCTAAGTACTTGCATCAAAATGGTCGCAGTATGGATGGAGAAGAAGGGAGGATTTTAGTGACGTTGTGAAGGTAGAACTGACAGGATCTGGTGACAGACTGAATCTGTGGGTTGCATTAGAGATGAATCTAGGTTAATGCCAAGGTTACCGGTTTGTGAGACAGGGAGGACGGCGGTTTTGTCTGCAGAGGCGGCAAACTCACGGGGAGGACAGGGTTTGGATGGGAGAAGATGAGGAGTTCTGTTTTGGACAGGTGAGATCCGAGTGGGCCACCCAAGTAGAGAAGTCCTGTAGGGAAGAGGAAATGTGAAACTGCAGAGACGGAGAAAGAGCGGGGCTGGAGATTTGGGAATCATCCACATAGAGATGGGAGCTGAAGCCAGGAGACAGAATGAGTTCTCAAAGGGAGTGGGTATAGATGGACAATAGCAGGTGACCCAGAACTGGGCCCTGAGGGACTCAGAGTTATGGGGTGAGAGGCAGAGGAGGAGCCCACAGATGAGATTGAGAATGAGCAGCTGGAGAGATAGTGGAGAGTGTCAGTGAACCTACGATTAGACGATGTTTCCAGGAGAAGGGGGTGATTTACGGAAACAAAGGCATCTGAGCAATCAAGGAGGATGGAGGATTGAGCGGAGGCTGTCGGGTGTGGCAAGAAGGAGGTCATCGGGTGATTGGTGACCTTTGAAAGGATAGTTCAGTGGAGTGCAGGGGGCTGGATTGGAGGGGATCCAGGAGAGAAGCGGAGGAGAAGAAGTAGAGGAAGCGGGTGTAGACAACTCGTTCAAGGAGTTGGGAGGGGAAAGGTAGGAGGGAGATGGGGCGATATCCGGAGGGAGGTCACGGGAAGGGCTTCTTTTCAAGCAGGGGAGACACGAGCACATTTGAAAATTGTGGGAGAGAAGCCATTGGAGATGAAATAGTTGAAAATGGCAGCCAGAGAAGGGAGAAGGAAAGGGGCAAATGTTTGGATAAGGTGTGGAGCTCGGCTATGGGGGGGAGAGCCAACCTGGGGCATAGCCATTGCACGCCTAGCCTGGGCAGTGGCTAACGAGCGGAAGGCAGTCTGCTGCAAGTCAAAACTCTCCTGTGCTGGGAAGGAGCAGCAGCGTGGCAGAGAGTCGAGGGCAGGGACTCAAGTTTACTGCGTGGAAGAAGGCAAAGGGAAACCACTTCCGGATTTTTTAACCAAGAAGACTCGTTGCCAGAATGATTGCAGATGGACAGTGGGGCATTCTGGGAGAGAACTCAACAGCAGAAGACATGATGAGATAAGATCTCCTCTTGAGGCAATGCTGGGAAAGATGGGAGAGTCCAGAAAGGAACAGGGGAAGGGAGGGACTAGAGAGGAGCAGGGGAGATCGCTAAGAATGGAGTAATAATGTGGCTGGGTGGAGGAGAGGGCAGGGTTCAAGAAGACGAGGATGAATTTAAGATGATCAAGGCTGCGGGTTAGTGAGGGGGTTGAGTTCCGTACAGAAGGGGGTGTTGAGGGCATCGATTACTGCACCAAAGGAAGGTAGTTGGGGGATGGAGATTAGATGGGGCACGATGATTTGAGAAAATTAATGCGGGGTCCAAAGATCAGCGGTCTCCATGGGAGAAAAATACAGATTTGAGAGGAGGAAGTTGTGGTCGGATAAAGGGATTTCAGAGTTGGTGAGGGTAGAGATTGTTCAGTGACTAGAGATGATGCGATCTAGCGTGTGTCCAAGTTGATGAGTGGGCAAGGTGGGGTGGAGCAGGAGGTCAGGAGAACGGAGGGGTGATACAAAATGGGCAGCGGAAGGGTCGTCGGGAAAATCCACGTGGACGGTTATCAATGGAGAGTGATCACGGACGGTGATCACGGATCGATGCAGAGATGGAGAAAAGGAACTGAGAAAGGGAGCGACCTGGTTCAGAAAGTTGGAGGTGGGTCCTGGGGGGCGGTCGAGACCAGGACTAGTAACTGGATTGTCTCTGTTGCCGAGTTGTCCATTCCAAGCGCTTAGTACAGTGCTCTGCACATAGTAAGCGTTCAATAAATACTATTGAATGAATGAATGAGTGGTTGGTAGAGGCGGATGATTTGGGTTTCAAAGGAAGGGAAGGAGGGAAGGCGAGACGAGACCGAGAACTGAGGTGAAGGAATTGATTATCGTGCTAGTGTTTTGCACCTTGACCGACGCACGCTTCGCCCACGCCAGACGAGCCTCTGACGGAATACCGATGGCAACGAGCGGGTGGGTACGGCACTTCCGCAAAAGGCATGCACGACTGGGACGCGCAAACCCGTCGCCGACCAAAGCGGCCGCGCCGTGGAACGGATGCTGTGGCTGAGCCCAAGGGAGGGAGCCAGTTCAGAGTTCGGATCACAGGGAATACCCAGGAAGGGGTTCTGTACTTGGGAGGCGCCCAGTCGACAGTCTGTAAAGGGAGCCAGGAGCTAAATTTGGGGAGTTGGTCTGTGCTGAGGATCGGGGAAAGTTGGGACTTGGCTCTCTTCTCTTTGGGTGCTCTGTGAGGGGAAGAGTGAGTGGGTGAGTGAGTGAGAGAGGGAGGTGTCCTTCTTTCTCTCTCCCATTCCTTTACCTCCACCTTTCCTTCTTTCCTCCTTTTCTCTCCACACTTCCCCAGAGCTCTCCCCTCTCGTTTCCCCCTCCAGTTCCCCCTCTACCACCTCCTTGTCCTCCCCATCTCTCTCTGCCTCCTCTTCCTTCCCCTCCCCCTCCATCTCTGTCCCCTTCTCCTGCCTTCCTTCTTCCGTGTCTGCTGGTCCACTGACCCCATCCCCATGGAAACCTCTCCCACTATCATTCTACCTGCAAGAAATTAAAAAAGAGAACACTCGTCCCCACTGTCATATCCTTTGCTGCTGTTTCATAACAAGGGACCGGGTCACTAATGATTTTTCAGATAATTCCTTGGCATTTGGCAGCATTTTCAAAGGGCAACCCACTATCTCTTCTCTGTGCCTCAGTTTCCTCACCTGCACGATGGGGATTAAACCCTACTCCCTCCTACTTAGACTGTGAGCTCCATGTGACACGGGGACTGTGTCCAACTCGATCAGACTGTGTCACCCCCAGCGCTTGGGCAGTCGGTCAATCGTACTTAATGAGCGCTTACTGTGTGCAGAGCACTTTACTAAGTGCTTGACTGTAAGCTCGTTGTGGGCAGAAAATGTCTGTTTTCTGTTGTACTGCACTCTCCCAAGCGTGCTCTGCCCACAGTAAGTGCTCGATAAATAGGACTGAATGAATGAATGAGCAGAAGCAACAATAATAAACAGACGTATTCTCTGCCCACAGTTATTATTATTATTGTTAGGCCTAAACTACAACAATAAACAGATGTATTCCCTGCCCATAGTTATTATTATTATTATTATTAGACCTTCCCAGACTAAGCCCCACTTTTCCTCATCTCCCTCTCCTGTGTCGCCGTGACTTGCTCCCTTTGCTCTCCCCCGCCCCGACCAGCCCCACGGAACTTACGTATTTATCTGTGATTTTGTCTGTATTGATGTCTGTCTCCCCCCGTCTAGACTGTGAGCTCGCTGCGGGCAGGGAATGTCACCGTTTGCTGTTGTACTTTCCCAAGGGTTTAGTACGGTACTCTGCACACAGTAAGTGCTTAATAAATATGATTGAATGAATTAAATTAAGCCCCTCTAAGGGACTCCTGCTCAGGAATGAGAGTGGCAAACCAGGCCTAGCTTTATCCCCTGCGTTCTCCCACCACCTGGGGAGGGTGGGATGGGCAGAGCCTGCGGAGTGGGCAAAGATGGGGCCGAGGGAGCTGCTGACCCCAACCTGCTGTGCCCCACCTCGTGGGCACTGGGCCCGAGCAGCGGGTCACGGTCCGGGTGGGTGCGGGTCAGACCGCCAGGAGCTGCAAGGGAGGGACCGCCAGGTTAATAACAATAATAATAATGTTGGTATTTGTTAAGCGCTTACTATGTGCAGAGCACTGTTCTAAGTGCTGGGGGAGATACAGGGTAATCAGGTTGTCCCACGTGAGGCTCACAGTCTTCATCCCCATTTTACAGATGAGGTAACTGAGGCACGGAGAAGTGAAGTGACTTGCCCACAGTCATACGGCTGACAAGTGGCAGAGCTGGGATTCGAACCCATGACCTCGGACTCCCAAGCCCGGGCTCTTTCCACTGAGCCACGCTGCTTCTCTGCAATCAGGGCCAGAGTTGCTCTGCGGGCTGCCCGGAACCCAGATCACCCCTTCCCTGCATTTCTCTCCCTCCTTCTTGCCCCCAGCAATGTCCCTTTGGGTTCTCCACCCAAGTTGCCCAATGGTCTCAGGGCAGCTGGCCCAAGTAAGCTCCAGAGGTCTGCCCAGGAAGCCCTGTTTCATTTGCTTTTACTCCCTGAAAGCTCCTCAGGAGGTAGCCAGGCCGGCCAGGAATGATTTCAAAATGATTTACAAGCCCGCCTTAAGCCGATTCCCTGGGGGAACAGTTCATCCGTTCATTCGCGTATTTCCTGAGTGCTTACTGCGTGCAGAGCACTGTACTAAGCACTTGGGAAAGTACAATACAGCAAAAGAGAGAATCCCTGCTCACAATGAGCTCACAGTTTCGAGAGGGGGAAACAGACACCAGTACAAATAAACACATCAGTGCAAATAAATAAAAATTATATACGTAAGGGCTGTGGGGCAGGGAGAGGGGGGAAGAGTAAAGGGAGCACGTCAAGAGGATGGAGTGGGAGATGAGGAGAAGTGGAGCTTAGTCTGGGAAGGCCTCTTGGAGGAGACGGGCCTTCAGTAAGACTTTGAAAGGGGGGGAGAGTAATTGTCTGGAGGATTTGAGAAGGCAGGACGTGGACCAGGGGTCGGCGGTGAGACAGGTGAGATGGAGGCACAGTGAGAAGGTTAGCACCAGAGGAGAGAAGTGTGCGGGGTGGGTTGTAGAAGGAGGGAAGCGAGGTGAGGTAGGAGGGAGCAAGGTGATGGACTACTTTCGAGCCAGTGGTGAAGAGTTCATCGCAAGAGGAGCTAGACAACCAGGAGAACATCAATGGCCTAGCTACCTTCAGCTGGGGACCTCTCAGGCCGGGGGCGTTGGGGTGAAGGGAGGGAGGCAGAGCTGAGGCCTCCGGCTGAGGGCTCAGGGGCCTTGTTCCCTCTCCCCAGAGAGCGGAGTTCGAGAGCTGAGCGGGATATTTCCCCGGGGCCCTTGGCCCCAGCCACAGGAAAGGGAGCTGACCGCGTCAACACCCCCGCCCCCTCTGATCCCCCACCTCCGGGCGGGTGTGGCCGGTGGGGAGAACTGGCAGGAAACGGGGTGGGTTAAAGCACCCCCGCGCCCACGAAACAAAACCTCCCGCATGCAAGAGAGCAAAAACTCCCAAAAGGCTTCCCAAAATACAATTTTACGGAAAGCTTAAAATACGAAGGAATTTCCTGGAACAGGCACTTAGACTTCATCGGAGGCCCCTTAAATTAAACAAAAGATAAATTTGCTCACACTTTTTTTCCTCCTTCACATCAAAGAACTGGTAACTGACCAAGAAGTAACATTTAGGGGTGCAAAACTATATGCCCCTCTGAGGGTCGCCCCTGGAGAGTTTCCAGTCCTCTACCAGTCTCGGCTGCGGGAGGGAGAGTCAAGCAGCGGCCTACCCATTCCACTCCTAGCTCGGGCAGTGGCTAGCGAGTGGCAGGTCATCTGCGACAAGTCAAAACTCAGCCACGCTGCGCAGCAGTGGCACGGCACAGAGTAGAGGGCGGAGACTCGAGTTTACTGCCCAGAGGAGGCAATGGGAAAGCACGTCCATATTTTTACCAAGAAAACTCTACGGAAACACTACCGGAACGATTGCAGACGACAAGCGGTGCGTTCTGGGAGGGATGCGTCCATGGCGGCGCTTTGGGTCGGAAACGACTCGACAGCGTAAGACAAGACAAAACTATACAGAGTTGCTGTTGATAATCTTTTCTTCCCAATTTCCACAGGCACTAGAAGCGTCACGGGCCGAGAAAGCCAACGAACCCCGAGGGTGATAAAAGCAAGCAATAACCATGGCAGATGAGAAGCGACATGGTCTAGTGGAAAGAGCATGGGCTTGGGAGCCAGATGACCTGGGTTCTAATCCTTGCTCTGCCAACTGCTCGCTGTGTGACCTTGGACAAGTCACTTCTTTGGGCCTCATTCTCATCAACTGTAAAATGTGGATTAAATACCTGTTCTCCCTCCTACTTAGACCGTGTGCCCTATGCTGGACAAGGACGGGACCTGACCTAACTCGTATCTACCTCAGTGCTTAGAACAACGTTTGACATGAACTAAGGGCTTAACACCGAATACCATAAAACAAACAAAACAAAGAAAAGAAGCCTTCACAAAGCCCACTACTGTGGATTGTGCAAACTGAAATCATGAGATTGTCTTCTAAGTCCTTGTACCCATTTTCAAAGTTTACTTTCAGCCATGTTCAGCAAGCATCAGGATAAAATTCAGAGGGAAATTGCACAAATAGATACATTCTTATTGCACAAATAGATACATTCTTGTAACTCCTGACCTACCAGGGGGGGAAGGCGGGAAGCATAGTTTCCGAGCAGCCGTTTAACTCCCTCCTCGAACCTCCTGTCCCTCGTTGTTTTAGACATTTAACTCCCTCCTCAAACATTCTCCCCGGCCTGCCCATCTCTTGCCCCAGTTATCCGGGCCACATAATTAATTGATAAAATTGAAGCCACTAAAATCTCCCCTGCTCCTCCTCAGTCCCTCCTTCCTCCTGCCCCTTCTTTGAAGCGTCCCTATTTCCCAGCAGTACCTCCAGAGATCTCCTGCCTCTTCTCAAAATCCAATCCCTCCACATGCCACTTCCCTCCTTCCCTCCCTTCAATTATTCCCTCCTTATGGCTTCTTCCCTACTGCTTTCCTACACGTCCGTGTCTCCCCTAATCTAAAAACAAAAACTTCCTTGACTCCACAGCTCCCTCCACCTAGCACCTCATCTCCCTCCCACCATTTCTCTCCAAACTCCTTAAACTAGTCGTCTACACCCGCTGCTTCCACTTCCTCTCGTGCAGTTGTTTCCTTGACTCCCTCCAGTCTGGCTTGCACACCCTTAACGCCACCGAAACTGCCCTCCCAAAGGTAACAAATGACACCCTTGACAAACCCAACTGGCTTTATTCCATCTTAATCCTCCTTGACTCCCCAACTGCCTCTGACACTACCAACCACCCCCTTCTCCTGGAGACATTATTCAACCCAGGCTTCGCTGACACTGTCCTCTCCCGGTTCTCCTCCTATCTCCCTCTGGACTCTCAATTTCGGTCTTTTTCACAGGTCGGCCCCCTACCTCCCACCCCATAACTGTAGGAGTCCCTCAGGGCTCAGTTTTTGGGTCCCCTTCTAGGCTCCATATACACCCACTCCCTTGGAGAACTCATTTGCTCTAATACCTTCAAGGATCATCTTGTAGGGTCCCGAATCTCCATTTCCAGCCATGACCTCTGCCCTTCTCTCACATTTTTTCCTGCCTTTAATATATCTCTTCTTGGCTATCCCACTGACACCTCAAACTTAACATATCCCAAACCAGAACTTGTCATCTTCCCACCCAAACCCTCTCCTCCCTATGAATTTCCCATCACCATAGAAAGCACCACCATCCTCCCTAGGTCACAAACCCGTAACCTTGGCAATGTACTCATTCATTCATTCAACTGTATTTATTGAGTGCTTAATGAGTACAGAGCACTGTACTAAACACTCGGGAGAGTATAACACGACAAGAAACAGACACATTCCCTGCTCCCAGTGAGCTTACAGTCTAGAGGGGGAGACATTAATATAAACAAATTAGAGATATGTATATAAGTGCCGTGGGGCTGGGAGGGGGAATGAGAAAGGGAGCAAGTCAGGGCGACGCGCAAGAGGAAAGGGGGGGCTTAGTCACGGAAGGCTTCTCGGAGGAGACGTGCCTCCAATAAGGCTTTGAAGTGGGGAGAGGAATTGTCTGTCACATTTGAGGAGGGAGGGCGTTCAAGGCCACAGGTAGGACGTGGGCAAGAGGTCATTGGTGAGATAGATGAGATCAAGGCACAGTGAGAAGATTAACATTAGAGGTTAGGATTAGGTTAGGCTGGGTTGTACTAATCATAATCATAATAATGGCATTGGTTAAGCACTTACTACGTGCTAAGCACTGTTCTAAGCCCTGGGGTGGATATGAGGTCAACAGGTTGTCCTATGTGGGGCTCACCATCTTAATCATTCATTCATTCAGTAGTATTTATTGAGCGCTTACTATGTGCAGAGCACTGTACTAAGCGCTTGGAATGGACAATTCGGCAACAGATAGAGACCATCCCTGCCCAGTGACGGGCTCACAGTCTAAATGGGGGAGACAGACAGCAAAGCAAAACAGGACAAAACAAGACAATATCATCAAGATAAATAGAATCATGGAAATATACACCTCATCAACAAAATAAATGGGGTAATAAATACTATAAACAAACGAGCACAGTCTTGAGGGGAGGGGAAGGGGGAAGAGCAGAGGGTGGGAGAGGCGGGGAAGGGGAGCAGAGGAGGAGCAGAGGGAAAGGGGGGGGCTCAGTCTGGGAAAGCCTCTTGGAGGAGGTGAGTTCTCAGTAGGAAAATCCTCATTTTAAAGATGAGGTAACTGAGGCACAGAGAAGTCAAGTGGCTTGACCGAGGTCACACAGTAGACAAGGGGCAGAACCCAAAGTAGCAAGGAGAGGTATGAGGGGGCAGGGGGACTGAGTGCTTCGAAGCCAACGGTGAGGAGTTTCTGTTTGATGCGGAGGTGGGTGGGCAACCACAGGAGGTTCTTGAGGAGTGGGAAACATGGCCTGAACATTTTTGTAGAAAAATGATACAGGCAGAGTAGTGCCGCGGAGTGGGGGAGAGACAGGAGGCAGGGAAGTCAACAAGGAGGCTGACTTCGTAGGATAAAAGAAGTGACTGGACTAACGTGGTAGCACTTTGAATGGAGAGGAAAGGACAGATTTTAGCGATGTTGTGAAGGTGGAGCCGAAAGGATTAGTGATGGTGTCAATATATGGGTTGAAAGAGAGAGAGGCCTCAAGGATAACACCGAGGTTATGGGTTTGTGAGAAAGGAAGGATGGTGGCGTCGCCTACAGCGATGGGAAAATCAAGGGGAGGACACGGTTTGGGACAGAATAATAATAATAATAATTTTGGTATTTGTTAAGCACTTACTATGTGCCAAGAACTGTTCTAAGCGCTGGGAGGATACAAGGTAAGTTGTCCCACGTGGGGCTCACAGTCTTAATCCCTATTTTCCAGATGAGGTCACTGAGGCCCAGAGAAGTTCAGTGACTTGCCCAAAGTCGCACATCTGAGGAGCGGCAGAGCCGGGATTAGAACCCAGGACTTCTGACACCCAAGCCCGGGCTCTTTCCACTGAGCCACGCTGCTTCTCAATAAGGAATTCCGTTTTGGATATGTTAAGTTTGAGAGGACAGCGGACATCCAGGTGTCTTGAAGGTGGGAGGAAACGCAAGTCTACGGGGAGGGAGAGAGGGAATCCCAGAATTCAGCAGAGCCAGCTCAATAATAATAATAATGTTGGTATTTGTTAAGCGCTTATTGTGTGCAGAGCACCGTTCTAAGCGCTGGGGTAGATACAGGGTCATCAGGTTGTCCCACGTGAGGCTCAGTCTTCATCCCCATTTTCCAGATGAGGGAACTAAGGCACAGAGAAATGAAGTGACTTGCCCACAGTCACACAGCTGACAAGGGGCAAGGGAGGGCCCAGTGTGGCCTAGTGGACAGAGGACAGGCATGGAGTCAGAGGCTCTGGGTTCTAATCCTGGCTCCGCCATTCACCCGCTGGGTGACCTCGGGCAAATCGCTTCACTGGCAAATCTGTCACCTGTAAAATGGGGATCAAACACCGGTTCTCTCTCCTACCTGGGCCCTAGGAGCCCCACGTGGAACAGGGACTGTGTCCCATCGACATATACTGTATTTATCCCAGCGCTTACTTAGTACAGTGACTGGCACATAGTAAGCACTTAACAAATACCAAAGTTCTTATTATTAGGCTGCACTTGGGAGAGGGGAACAGAAGTGAAAGACTCAGTTTCAAATCCCCACTTATCTTTCTCTTTCTTTGCTTCCTCCCTTTACATCTAGACTTTATTCCCTACATAATAACCTACATAATAACCCCTCCCCTGTTCTGAAGGGTTACAGAAATTCTGCAAAAATGTGGGGCAACTGTGGAGATAAAGCCGACGATCCACCCTGATTCACTTCTCCCATCAGACCTTCTACTTCTTCCAGCCTGCGATCCGAACCAATGCGAGACTATTACACCACCTAAAACTAATATCGAATAAGGCAGTGTCGAAAATAAACACAGCTCTTCTAAAACCGAGCATTTTCACTCCGTAAAATGAGGTTACTAGGAAACTGCCTCACGTTGTCTCGAAACCCCAAAATAAAGCTCTGCTTTAATCTTCGGTTCACTCAGGATTACACAGGAAAATTGCGGCGAACCATTTCTATTTTTTAACGCTTTCGAGCGCCACTTTCTCTGACACTTGTAGCAATTCTACTTCATCCCACCCTTAAGCTACGGGATGGAATTCATTCATCCAGGGCAGATTTCAATTGGGTGGCGATGCCCTTACTTTACAATCACAAACTTTGGGTTTCTGGGCTGCCACGACCCAAAACACCTCCGGCAGGAGTCAGTCGATAGCACTTACTGAGCACCATACGTCTTGGGATCGATCAATGGCATTTATTGAGCGCTTACTATGTGTGGAGCGCTGTACTAAGTGCTTGGGAGAGTGCACTGCAACAGAACTGACATGCTCCCTGCCCACAACGAGCTTACAGCCTAGTGGTGGAGACAGATAGTACTAGGGATAAATAATTCATAAAATAAAATTTAAAGATATGTACATAAGTGCTGTGGGTTGGGCAAATATCCAAAGGAATTAGATCGAAGCACACAGACAATGCAGAAGGGAGAGCAAGTCGGGAAAAAGAGGGCTTAATCGGGGAAGGCCTCTGGGAACGAGATGTGACCTTAGTAATGCTTTGAAGATGGAGAGAGCGGTGGTCTGGCGTATATGGTGGGGGAGGGAGTTGGGAGAGAACAAAAGAAGCAAATACATGCTATTATTATTATGATGATGATATCTGTTAAGCACTTATGATATTTGTTAAGCCTGGGGTAGATTCAAGTTAATCAGTCTGGACGCTCTCTTGCCCCCGCATGGGGCTCACCTTCTAAGTAGGAGGAGATCTGGGACTAAATGCTCATATTCCTGATGAGGAAACTGAGGTCCAGAGAAGCAAAGTGACTTGCCCACGGTCACATAGCGGGCAAGTGGCAGAGCTGGAAGGAGAACCCAGGGCCTCCGCCTCCCGGGCCCGTCTTCTTTCCACTGGGCCACGCCGCTCCTCGCTCACAGTTCGCGAGGAGTCCCGTGATCTCGTGGAGCTTAATAATCTGGCACAGAAAAGACACAGGTGATCTGCAGATGGCGGGAGCAGGAAGGAGAACCCCAATTTCGTGAAAAGGTGAGCAAATGTAGCAGGAGGACATTGCTGGATAAAAAACTGAAAGTTCAAAGAGAGAAACAAAATGAACCCTAAGGGCTCATCTCCACCCTACGTCAGCGCTGCTCAGGCCCGGAGGCAAGGGGCTGTGGAGCTGAAGCAGTAACAGGGGAGCAGAGGCATCACTTCTTCTGTCCCGTCTCCCTGCGCCCACACCGGGAATGACCTGAGGATTTCTGGTGCCGCCCCTCCGCCATGGAAGTGCCTCTCCAGGTTCCTCCGGCAACCTCGTTGACAACAGGACACGTCGGCAGGAGCCCTGAAGTCACCGGGCTCTGCAGGGAAGGGGCCCTGAGGACTGTGCTCATTTGTATATATTTTTATTACCCTATTTATTTCGTTAATGAGGTGTCCATCCCCTTGATTCTATTTATCGTGATGAATTTGTCTTGTTCTTGTCCGTCTGTGTCCCCCGATTAGACTGTGAGCAGTCAGTGGGCAGGGACCGTCTCTATCTGTTGCCGAATTGTCCATTCCAAGTGCTCAGTACGGTGCTCTGCACATAGTAAGCGCTCAATAAATACTATTGAATGAATGAATGAATGAAGCTCAGGGGGCAGCAGTAAGTAAGTTTTCCTCCCCCATAAACACAGTCCCGTGGGCTCCCTTCCTCCCAGCACACCCCCTCAGCCCCTCAATGGTGTCCTCGGCAGGGCTAATCTAGGAAATCTCTGTTCACGCACCGTGCCCAAGGCCCGGTCCGGCCCGGGGGCAAAAGAGGGAGTCGTGTCCACAGCCCCGAAATTGCCTCCTCACCTCGACCTCCACGCCGCTAAACCCCGGGCAGGGGCGGGGAACCTGCCGGAGAGGCCCGGGGCTCCCACAGCCCAAACCTTTAGATGGCGTTTACTGAGAGCTTACTGTGTGGAGAGCACTTTACCAACCGCTTGGGAGGACACGATACAAGAGAATTTGCAGGCTCGTTCCCTGCCCGTACCGAGCGTTCAGTCGAGAGAGAGAAAAACAACATCCTTACCAGGTCCTGCCCAGCGCTGCATAGAGGGCAAGGCAGAAGACCACGAGTGCCCCTCTCCCATCCCCACCCCAAAACCAAGCCATCGGGTCAGCTCACTTGCGAGCTTAGGGGTGCGTGGAGCATGGCCAGGGCCTAAGTGACCGCTCTGCTGGGCGTACGCGCATGGCAATGCCCCGGGCTGCTGGGACTGGTGGCCTGAAGGCGGACGGCTCACAGTTGCTCCCCCTGGATGGGTCGGGGGGGACCGAGCCCCCTACGCGAGCTAACCGATCTGGAGAAGTGGGCGCACTGGTCAATCAGTCCCTCAATCGCATTGACTGAGCATTTACTGTGTGCCGAGCACCGTACTGAGCACTTGGGAGAATACAATATAACAGCATTGGTAGACGCGTCCCCCGCCCACAAGGAGCTTAGCAATCTAGAGGGGGAGATAGACATTACTATAGATCGATAGATTACGGATACGCACGTCAGCGCCGCGGGGCCACCGGAGGGGTGAATGAAGGACGCAAATCCGAGGCAAGGGTGACGCGGAAGGGAGAGGGAGAAGAGGAAACGAGGGCTCGGCCGGGGAAGGCCTCTTGGAAGAGATGTGATTTCCATACGGCTTTGAAGAGAGTGATCATCTGTCGGCTATGAGGAGGGCGGACGTTCCAGGCCAGAGGAAGGATTCGGGCGAGAGATCGGGGGCGAGGCAGACGAGATGGAGAAAGAGTGAGTAGGCTGGCGTAGAGGAGCAACGTGTGTGGGCTGGGTTGTAGCAGGAAAGCAGCAAGGAGGGGGCAAAATCATTGAGTACTTCAAAGCTGATGGGAAGGAGGTGGGGTCTTATGGCAATCTGCCAGGCACTGCACTAAGCACTGGGGTAGCTACGAGTTAATCAGGTTGAACACAGCCCACGGAGCTCGCAGTCTTATTCCCATTTTACAGACGAGGTAACTGAGGGACACAACCCGAGTGACTGGCCTAAAGTCCCACAGCAGACCAGGTCTCCCAGACCCGGGCTCTATCCACCAGGCCACACTGCTTCTGCATTTGAGGAGCGGAGAAAAACGGACTGAGCGGTTTTGCAGAAAAAAGATCCGGGGGGCAGAGGGAAGTGTGGACTGGAGAGGCAAGGGACGGGAGGCAGGGAGGTCAGAGGCTGATGCAGTCATCAAGGCGGAAGAGGATGAATGCTTGGATTAATGTGGGAGCATTTTGGATGGCGAGGAAAGGGCCAAAGGATGAAGGGAGAATTAATAGGATTTGGTGACAGGTTGAATAGGTGGGTTGAATGATAATGATAACAATAATTCCATATTTGTTAAGCACTTACTACGGGCCAGGACTATATACAAGATAATCAGGTTGGATAGAGCCCCCGTCCCACACAGTCACCGTCTTAATCCCCATTTTACAGATGAGTTAACTGAGGCACAGAGAAGGCATAGGTGGGATTAGAATCCAGGTCCTCTAACTAGAGGAGTCGAGGATAACACCAAGGTTACAAGCTTGTGAGACAGGGAGGGTGGTGGTGCTGTCTACAGTGATGGGCAAGTCAGGAGGCGGGCAGGGTTTGGATGGGAAGATAGGAGTTTTCTTTCAGACGGTTGAGGTGCCAGTGGGACATCCACGGGGAGCTGTCGTGAAGGCAGGAGGACATGCCGAGAAGGAGACAGAGAGAGAGATGAGGGCTAGAGACGTCGATTTGGGAATCACCAGTAGAAGCTACGGGCGAGAAAGAGCCAGCAGAAGACAAGAATTGAATAATAAAAATAATGTTGGTATTTGTTTTGTTAATAATAATAATATTGTTTGTATTTGCTCATACTATGTGCAGAGCACTGTTCTTAGCGCTGGGGTAGATACAGGTTAATGAGGTCGTCCCTCGTGAGGCTCACAGTCTTAATCCCCATTTTACAGATGAGGTAATTGAGGCACAGAGAAGTGAAGTGACTTGCCCACAGTCACTCAGCTGACAATTTGAACCCACGACCTCTGACTCCCAAGCCCGTGCTCTTTCCACTGAGCCACGCCGCCTCTCCAGAACGGCACAGCCCACCTGTCGGGGGCCCCGAAGTCACCCGTGCCCGCGGATCTAGACCTTTAAGTCCTCGGCAGTCAGCCCGCATTCGGCCACGCAGCCCCGACGGCCACGGCCGTAACCCATCTTCCCATCTGCCTCCCCGGCTAGTTTGTACCTGTCTTGTGGGTGGGGACCGTGTCCGCCAGCTCTGTCGCACCGTCTTCTCCCCGGCGCTTAGCATAGCGCTCCGCACACAGCATGGCCGCGTGATCGATCCATCACCCTCCTGGAACTGAGATCCCTACCCACCCAGCCCCACCAACCCTTTCTTGGCACGGCCAGCCCGCCTCACGGCTCACTGCTGGGGGGGGGGGGGGGTGGAATTAGAGGACTTTCCCACCGCTGGCCCCGGCACCCAGCAGACGGACGCCATACCCAGCCCTGACCTTCTTAAACCTCGGCAGTGTCTGCATCTCCCCCTCCTCGACCTCGAGAGTGTTTTTCCCCCGGCTCCGCCCCTGGAAATACCAGTGCAGGAAGATGAATTCAAGCGGATGTGTGCCTGTGCAGATCCACACTTAGCTGGACCTCCAGCCCCCGGCTTGGCTATTCACCCTTCCCGTGGCCCCACAGCACTTCAATCAATGATCAATCAACGGTATTTCTTGAACGCTTACGCGCAGAGCACCGCACTACGAACTCGGGAGAGTCCAACGCAGCGGAATTAGCAATAGAGTTTATTTTCATGTCCGTCTCCCCACCCCGTCTATAAGATCCTGTGGGCGGAGGTCACCTATACCTACTCTTTTCTACGGTCCTCTCCCAAGCGCTTAGTCCAGAGCTCTGCCCCAGTCATCGGCAAGGGTATTTACAGCACGCCCTCAATGCTCAATAAATAACCCTTAATCGAGTCACTGGGGACTGGGAGTCGGAAGACCTGGGTTCCTCCGTCTGTCTGCCGAGTGACCAGGGACGAGTGAGGTGACGAGGGTAACGTGCGGGGCGCTGTGCTTGCCCGCGTGCACCGACCCTGGGGCGCATTCCCCGACCTCAGCCGCAAGCACCCACCATCACCAAGGGGCTCCTTCCTCGGCCGGACCCGGGCCCGACATGAACCTGACTGTACGCTCGCTGTAGGAGGGGAATGTGTCCGTTTATCGTTGCACCGTCCTCTCCTAAGCGCTTAGTACAGTGCTCTGCATACAGAAAGCCCTCAACAGATACGATTGACTGACTGACTGAAGCGGGAGGACCAGCTGCTTCCCCCGGAAGGACCTGGGTCATGCAAACGAGGTGCCGCCCACCTTCCGTCACGTCTACGTCCTCCAAACCATCTCACCGTTACTCTCAAACCCGCTCACGCGCTGGGTACTTTTCTCGAGTTCTCTCTGAACAGTCTCAACCCGTCTTGAAGTAGGAGATTAAATAAAGTTCCTCCACCTGCCTTCTCCTCCGAGATTCTGATGACTGCCATCTCTTGAGTTGGGACTGCAGGTGTTTTTCGCACAGGGCTGGCTCGGTATTCGGTCCCCACGGCATCCCGGTGACGTAGGGGGAGTAAAGTAGCTCGGTCCCCGTTTTACAGACGAGGGACTGAGGCCCAGAGAGGTAAAGTGGCTTGCCCAGGATGACCCAGCAGAAGCACGGCAGAGCTGGGGACCAGAATCAGTCTGTTGACTCTCAACCCGGGGCTCTGCTGCCTAGGCCCAGTCAATCAGTCAACCATATTTATTGAGCACTTACTGTGAGTAGAGCACTGTACTAAGCGCTTGGGAGGGTACGAAACAACAGTTCCCAGCTCCCTCCAGTTTTCTCGGGGCCAACGGCCGCTCCCCGGGAGCAAATCGGGTACTTCTGGAGGAATCAAAATGCCTTCAGAGGACCCATCCTTTTTCCTGCCGGGAAGCCAACTTCGGCACTGGGGGAGTGGGGCTCGTTACTTAGGAACCTCTATATTCCTGAAAACGGGGAAACCCAGACGAGCTGAAATCCAGTCAGCAAATTCTGAACCCCTACGTGATCTCGGCAGAGGCTCAACCCAAGATGAAAAACTGCCACTGCCCAGAAATCTCCTCGTTGGGAGACTTTCGGCTGACTCACCTGCACTGAGAACAATTAGCTGTCTTCGCCATCCCAGGACGGAGACAGAATGTACCATTAGCTTTACCCTAACGCTGTCCTCAGCCGTCATTAACCGCCTGTTGGGAAAAAGAGGGGAAAAAAAAACCCCACGATATCTTTCTAGAAAAAAAAGAAACCATCTACTTTATTAGCAGGTTTTTGCTCATTCATGAGTCACCCCTCGCTGCCTGAAAGCTATCTAGTGTGTGTGCCTGAATGAGTATGTGTGTATTTTTATATTCATATTCGCATTTGGAATGGAAAGGCAGGCTCCCACATCCCAACTCTTCAAATCTCTCTGCTCCAGCGTAACCCACAGAGTGTGTCACAGAACTGGAGACAAATGACAATCTGTTGCACTCGGTTACCATTCAACCAATCGGTCGATGGCATGTATTGAGTTCTTACTACGCGTAGAGCAGTGTATTCATTCATTCATTCATTCAATCGTATTTATTGAGCACTTATTGTGTGCAGAGCACTGTACTAAGCGCTTGGAGAGTACAATTCAGCAACAGATAGAGACAATCCCTGCCCAACAACTAGCTCGCGGTCTAGAAGGGGGAGCCAGACAACAAAACAAGTAGACGGGCGTCACTGCCATCACTAAGCGCTTGGGAGAGTGCAGCAGAACAGATATGGCAGACGCTATCCCTGCCCGCAAGGAGTTTACAGTCTTGGTGGGGAGACAGACATGAATATAAACAAATAAATATGAATTACGCCCCCAAAGAGCAACCATCTGGGAAGCACTGATCAGGAACTGCTCTTCTCTGCAGGTCCACACTCCACCTGGGGTAAGGTGAGGCACAGAGAATCAGACACCATTTGCACGCGGGCTCCCTGTGGGCAGGGAGAGCTGGCCGGCAGAGTGCTCTGCCAAGCACTCGGTCCAGTGCTCTGTACACAGTGAACACTCAATAAATACCACTGGCGGATCTGCCCGTGTGGGAGGGGCTGGGTGAAGGGCGGCGAACGAGATGACCAGCCTACAGTTCTGGCGTCTCTGATGTCGGAAATAATCAATCAAGGGTATTTATTGAGTATTTATTACCTTGCGGCACAACCCGGTAGAGCACCCGGGGGAGAACAGTAAACTAGACGTGATCCCTGCCGTCAAGGAGCTCGCAATCTAGCCGGGGGAGATAGACACTACACTGAACTATGGGCAGGGGAAGCAACAGAGTTGACGGGAACCTAAGTGAGCGCTACTGGAGGGGTGGGAGGCATGAATCTTTTTTAGGTATTTAGGTGACACCAAAGTCCTGAATCAATCAACGATATTTATCCATTCAATCGCATCTATTGAGTGCTTACTGTGCGCAGAGCACTGTACTAAGCGCTTGGAAAGTACAATTCGGCAACTGATACTCATTCATTCATTCAAGAGTATTTATTGAGCGCTTACTATGTATGGAGCACTGTACTAAGCGCTTGGAATGGACAATTCGGCAACAGAGAGAGACCGTCCCTGCCCGATGACGGGCTCACAGTCTAAATGGGGCGTGGCCCAGTGGATAGACCACAGGCCCGGGAGTCGGAAGGATCTGGGTTCTAGTCCCAGCTTTGCCACTCGTCTGCTGCGTGACCTTGGGCAAGTCGCTTCACTTCTCTGGGCCTCAGTTACCTCATCTGGAAAATGGGGACTGAGACTGTGAGCCCCATGTGGGACACGGACTCTGTCCAACCTGATTACCGTGTATCTACCCCAGCGCGTAGAAGAGTGCCTGGCCCATAGTAATTGTTTAACAAATACCATAAAAATACTGAGTGCGTGCAGGGCATGGACTAAGCACTTGGGAGAATACAATACATCAGAGCTGGCAGACAAGATCCCTTCCCAACAAGGGGCTTAGAAACTAGAAAGGGAGATGGAGATTCAGATAAATTACAGATGGACATGTACTGTGGAGAGGATCAAATGCTGAAGAATCAAGTGCAAAAAGTGACACAAAAGGGAGGGTTTAGAGGGTTTTTTTTTTTTTGCTTAGCTGGGGAAGGCCTGGTGAAGGAGATGTGATTATAGGAGGGTTTTGAGGATGGAGAGAGGGGTGGTCTGTCAGTTACGCAAGGGCTATGAAGCGATTTACGAGCCAGAGGGAGAACGCGGGCAAGGGGAGAGCGGCAGGATGGACGAGATCGAGGTACAGAGAGAGAAGGAGTGAAGTGTGCAGGTTGGGTCGTCATAGGAGATTGGTGAGGTGAGGTAGGAGGGCGTGGGCAGGGAATGTGTCCGTCAACTCCGTTACACTGTATTCTCCCAAATGCTTAGCGCTGTGCTGTGCACACAGTAAGCACTCAATAAATGCCTTCGATGATGATGAGGATGACGAGGGGAGAGCCGAATGAGTGCTGTAAAGCTGATGGTGGGGAGGTTTGGTTTGACGCAGAGGTGGATGGGCAACCACCGGAAGTTCTTGAGGAGTGCGGGGATTGAGACTGAGCAGCGGTTGACGAAAATGATCCCGGCAGCAGAGGGGAGTATGATCTGGAGAGGGGATAGACAGGAGGCAGGGAGCTCCGCGAAGAGGCTGAGGCAGTAGACAAGGCAGGATATGAGAAGTGCTGAGATCAGCGTGGTGGCATTTTGGGTGGAGAAGAAGGGGCAGATTCTAAAGTTGCTAAGGCAGTAGTGACAGGACTTGATGACAGACTGAATACGTGGGTTGAAGGAGAGAGATGAGTCGAGGACAATGCTAAGGTTATGGGCGTCTGAGATGGGGGGATGGAGGTGTTGTCTATGCCAGGTGGGGACAGAGTTTGGGTGGGAAGATGAGAAATTCTGTTTTGGACCTGTTAAGACTGCGGTGTCGGCGGGACATCCAAGGAGAGATATCCTGAAGGAGCGCAAGACCGCAGAGGAGAGAGATCTGGGCTGAGAGCCCGAACTGTCCATTCCAAGCGCTTTAGTACGGTGCTCTGCACATAGTAAGCGCTCAATAAATACTACTGAGTGAATTTAGGGCTTAAGAGGTAGATTTGGGAATGGCCCTCGGAGCCGAAGCTGTGGGAACAAATAACTTCTCCAAGGGAGAAGTGCCAGTGGCTACGGGTTGCGGGGAGCCTGGGAGAAGAGAAGAGAAATTAATCAGGGGAGGCCTCCTAGAGGAGCTGGGATTTCAGAAGGGCTTTGAGGATGGGGAGAGCAGTGGTCTGCTGGATGTGTAGGGAGTGGGCGCTCCAGCAGGAAGGAGGGGGTGAGCAAAAGGTCAAAGGCAAGAGACAAGAGCAAGGTGCAGGGAGGAGGTGGGCAATAAAGGAGCGAAGAGAGTGAGCTGGAGGGCAGGGGAGAGGAGCGAAGGGGAGAGGGCTGATCGCCTTGAAGCCAATGCTCGGGAACCCTCTGCTCGAAAATTACTAACTTCTGGCATGCCTTGGTAAATTTACAGAGACGGCAGAAAGGATCCGTGTCTTACCCCAACAAGCTGTCCGATTTCTTGTCGGCCTGAACAAATTTTATTCTTACGTAGAATCCCCTAATAACCACCACTACCGAACTGACTCCGTTGAAAACAAAGCTGGAAAAAAAAGTGGTTTTAGTTTTCCCGCAGCTCTGAGAGGCCAATTGTCTAACACACCATAAAAAAAAAACCTGTTTCTTCCCGGCAAAACACAGTTTGGTGACTTCTACTCGGGAAACAGAGACTTTTAAGCTGCTTCTGACCCAACCGAGTTTCTGCCTGAGACCAGACGGGGCTGGGTTTCTTGAGTACAGGCTGCAAATCCCCCCCAAATGTAGCAGAAGTTACATTTGCACCCCAAAACCCATAGGTATACTGCTAGGTGACCCCATTTCTCTCCCTTCTAACTGATGGTGGCTAGCACCGGCTGTAGGTGTGCTCTGGAAACTGCCAAAATACCCTCAGTCGGTGGGAGACTCTCCTACCGCCCCTCTCCCTGGGTGGTTATAACAGTCACCATCATTATGGTATTTCTTTGGTGCTTACTGTCTGCCAAGCGCCTTACGAAGCACCGGGATAGGCACACGATAAGCAGGGTGGACACAGTCCTCGTCGGCACATGGGGCTCAGAGTCTTCGAAGGAGGGAGGAGGAGGATTTCACCCCCATTTTAGAGACGAAGAAACCGAAACTCAGAGAATTTCGGTGCCTTGCCCACAGTCTCATGGCAGGCAAGTGATGGAGCTGGAATTAGAACCCAGGTCTGCTGATTCCCAGGCCTGGGCTCGTTCCAACCAAGCCACATGGGGTGTGTTTTCAAAGAAGCCTGCCTGACCTACAGGCTTGAACACAGGCTTTGGTAACACCGCATCCTAATCCCAACTCAGCCCCTGACTTCCCTTGAAGCTTTACGTATTTTCCTTCAGATTTTTACAGTGTGTAGTTTCTTCATTCATCCGAAGGAGGATCCCGATCTCAGATGCACAGTGTGAGAATTCTCTAGGGCATCTCTGGATGATCTAGACAAAAGGCCCCTTATGAAGCACTGCTTTAGGTGAGTTTGAGAAAGGAATCCACTCTCTCTCACCCATGAGTTGGAGAAAAAGGAGAGGTTTGCGCCGAAGGAAAACGGTTTATTTCCCAGGCCTAAAGGATCAGATGTTTTAAATGAAAGGACAAGAAAAACAGGGCCAGCGATCTGTCAGCATCCTCGCAGGGACACACACACACAGACCAAACCGGTCTCTGTGAGGAGGTTTTTGTGCCCTAAGCAGGAATTCCAACCCCTACACATTACCACAAAATGAGACCATTTTGATTCCATTTGGTGGAATTTCTGAAGGTAACGTGATGTCAGCCTCGACCCACTAGTCTGAAGTTTCAACACTGTCACTGTGAAAGCAGAAACTGTCATTTTTGAAATTAGGTTCCTTCACAGAGTATCACTTCACTGAATGATCAAAGAAATCGCTACATCACAGTTAGATCACAGACACGAATATGTGACTCAATTTCCCACCCAGGTTCTAAAATACTAAATAAACTCCCCGATCTCTACCCAGAAATTTAGAACCAGAGAGCAGAGGACTACTAGAAATAACATCTCGTTCCAAGTGAGCTTTTAATAATAATAATAATGTTGGTATTTGTTAAGCGCTTACTATGTGCCGAGCACTGTTCTAAGCGCTGGGGTAGACACAGGGGAATCAGGTTGTCCCACGTGGGGCTCACAGTCTTAATCCCCATTTTACAGATGAGGTAACTGAGGCACCGAGAAGTTAAGTGACTTGCCCAAAGTCACACAGCTGACAAGTGGTAGAGCCGGGGTTCGAACCCATGACCTCTGACTCCAAAGCCCGTGCTTTGGAGCTTTTCACTTCTACTTTAGCACGCAGGAAGCACTAAATAAATACCCCATAATTAATCCTACCTAAAGTAACACATTGCAATATAAGCTATGTAGCTTTGGAGCTTTGGAGCTTTGGAGCTTTTCACTTCTACTTTAGCACGCAGGAAGCACTAAATAAATACCCCATAATTAATCCTACCTAAAGTAACACATTGCAATATAAGCTATGTAGCTTCAGGATATGATGATAATAATAATAATAAGATATTTGTCAAGCACTTACTATGTGCCAACCACCGTACAAAGCACTGGGGCAAATACAATACAATCAGATGCGACACAGTTCCTGTCCCCCATGAGGCTCACAGTCGAAGGGGAGGGGGTGCAGGTATTTGCCACTTGTCAGCTGTGTGACTGTGGGCAAGTCACTTAACTTCTCTGTGCCTCGGTTACCTCATCTGTAAAATGGGGATTAACTGTGAGCCTCACGTGGGACAACCTGATGGCCCTGTATCTACCCCAGCGCTCAGAACAGTGCTCTGCACATAGTAAGTGCTTAACAAATACCGACATTATTATTTGGTACCCATTTTTTAGATGAGGAAACTGAGGCACAGAGAAGGGGAGTCACCAAAGATTACACAGCAGACAAATGATGGGGCCGTGTTTAGAACTCAAGTCACCTGAGAAGGAAAGAAAGGGAAGGGGAGGGAAAGCGGGCCGCCATCTAGCCGGGGTCCCTAGTGAGCCAGTGGGTTCCAGGCACACGCACACACACGCACAGACACGCACAGACACCACCGTATTGGGTGCTGGGGACAGTCAGAAGAGAAGGCATAGCCCCTTCCAATCTGATGGGGAAGACGACACATAATAATAATAATGTTGGTATTTGTTAAGCGCCTACAATGTGCAGAGCACTGTTCCAAGCGCTGGGGGAGATACAGAGTAATCAGGTTGTTCCATGTGAGGCTCACAATCTTCATCCCCATTTTCCAGGTGAGGGAACTGAGGCACAGAGAAGTTAAGTGACTTGCCCACAGTCACCCAGCTGACACGCTCACTTTCCACTGAGCCACGCTGCTTCTCGACACAGACACACTCTGTACTAGGCACTAGGGGAGGGACAGGGGAGGGAGGAGTCGGAGTCCCGCTTCCTCTCCTCAGAGAGACGGCCAGTCTGATGGGCGAGTCACAGTCACACTCTACGGAGGGATGGAGGTGGGAGGCCACACACACCCAGAGAAAACATAAGGGATGAGAGAGTCGGGGCCCCCACACGAGCCACCGAAACAGCTCCCTCTGCTCCTCCTCCCCTCCCCGTCGCCCCGTCTCCCTCCCTCTGCTCTACCCCCTTCCCTGCCCCACAGCACTTGTGTATATTTGGAGGTATTTATTGTTCTATTTACTTTATTAATGACGTGTACATATCTATAATTCTATTTATCTATTCTGATGCTCTTGATGCCTGTCTACTTGTTCTGTTTCGTCGTCCGTCTCTCCCTTCTAGACTGTGAGCCCGCTGACGGGTAGGGATTGTCTCTGGCCAAAATGTATCTTCCAAGCGCTTAGTACAGTGCTGTGCACACAATAAGCGCTCAATAAATATGACAATGAATGAAGGGGAGAGGAAGGGAGGGAAGGGAAGGAGAGGAGGTGGGAGGGAAAGGGAAAGGAGAGAAAGGGAGAGAAGGGAGGGGAAGGGAGAGGAAGGAGGGGAAGGAGAGAGGAGGGGAGGGGACGGCTCTTGATTCTGGTGCCGGGAGATTTTGTGAACAACTAAAGTGAAAATTCTGAGCTACAAGTGGGACAGGGACTGTGTCCGACCTGATTATCGTGTAGTGCACGGTACAATGCTTGGCACACAGTAAGCACCTAACAAGTACCACTTAACCAAAAAATTCGGTTTTCCAGAACATTAAGATCAAAACCGGGTGACACACTTGGCTACTCCTGACAATGGATTTAATACACTCAGGCTAAACCTGGTCTTGGAGAGGTCTGAGGGGCTACGGGGGGGGGGGGGGGGGGGGGGGGGGGGAAGCCTGTGGGTGACCATGGCATCGGGACAGTGGCTTCATTCAGTTCAACTTCTCCTCAGGCTATGAGGAAGCACCAAAACTACATCTCCAGCCCAGATCTCTCTCCCTCCGCAGTCTCGCATTTCCTCCTGCCCTCAAGAAATCTCTACTTGGATGACTTCCCAACACCTCATTCATTCATTCGATAGTATTTATTGAGTGCTTACTATGTGCAGAGCACTGTACTAAGCGCTTGGAGTGGACAATTCGGCCACAGATAGAGACAATCCCTGCCCACTGACGGGCTCACAGTCTAATCGGGGGAGACAGACGGACAAAAACAAGACAACTTAATCACGATAAATAGAATCAAGGGGATGGACACCTCATTAACAAAATAAATAGGGTAATACAAATCTATACAAATGAACACAGTGCTGAGGGGAGGGGAAGGGGGAGGAGCAGAGGAAAAGGGGGGAAAGGGAACTTAGCCGAGGGGAGGTGAAGGGGGGTGAAGGGAGCAGAGGAAGCAGAGGGAAAAGGGGAAGCTCAGTCAAACTTAATATGGCTAAAATTGAACTTCTTATCTTCCCACCCAAACCCTGTCCTTCCATTAACTTTCCCATCCCATCACCGTAGAAGGCACCACCATCCTTCTCGGCTCACAAGGCCGTAACCTTGGTGTTAACCTTGACTCCTCTCTCTCATTCAACACACAGATTCAATCTGTCACTAAGTCCTGTCGGTTCCACCTTCACAACATCGCTAACACCCACCCTTCCTCTCCAACCCAACTGCTATCACGTTAATACACGCACTTATCCCGCCTTCATTATTCTATCAGCCTCTTTGCTGACCTCCCTGCCTCCTCTCTCTCCCCACTCCAGTCCGTGCTTCGCTCTGCTGCCTGGGTCATTTTCCTAGAGAAATGTTCAGCCCATGTTACCCCACTCCTCAAGAAACTCCAGTGGTTGCATATCCACATCAAACAGAAACTTCTCGCCGTTGGCTTTCAAGCACTCCGCCGCCTTGCCCCCTCCTACCTCATCTCGATACTCTCCTACCCAGCCCGCACACTTCGCTCCTCTAATGTTAACCTTCTCCGTGTACCTCCATCTTTTGTATCTCGCCGCCAACTTCTCACCCACATTCGGCCCCTGCCCTCCTCATATCAGACACTTTCAAAGCCTTATCGAAGGCACATCTCCTCCAAAAAGCCTTCCCTAAGTCCTCCTCTCCTCTTCTCCCACTCCCTTCCGCATCACCCTGATTCGTTCCCTTCGTTAATCACTCCTCCCAGCCCCACGGCTCTTAGGTTGCATGTCTTTAATTTATTTACTTACTTCTGTAGATTAAGGTCTGTCTCCCCCGCTAGACTAGGAACTCGTTGCGGGCCGAGAACGTGCCTGTTTATTGTTGTACTTTGCTCTCCCAGGTGCTCAGTACAGTGCCTCGCGCACAGTAAGTGCTCAATAAATCCATTTAAATGAATGAATAAATGAAAGGATGGGTCAGTACGGGATCCCTGATGCCACTAGAGGTCAGCCCTCACCGAAGACCCGTTCTGGGATTTAACGAAGGCTGCCGTTGCTCGGACATTGGCCCCGAAGTCCATAACTAGGTCCCAGACGTGCAGAGTCCAGCTCTAGAAGGTTTACGGTAGAGAGCACTCTTTCCCCGCCACCCCAGTGGGAAAAAATTGGCTTGTTCATCCCCTTCTCACAGAGGGATCCAAGTCAGTAAGCTGCCGGGTCTAAAACCGGAGTTGCGTGCAAAGCAGAGACACTCGGAGCAAATACCCGGACCCCTGGGAAATCCCCCGAAAACCAACCCCCGCTGAAGGCGGGGCGAAGGCAGCTGATGGGACGGCTCACTTAAAGGGACTGCGGACTGGGGACATGCCAAGTTGGCAGGGTTGGGGGGTAGGAGAGGGCCTCTACCCCTCGCTGACCTTGTGGAAAATCCCATCGTCTCATCTTGGACCTCTCAGGGAGGTGGCTGCTGCCCCATATGCACCAAAGTTACATCTCAGTTTGGGACTAAAGACTCCCGCCCATATCTTCCAGTACATTTTAAAAATTTCAAAACCTTGCAGTGTTATAGCCCCTTGTCTGACTGGGCAAAAGAGACAGTTCTCCACCCATTACTGTATTATTGAAGACAGTAATTGTTCTGGCGACGGTTTGTTAGACAATCTTGGAACGGAGCTGCATAGAAATGTTTGACTTCTGCTGGATCAACTACTACAGTATCCTGTTAAGAATCAATTGACGGTATTTACTGAGCGTGTGCTCCGTGCAGAGCGCTGAACTGTGAGCTTGACAGAATACACTAGAGTCAGTAGACACGATCCTTCCCCTCAAGAAAGTGACAATCTAGCGAAGGGAGAACCTGAGGGGCCTAGTGGAAAGAGCACAGGTGGGAGCCGGAAATCCCGGCCTCTAATCCCCGTTCCACCGTTTGCTTGCCGTATGACCTCGGGCAAGTCGCTTGATTCTTCTGGGTCCCCTTTCCTCATCTGCAAAGTGGGGATTCAACTCCTGCTTCCTCTCCCCGTTAGACTGGGAGCCCCATGTGGGATAAGGTTTATCTGATCTGATTACACTGGAATAATAATTATTACTATGGTACTTGTTAAGCACTTACTATGTGCCAAACACTGTTCTAAGCCCTGGGATAGATACTAATTTATTCAGGGGTTAAATGGGATCCAACTGAGGCTGGCTGTCAATTTAGTGTACACAGATTAGAGATTAGACTGTAAATTCCTTGAGGGTCAAGGCTGCCTTTTGGACCTGTTTCGAATCTATCCCTGTGCTCAGATCAGTTAATCCAGTCGGACGCAATCCCAGTCCCAAATGGGGCTCACGCTCCGATCCCCATTTTACAGATGAGGTGACTGAGGCCCAGAGAAGTTACGTGACTTGCCCGAGGTCCCACAGCGGACACGTGGCGGAGCCAGAACTAGGACCCAGGTCCTTCTAACTCCTAGGCCCCATGCTCTACCTACTAAACCATGCCGCAGTGTCTAGTACAGGGCGTGCTCAGTAAGCGCTTAACAAATCCCACAATTATTAAATGGACTTACTGAGATTCATTGAGATTAATCATCACCATTCCCCGGAGAAGAGGGCACCACATCCCAAAACAAGAGAGATGCTCTTGCCCCTCAAGGTTTCAGAACTACAAGTCGGAGGACTTCGTTCAGTACAAAGATGAACGAAAACCAAAATATCCGGCCACGTTCACAGATCCGTTACGGCTCTGGGGAAGAAGTTTCCTTCCTCCTGTAGAAACTGAACCAAACTCACTGTCATTTCAATACGCCGGTTTGGTTGGTCGGCTTTTTATCGGGTCGGCGTCCGCCTTGTCGTCTCTCCCACGGCCAACAAGACAGAAGAAACCCGGAGCTCGTCCAGTTTGGACTAAGGTTGGGTGGTGCATTAGTCCGGTAGGCCCACCCTCGTTAGAGATCACTGAAAGCTGTACACTCTCAAAGAGAAACCCCCCAAAAGCAGTTACCGTTGAGTGAGAAAATCTTCTCCGTTGCTCAAATGCCAACATGGAAGCTCTGACTTTCAAAAGCATATTACTTACATCCAAAACAGCGAGAAACCAGCAGAATCGAAGAGTGTCCCTTAATGAGACCCTGCAGCACAGAAACTCACCCAAATGGGGATTCCGCAACCTCGTTTCTTCGCACATTCCCAAGTCCTTAGGGCCCGCTGTGCGCTGCACAAAAATATTTCGATCTCTCAGACAAAGCGTTTCATGCCGACGGTCGGGCTTTGGTTATAGAGCAAACTTCACGGTTAAGTTTGACTTGGGTCTCTTGCTGCATGGGGTTCATCAGACAGATGTGCAGCGAACAGTTTCTTTCACACAACACATAATTGTATTAAGAGTAGCCCAAAATAAATTGCGACAGAAGGCTCGAGGGGAGATGAGTCTGTTTATGCAAACAGAAGTAAACTGTTGAATTTAACCAGCAAATCCAAAGCCAACACTGGTTTGGAGGGAGCGGGTTGTGGTTCTGCGCATTTGTTTTCTAGTCGTATTTGAAAGCGCTCACTATGTGTCAAGCACTGTTCTAAGCGCTGGGGTAGATTCAAGGTAATAAGGCCAGACACAAGAATAATAATAATGATAATGTTGGCATTTGTTAAGTGCTTACTGTGTGCAGAGCACTGTTCTAAGTGCGGGGGGGAGATACAGGGTCATCGGGTTGTCCCACGTGAGGCTCACAGTCTTCATCCCCATTTTCCAGATGAGGTAACTGAGGCCCAGAGAAGTGAAGTGACTCTCCCACAGTCCCACAGCAGAAAGTGGCAGCGCCGGGATTCGAACCCATGACCTCTGACTCCCAAGCCCGGGCCCTTGCCACTGAGCCACACTGCCTCTCTAAATAATGTTGGTATTCGTTAAGCGCTTACTATGTGCAGGGCACTGTTCTAAGCGCTGGGGGAGATACAGGGTCATCAGGTTGTCCCACATGGGGCTCACAGTCTTCAGCCCCATTTTACAGATGATGATGATGGCATTTGTTAAGCGCTTACTATGTGCAAAGCACTGTTCTAAGCGCTGGAGAGGATACAAGGTGATCAGGTTGTCCCACATGGTGCTCACAGTCTTAATCCCCCTTTTACAGATGAGGGAACTGAGGCACAGAGAAGTGAAGTGACTTGCCCAAAGTCACACAGCTGATAAACAGCAGAGCTGGGATTAGAACCCACGACCTCTGAGTCCCGAGCCTGTGCTCTTTCCACTGAGCCACGCTGCTTCTCTAAATAATGTTGGTATTTGTTAAGCGCTTACTATGTGCAGGGCACCGTTCTACGCGCTGGGGGAGATACAGGGTCATCAGGTTGTCCCACGTGAGGCTCACAGTTTTCATCCCCATTTTACAGATGAGGGAACTGAGGCACCCATTTTGCAGCTGAGGCACAGAGAAGTGAGGTGGCTGGCCAAGGCCACACAGCAGGCAAGGCCGGGGCTGAGATTGGAACCCAGGCCGTCTAGCTCCAGGCCCGGGCTTTATCCGGGGGTTAAATGGGATCCCACTGGCTGTGAGTTGAGTGTACACTGGGGTGTCCTGGAGATTAGACTGTAAATACCTTGAAGGTCAAGGCTGCCTTTTGGACCTGTCTGGAAATGCCCTCCCGCCAGAGTGCCCTGCCGGAGCAGGGGCTCAGGGCTGATTTTTTTTGGCTTTGGTTTTGTTTTATACGGGCTTGGTCAGGCACCGCAGGCCAGGCACCGTTCTGAGCTCTGGGTTCGATACAGACTAATCAGACTGGATACAATCTATATTCCTAACGGGACTCCCGACATTAATCCCCATTTTGCAGTTGAGGAAACGGAGGCCCAGAAGAGTTAAGTGACTTGCCCAAGATCTCCCAGCAGACCAGCGGCAGAGTCGGGAACAGAAGCCGGGTCCTTCTGACTCCCAGGCCCGTGCTCTGCGCTGCTTCTCAGCTGCTGACAAAACCCGCACAAACCTGCTTGTTCTTCCAAAGTTCCGTATCTGTCCCCTAACTAGGCGGAGAGGAACATGGTGTAAAGCCTATCTTGTCCTCTGCCTCACATCGAAATCGACAACATTTCAACCTGTCACTTTGAGAGCTGGGGCGAAGAGGAGTTGGGGACTTTAGGAGGGACGGGGAACTGGAAGGCCCGGGTTTCCGAGAGCCGGCAGTCCAGGAAGCCCCCCTATTTGGGTTCTTTTCAGCCCAGAGTTGTTTAGAGAGCCAAGGTGAACAAAGTTGTCTGTGTGCGCTGGGGTTGGGGGGGAATTCCAAGTTTCAGAGGGTCCCCTCGCCTGCGGCGGAGATTGGGTCGGAAAGGAGACGGATCGCCGGGGCGGCTGATGTATGAGGTTCGGGGAATGTCGGTGGCTGATGGATGAGATCTGGGATATGCCGACTGTTGGCAAGGAAATGAAAGGAGCAGAAGGATGGGATGGGATGGCTCCCAATCAATCAAATTTATTGAGCGCTCACTGCGTGCCAAGCAGAGGAATTCCCGGGAGAGGATTACCTGAAACGTGCAGAGGAGGGGGAGGGAGTCATGGCGGCGGCTGGCAGCAGCAGAGAAACAAGAGGGGGTGATCTTTACAGACAAACAAACCGGATGAGGCCAAAATGATCCGAACGTCTTCAAGAAGAAGGTTGTGATCACAACCTCAAAAGAGCCGACAGGGGTGTGAGGAACAGACACGAGGCCTAGGGGAGAGAGGATGGGCCCGGGAGTCAGAGGACCTGGGTCCTCATCCCAGCCCTGCCCCTTGCCTGCTGTGTGACCTTCGATTCTCTGGGCCTCAGTTTCCTCATCTGGAAAACAAGGATTCAGTAGCTGTTCTCCCTCCTGCTTAGACTGCGGGCCCCCAAATGGGACAGGGACCATGTCCGACCTGATGATCTTGTGTCTACCCCAGTGCTCAGTACAGTGCTTGGCATATAGAAGCGCTTAGCGATTAGCACCATTATTTTCATTATTATCACTTTTATCCTAATCACCACCACCAAGAGGATGAAGGAAAGCCCATCCCCTCCCGCGACGGGCAGTCGACCCAGACGCTCAACTCTCGGTGAACTCGGGTAAGAACTGCATCGGAACCCAGCCGGAGAAAACCCCAAAGGATTTGGGCACCCTTCGGAGATGCTCTGGGCCGCTCAGAAGGGGATGGGTGAAATGGGGGAACTCCTCTCAGGGTCTCACCTGGAGAGTTGCCAGAGTTTTACCGATCTCGACTTGGGGAGGGAGAATCAAGCAGAGGCCTATCCATTCCATCCCCAGCTTGGGCAGCGGCTAGTGTGTGGAAGGCGATCTGCCGTAAGTCAAAAGTCACCTGGGCCGGGCAGCGGCGGCTGGGGAGAGAGTCAAGGGCAGAGACTCAAATTTACGGGCCGGAAGGAGGCAGTGGAAAACCACTTCTGTATTTTGGCCAAGAAAACTCTACGGATCCACTACTGGAACGGCTGCAGATGGAGGCGGGGCATTCCAGGAGAGACGTGTCCGTGGCGTCGCTACGGGTCTGAGATGACGTGACAGCAGAAGACGAGAAATGGGAGAGACCCACCGCCAGGGTGGCTCCGGGGAGGAGCCCGAGATGTGGTGGGGAGCAGAGTGGGGGCTCGGGGAACAGTGCGGGACCTCCCGAGCCCACTCTGCGGGCTGAGGGGGCCGCAGGCTCGTTCTTTGGGGACCTGGCCTGGGATGCTGGGGACGGGGCGCTGGTGCCTTTTGGGGAGCTCTCTGACAGGGACCCGGCTATGTAGTCTCCAACGTTATTCTGTAAAGTGAACGCCGTTCCTTGGTGATTTTCCCCATGGGATCTCCTCCCGGAGGAAATCGAGAGGGAAATTTCAAGTAGATCACTTTCGCGTTCCCAAAAAACAGCCGCGAGCCATAATCCTGCTCCCTGTCTGTATGAAACTCATAGCAGGTGCTTGGGTAGTATCTCCTATACTCAACCTTTTCTCCGAAGTCTAAACCTCCCTAATAATCCTACTAATAACACCAGTGATAATTATGGTGTTTCCTAAGCACTCCCTATGTGTCGACCACCGTGCTAAGGCCGGGCAGAGGCAATGCAGACTCACCCTCTTCCACATGGGGCTCACGGTCCGAGGGAGGAAGAATGATCCGTTTTCCAGACGGGGGAACTGAGGCCCAGAAAATGCAATGCTCATTTGATAAATGAGGAAACTAGAGAAGCAGCGTAGCTCAGTGGAAAGAGCCCGGGCTTGGGAGTCCGAGGTCATGAATGTGAATCCCGGCTCGGCCAATTGGCAGCTGTGGGCGAGTCACTTCATTTCTCTGGGCCTCAGTTCCCTCATCTGAAAAACGGGGATGAAGACTGTGAGCCCCACGTGGGACAACCTGATGACCCTGTATCTCCCCCAGGGCTTAGAACGGTGCCCTGCATGTAGTAAGCGCTTAACATATACCAACATCATTATTATTATTATTAAGGCCCAGAAGAGTGAAATGACTTGCTCAAGGTCCCACAGCACGGGCCAGTGGCAGAGCCGGGATTCGAAGCCAGGCTTCCGGACTCCCGACCCTGGACGCCCTTTGCACGACGCCTCATTGATGAGGTTATTTTACTCTTGTTACCAGCGATTTCTGCCCTTACCTCTTATTCCCCTGACGATTACATTATCTTCGACTGTCTGCCAGCATCACCCATTTGACTATAAACTCCACGAAGGCAGGCGCTAGTTGTTCTTCCCGAGCACTTACAGCAGGTGCCCGGGACTACTGAGGGTGGTGTGTCCTTTCTGTCCTCAAAAGCCTCAAAAGTGGCTCCCGATTACTACTATTATAGGGAATGAAATGACAGCTCCCGCCTCAGAGATTCCAGGATCTTCCCTTATTGGTTCCTTCCCTCTTTTCCTGTTTCCCCTCAGCTCACGTTCTCTACCAGGCCCAAGCCAACCTGCCCCGCGTGTCCCTCCCCTCCTTGTCGTCCCCGCCACAGGCCACGTTCCCTCACCTCCGATGCCCTCGGCAACCGGCTTCACCGCAACCTCAGGTTTTCCCTCCTTCAAACCCACCTTTTTTTCCCCAGATTCATCCGATCACAAACTCAAACTCTCCCGGTATTTTTTTTTTAATGGTAGTCGTTAAGCGCTTACTCTACCTCAGGCACCGTACTAGGCGCTGGGATAGAGTCAAGCTAATCGGGTTGTGCACAGTCCCTGTCCCACATGGGACTCACAGTCTTAATCCCCATTTTACGGATGAGGTAACTGAGGCCCAGAGAAGCGAAGTGACTTGCCCAAGGTCACGCAGCAGACAGATGGTGGAGACGGAATTAGAACCCAGGTCCTTCTGACTCCCAGGCTCGTACTTTACTCCCCGGGCCACGCTGCTTCTCTCATTGTGTCAATCTACCCGCATGTCATAAAAATTCCTCACGGACAGGGACCGCGTCGCCCAACTCACGGCACTTTCCTTTCCCCGGTGCTTAGCGCAATGCTCCGCACACAGGCAGCGCTCCATAAATACCACTAATTGACCCATCTTGATATGGGGATTTCTGTGGCTAATGTTCCACAGTTCTACGCCCTTGTTTCTTCTGATCAAATTCTATGTTCACCTTTTTGTGCTTCCCTAGCAGGCCAACTCTTCCAGGTAAGACCCTAGTTGATGCTGATTCAATTATATTTACTGAGTGTCTACTGCAGGCACAGAACTGTACTAAGCGCTTGGGGGAGCACAATACCACAACAAACAGGTACATTCCCTGCCAATAACGAGCTTAAAACTCCACAGTGGAGACTTCCGAGATGCGGGTCTTTAACGGGGCAGAACTTACAAGACGACGAACCGGCTTTTTTTCCCCACATCTTAAAGATTTGGTTTCCTCTCAGGGTGCGGGCACGGAACGGGGGAGACTGTCTGGAGGGAGGGAGAGAGAGTGGGATGCCTTCAAGTAAAGCTTTTCTGGTTCTCCTTTACCACCAGTGCAAACCAGTTTTCATTCATTCATTCATTCATTCATTCATTCAATAGTATTTATCGAGCGCTTACTATGTGCAGAGCACTGTACTAAGCGCTTGGAATGTACAATTCGGCAACAGATAGAGACAATCCCTGCCCACTGACGGGCTTACAGTCTAATCGGGGGAGACAGACAAAAACATGACCACTTAGTAGCCAATATAAATAAAAATTAAATATTTTAATAGGGAGATAAGTGGTAAATATGATTCTTAATTATACAAAAACTAAAGACTAGGATTTTTGTCTCAAGAATTCATCATCATCGCTGGAAGTGGGGCGCACAGTTCTGACGCCTCACTGGAGTTTGAGAAAGAGTGGGGGATGAGGGAGTAGGCACGACCACAATGCCAAGAGCCTAAAGTCGGAACAGGCCCCAAATCACGGCCTGATTGTTCCCAGTGATATCCGCCTTCCGCAGTACCTGGACCCCGGACAGATCTTTCTTCTGGCTTTCCTTCAAGGAGTCGGATTCAACTCCGGCCTCGCAGGGTTTTGTTTCAAAAACTCTGGCCCGTACCGCATCGCCCTTAGCCAAAACCAGGGAAGGGACGAAAGCGATTTGGCACTGGCAAGCAGGGATCAAAGCTGACTTTCTTCCCGTAGTAATTCCGGTTGTCCCGAATACCCGTTCCAGGCACAAAGGAAGGCACCGTAATTACGCTGTGATCTTCATTCCTGTTGCACTTGTGGGATCCAAAGACGCTCATCAATCACCTCAGTGAGAAATAATTCACATCCCATTTCTGGAAATGGAACTAATGACTGTACCCAGGCAAATTCTAGGCTCAGTGGAAAGAGCCCGGGCTTGGGAGTCAGAGGTCATGGGTTCGAATCCCAGCTCTGCCACTTGTCAGCTGTGTGACTGTGGGTGAGTCACTTCACTTCTCTGGGCCTCAGTTACCTCGTCTGTAAAATGGGGATTAACCGTGAGCCTCACGTGGGACAACCTGATGACCCTGGATCTACCCCAGCGGTTAGAACAGTGCTCTTCACATAGTAAGCGCTTAACAAATAATGTTAATAATAATAATACCAACATTATTAAATTCTAGACACTACTACAAGAATGTGAAAGAGGTCAGTAGGTTACCGAATACTTCACCTTGTGCTGTAGACTCAATCCAAATCTGTCGGGGCTCATTTAAGCGTCTCCTGACGACACGAGTCTCAGTGACTCCTTCCCCTGGACGCATATCCATCGACGAGGGAGACGGATCATCGATCAATCAATCGCGGTGAGAACCACTTAGTTCGTAATAATAATTATTAATATTATTATTACTATCGTGGCATTTAAGCACCGACTACGTGACGAGCAACACGTTAAGGGCTGGGGTAGATACGAGTTAATGAGATCGGACACGGCCCCCGTCCCCCAGTTTCAATACGAGGGAAGACAGGTACTGAATTCCCATTTTACAGTCGAAGAGACTGAGGCCCGGAGAAGTGAAATGACTTGCACGCAAGTGGCGGAGCAGGGATTAGAACCCAGGTCCTCTGACTCCGAGGCCCAGGCTCTTTCCACTAAGCCACTTATTGAGCTCCCGCTGGGGCCTGTAATAATAATAATATTATTCATAATAATAATGGGACTTACTAGGTGCCAAGCACTGTTCTAAGCACCGGGGTAGATATAAGTTGGACAAAGTCCCCGTCCCACTTGGGGCTCACACTCCTAAGCTGCCACTTAGAGAAGCAGCGTGGCTCAGGGGCAAGAGCCCGGGCTTGGGAGTCAGAGGTCATGGGTTTGAATCCCGTCTCTGCCGCTTGTCAGCTGGGTGACGGTGGGGGAGTCACTTCACTTCTCTGGGCCTCAGTTCCCTCATCTGGAAAATGGGGATGAAGACCGTGAGCCTCACCGGGGACGGCCCGATGACCCTGTATCTCCCACAGCGCTTAGAACAGTGCTCTGCCCATAGTAAGTGCTTAAACACTGACATTATTATTATTAATCCCCATTTTTCAGATGAGGGGACTGAGGCTCAGAGAAGTCAAGCCGGGTCTAGGGAAAACGGAACAGAAGCCAGCCACCCACCTCCTGCTCCTCCTTGAGCTCACTTTCTAAATGCCCCTTGCCCCGCCCCCGCTCTCATCTCTGTCCCCTCACTCCCCGTTCCCTGCCACCAATCAGTCGGACCGTAGCCCTCCACATTTTCAAAGCCTCCCGAAAACCCAACCTCATCCAACAAGACTTTCCCTTTCAGTCCCCAACACCTCAAGCCAAATGGCTGACCGCCGTAGCCACCACGGCCGAGGGATCGACGGCCCACCCCGGGCCCGCTCTGTGCATATTGATCCGGGGAGGCGACGAGAGCCGCTGCTCTGCCTTCTCAGCTGCTCGATAATAATAATAATAATGACGGTATGTATTAAGTGCGCTGTACTAAGCGCTGGGGTGAATTCAAGAAAATCGGGTTGCACCCTGTCCCATGTGGGGCTCCAAGTCTCAATCCCCATTTTACAGATGAGGTACCTGAGGCACAGAGAGGTGAAGTGACTTCCCCAAGGTCACACAGCAGACAAGCGGCGGAGCCGGGATTAGAACCCGTGACCTTCTGACTCCCAGGCCCACGCTGCTTCTCACCTCCAGAGCCCAGCGAAACATCCAGCGTCCACGGCCTCGCCTCCCCGCACGCTCTCGGCCCTCCTGGACACAGCTAAGCCCGCCGCCTTCCTTCCCTTTCCCCCTCAGACTGGGAGGTCACTGTGGGCAGGGAACGTGTCTACCGATTCTCTTGTCCTGGACTCATCCAAGCACTCAGCACAGTACTCTTCACACACTGAGCTCTATAAACGCCGCCGATAGACTGATTGCGCCCTAAGGGCTGGCCCGGGCTCCCTTCTATTCATTCAATAGGATTTATTGAGCGCTTACTATGTGCAGAGCACTGGACTAAGCGCTTCGAATGGACAATTCGGCAACGGATAGAGACCACCCCTGCCCGATGACGGGCTCGCGGTCTAATCGGGGGACACGGACGGCGGAGCAAAACAGAACGAAACAAAAACAGGACAACATCATCATGATAAATAGAATAAGGGGACTTAGGCCTCATTAACAAAATAAATAGGGTAATAAATAATATCGAGACTATGAGTTCACTGTGGGCAGGGAATGTGTCTGTTGAATGTGATATTGTACTCTCCCAAGCACCTAGTAATAATAATGTTGGCATTTGTTAAGTGCGTACTATGTGCCGAGCACTGTTCTGAGCGCCGGGGTAGATATAGGGTAATCAGGTTGTCCCTCGTGAGGCTCCCAGTCATCATCCCCATTTTACAGGTGAGGGAACTGAGGCCCAGAGAAGTGAAGCGACTTGCCCACGGTCACCCAGCTGCCAAGTGGCAGAGCCGGCATTCGAACCCATGACCTCCGGCTCCCAAGTCCGGGCTCTTTCCACTGAGCCACGTAGTAGAGTGCTCTGCACACAGTAAGCACTCAAGAAGTACGACCGAGTGAATGAGCGAGCAGAGGCCACCCCATCCCATCCTGCTTTCCGCCGCCCCGTTGGGAATATCCATTCATTCAGTCGATCACATTTATCGAGCACTTACTGTGGGCAAAGCACCGGAGTGAAGACAGCGCCCGCGGCACGAAGCCTCGTGCAACTTGGGGAAAGCTAGTGGCTCCGATAGCTTTTGCTGTGGACCCTGCTCTGGGAGGAGGAATTCTGCTCCCCCGATCCCAGCCCCTGATGACTGTTGTTTCTATTTTCTCCCCTAGGCTTCTGTGCTTCATTGGTCCGGTCGACCCCTTCGCCCACCGTTCATTCATCCGACCGCATTTATTGAGCTCTTACTGTGTGCAAAGCACCGTACTAAGCGCTTGGGAGAGTCCCGCCTGATAATAGACACAATCCTTTCCCACAACAAGCTCACCACCATCTCTGGTCAGAGATGGGGAGCCCCTCGAGCGACAGGATCCGGGTCTAATTCCTCCCCACGTACTCTTGATAATGGTAATTAAGCGTTTACTATGTGCCAAGCACTGGTTCAAGTGCTAATGTGGAAACAAATGAATCAGGTCCCCGTCCCGCATGGGCTCACACTCTTCCACTCGTCCACCGGGTGACCCTGAGCCAGTCGCTTCGCTTCTCCGTGCCTCAGTTACCTCCTCTGTAAAACGGGGATTGAGCGGGTGAGCGCCACGCGGGACGGGGACCGGGTCCAACCCGATTCACTTGTAGATGAGGAAACCGAGGCACGGAGAAGTGAAGCGACTCGCTCAGGGTCACGCGGTGGACGAGCGGAAGAGACGGGCTTAGAATCCAAGTCCTTCTGACTCGCGGGCCCGTGTTTTCACAAACACATCGAGGAGGACGTGGGCGAGGGGTGAGCGGTGCAGTAGACGAGATGGAGGGAGGGTGAGAAGGTGGGCGGAGGACTGACGTGTGCGGGCTGGGCTGTTGTAGGTGAGGCAGGAAGGGGGCAAGGGGATTGAGTGTTGCCCTGCTTAGGCTGAAAAACGGCCTGCTTCTCGTTCAACCTTTATTAAAGCAACTCAGAGGATAAAATCACAGCATTAAGTGCGATGTTCAACGACAACCAGGGATCTCCGCGGGAAGCGGCCGAAATGAGAGGCCTTTTCGGCGGGTAGGGGAAGGAGGGGGGGGGGTTTCAGCTTTTGGTGACGGTTCTGTCGATCGATCAATCGGTCGAGGGGAATTTACTGAGTGCTCACCTCAGGCGGAGCACTCTTCTAAATCACCGATATGACAGAGTTGGTGGCCGTTCCCTACCTATCCGTTCCCTGCTCAGAGTCTAGAGGTGGATGTGAATTATAAATTATTATATAATAAATTATATACATTATATAAAACCATATAATATGTAATATGTATAATCATATAATATAGTATATAGTCATATAATATATATGTAACATTATAGGTGTAATATATAATATATTACCTATAATTATATATTATATGTTATGTTTATGAATTATTATAAGTTCTGGCTCTATCCAGAGGTGCTAATGGAGAGGTGAATAAAGGAGACAGACTCAAGTTCCTTAACTTCTCTGGGCCTCCGTGACCTCATCTGTAAAATGGGGATTAACTGGGAGCCTCCCGTGGGACGACCCGATGACCCTGTATCTCCCCCAGCGCTTGGAACAGTGCTCTGCACATAGTAAGCGCTTAACGAATACCAACGTTATTATTTATTGCTGAACTGTACTTTCCAATCACTTAATACAGTGCCCTGCACACAGTGAGCACTCAATACATACAACTGAGTGAACGAATGACCCAGGTTGTAATCCTGGTTCCGCCACTTGTCCGCTGCGTTACTTGGGCTCGTCGCTTCTCTGGGCCTCGGTTTCCTCATCTTTAAAATGGGGATTGAGACTGTGAGCCCCATGTGGGACAGGGACTGTGTTCAACCTGACTGGTTTGTATCTGCCCCAGCGCTTTGAACAGTGCCTAGCACATAGTAAGTGCTTACCAAACTCCATCCGCAACAAAAAAAGTTAGGGCACCTGGAACGTTGCGGCGAGGTGTCGAACCCCAGTGAACTCGGCCGCCAGACTGGACGCATCACGGGGCGGCTGCAATCTGGGCCCTCTCCTCGTCCCTTACGTAAAGTCCCTCCAGCCTGGAAGCGCCTTCCTTCCTTTATTGCATCGCATTTATTGAGCGCTTACTCTGTGCAGAGCATAAGGGGAACTGGGCTAAGCATTTGGAAAGTACAATTCAGCAACAAAGAGAGCCGATCCCTGCTCACAACCGGCTCACAGTCTAGAACGGGGGAGACAGACATCAAAGTAAATAAACAGGCATCAATAAATAGCATCAGTATAAATATAGAGAACTAGATATATATATATATATACACACACACACACATCAGAAGTAAAACAGGCATTAATATGAATAGAATTATGGATATGTACATATGTACCGTGGGGCGGGTAGAGCAAAGGGAGCGGGTTGGGGCGAGGCGGGGAGGAAGGGGAACTGAGGAAAAGGGGGGGCTTAGTCTTGGAAGGCCTCCTGGAGGAGAGCAGCTGCGAAATCTGCTATATTGAACTCTCCCAAGTGCTTAGGACAGTGCCCTGTCCCCAGTAAGCGCTCAATAAATACCACAGATCGACTGACCGGCGTGTTTACTCAGTTGCCCACCTGAGTCCTTATGTCCCTTCACTCGTTCCCCAGCTCCCAGCCCCAGAGCACACGCGTGATATATCTGTAATTTGATTTATGGGTACTGATGCCTGTCTCCCCCACTCTAGATTGTGAGCTTGTTGTGGGCAGGGAATGTCACCGTTTTCCAAGCACTGAGGACAGTGCTCTGCACGCAGTGAGCGATCAATAAATACGACGGAACGAACGAATGAGTACGTATCTGGATTCCCCCGGCCGCTGGTGGCGCGACGTGCGTCTCGCCCATTAGAGTGACTGTGTGGGTATGGGACGGGTCGCCGCTCTGTTCTGCACTTCTTCCGCGTGCTGAGCCCAGTGGGAGCTAAATAAGCACCACTTCCACGACTCCCCGAGTCGGGGGGAGGGCTTGTGGGGGGACCCGGGCCCCAGACCCCAGAGCCCCGACAACCACCGGAGGCTCAGACCATCAGTCGATCGATCCAAGGTATCCAAGAGCCCGAGTCAGCTAAGAACCGATGACGGCGATGGCGGTAAACGCCGAAGGAGACATACGATCGTCAGGTCGGACCCTCCCGGCTAGATGCTTGGAAGGGAACCGCAAGATACAAATTGACTGCCCTCCAGGAGTCTGGAATTTAATGGGGGAGACAGATGTGAAGGCATAATCAGAATGGCAGCTTGAACAAATGTTCTTGGTTTCTGTCCAACCGTCCCCGTCCCGCGGGGGGAATATCTCCAGCGATACTGATCCAGGAGAAACCCACTTGGAAAAACAGCATGTGGAAAAAAAAGACCCCATTCCACCCATATTTTCTGTACCGGCAATTAAGGATGAAGGCGGTTCGCCTTTAGGCTATTTTCCCCAAGAAGGGATTTATCTGCCTTTGGCTACCTGGCCAGAACATTAGCACAAATATAATACGCAAAGGGGGCTGGAAAAAAATCAGGGAAAAGTCTGACATGTGCCGAATGCGGTGTCACCCGTAGGAAATGGAACTTTTTTCAAAAGTCACCCGAGAAAGCGGGGAAGGAGAAAGGGGAACGGGATTAGACGACCACGGCCTCATTTTCTCCTCCCCGCTCCGCCGGATTCATTTACAAACCGGCCACGGCCAAATCGAAGCCGTTACCGAAGGGAAGGCCGGGGCTGTGGGCCCGGTGCCATGGCAACCAGTGAAGCGGCAGTAATCCAACCCACACACCCAGAAATATGGCCACTCAAAGACTCTGGGGCTACCGCTTCCATCTCTAGGCAGGATTTGACAAAACCCAGCTAGCGTTCCAGACGATCTATTGGGCGGACTGAACTCCATTTACGAAGACAGAGTCTCAGACAAACAGCTGCTCGAGACCCTCACCGAACTCGTTAGGGGAAAGGATTGTCCTCTCCCAAGCACTTAGTGCGCCGCACACAGTGAGCGCTCAGTAAATACCAGTGATTGAGGCCGAGGCTCTCAGATTCGGTTTGAATCAGCGGATTCTGCCGGGAACGTTGTCCCGTTGTCCCCGTTGGCCTGGTCCATTAAATGGAATTCTGATGCCGGAACTTCAGCCTCGCGGCCTCACCAGAAATATCCATTCGTTCCACAGTATTTACTGAGGACCGACTAGGTGCAGAGCACTGTACTAAGCGCTTGGAATGGACAATTCGGCAATGGATAGAGACCATCCCCGCCCACTGACGGGCTCGCGGCCTAATCGGGGGAGACGGACGGACAAAAACAAGATAACCTAATCGCGATAAATAGAATCAAGGGGATGGACACCTTATTAACAAAATAAATAGGGTAATAAAAATCTAGACAAATGAACCCAGTGCTGAGGGGAAGGAAGGGGGGGAGGAGCAGAGGGAAAGGGGGGGAAAGGAGGCTTAGCTGAGGGGAGGTGAAGGGGGGGCAGAGAGGGAGCAGAGGGGAAAATATCTCAACCGAAGAGCCAGTGCACCTGGCTATTTAACTTGGGAAGTGGGTGTGGGGGGCGGTGGCGGGGGGATTACGATGACACACGCCGGCTTAAATTAAGAAATGTGAAGTCGAAACCTCTGGGGCCCAGCTGCAATTCAGAGCACATCGCGCCCTAATAAGCATCTCAACCACCTTGAGCGCGAACGCGATGCTAATTTCCTCTGCCGACGGGGAGATGTTGAGGTTCAACGATAATGATCATTGAGGCTTTTGGTGAGTGCTTTCTGTGTGCAGGGCACTGGACTAAACATTGGGGCAGATGTAAGAGAAGCGGCGTGGCTCGGTGGAAAGAACCCAGGCTCAGGAGTCAGGGGTCATGGGTTCGAATCCCGGCTCCGCCACCCGTCGGCTGTGTGACCTTGGGCAAATCAGTTAACTTCTCGGTGCCTCGGTTACCTCATCTGTCAAATGGGGATTAAGATTCTGAGCCTCACGTGGGACAACCCGATGACCCTGTATCTACCCCAGCGCTCAGAACGGTGCTCGGTGTTAAGCGCTTAACAAATACCAACATTATTATTATTATTATTAGATAATCGGGTCGAACACAGTCCCTGCCCCTCATGGGGTTGCCATTTAAGTCAGAGGGACAACAGGCTTGAATCCCCATTTCACAGGTGAGGAAACCGAGGCCCAGAGAAGTGAAGTGACCTGCCCAGGGTCACAGAGCAAGCAAGTGGCAGAGCCTGGTCCAGGACCCAGGTGTTCTGACTCCCGGACCCGGGTTCTTGCCACGAGGCCACATTGTTCTTCATTCACTGCTTATTGTGTGTCAAGCACCGTCCTAAGTGCTAGGGTAGATTAATCAATCATACTCATTGAGTGCTCACCGTGTGCAGAGCACTACACTAAGCGCTTGGTACAACGTAATCGAGTTGACTGATGATCCCTGTAGAAAAGGAAGACCAGGTTTATGAAATAGATCGATCTAAATACACTGTCTCGCGGGGTTACGCTGTCGATGTGATTGCAAAGGAGCGGACCTGGGACCACCCTGCAGCCCGGGGAAGTTAGGCCCCGGGACCCCCAGGAAGCTTAAAGGCAGCATCCCAGGCCACTGCGGCCAGGATCGTGGGACCGTAACACTCTGACACTAGAACCCTATTTATTTTGTTAATGAAATGTACATCGCCTTGATTCGATTTATTTGCTATTGTTTTAATGAGATGTTCATCCCCCTGATTCTATTTATTGCTATTGTTCTTGTCTGTCCGTCTCCCCCGATTAGACCGTAAGCCCGTCAAACGGCAGGGACTGTCTCTATCTGTTAGCGATTTGTACATTCCAAGCGCTTAGTACAGTGCTCTGCACATAGTAAGCGCTCAATAAATACTATTGAATGAATGAATGAATTTGCATTTATTTTATTCAGTAGGATCTGTGTTTATTTTATTATAATTATTATTTTATTAATGATGACCACGATAAGAAAAAGCAGCACCTAAGTGCTTTCCCCGTGCCCAGCACGGTACTAAAAACCAGACTCCCTGCCCCACCCAGGGCTCTCAGCCTAAGTGGGAGGGAGAACAGATAACAAATCCCCATTTTACAGATGAGGAAACACCAGGCCAGAGAATAATAATCATAATAATGGTGGCATTTGTTAAGCGCTTATTCTGTGCCAAGCACTGTTCTGAGCACTGGGGAGGATACAAGGTGATCAGGTTGTCCCCCGTGGGGCTCCCGGTCTTCATCCCCATTTTCCAGATGAGGGAACTGAGGCCCAGAGAAGGGCCCAGACTTGCCCAGAGTCACCCAGCTGACAAGCGGAGGAGCGGGGATTCAAACCCATGACCTCTGGCTCCCCAGCCACACTGAAGCTAAGTGACTTGCCCAAGGTCCCGCAGCGGACAAGCGGCAGAGCCGGGATCACAGCCCCGGTCCTCTGCGGCCCCGGCCTGGGCTTCCCTCCGCTAGGCCACGGTGCTCCTCCCTCCCTCGGCTTCCGAGACTCGGGTCTTCCCGGCACCGCTCCACCTGCGGCGATCCCGCGAGAGACGCCGTCCCATCCTCGAAGACACCCCTCCGAATGGGGTCTCCCCACCGATCCAACGGCGAGAACACGGGGCAGAAGCTCCGGGGGGTGGGGGCGCGAAGGGAGAAGGGGCAGGGGAGATTCGAGTCGGCTCTGCCTCGGTTGCTTTGGTTCCGGAGCGCTCGCACTGGCTCATTTTAGAAGCCAGCCTCCTCGCACACCCACAAACCCCACTTCTAACGCCGAAGGCTGCCATTTGGGAACCTCCAGCTTCATCGCTGAGCTCGGCGTCCCGCTGGAACCACGTCGGGGAAAGCCAAATGGCAGATTTTGCCAAGTCAGAACACCGCGACCCAGGTCTGACCTTCGCCTAAGATTAGAAACTTTTCCATTCGCTCCCGGGAAAGATCGAGCGAGCTAACGAAACGTTGCACGGCCGTCAAGAGGAGACGAGTGAGGAAGAAGGAGATCAAGCACAGGGCGGTGAATTTTCGGAGAGGATCCCGAAGCTGAGTCCTTGAAGCCGGATTTGAAAAACGGCTTTGAAAAGATCAGGAAAACTGGAGGCTTTTGAGCTTTTGTTCGTAAGCCTCCATCACCTGCACCTTGCTCTCCCTCATCACCACTCAAAGCATTCCTTGAGCACTTTCAACGTGGGAAATGCCACGCCAGGTGCTTGGGGACGGAGAGGGAAGAGGGGAAGGATTCGCCACTGCCCTCGACCGGGAGCGAGGTCACAGCCCGGGGGAGAGAAATAGCGCGATCACTAAGCCGACCCAAAAGAGAGCATCGATGATTCGGCAGGGCCGCGTCGGCGTCTACTTCTCCGCTCCGAATTTTCTCCCCGTGGCCCTGCTCTCCCGGCTCCCGCTTCGATTAAATAATAACGTTGGTATTTATTAAAGGCGCAGCTCGAGCAGCCCGGTGGTGCTTCCCTTCCCTTCTGGGCGTCGGGCGAGAGGACCGACCGACGGGATCAGCCTGGTGTTCTCCACTTTGGAGAGGCACCCTTCTCCTGCGCCAGTTTTCCGCTCCAGCGGGGCCTGGGGGACACTGGAAACGGGGTGCTTCCTTCCGGTCACAATGACAACTAAAATAATAACCGAAAGGCAACGCTCCCGTTCTTATCAGGAGGCCATGCTCTTTGTGGTATTTCTTAAGTGCTTTCTGGGTGGCCCACGCTACGCGCAGTGCTGGGGCAGGTACAAGCGATTGCGGCTGGATACAGCTCCGGTCCCACATGGGGTTCCCCGTCTAATAATATTAATAATGCTGTTGGTATCTGTTAAGCGCTTACTATGTGCAGAGCGCTGTTCGAAGCGCTGGGGAATACAGGGTGAACAGGTTGTCCCACGTGGGGCTCACAGTTTAAATCCCCATTTTACAGATGAGGGAACTGAGGCCCAGAGAAGTGAAGTGACTTGCCCAAAGCTGGCAAGCGGCGGAGCCGGGATTAGAACCCATGACCTCTGACGTCCAAGCCCGGGCTCTTTCCACTGAGCCACGCTGCTTCTAAGTAGGAGGGAGAACAGGCATCGAATCCCCATTTTGCAGCTGAGGAAACCGAGGCGCCGAGAAGTGAAGTGGCTTGCCCCAGGTCCCCCGTCAGGCAAGGGAGGGAGGCAGGATTAGAACCCAGGTCTCCTGGCGCCCAAGCCCAGTGTCTTTCCACTGGGCCCGGCCGCTTACCAGCTCGTTCTGCTAATATAGTTCACTCTGCCATCACATCCATCCATCAGTGGTATTTACTGAGTGCCAGCTTTGTACAGGGCGCCGTACTAAGCGCTTGGGAGAGTCCGATACAACAGAGCCAGCAGTCGTGGTCTCTGGTCACGAGGCGCGGAGCTTAGTCAGTAGACCGGCTTATTTTTTTTATTAATTTTAATAAAAATAAAGCATAAATGTAAATAAATAAAAATATAATTTAATATTTAATGTAAATGTATTTTTAAAAGTCTGTCTTCCCCTTTAGACCGCGGGCTCGTCGTGGACAGGAATGTGTCTGCTCTCCCAAGTGCTAGAGTAAGCAGCGGGGCTCAGTGGAAAGAGCCCGGGCTTGGGAGTCAGAGGTCATGGGTTCGAATCCCGGGTTGGCCACTTGGCAGCTGTGTGACTGTGGGCAGGTCATAACTTCTCAGAAGAATACCAACATTCTTATTACTATCAGCATTTGTCAAGCACACTGAAAATTATTCCGACATCCAGCAAGGCCCTCCTGGGATTTCCAGTGGGGCACGGCAGAGGGTCGCGTTGCGTGTCAGACCTCTCAGCTCATAAATCTTCCCGGAAGCCCACGGTGAGGGTACAAATGAATATTGATAACAATGGCATTTTTTAAGTTGTTCTAAGCACTGAGGTGGATAGAAGGTCATCAGGTCCCACGTGAGACTCACAGCCCAAGTAGGAGGGAGAACGTTGTCCCACGTGAGGCTCTCAGTCTTCATCCCCATTTTCCAGATGAGGGAACCGAGGCCAAGGGAAGTGACGTGACTTGCCCACGGTCACCCAGTTGCCAAGTGGCAGAGCCGGGATTCGAAACCATGAGCTCTGACGTTTAATGTTGGTGTTTGTTAAGCACTTACTGTGTGCAGAGCACCGTTCTAAGCGCTGGGGGAGATACAGGGTCATCAGGTTGTCCCACGTGAGGCTCCCAGTCTTCATCCCCGTTTTCCAGATGAGGTAACTGAGGCCCAGAGAAGTGAAGTGACTTGCCCACAGTGCCACAGCAGACAAGTGGCAGAGCCAGGATTAGAACCCACGATCTCGGACTCCCAAGCCCGGGCTCTTTCCTCCGTCGGAGGCAAAATCGGAGGCAAAATGCCGGGGTGGAGGGCCGGTCCGGGGCTCTCCGACGGCCATCCACGAGCCTGGAAGCCGGCAACCGCTCCCTTTCCAGCGCGAGCCAGTTCCCTGGCTTGTCATCTGGGGCTCCCCGCCACAAAACCCCCGCCACCGCATCCTGCCTACTCCTCGATCCCACCGGCGCTAGGTGAGTTCCCGTGACGGAAGGGAAAGCCAGTTGAAAATCTAAGGCAAACTGGAAATTTGAGAAGAATACGGTTCTCTGCTTCCCCAACCCTCTGTGGGTCAGTTGGGCCGCGCTCGCAGACCTCATCACACGTTGCAGAACGTGTCGGAAGCAGCGTGGCTCGGTGGCAAGAGCGCGAGCTTGGGAGTCAGGGGTCGTGGGTTCCAATCCCCGCCCCGGCGCTCGTCGGCCGGGCGAGCCACCTGACTTCTCCGGGCCTGTTTCCTCATCTGTAAAATGGGGATTGAGACTGCGAGCCCCACGGGGGACAACCCGGTTGCCTCGTATCTAGCCCAGAGTTTGGAACGGTGCTTGGCACGTAGGAAGCCCTTAACAAATGCCATCGGCGTCGTCATTCCAATTTCCAGTCCAGGGGGCCAAAGCTGTCCTTCTCCCCGCTTTGAAAAATCAGGGTCGGGTGAGAGAATCGACTGCGCCTGGTCCCACCGTACTGCATCCACCCCGGCGTTTCAACACAGCACCCGGGACATAGTTCGTGCTGAAGAAATACCACAGTCGTCCCCCCCGTTCACCTCCCCTCTGCTAAGCCCCCTTGCCCCCTGCTCCTCCCCCTCTCCCTTCCCCTCCCCTCAGCATTGTGCTCGTCTGCTCATTTGTATACATCTCTATCCCCCTATTTATTTTGTTAAAGAGATGTACATCCCCTCGATTCTATCTATTGCTATCGTTTTCGTCCGTCTGTCTCCCCCGATTAGACCGTGAGCCCGTCGACGGGCAGGGATCGTCTCTATCGGTTGCCGAACTGTCCATTCCAAGCGCTCAGTACAGTGCTCTGCACAAAGTAAGCGCTCAATAAATACTATCGAATGAATCCCTACGATTGAGGCTGGCATCATTCCAAGCCAAATTATTTCTGGGAGTCATTTCATGACTCTGCGCTTCACCCTATAATTCCTGTCCGTTCCGCCGAAATGAAATTGGCGCTCCGCTCGGTGCCAACCCCCTGCACCCGGCCCAGAATAAACGTTTCCCGGCGGTCCCGGTTCCGGGGTCAACGGCTCCGAACTGGGGCTCCCCGCCGACGGCGACGCGTGGACCTCGTTTCCCCACGGCGAAACGACCCCCAGGCGCCGGACGGATGAAACGGAAAGGCTGGATCCGGATCCGGGTTGGCTCGTAAAACCGTTAGCGGGGGAGTATAGATTCATTACCCGGAACGGCATGGGACCGATCCGACCCATCGGGCTCCTAGCTGCGCTGCAGCGATAATCTGAATTCAGAGAAATAACGGTTCCTCGAGGGAACGAAAGACCAAAAAAGAGGTTCTAAGTGGTAAAGACCGTAGACGGCAAACTCCCCCTGTAGAGTGGAAGTTCCTCGGGGGCAGAGGGCGGATCTACCCACGCCGCTCTCTTATCCCCTCCTGAGCATTCATTCATTCAATAGTATTTATTGAGCGCTTCCTATGTGCAGAGCACTGTACTAAGCGTTTGGAAGGTACAATTTGGCAACAGATAGAGACGATCCCTGCCCATTGACGGGCATACAGTCTAATCGGGGGAGAGAGACGGACAAAAACAATAGCAATAAATAGAATCGAGGGGAAGTGCGGTGCTCTGCACACAGTAAGCGCTCAATAAATGCCACCGAGTGAGAGTGGCCATTCAGAGAGGCGATTAGAGCTGTCCTTCGGACTCCGAGGAGATGACGAGGGGACGTCATCCCTGTCTTCGTGTATTCTGCGCCGGAAAAACAGAGCGGGGTGTCGAGTGGACTTTTCTTTTTTACTTTGGGGGATAAAGCCCCCGCACCCTGAAGGCCGTTGGGGCGTCAAGGGTCGTGATCTTGAACCCAGAGCAGCGATCCTGTCTGCCAGCTCTCCCAAGCCCGAAGTACAGGGCTCTGAAGGCAACGTGGACTTGATAATGGTAACCGGGGTACTTCTTAAATGCTTCTTTACGCGCCACTGTTCTAAGTGATGACGGAGATACAAGTTTGGACACAGTCCCCGTCCCACGTGGGGCTCACGGTCTCGATCCCCGTTTTACAGATGAGGTAACTGGGGCACGGAGAAGGTAAGTGACCTATCCAAGGTCCCACGGCAGACAAGCGGCGGATCCAGGTTCTTCTGAATCCCGGGCCCCTCCTCTATCCCCTGGGCCAAGCCGCTTCTCTAAATCCCCCCTGTCGCTAACACAGAACAGCCCACCTACACGGGGCAGTAAAATAAAAATAAATAAATGGTGGTATTTGTTAAGCAAAGCACCGTTCTAAGCGCTGGGGGATACGAGGTGATCAGGTTGTCCCACGTGGGGCTCGCGGTTTTCATCCCCATTTCATCCCCAAATGAAGTGACTTACCCAAAGTCACACAGCTGGCAAGCGGCAGAGCCGGGATTCGAACCCACGACCTCTGACTCCCAAGCCCGGGCTCTTTCCGCTGAGCCGCGCTGCTTCGGGATCGGGCAGGAAAGGGAGAAGTCTACCCAGTGCCCAGAGGGTAAAGTGCGTTTGAGTTGTTCGGTGGTTGCCCGGCAAAACAGCCGACCCACGTGACACGTAGTCTGCAATAGTCGCAGTGGCTTTTCCTGCCTCAGTTTCCCCATCCGGAACACGGGGCCAAAATCCCCACTCTCTCGTAGCACGGGGCAAGGATCACAGCCAATTGGCTTCTATGACATCTCTCCCCGGTGATGAGGACGGTGCTCGGCACACGAGCAGCGCTTAGCCAGTATCATATCATCGTCACTACTTAAGGAGCACCCGCTGCGGGGGAAGGAACGTCACGCTAAGCCCTCGGGAGAGTAATGATAATAATAACGTTGGTATTCGTTAAGCGCTTACTATGTGCCAAGCACTGGTCTCAGCGCTGGGGTAGATACGAGGTAATCAGGTTGTCCCACGTGGGGCTCGCAGTCTTCACCCCCATTTTCCAGATGAGGTAACCGAGGCCCAGAGAAGTGAAGTGACTTGCCCAGGGTCACGCAGCTGACGAGCGGCGGGGCCGGGATCCGAACCCATGACCTCTGACTCCCAAGCCCGGGCTCTTTCCACTGAGCCACGCTGCTAAGGGGAGCAACTGAGACTGCCTTCAGCAGTGGATCCTGCTGGGCCTTCACCTGCTATTTACTGAGTGCTTACGGTGTGCACAGCACTGCGCCAAGCGCTTGGGAGAGTACACGACGGCGGAGTCGGAAGGCATTTCCTCTTCCCTCCAGTGAGCTTAGAGTCTACCGGGGGGGGGGACAGACGTTAATAGAAATTACGGACACGGACATAAAGGCTGCGAGACCAAAGCAGCGGGGCTCAGTGGAGAGAGCCCGGGCTTGGGAGTCAGAGGTCATGAGTTCCATTCCCGGCCCCGCCACTTGTCAGCCGGGTGACTCTGCTCAAGTCACTTCACTTCTCGGCGCTTCAGCGACCTCATCTGGGAAATGGGGATGAAGACTGGGAGCCCCATCTGGGACAGCCCAATAAGCTTCTATCTCCCCTAGCTAGCGCTTGGAACAGTGCTTGGCACATGGTGAGCGCTTAAGAGATAGCATCATTATTATGGGGTGATCCCAGCTCTGCCGCTTGTCAGCTGTGTGACTGTGGGCAAGTCAATTCACTTCTCTGTGCCTCAGTTACCTCATCTGTAAAATGGGGATGAAGACGGTGAGTCTCACACGGGACAACCTGATGACCCTCTATCTCCCCCGGCGCTTAGAACGGTGCTCTGCACATAGTAAGCGCTTAACATACCAACGTTATTATTATTATTATTATTATCCTCAAGTGCCTGAAGCCATTCATAAGCCGTTATTGAGTCGCAGCACAACCAAACTTAGGGGTTTTCGAAGGGTATTTTGCAACCTAAGCGGGGAGAGAGGCCTTGTGGCCTCCCCATCTGACTGCATGCCGGACCCGGCTCTAAAATACAGACTATCAATCAATCGCTCGATAATAATAACAATAACGTGGCTGACGGCATTGGTCAAGCGCTTACCACGTGCCAACCGCTGTCCTGAGCGTTGGGGGAGATACAAGATAATCAGGTGGGGGTCCCAGTCTTCGTCCCCATTTTCCAGATGAGGGAACCGGGGCCCAGAGAAGCCAAGTGACTTGGCCAAAGTCACCCAGCTGACAGGCGACGGAACCGGGATGAGAACCCACGACCCCTGACTCCCAAGTCCCGGCTCTTGCCGTGGAGCCACGCTGCTTCTCTTGCATTCTCTAGCTCAACAGCAATTAGTGAGCACCTTCCTTCATTCATTCGATCGTATTTATTGAGCGCTTACTACGCGCACAGCACTGGACTAAGCCCTTGGACTGGACAGTTCGGCAGCAGAGACAGCGGACGCAGCCCTGGTCCAACCACGGGAGGGTCCAAAAGACTCCCAAGCCACGATCCACGCTCTCAGTGAGCTTTCGGCCCAGCTGTAAAGCAACGGAGTTCTCGAGTGGCGAGAAAATCATCCGACCAGTCGACCGTATTTATTGCGCGCTTACCGTGTGCTCGGCACTGTACTAAGAACTTGGGAGAGTACGATATAACGGAGTTGACAGACCGGTTCCCTGCCCGGTTCGGTCTAGAGAGGGAGATGGTGCCCCAGAAAAATTACGGATATAAGCGATGTGGCTGAGGGAGGGGTGAATAACGGATGCCATCTAAGTGCGAGGGAGCGGGAGAAGAGACGAACCGGAGACGAGAAGATGAGGGAAGAGGAGGTCGCTCCCAGTGAACTGCGACTGGATTTTTAGAAAAAATAATCATCATCATAATGTTGGTATTTGTTAAGCGCCGACTGTGTGCAGAGCGCTATTCTAAGTGCCAGGGGAGATACAGGGTGGTCCCACGTGAGGCTCGCTGTCTTCACCCCCATTTTCCAGATGAGGTCACTGAGGCCCAGAGAAGTCAAGTGACCCGCCCACGGTCGCACGGCTGACAAGCGGCCGAGCCGGGAGTAGAACCCTTGGCCTCGGACTCCCCAGCCCGGGTTCTTTCCACCGAGAGGGACGTGTAACGTGCAGTGAACGTCAGAGTTTGGATCTTAGCTGAAATCTAGCCCGTTAAGGATAATTTTGCTATAGCGATACCGGGAGGAGCGACCGCAAATAGGGAAGTCAGTGAAACGCACTGGGACTGGAAGCTTGTTGTGGGCAGGGAACGTGTCCCTGAACTCTCCCCAGCACTCGAAGCAGCGTGGCTCAGTGGAAAGAGCACGGGCTTTGGAGTCAGAGGCCATGAGTTCGAATCCCGGCTCTGCCACTTGTCAGCTGTGGGACCGTGGGCAAGTCACTTCACTTCTCTGTGCCTCGGTTACCTCATCTGTAAAATGGGGATTAAGACTGTGAGCCCCACGTGGGACATCCTGATTCCCCTGTGACTACCCCAGCGCTTAGAACAGTGCTCGGCACATAGTAAGCGCTTAACAGATACCAACATTATTATTACTCCGCACCCAGTAAGCGCCCAACAAATACCGCTGACTGGCTAACCGAACCTACGTGCCCCGAGAACCGGGCAACTAGGCCCCGCCGAGGCAGCCAGGACAGAGAATGGGCCAGGGAGTCTGCTGGGTGACCTCGGGCAAGTCACTTTACTTCTCTCTGCTTCAGTCACCCCACCCGTAAAGTCGGGCGAGCTCCACGTGGGACACGGACTGGGCCCGACCTGACCACCTCCTAGCTCCGCTAGCGCTTAGAACAGTGCCTAGCGCCTAATAAATGCCGTTTTTTAAAAAACATGAATAGTATTTAGGGAGTGCCTGCGCGTAGAGCACGTCCCCCTCTTCGAAACCCTTCAAGGAGCCTTCCCTGACTAAGCCCTCCTCTCCTCTTCTCCCACTCCCTTCTGCGCCGCTTTCTTACTCCTTTACTCATCCTCCCTCCCATCCCCACCGCACGTATGTAAATATCGATAATTCATCTATTTATTTCTATTAATTACTGTCTCCCCCTCTAGACTCTGAGCTCGTCGTGGGCAGGAATGTGTCTGTCTGTTGCTCTGCTGCACTCTCCCAAGCGCTCAGCACAGTGATTTGAACACAGTAAGCGCTCGGGGAGCAGTATAGGGAAGCGGATAGGACGGGGGCCCGGGAGTCAAAAGGTCAGGGGTTCTAATCCCGCCTCCGCCACACGTCTGCTGTGTGACCTCGGGCAAATAGCTTAACCGTTCCGGGCCTCGGATACCTCATCTGTAAAGCGGGGATTGAGACCGTGAGCCCTACGTGGGACAGGAACGGCCTCCGACCCGATTTGCTTGGCTCTTATTACAGTGCCTGGCACATAGCAAGCGCTTAACAGATACCTAATTATTATTAGCTTTAATATAAATACGATCGAGGGATTGAATGAATGAATGAATGTAATGAGCCCTGAGGGGAGGACAAGAGAATTACCAGACACGATCCCTGCCCCCAGAGCTACACTCGAGCAGGGGAGACAGATGCCGAAATCAATTACAAGCCGGAGAAAACGCCGGAGCACGTGCTGGGAGCCACCGCGGGCTGTGAGATTCACCTCCGGCTGGGTGTCTGGGAGCGAAAAGGTCAATGCGGAATTCACCCTTCAGCTGCCTTCTGCGCATCCATTCAATCGAACTGACTGAGCGCCTACCGTGCTCCGGGCACCGTTCTGAGCGCTGGGAAAATACAATTCGGCAACAGGGAGAGACGATCCCCGCCCCTTGTCGGGGTGAGCCACGCGTAGCTTCCGCCGGCCTAGGCCGTTTTCTGTTTTCCATCCCTCCAGATCCTCAAGGAGCTTCCTCCCGGCCGTGCGTCCGGCGCGTCTGTCCGCAGCCCCTGGCTCCCGGCTGAAAGCAGCGTCGTCCGAGGCTTTGTTCTAGCGAATCCTTAAATCCCGTCCTCCGGCTTCCCGGCTTTCAGTTTCGCGATTCCGGAGTGCCGTATGGGTATCCAGCCTCCTCTCGGGCCTTGCCGGGAACGAGACTGGAGAGCCAGGAGGCTGCTTTTATTCCGGGATTTGGATTGCTTGGCATCTTGTCCTGCCATCTGTTCTCGAGTATTGTTCCTAAGGGATGCCGTTTGGAAACGGCTCCTTCCGACGTAGACCGTGAACCCCGAGTAGGACAGGGAAACTCTGCCCATCCCGATGAGTCTGCGTGGCCCGTTCCCCACCCCCCTCCCCCGGGCGCTCTGTACAGTGCCTGGCACACAGGAAGCGCTTAACAAGTACCACTAAGAAAAAAAGGAGGAGGAGGGGAGATGCCAAGCAATCCTCAATCAAACAGATTTATCTCCGCTGTGGGCAGAGCACTGCACTAAGCACTGGGGCCTACTGAGCGAAAGGTCCCGGCAGTACAGCCACGTGGAGATGTCCTGGAGAATAGGGAAGCAGCGTGGCTCAGTGGAAAGAGCCCGGGCTTGGGACTCAGAGGTCACGGGTTCTAATCCCAGCTCCGCCGCTTGCCAGGTGTGGCTCTGGGCAAGTCACTTAACTTCTCCGTGCCTCAGTTACCTCATTTGTAAAATGGGGATTAAAACTGTGAGCCCCATGTGGGACCACCTGATCACCTTGTATCCCCCAGGGCTTAGAACAGTGCTTTGCACATAGTAAGCGCTTAACAAATACCAACATTATTATTATTATTAGGGGAAATGCCAAGCTGCAGAGGATGTGCACGTTGGGACTCCCCGGCGGCGGAGAAGTGGTAGTCGAAGCCACGGCAACGGATGAGCTATAAAGTCATCTATCAATCGGTCGATCGTATCTATTGTTTACTGTATGCAGAACACTGTACTGAGAGCTTGGGAGAGGGTACGATATAACAGAGTTGGTAGACGCGTACCCCGCCTGCAATGAGCTAAGGGTCTAGCGGGGGAGACGTGCGTTAATATAAAACTCGTCTTCAATGATAATGTTGGCATTTGTTAAGCGCTCACTCTGTGCACAGCACTGTTCTAAGCGCTGGGGGAGATACAGGGTCATCGGGTGGTCCCACGTGAGGCTCCCAGTCAATCCCCATTTGACAGACGAGGGAACTGAGGCCCAGAGAAGTGAAGTGACTTGCCCACAGTCCCACAGCCAAGTGGAAGATCCGGGATTCGAACTCACGACCTCTGACTCCCAAGCCCGGGCTCTTTCCGCTGAGCCGCTCTGCTTCTTCAGACTGTAAGCTGTTTTGGGGCAGGGAGCGTGTCCACCCACTCTGTTTACGGTACTCTCCCGAGTGCTTAGTACAGTGTTCTCCACACAGCAAGTGCTCAATGAATGATTGATAAATAAAGGCTTGATTTTAAAATGATTAAGTAAAGAGATTAGGGAAATGTGCATAAGTACTTGAGAAGCAGCACGGCCTGGTGGAGAGAGGACGTGCCTAGGAGTCAGAAGGACCTGGGTTCTAATCCCGGCTCCGCCACTTGTCTGGTGGGTGACCTGGCTCAAGTCACTTCACTTCTCTAGGTCTCGGTTCCCTCGTCCGTAAGAAGGGGACTGAGACTGTGAGCCCCGCGTGGGACAGGGATTGCGCCCGACCCACTCTGCTCGTACCCGTCCCGGCGCTCAGTACAGTGCTTGGCACCTGGTGAGCACCTAATACGATCATTATTAACACTGGGGGTGAGGGAAAGCAGATGGCCGCCTTCAGCGGTGGTAGAGGGTGGAAACAGCAGGTGAGGTGGGCTTCACTGGGAGAGAAGGTGAGGGACACAGAGGAGCGTTCCGACTGGAAGCTCACTGCGGGCAGGGAACGAGTCCCCCAACTGCGTTGTATTGGACTCCCCCCGGCGCTCGGTCCCGTGCTCCGCCCGGTAAGCCCTCGATAAGTCCCACGGATGGACCGACTGGTCCCGTGGGCAAGGGATTCCTGGCTCTGTCATCCCGAAGCGGGTGGTGCTCAGGCCCGGGGGGGAAGCGGGGGTCCCCTCGGCGGAGCGGCCCCCCGCGTCCGCATCCCCGACCACCGCCATCCGCTGCACCGAATGGACAGAGGGTCGGGACCTGAGCCCCGGACACGGGGGGGCCGCCCGTGGCCGGCCAACCAACCGAGCGCCCAACGGAGGGCCTCCCGAGTGCCGAGCCCCCTCGCGAAAGCACTTGGCCAGGATCCGATCTTGATGATTCCTTGGGGTCGGAATCAATCCATCCATCGACGGTATCTGTCGAGCTTCTCGTCGGGCGTGACCGCAGGGACCTGACCAAGCCGAGCCACCGGGGCCCAGAGGGCGGCCCCCGGGGCCCTGGGCGAGCGGCCGCTGGGATGGATGGCTGGGAGACCCTCTGAAGACCCAGTAGAAATTTGGATTATTTATCCAAATAAATAATGGATTTATTGAGCGCTCACCGGGCAGAGCGCGGGACCGAGCGCCGGGGAGAGTCCAATACAACACAGCTGGGAGACTCGTTCCCTGCCCCCAACGGGACTTCGGGTTAGCACGTGGACCAGTCCCCCGAGGGCTCCCGGGACAGGAACGATAGCGGGGAAGCGGCACGGTCTAGCGGACAGAGCACGGGCCTGGGTGTCAGAGGACGTGGGTTCTGATCCCGGCTCCGCCACATATCTGCTTTGTGACCTCGGGCTGGGCCTCGGTTGCCTCATCCGTACAATGGGGATTAAGACTGCGAGCCCCACGGGGGATAGGGGCTGGGTCCCCAACCCGATTGCCTTGCCTTTAACGCGACGCCTGGCACAGAGTAAGTGATTAAATACCACAATAATGATAATAACAATTATCATTCCGGCTCCGCATTTCCAGCTGGGGCCTCAAGCTGAGGGTCAGGAGAATCCGTGGGGGTCGAGTGGACGAGGCCCTTCCGGCCAAAGACGGCAAGCTCGTCATGGGCAGGAATGTGTCTGTTTGTTGTTCTATTGTACTCTCCCGAGTTCTCAGTAAAGTGCTTTGCACACATTAAGAGCTCAATAAATACAACTGCACGAACCAAAGACGGAGAGGGCACAGGGTAAAAATCAGCAGAGCTGAGCAGTGGAAACTGGAGAGAAATCTCTAAAGGGGGGTGGCGGGGAGTGTGAAAGAGAGAGTGAGCTCATACCTTCGTCTGATGCCCGCTTGAATATTTTCTTCAAAGCCCAGCTCTGCTGCGAGGGTGGGAGCCGTGAGGCAGAGGGGCCCCCTCCCCGCTTCCACTCCCGCAAGACCAGATGCCAGCCCTTCCTGAGGTTCCCTTCCACCTCTCTTCTCCCCTCCCGGCTCCCTGGGGCAGGATAGAGAGCACTCACCCTCATTCTCCTCGAGGCACAGCGCGCTGGACCTCCCATGTGGACATCCTGGGCCCGTCAACGGCTCAGGGACCCCTCTAGGGACACGGCAGGTGCGCCTTCCTGAAAAGGCAAACACCTCAGAATGCAATTAGTCACCAGGGTTCTCGCTAACAAATCATGTCAAAATCGAGAGAGTCCCTCACTGAACAAATCCGAGCCCGTTGAGATAGTCCGTCCTCTGACTTGACGAAATTTAAAGCCACAGAATAGAGAGGTGTTACTGTGTTGGCGGGAGCAGGGGCTGATTTGCTTACGGGGCATCACCCTGAAACAATTACGCTCTCGCTGTAAATAGGGACGAGATCATGAAATAAAATAAAAACCTTCTCTCTTCGCCGAACGTGCCAAGGGATGGCCTTGATTAAATGACTCTACCAAAAACTGGAAGGTAAGAATAGCAACGTAATTGATAAATAAATGATCGCTTAACACATTAGCCATTACGGGAGGAAGTAGCCTTGTCTTTTTTTTTTCCATCTTTCACAATCAATTTAATGTCCGTAAACTGCAGAAGTCCTTCCGTGACAGAACTCAATAGCTTGCTGTAAAGCTCACTGTGGGCAGGGAACGCATCTACCGACTCTATCATCTCACACTCTCCCAAGCGCTCAGTACAGTGCTCTGCACACGGTAAGCACTCAGTAAAGACGACTGATTACTGAAAACAGCTAGGCCACATCCACATCTCTCCTAAACAGAGGTGGCAAAGACAGTTTGGAGAGCCCGGGCAAAATTCTCATATGAGAATTATTTGAACTATAGGGAATTAAGTCCTCCCTTATTTTCCAGGAGTCTCTCCCCGTGGAGTCAGATGAAGATGTGATTCGGAGACAACCAACCCGAGCCCGGCGATTCAGTCAGATGGGGCTACTTTCCTCAGAATGGCACAACGAATACACCCGATTGCACTTCCCAGCCCAGAGGGACATAGAAAAAAATGAACTGTTCCTTTTTCCTCCTCTCCCACTGGGAGGATTTCGGGGCTAAGCTCATATGGGAGCATCCCGGCTGTTGTCGGCATTTCAGGCTCAGCTACGGCTCTCCCTTCTCCCGGAGCTCTGGACAGCTTCCCCTGGCGGCTGCTCGGAAAGGGCCGGGGTACTTGAGAAGCATTGCGGCTTAACGGCGGGACCACGGGCCTGGGAGTCTGCCCCCCTGACTGCTGGGAGACCTGGGGTAAGTCATTTCACTCCTCCGTGCCTCAGTTACCTCATCTGTAAAATGAGGATTAAGACTGTGAGCCCTATGCGGGACGGGGGCCGCGTCCCAACCGATGATCTTGTATCTACCCCAGCGCTTAGTACAGTGCCTGGCACCGAGTCAGTGCTTAACAAATACAATTATAAAAGAACTTCTCCCTCGCCTATCCATTCGGGGCCCGGTTCCAGAGGAGGGGGTGAGAATAATAATAATGTAGGTATTTGCTAAGCGCTTACTATGTGCAGAGCACTGTTCTAAATGCTGGGGCAGACACAGAGTAATCAGGTTGTCCCACGTGAGGCTCACAGTCTTCATCCCCATTTTACAGATGAGGTCACTGAGGCCCAGAGAAGCAAAGTGACTTGCCCACTGTCCCACAGCTAACGAGTGGCCGAGCTGGGATTCGAACCCAAGACCTCTGACTCCCAAGCCCGGGCTCTTTCCACTGAGCCACGCTGCTCCTCTGCCAGCTCTACCCGCAAACAGCACAAGGCCTCGAAACTGAACCCCCTTTCCCTAAACAGGACCGAATTTACTTGAACAGATTTACTCGGCACGTCCTCTTCTCCGCGAGCACCCCGGATGAAGTGACGGAAATACCACAGCATCCTCTGATGTGACAGTAAATCGATCGATCGATCGTATTTATTGAGCGCCTGTTGTGCGCTGAGCACTGAACCAAGTGCTCGGGAGAATACAATACCCCAGTTGGGGGGAGCGCGATCTCTGCCCTCAGTGAGCCGAAGCAAACGGACCGCCATCGCACAAGTTCGATCGCGGGGCGCAGTGCTAAGCGCTCAGCACGGCGCTTTGCACAGAGTAAGCGCTCAGTAAATACGACTGAATGAAAGGAATCCAAGAAGGGGACGGGGCCCGGGCCGCGAGCGCCTTGAGGGCCGGGATCACGTCAACCGACTCGATCAACCGTGTTCAAGCTGAACTTACCAGGAAAAAACCAAGGCACGCCAAGGACGGTGTCAAGTGCTCGGGGGTAGATACGGTTCCGAGCAGGTGGGGGAAGCTGCCCGGCGTAGTAGATCGAGCCTGAGCCTGGGGGGTCAGAAGGTGATGGGTTCTAATCCAGAGGAGAAAACCGAGGCCCAGAGCGGTGAAGCGACTTTCCCCATCTGTTTGAACAAAGGAAACGTACACCACCCGAAGACCACATCAGCTCGGAGACTAGTCAGGGCCCGGTGCCCTGCCCCTCCCCGGGGCGACAAGATGCTGGAGCAGCCGACCGACGACCGCCTCCGTGACATCCATACTGACGGTTGTGACTCCAGCAGCTAAGAGACTTAACTCTTCCCTCTAGGCCCCTGACTTTCCTTCCTGTCAGGGACTTCCTGCCCGGGAATTTTGCCAGACCTATTGATATCTTTGGCCCGCACAACCTGCTGTGGGAAAGAAGCCCGCATGCTAACCGCCCACCGGGAAACTGAGCCCTCGACCGGGCTCTGGCAAAGAGGATATGTACGTCAAGGCATTCATTCTTAGGCCGATGGAAGCGCTTGGGCTCCCTAAGTGGTGGTAGTAATTCTACTATAAAAATAATAATTATCGGTGTTATTATTTGGGTTTAGCGCTTACTATACGCCAAGTCCGTATTGAGCAGTGGGGGACACACGAGATAGTCAGGCCGGACACAGTCACAGTCCCGGGGGGGGGGGGGGGGGGGGGGGCGGACCGGGATTTCATTCCCATTTTACAGACGATCAGGAGACGGAAGCCCAGAGAAGTTAAGAGGATTCCCCAGGGTCACACAGCGGGCACATCGCAAAACTGGCATGAGAACCCAGGTTCTCTGACTCCCATTCTTTGTCCACGAGGCCCCGCCGCTTCTCTGAATGTAGCAAGGTCGTTTATTTTCATGGCTGCGGAGAATTTTCCACCCAATTTAAAATGCAAGCCCTTCTCGTTTCTCAACTCGACGTACGGATCCACAGCAATTATAAAAATGTCACCGAATTCCTCTTAAAAATAGTAAACAGCCGCTCTTGATCTGAACACCTCCTTTTTAAGTCCTTTGGCGGAATCCTGGGGTTGGTAAATGAAAAGCTTTTACTTTCAGATTTGCATTCTAGCAACATAAGCTCTTTAACTAATTAAAGGGGGCTACAGTTGAGATCCAGAACAACTTTCAGCTTTTTAGTGGAGATCGTGCCTAGATAGTTTCCTTCTTTTTTTTTCCTTTCGCTGTCCTGGGTTGTTGTTCAAGCGGAACGGTGGAATAAAAAGAAGGAAACCATCCCTCAGGGCCCGCTATTGGTGACGGACACGTTGGCAGTCGCTTTGGATATTTAACAGAATCTCCTCTACCGGTGAATGTTTGCATTCGAAGCGTCGATTCACGTCTGACAAAACCACTTCCCCGAGGCAAGAGGAACATCTCTCGTTCTTCCCCGGTCAACACCCTGCTGCCGCTTAGATTTTGTCCCGTTCCAGAACCAGGCCCGACGGGATGGCAGGGCCATCGGGAAAGTCAAAATCGCCCTGCCGATCCCTTCCCGCCACTCACCCCGCCTCATTCACGCCCTTCCCCCGTCTCCCTCCCCGCCCCGTCCTCCCTTCCCCATCTGCTCTCTGTGTGTCTTCCAATCTTATCACACAACCTCTCCCAGGCTCTGCGCCCTGTAAGTGCTCCGCAGATGCTATCGATTGCCGGATTGGGATGGGACTGGGATGAGAGAGGGCTGGCCCGCGCTACGATCGGTTCAGCAGGAGCAGAGACGGGAGCAATGGCAGTGGGAGGAGCAGAGCTCCCGTCCCTCCCAGGGTCCATAGCGAGTGGGCCTCGGTGACCGGTCCGGTGGCCTCGCACGGCAGTGACGATGGCTCCTGGGCGTACATGTTTATGTATATGTGCACGCCGTTATTTATCATCATTACATAAAAATAATCATAATAACTATGGCATTTGTTAAGCGCTCAGTAAGCGCCAGGCACAGCGCTAGGCACCGGGGCGGAAACAAGCAAATCACGTTGGATAGAGTCCACGTCCCAGATGGGGCTCACAGTCAATCCCCATTTTAGAGATGAGGTCACCGAGGCACGGGGAAGCGAAGCGACCTGCCCAAGACCACACAGCGGACAAGCGGCAGAGCCGGGATTAGAACCCATCACCTTCTGACCCCCCAGGCTCAGGCTCGATCTACTACGCCGGGCAGCTTCCCCCACCTGCTCGGAACCCGGAGTGTGCCTGTGGTAAAAAATTCGGATCACACGATGGCGACAACGTAAATCCCATATGCGCCAACTGCCGAAAGACACCCCGTAGGATACGCTGAATTGTAACAACTGGAGGAGAAAAAATGAAGATGTCCTTACCCGAGCGCTAAATTGGGAGTCAAAAGAACTAGATTTCATTCAAAACTACAACACTGATTCACTGTGTGAAACGGGATTCAAGCAGTCGGGATAAGAGGTTTTGTGTGTGTGTCCTTCCCCTCGCTTTCCCCCATATGCTTTCTTCTTGTGAAGTTTGCAATCTCTGTCGCCAAAGTATCTGAAAGGTAACCGCCCCGCGAACTGATGAGATGTCATTTAAATTCAAACTGTGAAAGAGAAACCTAAGCAATTTCTCATTATCACTAGGTCAGAGGGCGAGCGCTGCACGGTAACGATCTCTAGATTGAGCTCCTCGGCTACAGGAACCCAAGATAGTTTGGCGATCCGGGTGGAGAGTAAGGGTTGGATCCCGGAGATGACGGGAAGGAAGAGCAGACGGAAACTCGGGAGAAAAGGAAAGGAAAGGAGGAGTCAGGGGTGACGCCAAGGCTCGAGAGATGGGGAGGAGGGTGGTGCTGCGTACGGTGATGGGAAACGTCGATGGAGGAGAGAGGCCCTGCCGCTCGTCGGCCATGTGGCCCTGGCAAATCACTTCACTTCTCTGGGTCTCAGTTATCTCATCTGTAAAATGGGGATGAAGGCCGTTACTCCCACGTGGGACACGGACTGTGTCCTACCTGATTATCCTATATCTACCCCAGGGTTTAGTACAGTGCCTGGCATGGAGTAAGCGCTCGATAAACACCAGGAAAAGAAGAGAGGCTTTGGGCGGAGAGATGAAGAGTTCAATTTTGGACACACTGAGCTAAAGGGAGGAAACCACCATCCCGCCGTCCCTATTCATTCATTCAATCGTATTTACTGAGCGCTTACTGCATGTAGAGCACTGTAAGAGGCGCTTATGTTCCTAATTAACGGGTATGATCAATTAAAGCTACTTTGTTCGTTTCAATCACTTAAGGAGGACTGTTAAACGGCTTACAACAGAAACAGTGGCCAATTCAGGGGAGAGAGAGAGAAGGCCGAGCTTCCAATGTGCCAAAACATTCTTTATCTGCCCCGCTCTCATGTCAGGAGATCAAGAGCGGGTGTCAGGAAGCAGGTGACCGTCTGAGGAGCTGCGGAAAGCCTACGGGGGAGAACCACAGTGTGAGCCACGCTGACTGCCCTAGGGGCCGGGGGCAAGTAGGCCGGCCACCCAGGCCAACTGCCCCCCCCCCCCGACTCGGAGACTGTAGATTCTGCTCCAAGAAGAGGGGCCTCCTTCCTGCAGGCGCACTCCATGAAGGAAGGCTTAGAACAGTGCCTGGCACAGAGTCTGAGCTTAATACCATAAAAAAAGACTGGTCGGTTAACACACCAAGGACGACAGGGCACTGTACTAAGTGCTTGGGAGAGTCCGACACAACCGAGTTCATATTCCCGGCCCACAAGGAACTCGGAGTCAGGGAAGCAGCGTGGCTCAGTGGAAAGGGCCCCGGCTTGGGAGTCAGAGGTCATAGGTTCGAATCCCGGCTCTCCCACTCGTCAGCTGGGTGACCGTGGGCAAGTCACTTCACTTCTCTGTGCCTCAGTTCCCTCATCTGTAAAACGGGGATTAAGACTGTGAGCCTCACGTGGGACAACCTGATGTCCCTGGATCTACCCCAGCGCTTAGAACAGCGCTCTGCACGTAGTAAGCGCTTAACAAATACCGTTATTATTATAATATACAGACTTATAATATACGGACTCCCTATGACCGCTATGACTTCTGAGCGCTGGGGGAGATATAGGGTCATCAGGTTGCCCCATGTGAGGCTCACAGTCTTCATCCCCATTTGACAGATGAGGGAACTGAGGCACCGAGAAGTGAAGCGACACAGCTGACAAGGGGCCGAGCCGGAATTCGAACCCATGACCTCCGACTCCCAAGCCAGACTCTTTCCACCGAGCTACGCTGCTTCTCTAGTGATCCTGGAGGGACAGGTCTCAGGAGAAAGGTTCTCCCTGTGGGGGATCAGGGGGCAGGAACCCAGCGGAGCGAGGCTCATCCCCCGTCACCAGTCGATCGTGTGGATCAGCAGCAGATCGGAGAGAGGAAGTGAGGAAGGGAAGGAGGGAGGGGAAGGAGGGAGGATTGCCGGGGAGGATCCCCTGGCCCTTCCCGGGCGGCGGTGGGGCTTACCTGGTAAGCTCCTTGAGGGCAGGGATCGTGGAGAAGCAGCGCGGCTCAGTGGAAAGAGCCCGGGCTTGGGAGTCAGAGATCATGGGTTCGAATCCCTGCTCTGCTGCTTGTCAGCTGTGGGGCTGTGGGCAAGTCACTACGCTTCTCTGGGCCTGTGAGCCTCACATGGGACAACCTGACTACCCTGTATCTCCCCCTGTGCTTAGAACAGTGCTCTGCACATAGTAAGCACTTAACTATACCATTATTATTATTATTATTATTATTATCGACTCTATCAACTGCATCGCGGTCCCCCAGGCTCTCAGGCAGGGTGCTCTGCACACGGTATGTGCTCAATAAATACCACTGCCGGTGAGTCTGCGAGCCCGTCATTGGGCAGGGATGGTCTCTATGTGTTGCCGAATTGTCCATTCCAAGCACTTAGTCCAGTGGTCTGCACAGAGTAAGTGCTCAATAATAATAATATTAATGTTGGTATTTGTTAACCGCTTACTCTGGGGGAGATACAGGGTCATCAGGTTGTCCCACATGAAGCTCACAGTTAATCCCCATTTTACAGATGAGGTAACTGAGGCACAGAGAAGTTAAGTCACTTGCCCACAGTCACACGGCTGACAAGGGGCAAAGCCGGGATGATAAATACTATTGAACGAATGAAGCTACAAGCGGTAGTGTTAACGGCCAAAAAGGGGCAAGAGAAAGGTTTGCTGAGAAGAGAGCCCCAGTCTTGCCTGTCCCACCGGGGGCTATTTTGGCCGGGATTCTGGGCGGGGGAAGCCCCAGAAGACCCAGTGGGCGGTACGACCATTTGACTTATAATCACTTTAGAGCCTCAGTTTATTTTTAAAACCAAAAAGCACGGGCGATGAAAGGGGTCTGCATTTTTCGTTTTCTCCAAATAACCTCCAAACTAGAAGCAGCAAAAGGAGCTGGGTTCTAATCCCAGGTCCCCCACTTGCCCGCTGGGTGACCTCGAGCAAGTCACTTCCCTTCTCTGGGCCTCAGTTCCCTCGTCTGTAAAGTGGGGATTAAGACCGTGAGCCCCACGTGGGACAGGGACTGCGTCATTCGTTCATTCAATCGCATTTCTTGAGCACTCACTATGCGCAGAGCACTGCGCTAAGTACTTGGAATGTACAATTCGCCAACAAATAGAGAATAAGGATTCCACCCAATAACAATTAGCTTGTATCTGTCTACCCCAGCGCTTAGAACAGTGCCCGGCACTTAGTGATCGCTTAAATACCATTAAAAAAAAAACTAAGTGGGGAAAAAAATGACTTTAAAACCCCTCTTTAAGCTCAAAGTCATTTTTTTAAAGTACTTGTTAAGCACTTAACCTTGTTAAGCAGGACAAGCAGCGTGACTTAATGGAAAGAGCCCGGGCTTTGGGGTCAGAGGTCATGGGTTCTAATCCCGACTCCGCCACTTGTCAGCTGTGTGACTTGGGGCAAGTCACTTAACTTCCCTGTGCCTCAGTGACCTCATCTGGAAAATGGGGATGAAGACTGTGAGCCCTACTTGGGACAACCTGATTGCCTTGTACCTACCCCAGCGCTTAGAACGGAGCTTGGCACATAGTAAGTGCTTAACAAATACCATAATTAATTAGGCCAGACACTTGTCTAAGCACTAGGGGAAGGTACAAGCGAATCAATTTGGACGCAGCCCACCTGGGGCTTCTGGTCTCAATCCCCGTTTTACAGATGAGGTACCGGGGGCACGGCGAAGTGAAGTGACTTGCCTAAGGTCACGCAGCAGACAAATGGCCGGGCCAGGATTAGAGATCAGGGCCTTGTGACTCCCAGGCCTCCCAGACACGATCCACTAGGCCAGGTGGCTTCAAGTATCATTAAAAAGCCCATCGATGCTCTCTCCGCCTCCTCGCCATCACTGAAAGCTGGCTCGACCCCGAGGACACGGTCTCTCCTGCTGCCCTCTCCGGCAGAGGCCTCTCCTTCTCCCGCTCCCCCAGACTCACCGGGAAAGGAGGAGGCGTCGGCTTCCCCAGTGCCACTTTTGCAGCATCCTTCGTCCCCCCTTCCCTTTCCTTCTCCTCCTCTGAAGCCCACATCATCCGCCTCTACCACCCCCTCCGGACTCACGTGGCCGTCACCTACCGCCCCACAGGCCCCACATCCAACTTCTTTAACCATTTTGACTCCCCTCCTCAAACCTGCCAAACAACCGCACTTCAAAGCCCTACTTAAGGCTCACCTCCTCCAGGCGGGCGTCCCAGCCTGAGCCCCCCTGTTCCCTCAGCTCCCCCTCCCCGTGGCCCCGACCTCCCTCCCTTTGTTCTACCCCCACCCCGCCCGACGGGACTTGTGTATATAAGTACGTACCTGTAATTCTTTTTATTTATATTACTGCCTGTTCACTTGTTTTGAGGTGCGTACGTCTATAATTTTATTTATTTGTATTGACGCCGGTTTACTTGTTTTGATGTCTGTCTCCCCTCCTTTCTATTCATTCATTCAATAGTATTTATTGACAGCTTACTATGTACAGAGCACTGTACTAAGCGCTTGGAATGTACAAATCGGTAACAGATAGAGACAGTCCCTGCCCTTGGACGGGCTTGCAGTCTAATCGGGGGAGACGGACAGACAAGAACAATGGCAATAAATAGAATCAAGGGGAAGAACATCTCATTAAAGCAATAGCAAATAAATACAATCAGGGTGATGTACATCTCATTAACAAAGACTGTGAGCCCTATGTGGGCAGGGATTGGCTCTCTTAATTGCTGAACTGTACTTTCCAACCACTTAGTACAGCAGCAGGCGCTCAATAAATACAACTGAATGAATGAATGAATCAAAGCATTTGCAACATATCTTATGAAAATAAACCGTTTAACGTTAATAGTGTTCGTAATGCACTTTCCTCTTTTGGGACTTTGAGAATTTTAAAAATACTAACCGATAACCGTTAACGATGAAAGAAGTTTAAATAAATGGTTCAACTCGCTCATCGGAAATAAAGTTTGAAACCCGCATAAAAATACAAACTTGTTTATGCGCTCTAGAATAGTTTGTTAGCAAATACCTAAAAGTCTATATAATAAGCCGCTGGGGAATTCTTTAATTTATGCATGTGCCATGTGCATGTCCTAGACAAAAATTAATGTTGCTATGAGAACCTGAATTTTTTCTATCTACCATTAAAAATAGAAAATGCCACCCTATTATTGCGTTTTCTATTTTTTACGACTATCTCGATCATTTCCCATATTTGCCAGAAAAGTATTTTCGTCATTTTTCCCTTCTTGCTTGTTTTCTCTAAATGACTGCTAGTTTACAACGGCCATTCCTAAACCTGATGAGTACCACCCAACAGAGAGGTTACTGGACAGATACACGCCCATCAACTGTTCACGTTCAGAGTTCAAACTTGCCCGGGGCCGGCTGAAAGGTGGAAAACTGACCTGTTCTCAGAAAGCCAACAAGAGGACTAGTAATTCTGGGGCCCGATTTTGGATGCGACTGAAAGAAAACATTTCCTTCCGACAGATCTCTAATTCACTTTCCAAAGGCCGACTCCCAGATCTACCTCCCTAGTGATAATAATAATAATAATGATGATGTTGGTGTTTGTTTAGCGCTTACTATGTGCAGAGCACTGTTCTAAGCGCTGGGGCAGATACAGGGTCATCGGGTTGTCTCACGTGAGGCTCATGGTTAATCCCCATTTTACAGACGAGGTAACTGAGGCCCAGAGAAGTGAAGTGACTTGCCCACAGTCACCCAGCTGCCAAGTGGCAGAGCCAGGATTCGAACCAATGACCTCTGACTCCCTGACCGGGCTCTTTCCACTGAATCCAGGATATCTCCACACGGGCATCCCACCGACACCTCCGGCTCAACATGTCCCAAAACGGAACTACTCCTTTTCCTAAGCAAATGCCCTCTTCCGTCCCACTCTCCCATCACGGTTGACACCACCGCCCTCCTCCCCGTCTCTCAAGCCCTTGGCCAAGGAGCCCTTGACTCCTCCCTCCCTTTCATCTTCTATAGAGAAGCAGCATGGCTCAGTGGAAAGAGCACAGGCTTTGGAGTCAGGGGTCATGAGTTCGAATCCCAGCTCTGCCACTTGTCAGCTGTGTGACTGTGGGCGAGTCACTTAACTTCTCTGGGCCTCAGTTACCTCATCTGTAAAATGGGGATTAAGACTGTGAGCCCCACTTGGGACAACCTGATTCCCCTGTGTCTACCCCAGCACTTAGAACAGTGCTCTGCACATAGTAAGCGCTTAACAAATACCAACATTATTATTATATCCAGTCCACTGCCAAATCCTGTCAGTTCTTCCTCACAGCGCTTTCGGAATTCTCCTCGGCCCCTCCACCCGAATGGCTATCGGCACAGATCCAGGCACCTGTCCGTTCCCGCCTTGACTATCACCTCTGCCTCCCCCCGAACTCCCCTGCCTCCCGTCTCTCCGCTCTCCTGTCCGGATCGTTTTTCTATAACGTCATTTTGCACCCATCTCCCCACTCCCCCAAAGCCTTCCGTGACGGCCTATTCTTCACCACAACCGGCAGAAACTCCCGACCACTGCTTTCGACACTCATCCACTCCATTCCGGCTCGCCCGTTTTGCTCCTCTTAAACCAAGCTACTTATCATGCCTCGCTCTCTCTCTCTCCCACCGCCAACCTCTTGCTCACGCCCACCCCACTGCCCGAACCTCTGCCCCCTTAAAACTGGAGAGACTCCCGGTTCTCCCCCTTTTTCAGAGCTCTTCGGGAATCACATCTTCCCCCAGAGGCGTCCCCGGTTAATTTCTAATCCCCCGTTTCCCCCACTCTCTATTTTTAACCTACCATGGCACGTCCGTCCTACGTTACACACCCTATTACTTAACCACCAGTGCACAAACATACTCCCTTTACCTTCCTTCAGCCTTTTTTTTTTAATGGCACTTGTTAAGTGTTTACTACGTGCCAGGCACTGTACTAAGCACCGCGGCAGATGCAAGCTAATCAGTTTGGACACAGCCCATGTCTCAAACGGAGCTCAGAGTCTCAGTTCATATTTTCAGGTGAGGTGACTGAGGCCCAGAGAAGTGAAGTGACTTGCCCAAGGTCACGCAGCAGACAAGCGGCAGAGTTGGGATTAGAACCCCGGTCCCTCCTGACTCCCAGGCCCCATGCTCTATCCACTAGGCCGCACTCCTTCTCCGGTTCTGTAATTCATTGGATCGTCTTCCTCCCTCGCGGGGTTGTAAGCCCCTGGAGGGCAAGGATTGTGTCCAGCCAATTCTACTGGGCTCTCCCAAACCCCGAATACAGTGCTCTGCATCCAGGAGGTGCTCAGTGAATACTCTGTACTGATGGGCCTAACCAATCACAGAGCTGAAAGGGCCACCTAGAGCTCATTTCACCAGGTTCCCCTCTCACTACGACCTCCATCGAAGCCACTCAGAAAAGAAGGCGCAGCTTCTACCGCCCCCACAGCTCTCCGGGAGAGATTTCGCCGCCACCCTCGGGCGCTTGCTCTGCCGTTCAACCCCCTTGGAGTGTCACCTGCTCCATTTCGGCTCCTTTCTACTTTTCCGTTGCATTACGGCACTAAGAACAGTCAGAGACTAGACTGCCTCCAGTCTTTGAAAGACTCCTCAGCCTTCCCGTCTCCAAGCAAAACAATTGCAATTCCGTTAAGTCCTCACGGAACTTCTCTTCCATCCATTAGAGCGGGATCAGATAAATACAGTTCCGATACAGTCCCTCGAGACGGTGAGCTCCAGTTGTACCGAACTCTCCCGTTTGCTGGATACAGGGCTCTACACACGAAAAGCACTCAATTAATCGATCGATCCCAATACGACTATCGGCCCTGCAAACACGCACCGAAGCAATGATAATAATGTTGGCATTTGTTAAGCGCTGACTACGTGCCGAGCACTGTTCTAAGCGCTGGGGGAGATACAGGGTCATCGGGTTGTCCCACGTGAGGCTCACGGTCTTCATCCCCATTTTACAGATGAGGGAACTGAGGCCCAGAGACGTGAAGTGACTTTATGCCACTTCGTGTGGGTGTGTGGGGCACGCTAAAGACTTAGCCTGCGCTAAGCCCCGGAGTCGATACAAGATAATTAGGTGGGATTCAGTCCCCTGCTCCCAATCCAAGTCAGAGGGAGTCGCATTTAATCCCCATTTATAGCTGAGGGAACGGAGGCCCGGAGAAGCTAAAGGACCGGCCTAGATCCTCTGACTCCCAGCCCTGTGCTCTTTCCACTAGACCGCGCTGCTTCCTCCTGCAAATACTTGACCATCCTGCCCTCGTCCCAGGGGGATATAAACGAAACGAGAATTCCCCACTTATGATCTTAGGCAAACCGCTCAGCCAAGTGGGCGAGTGCCTCTTTGCAGGCCTGATCTGTAGACGTACCATTCCACAGTTGCGAAAGTCCAACTTGGCCCTACTGCCGCAGATCTCCGCGATTTGACACGAGGCATTTTCATCTGCCGTCGGGAGCTTCTGCAACCCTTGGGGCCCAGCGCTCCGTATCCCGTCCGTTCAGTCGGTAACGAGGGGCCCAACCCCGACCCCCAGCCCGCCGGAGCCCACCGTGCATTTCGAAAACCCAACCAGTGCTGGTCAGACGGCGATTTCAAATCCGGGTTCTCTTATCCGTTTCCAAAAAGAATACACACCGATTCCCCGACTGAGGGCTGGCCCTCTAAAGCAAACTACGGGGAGGTTGCGTCGAGTTCAGACCGACGGCACTTTCCCGGCATTTCTGACTTACTCCCTGTTGCGGACTTTCATCACGTCGGTTTTGACTTTCCGACACGAGCCCCCTCTCTGGCACTCGTTCTGGGAACCTGGGCAGTGTTGGGTGTGGGGGTTTGGAGGAGGTGCGGGGTGGGGGAAGAAAGCCACCGGGAAACGAGGAAGCGACCTGAAAAGCCGGGACCGGCAGAAAACGAGGGAAAAGTCTGACGGCGGCAGAAAGGACAGAGTGGGGAGAGGCTGGGAGGGAGGAATGAGGTTAATTGGTTGTCAGGCTGGCACCAGGGAGGACTGGTGCATCTCTTTGGAAGTAACAGTAATAATAATAATTATTATTATTACGGTACCTGTTAAGCATTTTCTATGGGCCAAGTACTGTTCTAAGCGTGGGGGTAGATCCAAGTTACTCAGGTTGGACACAGTCCCTGGCCCACGTGGGGCTCACGCTCTTAATCCCCATTTTCGAGATGAGGCAACTGAGGCCCAGAGAAGCACAGTGACTCACCCACGGTCACACGGCAGATACGTGGCAGACCCGGGATTAGAACCCAGGTCCTACTGTCTCCCAAGCCCCTGCCCCACCCACTCAGCCACGCTGCCTCTCTGTAATGTCCGCTACCCTACCGTGGAACCTCTCTGACTCAGAATACTTGTATTAATCAATCAGTAGTCTTTACTGAGTCATTCTGCACGCAGATCGTTACGCTTGGGGGAGGACATTAGATTTAAAAGCCACGATCCCTGCCGTTAAGGAGCTTACCATCTAAAGGGGGAAACGGACACAAAAATAAACAAACTTTGGCAGGCATCGTGTCTGTTAATTCTCTTGTCCTCTCCCGAGCACTCAGCGCGGTGTCTGGCCCACGGTGTCTGGCCCTAGAAAAACGACCGATCGATCGATTGCTTCTGATGGGCGACGAAGATGGGGAGAGCAGGGGTCTGTCGGACGTGAAGGGGGAGGGAGTCCCAGGCTGGAGGGGGGCACGAGCAAGAGGTCGGCGGAGAGACAGACGGCCACGAGGCGCAGTGAGAGTTGGACGGCCAAAAAGAGCAGAGGGCGGGGGTTGGGCTGGAGTGTTTTAAATCGGTCGTATTTACCGAGCACCTACCGTGTGCAGAGGACTGCACTGTGTGCACTTGGGAGAGTACGATATTAGCAGGGTTGGTAGACACGGTCCCCACCCACAAGGAGCTTTCAAGTCTAGATGGGAAGTCAGGAGTTTCCGCTCACCGCAAAGAGGAACGGGCAACCATCGGAGTTTTCTGAGGAGCGGGGAGAGGTGTGCGGAACGGGGTTTCCGAAAAACAATCCGGGGACCGACGTGAAACAGGGACCGGAAAGAGGAGAGACGGGAGGGAGGGAGGTCTGTGAGAAGGCTGGTGCGGTAATCGAGCCAGAGCATTACAAGAGCACGGACCAGAGTGACGGCAGCTTTGAGGGCGAGCAAGGGGTGGATTCTGGAGGCGCTGGGGAGAAAGAATTGAGAGGATTCGCTGACAGACTGGAATCGGGGGGCAGGTAAAGGACGACCCCGACGCAGTGGGCTTACGCGACGGGGAAGATGGCGGCGTGACTACCAGGGATAGAAAGGGAAAGTGGGGAGAGGACGAGACAGACGTACCTACCGTACTGAGCCACGGTTCAACGAGTACACAGCTCAGGAAGTGTCAGTAACAAGAGATAAGGGCATCCGATACGGGTTCCCAAACCACGTCCCCATTTACGACATCGGTCTTACGAGAAAACTGGGGCCGCCACAGACGTTCACATCGGACGCCGCGGCTTCCCGGAACCCATTAGGGTCTTTACCGAGCGCTCACTGAGTGCAGCGGGCGATACCGTCCCTCCGACCGCTCGTCGCGGCGCTATTACCGTAAGAAGTGGCGGGTCGGAGATCTGCGATCTTTGGGACCAGACAGGAGGTGGATTTGTGATTTTTTTGCCCATCTTGAGCCACCTGGCCCAGAGAGGCCCTCGGAACAGCCGGTAGAGCTATCGTCTAAATTCTACATGCGATCAATTTATAATAAACAACTGCATCCTCAAGCCCGTACGCTCCCCGACGGTAGGGAACACGTCTACCCGGTCTGTTGGATAGTGCTCTCCCAAACCGCTAGTAGAGTGCTTCGCCCACAGAAAGTGCTCAATAAATACGAGTGACGGATGGTTGTAGAGTTTGAAATGTGCGGAAAACACTGAGCCAAAATTTCCCGGAATTTTCTTACCCGGAATTCAGAGAAGGTCCCCAGGTACACTCTCCAGTTACACTCCGTACTAGACTGCGAATGCTGGCAGGTTTTAGCTCCTCTACAAAAGGACTATGAAATTCATGATTTTCACCTAAAGACCCCGGGCAACCTAGGTGGAATCTACAGAGCTGGAGTTACTATGCCGGATTTAGATGTCGACTGCCGCCTGGGTCTGAGAGTTCAACGGGGCGAAGTGTACCTTCCAAAGATCGCTCCGTAATCCCTATTTTCGAGACGAATACGGAAAACGATTTTTTAATCTAGCGGCCACGAGAGCAAATCGCCAGCAGCCGTGAGTTTCAGGATTTCCCTAAAGTTTGGCAGACTTCAACGGACTGAAAAGAGAATGCTCAGAACCGCCGCAACGCGTGGCTTCTGTTCCTGAGGAAAGCTCGCCCTCTCGTACCCGCTGCTTGCGCATCACCGGGCACGGGCGCGGAACCCTTTCTTCCAAAACCGCATCAGATTCTACCTGACTCTTCAGGCCCGAAGCTCCTAAGCACCTTGCTCAGCAAATATTGAGCACTCGCTCGGGGCAGTGAACTGTATTGGGCACTTCCTAAAGTCTTCTTAACCGATCAGTGGTCTTTATTGGGAAATTTCATTCTTATTATGGTATTTATTAAGCGCTTACTATATGCCGAGCACTGTTCTAAGCACTGGAGTAGACGCAAGGTTTTCCCACGTGCCACAGTCTTAATCCCCATTTTCCAGACGGGGTGACGGAGGCGCAGATAAATTAAGTGGCTTGCCCAGGGCCACACAGCAGCCCGGGATTAGAACCCACGTCCTCGGATTCCCAAGCCCGGGCTCTCTCCCCTGCGCCACGCTGCTTCTCACAGACGGAGACTGGGAGCGCCACGTGGGCAGGGACCGGATCTGATGATCCCGTATTTACCCCGGTGCTTAGTGCAGTGCTTGGCACAGGTATTAAGTGCTTAACGAGTACCGGAGGACAGGGCTCTGTTTCACAGGAGGCACTCACTACATACTACGGATTGACTGTTGGAAGCCCGCTCCCTAACTCTCTCAGTTTTACCCCAAACATGATGTTGGGAAAACCTGGGCTATGGAAGCAGGATTTCATATGGGGAAATCTAGCCAAGCAAAGCATCTTCCCCAGAATTACATGCTGGGAATTAGACGCCTTCATGAAACCTAGATCCATTAGCGGAGATGATTCCAGGAGAACTTTTTTTTTTTTTTAACAAAGCCTACGTTCCACCTCGCCACCATGGTCTATTTTTTACAATAATAAGAATAATAACAATGTTGGTATTGGTTTAGCGCTTACTATGTGCAGAGCACTGTTCTAAGCGCTGGGGGAGATACAGAGTCATCAGGTTGTCCCACGTGGGGCTCACAGTCTTCATCCCCATTTTCCAGATGAGGGAACTGAGGCCCGGAGAAGTGAAGTGACTTGCCCCCAATAGGGAAAATGAAATGACCAACCAGGGGTCGAAGGAGCTGAGAAAATTCAGATTATAAAGAGCAGAGAGTGTCGCACGTGCACTTCACCATGACAAAGTTTGGGCCTAGCCGCTCCTTTTTCCCACTCTCCGGGCCCGGATGCTTGTGGAGCTAATCTACGCGAGCCCCACACCCGATCCCGGGGTTCGGGCCAAGACCCCTGGATCTAAGAGGGGAGGAGGTGGGCACGGGCGGGTAGTAAGCGCTCAATAAATACTACTGAAGGAAGGAAGGAAGGGACGGACGTCCAAACGGCATCCGTCGATCCTCCCGCCGAGGCCAACTTGGGGCTGAAAGCTTCAATCGACGAAGCAAGGCCCCCCCATCCCACTTTTGGGGGAGTCCGTGCGGATCGGCGAGTTCCGTTCCGCCCGCTCGACACGTCGACCGCCCCGGGGTCGTGGGGTTTAGAGAAGCAGCGTGGCTCGGTGGAAAGGGCACGGGCACAGGTTGTGGGTTCTAATCCCGGCTCCGCCACCTGTCGGCTGGGTGACTTTGGGCAAGCCACTTCACTTCTGTGTGCCTCAGTTACCTCATCTGGAAAAGGGGGATGAAGACCGTGAGCCCCACGTGGGCCAACCTGATTACCCCGCATCTACCCGCGAGCTTTGAACAGTGCTCGACGCATAGGAGGCGCTTAATAAATCCCAACATTTTTATTATTATTTAGTAATTATCAGAGAGGCAGCGTGGCACGGTGGCAAGAGTCCGGGCCCCCCAACTTGTCAGCCGCGGGACTCCGCTGGGCCTCGGTGATCTCATTTATCATAGGGATGAGGGGATGGAGACCGGGGTGGGGGAGAACCACCTGAGGGGCCGGTATCTCCCCCAGCGCTGAGAACAGCGCTCGGCGCATAGGAAAGGTTGAAGACATCCCATCGTAGCGTGGCTCGGTGGAAGGAGCCCGGGCCGGGAAGTCAGAGGTCACGGGTTCAAATCCCGGCTCCGCCGCTCGTCAGCTGGGTGACTTTGGGCAAGTCACTGGCTCAGCGGAAAGAGCCCGGGCTTGGGAGTCAGAGATCGTGGGCTCTACTTCCGGCTCTGCCACTTATCAGGTGCATGACTTTGGGCAAGTCACTTCACTTCTCGGTGCCTCAGTTCCCTCCTCTGGAAAACGGGGATGAAAACTGGGAGCTCCACGTGGGGACAACCTGATTCCCCTGTATCTGCCCCAGAGCTTAGAACAGCGCACGGCACATCGTAAGCGTTTAACGACTACCAACATTAATATTATTATTATTATTCCTTCACTTCCCTGGCCCTCAATTCCCTCATCTGGAAAAAAAAATGGCGATTAGGATTGTGAGCCCCGTGTGGGACCACCCGATTCCCCCGTATCTCCCCCAGCGCTTGGAACAGTGCTCGACACATAGTAAGCGCTTGACAAACACCAACATTATTATTATCCCTTCACTTCCCTGGGCCTCACTTCCCTCCTCTGGAAAACGGGGATGAAAACCGTGAGCCCCCACGGGACCGCTTTCCCTTGTATCCCTTCCAGCGCTTGGAACAGGGCTCTGCACATAGTAAGTGCTTAACAGAACACCAACATCACTATTATTATTCGTTCACATCCCCGGCCCTCAGTTCCCTCCTCTGTAAAATGGGGATGAAAAGCGTGAGCCCTGCGTGGGACCGCCCGATCGCCTCGAATCTCCCTCGGCGCTCAGAAGAGTGCTCTGCACCTAGTAAGCGCTTAACAAACGGCAGCACTGTCGTTCTTCTTCTTCTTCTTTGGGCCTCAAGTCCCTCCTCTGGAAAACGGGGATGGAGACCGGGAGCCCCACGCCGCTGGGACTCAGCGTGCTGACCCTGTATCTCCCCCAGCGCTCAGAACAGCGCCCTGCACCTAGGAAGCGCTTAACAGATACCCACATCATGATGATGATTATCATTAACAAATAGCAACCTCATCGATATTCCTTCGCTTCCCTGGGCCTCAGTTCCCTCCTCTGGAAAACGGGGATGCAAACCGTGAGCCCCGCGTGGGACCCCCCGATGGCCTCGTATCCCCTCCGGCGCTCAGAAGAGTGCTCGGCCCCTAGCGTGCGCTTAACAAACACCAACATCATCACGATTCCTGCACTTGCCGGGGCCTCAGTTCCCTCCGCTGGAAAATGGGGATGAGGACTGGGAGCCCCCGGAGGGAGCACCCGATGGCCCCGTATCTCCCCCGGCGCTCGGAACAGTGCTCTGCCCACAGTCAGCGCTTACCCAATCCCAACGTTATCATCATTCCTCCCTGGGCCTCGGGTCCCTCCTCTGGAAGATGGGGATGAAGACTGGGAGCCTCACGTGGCACCGCCTATCGCCCCCAGCGCTCGGTCCGGTGCCCTGCCCCTCGTAAGCGCTTAGCGGATGCCCACATTAGAATTATTATTATTATTATTATGAACAAATACCAACGTAATTACTATTACAATTGAATGAATGAATGAATGAATGAATGAATGAATGAATGAATGAATGACGGGGAGGGGGCCGGTGCGCGCTGCCGCCCCCTGGCGGTGAGGCGAGGCGGGGCGGGGCGGGTCGGGGCGGGTCGGGGCGGCTACTCACCGGTGCTGCGGGCTGCGGGCTGCGGGCGGGGGGTCCCCGCGGGAGGGAGGGCGGGCGGCGCTGCGGCAGGGCCCCTCCGCTCCCGGCCGCTGCCGCTCCAACGCCGGCATGGACGGGGAAGGGGCCCGGGAGGGAGGAGAGCAGGCCCGAGGCCGGGAGCTCAGCGGCGCCACGGCCGGGCCCGGCTCCTCCTCCTCCTCCTCCGGCCGGGCCCCGGAGGCCGGGGGGCGGCGGCGGCGGCTCCCCGGGCCGGCGTCTGCATCGCCCTCCTCCGCCGGCTCCTTCCTCTCCTTCCTCCTCCTCCTCCTCGCTCCCGCTCCGGCTCCCGCACGGCCGCCCGGCCTCCCCGGCCGCCGTCGCCTAGCAACCGCGCGCATGCGCGCCGGCGCCCTCCGCCCGCCCCCCGCCCCGGTCATACTAATGATGATAATAATAGTATTAATAAACAAGTGGCACAAATGACGGCGGCCGTGAGGCGCTTACTCTGCGCCCAGCGCTCTTCTAAGCGCCGGAGGGGCTAGCAGGTCATCGCGTTGCCCGCCCCCGTGGGGCTCCCGGGCGTCGGCCCCGTTTGACGGACGAGGGCCCCGAGGCCCAGAGGAATACGGAGAATAATAATGATGGCATTTCTTAAATAATAATCGTAATAACGGCATGTGTTAAGCCATTACTATTCGCCAAGCGCCGTTCTAAGCGCCGGAGGGGATAGAAGGTCATCGGGTTGGCCCCCCGTGGGGCTCTCACGGGCGTCGGCCCCGTTTTGACAGTTGAGGGGACTGAGGCCCAGAGCAGTGATAATAACAATAATAATAGTAATGAGGGCATTTGTTAAACGCTTGCTATTCGCCCAGCACCCTTCTCAGCGCCGGAGGGGATAGAAGGTCATCGGGTTGGCCCACATGGGGCTTACAGTCGTCATCCCCGTTTTTACAGATGAGAGAACTGAGGCCCAGAGTAATAATAATTAGTAATGATGATGATGATGATGGCATTTGTTAAGCGCTTACTATAAGCCAACTGCTTTTACGAGATTTTCTTCCCCTTGACGCTGTTTATTGCCATCGTTCTTGTCTGTCCGTCTCCCCCGATCAGACCGTAAGCCCGTCAAACGGCAGGGACTGTCTCTATCTGTTGCCGACTTGTTCATCCCAAGCGCTTAGTACAGGGCTCTGCACATAGTAAGCGCTCAATAAATACTATTGAATGAATGAATGAATGAATTTTTCTAAGTGCTGGAGGGGATAGAAGGTCATCGGGTAGGCCCCCGTGGGGCTCAGTCTTCATCCTCATTTTTACAGATGAGGGAACTGAGCCCCAGAACAATAATAATAATAAAAATAATAATAATAATAATGGCATTTGTTAAATAAGAATAATAATGGCATTTCTTAAGCACTTACTATTCGCCAACCACTGTTCTAAGCGCTGAAGGGGATAGAAGGTCATCGGGTTGGCCCCCCCATGGGCTCACAGGCATCATCCCCATTTAACAGATAAGAGAACTGAGGCCCAGAGTAATAATAATAATAATAAGGATGATGGCGTTTGTTAAGCACTTACTATTCACCAAGCACTGTTCTAAGCACTGGAGAGGATAGAAGGTTATCGGGTTGTCCCGCATGGGGCTCACAGTCGTCATCCCCGTTTTTACAGATGAGGGAACTGACGCCCAGAGTAATAATAATAATAATAATGATGCCATTTGTTCATTCATTCAATAGTATTTATTGAGCGCTTACTGTGTGCAGAGCACTGGACTAAGCGCTTGGAATGGACAGTTCGGCTTATTGAGCGCTTACTGTGTGCAGAGCACTGTATTAAGTGCTTGGAATGGACAATTTGGCTTGTTAAGCGCTTACTATGGGCCAAGCACTGTTCTAAGCACTGGAGAGGATAGAAGGTCATCAGGTTGTCCCACATAGGGCTCACAGTCGTCATCACCGTTTTTACAGATGAGGGAACTGAGGCCCAGAACAATAATGATAATAATAATAATGATGGCATTTGCTAAGCGCTTGCTATGCACCAACTGCTGTTCTAAGCGCTGGAGAGGACGGAAGGTCATCAGGTTGTCCCACATGGGGCTCACAGTAGTCATCCCCGTTTTACAGATGAGGGAACTGAGGCCCAGAGTAATAATAGTAATAATGATGGTATTTGTTAAGCGCTTACTATGTGCCCAGTGCTATTCTAAGCTCTGGAGAGGATAGAAGGTCATCAGGTTGCCCCCCCCCCCCCCCCGTGGGGCTCCCAGTCTTCATCCCCATTTTCCAGATGAGGGAACTGAGGCCCAGAGAAGTGAAGTGACTTGCCCAAAGTCACACAGCTGACAAGAGGCTGAGGGGGATTTGAACCCATGACCTCTGAGTGTCAAGCCCGGGCTCTTTGCACTGAGCCACGCTCCTTCTCTTTAATAATGTTGGTGTTTGTAAAGCCCTTACTACTTGCCGGGCACTGTTCTAATGGCTGGAGAGGATACAACGTCATCAGGTTGTCCCCCCCCCCCCGTGGGGCTCCCAGTCTTCGTCCCCATTTTCCACATGAGGTCACTGAGGCCCACAGAAGTCAAGTGACTTGCCCAAGGGCACACAGCTGGCAAGCGGCGGAGTGGGGATTAGAACCCACGACCTCTGACTCCCAAGCCCGGGCTCATTCCACGCTGCTTCTTAGTACAGTGACAGGGATTGGGTCCGACCCCATTTGCCTGCCTCCACCCCAGCGCTTTCAGAGAAGCGGCGTGGCTCAGTGGAAAGGACTCAGGCTTGGGAGTCAGAGGTCATGGGTTCTAATCCCGGCTCTGCCACTTGTCGACTGTGTGACTTTGGGCAAGTCACTTCACTTCTCTGGACCTCAGTTCCCTCATCTGTAAAAGGGGGATGAAGACTGCGAGCCCCACGGGGGACAACCTGATGACCTCGTATCTCCCCCAATGCTTAGAACGGTGCTTGGCACATAGTAAGTGCTTAACAAATACGAACATTATTATTATTATCATTACAGTGCCTGACCCATAGGAAACGCTGAACAGATATCACTGTCGTTATGATTATTATTTGGTGATGATGATGTGACAACTACCAAAAATGGTCAATTCTGTGGCATTTCCAGTGACGGTGGATGGATCCAAAAGCTGGACAGGTTAGAAAGAACATCGATTCTTTTAAAATGCGGAGCGGGGAAGGCTTTGGGGAATTCCACGGACCGCCCGGAAAACTGAATGGATGGATCTTGGAGCCGATGAAGCCGGAGTGGTTTGGGGAAGGCCGAATGACTCGATGGGACACGTCGTCGGGAGGACTGATTCTCCGGGGAAGACACTGACGCGAGGAAAGGTCCGGGAAGGTGAAGGAAAGGTGGAAGAGGCGGACCGGCAGTTGGACGGAGACCGTAACAACGATGGCGGGAGAACCGTTAGGAAGGGTAGGGATGAAGGTAGAAGACACAGAGACCTTAACGATGATAACGGGAGAACCGTTAGGAAGGGTAAGGATGAGGGCAGAAGACAGGACCTTCTGGAGAAAAGATACCCACCCGTAGGATCGCTATGAATCAGAGCACTTGATGATAAGAATTATTATTATCTCGGCTTTTCGTCGGGCCTGCTGGGCCGGGGGCGGAGGCCTGGGAGTCAGGACCCCCGGGATCCCGGCCCGCCCAGCGCTGGGCTAGTCGGTCGGTCGCCTCGTCTGCCCACTTCCTCACCGACGTTACCCGCCGAGATGACCATCTGGGTGGAAGCGCTTTAGGATTTTCTTTTTTTTTTCCAATCAGTTGTACTGAGGGCTTACCGTGCAGAGCGCTTGGGTGACTACGATGCCATAAGCTTACTCTTCATTCATTCAATAGGATTTATTGAGCGCTTACCGTGCGCAGGGCACTGTACTAAGCGCTTGGAATGGGCACTTCAGCCACAGATAGAGACCATCCCTGCTCATTGACGGGCCTACAGTCTAATCGGGGGAGACAGACGGACAGAAACAATAGCAATAAATAGAATCAAGGGGCGTGTACCCTAAATAAATAGGGTAATAAATAATATATACACATGAGCACAGTGCTGAGGGGAGGGGAAGGGGAGGAGCAGAGGGGGGAGGGGGAGCGGAGGGAAAGGGGGCGCTCAGTCTGGGAAGGCCTCTTGGAGGAAGTGAGCTCTCAGGAGGGCTTTGAAGAGGGGAAGAGAGTTAGTTTGGCAGAGGTGAGGAGGGAGGGCGTTCCGGGACGGCGGGAGGACGTGGGCCGGGGTCGACGGTGGGATAAGCGAGAACGGGGGACGGGGAGGAGGTGAGCGGCAGAGGAGCGGAGCGTGCGGGGTGGGCAGTAGAAAGAAAGAAAGGAGGTGAGGGAGGAGGGGGCGAGGCGATGGAGAGCTCACTAGTCACCATCCCTGCTCAGAAGGATCTTATAATAGCAGCGTGGCTCAGTGGCAAGAGCCCGGGCTCGGGACTCAGAGGTCATGGGTTCGCATTCCGGCTCGGCCGCTTGGCAGCTGTGTCACTGTGGGCAAGTCACTTTACTTCTCTGGGCCTCAGTTCCCTCATCTGTAAAATGAGGATTAAGACTGTGAGCCTCACGTGGGACAGCCTGATGACCCTTGTATCTCCCCCGGCGCTTAGAGCAGTGCTCCGCACATAGTAAGCGCTTAACAAATACCAACATTATTATTATTATAATGTCACAGGGGAGACAGAAACTAAAATTAAAAATAAGTAGAAATAATAGACGTCCATAAGTGTTAGAGGATGGGTGCCGGTGCCCAACGGTTTAGGTGGCTCTATATTTTGCTTATTTTGCTTATTGTTGTAATTATTATTATCATCCTTGTTATATTAAGTTCTTTTTTGGTTTCGTTCTGACGCCGGTGGGGTCGTTTTCGTTAAGCACTTACTACGCATCAAGCGCTGCCAGTACGGGAGTACGTACAACTTAATCAGGCTGGGCCCAGTCCCTGCCCTAAACGGGCCTCACAGACGACCTTCCCGGCATCGCTAAAATCCGCCCTCTCCTCTCCAACCAAACGGCTGCGACGTAACTCCAAGACTTTATCCTATCCCGCCTTAATCACTGTCCCGGCCTCCTGGTTAACTGCCCCCCGGCCCCGACTCTGGTCTCTCCCCACCCGGGGCCATACCTCGTTTTGCTGATTTTCCTTCAGAACTGTCCAGGCCATGTTTCCCCCTCCTCAAGAACCTCCGGTGGTTGTCCATCCACCTCCGCATCAAACGAAAACTCCGTCCTACGGACTTTAAAGCAGTCGGTCACCCTGTCCCCTGCTCCCCAACCTCACCTCGCTACCCAGTGTGGCTCAGTGGAAAGAGCCCGGGCTCGGGAATCAGAGGTCATGGGTTCGAATCAATCCTGCTCTGCCACTTGTCAGCTGTGTGAGCCTCAAGTGGGACAATCTGATTACCTTGTATCTCCCCCAGCGCTTAGAACATTCCTCTGCACATAGTAAGCGCTTAACAAATACCAACATTGTTATTATTATTGTTATTATTATTACTCTCCTACTGTGGCACTTTGCTCCTCTAACGCCGGCCTTCTCAGTGAACCTCCATCTCGTCTACCTCGCCGCCCACCTCTCATCCGTGGCCTGGAATGCTCTCCCAACTTCAATGGTATTTATTGAGCGCTTACTATGTGCAGAACACTGGACTGAGCTCTTGGAATGGACAGTTTGGCCGCAGATAGAGACCATCCCCGCCCAATGACAGACAATTGATTACTCTCCCTGCCTTCAAAGCCCTATTTGAAGGTACATCTCCAGAAGGCCTTCCCTTAAGCCCTCTTTTCCTCTTCTGTTTTGTCACCCTGACTTGCTCGCTTTATTCATCGCCCCGTCCTAGCCCCACGGCCCTTATTCATTCCATCGTATTTACTGAGCTCCTCCTGTGTGCAGAGCACTGTACTTGTGCCCGGAGCCGGCGTGGCTCAGTGGCAAGAGCCCGGACTTGGGAGTCAGAGGTCATGGGTTCGCATCCCGCCTCTGCCACTCGTCAGCTGGGTGACTGTGGGCGAGTCACTTCACTTCTCTGGGCCTCAGTTACCTCATCTGTAAATTGGGGATTAAGACTGCGAGCCTCACGTGGGACAACCTGATCACCCGTATCTACCTCAGCGCTTCGAACAGCGCTCTGCACATAGTCAGCGCTTAACAAATACTAACGTTATTATGATTATTATTATAGTAAGCGCTCAATGAAAACTACTGAATGAATGAACGGATGAATAAAATGAGGATTAAGACTATGACGCGCTCTGAGTGGGTCAGGGACTGTGTGCAACCCACTGACTCTTCTATCTACCCCGGCGCTTAGTACAGCTCCCGGCACATTGCGCTTAACCAGTTACTATTATTATTATTATTATTGCGACGACTATTACCCCGGGAGGAGCAGGGTCTCTGACCCGAAAAATGCGTTCTTGGGACTTCTAGGGGATTTGGAGGCAACAGATGCCTTTAGAGGCTTTTACGTTAAAAACCCCTTTCTCTTCAAACATTACAGTGGTCGCCTTATGGGTGGGAGGCGAGCAGATCGCCGCTGGGCCTTTGCAACCTAATTTGGAAAGCGGGAATGGCATGAAAGGGGACGTGAAGCCGGTCCTGACGCTCTCTGCTCTCAGCCTGAAACCCGGCAGGGGACGTTCAGTCCACTGCTCCCTCTAGATTGGAAGCCCGTGGTGGGTGGGGGAACGTCTTTACTGACTCCGTTGCGTTGGACTCTGCCGAGCGTTTAGCACAGAGAAGCAGCGGGGCTCAGTGGAAGGAGCCCGGGCTTAGGAGTCAGAGGTCATGGGTTCGAATCCTACTCCGCCACTTGGCAGCTGTGGGACTGTGGGCAAGTCACTTCACTTCTCGGTGCCTCAGTAACCTCATCTGGAAAATGGGAATGAAGACTGAGACTGATGGGACAACCCGATCACCCTGTATCTCCCCCAGCGCTTAGAACAGTGCTCGGCAAATAGTAAGTGCTTAACAAATACCAACATTATCATTATTATTATTATTATTAAAATGAAGATTAAGGCTGTGAGCCTCACGTGGGGCAACCTGATTACCCTGTACCTACCCCAGCGCTTAGAACAGTGCTCTGCACATAGTACGTGCTCAACAAATACCAACATTATGATGATTATTATTGTTAAAATGAAGATTAAGACTTTGCGCCTCACGTGGGGCATATTGCCATTGTTCTTGTCTGTCTGTCTCCCCCGATCAGACTGTAAGCCCGTCAAACGGCAGGGACTGTCTCTATCTGTTGCCGACTTGTTCATCCCAAGCGCTTAGTACAGTGCTCTGCACATAGTAAGCGCTCAATAAATACTATTGAATGAATGAATGAACCTGATTGCTCTGTATCTCCCCCAGAACTAAGAACAGTCCTCTGCACATAGTAAGCACTTAACAAATACCAACATTACTATGATTATTATTAAAATGAAGATTAAGACTGTGAGCCTCACGTGGGACAACCTGATTACCCTGTACCTACCTCAGCGCTTAGAACAGTGCTCTGCACATAGTACGTGCTCAACAAATACCAACATTATGATGATTATTATTATTTCCCTGGCACGGTGAATATGATTGTCATGTCTCTGACTATCAGAGAGATAGACGAGCAGCAGAAAGTGCTCTTGGACTCCGTGTGAGTATGGATGGCCACCAACTCCAGAAAACCTTATTCTCCTGTCCTGAAATATGGGGTGATGGCTATCATAGTGACTGGCTACCAAGAAGATGTCACCCCAATGACCCATGCGTCTGGTGGTCAATAATAACAATAATGTCGGTATTTGTTAAGCGCTTACTATGTGCGGAGTACTGTTCTAAGCACTGGGGGAGATACAGGGTCATCAGGTTGTCCCACGTGAGGCTCACAGTCTTCATCCCCATTTTCCAGATGAGGCCACTGAGGTACAGAGATGTGAAGTGACTTGCCCACAGTCCCACAGCTGCCAAGCGGCAGAGCCGGCATTCGAACCCAAGACCTCTGACTCCCAAGCCCGGGCTCTTTCCACTGAGCCACGCTGTTTCCCCACACCAAACCCAGTCCATACCAACTGGCTCTCTCCCTGGGGGTGCTTTCTTTGACTCCTATGTCCTCTCTCCATTAATCAATTCAGGAGTCATTATGGTACTTAATGGTGGTATTTGTTAAGCGCTTACTATGTGCAAAGCACTGTTCTAAGCGCCGGAGGGGGACACAAGGTGATCACCGAGTGGGGCTCACAGTCGTAGTCCCCATTTTCCAGTTGAGGGAACTGAGGCCCAGAGAAGTGAAGTGACTTGCCCAAAGTCACACAGCGGACAAGCGGCGGAGCTGGGATTAGAACCCACGTAATAATAATAATAATGTTGGTATTTGTTAAACGCTTATTTTATGTGCCAAGCACTGTTCTAAGCGCTGGGTAGATACAAGGTCATTAGGTTGTCCCTCGTGGGGCTCACAGCCTTCGTCCCCATTTTACAGATGGAGTAACTGAGGCACAGAGAAGTTAAATGACTTGCCCAAAGTCACACAGCTGATAAGCGGCAGAGCTGGGATTAGAACCCATGACCTCTGACTCCCAAGCCCAGGCTCTTTCCAATGAGCCACGCTGCTTCTCCATCCTCTGACTCCGTGCTTGTTCCACTGAGCGACGCCGCTTCTCTGGTACTTGTTAAGCACCTACTACATGCCGAGCACTGTACTAAACGCTGGGGTAGATAAAAGCTAATAATAATAATAATGTTGGTATTTGTTAAGCGCTTACTATGTGCAGGGCACTGTTCTATGCGCTGGGGGCGATACAGGGTCATCAGGTTGTCCCACGTGGGGCTCACAATCTTCATCCCCATTTTCCAGATGGGGGAATTGAGACCCAGACAAGTGACGTGACTTTCCCAAGGTCACATAGCTGACAAGCTGACGAGCTCCGCCGGGATTAGAACCCACGACCTCCGACTCCGGGCTCATTCCACTGAGCCACGCCGCTACTCTGATACTTGTAAAGCACCTACTACCTGCCGAGCACTGTACTGAACACTGGGGTAGATACAAGCTAATCTGGTTGGACCCAGTCCCTGTCCCACATAGGACTCACAGTCGAGAAGCAGCGTGGATCGGTGGAAAGAGCCCGGGCCTGGGAGTCCAAGGTAATGGGTTCGAATTCCGGCTCTGCTGCTTGTCAGCTGTGGGACTGTGGGCAAGTCACTTCACTTCTCTGTGCCTCAGTGATCTCATCTGGAAAATGGGGATGAAGACTGTGAGCCTCATGTGGGACCACCTGATGACCCCGTATCTCCCCTAGCGCTTAGAACGGTGCTCTGCCCATAGTACGCGCTTAACAGATACCGACATTATAATTATTAATCCCCATTCTAAAGATGAGGAAAGTGAGGCACAGAGGAGTGCTGTAACTTGCCTGAGGTGCCGCAGCACATAAAAGGAGCAGATACAGGCTGATCGGGTCCCACATGGGGCTCTCAGTCTAAGAAGGAGGGAGGAGCATTTAATCCCCCTTTTACAGATCAAGTCACATTGCGGCCCAGTGAAGTGATTTACCCAAGGTCACACAGCAGCGACATGGCAGAGTTGGGATTAGAACCCAGATCCTCTGACTAGGCCATGCTGCTTTTCCAGCAAACCACCTGCTTTTCCAGCAAACCAGCTAAAGACTGTGAGCCTCACGTGGAGCAACCTGATGACCCTGTATCTACCCCAGCGCTTAGAACAGTGCTCTGCACAGAGTAAGCACTTGACAGATACCAACATTATCATTATTATTATTATTACTAAAGGCTTCGAGAGGTACCTAAACAAACAGATGGAAGAAATCGTGTTCCAGAACAAATAACTGCAAGGGAGCCTAGCGTTATCGCTCGATTTTTCTTTTCTGTATCACTGTTGTAAAGTTTTATCTTTCTCTTTATTCTGAGGACATTGATCAGAAGCAGCATGACCTAGTGGCTAGAGCGCCGGCCTGGTCCTGGATTCTAATCCCGGCTCCGCCACTTGTCTGCTGTGTGACCGAGGGCAAGTCACTTCACTTCCCTGGGCCTCAGTTACCTCATCTGGAAAATGGGGATGGAGACTGTGAGCCCCACATGGGGCAGGGTCTGCGTCCAACTCGATCTGCTTTTATCCATCCCTGCGCTTAGTACAGTGCCCGAAAAAGAGTAGGCGCTTAACAAATAACAGAATTATTGTTATTAATTATTGGAACGATCGGATGGTGCTGAAGTTCGTAAACAGTCAAACCTCGTGCACCCCATGGGGGTGGATTTCTCGTCGAGAAGCAGAGCGGCCTAGCGGAGAGCGCGTGGTCCTGGAAGTCAGAAGAACTGGGTTCTAATGCCATCTCCGCCACTTACCGGCTTTGGGACCTTGAGCGAGTCACTTCATTTCTCCGGGCCTCAGTTCCCTCCTCTCCAAAATGGGAATCCTCTTCTCCCTCCTACTTAGACTGTGAACCCCCATGGGACCTGATTAGCTTGTATCTGCTCCAGCGCTCAGTACAGTACTTGGCATAGAGTAAGTGCTTAACCGACATCGTTATTAGTGTGAATATTACCAATCGCCATCATAAAGTGATGCAATTTTGAACACCAATATCTGGTTTTATTTGTTTGAGGGGTTTTTTGGTATTCGTTAAGCAATCACTATGTGCCGGGCACTGTGCTAAGCAATGGGATTGAAAGAAGTTTATCAGGTTGTACCCGATTCCTGTCCTACCCGGGGCTTCCAGCTTCCAGATGAGGTAACTGAGGCGCAGAGAAGTGTGGGACAAGACAAGTGGGAGAGCCAAGATTAGAACCCAGGTCCTTCTGTCTCCCTGGCCCATGCTCTGTTTTCTGTGATTCGCCCGACACCCGACTCTCTTTTACATGGACGAGGTGGTGATTCCCAAAGGACGTGGGAGGCAGGGTTAAGGAAAAGGAACATTTTCTGATTCACAGATCGTTTTGACCAACTGACAACATCATCGCTATGTGTCTCTTCAACTTCTCTTTCACGGACTGGAGGTCGGAAGCCAAGCCTCTCTCCTCCTTCCCCTCCAGTCAGGGAGCCCAGCTCTGGGTCGGGAGACGCATCTGGGTCCGACCGCACAGCAGAGGGTAACTTGGCGATACGAGACGGTTAGGCCGGAGAGCTGGTCGGGGAACCCAGTGTAAGGTCTGAGGATGCAGCTGGGGTTGCCTGCGCGGTGTGTGTGACTGCGCGATGTGGGAGAGTGAGACTGGAGAACTGGTGGGGGAACCTAGGTCCGAGGATGACCCCGCCCCGGCAAGTGGTAACTGGGTGACGTGGGGCGATTAGGCCCGAAAGCTGGTCAGGGGGCCCAGTTCGATGACTGGAGACACGGCCGGAGGTGACCTCCTGGCAGGGGGCGACTGGGTGATGCGAGTGAGGCCATCACCCCCGCTGTCATCCTTGACTCGGCTCTCATTCATCCCACACATCCGATCCATGGCTAAAGCCTGCCGGTCTCCCCTTCCCAACATCGCCAAGATCCGCCCTTTCCTCTCCATCCAAACCGCGCTACCCCGTTAGTCCAATCACTATCCCAACTGGATTGCCGCATCAGCCTCCTTCCTGACCTCCCAACCTCCTGTCTCTCCCCACTTGGGTCCATACTTCACTCCGCTATGCAGATTATCTTTCTCCAGAAACGTTCGGGGCAGGTCACCCCCCTCCTATCAACCAGAAACTCCTCACTACTGGTTTAAAGCGGTTCCATCACCTCGTCCCTTCTTACCTCGCATCCCTTCTCTCCTTCGACATCCCAGCCCGCATACTCCGCTCCTCCGGTGCTAACCTTCTCGCTGTGCCTCCATCTCGTCTCTCTCGCCACCGACCCCTGGCTCAGGTCCTACCTCTGGCCTGGAACGCCCTCCCTCCTCAAATCCGCCAAAATATCACTTTTCCCCCCTTCAAAGCCCTACTGAAGGCGCACCTCTTCCAAGAGGCCTTCCCGGACTAAGCCCCCTTTTCCTCAGCTCCCCCTCCCTTCCGCATCACCTCGACTCGCTCCCTTTGCTCTTCTCCCCCTCTCCCCACCCCACAGCACGTATACGTATATATCTATAATTCCATTGGTATTGATGCCCGTATACATTTTTTGATGTCTGTCTCCCCCCACCACCCAGACTGTAAGCCCGCTGTGGCAGGGATTGTCTCTCTTTATTGCTGTATTGTACTTTCCAAGCGCTCAGTACAGTGCTCCGCACACAATAAGTGCTCAATAAATATGATTGAATGAACGACTGAGGCCGTAGAGCTGGTCGGGCGGCCTAGTTCTAGGTCCGGAGATGTGGCCGGAGGTGACCACCTGGCAGGTGGTAACGGGGCGACGTGAGCGAGGCCGGAGAGCTGGTCAGGTAGTAACTACGTGTCGTGGCGGGGTGAGGCCAGAGAGCTGGTGAGGGAGCCTAGTTCAAGGTCTGGGGTGACCGCTTGACAGGTAGTAACTGGGTGATGTGGGGTGGTGAGACCGGAGAGCTGGTGGGGGAGTCCAGTTCTAGGGGTGGGGACAAGGTGGGTGGTTACTGGGTGGTTACTGGGGGTCTTGTTCTAAGCTGGAGACACTGCCGGGGGTTACCAGAGGCCCGGGCTTGGAATCCTGAGGTCATGGTTAGAATCCCGGCTCTGCCACCTGTCAGCTGTGTGACCGTGGGCAAGTCACTTCACCTCTCTGGGCCTCAGTGACCTCATCTGGAAAATGGGGATGAAGACTGTGAGCCTTGCGTGGGACGACCTGATGAGCCTGTATCTCCCCCAGCGCTCAGAACAGTGCTCTGCACATAGTAAGCGCTTAACAGATACCAATATTATCATTATTATTATTGTTACCACCTGGCTGGTGGTCACTGGGTGATGTGGGGTGACGAGCCCAGAGAGCTGGTCAGAGAGCCTCAATAAAGGTCAGAAGACAAAAAAGGGGGTGACTGCATAGCCCCCCCTTTTTAAGCTCCATATGTGAAGGCCTTCTTGATCCTCAAAACCCTCTTTTCACATGATAATTTCCAAATGCCTGTGTTTATGCCCTCTTTAACCATTTTCCTCTCCTTATTCTTACTACAACATGGTTCGACACCTCTAAGCAGCGTTGGGGATTTAAGCCTCTTCAGGAACCGTTCTGTGACCTGGAGAGCTGTGGCGGGTGGGGGGGTGGGGTGGCGGTTCCATAGTCTTTATATTCATAAACATCCCAGATCAACACAGGTTATAAATAATATCCAACAGTGCAGCAAAATAATAATAACGTTGGTATTTGTTAAGCGCTTTCTATGTGCAGAGCACTGTTCTAAGTGCTGGGGGAGATACAGGGTCATCGGGTTGTCCCACGTGAGGCTCACCGTCTTCATCCCCATATTACAGAGGCGGGAACTGAGGCACAGAGAAGTGACTTGACCACGGTCCCACAGCTGCCAAGTGGCCGAGTTGGAATTCGAACCCATGACCTCGGACTCCCAAGCCCAGGCCCTTTCCACTGAGCCACCCTGCTTCTCCAAGTACTGTCGTCAATGACCCCGTCTCAGTCTTCCGAACTCTCGGTATGGAAGGTTCTTGGGTGTCGCTTTAGGACGCGGGATCCAGAATCCGCCGTCGATGGGGTGCCCGCCGTACCCTTTATTGCTTTTCCCGGCACCGCCGACTGGCTGTTTTGGGAGAGGCCTTTAGCGGCTGCTCCTTAGAACATCGGGAGTGGACCTCATTAGCTGTAATTTTAAAAATAAATCTTGTAATCCTGTAGCTAAGGAGTGAGTATAAAACTCGAGAGAACGCATCATTTACCAGCATCAAAATGCCTTTACTCTTGGGGCAGTTTGCCCTGGTGTTCAGATTTCTTCACAGAATTTCTTCCCTGAAGAAAGCAAAATTGAGAACGGCATTTAAAATGGTTGACAGGTGTCACTCTTTTTAATGAGTTTTGAGGAGAGAGAAGACCCAAGAAGGCAATCCTGAGAGCGGAAGCTCATCCTCTAGACTGTAAATTCACCGTGAGCAAAGAATATGTCTGTTTATTGTAACGTCGTCCTCTCCCAGGTGCTCGATACAGTGCTTTGCACACGGTAAGCACTCGATAAATACGATTGGCTGACTGACTTTACACACCTCGCGGATGATTGAGTCAGAAGAGGTTTCAAAAACGGCGATCGGGACATCCAGGCTCTTGTTAGAACCCCATCTGGCTTCTCCAGTCCCGTTCAAGGACTCAGCACGTCCACCCGTCAAAGAATGCGCCTATTTACAACTGACAGGGTCAAAATGCAACTTTTTCCCCTCATTTTAATTTCATTGCAGTCAACTTCTTTCCTCCTTTTAAATTTCATTCCTCTCCTTTTAGACGATTAAACCGCAAAGTCAAATGTAACAGTTTCTGATTTACAAAGTAGTCTTTTTAATTTGACCATTTTAATCTCCTTTCTCTTTTATTTAAACAGTGTAAAAAATTACTCCGTATTTTCACTTTACAATTTTAATTTATTTTCCTTTTTTTAAATCATTAAAAAAAAAAAAGATTCACACTCTTTTAACCTAAGGGGGCCTGATAATTCAAAGACAGCACTCTGGTTGATACCACATCCTTCAGAGAGGTGGTGATAATAATAATGTTGGTATCTGTTAAGCGCCTACTACGTGCAGAGCACTGTTCTAAGTGCTGGGGTAGATACAGGGTCATCAGGTTGTCCCACGTGAGGCTCACGGTTAATCCCCATTTTACAGATGAGGGAACGGAGGCACAGAGAGATTAGACCGTAAGCCCGTCGATTAGACTGTAAGCCCGTCGATTAGACTGTAAGCCCGTCAAACGGCAGGGACTGTCTCTATCTGTTGCCGACTTGTTCATCCCAAGCGCTTAGTACAGTGCTCTGCACATAGTAAGCGCTCAATAAATACTATTGAAGTGACTCACCCACAGTCACACAGCTTTCAAGTGGCCGATCCGGGATTCGAACCCATGACCTCTGACTCCCAAGCCCCAGGCTCTTTCCACTGAGCCACGCTGCTTCTCTGACAGAGAGAGAGTTTATGTCGTCATGTCTGAGGGTGTCTTGAGGTATAGATTTTATTCACCCGATTTAGCCACATGTGGACTGTTTCTTCACTTACACAGAGAGTTTTCATCTCGTATGCCACCTAAGTGGGTAATTATTATTTTTAATGATAATAATGATGATAGTATTGACAGTTGTATTTGTTAACCATTACTACGTGCCAAACATATCACGGAGCCGGGCCTTGGGGCCCCCAGAGGTCGTGGGGCTGGGCCGGGCTTATGGCACCCACAGATTGAGAAGCAGCGTGGCTCAGTGGAAAGAGCCCGGGCTTGCGAGAGTTCATGGGTTCGAATCCCAGCTCTGCCACTTGACTGATGACCCTGTATCTCCCCCAGCACTTAGAATAGTGCTCTGCACATAGTAAACGCTTAACAAATACCAACGTTATTATTATTATTATTTCAGGACTAGGCCTGAGGTCACCCACAGTTCATCCATTCATTCAGTCGGATTTGTAGAGCACTTACTCTGTGCAGAACACTGTACAGAGTGCTCGGTAGAGTGTCTGGAGGGGAGCCTGAAGAACCTTCTAGGTGTCAGTCTGTCACAGACACCAGCTCCGTCAATCTCCCGAAACCCGCCAGTCCCCAGAGCAGGAAAACACAGAAGCAGCAGCAAAGGCAGTTATTCTCTGTGGGCATCTCAGCCTGCATCGTGCAGGTTGTCGACTGTAATAATAATAATAATAATAATGTTGGTATCTGTTAAGCGCTTACTCTGGGCAGAGCACTGTTCTAAGCGCTGGGGGAGATACAGGGTCATCGGGTTGTCCCACGTGAGGCTCACAGTCTTCATCCCCATTTTCCAGAGGAGGGAACTGAGGCCCAGAGAAGTGAAGTGACTCGCCCACGGTCACACAGCAGACAAGCGGCGGAGCCGGGATTCGAACCCATGACCTCTGACTCCCAAGCCCGGGCTCTTTCCACTGAGCCACACTGCTCCTTCTTGACTGTAGGCAACCCATCAGCCTCCACCCCAATCTGGGGAATAAAGAGAAATTTTTATTACCCTATTTATTTTGTTAACGAGGTGTCCATCCCCTTGATTCTATTTAGCGTGATGATGTTGTCTTGTTTCTGTCCGTCCGTCTCCCCCCATTAGACTGTCAGCCCGTCACTGGGCAGGGATGGTCTCTAGCTGTTGCCGACTTGTCCATTCCAAGCGCTTAGTACAGTGTTCTGCATAGAGTAAGCGCTCCATAAATACTATTGAATGAATGAATGAATGAATGGTCGGGACAGCTACCCGTCGAGGTCAATCGGTTGTCTCCCCCGTCCACCCGCAAAATCACAATCGTGCATTTGTACGGCCAAACCTCCCCGACTCTCCCAGACCAAAGCCATCTGGACAATCCCCGGGGATTCGATTCCTGTTCTCCCTCCTCTGGGACAGAGAGAGTGTCCAACCTGATTGAATTCTATTCATTCCATAGTATTTATTGAGCGCTTACTATGTGCAGAGCACACCACTGTACTGGGTGCTAGGGGAGAGACAGAAGAGAAGACACAGCCCCTTCCAATCTGATAGGGAAGACGACACATAATAATAATAATGTTGGTATTTGTTAAGTGCTTACTATGTGCAGAGCTCTGTTCTAAGCGCTGGGGGGATACAAGGTGATTGGATTGTCCCACGTGGGGCTCACAGTTTTAATCCCCATTTTCCAGATGAGGGAACTGAGGCCCAGAGAAGTTATGTGACTTGCCCACAGTCACACAGCTGACAGGCGGTAGAGGCGGGATTTGAACCCATGACTTCTGACTCCCGAGCCCGGGCTCCTTCCACTGAGCCACGCTGCTCGCACATAGCAAGCGCTTAACAAATACCATGTTAGTAATAATAATAATTAGTAATAGTAGTGGGAGAAGAGAGAGGAATCAGGAAAAATCTCCCAGAAGAGGTACGATTCCAGAAGGGTCTCGTAATAGCAATAATAAAGGAGTAATAGTATTTATTAAGCACTTACCGTGCGCAGAGGACTGTACTAAGCACCGGAAAATAGTATACAAGTGAGATTAGAGAAGCGGCGTGGCTCAGTGGAAGGAGCCCGGGCTTAGGAGTCAGAGGTCACGGGTTCTAATCCCGGCTCCGCCGCCTGTCAGCTGGGTGACTGTGGGCAAGCCGCTTCACTTCTCGGTGCCTCAGTTCCCTCATCTGGAAAATGGGGACGAAGACTGTGAGCCTCACGTGGGACAACCTGATTACCCTGTATCTATCTACCCCAGCGCTCAGAACAGTGCTCGGCACAAACTAAGCGCTTAACAAATACCGACGTTATTATTAATTAGACACCGACTCTGCCCCTCCAGGAGCTCACAGTCAATGTTTGAAGGTGGGGGAGAAGATTGGAGGCAGGCACATGATAATAATAATAATAACGATGGTATTTGTTAAGCTCTTACTATGTGCCAAGCGCTGTTCTAAGCGCTGGGGGGATACAAGGTGATCAGGTTGCCCCCGTGGGGCTCCCAGTCTTCATCCCCATTTTCCAGATGAGGGAACTGAGGCCCAGAGAAGTGAAGTGACTCGCCCAGAGTCATCCAGCTGACAAGCGGCGGGGCCGGCATTGGAACCCATGACCTCGGACGCCCAAGCCCGGGCTCTTTCCATTGAGCCCTGCTGCTTCAGGAACATCAGGAACAGTGAAATGATAAGGCATTAAAATGGCGTGACACAAAGACAGATACACAATACACAAAAACCAAAGTCAGTAGGGAGTTGCGGCCAGAGGAGGACAATTCCAGGCTCCTCATGATACGAAGTCCCTAGCAAACCCAAAGCCGCGGCCTTGCGGCCCCTAACTTTAGAGGAGGAGCGTGGCTCAGTGGCAAGAGCCCGGGCTTGGGAGTCTGAGGTCGTGGGTTCGAATCCCGGCTCTGCCGCTTATCAGCTGCAGGACTGCGGGTAAGTCACTTCACTTCCCTGGGCCTCGTGACCTCCTCTGGAAAATGGGGATTAACCGTGAGCCTCATGTGGGCCAACCCCATCACCCCGTATCTACCCCGGCGATGGTAAGCACATGGTAAGCACTTAACGAATACCAACATTATTATTATTATTATTATTGTTATTTTTATCATTATTATTATCATTAGCCGCTAACACTATTATCATTATCATTAGCTCCACACATGTTAATACTATTAGTATTGTTTTTGTCCATCTGTCTCCCCCTTAGACTGTAAGCCCGTCGTGGGCAGGGACTGTCTCTATCTGTTGCCGATTTGTACATTCCAAGCGCTTAGTAACAGTGCTCTGCACATAGTAAGTGCTCAATAAATACTATTGAATGAATGAATGAATGAACATTATTATTATTACCCAGATTTGGAGGAGGCCTCTGCCCTGCGAGGGCCTCGACGGCCCAGATCGTTTTCTCTGCGGCCCGGATCGTTTTCCTACCAAAGCGTTCAGGCCACGTTTCCCCATGCTTCAAGAACCTCCGGTGGTTGTCCATCCGCCTCCGCATCAGACCGAAACTCCTCACCGTTGGCTTTAAAAGGCTCGACCGCCTTGCTGCTTCCTACCTCACCTCGCTACTCTCCTATAACCCAGCCCGCACGCTTGGCTCCCGTAACGCTAACCTTCCCACCGTACCTCGATCTCACTAGACTGGAAGCCTGTGACTAGACCGTGAGCCCGTCAGTGGGCGGGGATGGTCAAACTGTCCATTCCAAGCACTTAGTCCAGTGCTCTGCACGTAGGAAGCGCTCAATAAATACTATTGAATGAATCTCGCTGCCAACGTCTCCCCCACGTCCTGCCTCTGGCCTGAAACGCCCTCCCTCCTAATACCCTACAGACAATGACTCTCCCCGCCTTCAAGGCCTTATCGACGGCGCATCTCCTCCAAGGGGCCTTCTCCTCCTTCGACTCCCTTCTGCATCGTCCTGACTTAATAATAATAATAATGTCGGTATCCGGTAAGTGCTTACTCTGTGCAGAGCACCGTTCTAAGAGCTGGAGGAGACACATCGAGTTGTCCCACTTGGGGCTCCTGGTCTTCATCCCCATTTTCCAGATGAGGGAACTAAGGCACAGAGAAGTGACTTGCCCACAGTCACCCAGCCGACAGGTGGACTTGCTCTCTTCATTCATCCCCCTCCCGGCCCCAGGACTTACGTCCATATCTGTCATTCATTCGTTTATAACAGGGTTATTAATGTCCGTCTCCCCTTCGGTGACCGGGCGACGTATCTGTTTTGTTGAATTCTCCCAAGCACACAGTAAGCTCTCAGTACATACGGTTGATTGACTGACCGTTCTCTTTCCCCCTGGGGTGGAGGAAAGCAGGATAATAAGAATAATAATAACGTTGGTATTTGTTCCGCACTTTCTATGTGCAGAGCACTGTTCTAAGCGCTGGGGGAGATACAGGGTCATCGGGTCGTCCCTCGTGGGGCTCCCGGTCTTCATCCCCATTTTCCAGATGAGGTCACTGAGGCCCAGAGAAGTGAAGTGACTTGCCCCCGGTCACACAGCTGCCAGGTGGCAGAGCCGAGATTGGAACCCATGACCTCTAACTTCAAGCGCTTGGTCCAGTGCTCTGCACATAGTAAGCGCTCCGTAAATACTATTGAATGAACGAATGAACAGTACTTGGCACACAGTAAGCGCTTAACAAATACCAATGTCACTGAAGTCGGTAGGGATTGGGGAGAGAAGGAGACTCAGAACTGAGCCCAGAGGGACTCCCAAAATTAAAGCGATGGAGACAGAGGAAGGCGCAGCCAGGGAGGACGAGGGAGAAGCGGCAAGGCCGGGATGAAGCAGCGTGCTTTTGTGGAAAGAGCACGGGATTGGGAGTCAGAGGTCGTGGGTTCTAATCCCGCCTCCGCCCCTTGTCACTTAACTTCTCTGTGCCTCAGTTACCGCCTCTATAAAATGGAGATTAACAATAATAATAATAATCATGATGGCATTTGTTAAGCACTTACTCTGTGCCGAGCACTGTTCTAAGCGCTGGGGGAGATACGGGGTCATCCGACTGTCCCACGTGGGGCTCACATTTTTTTACTCCCCCTTTTTGCAGATGAGGTAACTGAGGCCCAGAGAGGTTAAGTGACTTGCCTCAAGTGACACAGCAGACAAGTGGCGGATTAAGACGAGACTAAGACTGTGAGCCCCGCGTGGACAAACCTGATAACCTGCTGTCTACTCCAGTGCTTAGAACAGTGCTTGGCACATAGTATGCACTTAACAGATACCATCACCAAGTGGAAAATCTCAACTCCGAGAGGCCCTCCCTGACTAAAGCTTCATTTTTCCCTAGCCACCTTCCCCTCTGCAACAGGTGTGCAGCTTGGCAGTGGACTCCTTAAATGTTTAAAACCACTGATGCATGTGATTGTAATCAATTGTGGAATTCGTTAAGCGCTTCCTTTGTACCGGCATTGTGCTAAGCGCTGGGGTAGTTACAAGATCAGTTTGGGCTGCGCCCCTGCCCCCTGAGGTTAGAGGGAGTAGGGTCACTTAACTTCTCGGTGCCTCGGTTCCCCCATCTGGAAAATGGGGATCAGCTGTGAGTCTCACGTGGGACAACCCGACGATCCTGTATCTCCCCCAGCGCTTAGAACGGTGCTCCGACATTATCATCATTATTTAATCCCCATTTTACAGATGATGCAACTGAGGCACATAGAAGTCATCTGCCCCGCAAAGCAGACAAGTGGCGGAGCTGCGATCAAAGACCGGGACCTCTGACTTCCAGACCTGTGCTCTTTCCGTTAGGCCACCTTCCTTCTGTACGAGTGCTCCGACACCCAGTAAAGCATCCAAATGTGCCTACGTAGAATATGCTCAGTCCAGTGCTGTGCACACAGTAGAGTGCTCTTGTCCATTAGAGTAGAGTATTGAAGGAATGAATGAATGAATCCCACCTGGATGACCGCAACAGGCTCCTTGTCGACCTCGCCAGCCTCCTGTCTCTCCCCATTCCAGGCCCTACCTCGCTCTGCCGACCGGATCGGTTTTCTACAGAAACGCCCAGAGCACGTTTCCCCGCTCCTCAGATAACTCCAGGGGTTGCCCATCCGCCTCCGCATCGAACCAAAATTCCTCACCGTTGGCTTTAAAGCATTCCGTCGCCTTTCCCCCGCCTACCTCACTTGGCCGCTCTCCTACTACAACCCGACCCACACACTTCACTCCTCTCCTGCTAACCTCCATCTCCTCCGTCTCACCACCGACCCCTCGCCCACGTCCCTCCCTCCTCAAATCCAAAAGACAATTCCCCTCCTTCAAAACCTTACTGAGGCCATGTTTCCTCCAAGGGGCCTTCCCTAATTGCCCCCCTCCTTCTCCCACTCCATTCTGCATCTCCCCGACTCGGTTCTTTTGTCCTTTCCCCCTCCCGGCCCCACAGCACTAACGCACCGATCCGGCATCTATTTATTTCTTTTAAAACCCACCTCCCCACCTCGAGACGGTAAGCTCGTTGTGGGCCGGGAACGGGTCGGCCGATGTACTCTCCGAAGCTCTGTCAGCGCTCCGTAAATACGATCGAAAGGCTGACTGGCTGAACGAATGCCCCTTGAGTATTCATTCATTCATTCATTCAATAGTATTTATTGAGCGCTTACTATGTGCAGAGCACTGTACTAAGCGCTTGGGATGAACAAGTCGGCAACAGATAGAGACAGTCCCTGCCATTTGACGGGCTTACAGTCTAATCGGGGGAGACGGACAGACAAGAACAATGGCACTAAACAGCGTCGAGGGGAAGAACATCTCGTAAAAACAATGGCAACTAAATAGAATCAAGGCGATGTACAATTCATTAACAAAATAAATAGGGTAACGAAAATATATACAGTCGAGCGGATGAGTACAGTGCTGTGGGGATGGGAAGGGAGAGGTGGAGGAGCAGAGGGAAAAGGGGAAAATGAGGCTTTAGCTGCGGAGAGGTAAAGGGGGGATGGCAGAGGGAGTAGAGGGGGAAGAGGAGCTCAGTCTGGGAACGCCTCTTGGAGGAGGTGATTTTTAAGTAAGGTTTTGAAGAGGGAAAGAGAATCAGTTTGGCGGAGGTGAGGAGGGAGGGCGTTCCAGGACCGCGGGAGGACGTGACCCAGGGGTCGACGGCGGGATAGGCGAGACCGAGGGACGGCGAGGAGGTGGGCGGCAGAGGAGCGGAGCGTGCGGGGTGGGCGGTAGAAAGAGAGAAGGGAGGAGAGGTAGGAAGGGGCAAGGTGATGGAGAGCCTTGAAGCCTAGAGTGAGGAGTTTTTGTTTGGAGCGGAGGTCGATAGGCAACCACTGGAGTCGTTTAAGAAGGGGAGTGACATGCCCAGATCGTTTCTGCAGGAAGATGAGCCGGGCAGCGGAGTGAAGAATAGACCGGAGCGGGGCGAGAGAGGAGGAAGGGAGGTCAGAGAGAAGGCTGACACAGTAGTCTAGCCGGGATATAACGAGAGCCCGTAACAGTAAGGTAGCCGTTTGGGTGGAGAGGAAAGGGCGGATCTTGGTGATATTGTAGAGGTGAAACCGGCAGGTCTTGGTAACGGATAGGATGTGTGGGGTGAACGAGAGGGACGAGTCAAGGATGACACCGAGATTGCGGGCCTGCGGGACGGGAAGGATGGTCGTGCCATCCACGATGATAGAGAAGTCTGGGAGCGGACCGGGCTTGGGAGGGAAGATGAGGAGCTCAGTCTTGCTCATGTTGAGTTTTAGGTGGCGGGCCGACATCCAGGTGGAGACGTCCCGGAGGCGGGAGGAGATGCGAGCCTGAAGGGAGGGGGAGAGGACAGGGGCGGAGATGTAGTCATCTGCGTGTCATCTGCGTAGAGATGGTAGTCAAAGCCGTGAGAGCGGATGAGTTCACCGAGGGAGTGAGTGTAAATGGAGAACAGTAGAGGGCCAAGAACTGACCCTTGAGGAACTCCAACAGTTAAAGGATGGGAGGGGGAGGAGGCTCCAGCGTAGGAGACCGAGAATGATCGGCCAGAGAGGTAAGAGGAGAACCAGGAGAGGACAGAGTCCGTGAAGCCAAGGTGAGATAAGGTATGGAGGAGCAGGGGATGGTCGACAGTGTATCAAAATGTGCCTATGTTTAATACCTTCACGTGCTTAATCCAGTGGTCTGCACATATTAAAACACTCTTGGCCGTGTACCCGAGTCTCACGATTTACTTAGTATACGCGGACAAGTGTTTAGGCCAGAGCACCGCATACGGTAAATGTTCGGTAAATCCCATTTATTGGTTAATGGATGTTTCCGTACTCTGGGAAGTCAAGGTCCCCAGTGAGGGGCAGCTCACGTTGATTTCCCCCTTTCTTTAGAAGAGGAGCTTCTTGCCAGGATTCCCAAGGGCCAATATCCCCGGCTGAGGGTGCGGGGACTATTTATCGTGACGATGCTGTCTTGTTTTTGTCCGTCCTTCTCCCCCGATTAGACTGTGAGCCCGTCGTCGGGCAGGGGTGGTCTCTATCTGTTGCCGAATCGTCCCTCCCAAGCACTTGGTCCAGTGCTCTGCACAGAGTAAGCGCTCAAGAAATACTATCGAATGAATGAATGACTCGCCTCCTCCTCTGCTTGCACTCTGGGGAAGGAGCACGGCCTGGTGGACAGAGCACGGGCCTGGGTTCTAATCCCGGGTTGGCCACTGGGCTGCGGTGTGACCCTGGACAAGTCACTTGGCTTCTCTGTGCCTCAGTGACCTCATCTGTAAAATTCATTCATTCGTTCAATCATAAGCGCTTCCCGTGTGCTCAGCATTCATTCGTTCAATAGTATGTATTGAGCGCTTACTATGTGCAGAGCACGGTACTAAGCGCTCGGGAAAGCACAATTCAGCAGCAAATAGAGACAATCCCAGCCCACGACAGGCTCACAGTCTAGAACGGGGGAGACAGGCATCAAAACAAGTAAACAGGCATCGATAACATCAACGTAAATAAATAGAATCATAGATATGTACACATAATTAATATGAATGGAGAAGCAGCGTGGCTCAGTGGAAAGAGCCCGGGCTTGGGAGTCAGAGGTCATGGGTTCTAATCCCGGCTCTGCCACTTGTCTGCTGTGAGACTCTGGGCAAGTCGCTTCACTTCTCTGAGCCTCAGTTCCCTCATCTGTAAAATGGGGATGAAGACTGTGAGCCCGATGTGGGACAACCTGATCACTTTGTATTCCGCCCCCCCCCCCAGCGCTTAGAACAGTGCTTTGCACATAGTAAGCGCGTAACAAATGTCTTCATCATTAATGTCGGTCTCCCCCGTTTAGACTGGGAACCTGTCGTTGGGCAGGGATGGTCTCTATCTGTTGCTCCGTTGCCTATTCCAAGTGTTTAGTCCAATGCTCTGCCCACGAGCCCTCCGTTGGGCAGGGATGGCCCCATCTGTTGCCCAATTGTCCGCTCCAAGCGCTTAGTACAGTGGGAAGCAGCGTGGCTCAGTGGTGAGCGCATGGGCTTGGGAGTCAGAGATCATGGGTTCAAATCCTGGCTCGCCACTTGGCAGCTGTGTGACTGTGGCTGAGTCGCTGGACTTCTCTGGGCCTCAGTTTCCTCATCTGTAAAATGGGGATGAAGACTGTGAGCCTCACGTGGGACAACCTGATGACCCCATATCTCCCCCAGCACTTAGAACAGTGCTCTGAATAGAGGAAGCGCTTAACAAATACCAGCATTATTATCATTGTTCTCTGGGCCTCAGTTCCCTCCTCTGTAAAATGGGGATGAAGCCTGTGAGCCTCACTTGGGACAACCTGATGACCCTGTATCTCCCCCAGCACTTAGAACAGTGCTCTGAACATAGGAAGCCGTTAACAAATACCAGCATTATTATTATCATTATTCTCTGGGCCTCAGTTCCCTCCTCTGTAAAATGGGGATGAAGACTGTGAGCCTCCCGTGGGACCACCTGATGACACCATATCTCCCCCAGCGCTTAGAACAGCGCTCTGCACATAGTAAGCGCTTAACAAATACCAACATTACTGTTATCATTATTACTATTCCCCGGGCCTCAGTTCCCTCCTCTGTAAAATGGGGATGAAGACTGGAAGCCCCACGTGGGACCCCCGATGACCGTGTATCTCCCCCAGCGCTTAGAACAGTGCTCTGCACATAGGAAGCGCTTAACAAATACCAACAATATTATTATTATTGTTATTATTATTATTATTATTAATAAAGCCCCGTGACCGGAAGAGGCGCAGGCCCGGGCTCGCTCGGCCTTCTGGGAGTTGTAGTCCGCCCCGCAGCCACGGACTGCAGCTCCCAGGAGCCCCCGGGGCCTGGCCGCTGGGCCTTCTGGGAGTTGTAGTCCTCGAGGCCCGCGGCTGGCCGGCCGGCGCCGCGGCGGAGGACTACAATTCCCAGCCGCCCCGCGGGCCCGGCGGCGGCGGCGGCGGCGGCGGACGAGGAGGCGGACGAGGAGGCGGACGAGGAGGCGGACGAGGAGGCGGAGGAGGCGTCTACATTGTGTCTATTCTCTGGCCGCCGCTGCGGCCGGCGTGGGGCTGCAAGCATGGCCGAGGAGCAGGAGATCATGTGCAAACTGGAGAGCATCAAAGAGATCAGGTAGGAGCCCGCCGCAAAGGGGCCATCGCCCCCGCCCCCCGAGGAGCGGCCGCGGCACATCCGGCCCGAGAATTCTTCGAATTGCAATTCTGTCCCACTTCAAAGGGACCTGGCCCCAGGGGGCTGCGGAGGGCGGGCGGCTCCCTGCACACAGCTCTCCGCGGCGCTTAGGTAAATACCGTCGCTCATGCGGAGCGCAGAAGGCCCAGAAATAATAATCATGTCGGTGTTTGTTAAGCGCTTCCTCTGCGCCCGACCACTGTTCTGAGCGCTGCGGGAGATGCGGGGTCATCCGGTGATCAGCCCGTTTTCCAGATGAGCTCACTGAGCCTCGGGGAAGAATAATGTGGGTATTTGTTAAGCGCTTCCTCTGCGCCCGAGCACTGTTCCGAGCGCTGCGGGAGATGCGGGGTCATCCGGTGATCAGCCCGTTTTCCAGACGAGGTCACTGAGGTTCGGAGAATAATAATAATAATAATAATGATGTGGGTATTTGTTAAGCGCTTCCTCTATGGACGGAGCACTGTTCTGAGCGCTGGGGGAGATACAGGGTCAGCCAGCCCATTTTCCAGACGAGGTCACCGAGGCTCGGAGAATAATAATAATGATGATGTGGGTATTGGTTAAGCGCTTCCTATGGGCAGAGCACTGTTCTAAACGCTGGGGGAGATACGGGGTCATCAGGTGGTCCCACGTGAGGCCCACGTGAGGTCCCAGTCCTCATCCCCAGTTTCCAGATGGGGGAACTGAGGCCCAGTGAAGTGACTCGCCCAAAGTCACACAGCTGACGAGCGGCTAGCCGGGATTTGAACCCATGACCTCTGACTCCCAAGCCCGGGCTCTTTCGCCCGAGCCACGCCGCTTTTCGAGTGTCTCCTGCAAGTGCGTTGTGTGTTTATGTCATCGGATGTGCCGATGCCTCTCTGTGTGTATTTTGTGTGCACATCTTGTGCTTGCGCCTTTGTGTGCGGGTGTGTGCTTTGTGTATATGGGAATGTTCTGTGCAGCGTGAGTATCCTGGCTGCATACATTCATTCCTCCGATCGTATTTATTGAGCGCTTACTGTATGCCGAACACTGTACAGAGCGCTGGGAAAGTACAATTCCATGAGATAATAATAATAATGTTGGTATCTGTTAAACGCTTACTCTGTGCAGAGCACTGTTCTAAGCACTGGGGGAGATACACGGTCATCAGAGTGTCCCGCATGAGGCTCCCCATCTTCATCCCCATTTTCCAGATGAGGTAACTGAGGCCCAGAGAGGTGAAGTGACTTGCCCACAGTCACCCAGCTGACAAGTGGCAGATCTGGGATTCGAACCCATGACCTTCGACTTCCAAGCCCGGGCTCTTTCCCCTGAGCCACCCTGAATGCTGGTTAATACCAGTCGGCTTCATGTATTCATTCAATAGTATTTACTGAGCGCTTACTATGTGCAGAGCACTGTACTAAGCGCTTGAAATGTACAGATCGGTAACAGATAGAAACAGTCCCTGCCCTATGACGGGCTTACAGCTTCAGTTAGCCAGTGGTATTTATCGAGTGCTTACCGTGGGCAGAATACTGTACTATAGGTAGTCAAGTTCCCTGCCCCAGAGGAGCTCACAGCCTAGAGGGGAAGACGGACATTAAACTAAATTGCAGCTATGGACGTAAATTCATTCATTCAATAGTATTTACTGAGCGTTTACTGTGTGCAGAGCACTGTACTAAGCGCTGTAAATGCTGTGGCGCTGAGGGTGGGGTGAACTATCAAGCTCTGGAAAAGAGTACGCAGGAGGGAGGGAGTTCTGTGTGCTGTCTCCACCCCCCAAAACAATCCTCCTATAGCTTCCTTTATTTTGGAGCATCAACCGGAGGGCCCTGATTCATTCATTCAAGAGTATTTAATGATAATAATGTTAGTATTTGTTAAGCGCTTACTATGTGCAGAGTACTGTTCTAAGCGGTGGGGTAAATACAGGGTCATCAGGTTGTCCCACGTGAGACTCACAGTTGATCCCCATTTTACAGATGAGGGAATTGAGGCACAGAGAAGTTAAGTGACTTGCCCACAGTCACACAGCTGACAAGTGGCAGAGCCGGGATTCGAACCCATGAACTCTGACTCCCAAGCCCGGGCTTTTTCCACTGAGCCACGCTGCTTCATTGTGTGCTTACTCTGTGCAGAGCACTGTACTAAGCGCTTGGAATGGACAATTTGGGAACAGATAGAGACCAGCCCTGCCCAAGGATGGGCTCCTAGTCTAATTCATTCAAGGCTCTCCCCCACCTCTCCCCTCACCCACTCATTCTTCCCCTCCAGCCCTGCTCACGCTCTGCTCCAGGCTCTTGATTCTTCCAACATAGCTCCTGTCCTTCCCCTTGCTTGTAGCCCTGCCCCTTTCTTTCATTCAGTCGTATTTATTGCGTGCTGACCGTGTGCAGAGCACTGTCCTAAGTGCTTGGAAAGGACAGTTCAGCAATAGAGAGAGACAGTCCCTGCCCACAGTGGGCTTACAGTCTAGAAGGGGGGAGACCGCCATCAAAATAAGTAAACAGGCACCAATAGCATCAGTATAAATGGAATTATAGATATATGCACATCAAAACAAGTAAACAGGCATTAATATAAATAAAATTATAGATATGTGCATATATACACAAGCGCTGCGGGGTGGGGAAGGGGAGTCGGGGCTATGGGGAGGGGGAGCTGAGGAAAAGGGGGGCTCAGTCTGGGAAGGCCTCTCGGAGGAGGCGAGCCTTCAGTAGGGCTTTGAATGGGGGGCAGAGTGAGTGTTTGGTGGATTTGAGGAGGGAGGGCGTTCCAGGCCGGAGATAGGACGCGGGCCAGGAGTCGACGGGGGGGACGGGCGAGAACGAGGGACCGTGAGGAGGTGAGCGGCAGAGGAGCGGAGTGTGCGGGCTGGGCTGGAGAAGGAGAGAAGGGAGGGTGCGAGGCGATGGACAGCTTTGAAGCCAATAGTGAGGAGGTTTTGCTTGGTACGGAGGTTGATAGGCAACCGCTGGAGATTTTTGAGGAGGTGGGGCGTGACGTGCCCCGAACGTTTCTGGAGAAAGACGATCCAGGCAGCGGAGTATAGATCGAAGCGGGGAGAGACGGGAGGTTGGGAGGTCAGAAAGGAGGCTGATGCGGCAATGCAGTCGGGATAGTGATTGGACTAATTTGGTAGCGTGCTTTGGATGGAGAGGAAAGGGCGGATTTTGGCGATGTTGGGAGGTGAGACCGGCAGGCTTTGGTGACGGATTGGATGTGTGGGGTGAATGAGAGCCGAGTCAAGGATGACACCAAGGTTACGGGCCTGTGGGACGGGAAGGGTGGTCGGGCCGTCCACAGCGACGGGGAAGTCAGGGAAAGGACAGGGTTTGGGAGGGAAGATAAGGAGGTCTGTCTTGGACATGATGAGTTTTAGGTGATGGGAGGACATCCAAGTACAGATGTCCTGAAAACAGGAGGAGATGAGAGCCTTGGAGGGAGGGAGAGAAGACAGGAGAGGAGATGTAGCTTTGGGTATCATCCGCGTAGAGATGATAGTCGAAGCCATGAGAGCGAATGAGTTCACCAAGAGAGTGAGTGTAGATGGAGAACAGAAGGGGATCCAGAACTGACCCTTGAGGAGCCCCTACAGTTAGGGGATGGGAAGGGGAGGAGGAGCCCGCGAAAGAGACTGAGAATGACCGGCCAGAGAGATAGGAGGAGAACCAGGAGAGGATGGAGCGGTGAAGCCAAGGTTGGATAACATGTTGAGGAGAAGGGGATGGTCCCCAGTGTCAGAGGCAGCTGAGAGGTCGAGGAGGATTAGGATGGAGTAGGAGCCGTTGGATTTGGCAAGAAGGAGGTCACGGGTGACCTTTGAGAGGGAGGTCTCGGTGGAATGGAGGGGACGGAAGCCAGATTGGAGGGGGTCCAGGAGAGCGGTGGAGGAGAGGAATTCGAGGCAGCAGGTGTAGACGACTCGCTCCAGGAGTTTGGAAAGGAAGGGTAGGAGGGAGATGGGGCGATAACTGGAGGGGTCACGGGAGGGTTTTTTTAGGATGGGGGAGATGTGGGCATGTCTCCTGCCACCTCGCAGCCCTCCCCACCTCCAGAGCTCATCAGAAGCAGCCCTTCAGAGAGACACTTTTTTAAAAAATTGAATTTATTAAGCGCTTACAGTGTGCCAGGCACTCTGCCGTGAATCCCCCATGGGACAGGGACAGGAACTGTGTCCAACCCAATTTGCTCGTATCCACCGCAGAGTTTAGTACTGAGCCTGGCGCATAGTGAATGCTTTACAAATACCAAATTATTATTATGGTGATTATATAAGCTGTGATTACATTTTATCGTGATTACGCTGTCTTGTTTTTGTCCGTCCGTCTCCCCCGATTTGACCGCGAGCCCGTCATCGGGCAGGGACGGTCTCTATCTATTGCCGAATTGTCCATTCCAGGCGCTCGGTCCAGTGCTCTGCACATAGTAAGCGCTCAATAAATACTACTGAATGAATGAATGTTTGTATCTCTGAGTGTTTGCTGCCTGTCTGAGCGTGTGCCCACCGTGTTTCCAGCAATCAATCAGTAGGTTTGATTGAGTAGCTACTTTGTGCAGGCCTCCGTACCTAGCATTTAGGAGAGTACAACCAAATTAGAAGATGTGATCTCTGCCCTCCAGGATTTTATAACCTAGCGAGAGAGGCAGACTTAAAAATAAAATTACAGAGAGGAGGAAGAAGAGAATTGGAAAGATGTGGTCCAGTAAATGCTTTAGTAGTGTGTAAATTGATTGGTGCATATGCGCACTCACTACATTTCTGGGAGTGCAGAAATGTCAAGGCGGTGGTCGGGAGGATGGAATCTAGGGAAAAGAAAAGTCGCTCAGAGAAAACCTCCTGACCGCGGGCCCGGCCTCCACCTGTTTTGTGTCCCCGCTGCCTGGGCGGGTGGCAGTTTTTTCACACCAAGGGTCAGAAATGTGTGCGGAGATTTTCGGCGACGCGTTTTTTGGTGGGACTTAGTCTCTGGCGCGACCTCTCTGAGGGTGTCCTCCGTGAGCCGGGAGCAGCATGGAGCGGGTCCTACCCCCGCCTGGCAGCCCGGGTTGCCCAGAGCTCTAGACCCTCCTCCGCCTGGACGCTGTCGGCCGACCCGCTTCCTGATGGCCTATTGTGTCGGTGGTCCCCGCCGGGGCGGAGAGTGGCCGGGGGTGTGTGCGGGGATGAAGGAATGAAGAGTGTGAGCTGGGGTGCAATGGCTGGAGAGAGAGGGAGACACAGTCCCTCAAAACAATTTCTGCTTGACGTGGAGAGGATGCATCGATCCTTGGGGACTTCGATAATAATCATAATAATTTTGGTATTTGTAAAGCGCTCACTATGGACAGAGCACTGTTCTAAGTGCTGGGGTAGATACAGAGTCATCAGGTTGTCCCTCGTGCGGCTCCCAGTCTTCATCCCCATTTTCCAGATGAGGTCACTGAAGCCCAGAGAAGTGAAGTGACTTGCCCACAGTCCTACAGCAGACAAGCGGCAGAGCCGGGATTAGAACCCATGACCTCTGACTCCCAAGCCCGGGCTCTTTCCACTGAGCTACACTGCAATAGCCGTGTAGATGTTCCCGAAGATCCTTCCACTGCCCGCTTTCTATCCCTCCTCAACTGTGAACTTCACCGACCCTCTGCTCCATTCATTCGTTGTCGTATTTATTGAGCGTCTCCCTATGTGCAGAGCACTGTTCTAAGCGTGTGGAATGGTTAATTCGGCCACAGATAGAGACAATCCCTGCCCACCGACGGGCTCTCCGGCGTAGATATCATCAAGATAAAGAGAATCATGGATGCATACACATCAGTGAAGCAGCATGGCTCAGTGGAAAGAGCCCGGGCTTGGGAGTCAGAGGTCATGGGTTCGAATCCCAGCTCTGCCGCTTGTCAGCTGTGTGACTTTGGGCGAGTCACTTCACTTCTCTGGGCCTCAGTTCCCTCATCTGGAAAATGGGGATTAACTGTGAGCCTCACATGGGACAACCTGATTACCCTGTAATGTTGGTATTTGTTAAGCGCTTACTATGAGCCGAGCACTGGTCTAAGCGCTGGGGTAGACACGGGAATCAGGTCGTCCCACGTGGGGCTCACAGTCTTAATCCCCATTTTACAGATGAGGGAACTGAGGCACCGAGAAGTTAAGTGACTCGCCCACAGTCACACAGCTGACAAGTGGCCGAGCCGGGATTCGAACCCATGACCTCTGACTCCAAAGCCCGTGCTCTTTCCACTGAGCCACGCTGCTTCTGTACCTCCCCCAGCGCTTAGAACAGTGCTCTGCACATAGTAAGCACTTAACAAATACCAACATTATTATTATCGATAACAAAATAAATAGAGTAATAAATAATATATACAGATATGCACAGTACTGTGGGGAGGGGAAGGGGGAAGAGCAGAGGGCGGGAGAAGGGGGAATGGGGAGGGGAGGAGGAGCAGAGGGAAAGCTCGCTCACCCACCAACTTGGACACACACTTGATCTCATCATCCCTAGTGCTGTACAATCTCTGCTCTCACCAACTCTGAAATCCCTCTTTCTGACCACAGCCTTCTCACCCGCCTTCTCTCCCACACGCCTCTTCCCGGCCCACCCGTCTTGTTGTCCGCCGGAGACCTCTCTGACCTTCCGAACCCATCCAGTTTTCCCGGTTAACCTCCGTACCCAAACTCCCTTCCTTTGGTGACCAAACCGATGCTCTTGACACCTCCCTTTCTACTGAACTCAGCTCATTCGGCTCCCCTACGCCCTTGTCAATCCCATACCACTAATCGACGGCCCTGGATCGCTTCCTTCACTCCTGTGCACCAGCTACGGAGTGCTACTGGCAAAAATCTAGATATCAGGTCAACTGTGTCCCCTTCCAGTTTATCCTAGAGTGCTTTAACTCTGCCCTCTCCTCTGCCTGGCAATATTACTTCTCCATCCTTATTAGACCGTTGCCCTTGGCCAGTTGTTCCAGATGTTTAACTCCGTCAATCCCCCTGCCCCCCCATCTCTCTCCCTTAGGTCCCGGCCACCTACTTTATTGAGAAAATTGAAACTGTCAGGCGCGGCCTGCCTAAAAGCTCCCCTGCTCTTCCCCGGCCCCTCCCTCCTCCCACTCCTCCTTCAGCTCTCCCATGTTTCCCGGTAGCTTCACAGAAGGAGACCTCCTGCCTTCTCTCAAACTCTACCCCCTCCACCTGCCCATAATAATAATAATGTTGGTATTTGTTAAGCGCTTACTATGTGCACAGGACTCTTCTGAGCGCTGGGGTAGTTACAGGATGATCTACCTGGGGTAGATACAGGTCCCTCGTGAGGCTCCCAGTCTTCATCCCCATTTTCCAGATGAGGGAACCGAGGCCCAGAGAAGTGAAGTGACTCGCCCACAGTCCCACAGCCAAGTGGCGGAGCTGGAATTTGAATCCATGACCTCTGACTCCCCAGCCCAGGCTCTTTCCACTGTGCCCCGCCGCTTCTCTAGTCCAACCCCATTCCTTCGCACCTTATCAAAGCACTTGTCCCCTCCTATTTTCCCTCCCTAACTGCCATCTTCCACTGTTCACTCTCCAATGCGAGTGAGAGCGCTTGGCCACTGCTTTCAAACCTGCCCATGTTGGTATCTGTTAGTGCTCTGCACTAAGCGCTGGGGTAGGTAGGGGGTCATCAGGTTGTCCCACGTGAGGCTCACAGTATTAATCCCCATTTTAAAGATGAGGGAACCGAGGCACAGAGAAGTTACCCCTACCCCCCACAAAAAACCCTGCCTTGACCCCATGGCTCCTTCCAGTTATCGCCCCATCTCCCTCTTACTGTGCCTCTCCAAACTCCTTGAGTAGTCTCCACTTTCTCTCCTCCGGTTTTCTCCTTGACCCCCCTCCAATCCGGCCTCTGTCCCCCTTCACTTCACAGAAACTGACATCTCAAAGGTCACAAATGATCTCCCAATTGCCACATCCAGTGGCCTCTATTCCATCGTAGCCTACTCGAACTCTCAGCTGCCTTTGAACACTGTCGATCCAACCTTGGCTTTACTGACACCGTCCTCCCCTTTTTCTCCTCCTTAATAGTAATAATAATGTTGGTATTTGTTAAGAGCTTACTATGTGCCGAGCACTGTTCTAAGCGCTGGGGTAGACACAGGGTCATCAGGTTGTCCCACGTGGGGCTCAAAGTCTTAATCCCCATTTTACAGATGAGGTAACTGAGGCACAGAGAAGTTAAGTGACTTGCCCACAGTCACACAGCTGACAAGTGGCAGAGCTGGGATTTGAACTCATGACCTCTGACTCCAAAGCCCGTGCTCTTTCCACTGAGCCACGCTGCTTCCTTTCTCTCAGACTGCGCCTCCTCGGTCTCTTTTACTGGCTCCTCCTCGGCCTCCCATCCCGTCACTCTAGGAGCCCTTCAGGGGTCAATTCTGGGTCCCCTTTTAGTCTCCATCTACACCCACTCCCTCGGAGAACTCATTCGCTCACATGGCCTCAACTACCACCTCTAATTGGAAGATACCCAAATCTACATCTGCAGCCCTGATCTCTCCCTCTCCCCCTCTCCCCCGTCCCCCCCCCAATCCTCTCTCTCTCCTCTCTCTCTCTCCCCCCTCGCATATCCTTATGCCTAAAAGACGTCTCTACTTGGATATCTCACCGGCACCTCAAACTTAAGATATCCAAACTGTAACTCCTTATCTTTCCTCCCAAACCCTGTCCTCCCCTTGATTGTCCTGTCACTGTAGACAGTACCACCATCCTTCTTGTCTCGCAAGCCCGTAACCTTGGCGTTATCCTTGACTCATCTCTTTCTTTCAACCCACGTATTCCATCTGTCACTAAATCCCATCAGTTCACCCTTCACAACATCACAAAAATCCATCCTTTCCTCTCCCGCTATCACGATAACCCAAACACTTATCCTCTCCTGCCTTGATTACCGCATCAGCCTCCTTGCTGACCTCCCTGCCTCCTGTCTCTCCCCATTGCAGTCCATATTTCACTCTGCTGCCCATTTCATTTGTCTACAAAGATGTTACGTCCACATTTCCCAACTACTCATGAACCTGCGGAGGCGGTCCACCCAGATTTATTTATTTATTTATTCAATCGTATTTATTGAGCGCTTACTATGTGCAGAGCACTGTACTAGGCGCTTGGAATGTACGATTGGGCACCAAAAAGAGACCATCCCTGCCCAGTGACGGGCTCACAGTGTAATGGTATCAATGTTCATTCATTCAATAGTATTTATTGAGCGCTTACTATGTGCAGAGCACTGTACTAAGCGCTTGGGATGAACAAGTCAGCAACAGATAGAGACAGTCCCTGCCGTTTGACGGGCTTACAGTCTAATCGGGGGAGACGGACAGACAAGAACAATGGCACTAAACAGCGTCAAGGGGAAGAATATCTCGTAAAATTCTCCCACTCTCGACTGTGAGCTCATTGTGGGCAGGGAACGTGTCTACCAACTCTGTTGTATTGTGCTCTACGAAGGACTTAGTACAGTGCTCTACACATAGTAAGTGCTCAGTAAATACAATTGAGTGATCGATTGGAAGGGCGGACTGTGGTTTCCGAGCCATGGGGAGATGTTTGCAGGGTGACATTTTAGAAAAATGAACCTGGCAACAGAGCGCAGATTGGAGCACATTAATGACTGTCTCACCATTTAGACTTTAAGCCCATTGTGGGCAGGGAACCCAAGCGCTTAGTACAGTGCTCTGCACACAGTAAGCGCTTAATAAATACCATTGATCGCATATAGAGGCAACATGACCTGTTGGAAAGAGCACGGGCTGGGGAGTCAGAGGACGTGGGTTCTAATCCTGGCTCCGCCACTTGTCTGCTGTGTGACCTTGGGCAAGCCACTTAACTTCTCTGGGCCTGTTACCTCATCTGTAAAATGGGGATTAAGACCGTGAGCCCCATGTGGGGCAACCTGATCATCTTGTATCTGCCCCAGGGCTTAGAACAATGCTTGGCACATAGTAAGCGCTTAACTAATGGCATCTTTATTATTGTTATTGTTATTATTATATAACAGGTGCTCTGTAGATGCTGTGGATTGATGGGCGAGCCCAGGGCCGAGCAGTGGGCAGCCAGCGCTACCGCCCTCCTCCCCTCCTGTTGCCAGTGGAGGGGCCCGACTCGGAGTGGGCTGAGCCCGTGGGGAGGGCAGTGGTGGTGAGAGAGGCCATCTGGGCCTCTCTGGAGAGCCTCAGCGGGCCCGGAACAGGAGGGCGAGTGGCCCCAGAGTGGCCCCTTTCCTGGTCTTCAACACCCTCAGTTTGGGTTTGCCTCTCGGTGGGCTGGCCTGCCTCCACCACCGACCCCCTCAGCCCCCTCACTTCTCTCCGGCCGAGGAAGGGGGACTTGGCTAGGACTGCACAGGTTGCCCATCCACCTATGCCTCAGCATTGGTTTTAAAACACTCAATCCCCTTGCCCTCTTCTGCCTCACCTCGCTGCTCTACTACTACAATCCACCCTGCACACTCCGCTGCTTTAACCTTCTCACTGCGCCTCGATCTCGTCTGGCTCGCCCGTGTCCTGCCTCTGGCCTGGAATGCCCTCCCTCCGCAAACCCTCCGGAGCCCCTTCCCTTCCTTCAAAGCCTTATCGAGTCTGTGACCTCCGTGTGGGACAGAGACGGTGTCCGACCCGATTCGCTTGTATCCCTCCCAGCCCTTAGTACAGTGCTTGGCACACAGTAAGCGCTTAACAGATACCAGGATTATTATTATTGTTGTCGTTGAGGCCACATCTCCCCCAAGAAGCCTTCCCTGACTAAGCCTTCCTTTCCTCTTCTCCCACTCCCTTCTGCATCGCCCTGACACGCTTCCTCTGTTCTCCCCCCGCCACCAGCCCCACGGCACTTATGTACAGATCTGTCATTTATTTCTATTAATGTCTGTCTTCCCCTCCCAACTGTTAGCTCGCTGTGGGCAGGGAATATGTCTGTTTACTGTTGTAGTGTAGTCTCCCAAGTGCTTAGTACAGCACCATCCCCCCTTTACCTCTCCGCAGCTTAACCCTCTTTTTCCTCTTTTTCCCCTTTTCCCTCCGTTACCCTATTTATTTTGTTAATGAATTGTACATCGCCTCGATTCTATTTAGTTGCCATTGTTTTTACGAGATGTTCTTCCCCTCGACTCTATTTATTGCCATTGTTCTCGTCTGTCCGTCTCCCCCGATTAGACTGTAAGCCCGTCAAACGGCAGGGACTGTCTCTATCTGTTGCCGACTTGTTCATCCCAAGCGCTTAGTACAGTGCTCTGCACATAGTAAGCGCTCAGTAAATACTATTGAATGAATGAATGAATAGTACAGTGCAGGACACACAGGAAGCACTCGATAAATACGATTGAATAAGAACGATTGAATAAATGACTGGTGCCTGGGTATGAGGAGTCGAGGGGTGGGAAGGTAGGGAAAGCTCCTTGCTGGGGGACCGCTTACCGCTGAGCTGGCTGCAGTAGGATCGCAGTAGGACTTCTGAGGAGACGGAAGCAGCCGAGCGTTCATTTCCCAGCCTTCTCCTCGGGGACACCGCCCCCCCGATGCCTCTCAACCGGTTCAGTCCAAGGGGCAAGGGGGCTGGGGCATGGCTCCTAGCCAAGTCTAGCTGCTGGGTTGGGTACGTTGTGCCCCCAGAACGAATCAGTACGGTCATCACCCAGTCCTCCACTTCCTTCATTATGGAAACAGCCTGCCCTAGTCCGGGTACGGGCCTGGGCGGGAGAAGGGCCTGCGTTCTGATTCCGGCTCCGCCCCAGTCTGCCCCGTGGCCTTGGCCAAGTCTTGTCACTTCTCTGGGCCCCAGCTGTCTTATGCCGTCGAGTCGTCTCCGACCCGTAGCGGTGCCACGGACACATCTCTCCCAGAACGCCCCACCTTCATCTATGATTGTACATGGAGTTTTCTTGGTTAAAAACACGGAAGCGGTTTCCCGCTGCCAGCTTCCGTGCGGTAAACCTGTGCCTCCTACCTCGGCGCTCTCCCGCCCGCCACTGCCCGGCACGGGGCAGTTTTAACTTGTAGCAGATGGCCTGCCGCTCGCTAGCCACTGCCCAAGCTCGCAGTGGAACAGATATGCCTCTGCCCGACTCTCCCTCCCGTAGTCGAGACCATAGAGGACTGGAAACTCTCCCGTTGTGACCCTAAGAGGGGGTGCCCCAGTGACCTGTTCTGTAAAATGGGGATTAAGACTGGGACCGTCGTGTGGGACGGGGACTGCATCCAACCTGATTGGCTTATATCTACCCCAGCAATTAGAATAGTGTTTGGCGTGTAGTAAGCGCTTAACAATCCCATCATCGTTATTATCACTTGGGGGCGGATGCGGTCTCTCCATCCAAACTGCCCCACCCTGGCCCGGGCCCTTGTCATATCCGGCTCGGCGAAGACGTCCGCCTCCTCCCTGACCTCCCTGCCTCTAGCCTCTCCTCTCTCCAGCTGGTACTTCACTCTGCCGACCCACTCATTTTCTCCAACATCCTTCTCTGCACATCTCCCCGCTTGGCAAAATCCTCCCGTTCCTCTCTTTAATGAGGAGAAACTCCTGAGTACTCACTTCAAGACCCTTCTGTCGGCTCTCTCCCTCCTACCTCTCCACTCTACTCATTCTCCCGTTGCACCCCAGCTCACACTCTTCTTTCAAGCCAACCTGCCACCCCGTGCCTCGTTCTTGCCCCTCACACCCTAAATCCTTTATCGTGATTAAGTTGTCTTGTTTTTGTCCGTCTGTCTCCCCCGATAAGCCCGTCAGTGAGCAGGGATTGTCTCTATCCGTTGCCGAATTGTCCATTCCAGGCACTCAGTACAGTGCTCTGCACATAGTAAGCACTCAGTAAATCCTATTGAATGAATGAATGAGTAATCCTTCTGTCTGAAACTCCCTCCCATTCCCTATCCAGCTCATCGCCCCTCTTCCCGTCCTTCAAAGCTCTTCTGAAGTGAAATCTCTCGGATTAATTTTTGATCTCCTTGCACATCCCTGTCCCCTGCAGACTGCTCCCCTTTGCTTTTTCCATCGGTTCCCGTACCCGGGGCTCCCGTCTTGGGAGCAGGCCCCCAGGCCCGACCGACCTGAGCGGAGATGGGCTCCGAGGGACCGCGCTGGGTGTCCTGGGGACCCCTAAGCGGGAGTGGTTGGTCCCGAACACCCCCATTACCTTCAGAGGGCTTGGGACATTCTGCAGGTTTCAGAGGGACGCCCTGGGCCAGGATGGACCACCTTCCCCCGCCCTGCCCTCTCAGATCGCTCTGGGGAACTCCTCTCTGGAGCCAGAGGGATGGCCAAAAAGACCGCTCGACGGCCCTCCCCAGCCTCAGCGTTCTGTGCTTTCCCGTGGATTTAGGGGATCCACTCCTCTTGACATGCTCACCTTCCCACACGGTAAGCGCTCATTAAATACCACTGATTGATTGATTCCCCATGGCACGTATCTGTAAATTATTTATTTTACAGTTATGTCCGTCTCCCCCTCTGTACTGTAAATGCACTTGTCTGCCAACTCTGTACTATTGTATTCTCCCCAATGCTTAGTACGGTGCTCTGCACACTGAAAGTGCTCAATAAATACCATTGATTGCTTTTCCTTCCTTCCCTCCCTGCTGGCCCGCATCCTCTCCCCCCACCCCCCTGCCCACCTGGGGCGGCAGGAACAAGACGTTGCAGATGGAGAAGATCAAGGCACGCCTGAAGGCTGAGTTTGAGGCCCTGGAGTGTGAGGAGCGGCACCTGAAGGAGTACAAGCAGGAGATGGACCTCCTGCTGCAGGAGAAGATGGCCCACGTGGAGGAGCTGCGGCTGATCCACGCCGACATCAATGTGGTGAGGACCGGGGCCTCTATCTGTTGCCGAGTTGTCCATTCCAAGCGCTTAGTACAGTGCTCTGCACATAGTGAGCGCTCAGTAAAAACTATTGAATGAATGAATGAATAATTCACTGGGGACGCTGCCGGCGGGGACCCCCCCCGGGTTCAGCGGTGCTCAGTCCGGCTGCGGGAGGATGTTGTGGGGGAGGCGGCTGGCCAAACTCAGATCGATCAGTCCGTTTGATTTATAGAGCGCTCACTGTGTGCGGGGCACTGTACTACTACTACTACTACTACTACTAATAATAATGTTGGTATTTGTTAAGCGCTTACTATGTGCAGAGCTCTGTTCTAAGCGCTGGGGTCAATACAGGGTAATCGGGTTGTTCCACGTGAGACTCGCAGTTAATCCAGATGAGGGAACTGAGGCCCAGAGAAGTGAAGTGACTTGCCCACAGTCACGCAGCTAACAAGTGGCAGAGCCGGGATTCGAACCCTTGACCTCTGACTCCCAAGCCCGGGTTCTTTCCACTGAGCCACGCTGCTTCTCTAAACACTTGGGAGAGTGCATTATGGGCAGGGATTGTCTCTATCTATTGCCCAATTGTCCATTCCAAGCGCGTAGTACAGTGCTCTGCACATAGTAAGTGCTTAATAAGTACTATCGAATGAATGAATGAATGAGTTGGTCGACACGATCATCCCTGCCCTCCAGGAGCTTGCCATCTTCTCACCCCACGGGAAGATTCTTGTTTCAGGGAGACCCAGCTTTCACCCCAGCTCCGCCACTGCCCCGCTGAGCGACTTCAGGCTTGGGAAAGATCCGGGCCAGAGAGTCAGAGGACCTGGGTACTAATCCTGGCGCCGCTACATGTCTTCTTTATGACCTCAGACAAGTCATTTAACTCCTCCCTGCTTCATTTACCTCACCTTTAAAATGGGGTTTAAGACTGCAAGCCCCATGTGGAACAGGGACTGAGTCCTAACGAATTACCTCGTATCTAATCTAGCATTTAGTCCAGACAAGCGGCCTGGCTCAGTGGGAAGAACGTGGGTTCTAATCCTGGCTCCTCCACTTGCCAGCTGGGTGACTTTGGGCAAGTTACTGAACTTCTCTGTGCCTCAGTTACCTCATCTGTGAAATGGAGATTAAAGTCTGTGAGCCCCATGTGGGGCGACCTGATTACCTGGTATCTCCTCCACTGCTTAGAACAGTGCTTGGCCCATAGTAAGTGCTCAACAAATACCACTGAAAAAAAAAAAGCCACGTTCCCTCTCCAGGCCTGTTTCCTCAACCACAGAATCCTGTCTGCCTCTCCCTCCTGTGGCTTAAAGGGAACAGCACTTTGCAGATTCAAGGGACTGTTTTCTTGTGATAATAATAATGATAATAATGATAGTGTTTGTTAAAGTGCCGGGCGCTTTACTGAGCGCCGGGGTGGATGCAAGCAAATCAGTTGGAACACGGTCCCTGTCCCACGTGGGGCTCACAGTCTCAATCCCCATTTTCCAGATGAGGCAACTGAGGCCCAGAGAAGTGACTTGCTCAAGGTCACCCAACAGACAGGTGACGGAGCCGGGATTAGAACCCATGACCTTCTGACTCCCAGGCCCGGGCTCTATCCACTGCGCCACACTGCTTCTCCGGAAGCTGTCTCTGTCATCAGCTGTATGCCGGTCCCTGCCGAGGCCGTCCCTGGAGATGGGTCCCGAGCCCCGATCGTCCCGGCCCAAGCTTCCCCACCAACGTGAACTTTGGAACGGGATTTCGGCATGGGATTTCGGACCGGCTCCAGGGGTGGGCTCGGGGGCCGGAGCAACGGGATCTAGGGCGGCGGCGGGCGGGGACCCCGGCTAGGAGAGGCGAGAGGTCTCTCCTGGGCTCCCTTCCTTCACCTGAAGGCCGGTGGCCCCGAGAGCAGGCCCTGTTGGTTTGAGGCCCGGGGGACCGGGTCGGCCTTTGAGTGGGAGGCAGGAGGGCTCTTTGCTGGTGTTCCTGCTGTCCCTCCCCTGGGGCCCCTCCCCCCCAGTGACCGTACCCCCGTCTCCGTGGCCCGCGCAGATGGAGAACACGATCAAGCAGTCCGAGAACGACCTGAACAAGCTGCTGGAGTCCACCCGGCGGCTGCACGACGAGTACAAGCCGCTGAAGGAGCACGTGGATGCCTTGCGCCTGACCCTGGGGCTGCAGAGGCTGCCGGACCTGTGCGAGGAGGAGGAGAAGCTCTCTCTCGAGTGAGTCCGACCTGCCCCCCCACCCTCTGGAGACCCGGTGGGAGGGACCCCCCCCCCAACCCCTTTGACCCCGGCGTCTCTGGACCTTGGGAGCATCACACTGGGCGGCGGGCAGGGGGCTGGGATGGCCTTGCCCTGGGGTTCACCCCCTGCCGTCCCCCACAGTTACTTCGAGAAGCAGAAGGCCGAGTGGCAGACGGAGCCCCAGGAGCCCCCCATCCCCGAGTCCTTGGCCGCAGCGGCAGCCGCCGCCCAGCAACTCCAGGTCGCCCGGAAGCAGGACACCCGGCAGGCAGCGACGTTCCGCCAGCAGCCCCCACCTATGAAGGTGAGCGGCGGGGGCGGGGCCGCGGATACCCCCGATTCACCTCAGCGCCGGCTGGGGGGTCTTTAGCCTTTACCTCGGCCCCCTGCCCCCCGGCCGGCCGGCATGGGCGGACGCCACCTGAGATCAGACTTGGTCCGCCGTCCTCGCCCTCAGGGAGCCTCGGACCTGATCAGGGAGATGGACAATTTGTACAGGAGATGAGGTGGAGGCAGGCTGACGAGAGGGGAAGGGCTAGAAGGTGAGAGGCGGCTGGGGTCTGGCATCGGCAGGGACTGGGAGAAGAAGGGTGGGGGTTCTGTAGGATGGGGCGAGGGGATGGGATTCCGGGTGTCGAGGGGCAGGGGCTGTTTTCGGCTCCCTCACTGCTCCACCCAACCCAGGCCCGACTCCTGGGTTCTAACACCTCTGCTGTGACCCTGAGAAACACTCTTGTCCTCCCTTTGCTTCAGTCACTTAATTAATGTTTTTTACCGAGTGCTTTCTAGCTGCAGAGCACTGGTCTAAGCACTTGGGAGAGTACAGTGCAAAACAATCAGTAGTCACATTCCCTGCCTTTAATGATTTTACAGCCTGGAGATTGAGCTTACAGCCTCTGTGAAAAAGGATGGCAATGTCCGTAAACTCTCTGGGTTGCCAATAAGAAGCGTCCCCTGTCCCACGTGGGGCCTTCAGACTTGGGGGATTGAATCCACAAGTGAACAGGGATTGAATCGCTATTTTACAGATGAGGGTACTGAGACCCAAAGAAGTGAAGCGACTGGCCCAGGGTCACGCAGCAGGCACGTGGCGGAACCAGGGTCAGAATGCAGGTCCCCTGGCTGTCACTCTCCGAATCCCGGCCCCGTCCATGTTCTCCTCCCGAGGGGCCGGGGCCCCCCTCTGCACCGTGGTCCTCCCTCCCCCATCAGAGAGGGGCTGCTAACTGTGCCCTGTACCCCCACAGGCCTGCCTGTCTTGTCACCAGCAGATCCACCGGAATGCACCCATCTGCCCCCTCTGCAAAGCCAAAAGCCGCTCCCGGAACCCCAAGAAACCCAAGCGGAAGCAGGACGAATGAAGAGAGCGAGGGTCCCCTGGAAGCCCCCGCCCAACCCGCCGCCCCTTCCCCCGCCCCCGAGTTCCCGGTCTCCTATTTAACGTGACGTAAGCACAAGCTTTCTGTCCCTTTCCCTCTCCCTCTTTCTCTTCCTTCCATCCCGACTCCTTCCAGTGCAGAGACTCTGCTGTAGAAGCTGAAAGCATATCTGGTGCTAAAGGCCTTCGGTTCCCGTCCCCTCCCTTTCACCTTGCCCCCTTCCCCCCATGCCCGGACCAACCTCCAGGCCCTGAGTTGCCCTCGGGCATGGATTGGAGGGCGATGGACATTTGGAAGAAGCCGGGGGAGGGGTCAAGCCCCCACGTGCCAAAGGCGAGGCCCTCCTGGATCAGATCAGGCTCACCCCGCAGCCTGGGGGACGGCGGGAGCTAAGCCGGGCAGAGTGCCGAGGGGAACGTTCTGGGGGGGGCTCGGCCCCAGCGCCTTGGGCCTGCCCACTCCCAGCGAAGCCACCACTCGGCCTCCCGGACCGGCGCCGCTCTCGAAGACGTCGACCCCGGCTGCTTCCAGGCTTAGACACCGACCTCCAACCCTGCTCGAGACCCCCCAACCCTCCACGCTGTCCCCAGCAACTGAGATCCCAGACCCTTTGACCAATGAGGCTCCTCGCTCTCTGCCCTCACCGCCTCCTCGCGGGGCCCGATCTCTTTGAGGGCGCTGGGGTGAGGCAGGGGAGATCCACCTCAGCTGTGGGGGATGCGGGACCACCCCGACAGCACTTCCGGGACAGAACCTGGCCGAGGGGCGGGGAGGATGCTCCCTGTTCTCCCGACCCCACTGAAGAAGAATCTTCTTCACACTTCATTCCCATCAGCTGGACTTCCCTGTGCCGTAGCCTGCCTCCCTTCCGCTTCTCATTTCTGTCTTTCCGGCCAAGCTAACCTTGGCAGGCAGGGTTAGCTGTTTGTTCACTGCCTCCTGGATCTGTCTGCCTGTCCTTGACCTGAACGACCCCTCGGCCCAGCGGGTGGGACCGTGGGAACCAGCCCTGGCGGGACGGGTCCCTGGTAGTAAATCTCCGGCCACACTACCTGCCTACTCCTTTCTCCCGTTCTCCATCTTCCCGGAAATCAAATCGGTTAACGACGGCCTTTGTCGAGGTCCTGTGCCGGGTACTGGCAGAAGACCGGACGAGGCCTAACATGGGTATAAACACACTGTGCACCCACACCCGACTGTCCCTCGTTACGCCATTCCCTTTGTTGCTCAGGGTGCCCATGTGCTGTTTTTGCTTTGGCTTTGCTGTCTCTTGATCTTCTCCACACTCCTGCTCAAAAAAGCTGCTCGTTTCTAGTGCGTCCGTAGCAGTTGTTTTCAGCAGAGGTGCATATTATCCCAGGCTTCCTTTTACCGCACCCTTAAAGAATTTTCTCTGTTCTCGTTATCGATCGCCCGGTTTCAGCTCTCTATTTACCGGCTGTTTTTGGTATCCTGCCGTCGTCCAGTCTCTGCCCGTCTTCCCCGTTGAAACTGTGTTGAGGCAATTGTGGAATCGATGCCGATAGACTGATCTCAATCCATGATTTGGTCATCGGTGATAATAATTGATTATGGTACCCGTTAGTGCTTACTGTGTGTCAAGCCCTGTTCTAAGTGCTGGGGAAGATACAAGTTAATAATAATAATGATGTTGGTATTTGTTAAGCGCTTACTACGTGCAGAGCACTGTTCTAAACGCTGGGGCAGACACAGGGTCATCAGGTTGTCCCACGCGAGGCTCACAGTTAATCCCCATTTTACAGATGGGGTAACTGAGGCCCAGAGAAGTGAAGTGACTTGCCCACAGTCCCACAGCTGCCAAGCGGCCGAGCTGGGATTCGAACCCATGACCTAATAATAATGTTGGTATTTGTTAAGCGCTTACTATGTGCCGAGCACTGTTCTAAGCACTGGGGTAGACATAGGGGAATCAGGTTGTCCCACCTGGGGCTCACAGTCTTAATCCCCATTTTACAGATGAGGGAACTGAGGCACAGAGAAGTTAAGTGACTTGCCCACAGTCACATAGCCGACAAGTGGCAGAGCTGGGATTGGAACTCATGAGCCCTGACTCCAAAGCCCGTGCTCTTTCCACTGAGCCACGCTGCTTCTCCTCTGAGTCCCAAGCCCGGGCTCTTTCCACTGAGCCCCGCGGCTTGGACTCAGTCACAGTCCCAAATGGGACTCACGGTCTAAATAGGATCGTGGAATTTGACCTCTGGAATTGTTCAGCCAGTGGGACGCGGAGGAGATGCAGGTCTCACAGTCCCTGCTTGGGCAGTCCCATAGGTCTGAAGATCCAAAAATCACCCTGAAACCCATTGCCCTGCTCCCCTACTCTTCGATGGTCTCTTGGAGGATGTGTTCACCATCTCGCTCTACTTTCCGGTCTACTGTTGCGATGCCGGCCTGTGTGCTGCCAAGGTAACAGAATTTGATGATGATCTTCGCTTCTGAATGGCCAGTGACTACCTTTAGGTTGGTACTGCCTGCTTGAGTTTTCTTTAACTGTCAATCTCTAACCCCCATCTGGTTCTACCTTTGCTTTTGGGGGCTATGAGCCTCTGGGGTGTGGTTGGCAACTGCTGGCTAGCTGCCTCTGAGCCTTCTCAGACTAGGAGCCTCATGTGGGGGGGGGTGTGGGGACTGTGTCCGAACTGATTTTCTCGTGTCTATCCCAATGCTCAGGGCAGGGTGTGGCACCGAGTAGTTGCTTAACAAATACTATTGTTATTATTATTCTTCAAACAGCCTGTTGAATTGGAAGGATTTCCCCGGGATCTGTCCAAGGCAAGTAATGTCTTGCTCCCGGGGAGAGTAATAGTAGTCTGATGCCTTCCTTCAGTTGCCACCTCCAGCATGGTCGTGTGGGATAAAGCACACAGGACACAATCACCATAGTGATTATTTCCCCTCCCCGGTTTATTCTTTTGGCGATGGGAATAGGATCAGATGGTAACCCCCGGCCCAACCTTTGAAACCTGCCACGCTGCGTGAAAGAGCGTTGGCATCTCGATGAACTTCCCGGGCAGCTACATTTACCAAGTGTTTTCCAGAGGCCAGCCCTACTTGATAGTGTCAGCTACCTTCATGAGGCCTAGGAAAACTCCTCATCTTGAGGTGCTGCCAAGCTCATGTCTGCTGAGCCACCCAGAGTGCCCAAAGTCCCTCTCTGCTCCTGGGAGTGGGTGGCCAACAGTATTCCTCAGTAGTTGGTCCAGCAGTCCTCTAGCTAGAACCCGGTCAAGCAGTAGAGTTCGGCAGGTGCCGCAATCTGACCTTTCACCTTCCTACTTGAAGGTGGTGGTGTCTTTGAGAGCCTGTGGCGTCGCCTTGGTCGTCCACGTGTTGAGGAAGGGGGCCCATACCGGAAGGGTGCCCCTCCGTGAGTTGCTCAGTGGTTTTTATTGAGTCCTCGCTGTGTTGCGGGCAGGGCACGGCGTTTTGCCATTTTAGTAGTAGTAATTTATATATCAAGTGTTTCCCGTGTCAACCGATCAGTGGTACTTAGCGAACACTCACTGCGTACTGAGCGCTTGAGGAAGTACAGTCCGACAGAGTTTGTACTGCACTGAGCTCTGGGAGAAAATACATAGGTGGGAATTAGACGTGGGGCCTGTCCCTCGAGGGGCTCGTGGTCTCCGATAGTCGGAACAAGTGCTACCTCTTTAGTGTCTTGCTCTTAAAACAGTTTCGGGTTTTGCCGGGCCTCCTCTTCAACAGTAGAAGGAGGGTTGTTCGGGATAGGATTAACGTTCTGCTGCCGTAGTTTCAGCATCGCCCTACAAAATCTGCGATGAGGGTGGAGCCGCCTTCGCTTGTCAGAAGGGCCGGGTTAGAGGGGCGGAGGGCTCCTTTGACGCCGCATGGAAGTTGCCGGTCTCACGTCGGTCTGCCGGGCCGTAGATCTCTTGGACCCTGAGGTGCCCCCGAGCTCCTTGGCTTGATTTGCGGAAAGCGATGCCTGTTTCCGTAGATCTCATCCTCGCCAGGGGTCGGAGCAGTTTGGCTGCAAGTGGACTCCTTCAGCTTGGAGTCACTCTCACCTGACCAGCCTTGGCGGCTTCAACTGATCAGTGTTCAACGTCTAGACAGCTGTTGGGTAGAGGGACTCGGACAGATGTGCCCAGCTGCCTTTTGGGTTGAGAAAGTTCTGTGGCGAAGTGACCTCCGAGCTCCGGGAGCTGGCTTGGTGGGTCGGTTGAGGCTGTTTTCGACCCGGCTGTATGGTCGGTATCAGAACGTCTCCAAGAGCGGCCCCGCCCAGGCTTAAGGTCACGGGACCGCTGTGTGGTCCGGTGCACGAGGTGCCACTGTTTAGACGTTCGTCTGAAGTTGGTGTCGGTCGACGAGAGAAGGGTTTTCGGGGCAGTGATGCAGCCAGAGTTGGCCACCACCGGATACCCGGCTGGTCTCGTGTGGTCCGGTGATTCTTTTTCACATTGGGATTCCACCCCTCGTCCAAGCGTGAAGACCACCTGCCGCGAGAGCTCTGTCCTACCTCGGCAACACTGGGTTGAGTCAGCTGCCTCTATCAGCTCGTTCCATCTCTTTCTCATCATGGGTAACAGGTGATGAGGATTGTGACGAGGCACTCTGGTCTGATACGTGGATGAGGCTTCATGTGATTGTCAGCTCGCTGAGGGTAGGGAATGTGTCTACCAACTCTGTTCTATTGTGTTCTCCCAAATGTTCTGCCTGCAGTAAGCACTCAGTGAGCGCCATTGATGATGATAATGACGGTCACTTGCCATTCCAGGCAGATTCGCAAGCCCGTCTGGTGGTAGAATCGGCCCGGCGGCCAATGTCCCGACATGGAACGCCCTTTCCTAAAGAAGGGAAATCAGTGTCGATGAGCTGCCCCTCATGGGGAAGCTTAAGGGCTGGGCCATAGACTCCATGTCTGGACAGTTCTTGCGCTACTAGTCAGTCAATCGTATTAAGCATTTACTGTGTGCAGAGCACTGTACTAAGCACTTGGGAGAGTACAGTATAACAGACACATTCCCAACGAGCTTAGTCTAGAGAGGGAGATAGACATTAATATAAATAAATTACATATATGTGCAAAAGCGCCGTGGGGCTGGGAGGAGGGATGAATAAAGCGAACTGGTCAAGTTGAAGCAGAAGGGAGGGGGAGAAGAGGAAAAGAGGGCTTAATCAGGGAAGGCTTCTTGGAGGAGATGGGCCTTCAATAAGGCTTTGAAGCCGGGGAGAGAAATCGACTGTCGGATATGAGGAGGGAGGGCCTCCCAGGCCAGAGTCGGGACGTGGATGAGAGGTCGGCGGCAAGATGAGAAAAGATATAGGGTGAAAAGGTTGGCATTACCAGGGGCGATCACCTTCCTGGACTGAGCGTCCTGCCATTCCACGTGCTGCTGCTGATTTGAGTAGTGTCCTCTTATTCATCTTAACGATAATGAGAACGACCTATTTGTTGAGCACCGAGTACGTGTCAAGCGCTATTATAAGTGCTGGGGTAAATACAAGCCAGTCAGTTTGGACGCAGTCCCTGTCCCACATGGAGCTCACAGTCCTTAATCCCCATTTGAAGATGAGGTTACTGAGGCGTGGAGGAGTGAAGTGACTTGCCCAAGGTCACACAGTAGACGAGTGGCGGAGCCGGAATTAGAACCCACATCCTAATGACTCCGAGGCCCATGCTCTGTCCACTAGGCCACGCGTGCTTGCGGTGCAACTGTTCCACACCCATTCGACAGTGAGTCCGGTAGGGTTGAGATGAAGTAAGCGCCTTCTTTTGGTCCCTTCCCCACTGGGGACGAGCAGGACCTTCCCCCGTCGGGTGGCTCGGATGCACGGGGTGATGCTGCCTCTCCAGAGCCCGGGCAGCCAGGAAACTCCATCATTCATTCCTTCACTCATTCAGTCATATCGAGTGCGTAGTGTGTGCAGAGCACCGTATTGAGCGCTTGGGAGAGTACAGTATAATAAACAGACACATTCCCTGCCCACAACGCGCTTACGGTCTAGGCGGGGAGTTGGGGTTGGGTGTAATCCGTGGCTGGGGACAAGCAGATACCTGGGCGTGTTTCAACTGGATGTCACCATCGTTAGCCAGGTCCCCCCGGCAACCTCTCCCCCGATCCTAATTCACAGGCGGCTGCGGTGACCGTTGGGGTACCAGCCCGGAGGAGCTCTGCATCATCTGGAGCGGAGCTCACTGGCCAGGTCGCTGCGGATCCTGGTCCTCTCTGCCGAACGGCCCTCATAACCAAGATACCGCGAACCCCGGAGCTCCACCTCCAGCAGCGAGAGCCCCCGCCCCACCCTCGGGCTCACAGTTTATCCCGTGAGCGCCGCCCAGAGGCTGGGTAGATGTTGGTCACTTTCTTCTCCACCCACACCGTCCTCCGCACGGGCTTTGCGTGTTGCATACGGTTGGGGTGACCATTCATATGAGCCTCTCGCCACATAAAAATCATCCTCTCTGCCACTGCGGGTGTCCGGTTGCCATGGCGAGGGCACAGTCAGCCCCCAGGTGGTCAGCGCCACATCCATCCCTACCCGGCGCCTACTCGATTTTCGACCAGTGCCAGCGAGTTTTGCTCATCCTCCGCTCTTCACACCCAATCCTGCCGTTTTCTTGGGGAGCCGGTTACCCTAGAAACGGGGTCCCATTAGGAGCATAGCGAGATAAACCCTATTCTTCCTCCAAGTCACGAACCGTTTTGGCACTTGGAAATGTACAGTAGAAGGGAAAGAAAGTCCCCTCAGAGGGGACAGATTTTATACTACAAAAGGACCGAGGGTACAAATGATAAAAGCTAAAATTCAGGCAATCAGACTGAAAGGACAGTTGGTTCCTTCAAATCCATCAGTAGTATCGATCGACGGCCTATTGTACCAGGTGCCGGGGAGGGGATAGTAGAGGAGAAAGATGCAAAATCTGCCCTCAAGGAGCTTGCAATGTAAAGGGGGAGATAGACAAAACTGTTTACAGGTAAAAGACAAGAAATGGAAAGATGAATAGGTGAATAGGGTTTAATGTTTGCAGATTGATGTGTTCACGTGTGCCAGTGCTCAGAACGGTGCTTGGCACGTAGTAAGCGCTTAACAAATACTATAATTATTATAAATGCTCAGGCGGGAGTTTGGAGGGCGGGAATGTACGATCGTTCTCAGCAGGGAATGTGTCTGCCAACTGGGTTATATTGGTTTCTTTGTTTTTCTAATGGTATTTGTTAAGTGCTTACGGGGTGCCGGGCACTGTACTAAGCTCTGGGGTAGATACAAGCTAATCAGGTTGGATAAGGCGCAGTCCATGTCCCCCATGATGATGATGGTATTTGTTAAGCGCTTACTATGTGCAAAGCACTGTTCTAAGCGCTGGGGGCGGATACAAGGTGATCAGGTTGTCCCATGGGCGGCACACGGTTTGAATCCCCATTTTGCAGATGAGGTAACTGAGGCCCAGAGAAGTGAAGTGACTTGTCCAAAGTCACACAGCTGACAAGTGGCGGAGCCGGGGTTCGAACCCATGACCTCTGACTCCCAAGCCCGGGGTCTTGCCACTGAGCCACACTGCCCCTGGGGCCCTCAGTCTTATTCCCCATTTTACAGATGAGGTAACTGAGGCACAGAGAAGTGAAGTGACTTGCCCACGGTCACACAGCGGAGAAGTGGTGGAGCTGGGATTAGAACCCAGGTCCTTCTGACTCCCAGGTCCGTGCTCTATCCACTAGGCCATTCTACTTCTCCTGTAATAATATTGTTGTATTCTCTCAGGTGCTTAGAACAGGGTTCAGCACACGGTAAGAGCTCAGTAAATACGATTGATTGGGGAGAAGGAAATGAAACGGAAGAGCCCTTGGAGACGGTGGGATTTCAAGAGACCTTTGAAGATGGGGAGAACTGCAATCTGGTAGATTTCAGTTCGTCTCAAGTCGGAATGTGAAGCGGGACCAATTTGCCTAGGGATTAGTTCCCCAACCAATACCTTATTTTTCACTCATATCACTCGGAATCGTGTACCTGATCCTAGTTGAGTGTGGGAGGTGTGATAGGGCAGCCATCTGACTTCATCAGAAGTAAAATGGGTTGCCTGTCATTGCCTGACGATCGGAGGGCCTCCCTCCGTGCAGCCTCTCGCTCCACTCCACACTTTATACTTTCCCCTCGTTCTCTTCCCCATCAAGACCTTTAAAGTGGTTTCCTCTTTTTCCCCCCCGCGACCCGTGGTGTCGGCCACATCTTCAAATGCCCCCTGGTTACCCAACTTCCCCACCCCACCCCACCCGCCAGGCCCTGCCTTCTGGACTGTTTTGTATTCCGGTTTACTGTGTACTTGTCTCCCAGCCAGGCCCGCCCTAGTGTCCTGACTCCGGTTCCCTGGCCCCGCCGGCCCCCCAGGCTTCACGGGGACCACCACAGCTGCGGGGACCCGACCCATCCAGGCAGGGGAAGGAGGAGACCAGGGAGAGGACCACCGGGACCCTCTCCCCCTTCTCCGTCTGCTCCGGCTTGGTCTTCCCCCTCATGGCAGTCCAGATGGACGGGGGCTACCCTCCAGGGGAGGATTCAGGGTCACAGGGAGAGGGGCTGCTCACGAGTAGGGGGGACACTGATGGGCCCCGCGGATGCTGGAATAGGAGATCCCGTGCAGGGGAACGTGATGTCGCACACGCGAGGCCGCCCGTGTAGGGGAACGTGGTGTCACGTCGGCTGGGCCTCCCACATGGGGGAATGTGATGTATCATTTTTGTGGAAGTTTGCCGAGTTTTGTGGGATTCTAGAGTGTTTCTCTGGTGTGGGGGGACACTGAGCCCCCCCCCCCGATTCGTCCCAGGGCCTTTTGCTTTCTGACTGAGTACGGTAGACCTGGAGGCAACGGATGGAGCAAGCTCCATCCTGGGGTTTGTAGAAGGTCAAAACCGATGTGTCGTAAAGCGGAAACGGGGCGGAGATATGGAGATGTAGGTGCAGTTCGTCACTTGAATTGGAAATTGGATTGCCTGTGAGCAAAAAAATAATAAATTGAATAAACAAACACTCATGAACGCATTCTTGGGGTGGAGAGATGGTACGGTCAGGGTAGGACTGGAATTCCCCATCCACATCTTCCGTACCCTTGCACATTAACACAAACGTGCAAGCACGTACACACAGACACGCACATCCCTCACCGCACCCCAACCTGCCATCTCTTTTTGTTACCTGAAAGAGTCCAGGAAGTATCCCATTTGCCTCCCGGGGAAGAAGAAGGCCAAACTTGGGGGTTGGTCAGGAACTGGGACCTGAGGAAGCCCAGGGATGGGGGCGTGGGGGCTGGGGCAGATGGGGATGATGGAGTCTGGGCAGGGGCAGAGCTAGTCTCCGCTTGTCCACTTGTCTCCCGTCACTGTAGAAAACATCACGATCCTTCCTCTCTCACAAGCCCGTAACCTCGGCATTACCCTTGACTCACTTCCGAGATTGAACCACATGTTCGATCTATCACTAATTCCTTTCAGTTCTGTCTTCACGACATTGTTAAAATCAGCCCATTCCTCTCCATCCAAACTGATGCTGCAATGATCCAAACACTGATCAGACTGTGAGCCCCTCAGTGGGCAGGGATCGTCTCTATATTGCCAAATTGTCCATTCCAAGGGTTTGGTGCAGTGCTCCGCACATAGTAAGTGCCCAATAAATACTGTTGAATGAACGATCAGGGAACACATCTACTGTCTTCAGCGTTTATTGTATTGCACTCTTAGAAGCGCTTCATACAGTGCTCAGCACTCAACAAATATCGTTCCCACCTGGAAGTGCTCAGCACTCAACAAATATCGTTGATTATCATTTCCCACCTTGACTCAGCCTCCCCTCTGACCTCATGTCTCTCCCCATCGCAACCCACACTTCACTCTGCTGCCTGGGTCATTTTTCTAAATAAAAAAACATCGTCCACATCTCCCCGCTCCTCAGGAACCTCCCAGTGGCTGCTCATCCACCTCTGCAGCAAATGGAAACCCCTAACGGTCGGCTTCAAAGCGCTCAGCTTGCCCCCTCCTATCTTTCCGTGTTGCTTCCCTACTACAACCCGGCCTGCGGCCTTCACTCCTCTAATGCCAACCTGCTCACTAAACCTCAATCTCATCTATTATGCTGCCCGTCCCTCGCCCACATCTTGCCTGTGGGTTGGAGCTCCCCCTTCAACTGGTGGTCCGCCGCTCTCCCCCTCTTCGAAGCCTCATCTCCAAGTCTTCTCCAACTAAGCCCTCCCTCTCCCTTCTGTGTGGTCCTTGCCCTAGGATCAGTATCCTTTAAGCAATTGATATTCTCCCCACCCTGCCTCACTGCACTTTACCTTACCTCTAATTTCTTTTAACGTCTGCCTCCCCCTCTCGACTACGTTCTAAGCGCTGGGGTAGTTACAAGGTAATCAGGCTGTCCCACATGGGGCTCACGGTCTTAATCCCCATTTTACAGATGAGGTAACTGAGGCACAGAGAAGTGAAGTGACTCGTCCAAAGTCACGCAGCAGACAAGTGGTGCAGACCAACTGTATTGTATTTTTCTAAGCACTTAGCACAGTGCTCTGCCCACAGTAAGTACGAAATACTATCGATTGATTGATGAAGCTGTCAGTGGCCTCTACTTAGCCTCTTTCTGGAGGTAGAGAGAGTGGTAATTATCATTGTTATTATTATTATTTTGGGATTTGCTAAGCACCTACCACACTATACAGTGTTTACTATACTAAACACTGGGGTAGATACAAGATAAGCAGATTGGACCAGACCTTGTCTCACATGAGGCTTACAGTCTAAGTAGGTGGGAGAACAGGCACTGAATCCCCATTTTACAGAGGAAGAAATAATAATTGTGCTATTTATTAAGCACTTATTATGTGCCAAGTACCGTATTGAGCACTGGGGTGGATCCAGGCAAATTGGGTTGGACACAGTCCCTATCCCACGTGTGGCTCCCAGTCTCCACCCCCATAATAATAATTATAATAACAATGGTATTTATTAAGTGCTTACTATGTGCCAGGCACTGTTCTAAGCGCCGGGGTAGATACAGGGTAATCAGGTTGTCCCATGTGGGCTCACACTTCTGAATCCCCATTTTCCAGGTGAGGCAACTGAGGCACAGAGAAGTGAAGTGACTTGCCCAGGGTCACACAGCTGACAAGTGGCAGAGCCGGGATTAGAATCCCTGACCCTCTGAGTCCCGGGCCCGTGCTCTATCCGCTATCCCATGCTGCTTCCCCATTTTATAGATGAGATAACTGAGGCACTGAGAAGTGAAGAAACTGAGGCCCAGAGAAACGAAGTGACTTGCTCAAGGTCACACGGTAGGCAGGATTACAACCTCGGGGCTGGAGACCGTATCTAATTCTCAGCTGGGCCTTCTTTCCCAGCACTTCACTCAACGTTCTGTATGCAGTAAGCGCTTAGCGAATACTATTACAGGAGGCACATAATAAATACTACTAATTATGTCTCAGGAGGTGCTCAATAACTGCTCAATAAATAACCGAGGGGCATGTCAGGGCTTCAAAAGGCCAAGCTCCAGCGTGGAGAACGGCGGAGCCCGGACAGGAGGACCGCATAAACTCTAACCCCGTCCTCGGGCAGGGATGGTTTCTAACTGTTGCGGAATTGTCCATTCCGAGCGCTTAGTCCAGTGCTCCGCACGTAGTAAGCGCTCACTAAATCGAATGAATTCCACAGCTCCTGCTCCACACTCGGCGAGTGCTCAGTAAGTTCCTCTTGCCGGGGTGCTGAGTAGGTGGTCCGGAGCCTCTCGCCCTCTCCGACTCCCTGCCGGGCCATGCTCCCGCTGGAGCCCGGAGGGCAAAGGGCAAGTAGGAGGGCAGGGGTGCAGCACAGTGCAAAGTGCCCTCGCCCTATTGCCCTCGGGAGCCCCCGCGGATTTTGGCGCCTGTGTCGGTCTGCTATTTTACAGCATTCGCACCGGCTCGGCTGCCGACTTTTAGAACTCGGTAACGTCAACCATCTGGGCCAGAGCCCATGGGGGCAGAGCTGGGACTAGAACTCATCACCTCCACATCAAAGCAAAACTCCTCACTGTGGGCTTTAAAGCGCCCAATCGCCTCGCCCCATCCTGTTCATTTCATCGTATTTATTGAGTGCCTACTGGGTGCAAAGTGCCATCTGAGCACCTGGGGGAATACGAAATAACAATCATCACATACATTCCCTGCCCACAACAGGTTTACGATCTCCCATCACCTCTCTACTCTCCTACTACGACCCAGCCCACACGCTTCGCTCCTATAACGCTGACCTTCTCACAGTAAGAAAGCAGCCTGGTTCAGTGGAAAGAGCCTGGGCTTGGGAGTCAGAGATCACGGGTTCGAATCCCCATTCCGCCGCTTGAGGGCTGTGTGACCGTGGACAAGTCACTTCACTTCTCTGGGCCTCAGTTCCCTCATCTGCAAAATGGGGATGAAGACTGAGCCCTATGGGGGACAGCCTATTACCCTGTATCTACCCCGGTGCTTAGGACAGTGCACATAGTAAGCGCTTAACAAATACCAACATTATTATTATTGTTATTACTCTCCTACTACAACCCAGCCCATACGCTTCGCTCCTATAATGCTAACCTTCTCACCGTAAGAAAGCAGTTTGGCTCAATGGAAAGAGCACGGGCTTGGGAGTCAGAGGTCATGGGTTCTAATCCTGGTTCCGCCGCCTGTCAGCTGTGTGACCGTGGGCAAGTCACTTCACTTCTCTGGGCCTCATCTGTAAAATGCTCAATAAATACTACTGAATGAATGAATGAATGAAAGTTGTCCCAGAAGGGGCTCACAGTCTTCATCCCCATTTTCCAGATGAGGGAACTGAGGCACAGAGAAGTTAATAATAATGTTGGTATGTGGAGAGCACTGTTCTAAGCGCTGGAGTAGATACGGGGTAATCAAGTTGTCCCACGTGAGGCCCACGGTCTTCATCCCATTTTCCAGATGAGGGAACTGAGGTCCAGAGCAGTGAAGTGACATGCCCACAGCCACCCAGCTGATAAGTGGCAGAGCGGGGATTCGAACCCATGACCTCTGACTCCCCAGCCCGTGCTCATTCCACTGAGCCCCGCTACAGCTGATGAATACTTTTCTTTTTTTGGTGCTCGTTAAGTGCTTAGTATGTGCCAAGCAGCGTGCTAAGCTCTGGGAGAGAGGCAAAGAGGAGGATGAGGAGTCTGTGTTGGCTGTGGAGAAGGATTAGCATTGGTCTTCCCGTATTATCCGGAGCCTCGGAGTACATTCCAAGCGCTCAGTACAGTGCTCCGCACATAGTAAGTGCTCAATAAATACTATTGACGGAATGAATTTTCCTTTCCCAGCTCCCGCCAAACACAGAGGCTGCGTTCTAGCCGTGCGACTCTCGGTGGAAGCTGAGGTGCAGGGAGGCTGGATGCCCGCCAGAAAAATTCCCGACATCAAGTGCACCCGTATCCATACTGGGCTGGATCCGTTCCGGGTCATGTTGGTACCAGGCCGTACCTGTCCTGAGCCATATCCAAACAGGACCGTGGCTGAACTGGACCCTATCAGCAGCATGGTGTAGAGGATAGGGCACGGGCCTGGGAGTCAGAGGTCATGGGTTCTAATCCTGGCGCTGCCATTTGTCCGCTGTGTGGGCAAGCCACTTCACTTCTCTGTGCCTCAGTCACCTCATCCGTAAAATGGGGGTTGAGACTCGCACCCTACATGAGAGGGGGACCGTGTCCACCCCGATTTGCTCGTCTCCACCCCAGCACTTAGTACAGTGCCTGGCACATGGTAAGCACTTCACGAGTCCATAATTATTTAATTATTAATTGCGGTCCCCGGGCTGTATCTGTACCAGACTGTAGCCACACTGGGCTGGAACCGAAGCAACGAGGCTCAGAGGGAAGAGCCCGGGCTTGGGAGTCAGAGGTCATGGGTTCAAATCCCGGCTCTGCCACTTGTCAGCTGGGTGACTGTGGGCAAGTCACTTCACTTCTCTGGGCCTCAGTTCCCTCATCTGTCCAATGGGGATGAAGGCTGTGAACCTCACGACCCCGTATCTCCCCCAGCGCTTAGAACAGTGCTCGGCACACAGTAAGCGCTTAACAAATACCAACGTTATTATTATTATTCCTACTACTTATTAATCAATGGCATTTACTGAGCGCTTTCTGTGTGCAGAGCACTGTACTAAGCACTTGAGAGAGTGCAGTTCGATAAAGTTGGTGAACATGATCCCTGCCCTCAAGCAGCTCCCGAGAACGCTCCTCCTTCCGCCGCAACTACTAGTAGGCACGGTATTTGTTAAATGCTTACTACGTGCAAAGCACTGTTCGAAACACTGGGGTAGATACAGGATAATCCGGCTGGCTCACATGGGTTTCATGGTCTTAATCCCCATTTTATAGATGAGGTAACCGAGGCACAAAGAAGTTGACTTGCCCAGGGTCACCCAGCAGACATGTGGCAGAGCCAGAATTAGAACCCAAGTCCTCTGACTACGGCTCTTTTCACTAGGCCGTGCTGCTTCGCTCCTCCTTCTGCTCCTCCTCCTCCTCCTCTCACCACCTCCAGCCGCTGACTGATAATATTAACATTGGTATTTGTTAAGCGCCTACTATGTGCCGAGCACCGTTCTAAGCGCTGGGGGAGATACAGGGTCATCAGGTGGTCCCACGTGAGGCTCACAGTCTTCATCCCCATTTTCCAGAGGAGGTAACTGAGGCCCAGAGAAGTGAAGTGACTCGCCCAGTCACACAGCAGCCAAGTGGCAGAGTCGGCCTTCGAACCCATGACCTCTGACTCCCAAGCCCGAGCTCTTTCCACTGAGCCGCGCCGCTTCTTATACCTGATACCTGGTTAGATTCTGCAGGGAGCCCCGAGGAGACGGTGTGTGCTGCAGCAGCCGAGAGCAGGGATGGCAGGAGGGTGTTGGGGAGGAAGGAAGGGAGGAGGCCCAATGCCCAACTCCCAGATCCCTGTTGCTGCCCTTCCCCAATCCCGCGCCCGTCTGCCTCTGTCCCTCCCGGCTCTCTCCCTCCATCCTGCGTCCTCACCCCCCACCGCCCCGAGGCCTCCTGCCCGGGGAATGGCGGTTGGTTTCCAAGGAGGTGGAGGGAGACCTCAGGTCCGAGCGGCAGGGACCGGCCGAGCCCTCAGCCATCGCGCAACCAGACCTGCGGCCCCGGGCTCCCCCAGGCTGAGGGTAGAGCACCCCTGGGTGCAGTGGGAGAATGGAGAAATGGCGCTTGGTGGAGGCCAGAGAGGGACTGAGCTGCCCAGCCTCCAGCCCAGCCCACGACGTCATCCCAGTATACCACGACCCGGACACAGCGGGTGCGGTGTCATGGATATTCCAGTTATCGACTCTTTCTAGTTCTCCCCCACTGTGGGGATCAATCTGGCACCGCATGAGTCGCTCCCAGAAATGGACTTCCGTTTGAGTCGCAGAGGGGCTTTCAAAAATAGAGCAGAAGCCCCGAAGATGTTGAAATGGAGGATGGTCTGCCCTCCCCTCTCTGTTTCAGAGCGAAGGTAATATCTGTTAAATGCTTACTATGTGCCAAGCACAGTTCTAAGAGCTGGGTAGGTACAAGGCAATCAGATTGGACACAGTCCCTGTCCCACATGGAGCTCACCGTCCTTAATCTCCATTTTACAGATGAGGAAACCGAGGCATGGAGAAGTGAAGCGACCCGCCCCACATCACACAGCAGACAAGTGGAGGATTTGGGATTAGAACCCACAACCTTTGACTCCCGGGCCCTATTTATCTTGATGATGTTGTCTCGTTTTGTTTTGTCCTGTTTTGCTTTGCTGTCTGTCTCCCCCATTTAGACTGTGAGCCTGTTATTGGGCAGGGATTGTCTCTTCCTGTTGCTGAATTGTCCAGTCCAAGCGCTTAGTACAGTGCTCTGCACATAGTAAGCACTCAATAAATACTACTGAATGAATGAATACAATATAATAACAAATAGACACATTCCCTGCCCACAGTGAGCTCACAGTCTTGAGGGGGAGATAAGTTACTTGCTCAAGGTCCCCTAGCAGATCAGTGGCAGGGGTGAGATTCGAACCTGAGTCTCCCGACTCCCAGTCCTGTGCTCTTTCCAGTAGGCCACGCTGCTCCCTGACTTTGACGCCCTCCTCTGTCTTTTTCTCTTCCAACCTTCCCCACCTTTGTCCCCTGTCCCCAAGCTTTCTCTCGACAAGAATCTGTAGTCAAAAACTGTATAAACTCCAAAATAATAAAAAATAATAGTGATGATGATGATGGTATTTGTTAAGTACTTACTATGTGCCAGGCACTATACTAAGCTCTGGGGTGGATACAAGCAAATCAGTTTGGACACAGTCCTTGTCCCACGTGGGGCTCACAGACTCAAAATCCCATTTAAAGATGAGGTAACTGAGGCACAGAGAAGTGAAGTGACTTGTTCAAGGTCACACAGCAGACAAAGGGATTGCCGGGGGACCTCAGAGGGCCAGTCAGAAGAGGGCCAGTCAGAACCTCCCTACACTCTTGTCCCCACTCCCCCAAACTGCCGAGGTAACATCATTAAGAGAAGCAGCGTGGCTCAGTGGCAAGAGCCCGGGCTTGGGAGTCAGAGGTCATGGGTTCAAATCCCCACTCCGCCACTTGTCGGCTGTGTGACTTTGGGCAAGTCACTTCACTTCTCTGTGCCTCGGTTACCCCATCTGTAAAATGGGAATTAAGACCGTGGGACAACCTGATCACCTTATATCCTCCCCAGCGCTTAGAACAGTGCTCTGCACCAACATTATCATTATTATTATTATCATTATCGTTGGGTCAGGTCAAGGGCCCAGTCCTGCCACTTCCTGGTCCAGGGGCTCCATCCATGGCTCTCCACTGCCTCTGCCCACCTCAACTCTGTCCTAATGGAAAGAGTCCGGATCTGGGAGTCAGAGGGCCTGGGTTCTAATCCTGACTCTGCAACTTTGCTGGGTAATCTTCTGTAAAGTCACTTCTCTGTGCCTCAGGCACCTCATCCGTAAAATGGGGATTAAGACTGTGACCCCCATGTATTAATTCATTCATTCAATAGTATTTATTGAGCGCTTACTATGTGCAGAGCACTGTACTAAGCGCTTGGGATGAACAAGTCGGCAACAGATAGAGACAGTCCCTGCCGTTTGACGGGCTTACGGTCTAATCGGGGGAGACGGACAGACGAGAACAATGGCACTAAACAGCGTCAAGGGGAAGAACATCTCGTAAAAACAATGGCGACTAAATAGAATCAAGGCGATGTACAATTCATTAACAAAATAAATAGGGTAACGAAAATATATACAGTTGAGCGGACGAGTACAGTGCTGTGGGGATGGGAAGGGAGAGGTGGAGGAGCAGAGGGAAAAGGGGAAAATGAGGCTTTAGCTGCGGAGAGGTAAAGGGGGGATGGCAGAGGGAGTAGAGGGGGAAGAGGAGCTCAGTCTGGGAACGCCTCTTGGAGGAGGTGATTTTTAAGTAAGGTTTTGAAGAGGGAAAGAGAATCAGTTCGGCGGTGAGGTGAGGAGGGAGGGCGTTCCAGGACCGCGGGAGGACGTGACCCAGGGGTCGACGGCGGGATAGGCGAGACCGAGGGACGGCGAGGAGGTGGGCGGCAGAGGAGCGGAGCGTGCGGGGTGGGCGGTAGAAAGAGAGAAGGGAGGAGAGGTAGGAAGGGGCAAGGTGATGGAGAGCCTTGAAGCCTAGAGTGAGGAGTTTTTGTTTGGAGCGGAGGTCGATAGGCAACCACTGGAGTTGTTTAAGAAGGGGAGTGACATGCCCAGATCGTTTCTGCGGGAAGATGAGCCGGGCAGCGGAGTGAAGAATAGACCGGAGCGGGGCGAGAGAGGAGGAAGGGAGGTCAGAGAGAAGGCTGACACAGTAGTCTAGCCGGGATATAGCGAGAGCCCGTAATAGTAAGGTAGCCGTTTGGGTGGAGAGGAAAGGGCAGATCTTGGCGATATTGTAGAGGTGAAACCGGCAGGTCTTGGTAACGGATAGGATGTGTGGGGTGAACGAGAGGGACGAGTCAAGGATGACACCGAGATTGCGGGCCTGCGGGACGGGAAGGATGGTCGTGCCATCCACGGTGACGGAGAAGTCTGGGAGCGGACCGGGCTTGGGAGGGAAGATGAGGAGCTCAGTCTTGCTCATGTTGAGTTTTAGGTGGCGGGCCGACATCCAGGTGGAGACGTCCCGGAGGCAGGAGGAGGTGCGAGCCTGAAGGGAGGGGGAGAGGACGGGGCGGAGATGTAGATCTGCGTGTCATCTGCGTAGAGATGGTAGTCAAAGCCGTGAGAGCGGATGAGTTCACCGAGGGAGTGAGTGTAAATGGAGAACAGAAGAGGGCCAAGAACTGACCCTTGAGGAACTCCAACAGTTAAAGGATGGGAGGGGGAGGAGGCTCCGGCGTAGGAGACCGAGAATGATCGGCCAGAGAGGTAAGAGGAGAACCAGGAGAGGACAGAGTCCGTGAAGCCAAGGTGAGATAAGGTATGGAGGAGGAGGGGATGGTCGACAGTGTCAAAGGCAGCTGAGAGGTCAAGGAGGATCAGAATGGAGTAGGAGCCATTGGATTTGGCAAGAAGGAGGTCATGGGTGACCTTAGAGAGAGCAGTCTCGGTAGAGTGGAGGGGACGGAAGCCGGAAGGGGACGGTGTCCAAACCTGATTCCCTTCAGTGCCTGGTCCATAGTATGTGCTTAACATATCCCATTCAAAACAAACAAAACGAAAAGCTGCTGAGCTGAAAGGTCCCGGCCTCGGCTGCGTCACCTGCCCCAGCAGACCAGCTCTGCGGACGTTTTGCAAAAATCTTCCCCTGGGGCTGCAGCCTCGGTTTCTTCATCTGCAAAATGGGGATTCAATAACTGTTCTCCCTCCCACTTAGACCCTGAGACCCATGCAGGACAGGGACTGCGTTCGATCTGATTATCTGGTATCTACCCCAGCGCTTGACCCAGAGTAACAGCGCTTGGCACAGTAATAAGCGCTTATCGAACACGCTAATCATCGTCCCCACCTCACGGGCAGCAGGGGCAATGGTGAGCCTGGCCCCCCAGTCTCACCTTTGGTGGGTTCCTTGAGGTTTTCTCTTCCAGCTGAGGCACGGGGGCTCAGGGGATGTTAGAGGAAGAGCATCCCGGACCCCCGGATGGGCTGGGGGAGGGAGATAGGGGAGGGTTGTGGTGTTTCCGTCCCAGGTCAGCTTGAGAAAAAATTGAACGCCCCCTCTCCCAAAACACACACACCCCCACCTCTGTGGGCTGGAAAGGGGAGATCCTGGCCAGGCAGAAAAGAATCATTTCACCTTCCTGGTCTCTTTGCAACCAGGAATTGCATAATTCCCCTGCCCACCTTAATCCTGGCCATGTCTGACTTGTGCCCCTCAGGGGGCTCCCGTTCTGATGGACGGTCAGCTCCTTGTGGCCTACCAACTCTGATGCACTATAAAGTAATTGTTGTATTTCGTTAAGCGCTTACCGGGTACTAAGCGCTGAGGTGGCTACAGGCACATCGGATTGGACACAGTCCCTGTCCCATATAGGGCTCACAGTCTCAATCCCCATTTTATGGATGAGGTACTGAGGCACAGAGAAGAGAAGTGATTTGCCCAGGGTCACACAGCAGACAAGGGCAGAGCCGGGATTAGAACCCATAACCTTCTGACTCGTGCTCCATTCATTCAATGATATTTATTGAGTGCTTACTGTGCGCAGAGCACTGTACTAAGCGCTTGGAAATTACAATTCGGCAACAATCCCCACCCAACAAGAGGCTCACCATCTAGAATGGGGGAGATGGACCACAAAACAGAACAAGTAGACGGGCATCAAGAGCATCAGAATAGATAGAATTATAGACACATGCACATCAGTGGAAAGAGCCCGGGCTTGGGAGTCAGAGGTCATGGGTTCGAATCCCCGCTCTGCCCCTTGTCAGCTGGGTGACTGTGGGCAAGTCACTTCATTTCTCTGTGCCTCAGTTCCCTCATCTGTAAAATGGGGATTAACTGTGAGCCTCACGTGGGACAACCTGATTACCCTGTATCTACCCCAGCGCTTAAAACAGTGCTCTGCACATAGTAAGCACTTAAATACCAACATTATTATTATTATTAATAATAAAATAAATAGAATAATAAATATGTACAAATATTCACAAGTGCCGTGGGATGGGGAGGGGGGAGAGCCAAAGGAGTGAGTCAGTCTGCTCTGTAACCTTGAGCAAGCCACATAACTTCTCTGGGCCTCAGTTCCCTCCTCTGGAAAATGGGGATGAAGACCGGGAGCCTCACGTGGGACAACCTGATGACCCTGTATCTCCCCCAGCACTCAGAACAATGCTCTGCACAGACTAAGTGCTTAACAAATACCAATGTTATTATTATTAATAAAATAAATAGAATAATAAGTATGTACAAATATACACAAGTGCTGTGGGGTGGGGAGGGGGGTAGAGCAAAGGGAGCGGGTCGGTCTGCTCTGTAACCTTAAGCAAGCCACATACCTTCTCTGTGCCTCAGTGACCTCATCTGTAAAATGGGGATTAACTGTGAGCCTCACGTGGGACAACCTGATTACCCTATATCTACCCCAGCGCTTAGAACAGTGCTTGGCACATCATCAGGGCTTAACAAATACCACGCTGCTGCTGCTGCTGACAATGAAGTGTGCAAAAGCCTGTCGTAGGAAAGGGATGCAGACAGGCCGGGGCAGGAAGGCTGGGCTGGGGGCTGGGGGGTGGCCCCCCAAGCTCCTCCCCGCTGCCAGGTGACCCCCATCCCCCCAACATATCACTCGCTCCCCCCTAGAGACAGTTGAAGATTTCTTGGCAGACCTCGAGAGCTGCAGATCGAATCGCATCGAATCGCATCGAACCGGACCTGATCGGCCCCGACTAGCTAACGGTGCGGCACCTGCAGGCTCAGCCGAGCTGCACCCCAAGTTGCCCCCCAGCCTCCCAGCCCCCACATTCATAGCCTGCACCCCCAGGCCGCAGTCCCCAGCCCCATAGCCAGCCCCCCATAGCCCGGGAAGCATAGCACAGGAAGCAGCGTGGCTCAGTGGAAAGAGCCTGGGCTTCGGAGTCAGAGGTCATGAGTTCGACTCCCGGCTCCACCACTTGTCAGCTGTGTGACTGGGGCCAAGTCACTTCACTTCTCTGTGCCTCAGTTACCTCGTCTGGAAAATGGGGATTAACTGTGAGCCTCACGTGGGACAACCTGATTACCCTGTATCTACCCCAGCGCTTAGAACGGTGCTCTGCACATAGTAAGCGCTTAACAAATACCAACATAATTATTATTATTATTGTAGCCCCCACCCCCAGCCTGCATCCATCGGCTCCATAACCCCCAGCCCCCAGTCTCATACCCTCACCCCCAGACCCAATCCTTCAGCCTCATAGCCCATCCTCCAGCCTCCCAGCCTGCAGCCCCATACTCTCACCCCCAGCCTGCAGCCCCCAGCCTGTCCCGGCCTCCCAGCCCCCCAGCCCCATACCCTCACCCCCAGTCCCAATCCTTCAGTCCCACTCCTTCAGCCCCATAGTCCACCCCCCAGCCTCCCAGCCCCCAACCCCACACCCTCACCCCCAGCCTGCAGCTCCCAGCCCTCTTCCAGCCTCCCAGCCTCCAGCCCCATACCCTCACCCCCAGCCCGCGGTTCCCAGCCCCATAGCCCGCCCCCCCGCCAGCCCGCAGCCCCAGCCTGCATTCTTCGGCCCCATAGCCCACAGCCCCCAGACTCCCAGTCCGCAGCCCCCAGCCCCATACTCTCACCCCCAGCTCAAATCCTTTAGCCTCATAGCCCCCCCAGCCTCCCAGGCCCATACCCTCACTCCCAGCCCGCGGCCCCCAGCCCCATACCCACACCCCCATAGCCCGCACCCCAGCCCTTTAGCCTGTAGCCCCCAGACTCCCTGATCGCAGTCCCCAGCCCCGTACCCTCACTTCCCTACTTAAAACTCACCTCCTACCCTACTTAAAACTCACCTCTTCCAAGAGGCCTTCCCAGACTGAGCTCCCCTTCTCCCTCTACTCCCTCTACCGCCCCCCTTCACCTCTCCACAGCTTAACCCTCTTTTCCCCCCATTTCCCTCTGCTCCTCCCCCTCTCCCTTCCCATCCCCTCGGTACTGTACTCGTCTGCTCAACTGTATATATTTTCATTACCCTATTTATTTTGTTAATGAAATGTACATCGCCTTGATTCTATTTAGTTGCCATTGTTCTTATGAGATGTTCTTCCCCTTGACTCTATTTATTGCCATTGTTCTTGTCTGTCCATCTCCCCCGATCAGACTGTAAGCCCGTCAAAGGGCAGGGACTGTCTCTATCTGTTGCCGACTTGTTCATTCCAAGCGCTTAGTACAGTGCTCTGCACATAGTAAGCGCTCAATAAATACTATTGAATGAATGAATGAATGAACTTCCAACTTAAATCCTTCGGCCCCATAGCCCGCCCCCAGCCTCCCAGCCCCCAGCCCCATATCTACCCTCACTCCCAGCCTGCAGCCCCAGCCTGCAGCCCCCAGCCCCATATCCGCACCCTCAGCCTGCAGCCCCCAGCCCGCATCCTTCCGCCCCATAGCCCGCAGCCCCCAGACTCCAGCCCTAAACCCCCAGCCCCATAGCCTGCACCTCCCCCCAAAACCAGCAGCCCCAGGGTTGGGGCGGGGGTGTCGGGGAAGGAAGTCAGGAGGACCCGCTAACCAGTCCCCTGCCCCTGCACGGACGCTGGGGGCTGTGGCAGTAAGGACGCCTGGGTCCCCTGGGACCCCGGGGCGGGGGGACATGCAAGAGCTGGACGTGCATGAGGTGGCTCTGCTGGCCTGGGTCCTTGGGTATCTGTGGGCGTGACAGGTCGCATGGGCTTCCCTGTGGCTTCGTGCCTGGGCCGGACACCAGTTTGCCCCAAGCACGTGCCCCGAGCCTGGGGGGAAGGGAGGAGGGCCACAGTCTAACCCCCCACACCTCCCAGCTAAGACGGTGAGCTCATTGTGGGCAGGGATCGTCACTGCTTATTGTCCTACTGTCTCTCCCAAGCGCTCGGTACAGTGCTCGGCACCCAGTAAGTGCTCAATAAATACCACCCCCTCAGCACTGTACTCGTCCGCTCAACGGAATATATCTTCATCACCCTATTTATTTTGTTTATTTTGTTTAATGAGATGTACATCACCCTGATTCTATTTATTTGCCATGGTTTTTATGGGATGTTCTTCCCCTCGACTCTATTTATTGCCACTGTTCTTGTCTGCTTGTCTCCCCTGATTAGACTGTAAGCCCTCAGAGGGCAGGGACTGTCTCTATCTGTTGCCAATTTGTACATTCCAAGCACTTAGTACAGTGCTCTGCACATAGTAAGCGCTCAATAAATACTATTGAATGAATGAATGAATACGAGCAAATCGGTTGGACACATTTCCTGTCCCACATGGGCTCAGCATCTCCATTTTACAGATGAAGGAACTGAGGCATAGAGAAGTGAAGTGACTCGCCTAAGAGCTGGCACTAGAAGCTACGACCTTCTGACTCCCAGGCCGATGCTCTACCCACTATGCCATGCTGCTTGTGTGCAGAGGGTGCACACGGACCTTTCAGGATCCTAGTTGCTGGTGGGGGGAAAAGAGGGCGGTTAAAATTAACTCCACCAAGGCAAATTCTGCAGTTCTCCCCTTCTCCATCCCCTTAGCATTTCCCACCTGTGACACACTGAGCTTAGAGTCTGGGGGGAGGCATACAGGAATATAAATAAATAAATTATGGATGTGTGCTTAAGTGCTGTGGGGCCGAGGGAGGAATGAATAAAGGGTGCAAATCCAAGTACGAGGGTGACACAGAAGGGAGTGGGAGAAGAGGAAATGAGGTTTTAGTCGGGGAAAGGCATCTTGGAGGAAATGGCATCTGAAGGTTGGGAGCGTGATCGTCCGTCGGACGGGAGGAGGGCGGGTGTTACAGGCCAGAGGCAGGACTTGGTCAAAGGGTCATTGGCGAGGTAGACAAGATCAAGTTTCGGTGAGGAGGTTGGCTTTAGAGGAGCCACGTGTGTGGGTTGGGTTGAAGCAGGAAATCAGGGAGGTGAGGTGAGAAGGGGGGCAAGGTGATTGAATGCTTTAAAGCAGAGTTTCTGCTTGATGTGGAGGTGGATGGGCAACCACTGGAGGCTTTTGAGGTGTAGGGGAATGTCGACTGAATGGTTTTGTAGAAAAAGATCTGGGCGGCAGGATGAAGTATGCACCGGGAGGTCAGCAAGGGACGGATGTAGTCATCAAGGATAGGACAGATGCTCGGTTTAACATGGTAGCAGTCTGGAAAGGGTTGATTTTATCAAGGTTGTGAACGATGAACTGACAGGACTTGGTAATAGATTGACTATGTGATTTGAATGAGAGCGATGAGTCAAGTATAACCCCAAGGTTACGGGTTTGTGAGACAGCGAGGATGGTGCTGCTGTCTACAGTGATGGGAAAGTCAGGGGGAAGCAGCATGGCCTAGTAGAAAGAGCATGGGCCTAGGAGTCAAGGATCCGGGTTCAAATTTTGGCTCTCCTACTTGTCTACTATGTGACCAAATCACTTAACTCCTTTATGCTTCAGTTATCTCATCTGTAAAATGGGAATTAAGACCGTCAGCCCCAAGGGGGACTTGGACTGTATTCAATCTGATTAGCCTGTGACCACCCCAGTACATAACATAGTGCCTGGCACATAGTAAGCGCTTAGCAAATACCATTAAAAAAAGGCTGGGGTGGAAAGAGCAGGGATTGGGTGGAAAGATGAGTGTTTGGTGATAGATGGAATATGTGGGTTGAATGAGAGAGGTGAGTTAAGGATGATGCCAAGGTTATAGGCTGGTGAGATAGAAAGGATGGTGGTGCTGTCTACAGTAAAGGGAAAGTCAGAGGAATGACGGGGTTTTGGTAGGAAGGTGAAGAGTTCTGTTTTGGACATGTTAAGTTTGAGGTATTGACAGGACATCCAAGTAGAAATGACCTGAAGGCTTGGAGGAAATACAAGACTGCAGAGAAGGAGAGAGGTCAGGGCTGGAGAATCATCCACAAAGAGACGGTAGTTGAGGACAAGGGAGTGAATGAATTCTCCAAGGGAGTGGGTGTAGATGGAGAACAGAAGGAGATGCTGAGGGCCTCCCATAGATAGGGGTTGGGAGGCAGAGAAGGAGCCTGCGAAAGAGACTGAAAAGGAGCGACCCAGAGAGAAAGGAGAACCAGGAGAGGACAGAAGCCAAAGTTGGATAATGTTTCCGGGAGAAGGAGGTGGACAACGGGATAGAAGGCAGCTGAGTGGTTGTGGAGGATTAGGATGGAGTAGAGGTTTTTGGATTTGGCAAGAAGGAGATCACTGGGGACTCATTCATACACTTACCCCTCAACATAAATCTCCCCAGTCTCTCTCTCTGTCTCACACACACACAAACACACAAAGACACCTCCGGAGTCGCAAATCGCACACTGAAAACTCCCACCAAACACACACCCACACGTCTCCAGTGTCCCAATTCACACACAGAACACTCCCACCGAACACGCACACACTGAGGCAGAGTGCCCCCATCAGTCAGTCAATCATTCAGGACATCACCCCCCCTCCTCCGAAAACTCCAGCAGTTGCCCATCCACCTCTATATCAAACAAAAACTCCTCACCATTGGCATTAAAGAAGTCCTTGCCTCCTCTTCCCTCACCTCACTTTTCTCTTTCTATAACCCAGCCCACACACTTTGCTCCTCCAGTGCAACCTCCTCGTTGTGCCTCGATCTCACCTGTCTTGCTGCCGACCCTTAGCCCACACCCTGCTTCTGGCCTGGAATGCCCTCCCTCCTCAAATCCGACAGACAATTACTCTCCCCACCTTCAAAGCCTTACCGAAGGCCTATATCCTCCAAGAGGCCTTCCCAGAGGAAGCCCCACTTTTCCTCATCTCCCACTCCCTTCAGTCTCGCCCCCACTTGCTCTCTTTGCCCTTCCCCTTCTCCACCCACAGCACTTACCTATATGTCTGTCACTTTATTTGTATTGATGTCTGTCTCCTCCACTCAAGCCTTTAAGCCCGTTTTGGGCCGGAAATGTCACTGTTTAATGTTGTATTGTACTTCCTCAAGCTCTGCACCTAGTAAGCGCTGAGTAAATACCATTGATGAATGAATGAATTGGCGGCATTTAGTGAGTGCTTACTGTGTGCAGAGTATACTATTACAGAGTTGGTAGACACATTCCCTGCCCACCGGGAGCTTACAGTCTAGAAGGGGAGACGGACGTTGAAATAAATTTTGGGTGTGGACATAAGTGACATAGGGAAGCAGCGTGGCTCAGTAGAAAGAGCCCAGGCTTGGGAGTCAGAGGTCACAAGTTCGAATCCCGGCTCTGCCACTTGTCAGCTCTGCGACTGTGGCTAAGTCGCTTAATAATAATGTTGGTAATGTTGGTATTTGTTAAGCGCTTACTATGTGCCGAGCACTGTTCTAAGCGCTGGGGTAGACACAGGGGAATCAGGTTGTCCCACATGGGGCTCACAGTCTTAATCCCCATTTTACAGATGAAGGAACTGAGGCACAGAGAAGTGAAGTGACTTGCCTACAGTCACACAGCCGACAAGTGGCAGAGCTGGGATTCGAACTCATGAGCCCTGACTCCAAAGCCCGTGCTCTTTCCACTGAGCCATGCTGCTTAACTTCTCTGGGCCTCAGTTACCTCATCTGTAAAATGGGGATGAAGACTGTGAGCCCCACGTGGGACAACCTGATTACCCTGTATCTACCCAGCGCTTAGAACAGTGCCCTGCACATAGTAAGCGCTTAACAAATACCAACATTATTATAAGTGCTGTAGGCTGAGGTTGGGGTGAATATCAAGTGCTTAAGGGGTATAGTTCCAAGTGAAAGGGTGATGCAGAAGCAAGAGGAAGGACCTCTACCAGAGATGGCTGAGAAGTGAGTGGGGAGTGTTGGGGGTGAAGGGGAGGGGTCCTCACTGTTCTCCATTCACTGGGGTCGATTGTCGACATCAATTGTTTCAGGCATATAACTCTATCCTCAAGTCCCCTGTTCCCTCCCCCAACAATGCCCTAGTGACTTGGCCATGTTCCTTGTTGAGAAAACTCAAATCATCAGACGGGATCTCCCTAAAATCTCCTCCACTCCTCTCCAGTCCCACCCTCTTCTTGCCCCCTTTTCAACTCTCCCATCTTTCCCAGCAGTATCTCAAGAGTAGATCTCCAGCCTGCTCTCAAAATCTCCCCCTCTACCTGCACCTTGTCCCCTCCCTTGTCAAAACAGTTGTCCCCTCCCTTCTCCCCTCCCAGACTGCCATCTTGAGCCCCACGTGGGACAACCTGATTATTTTATTATTTTGTATTATTGTATTTTATTTTATTTTTTTATTTTGTTAATGAGGTGTCCATCCCTTGATTCTATTTATCGTGATTAAGTTGTCTGGTTTTGTCGGTCTGTCTCCCCCGATTAGACTGTGAGCCCGTCATTGGGCAGGGATTGTCTCTATCTGTTGCCGAATTGTACATTCGAAGCGCTTAGTACAGTGCTCTGTGCATAGTAAGAGCTCAATTTTGTTTTTGTTATTGCTATTGTTTTTGTCTGTCTGTCTCCCCTCACTTCGCCTTCCTCCTTGGTGGCACTGACGATGGTGCTGGTAATGATCTTTGCCATGATCACAACGTCGCTGCTGACGTACAGCTGGCATAGGCGGAAACTGCGGGCACAGAAACTGCGCCAAGCTCAGGAGGAGTATTGGAGAGACCGGCAGAGGGACGGTCCTCAGAGCCCAGCCAAGGGATGCACTTCATAAAACGGCGGGTAGCAGTGGGGCCTGGGGATGCCACGAGACCTGGGTTTTAATCCTGGCTCCTCCACTTGCCTACTGCATGATCTCCGACAAGGTACTCAGCTTCTCTGCATCTCAGTGTCTTTGTTAATAAAATGGGGGTGAAAATAAAGATAAATGATGAGAGCTTACTAAAGCACTGTTCTAAGTGCTGGGGAAGACACAAGCCAATCAGATTAGACACAGTCCAGCTCCCTCTTGGGCTCACAATCTGAATTCCCATATTACAGATGAGATAACCGAAGCACAGAGAAGTAAGTGACTTGCCCAAGGTCACACAGCAGACAAACGACGGTGCTAGGATTGGAACCGAGATCCTCTGACTCCCAAGCCCGTGCTGATGTACCTGAAGTATCTGTTTGTTCTTCCTTCCCCTGAGACTGGTTGGGACGGGGGCTGTGTCCGATCCGTATTTACCCCAGTGTGTGGCACGTAGTAAGCATTTAACAAATACTATCACTGTTGTTTTTATTATTATAAACAGATTGATCACCAACCCAGCTCCCAACACTGCGACCCTGGCCCGAATGAAGGGGAAAGGACTTCAGGGAGAAGGCAAAGAAAACAAACAGCACTTGGTCTCATTTCTAATCAAATTGGTAATTTTCTCCAAGTTTCATTAGAGGCTTCAGATAATTACGAGCGGTTCTGCTCTTTGGTCCCTGGAGTGGTATGCAGCTGGGCTTTAGACCTTCGTTTTCTTTGCTCTGAATCGTCTCACAGTGACATGAAGGGAGCTGGGGATGAAGCTCCTCCCTGGGAGGAGACAGCAACAGCTTGGGAGCTGAGTACTTGCAGAGGAACGTACTAGGCACATACATGCCATCCTGTGTCTCAGTATGTGTTAGTACTGGGCTGGAAGCTTGTGGGTCCCTCTTTTCCTGGCCTTAAGGTATGTCGCAATGGAGTCCAGTGAATCTGGAAGTAATATTTATTACCGTGGAACAGAACATTATCCTAAGAAAGTGTTTCGAATGCAGGCCACGCATCTGTATCGACACCCCCAGCATCACAGTGCTGGATGGATTTTGAGTCCAGCGATGCTACAGGGATAGTGGTGGCCCCGAGTCATGAGGACTTGAAGAAGGGACAAAGGCGGTAGCTGAGAGTGGCTCTCCGCCCGCCGCCTGGGTGGTCCCATCTGAGCGGAGACTCATCCTCACACACTGAGCATCGTGGCGTAGAGGACAGCACACAGGCCTGGGATTCAAGCCATGGTTTCTAATCCCAGCTCTGCCACGTGTCTGCCGTGTGACCTCGGGCAAGTTACTTCACTTCTCTGTACCTCAGTGACCTCATCTGTCAAATGGGGATTAAGACTGTGAGCCCCATGTGGGACAGGGACTGCTTGTATCCAACCCTGCGCTTCGTAAAGCACCTGGGACATAGTAAGCGCTTAACAAATACAACAGTTATTATTTTTATATTGATTGTGCATGTGCGCCCTTCTGTGTGGAATGAGCCACCCGCCTGTGTCACTCTGTAAGAAGTGAGTGAATGGTAACATGGAAGGATCCAGTGTGGGTGGAGTGGGAGCACCGCCCAGCCAGTCCCCTAGCCCTCGGCGCCCACCCCCACTCCAAGATCAAGCAGCTGGAGAGAGCTTAGTCCCAGTCAGGGGCCACTCAACAAAGGGAAGGGCCCACATGGGAGTGGGACAGGACCAAAAAGATTTCATGGAGAGGAGAAAGCAGAAGGAGCCATTTCAAGGTTCCCGACCCATGTCCTTAATTGCAAACAGGATGGCATGTATGTGTCTCCTCTCTCAGTGAGAGTTTCCAGTACTCTATCGGTCTCAATTAATAATAATAATAATAATGTTGGTATTTGTTAAGCGCTTACTATGTGCACAGCACTGTTCTAAGCGCTGGGGTAGACACAGGGGAATCAGGTTGTCCCACGTGGGGCTCACAGTCTTAATCTCCATTTTACAGATGAGGTAACTGAGGCACAGAGAAGTTAAGTGACTTGCCCACAGTCACATAGCTGACAAATGGGAGGGAGAGTCAAGCAGAGGCCTACCCATTCCATTCCTAGCTTGGGCAGTGGCCAGCCAGTGGAAGGCAATCTGCTACAAGTCAAAACTCACCTGTGCTGGGCAGCAGCGGCATGGGAGAGAGTCGAGGGTGGACACTCGAGTTTACTGTGTGGAAGGAGGCAACGGGAAACCACTTCCGGATTAAACTCTTGGATTAAACCGATTAAACTCTCTGGATACACTACCGGAAGAACTGCAATGGAGAACGGGGAGCTCTGAGAGAGACATGTGCGTGGAGTCGCTACGGGTTGGAGGTGACTCGATGGCATAAGAGAAGACATGTTTGTGTCATCAGTGGAGGCCCGGGAATAATGACTTCTTTATAACAAAGCTTCTGCATAATCAGCGTCACTGATCTTGGCACCCTACCGTGTAATCTGGGGCACTTTAAAGCCCGCCTGGAAAGCGTTCCCATTCCATTGACCGGCTTGGAGACGGAGAGGGCCCGCTTAATAGACGGGGAAACAGGGAGAACTCTTGAATCCTCTAAGACACAAAATCCAGTCCATCCAGGGAGGTGGTGGCCATGGGGGCCCTGGAGGGCCGGCTAGGTTGGGTAGGCAAGTAAGTTCAGAATTAGAGCAGCATCAAGGTCAAGTGCATGGAGCATGGGCCTGGGAGCCATAAGGTCATGGCTCCTAATTCCAGCTCTGCCACTTGCCTGCAGTGTGACCTTGGGCAAGTCATTTCACCTCTCTGTTCCTCAGTTACCTCATCTGTAAAATGGGGGTTGAGACTGTGAGCCCCACAAGGGACAGGGACTGTGTCCAACCTGCCTGGCTTATCTCCACCCCAGCACTTAGCACAGTGCCTGGCACATAGGAAGCACTTAGCAAATACCACAGTTATTATTATTACTATTTTTAATAATAATTTCTAGCTCATCTCCTTTTTATTCCAGAACCAGAAATACCTACTTGGCTTTGTTCCTCGAGTAGCCCATTTGCTGCTCAGCTTTCCTCTACTCCACTTGGGTTTTCCAGTTAACCAGAGGCAGGGCTGCAACCCAGCCATCAGGTCCCGTTAAGAAAACAGGCCCATTTTTCTCCTTCCTGCTGCAAATAACCAAGAGGGATTTCCAAAATCCCACAGGTGGAACCCACAAATTTGCCACTGGTCAAGATAACAAGGAAAAACGCTGGCCACTACCATGTGAACAACTTATTGGATGAGGGAGCTTAAGAGCTGTGCTCCTGGAAGGGTTTTGCCAGCTGGGATTGTGAAGTGGGTGTCTTTCCTGTCGGTGCGGGAGGGACTTTGCCGATCTGACTGCAGAGACGCACTCTGCTGAGCCCGGCCCCAGCAACCCTCAGACTACATCCTCTTCGGGTGGGGAGGAGTCGGGGGGCCAGAAGAGGACGCCGCCGGATCTTCCACCGACAACCCTCTCGGCTTCAGGCCTGTCAGGATCCGAGGCCGCTGGGCCTGAGCCTTGGCGCTCAGCTCTGTCCAGACCCACCGTGGGCCTGCCCCAAGCCTGGGGAGGCTCTGATGCACCTCTCCCAGGCGGGTGATCACGTCCTGGAAGGAGGAAGAGGGGTCAGACCTGGCAACTAGGACCCTATCCCCTGCCCCTCAGGACTGGGACAGCCAGCCCCGGGGCGACATGTTCGGAAGACCCGGGGGCAGTTTCGGGATCGTGACGAGCCTGATGTACAGCCTCCGTCAGCCTCCGCCCTTCACCCGCTACGAGACCATCTCTGCCTCTCCACTTTTGCTTTTAATCCATTTGGCAAGGGCAATGCTACTGATCAATAATAAATACTTATAATCGTACTTGTTAAGCTCTTACTATGTACCAGACACTGTAATAAGCACTGGGGTAGATACAAGTTAATCAGGTTGTCCCATATGGAGCTCATACTCTTAATCCCCATTTTACAGATGAGGTAATGGAGGCCCAGAGAAGTTAAGTGACTGGCCCAAGGTCACACAGCAGACATGTGGCATAGCCAGGATTAGAACCCAGATCCTTCGGACTCCAAGGACCGTGCTCTATCCACTAAACCATGCTGTTTCTATGTATTCTCTCCAGTGCTCAGAAGAGTGCTCTGCCCACAGTAAGGGCTCAATAGATACCGTCGATTGACCTGTTAAGAGTAGGGTAGAAAGGGCTACAGCTTCACGCAGGAGGGAACCGCTTCCAGCTTTTGCCTTTGGGTGCAACCAAATGGCACTGCCACCTCTCGCTCAACAAGAGTCCGGAGCAGGGCTCCTGCGTTTCCCGGGATTTCGGTTTGGGGGGCTGGAGGCGGGGCGGGGGGTGGGGGGACTACTAACTTTTGTATAAAGCTGTTCTTCCATTTTTTCCCGGAGTAGAACTGACTCCAGGAGGGTCTTCTTTCGCCTAAGGAATGTCATCTGGCCCATCTGGGCTCTTTGGTTGTTGCAGTCGGGACACTGGGAGGGCTGGTGTAGTTGAACAGCAGCCACCTGCGAACAAGGAATTATAATAAGTGTGCTGTTTGTTAAGTGCCTACTATTTGCCAAACACTGTGCTAAGGGAGAGACGCAGATAATCAGGCCGGATGTAGTCTCTGTCCCACACTGGGCTCCCGGCCTAAGAAGAGGTAGAACGGGGATTGACCATCCCCCATTTTGCAGGTGAGGAAACTGAGGCCCAGAGAGGTGAAGTGACTTGTCCAAGGTCACCCAGGAGGCAAGTAGCGTAGCTGGAATTTGAACCCAGGTCCTGTGTTGGGACCAGAAGTGCAAGGGGACCTCAGCTCCTTTTCTATGGGCAGGGGCTGGTCCAGCAGGGCTTGACTCCATCTTTCCATACTGTTGTCCTGATGAATGGGACTTTTTGCTCTATTTCATTAGCCATGCCCCCTCTCTAGCGGCAACTGCAGTTTTATTTAAGGTTCATTTGGTTTGAGAGGCATCCACCTCTACTTTGGTTGGTTATGAGAAACAGAGTGGCTCAGTGGAAAGAGCACGGGATGAGGAGTCAGAGGTCATGGGTTCTAATCCTGGCTCCGCCGCTTGTCAGCTGTGTGACTATGGGCAAGTCACTTCACTTCTCTGTGCCTCAGAAACCTCATCTGTAAAATGGGGATTAAGATCGTGAGCCCCAATGGGGATTAAGATCGTGAGCCCCACGTGGGACAACCTGATCAACTTGTATCTCCCCCAGCGCTTAGAACAGTGCTTCGAACATAGTAAGCACTGAACAAAGGCCATCATTATTATTATGATTAGGAGCTTTCCATTCCTGGACTAGGCACAGGTTATTGCTAGCCTCAGTCTCAGCCGCCCATGCCGCGAAAGAAACTCTCATGGGAAGGTGAGAGAACGGATCTTGAGGCCACCAGTGTTCTATGATTCACATGAGATCTTAGGTTAAAAACGAGGTCGATCAATCAATCGGCGGTTTTTATTGAGCACTTCCTGTGTGCAGAAATGAACTAGGTGCTTGAGAAAGAAAAATACAATAGAGTACGCGATCCCTGCCCAAAGGAGCTTTACAGTCTAGAGGGGGAGACAGACATTAAAATTAAAAATAGAGGAAAAGTGGAGGCTAAGGAGAGGAGAAGGGAAAAAGAGATGGTGCTTTAGCAGTTTCCTGTCTGTGTTTAACTATCCAAGTGGGTGTAGTTTTATCTACCAAGTATTCCTGGTCATTTTAATGAACGTTTCTGCAAAGGCGTTCCAAAAACTCCCTCCTAAGAATAAATTTGCATGTGTCATTTTGAAGTACACTTTGAGACAGGGTAATGATTGAAGCCATTTTCTTCCAACACTGAAAAGAAATGGAGCTGTTGGTCTCTAGAAACGAGCTTTTTGTTTTTTAAGAAAAGGTTTTGTTTCTTCACCGGGCAGAGTTCAGCAGAAATTAGAGCCAGTACATGGGCCAGTAATAAAAGCAAGAAAACAGCTGTAATCACTTCACCTCTAGATGTAAGCTCCCTGTCGGGGTGTGTATCTCCCAACTCTGTTGTACTACACTCTCCCAAGGGCTTAGTACAGTGCTCTGCACACAGTAAGCACTTAAATACCATTAATTGAGTGACCTTTGGAGGGGAGGAGAGGCACCCATTATGGTCTATATAGTAAGCTTCGTGTGGGCAGGGACTGCATCTCCATCTCTGTGGTACTGCACTCCCCCAAGTACCCAGTAAATGTATCATGAAAGTGGTTCCTGAAAGTGCCAAGATGAAGACCTGTGAGTTGGAACCAACTTTCTCACCCATTATAAATGGGGAATTTGTTCCTGAACCTAGGCTAGATACGTTGCTTTTATCAAAATGACTCTGCATCATCTACTCAATTACTGATGAGTGATCTGGCTACAGCCTTGTCTTTAAATCGAATCTCTGAGGTTCTGACATAGTGGAGCTGGTTTTTATTTCATTGGTGGGGAAACGGGCATTGACCCTCCCGGGTGACTCTGCCTGGCGATCTATCTGGGAGTCCTCCCCACCCTCCCCTGGTCCTCCATCCCCCAGATCCTTCTGGCTCCAAACTCACCCATCCTCTTCAAACTTTGTCCCACTCACCGTGGTTTTTAAAATGGTTTCCCCATTTTGTAGGGCTCCCCCCTGAGCCGGTGCCAAAAGGCACTTGAGGCTGCAAGGTTGAAATAAGAGTAAATTAGAAAACTGAAGTCCTGTTTGCCTTAACTCGAAATGCCTTCCAGTTGAGAGCTAATTGTAAATTGCTCCAACTGAGGATGGCCAGTGGGTTTCCGGAGTACCTTCTAGCCCAGCTGCCCTTTGGAGAGTCTTCTGCCTCCCTCTGTCTTCTCCTGCAGATGACTCCCAAATCTGCCTTATGACCTTCATCTCCTTCAGCCTCCAATTAGCTCCACAGGGATGTCCCACCAGCACCCTAGACTCAATATGGCAAAAACTGAAATCATCTTATCTGCTAAACCAACTTTCTTTCTTTTAAATGGTATTCGTTAAGCACTTACTTGCCAGGTACTGTACTAAGTGCTGTAGTAAGAAACAAGCTAAACAGTTGGGCCCAGTCCATGTCCCGCATAGGGCTCACACTCTTAATCCTCATTTTACAGAATATAGGAACTGAAGCACAGAGCAGTTACGTGACTTGCCCAAGGTCACAGAGCCAAGTCAGGATTAGAACCCAGCTCTTCTGACTCCCACGCCCATGCTCTTTCCACCAGGCCACGCTGTTACTTTTTCCCGCGCCTCCATCGGGATCATCAGTACTCCCATCCTCCCTGCCCCAGAACCTCTCTAAACTTTCATCTTTGACTTCTCTCTGTCCTTTATGCCTCCCAAACCCAACCTGTCTCTAAATCCTACTGATTGCTTCTATCATAATGAATACATCTGCCCTTCCTCTCCCTTATAGTCCAAAACTTTTCTGAAGCTAAAGCCGATGCTATTTCAGCATGTCTCTGGGAGATGATAAATTTAATTTCAAGGGTGACTTACGCCTGTCAAATTCAATTTGAACGCTGTCAGCAAACTCTCAGAAGTTTCCAAGGTGACCACCTTGAATTATTGAAAAGAAAATCCTTCAGTAATGCAATATGTTCATTGCTTACAACCGTTAGAAGTCGAAAACATTGGAATTTTCTCACACCGTTTTATTAATAGTCACAGCCTTGTGACTTACTGGCGAAAGATGATCATTTCAACTGGCCAACTGCCCCAAATTAGAGAAGCAAGGTAGTCTAGTAGAAAGAGCAAAGGCCTGGGAGTCTGAGGACCTGGGTTCTAAATTCAGCTCTGCCAGTTGCCAGTTGTGTGACCTTGGCCAAGTCACTTCACTTATCTGTGCCTCAGTTGCCTCATCGGTAAAATTGGGATAAAGTACCTGTATTCCCTTCCTCTGAGGCTATGGGACAGGACTGTGTCTTATCTGTTTATAGTGTATCCACTATAGTGCTTGGCACAAAGTCAGCACTTATTATTATTAGCGTAGGGACATACATCAAGTCCAGCTTGGGGTTCCCCTGTGATCACTGGACCTACTGCTCTCAGATACACATATCTGTTCGATTTATTTATTCCCACCACTCTATCTGTAAACATTTTGATATCGGTCTCTCCCAATACTAGATTGTATGCTCTTTGTGGGCAAGGAACATGTCACTTGGTTATTCTCTACATACAAAGCGGCCAGTACAGTGCACCACACCAAGAGGGTACTCAATAAATGGTAATCCCACTACTACTTCTACACTATTCTAAGACAAATGCATAAATCACCAAAGCTTTATTAGAACTATTTTCTTCCCAATCTAAATCCTGGGAGTTAGACCCATGAAATTCCCCTAAGGCATGAGGTGGAAAGTCACCAAAGGGTTTTTAAGTGTCGCTTATTTCCAGTGAAGATAGAGATGGAAGCACCAAATCTATTAGACAGCTTCCTTCTTCGTGCCCAAGTTCCATAAGGCTTCACCGCCAGCTGTGCAATGAAAGAAGAAACTGGAGAAAACCTCATCAGACATTTAACCAGGAATGTTTATCCAAAATGCTGTCTCTGTCATTTCCTGAGCAACTCCAGACTGTAAGCTCGTTGTGGGCAGAGACCGTGACTACAGACTCTATTATTTTGTACTTTTCCAAATTCTTGGTATGATACTCTGCACACAGTAAGTGCTCAGTAGAAACCATTGATCGATGGATTGACTGATTTTCCTCCCATGGCCATCCCCGCAGGTGTGAGAGGAAGGGTAGGACTTTTTGTTGATGTTGTTGCTTTGTTTTATGGTATTTATTAAGCACTTACTATGAGCCTGGCACTGTAGTACGGGCTGGGGTAGATACCAGATCATCAGGTTGGATACATGGAGCTTGCAGTCTTAATCTCCACTGCAACTATCGGGGTGATCTCCCTAAAATCTCCCCTGCTCCTTTCCAGTCCCTCCCTCCCATCTTTCCCAGCAGTATCTCAAGAGGAGATCTCCTGCCATCTCTCAAAATCAACCCCCTCCACCAGTGCATCCGATCCCACACCTTATCAAAGTACTTACCCCTTCCCTTCTTTCCTCCCTGACCGCCATCTTCAACTGTTTGCTCTCCAAAGATGTCTTCCCCACTGCTTTTAAACATGCCTCTGTCTCCCTTATCCTTGACCCCAGCTCCCTCCAGTTATTGCCCTATCTCCCTCCTACCACTCCTCTCCAAACTCCTTGAGTGAGTCATCTACACCTGCCGTCTCTAGTTCCTCTCCTCCAATTCTCTCCTTGACCCCCTCCATTCTGGCTTCCATTCCAGTCACTCCACAGAAACCAGTCTCTCAAAGGCCAATGGCCTCTACTCCATCTGAATCCTCCTCAACCACTCAGCTGTCTTCGACTCTGTCGGCTACGCCCTTCTCCTGGAACCGTTATCCCACATTGGCTTCACTTACACCATCCTCTCCTGGTTCCCCTCCTATCCCTCCCTGGCCGCTCCTCCTCAGATTCTTTCAAGGCTCCTCCTCCGCCTCCCAACCCCTTAATGTGAGAGTCCCTCAAGGTTCAGTTCTGAGTCTCTTTCTATTCTCCATCTCCATCTACACTTACTTCCAAGAGAACTCATTGGCTCCCATGACTTTACCTACCTATATACAGATGATTCCCAAATCTACAACTCCAGCTCTGTTCCTCCTGCCTTCAAGACATATGTACTTGGATGTCCTGCCATCACTCAAACTAAACATGTCCAAAACAGAACTTCTTATCTTCCCACCCAAACCCTGTCCTCCCCGATTATAGACAGCACCACCATCCTCCCTGTCTCGCAAGCCCATAATCTGGGCATTATCCTCACTTCATCTCTCTCATTCAACCCACATACTCAATCTGTCACCAAATCCTGTCACTTCAATCTTCACAACATCACTAAAATTCACCCTTGCCTCTCTGATCAAACTGCGACCACAATGATCCAAGCATTTATCCTATCCTGCCTCGATTACTCTATCGGCTTCCTTGCTGATCTTTCTACCTCCTGTCCCTCCTCAGTCTATTCTTCACCTTGCTGACCAGATCACTTCTCTACAAAAACATTCGGGACATGTTTTCCCACTCCTTACCAACCTCCAGTGGTTGCCCACCCATCAACGCATCAAACAGAAACTCCTATCGGGCTGAAAGCACTCAAATCGCCTTGACCCCTCCTACGTCACCTCACTGCTCTCCTACTACAACCCAGGCCCACACGCTTCACTCCTCTAATGCTAACCTTCTCACTGCACCTCGATCTCATCTATCACACCACTGACCTCTCACCCACGTCCCTGGAATGACCCCCCTCTACATAGCCAACAATTACCTCTTCCCACTTTTAAAGCCTTATTGAAGGATATCTCCTCCAAGAGGACTTCCCTGACAGAGCTTTCATTTCCTTTTCTCCCACTCCCTTCTACGTCACCTTGATTTGCTTCCTTTATTCACCCCTCCCCTCAGCCTCACAGCACTTATGTACATCTCCATAATTTATAAATTTATATTAATGTCTGTCTTCTAGACTGTGAGCTCATTGTGGGCAGTGAACGTGTCTACTAACTCTGTTGTATTGTACCCTCCTAAGTATTTGTACTCTCCTAAGTATTGAAGCAGCGTGGCTTAGTGGCAAGAGCCTGGGTTTGGGAGTCAGAGGTCATGGGTTCGAATCCCAGCTCTGCTGCTTGTCAGCTGTGTGACTTTGGGCGAGTCACTTAACTTCTCTGGGCCTCATTTACCTCATGTGTAAAATGGGGAAAAAGACCGTGAGCCCTACGTGGGACAACCTGATGACCTTGCATCTACCCCAGCGCTTAGAACAGTGCTTGGCACATATTAAGTGCTTAACAAATACCAACATTATTATTATTATTTAGCACAGTGTTCTGCATGAGGTAAGTGCTCAATAAACACAACTGATTGATTGATTTTACAGATGAGGCACAGAGAGGTTAAGTGACTTGCCCATAAGGCAAGTGCAGAAATGGGTTTAGAATCCAGGTCCTCTGATTCCCAGAAGCAGCGTGGCTCAGTGGAAAGAGCACAGGATTAGGAGTCAGGGGTCATGGGTTCTAATCAGGGCTCTGCCAACTGTCAGCTGTGTGACTTTGGACAAGTCACTTCACTTCTCGGTGCCTCAGTTACCTCATCTGTAAAATGGGGATTAAGACTGTGAGCCTCACGTGGGACAACCTGATTACCCTGTATCTATTTTGGGAGTCAGAGATCATGGATTCGAATCTCGGCTCTGCCACTGGTCAACTGTGTGACTGTGGGCAAGTCACTTAACTTCTCTGTGCTTCAGTTACCTCATCTATAAAATGGGGATGAAGACTGTGAGCCTCATGTGGGACAATCTGATCCATCCCAGCACTTAGAACGGTGCTCTGCACATAGTAAGCGCTTAACAAATACCAACATTATTATTATTACCCCAGCGCTTAGAACAGTGTTCAGCACCATAGTAAGCGCTTAACAAATACCAAGCTTATTATTAGTATTCCATTAGGCCATGCTGCTTTTCGGAGAGCTGGGTTTTTTTCCGGGACCCTGAAGGTGTGGGAGATGTGGAAAGCTGGAGAGGGGTGAGAGAGGAGGTGGGAGGGGGTGGTGCCAGTGAGGGAGCTGATGCAGTAGTCAAGGGGGGATGTGATAAGTGCTTGGCACATAGTAAGCGCTCAATAAATACTATTGAATGAATGAATGAATAATAGTACTTGGCAAGCCCTTACTATGTGCAGGGCACTGTTCTAAGCAACAGATAGAGACAATCCCTGCCCAATAACGGGCTCACAGTCTAAACAGGAGAGACAGACAGCAATGCAAAACAGAACAAAATAAAACAACATCATCAAGGTAAATAGAATCAAGGAGATATACACCTCATTAACAAAATAAATAGGGTAATAAATAATATATACAAATGAACACAGTACTGAGGGGAGGGGAAGGGGGAAGAGCAGAGGGTGGGGGGGAAGGGAGGGAAGGAGGAGCAGTGGGAAAGGGGAGGCTCAGTCTGGGAAGGCCTCCTGGAGGAGGGGAGCACTCAGTAGGGATTTGAAAAGGGGAAGAGAGTTAGTTTGGCAGACGTGAGGAGGGAGGGCGTTCCAGGACAGCAGTAGGACATGGGCCAGGGGTCGACGGCAGGACAGGCGTGAATGGAGGACGGTGAGGAGGTGAGTGGCAGAGGAGCGGAGTGTAGGGGGTGGGCAGTAGAAAGAAAGAAGGGAGGTGAGGTGGGAGGGGGCAAGGTGATGGAGACCTTTATGATGGTGGTGGTGACCTGCTTTGGCTAGGTTACCTGTTGCACTGTCTCTAGGATGTTTTTCAGATGGAGTCTCCTCACCAGCTGATCAGGAATGTCATGGTTCAACTGTTCTGTCACAGCCTTTCTGGAATCGAAGGAAATTGCTGGGTTTTTAGGTCCACGGCTGTGAGGCTCCTGGCACTGGATCTGGCTTATCTTCAGGCTGCAAAAAGACTGCAGAGCATCCAGTTCTTCTGAAAACTCAGGGATTTCTGTCAACGGGGTGTGTCCCCCAAACAAAAATGGCAATAATAATAACTGTGGTCTTCGTTAAGTACTTACTATACGCCAGGCACTGTGCTAAGTGCTGGGGCAGACACAAGCTAATCAGGTTGGTCACAGTCTCAATTCCCATTTTACAGATGAGGTAACTGAGGCCCAGAGAGGTGAAGCGACAAGCCCAAGGTCGCACAGCAGACAAGTGGCGGAGGTGGGATCAGAACCCATGACTTTCTGATTCCCAGGAGGGTGGTCTATTCACTAGGGATAGAGAAGTGGTATTAATCTACTGGGACCTTTAAGGATAGAGTGTCAGGTGAAAAAAACCAACCGATCCTTTTCAGAGCCTTAGCATTCATTCATAAGAGTAATTTTTTTAATGGTCTTTGTTAAGTGCTTACTATGTGCCAGGCACCATTCTAAACGCTGGGCTACAAACAAGCTCATCAGGATGGACACAGTCTATGCCTCCACATGGTTCTCAGTCTTAATCCCCATTTTCCAGCTGTACATATCTACAGTTTATCCATAATTGATTTTTTAAAATTCATTTTAATGTCTGTCCCCCTCTCGTTATAGTGTATTGTTATAGTGTACTTTCCCAAGCGCTTAGTACAGTGCTTTGCACACAGTACACAATAAATACTATTGAATGAATGAATGAAGATGAGGGAACAGAGGCAGAGACAAGTGAAGTGACTTGCCCAAGGTGTATACCTTTGACAACTGGTGGGGTCAGGATTACTTCCCTCCCAAACCCGGTCCGCTCCCAGACTTCCCTATCACCGTGGATGGCACGACCATCCTTCCCGTCTCTCAGGCCCGCAATCTCGGTGTCATCCTTGACTCGTCTCTCTCACTCACCCCACACATCCTATCCGTTACCGAGACCTGCCGGTTTCACCTTTACAATATCGCCAAGATCCTCCCTTTCCTCTACACCCAAACGGCCACCTTATTGCAACGGGCTTTCATTATATCCCGGCTAGACTACTGTGTCAGCCTTCTCTCTGACCTCCCTTCCTCCTCTCTCGCCCCGCTCCGGTCTATTCTTCACTCCGCTGCCTGGCTCATCTTCCTGCAGAAATGATCTGGGCATGTCACTCCCCTTCTTAAACATCTCCAGTGGTTGCCTATCGACCTCCGCTCCAAACAAAAACTCCTCACTCTAGGCTTCAAGGCTCTACATCACCTTGCCCCTTCCTACCTCTCCTCCCTTCTCTCTTTCTACCGCCCACCCCGCACGCTCCGCTCCTCCGCCGCCCACCTCCTCACCGTCCCTGTGTCTCGCCCATCCCGCCGTCGACCCCCGGGCCATGTCCTCCCACGGTCCTGGAACGCCCTCCCTCCTCACCTCCGCCAAACTGATTCTCTTCCCCTCTTCAAAACCCTACTTAAAACTCACCTCCTCCAAGAGGCCTTCCCAGACTGAGCTCCCCTTCTCCCTCTATTCCCTCTACCGCCCCCCCTTCACCTCTCCGCAGCTTAACCCTCTTTTCCCCCCATTTCCCTTTGCTCCTCCCCCTCTCCCTTCCCATCCCCTCGGTACTGTACTCGTCTGCTCAACTGTATATATTTTCATTACCCTATTTATTTTGTTAATGAAATGTACATCGCCTTGATTCTATTTAGTTGCCATTGTTCTTACGAGATGTTCTTCCCCTCGATTCTATTTATTGCCATTGTTCTTGTCTGTCCATCTCCCCCGATTAGACTGTAAGCCCGTCAAATGGCAGGGACTGTCTCTATCTGTTGCCGACTTGTTCATTCCAAGCGCTTAGTACAGTGCTCTGCACATAGTAAGCTCTCAATAAATACTATTGAATGAATGAATGATTAGAACCCAGGCCCTTCTGACTCCCAGGCCCGTGCTTTATCTACTAGGCCATGCTGCTTCACCTTAAATCTACAGACTCCAGGACGGTCTCTTTTGACATGAAGCTTAATCCCTCGGTGAGCACTTCAGATGAAAGCTATCCAGTAAGCAATGTTATTTATTGAGCACTGATTACACAGAGCACTGTACTAAGTGCTTGTGAAGTCCCAGAGAACAACCTCGAAAAGCAGCACGGCCTACTGAATAGACCTCAGGCCCGAGAATCAGAAGATCCAGGGTTCTAATCCTTGCTCTGCCACTTGTCTGCTGTGTGACATTGGGCCACTCTCTTACCTTCTCTGTGCCTCAGTTACCTCATCTGTAAAATGGGGATCGAGACTGTGGGCCCTATTGTGGGACATGGACTCTGTCCAACCTGATTACTTTGTATCTACCCTAGCACTTAGCACAGTGCCCAGCACACAGTAAGCATGGCTCAGTGTAAAGAGCACGGGCCAGGGAGTCAGAGGTCATGGGTTCAAATCCCGGCTCTGCTGCTTGTCAGCTGTGTGACTTTGGGCAAGTCACTTCACTTCTCTGGGCCTCAGTTCCCTCAACTGTAAAATGGGGATGAAGACTGTGAGCCCCACTTCGGACAACCTGATCACCTGTATCCCCCCCAGTGCTTAGAACAGAGCATAGCACATAGTAAGCGCTTACCAAATGCCATCATCATCATCACTTAGCAAATACCATTAAAAAAAACCAAACCTAGATCAGCTAGAAGGGATGTGTAATTAGCGATGATTATGTTTTAATCCTGGTTCATTCTTCTGTCCTTAAGGGCTTAGTACAAGTGCTCTGCACACAGTCAGTACTCAATAAATACCATTGTGTCCAACCCAATTTGCTTGTATCTACCCCAGCGCTTAGTACACTGCCTGGCCTATAGTAAGTGCTTAATACCACAATTATTATTATTATTATTATTATTGTTAAGAATCTGCATCATGACAGGTTTACTATAGACAGAGATGGAGGTTTGATGCTCTCTGTGTTGGTTCTCCCCTACTGAAATCTGGGCATTTCAGTGATTCTAATGCTTGAGTTCCATGGATGGACTGGTGAATCAATAAAAAAGAGTTTTGGCCATAGCTATAAACAGTCATCCTTAGCTGCTTAGAGAACCAGAGTGGCCAAAGAGAAAGCAGGAAATCGGGAAGCTTGGCCCAAGGAAGGGCTCCAAACAGCACACAAGGCAACCCCTCAGCTAGGCAAACTGACCCCAACCCCTTCCCTTCCCACCTCCTCAGTGGCCAGGCCTCTCCCTGGCCCTCCTGCTCCTTTTTTTTTTTAATGGTATTTGTTAAGGGCTTACTATATGGCAGACACTTTTCTAAGTGCCGTGGTATATAGTTAATCAATTGAGCACAGCCCATGTCCCACATGGGGCTTGCAATCTAAATCCCCACCTAACAGATGAGGTAACTGAGGCTCAGAGAAGTGAAGTGACTTGCCCAAGGTCATACAGCAGGCCAGCGCTGGAGTCGGGATTAGAACCTAAGAGTCTTTCTGATTTCCAGGCCTGTGCTCTCTCCACTAGACCATTCTGCTTCTCCCCCTTGTTACTCCAGATGGACTGTCATTCATTCAATCATATTTATTGACCGCTTACCGTTTGCAGAACCGTACTCAGTATTTGGGAGAGTACAATACAGTAATAAGCTTAGTCTCAGGGGAGTCGGGGGGGGACAGACATGAATGCAAATAAATAAAATTGCAGATATGTACATAAGTGCTGTGGGGCTGGGAGGGGGGAAGAGCAAAGGGAGCAAGTCAGGGCAACGCAGAAGGGAATGATGGGAGAGGAAGAAAGGAGGGGCTTAGTTTGGGAAGGCCTCTTGGAAGAGATGTGCCTTCAATAAGGCTTTGAAGAGGGGGAAGAGTAATTGTCTGTCAGATTTGAGGAGGGAGGGCGTTCCAGGTGAGAGGCAGGATGTGGGCTAGGGGTCGGGGGGAGATAGGCGAAATGGAGGCACAGTGAAAGGTTAGCAGTGGAGGAGTGAAGTGTGAGGGCTGGGTTGTAGGAGAAAAACATGCCTCTTCACCCATCCCCACCATAGTGGTCACATTCCTTTTCCATATGCCTGATCACCCCCCATCTTCATTATTGGGAAAGGAAAGGTTAATGTTGAGCCACCCCTGATGGGGGTGACTCCCGTTTCTAGGGGAACCAAGTCCCCAAGATAACACAGAAGACAACCCCAAGACAATCCCAAAAGAGACTTTCTGGCACCAGCTGGAAACTGAGTAGGCATTGGGAGGTGGAGGGGGGTGGATGGAGGTGGAGCTGACCACTAGGGTCTGAATGTACCCTTATCAGACCAACCAGACATGCACAGTGGCAAAGAGGATGACTTTTATGTGGTGAGGAGCTCATTTGAATGGTCATGTCAAATGTATGTGACATTCCAGGGCATACTAAGCCTGCGCTGCGGACAGTGTGGGTGGAGAATTAAGTGACCAACAAATCTCCATACTCTGGGTGGCCCCTCCTGGGAACCACAGGGAATAAAATGTGAATCCGAGGGTGGGCAGGGGCTTCTTGCTGCCAGAGTCGGGGCACTAGGTTCCGTGGGCTTTTGGTCTGTGGATCTTTTGTCGGAGAGGTGTGCCCTGCTGGGAGACAAAGATCCACAGCCACCTGGCCAATCGACTCAGCTCTAGTCACACATCGGGCGTCGCTTGCTGTCGGATAACGCAGAGCTGTTCTAACCCAGGATCGGAACACTCCTGGCTGCAGCCTGTGGCCAGGGAATGGGGAGAGGAGACATCCGGGGTCCTTCTCCTGCTCCGGCCCCAGCCTCTATCATTTGAGGAAGCCTCTTAGTAATTTCTTCTAATGGGCGTTTTGCTAGAGGAGATGATATGTACAGAACTGGGATGAGCCAGAATCCTCCAACTTCTAGCCATTACCCACAGGCCCAAGTGTGCTTAATCACCAGAGACAAGAGAATCAGACCCACCTTCCTTTAATAATAACTGCGTATTTGTTAAGCACCTACTATGTGCCAAACACTTTACTAAGCGCTGGAGCAGATGTAAGATAAACAGGAGCCTCATGGGGCTCACAGTCTAAATAGGAGGTGGGACAGGTATTGAAACCCCATTTTACAGTTGAGGAAACAGAGGCACAGGGAAGTGCAGTGACTTGCCCAAGGTCAACAGCAGATGATTGGCAGGGCCAGGATTAGAACCCAGTTCTTCCAACTTCCAGGCTTGGGCTCTTTCCACTAGGCTACACCACTTCTCACTCTATCACACCTTCCTGCCAAGTCTTGACTTGAGGACAACTCATTCTGAAATGAGACAAAGGGTGTGCTCCCCACATTGTTTTAGACATTAATGAGCTTATTACTTGCTATAGGAGGAGTCACATTGAGGGAGATTTCGATTTCTCCCCCAAATCAAATGTTTTCCCAATGGGGGAAAAAAAAATCCTCTTCACCTGCTGGCCCCAAATTCAGCACTGTTCCCTATTGCTCCCTTGAAAGGAAAAACAATGATCAAGGCTTGGGTAAAGGCAGTAATTACCTGAAGGAGTTATACCCTGGGGCAGGAACTTGGAGAGAGCTTTTAATTTGAGCAACATGGCAAAAAAAGCTTTCACTGCCATCCAGCACCATCTACTTCACTGGTATTTCTGAAAAGGTCAAAAAGTTAGACTTCATTTGCTGGGGTTTGCTGGCAGAGGCAGAAAGCATTCTGTAGAAAGCTCACGCCCAGTGTGAGACACAACCATCTGTCACACTCTAAGAGAGAATGCTGCCCAGGAGACAGGAGTCTCTGAAGAGTGAAGGGTGAGATCTTTATCCTCCCTCATCGAACAGACCCTGGAGGGAAAAGGAAGGACAATAGAATCCCATTTTAAAACGACAGCCAGAGAATTAATAATTATAACAGTATTCAGTAAGTTCTTATTTTGTGTCAAGCTCTGTTCTAAAAGCTGGGGTAGATACAAGTTAATTAGGCTCCCCCGATTAGACTGTAAGGGCAGGGCAGGGTCTATCTCTATCTGTTACTGATTTGTACACTCAATAAATACTATTGAATGAATGAATGAATTGGGTCAGAATGATGATGATGTTGGTCTTTGCTAAGCACTTACTATTTGCCGAGCACTGTTCTAAACGCTGGGGGAGATACAGGGTCATCAGGTTGTCCCTCGTAGGGCTCACGATCTTAATCCCCATTTTACAGATGAGGGAACTGAGGCCCAGAGAAGTTAAGTGACTTGCCCAGAGTCACAGAGCTGACAGATGGTGCAACCGGAATTAGAACACATGACCTTTGACTCCTAAGCCCGGGCTCTTTCCACTGAGCCACGCTGCTTCTCAGAAGCAGTTTCTGTCCCACATGGAGCTCACAGTCTAAAAAGGAAGGAGGACATGCATGCCCATTTTACAGATGACGTCCAGAGAAGTTAAGTGACTTCCCCAAACTCACACAGTAGACAACTAACAGAGCCGGAATTAGAACCTAGGTCCTCTGACTCCCAGGCCCGTGCTCTTTCCACTAGGCCACAGTAAGAAGGGGAGAGAGTAAAGTCAGGCTGCGAGTAAAGTCAGGCTGCCATTTAACTGTGATAAACCTGCTACTTAAAAACTCATCGTGGCATGGAGCATGGCTGTGGGACTCAGAAGGACCTGGGTTCTAATCCCAGATCCACTACCTGTCCGCTATGTGATTTTGGGCAAGTCATTTCACTTCTCTTTGCCTCAGTTACTTCATCTGTCAAATGGGGATTAAGATTGTAAACCCCAAGTGGGACAGGGACTATATTCAACTTGATTATCTTGTATCAACCCCAAGCGCTTAGTACAGTACCTGGCACTTAGTAAGAGCTTAACAAATATCATTATTATTATTATTATTGGGTTCAAATTGATCTGAAACAAAAGGTGGACGTGAGTTGGGAACGTCTCTAAGCCTTTAAGGGGCAAAATTTGCATATTGTCCTTGTGACAGACCTACGTCATCCTGTTCTCTCCCTGTGTCTGGGGCAGAGTTGGGTATTTGGTGGTGACGATGATGATGTTGATGTGAGCTGGTTGCGGGCAGGGAATGTGTCTGTTTATTACTATATTGTGCTCTCCCAAGCACTTAGTACAACAGTGTAAGCACTCAATAAATATGGCTGAACGAATGAACGCGCAGTACAGTGCTCTGTGCTCAGTAAGTGGTCAATAAATGTCATTGGTCGATTGATCTCCCTTTCGTTTCTGTGCTATGGTGACCATCCTCCAGAGGTGACTGATTTGCAAGTCCCTGCTTCCCTGCAGAGTGTCCATCAGATATACCTGCTTCACTAATCTTCATTTTCTCAGGCTCATACATTTTTTATGGTATTGTTAAGAGTTTGTTATGTGCCAAGCACTGTACTAAGTGCTGGGGTAGATAAAAGATAATCAGGTTGGACACAGTCCATGTCTCCCATAGGGATCACAGTTTTAATCCCCTTTTCACAGTTGACGTACTGAGGCACAGAGAAGTTCAGTGACTTGCCCAAGATCACACAGCAGACAATTGACAGAGCTGGGAACCCAGGTCCTTTCAGTGCTCTTTCAACTAGGCCATGCTCCTTGTTTCTTCATTCTGGCCCCTTGACTCAGGACCTCTTCTTTTCAATGGGATGGTAGAGAAAGATGCCCAGTCAGAACGGCACATCTGAAATGATCCCTAAATCTGTATATGAAAGGATGGAAACACGCCTGCAGGATTCCTCATCCGCTTTCGCATTTTGGCAGTAAAGTTAAATGACCTAGCAAGTTCTGATTAGATAAATTAAAACCGGAGAAAGCTTACCGAGACTCAACTCTTTCTTCAGTGCTCTTTTAACCTATCAAATCCAGCCACTGTGCTGAAGGCTGAAACTTGGCAGGTCATCAAAAGCTACTCTGTGCTAATATTTCGGGGCATTTCAAAAGTGAAAATGACAACTGCAGGAAAGATGCCTGAGTGTGAAAGGCAGTGTGCATGAACAGAGTGTGAACAGTGCTCAGTGCTTGGCACATAGTAAGCGCTTAATAAAGACCATCACTATTATTATTATTATTATGCGCCAGGAGTATTCTAAGGTACATTTTTAAGCCATTCCTAAAATGGGTTTGCATAGCAACTGCTCTGTAGGAGACACAATAGTCTATCTGCCATCCAACCATTTAAAATTAAATGTTCTGAGGAACTTTAAGAATCCGGAGCAGATCCCCGCAATCCTGTAAAAGGCCGGCTGGCCGGCTGGCCACTGAATCGCCTAAAGACATCCTGGTCCAATTTGCAATGGTCAAGTTGGTAGCAAGGCAGAGACTGTAATTCTATTTGTGCTCCATTGTGCGTTGCAGGTATTGGACGGGTATTAAGGCATCAGGGCGATGTGTGGTCTAGATCAGTCCAGCAGTGTGGACCTGTTCCCCACGGGAGCTCCAAACAGAAATTTAGTGTGGCACATGGGCTTAGGAGTCAGAGGTCATGGGTTCTAATCCTGGCTTCGCCACCTTTGGGTAAGTCACTTAACTTCTCGGTCCCTCAGTTACCCCATCTGTAAAATGGAGATTAAGACTGTGAGCCCCATTTGGGACAACCTGATGAACCTGTATCTACCCCAGCACAGTGCTCGGCACAGAGTAAGGGCTTATCAAATACCCACATTATTATTACTAAATATTTCCTTCGAATGTAAGAACGAGCAGTCCAGCGGCTGTGCACTCCTCAGAGAAGCCAATATGCTGCGGCTTTTGACTGCTGCCTCCGTTATTTTTTTTGATGGTATTTGCTTTCCTCCAGTTGTCTCCTTGACCCTCTCCAATCTGGCTTCCACTCCCTTTCAACACAGAAACTGCTTTTTCTGAGGTCACTAATGACTTCCTTCTTTCCAGATTCAATGGTTTCTACTCCATCCTAATCCTCCTCAACCTCTCGGTTGCCTTCTCCACTTGTGGACCATCCCCTTCTCCTGGAAAGATTATCCAATCTTGGCTTCACTGACACCTTCCTCTCCTGGTTCCCCTCTTATCTCTCTGGCCAGTCATTATCGGTCCCTTTCGCGGGCTCCTCCTCTGCCTCCCACCCCCTAACTGTGGGTGTCCCTGAAGGCTCAGTTCTGGATCACCTTCTATTCTCTATCTACACCCACTACCTTGGAGAACTCATTCACTCCCATGGCTTCAACTATCATCTCTCTGCAGACGATGCCCAAATCTACATGGCCTGGGAAGCAGCATGACTGAGTGGCTAGAGCACGGGCCGGGGAGTCAGATGGTCATGGGTTCTGATCCCGGCTCTGCTACTTGTTTGCTGGGTGACCTTGGGCAAGCCACTTCAAAGAGAAGCAGCGTGGCTCAGTGGCAAGAGCCCGGGCTTGGGAGTCGTGGGTAATGGGTTCTAATCCCGGCTCCGCCACTTGCCAGCTGTGTGACTTTGGGCAAGTCACTTCACTTCTCTGTGCCTCAGTTACACCCCATGTGGAAAATGAGGATGAAGACTGTGAGCCCCACGTGGGACAACCTGATCACCTTGTATCCCCCAGCGCTTAGAACAGTGCTTTGCCCATAGAAAGCGCTTAACAAATACCACAATTTATTTTATTCATTTACTTCTCGGGGCCTCCGTTCCCTAATCTGTACAGTGGGGAATGAGACTGTGGGGAATGAGACTGTGAGCCCCACGTGGGACCAGGACTGCATCCATCCTGATTTGCTCGTATCCACCCCAGCGCTTAGTTCAGTGCCTGGCACACAGTAAGCACTTAACATATCCCACCAATATTACATCTCCAGCCCTGATCGCTCTCCCTCTCTGCAGTCTTGTATTTCCTCTTGCCTACAGGACAACTCTACCTGGACATCCTGCCAACACCACAAACTTACCATGTCCAAAACAGTTCCGCATCTTCCCACCCAAACAGCTCTGCATCTTCTCACCCAAACCCTGCCCTTCCCCTGACTTTTGTATCACTGTAGACAGCACCACCATCCTCCCTGTCTCACAAGCTTGTAACCTTGGCATTATCCTTGACTCGTCTCTCTCACCCAACCCACATACTCAATCTTTCACCAAATACTGTCGGTTCCATCTTCACATCGCTAAAATCTGCCTTTCCTCTCCATTCAAAATGCTGCCACGTTGATCCAAGAGCTTATCCTATCTTGCCTCCACTACTGCATGAGATTCCTGTCTCTCCCTACTTCGGTTCATTCTTTTTGCTGCCCAAATCGTGTATCTACCAGAATGTTCAGTCCATGTTCTCACACTTCCAAAGAACCTCCGGGGCTTGTCTATCCACCTCCCCATCAAGCAGAAACTCTTTGCCATCGGATTTAAAGTACTCAATCACCTTGCCCCTCTGATTTTAACACCCTGATAACTTCCTGCAATCCAGCCAGCACATTTTACTCTAATGTCAACCTACTCTCTGCACCTCGATCTCACCTATCTGGCTCCCAACCCCTCGCCCACTTCCTGCCCCTTGCCTGGAATGCCTTTCCTCTTTATATCAGAAAAGCACCGTGACTCAGTGGAAAGAGCCCGGGCTTGGGAGTCAGAGGTCATGGGTTCGAATTCCAGCTCTGCCACCTGTCAGCTATGTGACTGTAGGCAAGTCACTTCACTTCTCTGTGCCTCAATTCCCTCATCTGTAAAATGAGGATTAAGATTGTGAGCTTCACGTGGGACAACCCGATGACCCTGTATCTCCCCCAGCGCTTAGAACAGTGCTCTGCACATAGTAAGCGCTTAACAAATACCAACATTATTATTATTATTATTTCTCCTTCTCCCACTCCCTTCTGCATCACCCTTGCACTGGGATTTCCATCCTCCATTCAGCTTGCCCTCAACCCAGCCCGCAGCACTTATGTACATAGCCTTCATTCATTCATTCATTCATGTTAATGTCTGTCTCCCCCTCTGGACTCCTTGTGGGCAGGGAACATGCCCACCAATTCTGTTATACTATGTTCTCCCAAGTGCTTAGTACAGTGTTCTGCACACTGTAAGTGCTCAATAAACATGATTGATGTGTCCACTTATTGCTGCATTGTACTTTCCCAAGCACTTAGTACGGTGCTCTGCACAAAGCAAGCGCTCAATAAATACGACTGAATGAACGATTGCTCAGGAAGCGGTGTGGCCTCGTGGAAAGAGCCTGGGAATGGGAGTTGGAGGACCTGGGTTCTAATCCCGGCGCTGCCACTTGCATCCAGTGTGACTTGGGGCAAATCACTTAACTTCTCTGGGCCTCAATTTCTTCAACTGTAAAATGGGAGTGAGGAAGCTGTTCTCCCTCCCCTTTAGACTGTGAACCCCACGTGCAAAGTGGGCTGTGTCCAACCTCCTATCTACCCCAGCATTTACTACAGTGTTAGCAGCATGGCTAGAGAAGCAGCGTGGCTCAGTGGAAAGAGCCCGGGCTTTGGAGTCAGAGGTCATGAGTTCGAATCCCAGCTCTGCCACTTGTCAGCTGACTGTGGGCAAGTCACTTTACTTCTCTGTGCCTCAGTTCCCTCATCTGTAAAATGGGGATTGAGACTGTGAGTCCCACGTGGGACAACCTGATTCCCCTGTGTCCACCCCAGCGCTTAGAACAGTGCTCGGTACATAGTAAGCGCTTAACAAATACCAACATTATTATGTAGTAAGTGCTTAATAATAATAATAATAATAATAATAATTAAGTGCTTACTATGTGCCAGGCACTGTTCTAAGTGCTGGGGTAGATACAAGGAAATCAGGGTTGTTCCACGTGGGGCTCACAGTTTTAATCCACATTTTACAGATGGGGTAACTGAGGCACAGAGAAGTTAAGTGACTTGCCCAAGGTCACACAGCAGACAAGTGGTGGATCTGGGATTAGAAACCAAGTCCTCTGACTTCCAAGCCTGTGCTCTTTCCACTAAGCCACACCGCTTCTTTGCCACCATTCTTATGGCTATTATTATGAGAAGCAGCGCGGCTTAGTGAAAAGAGCACGGCCTTGCGAGTCAGAAGTCGGGGGTTCTAATCCCAGCTCCGCCACTTATCAGCTGTGTGACTTTGGGCAAGTCACTTCACTTCTCTGGGCCTCAGTTTCCTCATCTGGAAAATGGAGATTAAGACTGGTACCCCCATGTGGGACAACCTGACTTCTGTGTAGTAGTAATTAATTATTAATTAGTAATGTAGCAATTAACTGAATCTACCCCAGGGCTTAGAACAATACTTGGCACATAGCAAGAGCTTAACAAACACCATCATTATTATTATAAGGGATTGAATCTAGGATTTATGCCAGGTTAGAGAGAAGATGGGTTTTCTAGCTTTTGATTTTGATGTGGTGAGTCAGGGCACTATGACTCTCATACCCACGACTGCCAACATTAGGAATAAATAGGGCAGACCACCATGGAGGGTATCATCTAATGAGGAAGGTAGGTAACACATTATTTACAATTAGTTGGAGCAGGAGGGAGAAGGATAAACTGTTAATATCCTTGAGGGTAGTGACTGTGTCTTTCTATACCACCGGTGAAGTTTCCCAAGTGCTTAGTACAGTGCTCTGCACACTGTAAGTGCTCATTAAACACCAGTGATTGACTTCCGAGTTCTTCCATTGCCTGGCTTCATCCTCTTAAAAAAAAGTTGATCCCTGGACTAAGGGTGGAATCTTCCAAGCTGAATTGTTCAAGTGGTCTAGTGGAAAGAGCAGAGGTTTGGGAGTCAAAGGAGCTGGTTCTAATCCTGGCTCTGCCACTTGACTGCTATACCATTTCACTTCACTTCTTTGCGCCTCAGGATCCTCATCCGTAAAATGGGGATTCAATGCGTGTTCTCCCTCTTCCTTCTTAGACCGTGTGCCCCTTGTGAGACAGGGATGATATCCAACCTGATTATCTTGTGCTTTGTACAATGCTTAGCACACAGTCAAGCCTTAATAAACCCCATTTTAAAAAGGCAGCACAATGAGAAATCCATAGGATCCACTGCAATCGGAAGCAAAGGCAGCACAAAGAGAAATCCATAGGATCCACTGCAATCGGAAGCTTTGCATGCTGGATGTTGGTTTTATTTGGACAGCTGGGTGTCAGCTTAAATCGGCAGCCACCGGAGATCTGTATTCTTTTATCTACTTAGAAGCGTTTCTTGATTATCCTCTAATTGTTTTTTGCATAATTAAAGGGGAGCTTGCCTGGAACCAGTGGATGCATAATTCAAGCCCCTTCAGTAAATTTAGCATTCTGAACAGGAAGCACCCTGGGGCGTTTTTCTTCAGACACTGTGGCCGTGATTCACCCCACCTTCCTGGGATTTGCCCAGGTGAGTCAGACATTTGCCCAGAACCCCTCTCCTTTCTTTATCACCCCCCACCCCTGGAGCATGACAAAACACACTATTTATTTTCAAAATGCTAAGGCTTCTTCGTTTTCGGGGCCGGAATAATGTAGAGACCCTTGATTTTATTAAAGATAAAATGTGGTCTTCAGTTATTATCATTCCCAACTGCTGGCTCCCTTAATTCTGATGTCTTGATGTCTGATAGAAAGGCTTGCCTGTTAATAATACATGACAAGATGTCCCAGGATGAAATGGGAAACAGGGGGATCTGAGAAGTCAAATGGAGGCCCAAAGAATGGGGAGGAGGGCAGCAGGGCCCGGGAGAAGAGACTTCTGGAAGCTTCTGGAAGGTAAGAGAACCAGCAGACTGTCGGAGCTGGCAGCCTGGGAGAGGGAAGGGGGACAGATGGACATGTGAGGCTCTTTGGAAGCACCTCCATGGTCTCCTCATAGGAGGTTGGGAGGGCTACTTTCCCCTCCCAGCAGCCGGCCTATTACCAAACACTCCCTTGGGGTGGGAATGGAGACATGCATTCAGGACCCACCCTGAAATTCCAATTATCTTGGTGAATAATCAGCACCCACAGGTGGGAGGGGGACCCTAGACTCCTTCTGAATGATCACCCCTGGGATTCTCTCCCTCCTTCTTAGACTGGGAGCTTCAAGAAAGACAAGGTACTTGTTTGTACCTTGAATCAATTGCAGTGCTTATCCCAGGGTGTGGTATTCATTCATTCATTCATTCATTCATTCATTCATTCATTCATTTATTCATTCAATCGTATTTATTGAGTGCTTACTGTGTGCAGAGCACTGTACTGGGGGAGTATAATATAACAACGGACAGACACATTCCCTGCCCACAACAAGCTTACAGTCTAGAGGCACAAAGTAAACACTTAAATAGCATTAGTATCTTGTATGACCTGCAGCACTTAGCCCAACACATAGTAGGCGCTTAACATACACTTTCGTTGACGTTGTTATTATGACTATTTTTATTATTACTTAAGGAGACTGACACTCCGTAAAGCTAAATCTGGGACTACTAGTCGCAGGAGTTCAAAAATTCAGAACGTCAATGGTGCAAAACCCACCTGGGTGGATTGCTTTGAAGAGGATTAAAAAAAAGAAGGATTATGTGAAGAAATAAAATAGAGCTGGAGAAGGCGTGGAGAAGGTGGAGATTAGAGGTGCTACTTGCAGATTGAAGACAGAACTCACCTGCTGGAGTCCAAGACCTTGGCTGATGGTGCGGAGGGCAGCCTTCTTCACGCCTCAGGAAACCGATCCATTTTCGGCTCAACTTCTTCTTAAGCCATGCCGAATCCGACAGCTTGGACCCTGCATCTCGATTACAGCAATCAGTCAATCAATCAGTGGTATTTGTTGAGCACTGTACTAAGCGACTGGGAGAGCAATACGAGAAAGTTGGGAGACACGATCCCTGGCCTTGAGGATTTTACAATCTGGCACTTTTAGAAGCAGAGGGTCCTTGGCTCAGTGGCTAAGTCCTCTCTACCAACTGTCAGTCCTAGAAGATACATTTCCAGGAGAAACCAGGCTCCACCGGGGGCTCATTTAGTTGCCCAGACAAAACCTGATGGTGACAACAGGAATAGTAATAATAATGATATTTGTTATGTGCCAGGCACTGTTCTAAGCGCTGGGGTAGATACAGGATAATCGGGATGGACACAGTCCCCCTCCCAAATAGGGCTCACAGTCTTAATCATTTTCTGGATTTTACGGACGATGGACCTGAGGCCCAGAGAAGTGAAGTGACTTGTCCAAGGTCACTCGGCAGACAAGTGATGGAGTCAGGATCCTTCTGCCTCCCAGGCCTGTGCTCTGTCCATTAGGACATACTGTAACTGGGCAGCTGATGTGCTGCCCTCACCCACCACCCCCTGGCAGAGGGAACCCCGCCCCAACCCCATCGGACTCAGTCCACACAGGCTCTAGGAGGTGCCTATCAGCCATCTTGGTGACTTCATTAACTTTCTGCTCTACTTGGCGTTTTGTGGCTCAGAGATAGTTCGCCCCGCAGCCTAGCCAAAGCCTCATTCCACTTGGCTGCTATTGGTGCTGTTTCCATCTCCTCCCAAGGGTAGAATTAGACTCCTCTTGTAGCCTAATTATTTTTCTGGATGCACAATGTCATCCAAGCCCCTTTTCAAAGCTTCTTCATGATCCCGATAAAGGTCCAGTAAACACCAGGCAGGAAAAATAGGCTTTCAAGGCTACATTGCCTCTGGGCATTCAATTCCTGGTGTTTTTTCCAAGACAGCCCTCCCCCCCCCCCCCCCCCCCGGTTTTTTATGGTACTTCTTAAACATTTACTATGTGCGAGGAACTGTACTAAGCGCTGGGGAGGATACAAGCTAATCAGGTTGGACACAGTCCACATCTCATATGGGGCTCACAGTCTTAGTCCTCATTTTTTAGATGAGGTCACTGAGTCACAGAGAAGTTAAATAAGTTGCCCAAGGTCACAGAGCAGACAAGTGGTGGTGCTGGGATTAGAATCCCAGTGCTCTAACCACTAGACCACACTGCTTCTCGCTTTGGCCCCTCTCAGCCAAAGAGCACCTCTGGCTAGACAGCACTGCTGTCTATTATCCCACTGGGGGAGGAAAACCAAAGTAGTATCAGCATCGGTTTCCAGGGGTCTCAATCGAGATCTCTCCTGTCCCTTCCTGTAACCTAGAGGGCAAGGGTCTCCTTGAGAGAAAAACGAGCATAACTTGGTCCTCCATGCCTGTGTGCAGCTCCCCCATCTCAGGGATGCTCAGGGAGACGTTGGAGGTGGCCTGCCATGCCTCCAGAGAAGACTCAGGGCTGGATGGTCCACTGCTGCTCTTCGTCCGGCTCTCCTGCACCTCGGATATAGGTCCGGCCATCTCGGCGGAGCAATCAGAAGTGGGGCGGCCGACAGGATGCCCCTCCACCTCGCTCTCCATCTCGGAGTCTTTGGGGCTCTCTGGGCCGGTAACCTCCACTGTGGTCCTTCAGGATGCTGTCCCGGATCTCACGATGTGACCCTACAAAAGAACAGAGCATCCCATCAGTTCGGAAACCCTTAAGGTTTCCTCTCCTGGACCTTTCTAGGAGAAGCAGCGTGCCTAGTGGATAGAACACGTGCTTAGGCGTCAGAAGGGCTTGAGTTCTAGTCCTGGCTCTGCCAGTTGCCTACTTTGTGAACTCGGGCAAGTCACTTCACTTCTCTGGCTGCAAAATGGGGATTGAGACTGTGAATCTGATGTGGGACAGGGTTTGGGCACAACCTAATTAGCTTATATCTAATCCAGAGTTTAGTATAGTTCCCGGCACATAGTAAGCATTTGATAAATGTCATTTTTTTTTTAAAAAAGCAGAAAGAAAAACATGACCTGTCAGCATGGAAACCCTCAAAGGTTTCCTCTCCTGCCCCTTTCTAGGAGAATATGAGCTCTGGGGAACACAGGCAGCAAGTGCGAGACAAAGACAGAAGAGTACACTGACCAGACTTCTCACTATCATATAATCAAGAAAGGAGATGTCTTCAGTCTCCTTGCAGGAGATGAAGACTCTTAGGGCGTGGGGCTTGCAGGCCAATAACATGGGCAGTTTGAGATTATTTGGGTAGCTGCCTATATAAAGGAATCTGTTTTCCCTTTAACCTGGAAATGCTTTGTGCCTGTCAGTCTCCCTGGTTAGAATATAAGCTCCTTGAGGGTGGGGATCATTTTTGCCAGCTCTACTCTACTCGCCCAAGCAGTGTTCTGTACACACTGAGGGCTCAATAAATACCACTGACTGATTGATAGGGACTCAGTTGTACTTTCCCTAATACAGTGCTCTTCACCCAATAGGCATTCGATAAATATGATTGATTGACTGATAACATAACTAAACTAATCCAGAGGGATGGACCTGGCTTCTACTTCTGAGAAGCCTATACTCTAACTTAGGAGCTGCTAGCTGGGCCTCTGTAGTGGAGTGATATCTTTAAGGCCAGGTCCAGCCTGATTATCATGGCCTAATAATAGTAATGGCATTTATTAAGCACGTACTATATGCCAGGCACTGTACTAAACTCTGGGGTGGGTACAAGCAAATTGGGTTGGACAAGTGAGCCCAAGTGGGGCTCCCAGTCTCAATCCCCATTTTTCAGATGAGGTAACTGAGGCCCAGAGAAGTGAAGTGACTTGCCCAAGGTCACACGACAAGTGACGGAGCCAGGATTAGAACCCATTAGGCCTTCTGACTCCCCAGACCCGTGCTCTATCCACTATGCCATGCTGCTTCTCATAAAACCTAGTGGAATGAGTCTGGGCCTGAGAGCTAGACGATCTGGGTTCCAGCCCCGGAACTTGCCTGCTGGGTGGTCTGGGGCAAGTCACTTCACTTCTCTGTGACTCAATTCCCTCATCTGCAAAATGGGGATTCAATATCTGTCTTCCCTCCTATTTACACTTATAAGCCCCAAATGGGTCCTCGTTACCTTATATCTACCCAGTGCTTGGGACAGTGCTTAATAAAAATAACAATTATTATTCATTCATTCATTCAATAGTATTTATTGAGCACTTACTATGTTCAAAGCACTGTACTATGCACTTGGAATGTACAATTCAGCAACAGATAGAGACAATTCCTGCCCAATGATGGGCTTACAGTCTAATCGGGGGAGACAGACGGACAAAAACTAGACAACATCATCACGATAAATAGAATCAAGGGGATGTACACCTCATTAACAAAATAGGATAATAAAAATATATACAAATGAGCACAGTGCTGAGGGGAGGGGAAGGGAGATGGGAGGAGCAGAGGGAAAGGGGGCTTAGGTGAGGGGATGTGAAGGGGAGAAGGGGGGAGGAGGAGGGGGGGAGGGGGAGCGGAGAGGGAGCAGAGGAAGCAGAGGGAAAAGGGGAAGCTCAGTCTGGGAAGTCCTCTTGGAGGAGGGGAGCTCTCAGTAGAGCTTTGAAGAGGGGAAGAGTTTGAGGGAAGAGGGGAAGAGGGGAAGAGGCGAAGAGTTTGGCGGAGGTGAGGAGGGAGGGCATTCCAGGACAGCGGTGGGACGTGGGCCAGAGGTCAACGGTGGGATAGGCGTGAATGGGGGATGGTGAGGAGGTGAGCCAGAGGAGCGGAACCTACGGGGTAGGCAGTAGAATGAGAGAAGAGAGGTGAGGTAATAATAATAATAATGTTGGTATTTGTTAAGCGCTTACTATGTGCCGAGCACTGTTCTAAGCGCTGGGGTAGACAGGGGAATCAGGTTGTCCCATGTGGGGCTCACAGTCTTAATCCCCATTTTACAGATGAGGGAACTGAGGCACAGAGAAGTTAAGTGACTTGCCCACAGTCACACAGCCGACAAGTGGCAGAGCTGGGATTCGAACTCATGAGCCCTGACTCCAAAGCCCATGCTCTTTCCACTGAGCAACACTGCTTCTCGTAGGAGAGGGCAAGGTGATGGAGAGCCTTGAAGCCCAGAGTGAGGAGTTTTTGTTTCATGCGGAAGTTGATAGGCAACCACTGGAGGTTTTTAAGGAGGGGAGTGACATGCCCAGAGCGTTTCTGCAGGAAGATGATCCGGGCAGCGGAATGAAGAATAGACTGGAGCGGGGAGAGACAGGAAGAAGGGAGATCAGAGAGAAGGTTGACACAATAATCCAGCTGGGATATTATGAGAGCATTGTACTCATTAAGTGCTTACTATGTGCAGAGCATTGTTCTAAGTGCTGGGGTAGATAGACGTCATTCAGGTTGGATGCAGTCCCTGTCCCTCATATTAATAATAATAATAATAATAATAATAATAATAATAATAATAATGGTATTTGTTAAGCACTTACTCTGTGCCAGGTACTGTACTAAGCACTGGTGTGGATACGAGCAAATCGGGTTGGACACAGTCCCTGTCCCACATGGGGCTCACAGTCTCAATGCCACTTCACAGATGAGGTAATTGAGGCACAGAGAAGTTAAAAGACTTGTCCGAGGTCACACAGCAGACAAGTGCAGAGCCGGTATTAGAACCCATGACTTTCTGGCTCCCAGGCCTGTGTTCTATTCTCTATGTCATGGGCATGTTCTACTGCTCTACTGTCTCCTCCCAAGTGCTTAAGCAGCGTGGTTCAGTGGAAGGAGCCCGGGTTTGGGAGTCAGAGGTCGTGGGTTCTAATTCCAACTCCGCCACTTGTCAGCTGTGTGACTTTAGGCAAGTCATAACTTCTCTGTGCCTCAGTTACCTCATCTGGAAAAGGGGGATTAAAACTGTGAGCCCCAAGTGGGACAACCTACCTTGTATCTACCTAGCACTGAGAACAGCGCTTGGCACATAGTAAGCGCTTAACAAATATCAAATTATTATTATTACAGTGCTTTGCACACAGTAAGTGCTCAAAAAATATTACTGAAAGAATGAATGAACAAGGGGATCACACTCATAATCCCCATTTTACAAGTAAGGTAACTGGGGCCCGGAGCAGTGAAGTGACTTGCCCAAGGTCACACAGCAGACAGGTAGCGGAGCCAGGATTAGAACCCAAGACCATCTGACTTCCAGGCCCGTGTTCTATCCACTAAGCCACGCTGCTTATCACACTGTTCGCACATAAATACCAAAATTAGTATTACCCCAGTCCTTGGCACATAGTAAGCGCTTCACAACCACCACCGCTGTTATTATTATTATTATTTTTAGCAACCCAATCCCTAGGGGTTCAAAAGGGGCAGGGGCAGAGCCGACATGGCCATTCCACCTCTCGGTCCTGGGCTATCTTCAGTGCTAGGAAGGTTTTTCTTCTCCTCCCTGCCACACCGTCCCTTTCTTCCCCTCCCCTTCCTTCTCCTCTTTCATTTATTCGCTCAGTCATATTTACTGAGCGCTTACTGTGTGCAAAGCACTGTTCTAACCTCTGGGAAAGTATAATTCTGCAACAGAGACAATCCCTGCCCACAACTGGCTCACAGTCTAGAGCAGGGGAAGCTGACATCAAAACAAGTAAACAGGCATCAATAGCATCAATATGAATATATGGAATTATAGATATATACACATCATTAATTTAATAAATAGAATTATAAATATGTACATATAGACACATAAGTGCTGTGGGGCGGGGAGGGGGATAGAGCATTCATTCATTCATTCACTTGTATTTATTGAGCGCTTACTGTGTGCAGAGCACTGTACTAAGCACTTGGAAAGTACAATTTGGCAACAGATAGAGACAATCCCTACCCAACAACAGGCTCACTGTCAAGAAGGGGGATACAGACAACAAAACAAAACAAGTAAACCAACATCAACAGCATCAGTATAAATAAGGAGAATTATACATATCATTAATAAATAGAATAAATATATACAAATGTACACAAGTGCTGTGGGGTGGGGAAGGATGTAGAGCGGGGGGGTAGGGATGATGGGGAGGGGAGGAGGGGCAGAGGGAGAGGGGTGGCTCAGTTTGGGAAGGCCTCCTGGAGGAGGAGAGCTCTCAGTAGGTCTTTGAAGGAGGGAAGTGTGCTAGTTTGGCAGATGTGAGTAGGGAGGGCATTCCAGACCAGAAGTAGGATGTGGGCCACGGATTGACGGCGGGACAGGCGAGAACAAGGCCCAGTGAGGAGGTGAGCAGCACCAGAGGAGTGGAGTGTGCGGGCTGGGCTGGAGAAGGAGACAAGGGAGGTGAGGTAGGAGGGGGCAAGGTGATGGAGAGCTTTGAAGCCGAGAGTGAGGAGTTTTGGGTTGGTGCAACATCTGGAGGTTGATGAGGAGGCGAGTGGTGCTTCCTCACTGTCCCCGGGCTCCGGAGATAGGACAGAGGTTCCGTCCTCACATCTCATCCCTGGCCTTGGAACCTAGGAAGGGGCAGACACACCCAAGAGCCGCACCAGCTGTAGAAGAGATGGCCTGGCTTGGCCTCCCTTCCCCCACATCTTCCCTCCTCTCCTCCTCTCCCCCTCCAGCACCTCATTCTAATCCCAGCTCCACCACGTCTTTGTGTGACCTTGGGCAAGCGCTTCACCTCTCTGGGCCTTGGCCACCTCATCTGCAAAATGGGGATCGAGACTGCGAGTTCCACATGGGACAGGGACTGTATCCAACTCGATTGGCTTTTATCCACCACAGCGCTTATTACAGTGCCTGGCACACAGTAAGCACTCAACAAATACCATCATCATCATTATTATTAGTCTCCTCACCAGTCAATTCCTCCTCCTCCTCTTCTGTCATCTTTTCCTGTCTCTTCCTCATCTTTCCCTTCTTCTTCTCCTTAAGAATAATTAATAATTACAGTATTTGTTAAGTGCTTACTATGGTCAGGCACTGTACTAAGCACTGGGGTATATACAAGCCAATCAGGATGGAGACAGTCCCTGTCCCACACGGCGGCTCACAGCTGAAGGGGGAATGGATGAGGAAACTGATCTGGAGATGTGACGTGACTTGCCCGAGGTCACACAGAAGGCAAGTGGCAGATCCAGGATTAGAACCCAGGTCCTCTGACTTGTTAACAATAATAATAATCATAATTATGGTATTTGTTAAGTTCTTACTATGTGACAGGCACTGTACTAAGTGCTGGGGACGGTACAAGCAAATGGGGTTGGCCACAGTTCCTGACCCACATGAGGCTCACAGTCTGGATCTCCATTTCACAGATAAGGTAACTGAGGCCCAGAGAAGTGAAGTGACTGGCCCAAGGTCACACAGGAGGCAAGTGCAGAAGTCCATGCTCTTTCCACGAGGTCATGTCTCCATCTCTCTCCAACACCAATACTCCAATATTCCAAGGATTGGAGTATTGTCCAAGTCCAATACTCCAAACACAAAACTGACCTTCCCTCTACCCCACCACTCCCCACCCGAGGCTGCTAATCACGATTGGAGAAGCTGCTCCAGAGGAGCTTTGAGCTCACAAAACACTCAAGGCCTGTGAATTTACCACCCCAGGGCCAAGTGGACCATGGCAGTGAGAGAGTTCCAGGGCTATGGGACTCCCTGGAGAAAACCGTAAGCTAGAGTCTTGTTCAGACCTAACAACGTCTTTCCATTTTTCATATTGAAAAATTATGATTATGGTATTTGTTAAGCACTTTGACTGTCAGGCACTGTTCTAAGCCCTGGACTCAGTCTCTGTCCCACACGAGGCTCAAAGTCTGAGTAGGCGGGAGAACAGATATTAAACAGGCATTAAACAGGTATTAAACATGGAGGAGCTGGGATTGGAGCCCAAATCCTTTGACTCCCAGGCCTGCGCTCTGTCCACTAGATCATGCTGTTTCTCACACTCAGTACTTTGTAGTGGATACCTGATTTGCTATTTCAAAGAGAAAAAGAATCACACCTCCAAAAAACCCAAATCCTCCCCAAATATCTTATAATTGCTGTTGAATTGAAGGCAATTTCTGCAAGCTGGACATTAAATGTCAAGTACAGACTGGGGTATTCAGCTGACTGAAACAACCCCAAGGGAATTTACCCAATGGAAATCTGTATTTTCATTTTTATAAGTGAACACCAATCAATATACATTTTGTTAGACCCTTTTTTTCTCCTAAATGGGAGTCACTGACCAATCGGAGAACAGTATCATATCTATTTGGTCAAGCAAGCAAAACACAAAATCAAACATAATTATTTCATGATTTGGAGCATGAACAGAAAGGGTAGGTGGAAGTGAGTTCATTATGGGAAGGGAACATATTCACTAACTCTGTTGTATTCTCTCCCAAACGTTCAGTACAGTGCTCTGCACATAGTAAATACCCAGTAAACACCACTGATTCATTAAATTCCCATTTTACAGTTGAGGAAACTGACTCACAGTGCCTTGCCCTAGGTCACACAGGAGGCAACTAGCAGAGCCTCTGACCACCAGGACCAGGCTCTTTCCACCAGGCCACCCTGCTCCTCATAAATTCAAGGCCAATTATCTTGGTTCCTTTGATCATGCCTCAATAAATATGACTGACTGACTGATTGATTGACTGATTGATGCCACTAGCATTCAGGCAGGAGAAGAACCCGGTAACGGGCTTGGTTCCTGTGGAGAAAACAGAAAGAAAGAGGGGAACAAATTTGTCTTCTCTCAGAAAGCCTGAGAGCCAAAGTTTGTCGTGTCCAAGCAGGATCCTTAGAGGGAGAGTGGAAGTCAGAGTGGATACTGGTGAAGAGTCAAAATGAAATGAAGCCATAGCTTCTAAATTTTTTTTAAAAAGAGAAGCAGCAAGGCCTAGCTTAAAGGGCATGGGCCTGAGAGTCCGAGGATGTGGGTTTTGATAACAATAATGATAATAATAATAACAGCGCAATTTTTTAGGCACTTACGTGCCAAGAACTGGAGTAAACCTTGGGAGGGATGTAAAATAAATCCAGTCCCTGTTCCACACAGGGCTTCAAAGACAGGGGGGATGATATCATTATCAACTTATGATAGGGCAAATAAGTAGAGAGGATTTGGGAGGGAAGCTGAGGAGTACAGACAGATATATTGCGTTTAAGATGCCAGTGGCCTATCCAGTGTGGAAATATTCAGCAGGCAAGCCAAAATGTTAGGTTGCAGAAGGAGAAGGAGGTCAGGGCTAGAGAGATGTGGGAGTCACCCTTATAGAGTTGCTAGCCATAGGAGTAGGTGAAGTCCCCAAGGAGCTGAATATAAAATGGGTATATCTGAACTCTTTTCATCCATTATTCTCCAGCTCATAATATCAATCAATGATATTTCTTGAGATCTTACTGTGTGCAGAGTACCAAAGTAGCATGGCCTAGTGGCAATAGCATAGACTTGAGAGTCAGAGGACATGGGTTCTAATCCTGGCTGCACAACCTGTCGGCTGTGTGACCTTGAGCAAGTCACTCAGCTTTTCTGTGCCTCAGTTACCTCATCTGTAAAATGGGGATTAAGAGTGTGAGCCCCATGTGGGACGGGGCCTGTGTCCAACCCGATTAGCTCGTATCTACCCCAGCTCTTAGCACTTGGTAAGCATTTAACAAATATGTTTGTTTTATGCTGTCCAGTCATTTCTGACCCACAGCGACTCCATGGACACATCTCTTCCAGAACGCCCCACCTCCATCTGCAATCGTTCTGGTAGTGGATCCTTAGAGTTTTCTTGGTAAAAACTCTGCAGAGTAAACGTGAGTCTCTGGCCTTGACTCTCTCCCGTGCCGCTGCTGCCCAGCACAGGGGAGTTTTGACTTGTAGCAGATGGCCTTCCACTCGCTAGCCACTGGCCAAGCTAGGAACGGAATGAGTAGGCCTCTGCTTGACTCTCTCTCCCATAGCAGAGACTGGTGGAGTACCCGAAACTCTCCAGGGGCCATCCTGAGAGCCGAAACTGGTAAAGTGCTGGAAGCTCTCAGGTGTGATCCTGAGAGGAGTAACAAATACTTCTACTACTAATTATTATTATTATCATTATTAATTAAGCACTTGTGAAAATGCGATACAAGAGAATTGGTGGCCATGCACCCCGCCCATAACGAGGTGACATTAGCATGAGCTCCTTCTCCAAAAGACTCAGTACTGAGTGCTGTGCACATACTAAAGTGCTTGAATAGTACACACAAGAAGTGCTCAATAAATAATAATGTTGGTATTTGCTAAGCACTTACTATGTGCCAAGCGCTGCTCTAAGTGCTGGGGTAGATACAAGGGAATGAGGTTGTCCCACGTGGGGCTGGTAGTCTCCATCCCCATTTTACAGATGAGGGAACGGAGGCACAGAGAAGCTACGTGACTTGTTCAAAGTCACAATCACAGCTGTGACAAGTGGTGGAGGCGAATTAGTATCGTTGAAGATGATTGCCCCCAAACCCTCCTGCTCTCATCTCATATCCTGCTGAACCCTTGCTCCTGCTTTCCCCTGGTCTGGAATACTAATAATAAGGGCATTTGCTAAGAGCTTACTATGTGACAGGCACTGTTCTAAGCACTGGAGTAGGTAGAAGCCATTCGGGTTGAACACAGTCCCTGTCCCACACGGGCTCACGGTCTTATTCCCCATTTCCCAGATGAGGGAACTGAGGCCCAGATAAGTTAATTCATTCATTTCACAGTATTTACCGAGCACTGTACTAAGTGTTTGGAATGTACAATTCGGCAACAGATAGAGACAATCCTTGCCAAGTAACGGGCTCACAGTCTGAACTGGGGAGACAGACAGCAAAGCAAAACAGAACAAAATAAAACAAGTAGTCTGGCACAGACATCATCAAGATAAGTAGAATCATAGATATGTACACATCATTAACAAAATGAAAAGAGTAATAAATAATATATACAAATAAGCACAGTGCTGAGAAGAGGGGAAAGGAGAAGAGCAGAGGGCGGGAGAAGGGGGAATGGGGAGGGAAGGAGGAGCAGAGGGAAAGGGAAGGCTCAGTCTGGGAAGGCCTACTGGAGGTGAGCTCTCAGTAGAGCTTTGAAGAGGGGAAGAGAGTTAATTTGGTGGATGTGAGGAGGGAGGGCATTCTAGGTCAGAGGTAGGACGTGGGCTAGAGGTCGATGGCGAGACAGGAACAAATGGGGGACCGTGAGGAGGTGAGCGGCAGAGGAGTGGAGTGTATGGGGTGGGCAGTAGAAAGAGAGAAGGGAGGTGAGGTAGGAGGGGCCAGGTGAAGGTTGACAAGCAATCACTGGAGGTTTCTGAGGAGGGGAGTGACATGTCCAGAGCATTTCTGTAGGAAGATGATCCTGGCAGCGGAATGAAGAATATACTGGAGTGGGGAGAGAAAGGAAAAAGGGAGATCAGAGAAGAGGTTAACACAACAATCCAGATGGGATATTATGAGAGCTTGTACCAGCAAGATAGCAGTTCGGATGGAAAGGAAAGGGTGCATCTGGGCGATATTGTGATGGTGAGACCGGCAGGTGTTGGGGACGGACTGTATGTGTGGAGATGACACCAAGATTGCGGGCCTGGGAGACGGGGAGGATGGTCATGCCGTCCATAGTGGCAGGGAAGAAAGGGAGAGGACAGGGTTTGGGAGGGAAGATAAGCAGATCTGTCTTAGACATGTTGAGTTTTAGGTGGTGGGCAGATTTTAGGTGGTGGGCAGACATCCAGGTGGTGACCTCCTGAAGGCAGGAGGGGGAGAGAACAAGGGAGGAGATGTAGATTTGGGTATCATCGGCATAGAGATGATAGTTGAAGCCATGGGAGCAAATGAGTTCACCAAGGGAGTGAGTGTAGATGGAGAAGAGGACCAAGAACTGACCCTTGAGGAACCCCTACAGTTAGGGGATGGGAGGGGGAGGAGGAGCCCGCGAAGGAGACCAAGAATGAAGGGCCACAAATATAAGAGGAGAACCAGGAGAGGACGGAGTCCGTGAAGCCAAGGTGAGATTAAGTGTGGAGGAGAAGGGGCTGGTCGACGGTGTCCAAGGTAGCTGAGAGGTTGAAGATGACTGGGATAGAGTAGGAGCCATTGGATTTGGCAGGAAGGAGGACACGGGTGACCTCTGAGAGGGCAGTTGCGGTGGAGTGGAGGGTACAGAAGCCAGATCGGAGGCGGTCCAGGAGAGAGTTGGAGTTGAGGAATTCAAGGCAGCGAGTGTAGACGACTCGTTCTAGGAGTTTGGAAAGGAAGGGTAGGAGGGAGATAGGGCGATAACTGGAAGGGGAAGTGGGGTCAAGAGAGGGTTTTTTTAGGATGGGGGAGACATGGGCCTGTTGGAAGGCAGAGGGGAAGAGGCCATTAGAGTGAGTGGTTAAACATGGAAGTTAAGGCGGGGAGGAGGGAAGGGGCGATAGAAGTAAAGTGACTTGCCCCAGGTCACACAGCAGACAAGTGGCAGAGTTGGGACTGGAACCCATAACTTTCTGATTCCCGGGCACGGGCTCTTTCCATTAGGCCAGGCTGCTTCCCCAACATGGAGGAGGAGGAAGTGGAGAAGGAGGAGGAGAAGGAAGTGGAGGAGGAGGAGGAAGGGGTCTGAGGGGCGCCGCCGGCCCCGAACGTCTGCCCGCTGACCCCAGGCCTCATCGCCCCTCGCAGCCCTCGCAGCCCTCGCAGCCCGGGCAACCCCGGCCTGCCCTCGTTGCCCCGGCAACCCCGGCCTGCCCTCGTTGCCCCGGCAACCCCGACCGCCCCCAGCGCCACACTTCCACCTTTCCCACCAGAAACACGCAGCCCGCAGTCTCGGTTCCGCCGGCAGCACCTTCCTCCCTCCTCTCCCCCCGGCTCACATTCAGCAGGGAGTACTAAGAATAAGAATAATGTTGGTATTTGTTAAGCGCCTACCATGTGCCAAGCACTGTTCTAAGCTCTGGGGTAGATACAAGGGAATGAGGTTGTCCCACGTGGGGCTGGCAGTCTCCATCCCCATTTTACAGATGAGGGAACTGAGGCCCAGAAAAGTTAAGTGACTAAGGTCCCACAGCTGACAAGTGGCGGAGCCGGGATTGGAACCCACGACCTCTGACTCCCAAACCCGGGCTCTTTCCAGTAAGCCTCACTGCTTTCCAGTAGTGGATGGAGCACGGGCCTGGGAGTCAGCCTGTCGCAGTCAGCTAGTTTCCAGCTCTACCAATCGTCTGCTGTGTGACCTCGGACAAATCACTTCACTTCTCTGGGCCTCGGTGACCCCCATTTGTCGAATGGGGATTGAGACCGTGAACCTAACGTGGGACGGGGACTATGTCCACCCCGATTGGCTTGTATCCACCCTAGCGCTTAGAACAGTGCCTGTCACATAGTAAGTGCCTAACAAATACCATAATAATAATGATTGTCAATGTTTATTTATTCATTCGTATTTATTGAGCACTTACTGTGTGCAGGGCACGTACTAAGCGCTTGGGAGAGTACAATATTCATTCATTCAGTCGTATTTATTGAATGCTTACTGTGTGCATAGCACTGTACTAAACGCTTGGGAATGCAAGTCAGCAACCCATAGAGACAATCCCTGCCCATAATGGGCTCACAGTCTACAAGTAGTGGTGGTGGTGGGGAGACAGACATCAAAACAAGAAAACAGGCATCAGTAGAATCATTATAAATAGAATTATAGATATATACATGCCATTAATAAAAATAAATCGAATTATAACTATATATACATATATACACACGGGGAGGTAGGTAGAGCAATGGGAGCGAGTCGGGGCAGTGGGGAGGGAAAGAGGAGCAGAGGAAAAGGGGGGCTCAGTCTGGGAAGGCCTCCTGGAGAAGGTGAGCTCTCAGTAGGGCTTTGAAGGGGGGAAGAGAGCTGGTTTGGTAGATGTGAGGAGGGAGGGCATTCCCAGACCAGAGGTAAGACATGGACTAGGGGTCGACAGCGGGACAGGTGAGGAATGGAGTGTGCAGGCTGGGAGATAGGAGAGAAGGGAGGTGAGATAGGAGGGGGCCAGGTGATGGAGAGCTTTGAACCCAAGAGTGAGGAGTTTTTGTTAGATACAGAAGTTGATAGGCAACCACTGGAGATTTTTGAAGAGGGGGTGACATGCCCAGAATGTTTCTGTAGAAAGATAAGCCGGGCAGCAGAGTGAAATACAGACTGAAGTGGGGAGAGACAGAAGGTTGGGAGGTCAGAAAGGATGCTGATGCAGTAATCCAGTTGGGATATAATGAGTGCTTGTACTAATTTCACTGTACTCGTCCGCTCAACTGTATATATTTTCGTTACCCTATTTATTTTGTTAATGAATTGTACATCGCCTTGATTCTATTTAGTTGCCATTGTTTTTACGAGATGTTCTTCCCCTTGACTCTGTTTATTGCCATTGTTCTTGTCTGTCCGTCTCCCCCGATTAGACTGTAAGCCCGTCAAACGGCAGGGACTGTCTCTATCTGTTGCCGACTTGTTCATCCCAAGCGCTTAGTACAGTGCTCTGCACATAGTAAGCGCTCAATAAATACTATTGAATGAATAATTTGGTAGCTGTGTGGATGGAGAGGAAAGGGCGGATCTTGGCGATGTTGTGAAGGTGAGGTATTGTTGACATTGGATGTGTGGGGTGAATGAGAGAGCGGAGTCAAGGATGACACCAAGTTTGCGGGCCTGTGAGATGGGAAAGATGGTCATGCCACCCACAGTGACGGGAAAATCAGGGAGAGGACAGGGTTTGGGAGGGAAGATAAGGAGCTCAGTCTTGGACATGTTGAGTTTTAGGTGGCCGGAGGACATCCGGACATCTGGGTGGAGATGTCCTGAAGGCAGGAGGAGATGCGAGCCTGGAGGGAGGGAGAAAGAACAGGGGAGGAGATTTAACAATAAACAGACACATTCCCTGCCTACTACAGGCTTACAGTCTAGGGTTGGGTGTGGGGAGAGGGGGGAGTAGACATCAATCTAAATGAATGAGGGGAGCTTCCCCTAGGCCCCACGCCCCTGCCCACCACCCCCAGACTTCCTGCACCCACCCGCTGCAGCAATTCATTGGTTCGTTCAATTGTATTTAATCGAGCACTTACTGTGTGCAGAGCACTGTACTAAGCACTTGGGGAAAATACAATACAGCAATAAATAATCCCTGCCCACAAGGAGCTCACAATTTAGAGGGGGGGAAGACAGACATCAGTACAAGTAAACAGGCATCAATGTAAATAAATAAAATTACATAAGTGCTGTGGGGCAGGGAATAGGGGAGGAGCAAAGGGAGCGAATCAGGGTGACACGGAAGGGAGTGGGAGATGAGGAAAAGTGTGCCTTTGTCTGAGAAGGCCCCGTGGCTGAGTGGAAAGAGCCCGGACTTGGGAGTCAGAGGTCATGAGTTCAAATCCAGGCTCTGCCACTTGTCAACTCTGTGACTCTGGGCAAGTCACTTAACTTCTCTGTGCCTCACTTACCTCATGTGTAAAATGGGGATTAACTGTGAGCCTCATGTGAGACAACCTGATTACCCCGTATCTCCCCCAGTGCTTAGAACAGTCCTCTGCACATAGTAAGCACTTAACAAATACCAACATTATTATTATTATTACCCTACAGTACTGGCTCCAACCCCTATCCTCTTTGAGCCCTGAGGGGCCAGGCCACAGAGTCAGAAGAAAGTGTCACTGAGGGGCTGGGTCCTGTCCCCTGAAGGATAACTGTCTTTATCAATAATGCCCCTGCTACTTGGCGAAGGCCACCCATGGAACAATCATTCGTGATGTACCAGGGACCCAGACAAGGCATCGGCATATCTTTCTCTTCCATCCCTGTTCTTTCCTTTTTCCTCCTCTCAATCCCTCCAACTATTCCTCAGCTTACATCATCAATCAGTCAAACGTATTTATTGAGTGCTGACTATGGGTGGAGCTTTGTAATAATAATAATGTTGGTATTTGTTAAGCGCTTACTATGTGCCAAGCACTGTTCTAAGCTCTGGGGTAGATACGAGGTAATCACACAGTCAGCTGTGTGACTGTGGGCAAGTCACTTAACTTCTCTGTGCCTCAGTTACCTCATCTGTAAAATGGGGATTAACTGTGAACCTCACGTGGGACAACCTGATTACCCTGTGTCTACCCAGTGCTTAGAACAGTGCTTTGCACATAGTAAGTGCTTAACAAATACTAACATTATTATTATTATTATTCATCCTCATATTGCAGGTTAAGGGACTGAGGTATAGAGAAATTAAGTGACTTGTTCAAGGCCACCCAACAGGCATGTGGTGGTCCTGGGATTAGAACCCAGCTCCTCTGACTCCCATGGCTGTTCACTTTCCACGAGGCCATGCTGCTTCTTTCCAACACAATACAGTGTACTACGCTAGTGTAACTAGACACAATCAGTACCATTCTCATTGCCTGAGCAGGGAGAGGAAAGTCTACACTGCCTGAAGAAGACTGGGAAGAAAATAGGACCAAAAGAGTCACTGTTTACTCATACACTTTATTCCACAGCCCTGTATTCTAGCGTGTTTCCACCTGGGTCTGGAAATAGCTGGCAGGAAGCAGTGGTTATTTTACAATGAATGCTCTCCAGGCGGTGGTGAGAAAGGAAGCAGCCAAAGCTTTTATCTTCTCCAGCCCTCCAACCATCTATTGCTGAAGTATCTGCTACAAGACAGATCCTGCTGCCCAGAAATTCCATGTGACCTTTAGCCAAACTCCAGAATGTCAATTGCCAGTCCAGAAGCAGAAGCCGTTTGGGGCTGCAGTGGAAAAGGAGGCTCTAATTCCCAGCCATCTATCAACCAATCAGTCAATCAATGGTATTTATTGAGCACTTACTATGTACTAAGCACTCGGAAGAGCAAGATACAACAGAATTAGCAGAAATTAGCAGAATTGGCTGCTCAAATGCCCATGAGGACCATGAGGAGTCTAGAGGACTGTATTACCCTGGCCACACCCTGAAGAAGACTGGCTAGGGCTGGCCTCTAAGTGGGACAGTGAGAAAAGGAACTGAGGAAGCCCAGTATGGAGTTGGAAAAGAGTAGAAAAGGCATGAGGAGGAGGCTGCCACAAGACCAAGATGGAGAGTGGCTGGCCCCATCCCCAACTCTCCCTGAGCCAGACCTGCAAAAAGCCAAGACAGTGCCAACAGAGCAGCCCTTTGCATAGGCCTCTGTGCTCTTCAAACTCCTTTCTCATCCCTGCCCTCCCTATCCCACATGGAGCTCACCCTCTAAGGGGGAGGAAGAACAGGTAGTTAATTCCCATTTTACAGATTTGTAAATGGAGGTGCAAAGACGTTGAGTGATCTGCCCAAGGTCACAGAGCAGGCTAGTGGCAGAGCCGGGATTAAAATTTAGATCCTCTAGAGCAGATTCCGTGCTCTATCCAATGGGTCACGTTGCTTTAACGTAGGGCACCCTGAGAAATGGCTGCAGATCTCCAAGATACCACCATCATCAAGAGGGAAGGGGACGGAGCTGATTGCAGAAACCCCTGAGGACCCTCACTACTGCCCGCTACTGACCAGAAGCTAGCTAGAGCCCTGCTGGACTGGTCAAGTGCATAGTACAGTTCTTTGCGCAAAGAAAGCACTCAATAAATCTTATTGACTGAATCAAGGAAATGTCCCTTGACCTGAGTGCAACGTGACTTCAGGCACAGGGTTCCTCAGGCAAGTTCTTTGCTGCGTGGTGAATACAGAAGTCCAGCAAACATCAATCAACGTGCTTAGTGAGTGCTCCCTCTTTTGTATGGTATTTGTTAAGTGCTTTCATTCATTCAGTTGTATTTACTGAGCGCTTATTCTGTGCAGAGCACTGTACTAAGGGCTTGAAAAGTACAGTATAGCAATAGAGACAATCCCTGTCCACAGTGGGCTCTTACTATATGCCAGGCACTGTACTAAGCGCTAGGATAGATACAAGCTTATCAGGTTGGACACAGCCCCTTTCTCACATGGGGTTCAGGGTCTTAATCCCCATTTTACAGAGGAGGTAAGGAAGGCACAGAGAAGTTAAATGAGCATTCAGCCTGAGCCCTTAGGAGAGTATAATGAGGTAGATAGCCATAATCCCCGCCCTCAAGGAGTTTACAGACAGACATTAAAATAAATTACAGGTAAGGGAAGCAATCCAGTATGCCTATGTGCATGAGGGCTGTGGGAGAGGGGGTGAGTTGGTTCCGAAGCCTTAGGGGATAACAGTAGAATCTTTATCTGGCATTCACGGAAGAAAATAGATAAGATGAAAAAATGAACTTCCTGATTGCAGAACATAATGGAGCAGGGAAAAGAGGAGGGATGGAGGGTGAGTCTTTCCTATAAAAATGATAGAATTTATTAAGCACACAGCCACATGACTGCTATGTGACCTTGGGCAAGTCACTTAAATTCTCTGTACCTCAGTTTCCTCATCTGTATAATGGAAGTTAAATACCTGCTCCCCCTCCCTTTCAGACTGGTGGCCCCATGTGGAACAGGAACTGTGTCTAACCTGATTATCTTGTGCCTCCCACAGCACACAGTCAGTGCTTAATACAGATTATAATTATTTTAATTGTTGTTATTTGGAATGATGTTCAATGTCCCAAGTGCACCAGCCCAGCAGACCCAGCACTCTGCCCGCTAGCCTCCCCTGATGAGCCTCTGGTGCCCACTCAGTTGTCAATGGGGCATGGGGGTCCCTCCCCAATTCTCTGCAGGAGGCAGCCACAGAGGCTCCTGGTTTACTCATTAACCTAGCACAAAAATATACCTTGGCGGCTGCCTCTCTAACGCTCAGTCCTGAGGGAAAGGAGAAACAGGAAAGGAAAGCAAGAATGTGAGCCCTGTCAGCGATAGGTGAGTGCTACTGCTAGCCCTGACCCTGCAGGGCTCATGAGACCTCAGGATGTGTTTGCCCTCGGGCCTTGAGCGCCTCTTCACACCTCCTTGGGTGTTGGGGGAGACTTCTCTTCATTTCTAGGAGTGCAGAGAAGGACAGCAGGAGACCTCAGGGGTGTCCCTAAGGTCACCCAGAGGGCCAGAGTCAATCTGAGGCCACCCTTCTGACTCCTTAGGAATAGAGGCAATTTCACTGGATGAGGAGGGTGCTTGGAGCCTCTCAGAGGAAAGGGTTGAGTTTCCTCTAGACCTTGTCTGTGCCTGGAAATGTTCGGCTTCCTAAAATCCTCAAGAGATGACAGAAGATGCTGCCTCATAAATGGGAAATGGAGCCAAAGAAAGGAGCTTTTCTGTGGTCACTAAACAGTTGGAGGGCAGTGTGGTCTAATGGAAAGAAAATGGGCCTGGGAGTGTAAGTAAGAGGGAGAACAAATATTGAATCACCATTTTGCAGATGAGGTAGTTGAAGCACAGAGAAGTGACTTATTGAAGGCTTATCTCCTCCAAGATACCTTCCCTGACTAAGCCCCCTTTTCGGCTTCTCCCGCACCCTTCTGCATTGCCCTGACTTGCTCCCTTTGTTCTTGCCTGCTCCCAGCCCCACAGGACTTATGTGCATACCTGTAATTTTATTTATTTGTACTGTTGTCTATTTCCCACCCTCTAGACTGTAAACTTGTTATGGCATAGAATGTGACCGTTTACTGTTGCATTGTACTCCCCCAAGCATTTAGAACAGTGCTCTGCACTCAGTAAGCGCTCAATAAATATGATTGAATGAATGAATGAATGAATGACTCTTCCAAGGTAACACAGTGGACAAGATAGCGGAGCCAGGATTAGAAGCCAGAATTAGGTCCTCTGATTTCCATGCTCAAGCTCTTTCCACTAAGCCACACTGCTTCTCTAAGTGTATACTATAGTATATAGACTTTTAGTGCACATTAAGTGTACTGTTATTATTATTATCATTATTATCCAGCGCCCTGGATTCAAGAGGTGTTGTAGTCTGGAGAAATCAGCTGTTACTCCACTCAGGTTTCTCCTGTCCAGGCATACAACCCGGAGAGTGTTGGAAAATATCCCACATAATGAGTCGGGTTAAGGCCAGCCTTTTATTCATTTGGTTGCAACAGAAGGTCAGTGGCTGTTTGGTAGACAAAGAGGTGAGGATGAGCCCATCCTTATATTTCCCACTGGTCCCACTTCCCTGGGTAACGCAGGACCAAGTCCTTCCCTCTAGTCCGATCCTTCCCCTCAAGTCCTATTGGTTTGTGTGCTGCACCGGCATATCAAGTGCAGTTCTGCCCCTGTGTGTTGTTGTCTACATTATCTCCTCATTATATGCCAAGCTCCTTCATTATCGACTCTGGGTCATCCAGAGGATACTCTGAGCCTGGAGAAGTCTTTGGCAAGTGCAGGTGTTGGGTTTCAAGAGTATGGGCAGCGGTCAGTGATTGGTTGCTGCTAAGGTTGCTGATAATTTGAGTCTCAAGGCTACGGGCAGCAGTTGCTGATAAGGTGGATCCTGGCCTTGCCAGTCGCAGTTTTCCTGGGTGGGAAGTGAACACAAACTAATCAGTATACATTTTCAATGACAGTAATGCATATAAATGAGCAGGGTTAAGGCTTGACCACAGTTCCCCTCTTTGGGCCTGGGTCCGGCACAGACCCTAAGGCCCATATTTAACGTCAAGCCTGGAGCGTTTCTCATGAGCATCGCATAAGGTGGGTGTGGGAAGGGTGAGGGGAGACCAGGCGAGACAGGAGACCAAGGCAGCTGGTCAGCAAGAACCGAAAGATGACGAAAAGAGCAATGCCAATAACCAAGAATCAAAGGACTCCCTGCCCCCAACCTTGCAGGTTCAACCAGGAAAACCAGGAAGTAGGGTCCCATCGCCCATGCTTGGTATGGGCTGAGTGGGTTTCCTCAATCACATGCTGGAGGCTCTGTAATACAGAGTGAATCAAGTCTGATCTGTTGACAAACATATAGCAAGATTGGATGGTGAGGGCACAGGTCTCTCCCTGGAGTGCAGTTAATATGTCTAATGCCATCCAGTTATGCAGAGTCACCCATGCCAGGAATCCACCCTTCTCCTGCAAAGCGGTGAGTCCTGTCCTTACTTCAGCTGCGAATTTCTTATTTTCTCCAGACATATTCAGAAAGGCCGAGGTCAGATGTCCCAGACCCAAAGGGGCAAATAAAATGCCAAAGACCTTGGTTGCCCAATTCTGCCGGGGTGGAGGTGGGGGATGGGGGGCAAGGATGGAGGTCTGAAATTGCATCTACATCTGTGCCACTATGAATCAAAGTTGTGAATCAAGTGGGATGGCATAACAACCCACGAATGTTTGAACACAGTTGGTAGTGGTAGCAGGGTTGCGATTCCGCAAGTCCCAAACCACCAGCGGGGTAGGGTTTCGTAGGCTCAAGACCTGCAAATAAACACATAGCCAGGGATCGTAATACTCAATAGGAGATCCGGCACCAGGTCAATCAGGTTGTAACACTCCCCTCTCTGGTTTCCCCGGCCACAGAAAAAGTTTGTCAGTCTGGCATTGGGTTGCCCAATCCAATTAACCCAGAGATAAAAATGAGCGGCAGAGCGGTAGTCATAGGAGGAATTGGCAAAGTGGTCTTGGAGCAATCTGTAAGTTGTATCGTCATTGCGTGAGCCAGAGGGAAGCAAAAGGAATATAACGTCAGCTTCTTACAGCTCGTTTAAGGTGTGAGTGGTGGAGCCAGGTGTTCCCTCTCTGCCACGTTCACTGCAGCTTGCATGGTCAGAAGCACCTGGAATGGGCCGTCCCACTTCAGCACAGTTGACGTGGACCTCCGGTGGTTCAGGATCCACACGAAATCTCCGGGCACGTAAGGGTGCAAGTGGCGGTCCACCGGGGCTGGCTGGTGAAGGGCTCCGGCCTTATGTAGCTGCCTCAGGAACTGTTGGAGGGCTCTGACATAATGGGTTAATTGTTCATCCCCTCCCAGCATGGAGGTATAAACAAGCGAAAACTGTTTAGCAACAGGGGCGGGGTGCCCAAAGAGCAACTCATACAGGGAGACCTGCAAATCTCTCGAGGCTGATTCTTAAGGGTGTACGAGACAATAGGGTGCATCTCTCTGCGAATTTTTCCCAACATGGTTTTGATTTCCCCATCTGCCTGCTCTACCGGGCCGGCACTAGCAGGGTGGTAAGGGGTGTGCAGTTGCCTTTGAATCCCAAAGCATTTATATAACTCCGCTAGGTGAGTCTCGCTGAAGTGAGGTCCCCTGTCGGAGTGGATAGTTACAGGTAAGCCATACCTGGGGATAATGTCTCTGAGCAGCGCATTTCTAACAACCTTGGCCATGGCTTGTGAGGCGGGGAATGCCTGATCCAGTGGGTCAACTTATCCACTATCACCAGCGCAAACTTATACTGCTGGCAGTGAGGAAGCTGGGCAAAATCGATTTGTAATGCCTCAAAAGGCTGGTATGCCGATGGATGCTTCCCTTTCCTTAGTTCAATCCTGGCTTTAGAGTTTTAGGCCTGACAAGTCTTGCAACTATTGGTAACTCTTATGGCTACAGGATGAATTCCGGGGGCTACCCATTCCTGCACAATGGAATCCACCACCCCTTGGGCCTCAAAGTGGCCTGTTGAGTGTAGCTGGATGCACACAGTTGGGTAAAGGGCTTTAGGATGGAAAGGCTTTACCTAGGTGGAGACCCATAACCCCGTCTCTCCTCTGCCTCATACTTATCTCTCCATTCCTGTACTTCCAGGGGGTCATAGGGAGGGAGCGAGGACCCTTCCGCCGGCTGGACGACGCAGGTGAGGGGATCGCGGGGGAGCCGAAGGGCTGCCTGCTTGGCAGCATGGTCTGCTCTGGTGTTGCCTAGGGAGACGGGTCTTCACCTCGGTGTGGGATGTACAGTGTATGACCACTATCTGGCTCGACAGGTGAATCGCATCCAGGAGTTGTTGGATATGATTGGCATTAGCAATTCTGCCTCCAGAGTCAGTGAGAAATCCCCTCAGTTTCCAGAGAGCTCCTATGGTTTGGTATACCCCGAACACATACCTGGAGTCTGTATAGATGTTGACTGCCTTCCCCTGGGCCAAGGTGCAGGCTTGAATCAAGGCACTCAGTTCTGCCGCCTGAGCACTGCCCTGTGTCAGCGATGCGGCCCACAAGGTATCATACAAAGTGACAACTGCTGCTCCTGTGTGTTGCCATCCCTCAAGTATGAAGGAAGAGCCATCTGTGAACAGAGTCAAGTCAGGATTCTCAAGGGGGAGGTCAGACAAATCTGATCTGGTTCCAGTCATGAAAGTCACTCTCCTCCCTCCGTGAGGATCTCCAGAACTAGGGTCGTGGGATTCAGCTCCCTGAACCTCTGAAGGGTGACATTCTCTACTGCTAATAGTTCAGTTTCATAATGGGCCAGTCTCTGGCAGGAGAAGGCCTGTGTGCTGCTATGCAAGAGGAGGGCCTCCACCTCATGGGGGGCCAGGATAATTAGCCAGTAGCCCACCACCAAATTCCTGGACTTTTCTACAAGGAGGGCAGCCGCAGTGACAGCCTGGAGGCATCCGAGGTCTCCTGTCACTGCAGAGTACAATTGGGCGGAATAGTAAGCTATAAGTCTTTTTCAGTGTCCGAGCTGCTGACGTAGAACCCCAGAAATCACTCTACCCCAATCATGGATAAACAGGTAGAAATCCTTCTTGTAGTTGAGGACCCCTAGGGTGGGAACTGAGAGTAAAGCAGTTTGTAAAGTCTTAATAGCATGTCTTACCTCCATGGTCGGCTGAAGGGGCTCTGATTCTTCTTTCCAAGTGAGAGCAACTAGGGGCTTCACGATTTCTCTGAAGGCTGGTATCTAGGCTTTGCAGTATCTGGCCACCCCAGTAGAGCTTTCACCTGCCTTTTTGTGACCAGTATGGCAAGGTTCTGGAGGGCTTCTACTCGAGTTGGAGCCAGTTTCCGATATCCGGCCCCAAGTTTGTATTCAAGGCACTCTACTTCAGTGAAGCAATACTAGAGCTTCTTCAGGGAAACTTTATGGACCTTCTCTGCCAGTCCCTGTAATAAGGCTAGAGTATCTGTTTCACAGTCCGGTTTGGAAAGGGTGACAAGAAGCAAGTCATTGACATACTGAACCAACTGGGAATTGGCCGACAAAACAATAGTCTCCAGGTCCTGCTTTAGGATTTGGGAGAACAAGGTAGGGCTCTCGACATAGCCCTGGGGGAGTCGTGTCAGGTTAATTGCTCCCCCTTCCACATAAAGGCGAAGAGGATTTAGAACCGAGGGTTAACTGGGATACCAAAGAACTCAACACACAGATCTATCAGAGTGAAATACTTAGCTTCCTCTGGGATGGAAGTAACAATGGTTGTCGGTTTGGGGACTACAGCATATCTTCGGATCACATACTGGTTAATTGCTCTGATGTCTTATACAAATCTGTAGACAGGCTTGCCGTCATTATCTGTTTTGGGTTTCCTTACCGGTAGGTGAGGCATATAATAATAATAATAATAATAATTATGGTATTTATTAAGTGCTTACTATGTGCCAAGCGCTGTTCTGAGCGCTGGAATGGATACAAGGTAATCAGGTTGTCCCACATGGGGCTCACAGTGTTAATCCCCATTTTACAGATGAGGTAACTGAGGCATAGAGAAGTGAAGTGACTTGCCCAAGGTCACATAGCAGACAATGGTGGAGCTAGGATTAGAACCCATGTCTTCTGACTCCCAAGCCCATGTTCTTTCCACTAAGCCACACTGCTTCACACGGGGATGTACAAGGGATTACGATGCCGGCTTGCTGGTAAACTTCTATTAAGAACTCAATACCATGTTCCACTTCGTGCCTGTGGGGAGCTGCCCCCCAAATCTTCTGGGGTTGCTGACCTGAGGACGGCTCCGGGTTCTTTACTTTGGGCAATGATGAGCCAAAGACCAGACATCTAGCCAGAGTGATCAATTCTGCCTCTTTATTGGGTACACTTACATGACTTTAGTGCAGCAAGCAAGCGAAGGAGGGGGTCCGAGTCCTAATCAGCAGGGCAGGCTCTGCAGGGCTCGGTCTAAATGCCTACAACTAACAATAGCAGCAATGCTATGAAGCCCCCTTGTACTGGTTAGCCCTCCCAGTGTTCCCAGGATGTCTATCTGATTGGGACAGTTCCCATTCTGTAGCAGTTCTGTGTCCTCCCTGTGGGTTGCTCAGCGGAGGGGTGAACTCACAGATAGGGCACTCTTCCCACAGCGGCTAAGGGGATACTGGGGTCTGACTGATGGTTTCCCAAACTTTTCTCTGATCTTCACCAGGGTAGCTCCTTTAAGGAGTCCAACGTCAATAGTAGCTCACCCCCATAAGGAGTCGACAACTGAGCCAATTGAGGAGGGATGTTATCCTCTGGGATCTGAAGCAGCATGGTGAGTGCAGACCAATTATCGACTGGCACTTCCAGGGTTAGCCCCCCTCAGAGTCACACCTTATAGTGGCCGTCAGTTTACACAACAGATCCCTCCCCAGCAGATTGGTGGGGGACTGGTCTATAAACAGGAAGGAGTGTTCTACAGTCACCAGACCTAGTTTCACAGATGTTGGTTCGAGTCTCACCGCACCTAAGAGGTTGGCTGCCCACCCCCATTACCGTTTCCCTACAGGCTCCCAGGATTTTTATTCAAGGCCCATTCATAGTGCCTGTGTCTAATAAGCACTTATACATTTCTGTCCCAGTTTTCAAATTAATATAAGGTTCCTGGCTGCCAGGGGAATGGGCCATGGGTATCTGTAGCACAATTAAACTGTCAGTCCCTTCTACTTCCTCCCATTCTCCCTCGAGCCCGTCATCCCATCAGCTGATCTGGGGGTGTTCAGAGAATGGCCCAGGTGAACCCGGGGGTCTTTGTCAGCCACCTGCTGGTCTTTGGCATTGTCCCAGCTCCTTTTCCAGGGCTGACAATTTTTCTTGGAATGATCTGGCTGATGGCACCAATAACAGGCCACTGGGTCTGAGTACTGGTTGCCCACTCCCCATCTGGGTTCCCTCTTGTCTCCCTACATTTCAAGTCCATTTATCCTTCTGACTGATCCACCTCTGTCCGCTTCCCCTAACATTGCCACCATTAGCTGCAAATCCTTCACCTTTTCTTCTCTTTCTCCTTTTCCCTCCTTCTTCCTTCATACACATACAATTCCTTCACTCACTGTCTCTTCTCTTTCTCCTTTTCCTTCTTCTTCCTTCGTACACATAAATAGCCATCCCTCTAATTTCTGTCATAGCTTTCCCTTTCCATCCGGGACAGTAACGGTGGAAATATTCCTTTATGTCGGGGGTAGATTGGTTTACAAATGCTGCTACTATTGACCTGAGGTCCCTGAGGTTATCTGAGCCCAGTCGAGCCTACTGGCGAGCCTCATCACACAGGCGGGTAAAAAATACATTTGGGGTTTCCTCAGCTCCTGGTTGGATCGAATGGAATTTGTTGTAATCTAAAGGCTTCTCTCTGCCCTTTCCATACCTTGAATTGAAACCTGGCGAGCTCTTACTAATGCATCAAACTCAGCCTGGTGTTCCAGATTCCACTGAGGGTAGACCTCGTGCCACACCACAAGAGCCCCAGCAGCCTGTACTCCTAACTGTCTCACTGCCTCTATTATTTTTGTTTTCTCATCCCTGGTGAGGAAGGCTTCCATATCACTCCAAATTGGATTAAGGCCCCTGATGATGATCACTCAGTCGTTTGACCACCGAATTGGGGTCCTGGGAAAAAGGTGGTGTGTCTTTCTGCCATGTGGCCAAATCTTGGTACCTTCAGGGAGTGTACTGCCGAAAACTAAGCAGGGCAGGCTGGTTCGGTTGACCTGCCAGGGGATTTTGAATAGGCTGTCACAAAATAGGGTAGAGATTAGTTGGGGTGTTAGGAAAAGGTAAAATAGGAGCCAGTTCATTAGTGGGGTGGGCAGCCGGCCCAGGTTGCACATAAGGTAGGGAAGGGGAATTTTTGGCTCCTACCATGGAGACTTTATTTACCAGGAACGTCCCTGTGGGACAGCTTCTATCTAAGGGGACAGCCCAACAATACCAATGATCTATCTGCCCAGGTGGTGGTAAGTCTACTAGTCGCAAGCACAAGGCCTTCAATTTACAGTAATCGAATCTACCCCATGTGGGCCAGATCTGTGTACCATCATTTCCCAAATACCTTTCCCATTAGTGACATAAATCCGCCACTCGGCGTTTTGCGATGGTTGATTGAATAGGAAGTTTACCGGCCGAACAAGCTTTTGGAAGGCTTTCCACACACACACTAAGAACAGGCTCAAAATCTCTGGACAATGCCAGCTATCACACCTCCTCATTCACCCGGACCACGACCCCTGCACAGTAAAAATAACTGGCCTCCGGTACAGCCCTTATCTCGTCTGGGTCTGACCTCTGCTCAGTCTTTACTGGCCTTCTTTATACTCGTTCCAGTTCAAGTTTTCCCTCGAGACTGGGGACACAGTAGGTCCTGACTGCCGCTGACCATCGGCATCCTCAAGGTCCAACTACCTGAAGGCCCTGGGGTGAACGCACCACATTGCCGGCATGGGTCATCCAGGGTAGCTGGGTCACTCAGGACACCGCAGTTTAGGGCAGTCCCATATGGGTTACCAAATTGTTGGAAAATATCCCAAGTAATCAGTCAGGTTAGGCCAGCCTTTTGGGAGACACATTCCCTGCCCACAAACAGTCTACACCGAAATGGGGAAAACAAATATACAAATCCTGACCAAGTAATCAAAATAATTGCTTGATCAGTTTTCTCTAGATGTGTACATAAGTAAATCAATTTGAAAATGCTCAGATGGTATACATAAATCTATAAATAGGCCGTAAACTCATTGTGGGCAGGGAATGTGTCTGTTTATTTTTATATTGTAGTCTCCTTAGTGCTTAATACAGGGCTCTGCAAATAATGTTCAGTAAATACGACTTGACTGAGTGAATGAATGGAACTCCTGTGGTTAGGAAATGTGTCTCTCAATTTTACTGTATTGTCTCCTTCCAAGTGTCTAATAATGTTCTTGGCACAGAGTAAGCGCTCAGTAAGTATCAATGATTGATCTTAAAAAGTGTTAGAAAGTCACAACACCCGAGCAAAATGCCCACCAAAAAGCATGCACTGTGGAAGAATTCGTGATTACCGTACACTGAAACCATGTTCATACCCATGTTAAACGTGGACTGAAATTGACGAGTTAAAGATCATGTCCTCTATTTGTTCTTGAATGATTAAACATTTTCCATTTTGGGAAAACAGCCAATCCTCTGACTTATTCATAAAGTGCCACAAGAGGGGAAAGATGTTACTGTGAAAACCTTTTTTTAGCTTCAGGGATTTTGTCCTTTTCCTTTGGATTGTGGTGCAGCAAAGTGATGTATTTAATATCCTCTTCCTTTCCGGGTAAATAAGCGGCCAAGGCTAAAGAAGTAAAGGGGAGGGACAAGAGGCCCAATAATGCCCAACTCACTACATCAATATCCCCACAACGCACCATAGCCTGGAGCTGGGATGACAATTGTGGTGGGAAAAAAAGACAAAGGAGAAGTCGTGATCATGTGCTCACAAGTTGGGGAAACACCATTTCCACATTCCCCGTGCCTCATTATCTGGGGCGCCTTTGACTGAATCCTGAATAGGTCACTTACTTTGTGTCCGAATTCCCCATCCACAGAGTTGAGATTATGAAAACACTCAGAGACTTTCTGAGGTTCTCAGAAAAGTAAAGTATCATCCTAATCGTTGCTTTACACTGTAGCCAGAGCAGTTTCTCCCGATTGCCTTATTTCAGGCCTTTATTTGATTCAGTCAGATTTTTCTTTGTACTCCTAGCATCCCACTAATGATAGCATTCATTCTTCAGTAGAAAGACCGTGTGCTCACAGCCAATTTTTTTTTAATCTGTTGTTTTCCCTTCAAGTTGTGTAGTTTTGTGATAGAATACTTTCGAGTAATTGGTTTCATTTGTTCCTTTTAAGAGCCGGGGGAAACTCCTGCAGCTAAACAAGGGACGACGAAATCTGCAGCCCAGGGTAAGCAAGGAAAAATCACCCTTCCTATTTTTTAATCCTTACATTTACAACTTCCTCCATGTGACTGGGAGTCTAGTTTATTAAGTCACACTACCACCTGGTGGATTGTCTGAGAATCATTGCCGTCTTCCTTTTCATGGAACTTCAGTATGCACAGAAGTTAAAAGATAAAAGATAAAAGTTAGAAGATAAAAATTTCTATTGCACATTCAGTAGTATTTACTGAGTGCTTACTCTAAAATACTGTATTAAGTTCTTGGGAGAGTACAGTATAACAATAAACAGACAGATTCCCTGCCCACAGTGAGCTCACAGTCTAGAAGGGGAGACCTATATTAATATAAATTAATAAAGTATAGATATGTACGTAAGCGAGCACCTACTTTATGCAGAATTTTATATTCGACACTTGAAAGTATATGAAAGAATTTGTATCCACGATCCCTGCCTTCAAGAAGCTTACTTTCAAGAGAGGGAGGCAGACCCTTAAATAGATGAAAGTAATCGAGTACATAATATATGTAAAGAAGTGCTATGTAGGTTGTTAGGATTTAAGTGCTTGGATGGTTCTAAGTGGCAGTAGGAGGAAAGCAAAAGGTTGGCTGCGGGAAAGATGAGAAGCAGCACCCTGGCCTAATGGATCAAGCACAAGCCCGGGAGGCAGAAAGACCTGCATTCTAATCCTGGCTCTGCATCTTGTCTGTTGTGTGACCTTGGACATGTCTCTTAACTTCTCTGTGCTTCATTTTCTTCATCTATAAAATGGAGATTAAGACTGTGAGCTTGTATCTGTCCCAGCACTTATTTCGGTGCCTGGTAAGTAGTAAACACTTAATAAATACCTTTCAAAAAATCTACCCCAGAGCTTTGTACGATGCTTGTCACTGTCTAAGCACTTAACGAATACCATGATTACAGTTATTATTGATGAGACAGAATGAGTAGATTAAGTTGGGCAGAACTAAGGGTGCCAGTTGGGGTTTAGTGGGAGAAGGGCGTGAATAAGTAGGAGGGTGAGAGTGTTTTTAAGTTAACAGTCAGGAGGTTCTGCTTGAAATGAGGGGAGTGGGAAACCACTGGAAGTTTTTGAGAAGCGGAGAGATGTGTACGAGTGGGATGTTTTAGAGCAATGAACCAGGCAGTAGAGGGATGAATGGAGTGAAGAGATTAGTTGATTAGTGAGGAAGTTGATGTGGTAGACAAGTGCCTGGACTGGTGTATTAGCAGTTTGGGTGGAGAGGAAAAGACAGATGGGGAGGTGTGGGAGGCTGTGGGATAAAGTGCAGAGGGTCTGCAGGGGGCTGACCCTCCCGGCCCCACAGCACTTATGTCCATATCTGTAATTCATTTATTAATATTTATGCCTGTCTACCCCTCTAGACTGTGAGTTTGTTGTGGGCAGGGAATGTGTCCGTTTATTGTTTTACTTTACTCTCCCAAGCACTTAATACAGTGGTCTGCACACAGTAAGTGCTCAATAAGCACTGTTGACCAGATGCTGGAATTGTGTAGGAAGAACCAGTGGGATTCTGGAGTACCTTGTTTCCTGGGGTTAGCACTACATAAAACTGTCTCTGCACCTCCCAAAAGAAAGGACCCAGTTGCCTACACCATTCCATCAATTAGTACCCAAAGTCGATTTTCTTCTGACCCAAGGTATCTGTACTGACTGGCTTTATAACTTAAATTTGTGGGATAATTGCCTGTTCCTTACTTTTTTAATATACTGTATAGATATCAAGTAGGCCAGGGTGGTTGATTACTTGTACTCTGGCTGTCCTGAATTTAGTTCTGTTCTCCTGGAGGATTTTTTTTAATGGTATTTGTTAAACACTGACTATGTGCTAGGCACTGTACTAAGCGCTGGGATAGATACAAGCTATTCAGGTTGGACACAGTTTGTATCCCACACAGGGCTCAGAGTATTAATCCCCATTTTACAGACAAGGGAGCTGAGGCACAAAGAAGTGAAGTGACTTGCCCAAGATCACTCGGTGGACAAGTGGTCAGGATTAGAACTCAGGTTTGCTGACTCCCAGGACAGTGCTCTATCCAATAGCTTAGGCTACTTAGCTTGAGTTTCTTTCATTTAGTTAAGGAAACCTAATTGGATGGCTTGGGACAACTTTGCTTCCTTCTTTTCTTCCTTCATCAGAGAGCGAGCTGGCAATTTCAGTCAGAGATAACACACTCCACTGACTACTGAAAGCTCTGAATTTGATATCAGGTTACTTTCCTTTGACACAGATTCTAGTCAAGTTTAGACCTGGAGCATAGTGAGCTTCATGCTCCTCTCTTGTGGAGTCTTGTAGAGAGGCGAGTGATACAAAGGTGTTCATCACTCCATAGCCTGTGGCTCTTTGTGAAGCAGAAACAGGATCTTAGCCTGTGGCTCTTTGTGAAGCAGAAACAGGATCTTAGCCTGTGGCATCAGCAAGACTCTTGGAGAAGAGGTGGGGGGGAAAACCCGTGATATGATTTGAAGACCCAGGAAGGCTAGCGAGAGAATTTAGCTCACACACTCTTGTGACAGCTGGCATGCAAAGGGAATTGACTGAAAGCTCAGAACTGAGGAAAGACTTGATCCAGTTAAAATCAAATCTCCTGCTCGCTGAAAGTACTCCATCCCAAAAGGAAGATTAAATTAGTCCAAATATTTCAGCATCCAGATAGGCTTTCCTTAGCTATTCCAAATCTATTCTAAGCTATTCTAAGTGGAAAATTAGAGCGCGAAAATCATTATGTAAGGGACAACTTGGTTTACCAAGTGGGAAATTGAATATTATTGGCCAGTTTGGCTAAATATATTTCCACACATGTACATTTTATATATATATATATATATATATATATATATACATATAGGAGAAATCTGTTAGATAATGGTTGTAAAATTTGTAATTTTTCCTTGAAAGCTAAAGTTGAGAGAAAAATCAGAAGAAATCCTCACAATTCCCAGGGGCTACTTGGGTGTGAAGAGTTCAACTCTCATCTATCTTTCATCGCTTTTTCAAACTTGCCTAGAATCTGTGTCTTAAAGGAAAATAACCAGATTTGAAATTCAGAGCTTTCAGTAGTTTATGGAGGGTGTTATCGCTGACTGAAATTGCAAGCTTGCTCTTTGATGAATGAAGGAAAGTTGTCCAAAACCATGCAATTAGATTTCCTTACCTATTTGTTTTCTTATTTGTTGAAAGGAAAAACCAACCAAAAGATTTATTGAGTACTTGCAGTTCCACTTAGGACCCAAAGTACAATAATAACAAACCCTCCATCAAGCAAAATCAGCACTCTCTCTGGGTAGCGTTACATCAATGTAGGGGTTAGAAAAGAAGGTCCGCTATCAACTGAATTTAATTAAACTGCAAAAATTGCAAAACTCCCTTAGAAATTCCATATGAAATCTTTTTTTTTTTTTTTTTTTGGAAAATTTCTCCTAGAAGAGAGCTTGCCAGCTGTGAAAATAATTATAAATCTTGAATCTGAATCCTGAACAAACAGGAGAAGTTCGATCAGTTCATTCATTTGTGTTTAATGAGCTCCTGCTGTTTGCAAAACACTACGTACTGCAATAAATCAATGGTATTTATTGGGTGGCTTACTACGTACAGAGCACAGTAAGCGCCCTTCTAGACTGTAGGTTCATCCCCTTGATACTGTAAGCTTGCTGAGGGTAGGGAATGTGTCTTTTTGGTTATATTGTACTCTCCCAAGCACTTAGTACAGTGTTCTGCACATGGTAAGCACTCAATCAGTACAACTGACTGTCTGTATGAAGTCCTTGGAAGATACAGAGTTAGCAGACCCATTCCCTGCCAACAGCCATCTTACATGCATTTGGAGAATACAATAACAGTAAAACTCCCAGCCCCTGCCCTGTGAAACTGGTAACCTAATTGGAGAGACAGGCAGATGCTGGTAGTGGTAACAGGAGAAAAATTATATATTCATTTGGTAATAGCAGTAAACTCCTTAAGGCCAGGGATTGTCTTTTACCTCAGTTGCATTTGCCCAAGTCTTTAGTATAATGCTTTACACACAACAGGCTCTCTAGGCTGCTCTGGGGAAGCAGCGTGGCTCAGTGGAAAGAGCCTGGGCTTCGGAGTCAAGGGTCACGGGTTTGACTCCCGGCTCTGCCACTTGTCAGTTGTGTGACTGTGGGCAAGTCACTTAACTTCTCTGTGCCTCAGTTACCTCATCTGTAAAATGGGGATTAACTGTGAACCTCACATGGGATGACCTGATTACCCTGTATCTAACCCAGCTCTTAGAACAGTGCTCGGCACATAGTAAGCGCTTAACAAATACCAACATTATTATTATTATTAGACATATGATTGATAAATTGAGTTGATTGCATATTAATGTATTCCAATGAACAAATTCCATTTAGTTATCAATCAGTAGTATTCATTGAGTGCCTATTATAATTTTGGAGGGATCTAATGGCCATGAGTCATCAAAAATTAATTTTATGATTGAACTACATCAGGATTGCCTCCAGAATTAATCGCTTTGCGCAGTTAATTGTACTCCTTGGGTAGAACCAATCCAAAAGATGAAAATGAGAGAGATGGAAGAGAACAGGAAAAGCTTTAAAATGTTTCCCACAACACACACTCACACTTGCAACACCAAAGGAAGCATTTCCCTCCCTTTTTTTTTGCCTAGGGTTCACCTACTTCCATTTAAGTACACAAGATTGACCCTGGTCTTAGGAAAATTGGACTCTGTTTAGAGTCTGCAGACTCTGTATACTTAGATAACTTTTATGCCTCCTTCAAGGTTCTCCCAGTTGTTAGGAAGGCTGGCCCCTCTGGAAAGTAATTTTTTAAAAATTGTATTAATTAAGCACTTACTCTTTGCCAGGCGCTGTACTAAGGGCTGGGTTAGATACTAGATAACCAGATTGAACACAGTCCCTGTCCTACAAAGTGCTCCCAGTCTCAATCTCCATTTTACAGGTGAGGTAGATAAGGCACAGAGAAGTTAGGTGACACAGCAGACAAGAGGCAGAACCAGGTTTGGAACCCAGGTCCCCTGACTTCCAGGACCATGCTCTTTCTGCTACGCCACACTGCCAATTTTATGAGAGGAAGCAACCTCTTTAGGAGGAGGCAACTTGCTTGTTGGACCCACAAATCTGACACCAGATCATCGTGTCTTTTATGGGATAAAACTGTCCCTTTTGCTTAGGCACCAAGTCAGAAATACTCAAATAAACCATGGCAGGGAAATCTCTTCCCTCATGTGCTGACCTTTCTGTTCAGAAAGTGAGGCGATTTAAGTGTGACCATGGAAGCCAGAAGGAGGGGTAAAGAGATGTGGATTTGGATCCTTGCCATGACCATATTTTTTAGGCATTATCCCAAGGTACCCTCAGAGGACATGCCCACTGCCATTGAATTGATGGCAAAACAAGACTATTGCTCCTAAATCAGATATTTCCATATACCCTCATTATTCATTCACTGATTCAATACATTGCATTTGAGTGTGTATTGGGTGCAGAGCTTTGTACTAAGCACTTGGGAGAGTACAATATAACAATAAAAGGACACATTCCCTGCCCATAATGAGCTTGCCGTCTCCAAGACAGACTTCATCAAATATCATGATTGGTTCATCCCTCCAATTAGAGTTTTGTCTTTACATCTGGCCATAGGCATGCTGTTGAAGGTTCTGGTATATTCCCGAGACAACATAGGCTATTTCTAGGGCCTTGTCCATGTTTAGAGCTATGTGTAAACTAGAGACTCCTCCCGACTTTCTAAGCAGCCTTCCCCAACTAGGCCCTTGTTTCCTCTACGCCAGCTCCTTTTTGCATCGACCTTGAACTTGGATTTGCATCCTTTATTCACCCCTCACTCAGCCCCATGGCACTTATTTATATATTTATATATATACATATATATATTTATTTATATTAATGTCTGTCTTTCCCCCAAGACTACAAGCTTTTTGTGGGTAGGGAATGTATCTACTAATTCTGTTATACTGTACTTTCCACACACTTAAGGCAGTGCTCAGCACCCAGTAAACACTCAATAAATATGATCAACTGATGTGTTCCTGAAGCTGAAATCTTGACTACCTCAAAGGGGCATTGGTGGAAAGAGCCCAGGCTTGGGAGTCAGAGGATGTGGGTTCTAATCACTGCTCCACCACTTGTCTGCTGTGTGACCTTGGGCAAGCCACTTAACTTCTCTGGGCCTCAGTTCCCTCATCTGTAAAACAGGGATAAAGACTGTGAGCCCCACGTGGGACAACCTGATTACCTTGTGTCTACCCCAGTGCTTAGAACAGTGCTTGGCACATAGTAAGTGCTTAGCAAATACCATCATTATTACATAGTACACCCTTTGAAGCAGGGACAATGGCTCTTCTAATAGACCTTCCAGATGCAAAATACAGAGCTGTGTCAATCAATAATTAATGGTATTTATTGAGCACTTACTGTGTGAGATGCTCTTGGGAGAGTGTACTACAACAGAGTTGGTAGAAACGTTCCCTGCCCACAAAAAAAAATGTTGGTATTTGTTAAGCACTTACTATGTGCAGAGCACTGTTCTGAGCACTGGGGAAGATACAGGGTAATCAGGTTGTCCCACATGAGGCTCACAGTCTTAATCCCCATTTTACAGATGAAGTAACTGAGGCACAGAGAAGTTAAGTGACTTGTCCACAGTCACACAGCTGACAAGTGGCAGAGATGGGATTCGAACCCGTGACCTCTGACTCCCAAGCCCGGGCTCTTCCCACTGAGCTACGTACACACAGTGAGTGCTTGATAAGTACAATTGATTGAGCCTGGCTTTCCTTCTTTTCCATGGGATCGAAAAAGGAAGACAAAAAAGAAGGTAAATAACAATTGGATCTTCAGTGTGAGTTTGAACTTTTTAAGCAACGATCAAGAAAGGCATTCAGTGAATAAGGTTTTTGTTAATGGGCACAGCATAACCATATCCTTTCATCATTCGGGGGCTCCTGATTCTGGTTTAGGACATTTTCCTGAAAAATGTGAAATAAGCTTGCCATTAAGAACAATGTATTGCTATCTACCATTGCTGAAAGAGTAGAGAGTTCTCCTCTGAGATACTTTGAATATAACTTTCCCCAGAGTCAGGGACATGGGATCAGTGACTTTATGAGATGCCCACCCCCTCAGTTGGGACAAATCATCACCTGCACCTCCCTTGAAATCTTCCTAAAAGTCACCTACTCGAGGAAGGCTTCTCTGATTGACCATTTCACTTTCTGACAGCCCCGTCCTATCTACTTCCTCATTGTGTACATAATGATGTTTGTTTATAATGAATGCACTGATCATTTTGAACCCACTCTTTTTACCAGTTTTCTCATTCTTTAATTTCCAATTCATGACCACATTCTCCCCCACCAGATTGTAAGCTACTTGGGATAGAGATCACATCTTATATTACTTCTGTGTTTCCCCACTTCTAATGATATTATTCGAGGAGTTTGATTTTAGCATGATTGGGTAGCTTCAGTTAAGGCCATTAACTTCACTTTGACAAGGTACAGATAAGTTTTTGTTGTTGTTTCAACTTCATAATACTGCCCCATGTAATAATAACTGTGTACAATTCCACAAATTTCTCCCCACCAGAAATGCAAAATGAAAAAATGTAAAATACAATACTTTCCCTCGCCAGAGATTGAACTTCTAGCTGGAATAAATTCAGCTTTTCCTTTCACTGATTTTCAGGCTCCAGTAAATAATAATAGTTGTACTCTTGTTCAGCACTGTGCTCAGGTAGATGCAATATAAGATGACTGGACCCAATCTCAGTTCCATACGTGGCTCACAGTCTAAGAGATAGGCAGAAAAGGTATATCCCCATATGACCCATGTACCCTGTACCCTGTACCCTGTAATGGCAGAGTGGCTCTACTCAGCCAACACCTGGTGAGGGAGACTGTCTTTCTGACTTGGATCTAGCAGGGTCATTTCAGTGTTCTACTTTAGTGACTCCTCAGCGTTCTGAGCCTCGTCCCTTCTTGGGGGACACACACTGGCCATTCTGCCACTGGGGACCAGGTTCACCCTTTTCACTGCTGACAAACTCTACTGGAATCTACACTTCTCTAGGCAGTAAGCTCATTGTGGGCAGGGAATGTGTCTACCAATTCTGTACTCTCCCAAGCGCTTAGGAAGGTGCTCTGCACACAGTAAGCATTCAACAAATATGGTCCGTTGATTGATTGATTGATTGACTGAACCACTGTTTCTTTAACTGTCCTTCCCCTTCTGTGTCCAATGAGCATATCTTTAGGTTTTTAGTCTCCAAGATAACAATTTCACATAAGCAAGCAGAAGGAAAGAGGAAAACAGCTTATGGCTATTAACTTTGCATTGACAACAAGCAGAGAATGTTTTTGTTGTTGTCATGTCATCTCCCAATAATATTGCCCAATGAAATAAGCCCTTCTCTCTGAAAAAAAAAAATCTTTCCCTTCAGAGTTAATATGAAAGAGACAACAGTTTGGATTAAATCTGCTCCAGAAGCATTTCCACAGATGCATTTTCCTTATAAATATTCCGTGTTTGGTTGGCAAGTACCCTGAAGATTTCAGCCTCCGAGATCTTACTGTCCTGTAAAAGGTTTCAAGCTAGGTTTGATTCAACAAATGGATGTTTCCATTCCTGGCAGCTGTAAGAGAAAAACACTTTTCTGGATTGCTTCAAGCTCTCTGCCATTTTGTCCTTACTTGTGGACTTTCTTTTTGATCAGGAATTTTCTCTCAAGAACTGTATGGAGTCTGGGGATAACAGGAGCTTTTTAAAAAGTTAGCTAGGTATATTCTTCTATTTCTCTGTGAAAATCATATTCGGGTCTCCTCTGAAAAATCATTCCAGGAATTATTTCCATACCAACATCACCTGCCACATTTTGACTTGAAGTAGGGTAATAAACCACATCAGAAATTTAATGGGAGTTGGAATTAAGGTCACCATACTTCCCAATTCCTCCAAATATTCTTAAGTGCTGCTGTAAGTGTCAAAATCTTGGGCTGGATGGACCACGAAATTGCAAGCACTTAGTATAGTGCTCTGCATGCAGTAAGCACTCAATAAATATGATTGAACGAATGAATGACCCAGTGTGGTTGGGCCTATGGTGTCATGTTCTTTTAACTGGGTCCTGAACAAATTTATGAGGTTGCAATTTATAACAGCACTTTGAGCAGTTATTCATTGAGCACCTATTGTGTTCAGAATGCTTAGGAATGTACATTAGAGTAAATAGACAAAACTCCTGCCCCTGAGGAGCTTACAAATAGCCTAGTGAAGACAGCACAAGCCTGGGAGTCAGAAGGACTTGGGTCCTAATACTCACTCTGCCACTTGTCTGCTGTGTGACTTGGGCAAGTCACGTAACTGATCTGTGACTCAGCTACCTCATCTGTAAAATAGGGTTAATACTGTGAGCCCCATATGGGACATGGACTTTGTCCAACCTGATTAGCTTGAAGCTACTCCAAGGCTTAGTACAGTGCTTGGCACATAGTAAGCACCTAGCAAATACCATCCAAAAAGTGGCAAGAAAATAAAACCATCGGCTGTGTCAGCCCCATGGTCCATCCAATCAATCAGTGGCATTTATTGAGCACTTACCTTTTGGAGAACACTGCACTAAGAACTAGGGAGAGTACAGTTCAATTAGTAGGCAGGTACTTAGTCTCACAGGGCAGATAGATGTTAAAATAAGTGACAGGTAGGGAAAGCAACTGAGTATCTTCAATTCTGTGGGGTTGGGGAAGCCAGTCCAGCGTTTTGTGTCTGTCAGGGGCATCAGGATGCTTGGCACAACCATGAGCTGTTGCCCTCCTGGAAACCAAACCTCCTGGACCTTCCTTCACCCTTTATTTGTTTTATTTTTAATGGTATCTATTAAGCACTTACTGTGTGTGAGGTATTGTACTAAATTGCTGGGATTATTACAAGCTCATTAGATTGGAACAGTCCATGTGCTCACAGGGGGCTCACAGTTTTGGTCCCCATTTTACAGATGAGGCTACTGAGGCCCAGAGAGGTTAAGTGGCTTGCCCAAGGTCACACAGCAGGCAAGTTGCGGAGCTGGGATTTGAACCCAGGTCCTTTGATTCTGAGGCCCGAAGTGGCCCTTTCCATCTCTAACCTTGACTTTTATGAGTGAGAAGAACCCGATCATTTGATACATTTTTGTTCTCCCCATGACCGATCTTCTCTTTGTCTTCCAGTAACCCTCCTTTCTCCATTAACCCTTCAAGGACCAATTCTCTGCCACATGTCCAAACTCCTCTGAAACAAGTTGACATTTTCTACCTTTCCAGTTTCCTGTTAATTGGTCCCACTGTAAATTACCATCCCATGGGGTCTCACATCTAAATTCCTAAACCTCAAATCTAGAAATTCCTAATCTTGCATAAGCAATCAAGGGTCTTATTCCTTTCTTCAGGCCACAGAGACATACTTTTCTTGCTTAATCATTATCCCACCTCCACTAATGACACAGAGGTTAGCACAGAATTACAACCATTTGTGATCATTATTTATTGGAAAGTAGAACAATGAGAGTAAAATTGCATCCCCCCCCCCCCCATTGAAATTGAATAGTAGTCAAGCTCCTTGTTACTCTTTAGTTACTCTTCAGTTAATCTTTAATTTTCTACTCTCTCAAGTGCTTAGTACAGTGCTCTGCACACAGTAAATGCTCAATGAATATCACTGATTGATTAAAATGAGGATGCATATCAAAATTCAATAAGTACAATTTAATGAATGAAGATTAAAAGCACTCTTTTTTTAATATCTAAGAAAGTATTTCTTATCTTCAAAATACCATTTTAAGAGTAACAGATAGATGAATCTTTTTTTAAGAGTGAAAAGATCATTTCATAAATTTTAGCTCTTTCTTATGTGTTTAGACATTGACATATGTGAGAGGAGAACCAAATTTAAAAGAAAAGAAAAACAGAAACTTATGGCAACAGACCTTGTCTTACTAGTAAATGAATGGGAGAATTCGGGCATTTAATGGTAAATAAGTAAAACCAGAATTTTCTGCTGTTGTATATAGTAATCATTAAACATAGTTGTACTTCAAATTCGAAGAGGACAGTAGAGTGTAACTATGAGGCATATGTAGCTGAAAAGGCCAGTGTGGCCACACAGAAATGGCCATATTAATCAGTCAGCCAATCAGTGCTATTTACTGGCACATCTCTTATGTATGTATCCATAATTTATCAATTGTTATTGATTTCTGTCTCCCTCTCTAGACTGTAAGCTTGTTGTGGGCAGGGAATGTGTCAGTTCTATTCTTGTGCTTTACTCTCCCAAGAATTTAGTACAGTGCTCTGCACACAGTAAGTGTTCAGTAAATATGATTATTTGAGGATTTACTAAGTGCTTGGGAGAGTACAATACAACAGAGTCTGCAGACATTTTCCCCCATCCCCCACCCTGCCCAAAAAGAGCTCACGTTGGGTACCCATCAAAGTCAAGCTGCCACTCAAACGATGCACTGCCTTCCATGTTCTAGGCATCTGTAGGATTTAGCAGAAGGGTGATGAAATGGCAGGGGGAGGCAGAGAGAGGAGAGGACAAATGCGAGAGCAGAGGAGCTGAGATTTGTCAACCCTTGTGATGAGCTGTGTGCGTGTAGCTATGTTCATAGCGTACATGAGTCTGGGCTCAACCACCTCTCCCTGCTTCAAGTTTTAGGCTTCCCCTCTAGACCATAAACTCGTTGTGGGCAGAGAATGTATCGGTTATATTCACCATTATATCATTATCATTCAGATCCCTGAACTCCATAGTGTCATTATTAATTATAATCACAATAACAGTGTTAAGTACTCACTTTGTGATAAGCACTGTACTATGTACAAGATAATCAAGTTGGACACAGTCCCTGTCCCACCTGAGGTTCACAATCTAAGTGGCAGGGAGAATAGGTACTGAATTTCTATTTTAGATGAGGAAACTGGGACACAGAGAAGTTAAGTGACCTGCCTAAGGTCGCACTGCAGGCAGATGGCAGAGCCAGCATTAGAGCCCAAGTCCTCTGATGCCCAGGTGTGTGCTCTTTCCACTGGGTGATGTTAATTTGCAGCTTTTGGGAAATGTGCAATGTGCAGGAACTACTGGAGTCATCGGGTAAAGAAAGATCTAGAAAAGAAGGTCAAGATTGGAATAATGTAATGAATGAGAAGGCCTGGAAAGGGAGAAACGTGTCTACTAATTCTCTTCGATTGTACTCGGCCAAGGACTTCAGTGTCCTGCACATCATAAGTGCACAATAAATCCAATTGATTGATCGATTGATAGATATGCCTCCGGATCTGTGGGGGTTGATTATTTCTCCAGTACCTTTGCTTTATTAAAGCTCTTTGACATCAGTTATCTCATTCCGGGGGTGGGCAGGAAGATGTGGGTATTATCACTGAGGTACAAAGAGGTTAAATAACTTGCCTGCAATCATACAGCAGGCCTTTGACAAAAGTTGAGACTAGAACCCAGTTATCGCGTGCTTTTTCCACTAGGCAACACTGCCTCACAGGCTTTGTGTGGGTCATGTGAGCCATACTGATTTTCCTTCCTCCTTGAACCTATGGAGGAAACCCAAACCTCCAACTCCCATCCGTCCTCCTGTCGACGGCATTTATTTAGTTGCTCTCCTGTCCTATGCACCGTTAACAACTGTCCATAAAGCCACAGATAGTCCATTGAAATGAGTTAACCTTGGTCGCTCCATAAATGCGGACGGATATGTGGATGTCCATAAGTAACTGAGAGGACGTCTCCACCACTTGTCTTCTTTGTGACCTTGGGGAAGTCACTTCTCTGTGCCTCAGTTACCTCATCTGTAAAATGGAGATTAAGACTGTGAGCCCCACATGGGACAACCAAATTACCTTGTATCTACCCCAGTGCTTAGAACAGTGCTTGGCACATTGTAAGCTCTTAACAAATACCATAATTATTATTATTATTATTAAGAATGACATCGCTGCTGTTCCCGTGGTCTCAGCCACTAGAGCACTTCAGCTCTCTCCCCATTCAAATTACAATCTCCCTGAGAACAAGGTTCTTGCCTAACAATTCTACTGCCTTGTATTCTCTCTCTCACTTTTGTTTTTAATGGCATTTAAGTGCTTACTAGTGCTGGACACTGTACTAAGTGCTGGGGAAGATACAAGCTAAATAGGTTGGACACAGTCCCTGTCCCTCTTGGGGCTCACAGTCTTAATCCCCATTTTACAGATGAAGTGACTGAGACATGAAGAAGTGAAGTGACTTGCCAAAGGCCACACAGTGGACAAGTGGCAGAGATGGGATTAGGACCCAGGTCCTCTGATTCTCAATCCCATGCTCTTTCCACTAGGCCACACTGCTCCCACTGTTCCCGGCACACAGTAAAACACACAGTGAATGTCATTGACTAATTGGTTGGGACTGTGTTCCTGGGCTGAGAAGCAGCATGCCCTAATGGATAGAGCACGGGCCCGGGAGGCAGAAGGTCATGGGTTCTAGTCCTGGCTCTGCCACTAGTCTGCTGTGTGATCTTGGGCAAGTCACTTCACTTCACTGGGCCACAGTTTTTCTCATCTGTAAAATGGGGATTAAGACTCTGAGCCCCATGTGGGTTAGGGATTGTGTCCAACCTGATTTGCTTGTATCCGCAGCCCCCCCCCCCACCCCCCCAGCGCTTAATACAGTGCCTGGAAAATAGTAAGCGCTTAACAAATACCACTATTATTATTATTATCATTAAGGGGCAGCTGGAGGCTGGGAATGGGGAGACAAGAGACAAAATATTTAGCTGGCCGGGGGAACCAGCATCAGTGGGAGCAATCAATCATTCAGTTGTATTTCTTGGGCATTTACTGTGGGCAGATCACTGTACTAAGAGTTAGGGAGAGTACAATATAACATTATAATTGACACATTACCTGTCCACGATGAGCTTACAGTCTAGACAGGGAGACAGGCTTTAATATAAATATGGTTATCAACCAATCAGTCGTATTTATTGAGTGCTTACTGTGTGCAGAGCACTGTACCAAGAGTTTGGAACAGTACAACAGAATGGTAGACACGTTTCCTGCTGACAATGAACTTATAGTCTAGAGGGGGAGATGGTCATTAATATAAATGAGTTAATTACAGGTATTGACTGATGAATCCATAATGTTTATGGTGTGCTTACTGTGTGCAGAACACTGAGTCAAGAACGTAAGAGAGTACAATGTGATAAAATGGTAGACACATTCCCTGCCCACAGGAAGCTTAGCGAGAGCTGTGGGCTGCCAGCCTTAAAGGCTCAGGGAGTCAGACAGACTGACACCTTCTCAACCTGACATAAGCCCTCCTCTCCTCTTTTCCCACTCCCATCGGCATCACCCTGACTTGCTCCCTTTATTAATTGCCCCTCCCATCCCCACAGCATTTATACACAGATCTGTAGTTCATTTATTGATATTAATGTCCATCTTCCTCTCTGGATTGTAAGCTCGTTATGGATAGGGAATGTGTCAGTTTACTGTTCTATTGTATTTGCCCAAGCACTTAGTACAGAACTGTGCACACAGTAAGCACTCAATGAATAATGGACAGACTGGCTGACTGAGTGACCTTCTCAGGGAGGCAGACGGAATGACACTTTACCAACCCAAGGACTCAAAGGACCACCTTCTCTTTCTGAGCAGCTTCTACTTCCAGGCAGCCCAGAGGTCCATGATGGACCCAGACTGCAGGTGGAAGGACTGGAGGGGAAATGCTGGGTAACCTTGGGCAAGTCACTTACTGTCTCTGGGCCTCAGTATCCTCATCTGTAAAATGGGGTCTAAGCCTGTGAGCCCCATGTGGGACATTGACTGTATCCAACCTTATTATCTTGTATAATAAACATTTAGTACTGTGCCTGGCACCTACTAACTGCTTAACAAATAACATTTAAAGAATACAGTTATTCTCTCTCCATTTTTAAGAACAGCGTAAAGATGGCTGGTAGGGAAGTTACTTTCCAAATGCATCAGCATTAATCTCAGGGTCCACCACAATATTACTGTATATCTGTACTAGACGATTGACCATCCTGTCTCCGTTCTATCTCCTTCCAATATTGTTCTAGACACCTTGTCTATGTTTAATGTCCTTCCTGTAGGAGATCCATCATTTAAGTTTGGTCAGCAATGTGTCAATTATGTTACCTTATTTGGACCATTCTTAAGAACTGGGTCCTGATTGGAGGCTGGAATATGGGCAACACAAGGGGATTGGGTAGGATTTGGGGCACGCGCTGGAAGAGTGGAACTCGGAAATGCTTGCAAATCAAGGTACCGGGTTCGAACAGCTCGGGGCTGTTCATCACTCGTACCCCCTGGAGTCAACGGGTGGGCGGCCACTTTCCGCCCTTTCCTGCTCTCTCGGCTTGCTCTCTTGAGTCTGTGCATTTCTGCACCACGGTCACAAAACCCTTTCATGTGATTGCGAGATCAAAGTCATTTCTCTGATAAGTTCCCTAACAGTTTTGGGGACCACTAAGGGACCCTTCTGCTCAGTATTAGACAGACCAGCTCGAGAATCTCTGGGAACCTGGTGCCCAAGCACACTCAAAGGAAAGCTGTAAGTAAGCCCACTTTTAGGGTATGGGCACCCTTTCCTTGAGATCTCTCGAGCCTAATTTGGAGCGCCTGCGGGTTGAGCCAGTAAGCGGGTAGGATTCTCTCTGTGCTTCACAGAACGGGGACTCTTTTCACAGTCCCCCAGAGAGGGAACTTCTCTGGGTTTGGAGAAGGGGATCACCCTAAGAGACATCCTAGGGGCCCCTGGGAGAAGTCCCAGTGGGTCTTTCCTAGTTTAAGGAAAGGGGCTTCCCAGTACAGGGAAGGATGCGGTCACATCAGTCTAGAGACGGCTCCTGTATTCAAAGGTTCTCCAATCCTGGGATCAAGGTCAACTTCTTTTAAAAAAATAAAATAAAGAAAGAATGACAAAAAAAAAATTGAGATGTGCCATGACTCTTGGACAAATTAAACTGATTGGCAGGGTCTCTATTTTTGGTCAGAAGTGGGTACTTTTGATCCTATGACCCTTCAGACTTTACGCGAAATTCTGATCTACTTAAGACCCGATGAGATGTGTTGTTGGTATCGTTGGGCAAAATTGTCAGAGGAATTGCTGAGTCCCATGAAAACCCAAGATAAAAATCACCTTACTAAAATTAATTCGAACACGCCAGAGAAGGCAGATGCTGAGCATCCCTTGATAGACTTAAGTTGTGTCAGGCCTTGTCAGTACTGATAAAACCCCCAGACTGCCCAGGCCTTGGACCTTCCTTATATCCACCTCTGCCAGGCTCCCCTCCCCTGCTACCACCAGTTTATGGTGCCCCTTCCACCCTCCCGGTAGACACCACTCTTCTGGCCCCAGTGTAAGCTCCAGGGTACGCTTAAATATGAGGAGGGGGGAAATCACACTAACTATTGGGAGTCTCCATGGCAAACAAGACCTGCTGAGCCCAAGGAGCCTAGGTTCCCTGATGTAGTTGCTGAAGTCCCCATGGAAACCAATGACCCCGTTTTGCTTACTTTGCCGCCAGGGCTTTGGAACTCTGGCCAAACAGACGTGGGTTTCTTCAGAGAACTGAACCAGTTAAGTTCAATACCCTGCTCCATAAATCTCCTCTCTGTGTCCGGCAATATCCTCTGTCCCCTGAGGGGCATGAAGGGTTGGATCCAATTAGCTTTGCGTTCTTGGAAAATAAAATCCTCGTTAAGTGCAGTTCTCCCTGCAATACTCCAGTGTTGCCAGTACATAAGCCAAGGAACCCCCCAACTTACCGTTTCATATACAGGACCTGCGGGCCATTAATACTTATGTCACCCTTATTCATGCGGTGGTCCCTAGCCCGACCTCAGTAATTAGCAGAATTAGCTCACAGGCTCAGACATTTACCTGTATTGATGTGACTGGGACGTTCTTCACTATCCCAGTATGCCCTAAAAGCCAGTACCTTTTTGCCTTTACTTGGGATAACCGTCAGCTGAGCTGGACACGATTGCCCCAGGGTTTCATGTATTCCCCTACTATCTTTTCCAGAGCCCTTTACAATGCTCTTTTACCGATCCGGTTTCCCAGTGGAGTGGGCATGTTTCAATATGTAGATTCATTCATTCACTCATTCAATAGTATTTATTGAGCGCTTACTATGTGCAGGGCACTGTACTAAGCTCTTGGAATGTACAAATCGGTAACAGATAGAGACAGTCCTTGCCCTTTGATGGGCTTACAGTCTAATCGGGGGAGACAGACAGACAAGAACAATGACAATAAATAGAATCAAGGGGAAGAACATCTCATTAAAGTAATAGCAAATAAATAGAATCAAGGTGATGTACATCTCATTAACAAAATAAATAGGGTAATGAAGATATATACAGTTGAGCAGACGAGTACAGTGCTGAGGGGATGGGACGGGAGAGGGGGAGGAGCAGAGGAAGAGGGGGGAGAAGAGGGTTTAGCTGTGGAGAGGTGAAGGGGGGGTAGAGGGAGCAGAGGGAAAAGGGGAGCTCAGTCTGGGAAGGCCTCTTGGAGGAGGTGAGCTTTAAGTAAGGTTTTGAAGAGGGGAAGAGAATTAGTTTGGCAGAGGTGAGGAGGGAGGGCGTTCCAGGACCGCGAGAGGATGTGGCCCAGGGGTCGACGGCGGGATAGGCGAGACCAAGGGACAGTGAGGAGGTGGGCAGCAGAGGAGCAGAGCGTGCGGGGTGGGCAGTAGAAAGAGAAAAGGGAGGAGAGGTAGGAAGGGGCAAGGTGATGGAGAGCCTTGAAGCCTAGAGTGAGAAGTTTTTGTTTTTTCAAAAAGATGATATTTTGATTACTGGGGAATCTGAGGAATAGTGCAGGCAGGGCTCTCTGATGGTTCTGCAGGATTTGTTTCCTACCGGTCTCAAGGTTAGCCGTAAGAAGTTGCAGTGGTGTCAAAGACAGGTCAAATATCTGGGGTTCATTCTCAGGGCAGGGGAGAGAGTGATTGCCATTAGTCGTGCCAACCTTATCCAGGCTTTGCTCCATGCAACCACCAAGCGTGAGCCTTGGGGTTTCCTTGGAGTGGCAGGATTTTCCTGGGCTTGGATCCCTGAATTTGGACTAATAACTCGTTTGCTCTTTCACCTTCTGAAGAAGGAGTTCCCTGACTCTCTTGATTGGTCCTCATTGGCGGAGTCTGCCTTTCACAACCTTAAAGTCAGCTTAAATTCAGCCCCTACTCTAGGGATGTCAGATTATGAAAAAACCTTCTTACTCTATGTGCATGAGAAGATGGGGTTGGCCTCTAGCGTCCTCTGCCAAACACTGGGGCTGCACTGCTGCCCAGTTGCGTATTATTCAGGTTCAGTCAGTTGATGTTGGGACAGATCCCCTATATACGCTGTATTGCTGCAGTGGTCCTGCTTTTAGAAAAGGCACAGGACAATCTTTTGGGCCACAGAGTTATTCTGCACGCTCCACATGATGTAGTCCTTTTGCTACGGGGTGTTACCACATAGGCACTGACAATTTCTCATTTAACCCTATATGAGCTGATCTCACTTGAAAATCATTCATTCATTCATTGAATAGTTTTTATTGATTGCTTACTATGTGCATAGCACTGTACTAAGTGCTTGGAATGTACAATTCAGCAACAGATAGAGACAAACCCTGCCCAAATAACGGGCTCACAGTATCTCCAGGTTCAAGTGGAAAGTTGTGGAGTTTTGAACCCCGCTACACTTATGGGCCCAGATCTCCTGGCTGAGGTGGGGAGAAACACAATTGTGAGGAGGTCTTGTTCAAACCGTGGTTGTGGTCCACTCTGATCTACGGGATACTCCTTTGGAGATGGCAGATGTGGATTTGTTCACCGATGGCTCGTCTTTTCTGGACCAGGGCAAACTGGGGCTGCGGTGGTCACTCACAATTCTGTTTTATGGGCCGGATCTCTCCCTTCCTTGTGTAGTGCTCAGTTGGCTGAGCCTGAGGCTTTGATTCAGACCTTTCGCCTCACTAAGGTATTGCGCAGTAATATTTACACGGATTCCAAGTACAGCTTTGGAATTTGCCATGTGACTGGTGCCTTGTGGCAGAGCCTAGGTTTCTTGACCTCCAGAGGAAAGCTGGTAGAGAATGGTGAGCGAATAGCCTGCCTTTTAGCTGCCATCAGAATTCCTGCTGCTCTTGCTTGTTATCCATGTTAGAGCGCACACCCGGGGAAAGGACTCGGTTAGTCTGGGAAACCATAAAGATGACAAGCATCTCGCTGGGCTGCGTGACATGCTCCCAAGCCTCCTCTGGAGCTTCTCAACACCGTGGTCACTGCACCTCAGCCCAGTTTTCTGATTACAGAGAAGGAGCGATCCGAATGGCCCACTAAATACAAGCCTGTTGAGATTAGTAGGTTTTTCTGGGTTCCGTATGGCCACCCTATACTCCCTGCAAGTGCCCTTAGAGTCGTTTGTCTACAGACTCACCAGAATGCCCACTATGGAGACGGTGCCCTGGCTGCCACAGTTTTACGTCACTGGCTTGCTCCTGGTATCCATTCTGTAGCCAAGAGAGTAACCAAGGCCTGTCCCATCTGTCAGAGCTTTAATGCCAACCGACCTCGGGCCCCTCCCCGGGGTGGCCGTGCCTGGGTGTATCACCCCTTTGAGGGGCTCCAGATCAATTTCATTACCCTCCTAGGACTGAAGGGTACCGTTATGTTCTGACCATCATCGACCACCTTACAGGTTGATTAGAGGCCTTCCCAGCCCGGCACACAACGGCTGCATTCATTGCTAAGTTGTTGTTATGGAAATTTATTCCGCATTTTGGGCCCCCTTCCATCATTGATTTGGATTAGGGTTTCCATTTAACGGAGTCCATTTTGGCCGAGGTCTATTGCTCTTTAGTTACTGAGAGGAGCCTGCACACTCCCTTTCATCCCCATAGCTCAGGAAAAGTTGAGAGGGCTAACCAGAAATTGAAAACTATGTTAGGGAAATTGTGTATGGAGACACATTTAAAGTGGCCTCAGGTCTCCCCCATTGCGCTGTTACGATTGTGTTCCAGTCCTCGAGGGGACTTGAAGGTCTCCCCATATGAGTTATTGTTTGGTCACCCCCCTCCTGCTGGGGAGGTCCGGATCAGTCTATCACTCATGGGAAGTGATGAAACCCTGGCAAAGTACCTAGTCTCCCTGCAGCAGGAATTGAATGCCCTCCAGCGGGATGCCATCAGCTGCCAAGCGGTACCCTTAGACAGTCAAACCAGCGGTCGTGGATGGTTCTCCGGGTAGGGACTTGCGGACGATGAACCCACGGAGAATCAACAAACCCACACTCAATTCCTGCTCTATGTCTCAGATGGTCCTCGATTGGATGGACCATCTTGTGAGACTCAGGAGGCCTTCACCCACCATTATCAGAATGACTTGTGATCCTGCGGTGGTTAGTTCACCGAGGATCAAAGTGGGGATTGTACTAGACGGTTGACCATCCTGTCTCCATTCTTTCTCCTCCCCATATTGTACTAGATATCCTGTCTTTGTTTAATCTCCTTCCTGTGGGAGATCGATCATTTAAGTTTGGGCAGCAATGTGCCAATTATGTTACCTTATATGGACCACTCTTCAGAACTGGGTTCTGATTGGAGGCTGGAGTATAGGCAACACAGGGGATTGGGTAGAATTTGGGGCATGCGCTGGAAGAGTTGTGGTCGAATGGAATGCGGAAATGCTTGCAAATAAAGGTACCAGGTTTGGGTGGCTCAGGGCTGTTCGTTACTTGTACCTCCTTGGGGTGAACAGGCAAGCAGCCACTTTCCGCCTTTTCCTGCCCTCTTGGCTTGCTCTCCTGAGTCTGTCCATTTCTACACCAAGGTCACGAAACCCTTTCTTGGGATTGGGAGATCAGAGTCGTTTCTCTGCTAAATTCCTTTACAATATCCAATGCGTACCAGGCTTAGGCAATTAAGTGCCTGGTTCTGGATCTGACATTCAATTCCCCATCTTTCTGGATGTGGCCCTAAAGCAATTTCCACTTAGCAAGGTTGTTGCAGTGCTAACTAAATGATCTTCCACTTCATTGAAATACATTTCCTCTTCAATGAGAATGGGAGGAGCAGTTTAAAGGAAGGAATAAATATAATTCTCTGTTGCCAATGTATGCTTACAGCACCTCCTCTTGTTCAGTAGATGTTGACTCTAAGCACATCTGTCTCCAGGTGCCAACTTACTTCCTTGTGATGAGCTACAATGCCTACCCTAACCATGAACAGTCTATCACATTGCCAGTCTCTGAAGTCTCAGTACCTTTTTGTCACAGAGGCAGAAAATGGAGGTGTTCCTCGGGGCTTAATGTAGAGGCGTAATCTTACTCTGAATGGTTGAACCTCGATCTAATCTCATTTATCTCACTGCCAACTCCTCACCCACATCTTGCCTCTAGCTGGGAAGTCCCTCCCCATTCCAATCTGATCACTATTACCACCTTCAAAGCCTTATTAAAAGCACATCTCCTCCAAGAAGCCTTCCCCAACTAAGCCATAATTTTCCCTACTTCCTCTCCCTTCTGTGTCATCCTTGAATTTTGATTTACACCTTTTTTTTCACCCCCACCTTTAGCCCCACAGAATTTAAGTACAGATCCATCATTTATTTATTATAGTAATGATGATAATAATAGTATTTGTTACCCACTTACTAGGTGCCAGGCACTGTACTAAGCACAGGGGTGGATGCAAGTAAATTGGGATGGACACACTCCACACTCCACGTGGGACTCACAGTCTCAATCCCCATTTTACAGATGAAGTAACTGAGGCATAGAGAAGTTAAGTGACTTGCCCAAGGTCACACAGCAGACAAGTTTCAGAGACTGGATTAGAACCCATGAACTTCTCACTCCCAGGCCCGTGTCTATCCATGCCATACTGCTTTTATATTAATGTCTATATCTCTTTCTAGACTGTAAGATCCTGGGGGGAAGGGAATATGTCTATCAACTTTGTTATATGGTACCCTTCCAAGATCTTAATACAGAGCCTAGTAAATGCTTAATAAATATGATTAATTTATTGACCTATTCAAGAGGAATATTATCTTTCAACATTACCCCTATTTTAAACCACACACCCATGTTTGTGGTGATGATGTTATATCTCCAAGACATATTTATCCCCAAGATTATCCCCAAGGAAAGAGTTGTGAAAAAATTAAATACTGCCAGCCATCTTTTTCCATCTGTTGCCTCCCCCACACTTTATTGATGTCTATAGAAATGCAAAGGCCCTGGGATATAGATTGAGACCTTTTGAGAGTCCTGAAAGGCATAGAATAAGTTTAAGGGGTGCAATTCTTATAATTTCTCAATCAAGCTCCACAGACAGTGGTTTTGGCTTATTCAGAGGTATTTAGTGAGTGCTGATTGAGTGTAGAGCATTGTACTAAGCTCTTGGGAGAGTACAATAAAACAGAGTTTAACTGCTTTCTCTTTCAACCGCCCCCCACAAACCCAAACCATCCATATTTTTTTCTTCTGATACAACGGTTCTGTGTATATGCTTGGAATGCCAGTGTTTGTGCTTTAAATATCTTAGAAATAGCTGATAGTGCACGTTACTGAGCACAAAAATCTGTTCTTAGCATTTTGTTTGACTCTCAGTACTGTATAAACTTCTCCTGGAGTCCCTAGGTTTATTAGGTCAGAGATATGTGTGAACAAGATAAGAATAAAATCCAACTTTACTATTTCCCCTAGCTGTAATTTCTCTTCATGTCAGTCTCCCCCTGTAGACTGTAAGCTACGTGTGGGCAGGGATCATATCTACCAACTGTATTATGCTTTACTTTCCCAAGCACTGAAATTCAGTGCTCTGGACACAATAAGCACTCACTAAGTACCAATGAATGATTGATGGATAAAAAGGGAAGCAAAATGCTAAATTAAAAAGGAAAAATACATTCAATTAACCTAACTTTAAAAAATTACATTTTTGTAAGCCTACTGTAACTTTTAACAGGAATTAATAATAATGGTATTTATCAATCCCTTACTAATTGTTAAGCACTGTTCTAAGTGCTGGAGTAGATACAAGTTAATCAGATGGGATACAGTGATTGTCCCACATAGAGTGCACAGTATTAGGAGGGAGAACTGCTGTTTTATCCCAATTTTACAGTTGAGGAAACTGAGGCACAGAGAAGTTAGTGGCTCTTCCAAGGTCACAAGCAGACAAATGGCAGAGCTGAGATTAGAACCCAGGTATTCTGACTTCCAGGTCTGTCTTCTTTCCATGAGGCCACACTGCTTCCCCAAGGAATTCACTTTACTATGTTTCTTGTACTTAACCAGAAACACCAAATGATGGTCAAATAGCAAAGAAAGTTTATTTTTCTTCCCCAAACCTTTCTTTGGTTCCTGAGAAAGCTGAATCAAGAATTTCCTTAGAAAACGTCTATCTGTGGTCTAATCTGGGTTATCACTTCAGTGAGTGCCATTAATCAATCAATTGATGACATTTATTCAGTGCTCACTTTGTGCAGGGTGCTGTACTAAGGACTTGGGGAGAGTACCATCAAATACAGCTGGTAGCTATGATACCTGCCCTCAAGGACCTTACAATCTATTAAGGAAGTCATTAAAATTTATTAATGACCACAAATCAATTTATTAAAATTTATTAATACCACAAATTGTGGTATTTGTTAAGCTACTTAATATGTGCCCAGCACTATACAAAGCACCGGGGTCAATATAAGCAAATCTGGTTGGACACAGTCCTTATCCTACATGGGGCTCACAATCTCAATCCCTATTTTAGAGTTGAGGTAACTGAGGCACAGAGAAGTGAAGTGACTTCCCCAAGGTCACACAGCAGACAAATGGCAAAGACAGGATTAGAACCCACAACCTACCAACTCCCAGGCCCGTGTTCTATCTACCACACCATGCTGCTCCTTATTACAGAGAGGGGAAGCAGCAGAGTATCAGGATATGGACATAAGTGGGGTGGGAAAGAATCAAAGTGCTTAGGGCACACAGACTCAAGTACATAGGCAATGCAGAAGGGAGGAAAATTAGTGTAGGGAGATGAGAGGTGAGTCAGGGAAAGCTTCTCAGAAGAGATATGACTTTAGTAGGCCTTTAAAGATGTCATCATTTTCTCACCCCTAAAAAGAGTCCCCCAACTACCCCTCAAATCACAGATTTGGATATTGCTAAATTTTCTATTGATTGCAGAGTCTGAAGAACTGAATTAAATCTGTTTGCTTTAAAGGGGATTTGAATGCCAACAGGTAGCTGTTGAACACTTGGGAAGAGCAGGGAATGCATTTATTTATTGTTATACTGTACTCTCCAAAGAGCTTAGTACAGTGCTTTGCACAAAAGTAAGTGCTCAATAAATATGACTGACTGAATGAATGAATGTTTGGCCCTTTGCGTCATTTGCAAATGCTGGAAGGGAACAATATTACTAAAGAAGCACTTGCTGTGCACTGTGGCTATTTGTGAATCACCAAAAAAAGTAAAGTAAGATCCCAAATTTGTGAAATTCAACCATTCATTTTACCCAAATTTAATAATAATAATAACAACAATGATAGTAATAACAATAATAGTAGCATTTGTTAAACTAAGTGCCAAACTCTCTTCTAAATGATGAGGTAAATTAATCAATCAATCAATGGTATTTATTGAGCACTTACTGTTGGCAGAGCACGGTAGTAAGCTACTTGGGGGAGTAAATCACAACAGAGTTGGTAGACGCATTACCAGGTAGGACACAGTCCCTATCCCACATGGGGCTCATAGTCCTAGGGAGAGGGAGAACACTTATTTAATCTCTGTTTTACAGGTGAAGAAACTGAGACACTGGTATTTTTTTAAAGCCAAAACTCATCCATGCTGGGCAGCAACATCATGGGTGAGAGTCGAGGGTGGAGACTTGAGTTTACTGCGCGGAAGGTGGCAGTGGTAAACCACTTCCATATTTTTACCAAGAAAACTCTATGGATACACTACCAGAACGACTGCAGATGGAGGGGGCATTCTGGGAGAGATTTGTCTGTGGTGTCGCTATGGCTTGGAAACAGCTCAATGGCATAATTCAATAATTACTCTGCCAGCTCTTTTTTTAATTTGAAAAAAATCCATCCCTTAGTTATAATCAGTCTTGAACTAGACCCTTTTTGAGACAGCAGGTTTCTATCCCTATGTTCCTTCCCTTAGTTCATTTCTGCCCTCCACTCGATAAACACCTGTTGTCCCCATGGAGAGGGAAGAAGGTTCTTCCTTGGCTCAGAGAACCTCCTCAGCAACTGGTCTCACTCTGTTTCCCTGGACTTTAGCTAAAACTAAACTAAGAGTGGAGCTGGGAAATTAAGAAATGATGGTAGGCCTCATCCCCTTAGTCACACTCCCAAACAGGGTGGATCACACCCTGGGTGTTAAGTCATTTAGTAGTGGTGCCCTGCTTAAGTATGGGCAGAGGAGAAGCGTCGAGACTTCACAAATTTTCAGAGGGTGTCTCCCTGTTGGGTCATCACGGGCTTCTTTCGGCCAATGAAGAGCATAGAATCAAAATCAAATGCTTACTCGTATGGCATAGAGCATATATTTGAAAGTTGGAAGGATCTGGGTTCTAATCCGGTTCTGCCTCTTGCCTGCTGTGACTTGGGGCAAGTCACTTCACTTCTCTGTGCCTCAGTTACCTCATCTGTAAAATGGGGATAAAGACTGTGAGCCTCATGTGGAACAGGGACTGTGTCCAATTCTTGTTATTTGTATCTACCCCAATGCTTAGAACAATACTTGGCACATAGTAAGGGATGAAAAATCCCGTTATTATTATTATTGTGAGGAGAAATAAGTAATAGCTTTGCTTCTTAGAGAAACAGGATTGTCTAAGGAAAGATCATGGACCTAGAAGCCAGAAGACCTGGGTTCTAATCCCAGTTCTGTCACTTACCTGCTGTGTGACCTGGGGCAAGTCACTTCACTTCTCTGTGCCTCAGTTTCTTTGTCAGTAAAATGGTGATAAAATATGAGATTTTCCCCCTACTTAGAATAGGAGCCCCATGTGGGTCAGGGACCTGATTATCTGTAATATTGTAATATAATAATGTAATCATGTTGGTATTTATTAAACACTATGTGCCGAGCACTGTTCTAAGCACTGGGGTAGATACAGCATAATCAGGTTGTCCCACGTGAGGCTCACAGTCTTAATCCCCATTTTACAGATGAGATAAATGAGGTACCGAGACACATTCAGTCCTGACAGTGACCCCCCACTCCTCTGAGAGCAACCCCTAGCAGATATGAAATGGTCCCTTCTGGGAGAGCTAGAAAAATACAAGGCAGATCTAATGAAAGGACTATTCACTACTATGCTCTACCCTACTCTTAACACTGGAGCCCTCTCCCCAACAGAGACCCCTTCCTCCCCAACTTCCTGCCACAAGTACCAGACCTCTAGGGCTGCTAGTCCTGACTCCAGAAATACCCATAGCACATCTCAACATTGCACAGATGCACAGTTTCTAGCACAGTGCTTGAATTTTCAGCTTCTCAGACAGGATACCTGACTGACAATGCAGCTTATCTACTGCGGTGACTCAACAAGCATTGCAGGACAGCCACAGACTCCCAATCTGTCTTTCTGTCTTGTGTTATTGTGTCTTACCGCTGACATCCATCTCCTAGTAAAATCCCCATAACTCCATGTCTCAACAGAAGATGAAGCATACAGTGAGAATCCCTTCCTCACACCTCACACAAAACACCACCTACCTGGCTTCCCTAGAAGCCATTGTCCGACCCAATGGCTGGGGACTGAGGATGTGCAGGGTGACTCTGAAGGCAGGTCTTTGACCTGTCTACAGACTTGTCCCCCTCTAAATTGTGACTCCCCCTCTAGTCTGTGAGCTCACTGTGGGCAGGAATGTATCTGTTTGCTATTAGACTGTACTTTCCCAAGTGCTTAGTACAGTGATTTGCACACAATAAGTGCTCAAAAAATACAATTGAATGAATGAACGAATTAAAAGCCCTAGAACTTCATTCTCACAATCAAGTCAAAAACAAACAGTGCCCTAAACTGAGCCCCGGACCCCATTTCCAGAGCCAGCTTCTGTGTCAACAATGGCAGCCACTTCCTCACCGTTCTAACCCCTACCACCCCCAGCTATCCTCCCCACCATCATACATACACACACACAACCAACAACTTCCCTATGGGGTAGCGCTCCATCTCAATAGCAGGGTAAATCTGAGAATTGAATGGAAAGTCTACACTGTGGAGGGATGATCCCCGAGGCTGGGGAAATGCATCAGGCAGCCTCTGTAGAGAGAATAACTGCTAGTCCTGGTCTCCCCTCAGTTATCCCACTCCAACCTGTGTGCTGCCAAGCATTGAGGCTGCAAGATTTCCCTCTGGGTCTTGGAGCCACCCAGAAATGCAACTTGGGGAACTCACCGCGGAGACCTCCTCTGGCTACACGGGACAGGACCCCAGCGCATCGGAGCGATGGAGAGGGGTAAAATTGCAACTCATCCACTAGTCCTGGCCTTTGCATATATGAAACCGTGGCCAGGACACCCAGATTAGTAATCCTGAAGGTTTCTCGAGAGCTTAATACAGTGCTCTGCACACAGTAAGTACTCAATAAATATTATTGATTGACTATGTATGCCCTAGTGCATAAATCAGTGCTTGGCACATAGTAAGTACTTAGCAAATACTGCAATTATCACTATCATTTATTGTTATTGTTATCATAAATATTTATTAGGCTAGGGACCCCCCTTTGAGTCAGGGACTGTATACAACCTGGTAATCTAATATCCACTGTAGCACTTAGTATAGTGATCGACTCATAATAAGTGCTTAGCAAATATCACAATTATTATTATTAATATTATCATCGTTATTATTTTTACTTAACCTGTGGGCCATATGTAGGACAGAGACTGTGTCCGATCTGATAATCTTACATCTGTCTCTGTACTTGGCACAAAGCAAGTGCTCGATAATCATTATTCTTTGTACGGTTTGGTATGTTTCTACATAAAACCAAACTGTATAAAATAAAATAAAACTCTGCATTAAAGAAGCTCTGAGGAAAGCACAATTGTTACTTACTCTCTTAATGTCAGAGGCACATCGTAAATGGAAACAATACATGAAATGGGTTTTGGGGGGAGCACTTGTACTGAAAACCAAATAGCATAAACAATTTTCCAGTCTTAACAGCAGAGGGTAGTCCGAAGACTGCTCTGACAACTGTGTCTAAATAAAGACAGGAATCCATGGACAGTGAGTGGATGAAAATCTGAATGGGAAAATCAGTGCCAGGCACACTCTTGCTTCCCAGCTCCATCTAAGTGGCTATTATAATTATTATTATTTTTAATAGTTATCCCCACTCATATTGAAACTATTCTGAAGAGGATGCCAGTATCAGCATAGTTTGAAAGATAGTTTATAAAGTCTCAAGCTGGCTTTTCTCATTCCTGAAATGTATCACTTTCTGAGCTGTGATTAACATTGTAACTAATTTTATGCATTTTATACAGGGACTATTTAATTTACACAAATCTCACTTAATGCTCAATTCCATTCTTCCTTGGGTTCTTTTATCTTCTTCTATAAACCCTGGAGACACAACAACCAAATTTGTCATCTAAAATGACAGCAGACAAATACCATTTTTAAAAAACCAAACTAATTGTGTTAATCACCTCTGCTTCAACTTTCCTTTCTTCTCATTTAGCCCACCTTCATGGGTGGGGTGGGGAATGGAGGGGTGATTAACACAGTTGTGTTTTTTTTTAACTGAAATTGTTAAGCGCTTACTAAGTATTAGGCACTATGCTAAATCACCAAGAGAGGGTATTCCCACTAGATAATGAAGGCCCGGGCCCAGGCCCAGACTTTGTTAATTTGGCTCTATCCATAGAACGTGGCAGCAAAATTAGGGAATGTTGTTCTAACAATGTGTTTTTCCAAAGGTGCTAAATTTTCTTAATGTAGATTCTTCAAGAACTCAATCCCTGCCTTGTAGGAGAAGTGACTGCAATGTAGTCTGTAACCCAGTTGTAGTAATAGTATTAAGTACTAAAATACTTTTTACTAATAGTAAAAAGTACTAAACACTTACTGGGTTTAGATCACTGTAATAAGCATAGGGAATGAATACCGAGGTGGGAATTGGACATACCCCCTGTCCCTCAAGGGCCTCACCATCTAAGAGTATAAAAAGGGCAAGGTGACTGGTGATAGACACATAAGGAGCGATAAAACAATCAAATACTAAAGCAATGTAAAAAGCAAAGACAAGTGAACAAAATAAAAATACACAGAAATCAGTAGGGTGCTATGGGAAGAAGAGAAGAATTTGAGAATTCTTATGGCACAGAATGCAAGGTGCTCCCACTGCCACAGCAACCTCTACAATCCCCATCAGTCTTCCCCTGATTTTGTGGTGGCCTTAGGCTATGGCTGTTTTGATCTATCCCTCTGGGGTAGAGGAAGGCAGAGTTGTAATGGAGTCTCCTCAGTGATGTGGAAGAGAGGCGATGCCCGTTCTCAAAGATATCAGGTGGTACGCACAAAGCAGGATGATAGCCAGGTTCCCCAGTGGCACAGAGGGGATGCACTTGTTGCCGGTTGTTTTTCTCAGCTGTGGTGGAGTCATGTCATGGCATGATCCCCCCCTGAATTTGAAAATCCCAATTTCAAGTATCTCTTATAACTTCATTCATTCTTTCAATCATTTATTCAGTAGTATTTATTGAGCGCTTACTGTGCTTATTTATTGAGCACTATACTAAACACTTGGAGAGTACAGTATAGCAATAAACAGCCACATTCCCTGCCCACAGCAAATTTACAGTTTAGAGACAATGACTCACTGTCAACATCTACTTTACTCAAATATGAGAGTCTAAAAGTGGCACTTTTCAGAATTTTCCAGTTCAGGATTCTTTTGCAGACAGGCCTTGAAGAAGCTGCATGGTATTTGTTCTTCTGAATGCCCATCCTCATGGTTAGGGGTGAATTTTCCCAATACTCTTAAATTTTCCTTCTGGTAATACAACCTAGGCATTAGCTTATCCAATATTTCTTCAACTGACTGATAGTTTTGACCGAGAAACTTCCCCAGTAAATAAATTCCACATGCTTACCCCATCCCAATCCTCCTCGACCTCTCTGCTGCCTTTGACACTTTCGAACGTCCCTTCTCCTCCACACTTTATCTCACCTTGGCTTCATGGACTCTGTCCTCTCTGGTCATTCATTCTTGGTCTCCTTCCCGGGCTACTCCTCCCACTCCCATCCACTAACTGTAGGGGTTCCTCAAGGATCAGTTCTTGACCCTCGTCTGTTCTCCATCTATACTAACTCCCTTGGTGAACTCATTCGCTCCCACGGCTTCAACTATCATCTCTATGCAGATGACACTCAAATCTACATCTCCTCCCCTGTTCTCTTCTCCTCCCTTCAGGCTTGTATTTCCTCCTGCCTTGAGGACGTTTCCACCTGGATGTCTGCCCGCCACCTAAAAATCAACATGTCTAAAACTGAGCTCATCTTCCTTCCCAAACCCTGCCCTCTTCCTGATTTCCCTGTCACTGTGGATGTCACTACCATCCTTCCAGTCTCACAGGCCCGCAACCTTGGTGTCATTCTTGACTCAGCTCTCTCATTCACCCCACACATCCAATCCATCACCAACACCTACCAGTCTCACCTTTACAATATCGCCAAGATCTGCCCTTTTCTCTCCATCCAAATGACTATCGTGCTAGTATAAGCCCTCATAATATCCCGACTGGATTATTGTGTCAACCTTCTCTCTGATCTCCCTCCTGTCTCTCCCCACTCCAGTCTATTCTTCATTCCGCTGCCTGGATCATCTTGCTACAGAAACGCTCTTGGCATGTCACTCCCCTCCGTAAATTTCCAATGGTTGCCTATCAACCTCTGCACGAAACAAAAACTCCTCACTCTTGGCTTCTAAGCTCTCCATCACCTTGATCCCTCCTACCTCACCTCCCTTTTCTCTTTCTACTGTCCACCCTGTACACTCCACTCCTCTGCCGCTTACCTCCTCACTGTCCCCCCATCGACCCCAAGCCCACATCCTACCGCTGTCCTGCAATGCCCTTCCTCCTCACCTCTGCCAAACGAACTCTCTTCCCCTCTTCAAAGCCCTACTGAGAGGTCACCTCCTCCTAGAGGCCTTCCCAGATTGAGCTCCCCCTTTTTCCTCTGCTCCCCCTCCACCCTCTGCTCCTCCCCCTTCCCCCTTTCCCCTTCTCTTCCCCTCAGCTGAGCCCCCTTTCTCTCTGCTCCCCCACCCCTCCCCTCCCTCTGTATATATTATTTATTACCCTATTTATTTTGTTAATGAGGTGTACATCCCCTTGATTCTATTTATCGTGATAATGTTGTCTTGTTTTTGTTTGTTCTGTTTTGCTCTGCTGTCTGTCTCCCCCTTTTAGACTGCGAGCCCGTCACTGGGCAGAGATTGTCTATCTGTTGCCATATTGTACATTCCAAGCTCTTAGTCCAGTGCTCTGCACATAGTAAGAGCTCAATAAATACTACTGAGTGAATGACTCGGCTGGGTGTCGGCCAAACACTTGGGACCAAATAACCCGTCTTGATTACATGGCTTCCACCCTCCAGCAGCCTACGATCAAATGACAAGATGAATGCAGTAATGATAATAATTGTATTCATTAAGTGCTTACTGTGTGCCAGGCACTCTACAAAGCGCTGGGATAAATACAAGGTAATTGGGTTGAAAACAGTTCCTGTCCTATGTGGGGCTTACAGTATTAATTCCCATTACAAAGATGAGGTAACTGAGGCACAGAAAAATTAAGTGATTTGCCCAATTCACACAGCAAATGAATAGCAGAGCTGGGATTAGCACCTAGGTCCTTCTGACGCCCAGGCCCATGCTCTATTCACCAGGCCATGCTGCTTCTCACACTCCCATCTAGCTTGGACATCTAAAACTGCATTCTTCACTGAGAGCTCATCACTGTCCCTTCAATTTCCCGCACTTAATTCTTGCTTGTTGTAGGCAAGGAATGGGTCTACCGGCTCTGTCGCATTGCACTCTCCCAAGCCCAGCTCTGCAACTTGTCTTCTGTGTAATCTTGAGCAAGTCACTTCACTGTGCCACATTTACTTCATCTGTAAAATGGGGACTGAGACTGTGAGCCCCCTGTGGGACAGGGGCTGTGTCTAACCCCAGTGCTTAGTACAGTGTCCAATACATAGTAACCACTTAACAGATACCATTATTATTACTATTATTATTACAGTGCTCTGCACACAGTAAGTGCTCAGTAAATCCCACTGATGAATATGGTCTACCAAAGGAGCAGATTTGGGACATCTACAGTAAATTCCACATTCCAGAAAGTTTGGGAGAGAGGGGCAGAACTGTCACAGGGTTCACCCAGAAAGACCCTCCCCCACTTCCATCCTGACACACCTGAGAGTCAGGGCTCTAGTTTTGTTCCCTCCATCTCGATGTCTGGAGTGGAAGCAGCATAGCCTAGAGGATAGAGCCCATGCCTGGGAGTCAGAAGGACCTAGGTTCTAATCCCGGCTCCATCACTTGTCTGCTGTGTGACTTCAGGTGAGTCACTTCACTTCTCTGGGCCTCTGTTACCTCATATGTAAAATGGGGATTAAGACTGTGAGCTACATGTGGGACAAGGACTTTGTCCAACCTGAATAGCTTGTATCTTTCCCCGGGCTTAGTACAGTGCCTGGCACACGGTACAGTAATAAATACAATTAAAAGAATGAGTAATTGCTTAGCAAATAACAAAAAAAGAAAAAGAAAGTGGTATGTAGGTTTCACTCCCCTGAAATAAGCAGCTGTGATCTCCACCTCTGAAAGAGAAAAGGAGACTCTAACTTTCTAGAAATCCAGGGAAGCGGGAAATGAACCACTGTTTGGACATTAGTTCTCAATAGTAGTAATAGTAGGTTCCCCTCTAGAATGAAGCTCTTTAAGGGCAGAGAACATGTCTGCTACTTCTGTTATATTGTACTGCCCCAAGGGCTAGTACACTGCTCTGCAGCATTTTAAATGCTGAATAAATTCATTTGACTGATTGACAGAGCGACTCTTCCATGCGTGCTAGGGGCCCGTGGGCAGTACCCAAAAGACACATGTCTAGAAGAGCTCTCTTGACTTCGATTGTGGTCAGCAGGGAGAACCCACTGGATGAAAGTGCAGGCCTGGCTTCACAGAGGTATCCATTCATTCATTCAATCATATGCATTGAGCAGTTACTGCGTGCAGAACACTGTACTATGTGCTTGGGAAAGTACAGTATAATAATAAACTGACACCTTCCCTACCCACAGAGAGCCTAGAGTCTAGAGGGGAGACAGACATTAATATGTACATACATATATATATAATCTATAGATATAGATATAGATAGATATATAGATATAACTTACAGAAATGGCCATACGTGCTGTGGGGCTGGGACGGCTTGATGCATGAAGCGAGTAAGATAGTGACACAGAAGGGAGAGGAATGAAAGAAAAGGAGGGCTCAGTCGGGGAAGACCAGTTGGATGAATGGTGGCAGGATCCTGAGCCAACCTCATAAGGGATGTAGCAGTTAGATTCAATTTCTTTTTTTTAATGGTATTTGTTAAGCACTTACTATGTACCAGGCACTGTACTAAATGCTGTGGTAGATATAAGTTCATCAGATCTGACACAGTCCCCATTCCATGTGGGGCTTACTGTCATAATTGTTGTTTTATATATAGATGGCACTTGTTAAGCACTTACTATGTCAAAGCACTGTTCTAAGCGCTGGGGAGGATACAGGTGATCAGGTTGTCCCGCGTGGGGCTCACAGTCTTAATCCCCATTTTACAGATGAGGTAACTGAGGCACAGAGAAGTTAAGTGGCTTGTCCACAGTCACACAGGTGACTAGTGGTGAAGCTGGGATTCTAACCCATAACCTCTGACTCTCAAGCCCGGGCTCTTTCCACTGAGCCACGCTGCTTCTCTAGAGAAGAGGTAAACTGAAGCCCAGAGAATTGAAATGACTTGCTTCACTCATGTTACTCAGCAGACCAGTGGTGGAGCCAGGATGAGAACCCAGGTCCTTCTGAATTCTAGGCCTGTGCTCTAACCGCTAAACCACGCTGCTCTAGACTTGTCACGGAATGAGGCAGGGGTTTCTGGTATTTGAAGCTGATGTCACGTTCAGTTTGTTTCCTCCCGGAGGAATCCATCTTGTTAGTGTACGACCGCTGTCATGGCTGCCCACCATGTTAGGAAATACAAAGGAGTTTCACATTTCAAAAGCTTAGCAAAGTCACTTCATTTCCTCCATCTCCTCACTTTAACCACATCTGGACATGCAACAGAGTCCCTTCAACCTTACAACCCAAGGGCACTGTCCTCACGGTTCCCTCTACAGATGACTTCTCTTCAACGGTTGTATCACTGTGCAGAGAAGCAATTAGAACACAACTCAATGTTTACCAAAGCAGCGAACAATTTATTTTTTCCTCAGGATTTTGTGACCTGAGTAGATGCTTCTGGAATCATTTTTCCACAACTTGAAAAAATAAAAAAAACCGCAGAGATTTAAGTCAAAACAGAACAATACCACCCTTGATTCTAAGGCAAGATAGATTGTGCAGTAGGTGATGTTGCCTGAGAAAAACAAGCCAGACTTTCAGGTTCCCGTCTGAGGGTTACCCACCCTGGAGGTTTGGGGGGGGTGTAGAATGGGGTTTGAACACAAGAAAGAATGGGGGTTTGGACACAAGAAACTGTGTGATATGTAGTGGTGACTGCTTACCTTCTCTGCCCACTTAGACTCCTTCAGGAAAAACAGAGTTACCAGAGAGCAATGCAGGCTATCTAATTCGTGTCACCTGAGAGTGGTGACATCTGTGAGATAGGACATCCACTTAACCCTTGGCTGGAAGCAGCAGGTTTGCCCTCGAAGACCCTCTCTGGACCCTGGCATGGGTTTAATACCTCAATCTCCCTCCTGAGTATTCTTCGTTTGAGTGTATCTTGGAAAGTCTTTCTCAGTCAATCATATTTATTGAGCGCTAAATGTGTGCAGAGCAGTGTACTACTGTTTGGGAGAGTACAATATAAAAGAGTTGGTGGACAGGTTCGTGCCCACAACTTTCATTCATACTTTCATTCATTTAATTGTATTTATTGAGCACTTACTGTGTGCAAACCACTTGGGAGAGTACAATATAACACTAAACAGACACGTTCCCTGCCCACAATGAGCTTACAGTTTAACCTTAGCCAGAAGCCCCAAGCTGGAGAGATTCCCCTCATTTTCACCACTGCCCTGGCCAATTCCCACAGCCGAATGGGGCGGACTGGTGACTGAAAGGGCACTGGGGGGAATGGGGTACCAAGGGGAATGGAAGACCAGAATGTATACATTTTATTCCAGATACATTTGACCTTACAGAGCCCAGGCAGGCAAGGGGAGACAGAGGGGAGGAGGAGAGGATGGGGCCAGACTGTGCCTTTTCCTTCTGCGGTCTGGGAGAAAACAACTTTGCATCTTACCACTATAGGATTTGTTACTACTCCTGCCCACCTCTCATTCAGCTCCTCCAGGAGGGATGGATGACACATGGCAGTCCCACACACATACACCCCTGACTACTCCTGACCCTGTACCTTGCTCCCCTAGGGGCACCACCCTCGGGCAGGAAAGAGAGAAGCCAGAGGTGGGCAGACAACTCCCAATGGACGAGGCCAGGAGGAAGTCACACTGACTATAGAATTAAGGGCCCCAGGAGACTTCATACGCACTCCTGAGGTCCATCCTCAAAGTACCTGTCCAGAACTCTAGACTGTTTCCAGATCCCTCTCCCCGTCCAAAGTGGGGCGGCCCCTCCCACTCTGCTGTGGTCTCGGCCCTTGTTCTCACACCAGAGACCCACACGCACACATCCATCACCTTTAGGAGTTGCCAGAGATTGGTGTGGCACCCATGATGCCACTGTTTGACCCTTGACCAACAAAGGAAATGGCACTGTCTAGAGGGAGGGGATAAAGCTGTGGACTGAAGGGGTTGGGGGTGGCCAGGTGGCAGCAGCATAGTGCCAACTGACTCCCTCTCGCTGGGGCTGGTGCATTGCCCATGGCACTCCGTGAGTGGCCGGGTAGTCCTCCACTGTTCACAGCACCGGGTGGTCTCGTTCAAGTCTGGGTTGTGGCTTCCTGGGGATGGATGTGGCCATTGGTTGGCTGATGAGGTGTGCCCCAGCCTGCCCGTGGTGAGAGTGCCAACCAATAATGGTTGGGAAGGAGTGGCAATGGGGAAAAGAGAAGAGGAGGCTTGGATGGGTCTCCCTTGGGTTTCCTCCTCCCAGCCAGGGAGGAGGAAATTGTATGTTGGGGAGGAGCCTGGTCCAGGGGTCACTACTGGGCCAAGTGGGACTCAGGCACTGCTCTGATTTGTGAACTATAAGCAAGCAGAGGATGGGTGTACCAGGGGATAAGGATCCCTTCACCATACGGTCTCAATCACTTAATATAGTACTCAATACATACCAGTGATTCTTCCCATCTGTCCCACAGCTCCAATAGCCCCAAACATGAGGCATGACATGCGTCATCCTGTCCACACAAAGATATCCTCGGGGAGGCTGAGTTTGGCATGGCCGGGTCTCTCATGATGCATCTGAGGCTCAGGTTTCTTTCCTGATCCTAAGGTCAGACCTGGCCAAATCTCAGGGCACTCTTGCTCTACCCCCCGCTTGGGTCAGGGGCTGCTGAGAGAGAAAGAAAGAGAGAAAGCAAGAGGGATCACCCAAGAGTTAGAGCAAAACAAAAGAGAAAAAGAGAGAAGAGAGAAAAGAGAAAGAGAGAAGAAGAGAGAAAAAGAGAGATAAAAAGAGAGACCCCCCCAAGACAGAGATATGCAGAGACAGCAAGTGGTCTGACCACCATTCATATGCAGTTCAGGGGAAGCCCTGGCTGGCTTTGTCACCCCAAGGCAAGGCATGCCAGGTAGTTTGGATTTCCCTCGACTAGAGTCTTAGCCCCTGCAAATCTCCTCCCCAACACTCACAAACACCCAGTTCCCCAGGGTAAGAGGTAAGACCTCTAAGCAGGGTTGAGTGGGACACTTCTCCAGGGGGGCAGAAAGAAGGTGAGCTTCTGCCTTTTCTCCTCCTGCAGCCAAGTCCCTGAATACTTACCCAGTGCCAATCTGGTCCTTCACCCCTGCTCCCCCCTCCTGCACTCCACGAACAGTATAATCCAACTGGGGCAGCTGACCCCAAATTAGGTCTACTTGAGCCAGACCACACCTCACTAAGCACACTTTTTGGCAACAGAGTAAGAGACACAGTCCCTGCCCACTGGGAGCTTACAACGTAACTCAATCAGTCGATTGTTTTTGAGCTGTATGTGCAGAGCACTGTACTAAACCTTTGGGAAAGTACATGAGAACAATCTAACAGACACATGCCCTGCCTACAGCGAGCTTACGGTCTACAAGGGGAAGCATTGACTTTGGAACCACATGGTACAAGTGCTTCAAAGAGTTCAACACTACACAGCATGCATGGCCCCTACTCTGAAGCAGCTTTCAGGTTTTGCAACAGACATTAAAATTGAGTTACACACAGGTGGAATGGCATACACGAGTTTGGTACATGAAGTTGCACATGCTGAACCCCAAGTACATAAACGCTGAACAAGTACATAAAAATCAGAGTAAATCAGTGCAGAGAGCAAGGGGTGGCAGTATTGCATTAAGACAGCAATATAAATTACTGAAGGCTGTTTGACAGAGCACTGTAGGAAAAACACGGTGTGATTGAGAGGCACACAGTCTGTCAGACACACAGGCTCACAGTCTGATGTCCCGATACTGATGTTTCTGGCACCGATTCATGGCACTGAATCTAGGAAGGTGCAGGAAAGGGTTCACAAAAGGGCGCAGAAAGGAGCATCCAAAGATGTCACAACCACTATTTCAATTACCCGAGACTTGGGTCTCCCTTAGTTACTCAACTTCAAACCCCATCCCATTCCTCAACCCCCTCAATCACCATTATCAATAAAATAACCAAATATTCACATCTTAAGGATATTTAGGATATTGCTAAGGACACCCAGTAAGTCAGTCGTATTTATCCAGCATTTTCCGAGGGCAGAGCACAATATCACAATCAATAGACAGATTCCCTGACCACCATGAGCTTACAGTGTAGAGGGGGAGACAGTCATTAATAGAAATAATTTACACCCATTTCATTAGGAGCTATGTTACGCTAAAGGAAAAGTCATCTTTAATCTTCTGCAGATTATGTTCTGACTCAGTTTCCCAATTACTCAGTATCTATGAAGTACTCAGTGAATGCTGTTGGTGATTCAGTTTTTGCTGCTACAACCACACCTCGAGTCAGTCCATTATATTTATCAAGTCCAGAGCACTGTATGAAGTGCTTGGGAGAGTACAATATAACAATACACACATTCTCTTCCCACCACGTCTACTCCACATGGGGAGGGCTACTGAATCCTAACTCATTCCTGGGCTTTTGGAGATCTATAATAAAGTCTCCTGAGGATTTAAGGGGAGACTTGAATCTTGGGGTACAGTGATTGGGAAGCCCAAAAGGAGAGTCCCCAGCCAGCTGAGGTTGCCGCAATCCAGCCCTCGAGAGGTTTCCAGTTGGAGCCCTCAGGGTGCGCACGACGATACTGCCACCCCGCCCCCTCCTGGTGACAGATCTTGGATCCTGACCTTGGGGGCTCACAGTCTGATGTCCCAATACTGATGTTTCTGGCACCAACCCATGGCGCTGAATCTAAGAAGGCACAGGGAAGGGCACACAAAAGGGCGCAGAAAGGGGCACCCGAAGGTATCACAACCATTATTTCAATTACCCGAGACTTGGGTCTCCCTTAGTTACTCAACTTCCTCAACCCCCATCACATTCCTCAACCCCCTCAATCACCATTATCAATAAAATAACCAAATATCCACATCCTAAGCACTCCCATAAATAGCATGGCCTAGTGGAAGAGTACACTCCCAAGTCAGAGGTTGTAGGTTCTAATCCCGACTTCACTGCATGTTTGCTGTGTGACCTGGGGCAAGTCCTTTCACTGTGCCTCAGTTACCTCATCTGTAAAATGGGGATTAAGACTGTGAGCCACACACAGGACAACTTGCTTACCTTATATTTACTTCAGTGCTTACAACAGGGTGTAATAATCAATTGTTATTGATTTCTGTCTCCCTCTCTAGACTGTAAGCTTCTTGTGGGCGGGGAATGTGTCAGTTCTATTCTTGTGCTTTACTCTCCCAAGAATTTAGTACAGTGCTCTGCACACAGTAAGTGTTCAGTAAATATGATTATTTGAGGACTGATTAAGTGCTTGGGAGAGTACAATACAACATAGTCTGCAGACATTTTCCCCCATCCCCCACCCCGCCCAAAAAGAGCTCACGTTGGGTACCCATCAAAGTCAAGCTGCCACTCAAACCATGCACTGCCTTCCATTTTCTAGGCATCTGTAGGATTTAGCAGAAGGGTGATGAAATGGCAGGGGGAGGCAGAGAGAGGAGAGGACAAATGTGAGAGCAGAGGAGCTGAGATTTGTCAACCCTTGCGACCCCTGGGCCATGTCCTCGCGCGGTCCTGGAATGCCCTCCCTCCTCACCTCTGCCAAACTAATTCTCTTCCCCTCTTCAAAACCCTACTTAAAGCTCACCTCCTCCAAGAGGCCTTCCCAGACTGAGCTCTCCTTTTCCCTCTGCTCCCTCTACCCCCACTTTACCTCTCTGCATCTAAACCCTCTTCTCCCCCTTTGCCTCTGCTCCTCCCCCTCTCCCGTCCCATCCCCCCAGCACTGTACTTGTCTGCTCAACTGTATATATCTTCATTACCCTATTTATTTTGTTAATGAGATGTACATCACCCTGATTCTATTTATTTGCTATTACTTTAATGAGATGTTCTTCCCCTTGATTCTATTTATTGCCATTGTTCTTGTCTGTCTCCCCCGATTAGACTGTAAGCCGTCAAAGGGCAGGGGCTGTCTCTATCTGTTATCGATTTGTACATTCCAAGCGCTTAGTACAGTGCCCTGCACATAGTAAGCGCTCAATAAATACTATTGAATGAATGAATGAATGAACCCATCTCACTCCTGAGCTATCAAAACCAAGCTCTCTCCATAAACCCTTTTGGCACCACCACTTCAGTAAGCAAACAATTAACACAGCTGAACAGGAAAAAAAGTAACCAAGGGAAAACCATAGATGTTGCTCACCAAACTCCCAGAGGAGCATATTTCATCTCCTCTCCCCAGCCTAGAGAAAATAGCAACCACAGGTCCTATATTGGTTAATATATGAGTTAAGAAAAGACCCCATACCCTCTGAGACTTTAAAGAAACAGTGAGACCTGACCCAATTAAAACCTCCTAAATTGAGAGATTGGATTTCTGGGGGTGGGGCTGGAGGATCAATGAAGGAAGATGTAGAAAACTACTAAGGACAAGGAGATTTGCAGCTGCTCATCTTTGAAAGAATCTGGAAAAACAACCTTAATTATACACACCTGCAACCCATTTACATACTCCTTAAGGTTCAGGTCTATTTCTCATCTAGTGCTTTCCCAGAGCTTAGTACAGTGCTTTTCACCCAGGAGGATATTAAATAAATAAGAATGAATGAGTGAAGGAATCCGTGAATGAACTTTAGCTCATCACTAAGGCCTCCCAAATCCACTGTCCCCTCCATTCAACCTCACCTTTCTCTTTTTTGTTTTCAGTTCAATGGTATTTGTTAAGCACTTCCTATGTTCTGGGCACCATGGTGGATACAAGATAGTGGGGTTGGACACGGTCCTTGTCCCACACGGGGCTCACACTCTTGATCTCCCATTTTACAGATGAGGTGACCGAGGCCCAGAGAAGTCAAGCGACTTGCCAAGGGTCACACGGCAGATGGATAGAGGAGCCGGGATTAGAACCCAGGTCCTCCAACTTCCAGGCCCGGGCTCTTTCCACTAGGCCGCGCTGCTTCTCTCTTCCCTGATTCTGTCCAATTCAGCTTCCAGGGGAAGGAATGTTAGTGTAAGAAATAGGTAGAGGAGGCAAACCTTGGGGTACTTTTAAACCAGAAGCCGGGGAGAGTGGAGGGAATACACAGGCAAGGGGGGTAGGAGTGGAGACAGGAAGGAAGGGTGAGTCAGCTTTAATGCTGGCCACTAGGGTGGCCAAGGAAGGCCCTTGTAGATCTTGGGCCAAAAGGTAATAATAATGGTATTTTTTAAGTCTATGCTATGTGCCAAGCACTGTACTAAGCACTGATTCCTGGGGTGTCACATGTGTAATGGAACACTTTTTTATGCAATTTGTTAAGTGCTTACTATCTGTTCAACACCCTTCTAAACCCTGAGTCAGATACAAATGAATTAGGTCGGACACAGTCCCTGTCCTGTATGGGGCTCACAATCTAAGTAGGAGGGAGAACAGGAGAACAGAAGCCCAGAGAAATGGAGCCTCCTGCCCAAGGTCACACAGCAGGCATTTGACAGAGCGGGGATTGGAACTCAGGTCCTTTGACTCCTAAGCGGGTCTTTCAATAAGGCCACACTGCTACTCGGAAGTCTGCCCAAATCTTGGGTGTTTCCCCCTGGAGGCACGGGCACCACTTCCAAGCTGTAGAACTCAGTAGTTGGCTGAGAATTGGTTAAGTGAGCGGATCAGATAAGACAAATGACAGTTCTACTGGCCACCTTTTCTGCGGGACTGTGACTCACCTGAGGCCACACAGCAGGTTATCTGTGGGGTTCTCCAGTCTCCCCTCCCAGAATGCAGGAGGTAGGGACATGCCACACAAGGCCCCCTCAGGACTTACCATAGGTTTCCTGTTTTAGGGTGCAGAGGAGGATACCACATCTCTGCTGTGTGACCTTGGGCAAGTCACTTTACTTCTCCATGCCTCAGTTACTTCATCTGTAAAATGGAGATTAAGACTGTGAGCTTCATGTGGGACAGACTCTGGGTCCAGCCTCATTAGTTTGATTCTAACCCAGTGCTTAGAACATTGCTTGGCACTTAATAAAGGCTTAACAAATACCACAATTATTATTATAAGAAACAGGTTTCAATCCAACAACAGTCAATCAATCCACGGTATTTACTAAGCACTTACCCTATGTCAAGCACTGTAATAAACAACTGAAAGAGTCCACTAGAGTGAATACTAGTGAGTAAGTACTAACTGTGTGACCCTGCCCTCAAAGGTCTAACAAGCTAGCAACTTACCATCTGGATTCCTTATAGACTTAATTGGCAACTCTCTGAGACCTGGGCAAGCAGGGACATGGAAAGTGGGGAGCCATCACTCCATCATCCTCTTCGGCCCCATGGATCGGCCTCTATGCTCAAGTTCCAGACCTGTTCCACTTCCCCATACTCATCCCTACAAACTGGGGAACTGCTTCTGGGCCCCGGGGAATTGGAAATTAAAAACAATGGGTATAAACCTTGTCCAGTATCTTATCCATACTTGTCAGGTGACAGACCGACCAAGAACTGGGCCGACGGCCATAAAATGGGCAATACCTGGGGATCTTGCTGAGGGTGAGAGGGTGGGTGGACTGAGGGTAGAGGGGATGTGAACTCTGGAACATCTACCATCCCCAAAGGAGCCCCAGTGATGCTGCCCAGAGGCCTGCAAGAGGTATCAGTCTTCAAATCCAAAATGGCGGCTGGAGGACACCTACTGCTACCGGGCTAAAGGCTGCACAACTGCTGCTATCCGCCAGAGGACATGTGTACTAATAATGATGGTAATGATGGCATTTGTAAAGCGCTTACTCTATGTCAAGCATTGTTCTAAGTCCTGCAGGGAGATACAAGCTAATCAGGTTGGACACAGCCCCTGTCCCACATGGTGCTCACAGACTTAATCCCAATTTTACAGATGAGGGAACTGAGGCATAGAGAAGTGAAGTGATTTAAAAGTACTTCCAGGTTAAAGGCCACTGCTGCTGTTACTGCATTGGTTTTCCTGGTGGAAGTCCATTTGTAAAGCACTTACTATGTGCCAAGCACTGTCCTAAGTGCTGGGGTAGAAATAAACTAATCAGGTTGAGCCCAGACTCTGTCCCACATGAGACTCACAGTCTTAATCCCCATTTTCCAGATGAGGAAACTGAGAACAAGAGAAGTGAAGTGACTTCGCCAAGCTCACCCAATAGTTGAGTGATGGAGCAGGGATTAGAAACCCATGTCCTCACAACTCCTAGGCCTAGCTCTGTCCACGGGGCCAAACTGCTTCTAGGTGGTCCCAGCAGGGCCGGGTGTGAATCCATTCATTCACTCAATTGTATTTAATTAATGCTGATGGTGTGCAGAGCACTATACTAAGTGCTTGGGAGAGAACAATACAACAATAAATGGACACATTCCCTGACCACATCGAGCTAGTTCCCTGCTGAGCCTGGCTAATCCGGGCTTTTAACCAGGATTACACACAAAGCTCTTAACAACACAATGACGGGAGTACTGGGTTTGAAGACACTCTCTGCCAAGTTCTGGGGCAGATACCCAAAATCAGGTTGGACACAGTCCCTGTCCCACACAGGGCACATAGTCTAAGTAGGAGGGAGAAGAGGAATTGAGTCCCCATTTTACAGATGAGAAAAGTGAAGTACAGAGAAGCTAAGTGATTTGCCCAAGGTCACCCAGCAGACAATAAATACCATTGACTGACAGACTGATTAGTGATGGGCAAGACATATTCATGGGCTTGAACTGTGACTGACCACCAGAAGATAATCTGTTTGGAAATTCCTGAATTGGTTTCACTTGAGTACCAAGAGCCCTTAGCTCTTTCAGCTGGCTCCTTGATCAAACACTCCCAGTTGAACAAAAACTACTTTCTGTGGAATGACTTAAGCACTTATAAGAGATAGCAACCTAATCACAAATTAGAGATACTAAAACATGTAATGAGGTACAAGATAAATGGAGAATGTAGTGGAGTGTCTAATATTTGAGGTTTTTAGATCAGGTCTATTCTAGCAAATTCTACACATCAAAGGGCAGAAAAAAAACTTCTTAGCTTCAAAGTCCAGGTTATTGAATTTTTGGAACTCAGTTAATGGAATTATTTGCTGGTTTAGTTCCTTCTCTCACTTCTTTCCCTTCAAATAACCACTAAAAGTATTGAAACAGGATTCAGATTCTCTGAAATCTTGATAAAACGCCCCTCTTCCCATCATCTCCCTGTCTTTGGGGAGTGGGAATTGGTGGGGTAGAAGGAACGTAACCTTATTTCTGATAAAGAGAAGCAGCACGGTTTAGTGGACAGAGCTCGGGTCTGGGAATCCAAAGGAGCTGGGTTCTACTCTCTGCTCTGCCAATTGCTTGCGGTGTGACCTTGGTCAAGTCACTTTGCTTCTTTGGGCTTCTGTTTCTTTAAATGGAAAATTGAGATTACTAGTTCTTCTGACTACCAAAACCATGAGCCCCATGCGGGACAAGGCATGTGTCCAACCAAATTAACCTGAACTCGGCACTTAGTGCTTGGCTCTTAGTAGGTGCTTAACAAATGCCAATGAAAAATATAAAAAGATTAAACACCCTGCCTTATCCCAATTCAGGTTCTGGCCATCTCAATGGATGCGTTCACAGATGTGGAGCTCTTCCGTGATGTTCTGGAGACAGCCAATAAATGGGGTGTGTTTGTCTACAGCCTTCTTGACCAAAGCGGAGTGAAGCTGTTTAGTGAGATGTGCAACAGGGCACAGATCCTGGACATCCAACTCAAGGTGGTTATGGGAGTCTGAGGCTGCTGAGGCCTGTCTCCAGTTTGGGGCCTGACACTTTTGCTCTTTTTTTTTGATGGTGTTTGTAAAGCTCTTACTATGTGCCAGATACTGTTCTTTGCACTGAGGAAGATACAAGATCATCAGGTTGGACACAGTCCTTGTCCTATATGGGTCTCACTGTCTTCATTCCGGTTCTACAGATGAGATAACTGAGTCCTAAAGAAGTGAAGTGTCTTGCCCATGGTCCCACAGCAGACAAGCAGCAGAGCTGGGAGTAGAAACCAGATCCTTCTGACTTCCAGGCTCAGACTTTATCAGCTCTCTACCTCCAGCTTTTCCTTATTCTTCTCCTCTTACAACCTGGTTTGCATGTTTCATTCTTCTCAAGTAGGTGGCTTCTAGGGAAGCAGTGTTGCCTAGTGGATAGAGCACAGGTCTGGGAATCAGAAGGGACATGGGCTCTAATCTTGACTGCTATTTGTCTGGTTGGTGTCTTTAGACCAGTCACTTCACTTCTCTGGTCTTCAGTTCCCTCAACTGTAAAATCAATCAATTGTATTTATTAAGCACATACTTTGTAAAATGGGGATGAAGACTGTGAGCCCCACATTAGACATGGACTGTGTCTAACCTGATTAGCTTGTATCTCCTCCAGCCCTTAGTACAGTGTCTGGCATGCTTAACAAATACCACATGTTGTTCCTTGGGGGCTGGGTATCTCCTGAGGAGATAACTCAGGAGGCCTCCTCCAAGAGGCCTTCCCTGACTAAACCCTCATTTCGTCTTCTCCCCCTCCCTTCTGCATCACCCTGATTTGCTCCCATTATTCACCCCTCCATTAGCCCCATAACACTCTTTAACATATCAATAATGTATTGATTTATATTAATGTCTGTCTCCCACTGTAGACTGCAAACTTGTTGTGGGCATGGAACTTGTCCCCTGATATTGTTCAGTTGGACTATCCCAAGTACTGAGTACAGTGCTCTGCATAAAGTAAGTGCTCAATAAATACACTTGATTGTTCCCACAGCCTTTGCCTTCCAGGTCTGACCCCGAACCCTTTTTGTTCTAGTATTGTCCCCCTAGACTTCACCATCCTGGCCTGGCCCCAAACCATTATCTTTCCTGGTCTTTTGATTTCATTGCTTGTTCCCGATCAATTCTCTTTCCAGATTTGCCCCCTCAGCCTTTGCCTTCCAGTCCTGGCCCTAAACCCTTCTCGGTCCCAACCTGGCCCCACAGCTTTTGCTTTCCAGGCCTGGCCCCGAACCCTTCTCATTCCAGTTCTGCCCCCCAGCCTTTGCCTTCCAGGCCTGGCCCTGAACCCTCCTTGTTCCAGTTTTGACACACTAGCATTTGCATTCCAAGCCTGGTCCGGTACCCTCCTTGTTCTAGCTTTGGCACCCCAGCATTTGCCTTCGAAGCCCAGCCTGGAACCCTTCTTTTTCATTCATTCAATATTATTTATTGAGCGCTTACTATGTGCAGAGCACTGTACTAAGAGCTTGGAATGTACAATTTGGCAACAGATAGAGACAATCCCTGCACATTGATGGGCTTACAGGCTAATCGGGGGAGACAGACAGACAAAAACAAGACAACTACTAAATCACGATAAATAGAATCAAGGGGATGTACACCTCATTAACAAAATAAATAGGGTAATAAAAATGAGCACAGTGCTGAGGGGAGGGGAAGGGAGAAGGGGAGGAGCAGAGGGAAAGGGGGGAAAGGGAGCTTAGATGAGGGGAAGAGAAGGGGGGCAGAGAGGGAGCAGAGGGAGCAGAGGAAAAAGGGGAAGCTCAACTTGGGAAAGCCTCTTGGAGGAGGTGAGATCTCAGTAGAGCTTTGAAGAGGGTAAGAGAGTTAGTTTGGTGGAGGTGAGGAGAGAGGGCATTCCAGGACAGCGAGAAGACATAGGGCCCAGGGTCGACAGTGGGATGTGAATGGGGGACAGTGAGGAGGTGAGCGGCAGAGGAGCGGAGGGTGCGGGGTGGTCAGTAGAAAGAGAGAAGGGAGGAGAGGTAGGAGGGGGCAAGGTGATGGAGAGCCTTGAAGCCCAGAATGAGAAGTTTTTGTTTCGTGCGAAAGTTGATAGACAACCACTGGAGGATTTTAAGGAGGGGAGTGACATGCCCAGAGCATTTCTGCAGAAAGATGATCCGGGCAGCGGAATGAAGAATAGACTGGAGTGGGGAGAGATAGGACGAAGAGAGATCACAGAGAAGGCTGACACAATAAACCAGTCGGGATATTATGAGAGCTTGTACCAGTAAGATAGCCATTTGGATGGAGAGGAAAGGGCAGATCTTGGCGATATTGTAAAGGTGAGACCGACAGGCATTGGTGACCGATTGGATGTGTGGGGTGAATGAGAGAGCTGAGTCAAGGATGACACCAAGGTTGCGGGCTTGAGAGATGGGAAGGATGGTCGTACCATCCACAGTGACAGGGAAGTCAGGAAGAGGACTGGGCTTGGGAGGGAAGATAAAGAACTCAGTTATGGACATGTTGAGTTTTAGGCGGCGGGAAGACATCCAGGTGGAGACGTCCTGGAGGCAAAAGGAGATACGAGCCTGAAGAGAGGGGGACAGAATAGGGGAGATGTAGATTTGAGTGTCATCGGCATAGAGATGATAGTTGAAGCCGTGGGAGCGAATGAGTTCACCCAGGGAGTGCGTGTAGATGGAGAACAGAAGATGGCCAAGAACTGACCCTTGAGGAATCCCTACAGTTAGAGGATGGGAGGGGGAGGAGGAGCCTGCGAAGAAGACCAAGAATGAGCGGCCAGAAAGATAAGAGGAGAACCAGGAGAGGACAGAGTCCGTGAAGCCAAGGTGAGATAAGGTGTGAGGGAAAAGGGGATGGTCGGCAGTGTCAAAGGTCGAGGAGGATTAGGATAGGGTAGGAGTAGAGTAGAGTAATTGGATTTGGCAAGAAGGTGGTCATGGGTGACCTTCGAGAGAGCAGTCTCGGTAGAGTGGAGGGGACAGAAGCCAGATTGGAGACGGTCCAGGTGAGAGTTGGAGTTAAGGAATTCTAGGCAGCAAGTGTAGACGACTCGTTCTAGGAGTTTGGAAAGGAACGGTAGGGGGGAGATAAGGCGATAAGTGGAAGGGGAAGTGGGGTCGAGAGAGGGTTTTTTTAGGAGGGGAGAGACATAATAATAATAATAATGTTGGTATTTGTTAAGCGCTTACTATGTGCAGAGCACTGTTCTAAGCGCTGGGGTAGACATAGGGGAAACAGGTTGTCCCACATGGGGCTCACAGTCTTAATCCCCATTTTACAGATGAGGTAACTGAGGCCCAGAGAAGTTAAGCGACTTGCCATGAGCATGTTTGAAGGCAGAGGGGAAGAAGCCATTGGAGAGTGAGCGGTTAAAGATAAAAGTTAAAGGGGGGAGTAGGGAAGGGGCGGTGGTTTTTATAAAGTGAGCGGAAATGGGGTCCCAAGCACAGGTGGAGGGTGTGGCCCTTGCGAGGAGGGAGGAGATCTCCTTTGAGGATACTGCAGGAAAGGATGAGAAAGTAGGGGAGAGGGTTGGTGCGGGTGGAGAGGCAGAAGGGGACGGGATGATTTTGGGGAGGTCAGACCTGATTGTGTTAATTTTCTTGATGAAGTAGGTGGCCAGATCATTGGAGGTGAGGGATGGGGGAGGGGGAGGAACAGGGGGCCTGAGGAGAGAATCAAAAATCCGGAACAATTGGCGGGGGTGAGGGCCATGGGCGCCTGGCAGAGGAGAGGGCAGAGTTAAGGCAGGAAAGGATAAATTTTCAATGGATAAGGTTGGCTTGGTGCTTGGACCTTCGCCAGCAGCGCTCGGCAGCTCAAGCATAAGAGTGTAGGAGGCAGACAGAGGCAGTGACCCAGGGCTGTGGGTTAGTGGAGCGAGAGCAGCGGAGAGAAAGGGGGGCGAGTGAGTAGAGATGAGTAGAGAGGGTGAAGTTGAGAGCGGTGACCTGATCGTCGAGAGTGGGAAGAGAGGATAGGGAGGCAAGGTGGGGAGAGATGCTTTTGGAGAGACGGATGGGATCAAGAGCGCGGAGGTCTCTGTGGGGGAGTAATATAGATTTGCAGGGGGAGAGAGTGTGAGAGAGGAGGCAGGTGAGAATGCTATCGTCTGAAAGAGAGATTTCAGAGTTGGTAAGGGAGGAGATAGTGCAGCGGTAGGAGATGAGGAGATCCAGGATGTGACCAAGTTGGTGAGTGGGCGAGGTGTGGTGGAGCAGGAGGTTGGCAGAGTCGAGGAGCGATAGCAGGCTGGCAGCAGAGGAGTCACCGGGTACAGCTATGTGGATGTTGAAGTCTCCAAGGATCAGAGTGGGCAGAGAGAAGGAGAGAAGGAAGATGAGAAAGGGGTCATGGTGGTTGAAGAAGTCGGTGGTGGGACCAGGAGGGCGGTAGATGATGGCTACAAGAATTTGGAGGGGGTGGTAGAGGCGAATATAAGGGCTTCAAAGGAGGGGAAGGAGCGGGAAGGGGGAGGAGGGATAGTGCGGAAGTGGCATCGGGGAGAGAGAAGGAAGCTGACGCCTCCTCCCTTTCCGGTGAGTCTGGGAGAGTTGGAGAAGGAAAGGCCTCCGCTGGACACAGCAGCAGAAGAGACCGTGTCTTCAGGAGTGAGCCAGGTCTCCATAAGAACGAGGAGGAGGAGAGAGCGGGAAAGGAGAAGGTGAAGGATGAAAGGTAGTTTACCTGTATTTGAGTGGGGATTCCAGAGGCCCCAGTAGACATTAGCTGTGGGTACAGGGGAGGGAGGTAGGAGGGAGGGGGGAGGGGAAGGTTTGGATGGGAATGAGGCCACCCAGCATTTGCCTTCCAGACCTGGCCTCGAACCTTTCTCGTTCTAATTTTGGCCCCGCAGCCTTTGCCTTCCAAACCTACCCCTGAACACTTCTCCTTCCAGGTTTGGCCCCCCATCCTTTGCCTTTCCATGCCCCGCCGAGATTACTTCTAGTTCCAGTTTTGGCCCCCCAGCCTTTGCCCTCGAGACCTGGACCTAACCCCTATTATTTTCAGGTTGGGCCTCCCAGCCTTTGCCTTACAGACCTGGCCCTGAACACTACTCGTTCCAATTTTGGCCTTCCAACATTTGCCTCCCAAACCTGGCCTCACACCCTTCTGTTTCCAGTTTTGTTGCCAGCCTTTGACTTCCAGGCCTGACCCTGAACCTTTATCGTATCAGATTTAGCCCTCAGCCTTTGCATTCCAGTCCAGCCATGAATACTTCTCATTTCACTTTTTGCCCCCCAGGCTTTGCCTTTCAGGACTTGGCCCCGAACCCTTCTCGTTACTGTTTTGGCCCCCCAGCTTATGTTTTCCAGGCCTGGCCCCGAACACTTCTCATTACAGTTTTGGCCCCCCAGCCTTTTCCTTTCAGGCCTTGGCCCTGAACCCTTCTCGTTCCAGTTTTGCCCCCTCATCTTTTGCCTTCCAGGCATGGCCCCAAACCCTTCTCGTTCCAGTTTTTGCCCTCCCATTCTTTGCCTTCCAGTTCTTACTCCGAACCATTCTCATTCCCAGCCTGGCAACACAGCCTTTGCCTACCAGGCCTGGCTCTGAACCCTTCCCTTTCCAGTTTTGGTGCCCCAGCCTTTGCTTTCCAGGCCTTGCCCAAATCCCTTCTCTCTCCAGTTTTGGCCCCCCAACCTGTCGTCCGGGCCTGGCCCCGATTCCTTCTCGTTCCAGTTTGGGCCCCCCAGCCTTTGCTTTGGAGGCCTACCCCTGAACTCTTCTGTTTCCAATTTTGGCCCCCCAGCCTTTGCCTTACAGGTCTAACCACAAACCCTTCTCTTTCCAGCTTTAGACCTCCAGCCTTTGTCTTCCAGGCTTGGCTCCAAACCCTTCTCATTCCAGTTTTGGCCATCCAGCCTTTGCCTTCCAGGCCTGGCACCGAACCTTTCTCGTTCCAGGTTTGCTACTCCAGTCTTTGCCTACTATGCCTGTACCTGAACCCTTCTCTTTCATGTTTTGGCCCCCCAGTCTCTTCCTTCCAGGCCTGGCCCCAAACCCTTCTCGTTCCAGTTTGGGCCCCCCATACTTTGCCTATCAAGCCTGTCCCAGTACAATTTTCATTCCCAGCCTGGTCCCACAGCCTTTGCCTTCCAGACTTGGCCCTGAACCCTTCTCAGATCTGGTCCCCCAGCCTTTGCTACTCAGGCCTGGCCCTGGTACCTTCTCGTTCCAATTTTGGCCCCCCAGTCTTTGCCTTCCAGGTCTGTCCCAAACCCCTATCATTCCCTGCATGGCAGCCCAACCTTTGCCTTCCAGGCCTGGCCCCGAATCCTTCTCGTCCCAGTTTGCAACCCATAGCCTTTGCCTTCCAGGCCTCACGCCAAATCCTTCTCGATCCAGTTATGGCCCCTCAGCCTTTGTCTTCCTGGCCTAGCCCTGAACTCTTCTTTTTACAGTTTTGGCTCCCCAGCCTTTGCATTCCAGGCATGTTACTGAATCCTTCTCATTACCAGTTTGCCCCCCATCCCCCCGCAGCCTTGGCCTTCCAGGCATGTTAGTGAACCCTTCACATTCCAGTTTAGGCCCCCCGGCATTTTCTTTCCAGGCCTGGCCACGAGCCCTTCTCTTTCCAGGTTTGGCCCCCCAGCCTTTGCCCTCCAGGCCTGGCGCCGAATGCTTTTCGACCCAGTTTTGGCCACCCAGCCTTTGCTTCCAGTCCTGGACCCTAACCTTTATCCTACCCGTCCTGGCCCCCCAGCCTTTGCCTTCCAGGTCTGGTCCTGAATCCTTCTCTTTCCAGTTCTGGGCCACCAGCCTTTGCCTTCCAAGGCTGGCAACGAACCATTCTCTTTCCAGTTTTGGGCCCCCCGCCTTTGTCTTCAAGGCCTAGCCCCGCATCCTTCTCGTTCCACTTTCCCCTCTCCCAGCCTTTGCCTTCCAGGCCTGTTCCCAAACCTTTCTCACTCCCGGGCTGCCCCCACAGCTTTTCCTTTTCAGGCTTGGCCCTAAACCCTTCTCATCCCAGTTTGGGCCCCCCAGCTTTTGCCTTCGTAGCCTGGCCTCAAACGTTCTTTTTCCAGTTCTGGCCCCCTAGCCTTTGCGTTCCAGTCCTGGCCCCCCCAGCCTTTGCTTTCCAGAACTGGTCCTGGACCCTTCTCTTTCCAGTTTTGGCAACCGAGCCTTTGAATCCTAGACCTGGCCCAAATCCTTCTTGATTCAGTTTTTGCCCTCCAGCCTTTACCTTCCAGCCCTGACCCCCCCAGCCTTTGCCTTGCAGTTCTTGCCTCGTACACTTCTCATTCCAGTTTGGGCCTCCCAGCCTTTGCCTTGCAGGCCTGACCCCGAGGGTTTCTCCTTTTAGGTCAGCCAACCTCCCAGCCTTTACCTTCCAGGCCTGTTCCCAAACCCTTCTCGTTTCAGTTTTTGCCTCCCATCCTTTGCCTTCCAAGCCAAGCCTGAACCCTTCTCTTTCCAGTTTTGACCCCCAAGTCATCTTCTTGCAGGCCTGGCCCCGAACCCCGCTCTTTCCAGTTTTGCTCCCCAAGGCTTTGCCTTCCTGACCTGACTCCAAACCCTTCTCTTTCCAGTTTTGGACACCCAGCCTTTGCCTTGCAGGCCTGGCCTCGAACCTTTCTCATTCCAGTTTGCCCCCTCTCCCCCCCAGCAGTTGTCTTGAAGAACTGGGGCCTGAATCTATCTCTTTCCAGTTTTGGAACCACAGCCTTTGCCTTCCAGGCCTGGCCCCAAACCCTTCTCTCTCCAGTTTTAGACCCCCAGCCCTTGTCTTGCATGTCTGGCTCCCAACTCTTCTCGTTCCAGTTTTTGCAGTCTAGTCTTTGCCTTCCAGGTCTGGCCCCAAACCCTTCTTGTTCCAGTTTTGCCCCCACAGCCTTTGCCTTCCAGGCCTGGCCCCAACCCTTCTCTTTCCAGTTTTGGGCCCCAGCATTTGCCTTCCAGTCCTGCCTCCAACCATTCTCATACACAGCTTGGACTCCCAGCCATTGCTTTCCAGGCCTGGCCCGAACCCTTCTCATTCTAGTATGGGGGCCCCCAGCTTTTCCTTCCCAGGCATGGCCCCGAGCCGTTCTCTTTCCAGGTTTGGCTCCCCAGGATGCTGGGTGGCCTGGAATGCAAAGAGAACTGGAAAGAGAAGGGTTCAGAGCCAGGCCTGGAATGCACAGGCTGAAGGGCCAAAACTGGACAGAGAAGAGTTGGGGTCCAGACCAGGAAGGCATAGCCTTGGGGGCTAAAACTGGAAAAAGAAGGTCTTGGCCAGAATTCGTGGCCCCGAATTTGACCCCGAACGCTTCTCATTCCAGTTTTGGCCCTCCAGCCTTTGCCTTCCAGGCCTGGCACAGAATCCTTTTCGACCCAGTATTGCCCCACCCCCCCCAACCCAGCCTATGCCTTGCAGACCTGGCCCCATACTCTTAGTATTCCAGTTTGGGTATCCCAGCCCTTGCATTCCTGTCCTGGCCCTGATCACTTTTTTGATCCTCCAGTCTTTGTCTTCCAGGTTAGGCCCCGAAGACTTCTTGTTCCAATTTTATCCCCCCAGGCTTTGACTTCCAAGCTTGGCCCCAAACCCTACTCTTTCCACTTTTGGCCTCCCAGACTTTTCCTTCCAGGCCTAGCCCAGAACACTTCTCGTTCAAATTCTGGCCAAAACCTTCTCTTTTCCTCGCGGGCTTTTCCTCTCAGGCCTGGCCTCGAACCCTTTTCGTTCCAGTTTGGGCCTCCCAGCTGTTGCCTTGCAGGACTGGCCCCGATCTCTTCTCTTCCCAGATCTGGTCCCCCAGCCTTTGCTTTCCCGGCCTGGCCGCAAACCTTTCTCGTTCCAGTTTGGACACCACAACTGGTTTTGCTTTCCAGACCTGGCCCAGAAACCTGCTCTTTCCAGTTTTGACCCCCCAACCTTTGCCCGCCATACCTCTCCGAGATTACTTCTCTTTCCAGTTTGGTCCCCCAGCCTTTGCCCTCGAGGCCCAGACCCGATCCCTCCTCTTTCCAGTTTTAGACTCCCGGTCTTTGTCTTCCAGGGCTGTCTCTGAAATCTTTTCTTTCCAGTATTGACCCTCCACCTTTGCCTTCCAGACCTGGCCCCAGAAACCCCTCTTTCCAGTTTTGGCCCTCCAGCCCTTGCCTTCTAGGCCTGGCCTGAACCCTTCTCTTCCCAGTATTGGCCCTTCAGCCTTCAGGGCTGGCAGCGAACCCTTCTCATTCCAGGTTGGATAACCCAGCCCTTACATTTCTGGCCTGGCCCCGAATGCTTTTTGTTCCAGTTTTGGCCCCCAAGCTTTGCCTTCCATGCCTCGCCGAGATTACCTCTCGTTCCAGTTTTGTCCCTCCAGCCTTTGCCTTCCAGACCTGGCCCCAAAATCTTCTATTTCCAGTTTTGGTCCCCCAGCCTTTGTCTTGCAGGCCTGGCCCTGAATCCTTCTCATTCCAGTTTCGGCCCCCATGCCTTTGCCTTCCAGAGCTGGCCCCAAAATCTTTCATTCCAGTTTTGGTCCCCCCGCCTTTTCCTTCCAGACCTGGCCCCAAATCCTTCTCATTCCCGTTTTGCACTCCCACTCCCCTACCCCCGACAGCTTTTGCCTTCCAGGCAGGTTCCCAAATGCTTCTCGTTCCAGTTTTGGCCCACCAGGCTTTTACTTCCAAAGCTGCCCCTGAACGCTTCTCTTTCCAGTTTTGGCCCCGCAGCCCTTGCCTTCCAGGACTTGCCAGATTAGTTCTCGTTCTAGTTTTGGCACCCCAGCATTTGCCTTCCAAGCCTGGCCCAAAACCCTTCTTGTTCCAGTTTTGGCTCTCCAGGCTTTGCCCTCCATGCCTGAACTGAACCCTTCTCTTTCCAGTTTTAACCCCCCAGCCTTGGTCTTCCGGGTCTGCCCCTGAACATTTCACATTCCATTTTTGGCCCCCCAGCATTTGCCTTCCAAGCCAGGCCCCAAACCTTTCTGTTTCCAGTTTTGAACCCCCAGCCTTTGCCTTCCAGGCCTGGCCCTGAACGCTCTCTTTTCCAATTTGGATCCCCAGCCTTTGTCTTCAAGGCCTGGCCCCAAACCCTTCTCGTTCCAGTTTGGGCCCTGCATCCTTTGCCTTGCAGGTCTGGCCCAGTACCCTTCTCTTTCCAGTTTGGGCCCCCCATCCTTTGCCATCCTATCCTGTTCCTGAACCATTCTCATCCCAGAACTGGTCCACTAGGCTTTGCATTCCAGGTCTGGCCCTGAACCCATCTCGTTCCAGTTTTGGCCCCCCAGCATTTGTCTTCCAAGCCAGGCCATGAAACCTTCTCGTTCCAGTTTTGGCCCCACAGCCTTTGACTTCCAGGTCTGGTTCTGAATGCTTCTCATTCCAGTTTTGCCCCCCAGCCTTTGACTTCCAGGCCTGGCCCAAGTCCTTCTTGTTCCAGGTTTACCCCCCCGACAGCTTTAGCCTTCCAGGACTGGCCCCGAACACCTCTCTTTCCAGTTCTAGCTCCGCTGCTTTTGTCTTCCAGTCCTGGCCAGGAACCCTTGTTTTCTGGTGTTGGCATGCTAGACTTTGCCCTCCAGGCCTGATCCCAACCCTTCTCATTCCAGTTTTGGCACCCTGCATTGGTCTTCCAGTCCTGGAACCCCAGCATTTGTCTTCCAGGTATGGCCCTGAACCCTTCATATTCCAGGGCCCCAAACACCCTTTGCCTTCCAGGCCTGGCTCCAAACAGCCTTTGCCTTCCAGACCTGGCCCCAAATCCTTCTCATTCCCATTTTGCTCCCCCGCCCCACCCCACCCTTTGCCTTCCAGGCGTGTTCCTGAACCCTCCCCGTTCCAGTTTTGCCACCCCCACCAGCCTTTGTATTACATGCTTGACCCTGAAAACCTCTCATTAGAGTTTTGGCCCCACAACCTTTGCCCTCCAGTCCTGGCCCCAAAGCCTTCTCTTTCCAGTTTTAATCCCCCAGCTTTGTCTGCCAGGCCAGGCCCCCTAGGCTTTGTCTTCCAGTTCGGGACTCGAACACTTCCCTTTCCAGTTTGGGTCCCCCCCCAGCCTTTGCCTACCAGGCCAGTCACCAAACCCTTATTGTTTCAGTTTTGGCCACCCAGCTTTTCCCTTCCAGGCCAGTCATGAACTCTTGTTGTTCTAGGTTTGGCCCTCTAGCCTTTGCCTTCCCTGTCTTTCCCGAACCCTTCACTTTCCACTTCTCGTTTCAGTTTGGGCCCCCAACCTTTGCTTTCAGGTTTGGGAACCCCAATCTTTGCCTTTCTATCCTGTCCCTGAACCATTCTAGTCCCAGAACTGGTCCCCTAGGCTTTATATTCCAGGCCCGGCCCTGAACCCTTCTCATTTAAATGTTGGCCCTCAGCATTTGCCCTTAAGGCCTGGCCCCTAACCATAATTGTTCCAGGCCTGGCCACTCAGATTTTCCTTTCCAGGCCAGGCCATGAACCCTTCTTCTTCCAGAGATGGCCCTACAGGCTTTGCCTTCCAAAATTGACCCCCCAGCATATGCCTTCCAGGCCTCGCCCCAATCCTACTTGTTTAAATTTTGGACACCCAGGCTTTGCTGTCCAGGCCTTGCCTTGAGCCATTCTTGTTCTATTTTTGACCCCCCAGCCTTTATCTGCCAGGCCTGGCCCCCCAGCATTTGCCCTCCAGGCCTGGACCCGAACCCTTCTATTTGCAGTTATGGCCCCCCTGCCTTTGCCTTCCTGACCTGGCCCCAAACCCTTCTTGTTCCAGTTTTGAACCCCACTCATTTGCTTTCCAAACCTGGCTCCGAACGCTTCTCGTTCTTGTTTGGGATCCCTAGTCTTTGCCTTACAGTTTGGGCCCCTAGCCTTTGCCTTACAGTTTGGGCCCCCCAACCTTTGCCTTCCAGTTGTGGCCCTGAACCCTTCACGTTCCAGTTTGGGTCCACCAGCCTTTGCCTTCCAGGCCTGGCCCCGAACCCTTCTCCTTCCAGGACTAGCCACCCAGAACTTTCCTTCCAGGCCAGGCCCCTACTCGTTTCAGTTTTGGCCTCCAGCATTTGCCTTCCAAGCCTGGCCTCAAACCTTCTTTTTCCATTTTTGGCCCTCCAGTCATTGCCTTCCAGTCCTGGCCCCAAATCCTTCTCGTTCCAGTTTTGGCCCCCCACCGTTTGCCTTCCAGGCCTGGCCCCGAACCTTTCTCAATCCAGTTTTGGCCCCCCAGCCATTGTCTTCCAGTCCAGGCCCTGAATGCTTCTCGTTCCCGGCCTAGCCCCCCCAGCATTTGCTTTCCAGACATGTCTCGAAGCCTTCTCTTTCCAGTTTGGGCCTCCCAAGATTTGCCTTCCAAGTTTGGCCCCAAACCCTTCTGTTTCCAGTTTTGTCCCACCAGCCTTTGTCATCCAGGACTTGCCCCGAGCCTTTGTCGTTCCAGTTTTGGCACCCCATCATTTGCCTTCCAAGCCTGGCCCCAAACGCTTCTCTTTCTAGTTTGGGCCCCCCAGCCTTGCCTTCCAGTTAGGGCTTCCCTGCCTTTGTCTTCCAGGCCTGGCCCCAAACCATTCTCATTCCAGATTTGCCCCCCTAAACTTTGCTTAGATGCCTGTCTCAGAACCCTTCTCTTTCCAGTTTTTGAATCCAGCCTTTGCCTTCCAGGCCTGGTCCAGAATGCTTCTTGTTTGAGTTTTGGCCCCCAGCATTTGCCTACCAGACCTGGACACGAACCTCTCTTTCTAGTTTTGCCCCCCACCCCCAGCCTTTATCTGCCAGACCATGCCCTCCAGTCTTTGCCTTCCAGGTCTGGACACAAACCCTTCACTTTCCAGGTTTGACCACCCCCTTTGCCTTCCTGGCCTGTCCCTGAACCCTTATCGTTTCACCTTTGGCCCCCCAGCCTTTTTCTTGCAGGCATGGCCCCAAACGTTCTCGTTCTAGTATTGCATCCCCAGCCTTTGCCTCACAGAGCCTTTGGCTTCTCATTTCAGTTTGGGCCTCTCAGGCTTTGCCTTCCAGTCCTGTCCCAGAATCCTTCTCGTTCCTGGCCTGGGCCCTCAGCTTTTGCTTTCCAGGCCTGTCTCCGAATCCTTCTTTTCCAGTTTTGGCCCCCCAGCATTTGCCTTCCAAGCCTGACCCCAAACCCTTCTGTTTCCGGTTTTGTCTTGCCAGCCTTTGTCATCCAGGCCTGGTCCTTAAACTTTCTTATTCCAGTTTTGGCATCCCAGCATTTACCTTCCAACACTGGCCCCAAACCCTTCTTGTTCCAGTTTGGGGCCCCCAGCCTTTGCCTTCCAGTTTGGGTTCCCCAGCCTTGGCCTGCCAGGCCTAGCCCCGAACCCCTCTCATCCCCGGTTTGCCCCGCCAAATTTTGCTTCATTGCCTGTCCCTGAACGCTTCTCTTTCCAGTTTGGAACCCCAGCCTTTGCTTCCAGGCCTGGCCCAGAACCCTTCTTGTTTGAATTTTGGCTCTCGGCATTTGCCTTCCAGGCCTGGCCCTGAACTCTTTTCATTCCAGTTTGGAATACTCAGCCTTTGCCTTCCAGGCCTGGCCCTGAACACTTTTCGTTCCAGTTTCGGACCCCCAGCCTTTGTCTAGCAGGCCTGACCCTGAACACTACTCGTTCCAGTATTGGCTTCGTATACTTTGCCTCGCAAGCAAATCCCTCTAATTCCAGTTTGGGCCTCTGAGCCTTTTTCTTGCAGTGCTGGCCCCAAACCCTTCTCCTTCCAGTTTTGCCTCACCAACTTTTGCCTTCCAGTCCTGGCCCTGAACCCTTCTTATTCCAGAGTTGGCCCCCCAGCATTTGCCTTCTAGTCCTGGACCTGAACCCTTCTCGTTCCCGGCCTGGCACCCTGAACCCTTCTCTTTCCAGTTTCGGTCCCCAAGCCTTTGCCTTCCAGGCCTGGCCCTGAACCCTTCTCATTCCATTTTTGACACCCAGCATTTGCCTTCCAAGACTGGCCCTGAATCCTGGTTGTTCCAGGTTTGTTCCTCCAGCCTTTGCTTTGCAGGCCTGGCCCTGAACCCATCTCGTTCCAGTTTTGGTCCCCCAGCATTTGTCTTCCAAGACTGGCCCCGAACCCCTCTCTTCCAGTTTTGGACCCTCAACCTTTGGCTTCCAGGCCTAGCCCAGATCACTTCTCATTCCAGTTTTGGCCCCCCAGCATTTGCCCTCCAGTCCAGGCCCCGAACCTTTCTCTCTCCAGTTTTAGCCCTCCAGCCTTGGTCTTCCAGGCCTGGCACCTTACTCTTCTGGTTCCAGTTTTCACCCTCCAACCTTTGCCTTCTAGGACCGGCCCCGAACTCTTCACTTTCCAGTTTTGGCCCCCCAACCTTTACATTCCAGGCATGGACCCAACTCTTCTCTTTCCAGTTTGGGTCACACAGCATTTGACTCCCAAGCCTAGCCCTGAACCCTTCTGTTTCCAGTTTTGTTCCCCAGACTTTGCCTTCCAGGCCTGGCACTGAATGCTTCCAGTTCCCCCCGAATCCCCCCAACCCCAACCCCCCAGCCTTTGCTTTCAAGGCCTGGACCTGAACCCTTCTCATTCCAGTTTTGGCCCCCCAGCATTTGCCTTCCAAGTCTGGCCCCAAACCCCTCTGTTTCCAGTTTTGCCCCCCAGACCTTGCCTTCCAGGCCTGGCGCTGAATGCTTCTCGTTCCAGATTTGGTCCCCCAGGCTTTGCATTCCAGTCCTGGCCCCGAACTCTTCCCATTCACGTCCTGACCCCCCTGCCTTTGATTTCCTGGCTTGGCTCCAAAACCTTCTCATTTCAGTTTTGGCTCCCCAGCCTTTGCCTTCCAGGCCGAGTACCGAACCCTTCTCGTTCCAGTTTTATGCCTCCAGCCTTTGTCTTCCAGGCTTATCCCCCAACACTTTTATTTCCAGCTTTGGACCCCAGGCTTTGGCCTCCAGACCTCGCCCAAATTACTTCTCTTTCGAGTCCCCCCTTGCACCTTTGCACTCCAGACCTGGCCCCAAACCTGTCTCTTTCCAGTTTTGGCCCCCAGCCTTTGCCTTCCAGGCTTGCCCCCAAACCCTTCTCTTTACAGTGTTGGCCCACTCAGCCTTTGACTTCTAAGCCTGTTCAGCAACCCTTCTTGTTAGACTTTTGGCCCCCCAGCCTTTGTCTTCCAGGCCTGGCCCTGAACCATTCTCATTCCCAGCCAGGCAATCCAGCCCTTGATTTCCAGGTCTGGCCGTGAACATTTCTCATTCCAGTTTTAGCCCCCCGAGCCTTTGGCTACCAGGCCTTTCCCAGATCACTTCTCTTTCCAGTTTTGGCACTCCAGCCTTGATCTTCCAGCCCTGATCCCAAACGCTTCTCGTTCCACTTTTGACCCCAGTCTTTGCCTTCCAGTTCTTGCCCCTGTATCCTTCCCGCTCCAGTCAAGTTTTGACTCCCCTCCCTTTGCCTTCCAGGCCTGGCGCTGAACACTTTTCGTTCCTGTTTTGAGACCCCAACCTTTGTCTTCCAGGCCTGACCATGAACACTTCTCTTTTCGCTGCTGGCCCCACAGCTTTCGCCTTCCAGACCTGGCCACGAATCCTTCTCGTTCAAGTTTTGCTCCTTCAGCCTTTGTCTTCCAGGTTTGGCCCCGAAACCTTTCCTTTTGTGGTTTGGCCCCCCCAGCTTTTGCATTCCAGGCCTGCCCCAGATCGCTTCTCATTCCAGTTTGGGCCCCCCAGTCTTTAACTTCCTGTCCTGGCCCTGAATATTTCTCATTCCAATTTTGCCGCTCTTCCTCCCCGCCACCCCACCCAGCATTTGCCTTCCATGCCTGGCCCCGAAACTTTCAAGTTCCTGTTTGCCCCTACAGCCTTCGCCTTCCAGGCCTAGCCTGTAATCCTTCTGTTTTCAGTCTTGGAGTCCCAGGCTTTGCCTTCCAGGCCTGGCTGCGGATCCTTCTCGTTCCAATCTTTCCCCCAGCCTTTGCCTTGAGGCCTGGCTCCCCAGCCTTTCCCCTTAGACCTGGCCCTGAACCTTTCTCTTTAGAGTTTTAACCTCCCAGGCTTTGTCTTCCAGGCTTAGCCCCAAACCCTTCTCATTCCAGTTTCGCCCCACCCCCAACCCTCAGCCTTTGAATTCCAATCCTGGCCCCCAAATCTTCTCGTTCCAGTTTTGCCTCCCCAGCCTTTGGTTTCCAGGCCTGGTCCCGATTCCTTCCCGTTACAGCTTTGGCTCCCAGCTTTTGCCTTACAGTTATGGCCCCCCAGCCTTTATCTTGCAGACCTAGCCCCGAACCCTTCTTGTACCAGTTTTGGCCTCCCAGCCTTTCCATTCCAGGCCTGGCTCAGAACACTTCTCTTTCCAGTTTTGGCCCCCGAGGCTTTGCCCTCCAGGCCAGTAACCGAACTCTTCTCTTTCCAGTTTTGGCAACCCAGGCTTTGCATTCTAGACCTGGCCCCAAACCCTTCTTTTCCAGGTTTGGCCCCAAAAGCTTTGTCTTCCATGCTTAGCCCTGAACGCTTTTTGATCCAATTTTGGCCCCCAAGCCTTTACCTGCCAGTCCTGTCCCCCCCAACTTTAACCTTCCAGACCTGACCCTGAACCCTTTGTTTTCCAGTTTCGACCCCCCAGATATTGCCTTCCATGTCTGGCCCGAACACCTCCGTTACAGATTTGGCCCCCAAGCCTTTGCCTTCCAAGACTTGCCAGGAATCCTTCTCTTTCCAGTTTTGCCCCTCCCCCCAGGCTTTGTCTTCCAGGCCTGTTCCCAAAAACTTCTCATTCTCGGCATGGCCCCCCAGGCTTTCCTATCCAGGTCTGGCCCTGAACCCTTCTCGTCCCAGTTTTGGGCCTCCACCTTTTGCCTTAGTAGGCTGACCCTGAGCACTTCGTTTTCCAGTTTTGGCCTCCCAGGATTTGCCTTCCAGGCCTTGCCCTGAATGCTTCTGGTTCCATTTTTGCCCCCCTAGACTTTGCCTTCCATGCCTAGCCCCCCAGGCTTTGCCTAATAGAACTGGGCCCGGACCTTTCTCTTTCCAGTTTTGGCCCCCCAGCCTTTGCCTTCCAGGCTTGGCCCCGAACCCTTCTCATTTCGGTATTGGTCCCCCAGCCTTTTACCTCCAGGCCGGGCCCTGAACGCTTCTCTTCCAAGTTTTGGCCCTGCAGCCTTTGCTTTCCAAGCCTGGCTCTATACCTTTCTCCTTCCAGCTTTGGCCCTCCAGACTTTAGCTTCCAGGATGGCCCTGAACCCTTCTCTTTCCAGGTTTGCCCCTCCAGCCTTTGCCTTCTATACCTGGCCCTGAACCCTTCTCTTTCCAGTTTTGGATCCCAAACATTTGCCTTCCAGGTCTGGCCCAGAACTCTTCTCATTCTGCTTTGGTCCCCCAAACCTTACTTAGCAGGCCTGGCCCTGAACCCTACTCATTCTATTATCGGCCCCCCATCCTTTGCTCTACAGGCCTGGCCCCGAACCCTTCTTGTTCCAGTTTCGGCCCCCAAGCTTTTGCCTTGCAGTCCTGGCCCCGAACTCTTTGCGTTCCATTTTTACACCCCCTGCCTTTGCATTCCAGGCCTCGACCCGAACCCTTCTCGTTCCTGTTTTGCCCACCCAGCATTTGCCTTCCAAGCCTGTCCCCAAGCGCTTATGTTTCCAGGTTTGGCCCCACAGTCTTTGCCTTCCAATCCTGACGTGGAACCCTTCTCGGTTCCGGCCTGTCCCCCTAGCTTTTTCTTTCCAGTCCTGGCTCTGAACCTTCCTCTTTCCAGTTTTGTCCCCCCAGAATTTCTCTTCCAAACCTGGGCACTAACCCTTCTGTTTCCAGTTATGTCCCCCCAAGCTTTGCCTTTCAGGCCTGGCCCCGAACTCTTTTCTTTCGAGCTTTGGCCCCTCCAGCCTTTGCCTTCCAGACCTGGCCCAGAACCCTTCTCATTTCAGTTTGGGCCCTTCCAGCCTTTCCCCAAAAGGCCTGGCTCCAAACGCTAGTTGTTCCAGTATTGATTCTCCATCTTTGCCTCGCAGGCCTTGCCCCAAACCTTTCTCGTTCTAGTTTGGGCCTCCGAGCGTTTGGCTTGCAGGCCTGGCCCTGAACCCTTCTCATTTCAGTATTGGCCCCCCAGCCTTTGCCCTCCAGGTCTGGCCCTGAATCCATCTCTTTCCAGTTTTAGCCCTTGAGTCTTTGCCTTCCAAGACTGGCTCCATACCCTTCTATTTCCAGGTTTGGGACCCTATCCTCTGCCTTCCAGGCCTGGCCCCGAATCCTTCAAGTTCTTTGTTTGCCCCTCCAGCCTTTGCCCTTCAGGCCTGGCCTGGAATCCTTCTGTTTACAGTTTTGGAACCCCAGGCTTTGCCTTCCAGTCCTGGCTCAGAATCCTTCTCGTTCCAGTTTCTCCCCCAGCCTTTGCTTTGAGGCCTGGACCCCCATCCTTTCTCTTCAGACCTGGCCCTGAACATTTCTCTTTACAATTTTAGCTCCCCAGCCTTTTCCTCCCAGGCCTGGCCCGATTCCTTCCAGTTACAGTTTTGGCCCCCAGCTTTTGCCTTACAGTTATGGCCTCCCAACTTTTACCTTTCAGCCCTAACCCGAACCCCTCTCCTACCAGTTTTGGCCTCCTGGCCTTTCCATTCCAGGCCTGGCTCAGAACACTTCTCTTTCCAGTTTTGGCCCCCAGGCTTTGCCTTCCAGGCCTGTACCGGAACCCTCCTCTTTCTAGTTTTGGCACCTCAGCCTTGGCATTCTAGACCTGGCACTGAACCCTTCTCTTTCCAGGTTTGGGCACCCAGACTTTGCCTTACATGCCTGGCCCTGAATTCTTCTGGATCCAGATATGGTTCCGAGCCTTTACCTGCCACTCCTGTCCCTCCAACCTTAACCTTCCAGGCCTGACCCTGAACCCTTCGCCTTCCAGTTTTGGCCCCCCAGCTTTTGCATTCTAGGCCTGCCCCCGAATTCTTCTCGTTCCAGTTTTGGACTCCGCCCCTTTGCCTTCCAAGCCTGCCCCCGAAAGCTTCTCTTCTCAGGTTTGGCCCTCAAGACTTTGCCTTCCAAGCCTCGCCCAGATTACTTATTTTTCCAGTTTTGGTCACCGGCCTTTGCTCTTGAGGCGTGGACCCAACCCCTTCGCTTTCCAGTTTTTCTGCAACCTATGTGTTGCAGGGCTGGCTCCAAACCCTTTCGTTTCAGTTTTGGGCTTACAGCCTTTGCCTTCCAGTCCTGTCCCCGAACCTTTCCTCTTCCCAGTTTTGGTCTCCCAGCCTTTGCCTTTGTATGAGTGATTGTGCTCTGGCTCTGACCCTCCCTAGTCTCAAGGCCGAGTCATGCGCACTGCTGCGCCTTTGCTGTTATGATATGCGCCCTGGGCATGCACAGACCTGTCAGGTAAACACCTTATATAAGCTGTTTTGCTTTTTAGTGACGTCACGTGGCATATAAAGGAGCAGTCCCAGCTAAGTGGGAGCGTTGTGTGTCTCCTATGCCCTGTCACCACCCAGGGCTGTCCTGTAAGTCACTTCTCCAAATAAATCACTTATATATATCTAACTAACTAAGCCTGACTGGCGTGGTCTGCTTCCTTTTCCGGAATCTGGGCAACTCGACGGCGTGGGTCAGTACAATTGGTGTAGTCGGCAGGATTCCGAAAAAGGAAGTATGGGGACGTTGCCAGGGGAAGTCCCGGAATGGTCGCCCACTTCTATGTCAACGAAGGCAGCCCTACTGATTGATGGGTGGGGCCCTCCACGGGAGTATGGGGAGGGCCCTAAAATCCCCTCTGCTTTAGTAAAACTCCTGACGGAGACAGCCATTATGGCGCCAGCGAAGGAATGGCCCCAAGGGGCTGAGGCCGTGGACCCTGCTTCTCTTGTGGGCTGTCAAACTTAGTGCTGCACTAGAAAGTGAAATAGCTCAGAGACAAGACGAATTAACCCAGGAACGGGATGTGAGTACATCTACTACCCTGCTAGCCTCCGAGTTAGCAGAAAGGTTGGAGGAGCAGGGGAGAAAATTAGAGAATTTAGCATATAGGTTTGTGTGGTTAGGAGGCTGCAGGATGCCCCACCCGCGGATGCGCACGATCTGGGCGCTCCCGGAGAGGGGTGCGAAGACCTGGACGCCTTGGGAGGCGGACAGTGAGGACATAGAGAAGGAAGACGAAGTGAGAGTAACTGAGGAGGATGGCCGACTCTGCACTGGTCTTAGCCCGCCGAGGGCATGCCCTATCGTGACGCGGAGGATTGAGGGACAGCGCGTTGCTGACGATGGGGGAAGGGATCAGAATGGCACTTAAGAGAATGTAACTGCTTGGAATTACGCCCCGGCAGAGTTGATAGAGCTTGCCTGTCGGTTCCAACTGAAGAGGCGAGAGACCCTAGCTGCTTGGCTAGTGAGTGGGCCTGCCGGATTGTGGGGTGTATCTAGGCCAGGTGGAGCGGATGGGAGGAGAGCCGGGACGACCCCACACGCGGGGTAGACCGACAGGCCCCAGGAGCTACCCCGATGCGGGAGGGGGCCGGCGGCGGGGCCGTGAGGGTCAGCCCTACACAGATGTGGATCAATCTCTTTCGTGCGGGAACCCCGTGAGAAAAGATTGATCAACAACCTAGTGCAGTCATAGTGAGCTGGTTGAGATGGCCTCGCCTGCCACAGCAGTGTCGACCCTTAGATTTCGGCCCTGCCACTGGCTCTTTCCTTTCCCCCCACCCCGTGATGGTAGAAGAGGGGGAGGTGGCGGAGGAGGGCTTGTTCTTATCCCGGCCTCTCCCCTAGTGGTGGTGGGGGAGGAGGGCTGGCTCTCGTCCCAGCCCCTCCCCTAGGGGTGGACCCATAGATTTCCCCTAGTGGGAGACCTAAGGCCCCCATTCAGAGATGGTGATTTGCTGGACCCGCAACACTAAGCAGCAGGTCCTAGCCCTGGTGGACACCGGAGCAGAATGTACCTTATTCCATGGTAATATGTTTTGTTTTCCCTGGACCCGGAACAGCCATACCCTTAGACCTCAGGTCTCAGAACCTGTTTGCCTTCACTTGGGAAGGAAAGCAATGGACTTTCCAAGTTCTCTCCCAAGGATATGTCCGTAGCCCCACCATTTGCTGTAATTTGGTGGCCAGAGATTTGGAAAGGTTCCCATTCTCTAGTGACATGCCCTGGGTGCGTTATATTGTTGACATCATGCTAACTGCGGACAGCACTTCTGTGTTTACAGGATGTATCGAGCGCCCTCGCGGCACACCTGCGAACTCGAGGATGGGAGGTAAACCCCGGACAAAATCCAGGGGCCCGGTACATCGGTCACATTTTTGGGGGTTGTCCGGTCGGGTAAGATGTGGGTAATGCAATGGGTTGTCATTGATAAGATACAGAAATACCTATTCCCAACCACCGTCAAGGAAGTATAAGCCTTTTTGGGCCTAGTAGGATACTGGCAGGACTTCATCCCTCGTACCTCATCTAGCACAAAGCTCTGGTAAAGAGGGGAGACAATTGGGACTGGAAACCTGCTCAGCAGCAGACATTTGAAAAGGTTAAAGTGTTAGTAGCACTGGTAGAGGCTCTAGGCACCTGCATACCAGGGGCCCCATTCTCTCTGAACGTCCACATAAATGATGCTGGCATTGGAGGGACTTTATGTCAGACTGGGCTGGATGACCATATTCCTTTAGGGTTCTGGCCACAAGTATAGATGGGGGCAGAGGAACGACATACCGCTATTGAGAAGCAGTTGTGTGTTGCATATCTGGCCCTACAACCTATAGCTTCCTTCACTGGGCGAGTACCATGGCCTCTGTGATGAACCAGTCAGATTGCTGGGTGTGTGCCCACCTGCCGGTGTCCAGCGCATCGGGCTTCCCGTGGTGGATGCCTCCCCCTGCGTAGGACCGATTGGAGCGCTGTACAAGCATGAGACAACACTACTGCCAGCATGTGGATGATGGAAGACCAGAGACCAACTCTGAAGCACGACTGCAGGACCAGGACTTATTCAGATGTGGGTCATGGCAGTCTGGGCAGCTAGCCGTTTCTGCCACAGTTTGCTGGGAACGATATGAGAACCCAGCGCAGTGTATTAGTGTGACTGGGTCACCCTGTTGTCTCATGCCTCCCCTTCGGGTGGGTTAGACTCCCCAGTCATCTTATAATCAATCCTGGCAGATGAAAGGGACACACTGACCTGGCTCAAAGAACTGGTCCGAGGCAACCCTAGTCCACTTGACCCCGAACAGGACACAGTGGAGCTGTGAGCCTTATCTGTAGACGTGGCTACCCACTGCATGAATGGGCCAATGCACCTTGGGGTATGTTTTCACCCAATGACAAATACACAGACACCTGTTAGGCCGCAGTTTGAATCTGCCCCTTGTACGGGATCATTGGACCAGAAAGGCATTCCATTGGTATAACCACCTCCTAAATGTGTTCACTCCTGAGGTAGGTCTAGAACTAGTAATGATGCAGGTAGAAGCTTTAAACGCCATTATGCAAGCTGCTATGAATAATAGTTATCTGTACTTAATGTCCAGATGGCACAAATGTGATGGGTGATGTTACAGAACCGCATGACCTTTGACATCCTAACTACTGCCCAAGGGGGGAGCACGTGTTGTGCATACATCCCAGATGAGGAGGGCAGCGTGACTAAATATTGAGGACACGTGCATCAGAAGATAGAACACCTCTCTTCTCCCCCAGCTAGTATTGATGAGTGGTTACAACTGTGGAGGGGTGGATGATGTTGTAATGCTACCTGCTCTGTTGTTTTGTGTGGTGGTGGTATTTGTGTGGGGGAGCATTCTGCTCCTCATTTATATGGGTATATAATATGTATATTGTTGTTCATTCATTCAATAGTATTTATTGAGTGCTTACTATGTGCAGAGCACTGTACTAAGCGCTTGGAATGAACAGGTTGGCAACAGATACAGTCCCTGCTGTTTGACGGGCTTACAGTCTAATTGGGGGAGACGGACAGACAAGAACAATGGCAATAAATAGAATCAAGGAGAAGAACATCTCGTAAAAACAATGGCAACTAAATAGAATCAAGGTGATGTACATTTCATTAACAAAATAAATAGGGTAATAAATATATGCAGTTGAGTGGACGAGTACAGTGCTCAGGGGATGGGAAGGGAGAGGAGGAGGAGCAGAAGGAAATGGGGGGAAAAGAGGGTGAGAGGTGAAGGGGGGGTGATAGAGGGAGTAGAGGGAGAAGAGGAGCTCAGTCTGGGAAGGCCTCTTGGAGGAGGTGAGTTTTAAGTAGGGTTTTGAAGAAGGGAAGAGAATCAGTTTGGCGGAGGTGAGGAGGGAGGGACATGTTGTTGCGACATGTGCATGCAGTGTGCCAACTTCTGTTGGGCACAACCCACCTCCCTGATAGTGAAGCCCCTTGTGAACTGCTCAGGGACCCTCACAGAAGACTATCGGACTAAGATTGTATGAGCGGGTCAGAAGGGGTGGAATGTAGGGGTGATTGTGCCCCGGCTCTGACCCACCATAGTCTCAAGGCCGAGTCATGTGCAGTGTTGCACCTTCGCTGTTATGGTATGCGCCCTGGGCATGCGCAGATCGGGCAAGTAAACACCTTATGCAAGCTGTTTTGCTTTTTAGTGAAGTCACGTGGCATATAAAGGGGCAGTCCCAGCTAAGTGGGGGCGTGGTGTGTCTCCTGTGCCATGCCGCCACCCAGGGCTGTTTACTCACTCTTGGCTTTAAAGCTCTCCATCACCTTGCCCCCTCCTACCTCACCACCCTACTTTCTTTCTACTGCCCAACACGTACACTCTGCTCCTCTACTGCTCACTGCCCATCGCGTACACTCTGCTCCTCTACCGCTCACCTCCTAGCTGTCCCCCGTTCACGCCTATTCCGCCGTCGTCCCCTGGCCCACGTCCTGTCGCTGTCCTGGAATGCCCTCCCTCCTCACGTCCACCAAACTAACTCACTTCCTCTCTTGAAAACCCTACTGAGAGCTCACCTCCTCCAAGAGACCTTCCCAGACTGAGCCACACTTTCGCTCTGCTCCCCCTCTCTTTCCCCCCTCTGGCCCTCCCCCTTCCCCTCCCCTCAGCTGAGCCCCCTTTCCCTCTGCTCCCCCTGCCCTCCCTTCCCCCCCACCCTCTGGTCCTCCCCCTTGCCCCTTCCCCTCCCTTCAGTACTGTGCTCATTTGTATATATTATTACCCTATTTATTTTGTTAATGAAGTGTACATTCCCTTGATTCTATTTATCTTGATAATGTTGTCTTGTTTTTGTTTTGTTCTGTTTCGCTCTGCTGTCTGTCTCCCCCGTTTAGACTGTAAGCTCGTCATTGGTAAGGGATTTTTTCTATCTGTTGCCGAATTATACATTCCAAGGGATTAGTACAGTGCTCTGCACATAGTAAGCGCTCAATAAATACTATTGAATGAATGAATGAATGCCTGCCCCAAACCCTTTTCTTTCCAGTTTTGGGACCATAGCCTTTGCCTTCCAGGCCTGGCCCCGAACCGTTCTCTCTCCAGTTTGGACTATGCAACCTTTGTCTTCCAGGCCTGGCCCCGAGTCCTTCTCTTACCCGGTCTGGCCTCCCAGACTTTGCCTTCCAGGCCTGGCCGCAAACACATGTCATCCCAGATCTGGTCCCCCAGTCTTTGCATTCCAGTTCTGGCCCTGAACGCTTCTCGTTCCAGATATGCCCCCCAGCCTTCACCTCCCAGTCCTGGACCCAAACTCTTCTCGTTCCAGTTTTGGCTCCTCAGCCTTTGCCTTCCAGTTCTGACCCCGGACCATTCTCATTCCCAGCCTGGCTTCCCAGCCTTTGCTTTCCAGGCCTGGCCGCTAACCCTTCTCGTTCCAGCTTGGTCCCCCCTGCCGTTGCCTTCCAGGCCTTGCCAAGATTACTTCCCGTTCCAGTTTCAGTGTCCCTGCCTTTGCCCTCCAGGCCTGGCCCCCAAACCCTTCTCTTTCCAGTTTTAGAATCCCAGGCTTTGTCTTTCAGGCCTGGTCCTGAACCCTTCTTGTTCCAGTTTTGCCCCCCCCACCCTCCCCAGCCTTTGCCTTCCATGCCTATTTCTGAACCCTTCTCTTTTAAGTTTTGGAACCTCAGCCTTTGCCTTCCAGTCTTCATCCCGAAACTTTCTCTTCCCAGATCTGGTCCCCCAGACTTTGCATTCCAGTCCTGGCCCCGAAACCTTCTCGTTCCACTTTGGGGTCCCCCAGCCTTTGCCTTCCAGGCCTAGCCACGAACCTTTTTTGTTCCAGTATTGGCCCCCAAGCCTTTGCCTTGCAGTTCTTGCTCCAAACCTTTCTCATTCCAATTTGGGCCTCCCACCGTTTGCCTTGTCGGTCTGGCCCCAAGCCCTTCTCGTTCCAGTTTTGGACCCCCAGCCTTTAGCCCCAATCCCTTCTCGTTACCGGGCTTTGCCTTCCAGGTCTGGCCCTGAACCCTTCTTTTCCCTGATCTGGTTCCACAGTCCTTGCATTCCAGGACTGGCCGTGAAACCTTCTCGTTCCACTTTGGGCCCCCCAGCTTTTGCCTTCCAGGCCTAGACCCGAACCATTCTCGTTCCAGTTACCCTCCTCTCCCAGACCCCAGCCTTTGCTTTCCAGGACTGGCTCCAAACCCTTCTCATTCCCGGTCTGTCACCCCAGCCTTTTCCACGCAGGCCATGCTCCGAACTCTTCTCGTTCCAGTTTGGGCCTCCCAGATTTTGCCTTCCAGGCCTGGCCCCAAAACCTTCTCGTTTCAGATTTGGCCCCCCCAGCCTTTGCATTCCAGGCCGGCCACGAATCCTTCTCGATTCCATTTTGGTACCCCAGTTTTTGCCTTCCAGGCTTGGCCCCGAAAGCTCGTTCCAGTTTTGACCCCCACTTCCTTTCCGTTCCTGGCCTGTCACCAAACCCTTCTCCTTCTAGTTTTGTCAACTCAGCCTTTGCCTTCCAGGCCTGGTTCTGAACGCTTCTCGTTTCAGATTAGTCCCACCAGCCTATGCCTTACAGGTCTGGTGCCCCAGCCTTTGCCTTCTAGGCCTTGCCCCAAATCTTTTCTCTTTCCAGTTTTGCCCACCAGCCTTTGACTTCCAGCCCAGGTCCCTAACGCTTCTCGTTCCAGTTTTGGGCCCCCAGACCTTTTCCTCCATGACCTGCCCCCCCGGCCTTTGTCTTCAAGGTAGGCCTGGCTTGAACCCTTCTCATTCCAGTTTTGGCCCCCCATTCCTTTCCATTCCAGGCTTGGCACCGAATGCTGCTCCTTCCAATTTTGGCAGCCCAGCCTTTGTCTTGCAGGCCTTAGTCCTGAATGCTTCTTATTCCAGTTTAGGCCCACCTTACAGGTGTGATCTCCCAAGCTTTGTTTTCCAGGCCTGTCCCCAAACCCTTCTCGGACCAGTTTTGGACACCCAGGCTTTCATTTCCAAGCCTGCACCATATCACTTCTCATTCCAATTTTGGCCCTGCAGATTTAGCCTTCCGTGCCTGGTTCCAAACCCTTCTTGTTCCAGTTTTGTCCTCCTAGCCTTTGTCTGACAGGCCTGGCCACGAAATCTTCTCATTCCAGTTTTGGCCTCCTAGCCTTTTTTTGGCATGCCTGACCCCTAACCCGCCTCGTTCCAGTTTTGGCCTCCCAGCATTTGTCTGGCAGGCCTGGCCCCAAACGCTTCACGTTCCATTTTTGCCTTACAGCCTTTGCCTTCCAGGCCTGGCCCAAACACCTCTCTTTCCTGTTTTGGCACCCCAGCCTTTGCTTTCTTGGCCTGGCCGCAAACCTTTCTTGTTTCAGATTTGGCCACCCAGGCTTTACATTGCAGCCCTGGCCATGAATGCTTCTCATTCCAGTTTTGGCCACCCAGCCATAACCTTCCAGTCCTGGCCTCCCAGCCATTGCCTTCCAGGTCTGGCCCCAAACCCTTCTCCTTCCAGTTTTGGCCTCCCAGTCTTTGTCTGGCAGGCCTGGCCCCAAACCCTTCAAGTTCCAGTTTGGCCTCCCAGCCTTTGCCTTCCAGCCCTGGCCCCAGCACTTCTCTTTACAGGTTTGGCACACCAGCATTTGTAGTCTTGGCCTGGCCACAAACCCTTCTTGTTCCAGATTTGTCTGTGCAGCATTTAGATTCCAGGATTGGCCCCGCACATTTGTTCAAGTTTTGGCCACCCAGCCTTTACCTTCCAGTCCTGGCCTCCCATCCTTTGCCTTCTAGGCCTTTCGCCAAACCCTTCTCTCTCCAGTTTTGACCGGCCAGCCTTTGCATTCCAGGCCTGCCCCAGATCACTTCTCATTCCATTTTGGGCCCCCCAGACTTAGCCTTCCATGCCTGGCCCCAAACCGTTTTCATTCCAGTTTTGCCCACCCAGCCTTTGTCTGGCAGGCCTGGCCCCAAACCCTTCTGGTTCCAGTTTTGACCTCCCAGCCTTTGTCTGGCAGGCCTGGCCCGAACTCTTCTCATTCCAGTTTGGCCTCCCAGCCTTTGCCTTCCAGGCCTGGCCCCAATACTTCTCCTTCCAGTTTTGAGATGCCAACCTTTGCTTTCTTGGCCTGGCTCTGAACCCTTCTTGTCCAAGATTTGCCCGCCCAGACTTACATTCCAGGCCTGGCCACGAACATTTCTCGTGCAAGTTTTGTCCCTCCAGACATTACCTTCCAAGCCTGGCCTCCCAGCCTATTCCTTGCAGGCCTGGCGCTGAACCCTTCTCTCTCCAGTTTTGGCCACCAAGCCTATACTTTCTAGGCCTGCCCCAGATCACTTCTCATTCCATTTTGGGCCCCCCAGACTTAGCCTTCCACTCCTGGCCCCAAACCCTTCTCATTCCAGTTTTGGCCACCCAACCTTTGATTTTCCAGCCTGCCCCAGATCACTTCTTATTCAATTTTTGGCCCCCCCCAGAATTAGTATTCCACGCTTGGCCCCAAACCCTTCTCGTTCTTGTTTGGCCTCCCAGTCTTTGCCTTCCAGACCTGTCCACAACACTTCTCTTTCCACTTTTGGCACCCCAGTCTTTGCTTTCTTGGCCTGGCCCCAAACCCTTCTTGTTCCAGATTTGACCGCCCAGCCTTTACATTCCAGGTCTGGCCCCAAATGCTCCTCGTTCAAATTTTGGCTCCCCAGCCTTACCTTCCAGGCCTGGCCATTCAGCCTTTGCTTTCTAGGCCTGCTCCAAATCACTTCTCATTCCATTTTTTGCCCCCTAGCCTTAGCCTTCTACACCTGGCCACAAACCGTTATCATTCCAGTTTTGACCACCCAGCCTTTGTCTGGCAGGCCTGGGCCCAAACTCTTCTCTTTCCAGTTTTAGACCCCCAGCCTTTGCCTTCCAGACCTGGCCTCGAACACTTCTCTTTCCAGTTGTGGCCCCCAAGCATTTGCCTTACAGGCCTGGAAGCCCAGACTTTGTCTTCCAGGCCTGGCACCGAACCCTTCTGTTTTCAGCTGAGGCTCCCTAGGCTTTGCTTTCCAGGCCTGGCCCCAAATCCTTCTCATTCCCCTCTTGCCCCCAAGCCTTTGCCTTCCAGGCATGTTCCTGAACCCTCTTCATTTCTGTTTTGGCCTCCACAGCTTTTGCCTTGCAGGCCTGGCCCCGAACTCTTTTCCTTCCAGTTTTGTCCCCCCGCCCCTCCCGCCCAGCCTTTGCCTTCCAGGCCTGGCCCCGAACCCTTCTCGTTCCAGTATGAGCCCCCCAGCATTTTCCTCGCAGTCCTGGCCCCAAACGTTTATCGTTCCAGTTTTGGAGACCAAGCATTTGCCTTCCAGGCCTGACCCTGAACCCTTCAAGTTCCTGGTTTGCCCCTCCAGTCTGTGCCTTCCAGACTTTGTCCGGAATCCTTCTTTTTACAGTATGGCCCCCAGAATTTACCTTGCAGATCTATCCCCTAACCCTTCTCGTACCAGTTTTGGCCTCCCAACATTTCCATTCCAGGCCTGGACAAAACATTTCTCTTTCCAGTTTTGCCCCCCCAGCCTTGCCCTACCAGGCCTCGCCCAGATTACTTCTCTTTCCAGTTTTGGCCCCCCAACCTTTGCCTTCCAGTCCTGGCCCCAAACCCTCTCGTTCCCAACCTGGATTCCCAGCCAGGCAGGCCTGGCTCTGAACCCTTCTCTTTCCAGTTTTGGCCCCCCCCACCTTTGTCTTCCAGGCCTGGCCCCGAACATTTCTTGTTCCCGTTTTGGTCCCCTAGCTTTTGTCTTCCAAGCCTGGCCCCAAATCTTTCTCTTTCCAGTTTTAACCCCCTAGCCTTTGCCTTCCAGGCCTGGCCCTGAACCCTTATTGTTCCAGGTTTGCCTTCCACTCCTGTCCCTAATCCTTCTCCTTCTAGTGTTGGAACCCCAACTTTTGCCTTTCAGGCCTGGCCTGAACTCTTCTCATTCCAGTATTGGAAACTCAGCCTTTGCCTCACATGCCTGGCCCGAACCCTTCTCATTCCAATTTGGGCCTCCCAGCCATTGCCTTGCAGGACTGACCTTGAACACTTCTCATTCCAGTTTTGCCTCCCTTGCACTTGCCTTCTCGGCCTGGACCCGTACACTTCTCATTCCAGTTTTGGCCCCCAAGAATGTGCCTTCCAAGCCTGGCCCCTAACTCATCTGTATCCACGTTTGTCCACCCAGCCTTTGCCTGTCAGGCCTAGCACCATACCCTTCTCTTTCTAGATTTGCCCCCCCCCCCAGCCTTTACCTGCCAGGCCTAGTACCGTACCCTTCTCATTCCAGATTTGGCCGCCCAGCCTTTGCCTCGCAGGCCTGGCCCCGAACCCTACTCATTCCAGTTTGGGTCTCTGACCCTTTCTCTTGGAGTCCTGGCCCTGAACCCTACTCGTTCTAGTTTTACCCCCCACCCCAGCCTTTGCCTTCCAGGCCTGGCCACGAATGCTTTTCATTCCAGGTTTGGCCCTCCAGCCTTTGCCTTGTAGGCTTGGCCCTGAACCCTTCTCGTTCCAGTATGGGACCACCGGCCTTAACATCACAGGCCTGGTCCAGAACATTTCTCATTCCATTTTTGGCCCCCCAGCATTTGACTTCCAAGCCTGGCCCCAAACCCTTCTGCTTCCAGTTTTTCCCACCGGCCTTTGCGATTCATGAATGGGCCCGAACCTTTCTCATTTCAGTTTGAGCACCCCAGCCTTTTCCTTCCAGGCCTGGCCCCGAAATCTTTTGTTCCAGGTTTGCCCCTACAAGTTTTGCTTTCCATGCCTGTCCCCGAATCCTTCTCTTTCCAGTTTTGGAACCCCAACCTTTGCCTTCCAGGCCTGAGTCAGAACCCTTCTCTTTCCAGTTTGGGCCACCCAGACTTTGCTTTGCAGGCCAGGCCTGAACAATTCTCGTTCCAGTATTAGACCCCTGGGCTTTGCCTCGCAAGACTGGACTTGAACACTTCTTGTTCCAGTTTTGGTCCCCCAGCATTTGCCTTGCAGGCCTGGACCCGAACGATTCTAGTTCCTGATTTGGCCCTCCAGCCTTTGCATTCCAGGGCTTTCCTCGAGCCCTTCTCGTTCCAATTTTGGCTCCCCAGACTTTGCCTTCCAGTCCTGGCCCCGAACCCTTCTTGTTCCCGGCCTGTCTCCTCTGCCTTTGCTTTTCTGGCCTGGCCCTGAAACCTTCTATTTCCAGGATTGGCTCTCTAGCCTTTGCTTTCCAGGTCTGGCCTCGAACCCTTCTTGTTCCAGTTTTTGCCCCCCAGCATTTACCTTCCAAGCTGGACACGAACTCTTCTTGTTTGAGTTTTGGCCCCCCCCCAGCCTTTTGCCTTCCAAGCCTGGCCCCCAATACTTCTCATTCCAGTTTTTCCCTCAGCCTTTTCCTTGAGGCCTGACCACCCAGCCTTTCCCCACAGACCCGGCTATGGACCTTTCTCTTTACACTTTTAGCTCCCCAGTCTTTGCATTCCAGGTCTGGCCCCAAACCCTTCTCATTCCAGTTTTGCCCACCCAGCCTTTGGCTTCCAGGCCTGGCCCCAATTCCTTCCCGTTACAGATTTGGCCCCGCAGGCTTTGCCTTTCAGGCCTGTACCAGAACGCTTCTCTTTCCAGTTTTGGCACCCCAGCCTTTGCATTCTATACCTGGACCGAACCCCTCTCTTTCCAGGTTTGGCCCTCCAGGCTTTGCCTTCCATGCCTGGCCCTGAACGCTTCTTGATCCAGTTTTGGCCCCCGAGCCTTTACCTGCCAGTCCTGTCCCCCACCCCCCAACCTTATAACCTTCCAGGCCTGACCTCAAACACTTTGCTTTCCACTTTTGGCCCCCCAGACTTTGCCTTCCAAGCCTAACCCGTGCACTTACCATTACAGATTTGGCCCCCAAGCCTTTGCCTTCCAAGTCTGGTCAGGAATCCTTCTCTTTCCAGTTCTGCCATCCAGCAACCTTTGCCTTGCAGCCTTGTTCCCAAACGCTTCTCTTTCCCGGCCTGGGCCCCCAAACTTTCCTTTCCAGGCCTGGGCCCAAACCTTTCTCATTCCAGTTTTGGCTCCCTAGTCTTTGCCTTCCAGGTCTGGACCCCCAGGCATTGCCTTCCAGAACTGGCCCCAGACCTTTCTCTTTCCAGTTTTGTCCCTCCAGATTTTGCCTTACAGGCCTGCCTGTCAACCCTTCTCTTTCTAGTTTTGGCACCCCAGCCTTTGCCTTCCAGGCCTGTTCCCAAACCCTTCTCGTTTCAGTTTTTGGCTCCCAACCTTTGCTTTCCAAGCCTGGCCCCGAACCATTTTTGATCCAGGTGCGTCCCTCCAGGCTTTGCCTTCCAGGCCTGCCCTCGAACCTTTCTCAGTCTCGGCCTGGCCCCCCAGCTTTTGCTTTCCAGGCCTGACTCCGAACCTTGCTCTTTCCAGTTTTGTCCCCCTAACCTTGCCTTCCAGACGAGGTCCCAAACCCTCCTCGTTCCACTTTTGGCCCCCACAACCTTTGCCTTCCAAGTCTGCCACCGAACGCTTCTCTTTCTAGTTTTGGCCCTCCAGGCATTGCCTTGCAGGTCTCTCCCAGATTACTTCTCTTTCCAGTTTTGTCCCCCAGTCTTTGAACTCGAAGCCTGGAATCAACCCCTTTAGCCCCCAGCCTTTGTCTTCTAAGGCTGGCTTGGAACCCTTTTCGATAGAGTTTTGGCCCTCCAACATTTGCCTTCCAGGCCTGTCCCCCGAACCCTTCTCTTCGCAGTTTTGGAACCTCAGCCTTGCATCCCAGCCCTAGCCGCAAACCCTTCTCGTTCCAGTTTTGGCACCGAAGCATTTGCTTTGCAAGCCTGGACCTGAACCTTTCTCGTTCCAGATTTGACCCCCCCCCAGCCTTTGCATTCCAGGCCTGGCGCCGAACCCTTCCCTTTCCACATTTGGTCCCGCATCCTTTGCATTCCTGGCCTGGCCCTGAACCCTTCTCATTCCAGTTTTGGCCCCTCAGCCTTTGCCCTCCAGGCCTGTCCCTAAACCCTTCTCTTTTCATCTTTGGAACCCCAGCATTTGCTTTCCAGGCCTGCTCCCGAATGCTTCACATTCCACCCCAGTCTTTGCCTTGCAGGTCTTTCCCCGAACACTTCTTGTTCCAGGTTTGCCCCCTCGACTCATGTCTTCCATGCCTGTCCCCGATCACTTCTCTTTCCAGTTTTGAACCTGCAGCCTTTGCCTTGCAGGCCTGGCCCTGAACCCCTTAAGTTTCAGTTTTGGATCCCCATCCTTTGCGTTCCAGGAATGTCCCCGAATCCTTCTCTTTCCAGGTTTGGCTTCCCACTCTTTGCCTTCCAGACCTCGCCCAGATAACTTCTCGTTCGACTCCCCGCTTCCCCCACCCCAGCCTTTGCCTTCCAGGCCTGGCCCTGAACCCTTTTGTCTCCGGTTTTAGCCCCCAAGCCTTGATCTTCCAGGCCTGGCTATTTACCCTTCTCTTTCCAATTTTGGCCCCCCAGCCTTTGCCTTCTAGGCCGGACACCGAACCCTTCTCTTTCCAGTTTTGGCCTCCCAGCCTTTCCATTCCAGGACCCGCCCATCGTCCTTCTCCTTCCAGTTTTGGCCCCCCAACGTTTGCCTTCCATACCTGTACTTGAATGCTTCTCTTTCCAGTTTTGGGCCCCCAACGTTTGCCTTCCATACCTGCACTTGAATCCTTCTCTTTCCAGTTTTGGCCTCCCAGCGTTTGCCTTCCATACCTGTCCACGAATCCTTCTCTTTCCAGTTTTGGAACCACAGCCTTTGCCTTTCAGGCATGGCCTAGAATATTTTCCGTTCCATCTTTGCCTTCCAAGGCTAGCCCAATCTCTTCCTGTTCCATATTCGACCCTCGGCCTTTGCCTTTCAGTCCTGGTCCTGACCCCTTCTCTTTCCAGTTTGGGCATCCCAGCCTTTGCCTTCCAGACCTGGACCCAAACCCTTCTCGTTCCAGTTTTGGCCACCAAGCATTTGCATTCAAAGCCTAGCCCCAAAACCTTCCATTTCCAGTTTTGTTCCCCCAGCCTTTGCCTTCCAGATCTGGCTCCTACCTTCCTCTTTCCAGTTTTGGATCCCCAAACTTTGTCTTCCAGGCCTGGCCCTGAACCCTCTGCTTCCGGTTTGGGCCTCCCAGCCTTTGTCTTCTAGGCCTGTCCCTGAACCTTCTCTTTCCACTTTTGTCCCCCCAGAATTTGCCTTCCAGTGTTGACCCTGAACCCTTCTCGTTGCCGGCCTGGCCTCCTAGTTTTTCCTCTCCAGGCCTGCCTCTGAACGTTTCTCTTTCCGGTTTTGGAACCCCAGGCTTGGCCCTCCAGGCCTGGCCCGAACCCTTCTCTTTCCAATTTTGGAACCCCAGCCTTTGCCTTCCGGTGCTGGCCCCGAAAGCTTCACGTTCCAGTTTGGGTCCCCCAGCCTTGCCTTGCGGGCCTGGCCACCAAGCCCTCTCGTTCCAGTTTGGTCCTCCCAGCCTTTGCCTTCCAGTCCTGGTCCCGAACCCTTCTCATTTCAGTTTTGGCACCCCAGCATTTGCTTTCCAAGCCTGGCCTCGAACCCTTCTCATTCCCGATTTGGCCCCCAAGCCTTTGCATTCCAGATTTTACGCCAACCCTTCTCATTCTAGTTTTGGTCCCCTAACATTTGCCTTCCAAGCCTCGTATCGAACCTTCTGTTTCCAGTTTAGACTCCCAGCCTTTGCCTTCCAGGCCTGGCCCCAAACGATAATTGTTTCAGATTTGGCTCCCAAGCCTTTGCATTCCAGGCCAAACACAATTCCTTCTCGTTTCAGTTTGGCCCCCCTGCCTTTGCCTTCCAGGCCTGACCCCAAACCGTTCTCTTTCCAGTTTTAGCCTCCCAGACTTTGCCTTCCAGGTCTGCCTCTGACCTTCTCATTTCAGTTTTTGCATGCCAGCCATTGCCTTCCAGGACTGTCCCTGAACCCTTCTCTTTCCGGTTTTGGTTTCCCAGGCTTTGCCTTCCAGGCCTGTCTCCGAACGCTTCTTGTTCCAGGTTTGCCCCCTCGGTCCTTGCCTTCCATGCTTGTCCCTGATCAATTCTCTTTCCAATTTTAGAACCCTAGCCTTTGCATTCCAGTCCTGGCCCCGATTCCTTCTTGTCCAGTTTCGGTCTCCCAGCCTTTGTCTTGAAGGCCTGGACCCGAACTCTTCTTGTTCCAATTTTGCCCCCCAAGCCTTTACCTTCCAGGCCTAGCCCTGAACTCTTCTCTTTTCAGTTTTGGCACCCCAGCCTTTGCCTTCAAGGGGTGGCCCTAAAACCTTCTCTTTCCAGATTTGGCCCCGTTTGCCTTCCAGGACTGGCCCCGAAACCTTCTCATACCAGTTTTGTCACCCAGCCTTTGCCTTGAGACCTGAGCCCCAGCCTTTGTATTCAGACCTGGCCCCGAACCCTTCTCATTCCCGGCCTGGCACCCCAGCTTTTGCAATACAAGCCAGGCTCTGAACCATTCTTGTTCCAGTTTTAGCACCCCAGCCTTTGCAATACAGTGCTGACCCAAACGGTCCCTGCCTGGCCCCCCATCTATTGCTACCCAGGCCTGGCCCCGAATCCTGCTCTTTCCAGTTTTCACACTCCAGGTTTTGCCTTCCAGGCCTGGCCCCGAACCCTTCTTGTTCCAGTTTTGGCCCCCCAGCTTTTGTCTTCCATGACAGGCTCCGAACAATTCTTGTTCCAGTTATGGACCCCCAACCTTTAACTTCCAAACCTGTCCCCGAATTCCTCTCTTAATTCCTCTCTTTCCAGTTTTGGCTCCCCAGCCTTGGCCTTCCAGGCCTCACCGAGATTAGTCCTTGCAGCCTTTGCCTTCCAGTCCTGTCCTGAACACTTCTCGTTCCAGTTTTGCCCCTCAGCCTTTCCCTTCCAGGTCTGGCCCTGAACCTTTCTCGTTCCACTTTTCTCCCCCGAGCCTTTGTTTTCCAGGCCTGTCCTGAACCCTTCTCTTTCAAGTTTTGGAACCCCAGCATTTGTTTTCCAGGCCTAGCCCCGAACCCTTCTCGTTCCAGTATTGGCCCACCAGCCTTTGATTCACAGGTCTTACCCCGACCCCTTCTCATTCCAGTTTGGGCCTCCCACCATTTGCCTTATGGGCCTGGTGCCGAACGCTTCTCCTTCCAGTTTTACCCCTTCAGCCTTTGCCTTCCAAGCCTGGCCCTGAACCCTTCACGTTCCAGTTTTGGCATCCCAGCCCTTGGATTCCAGAATTGGCCCCAAAAACTTTTCTTTCCAATTGTGGCCCCCCACCCTTTGCCTTCCAGTCTTAGCTCTGAACTCTTCTCGTCCCAGATGTGGTCCCTGAGGCTTTGCATTCAGGTCGGGTCCCGAAACCCTCTCGTTCCAATTTTGGCACCCCAAAATTTGCCTTCCAGGCCTGGACCAGAACTTGTCTCATTCCAGTTTTGGTCCCAAAGCCTTCGTCTTCCAGGCCTGGCCCTGAACGCTTCTCGTTCCAGTATTGCCTTCCCAGCATTTGCCTGGCAGGCTTGACCCTGAACCATTCTCATTCCAATATTGTCCACCCAGCATTTGCCTTTCAAGCCTGGCCCTGAATCCTTCTCCTTCCAGATCTGGCCCCAATCCTTTGCATTCCATATTTGGCCCTGAAACCTTCTCGTTTCAATTTTAACCGCCCCCCCCCAGCCTTCGCACTCCACGCCTAGCCCCGAACCCTTCTCGTTCCCTGCCTTGCACCTTAGCTTTTGCATCGCTGGCCAGGGTCCGAACCCTTCTCATTTCAGTTTGGGCCTCCCGGTCTTTGCCTTCCAGTCCTGGCCTCGAGCCCTTCTTGGTCCCTGCCTGGACCCCCAGCTTTTGCTTTCCAGGCCTGGTCCCGAGCCCTGCCCTTACCAGGGCAGCATTTGCCTTCCAGACCTGGACCCGAACTGTTCTCATTCCAGTTTCGGCACCCCAGCCTTTGTCTTGCAGCCTTTGTCTTCCTGGCCCCTGACCCCTTTTCTTCCAGTTTTGCTGCCCCCGCCTTTGCTTTCCAGTGATGGGCTTGAACCTTTCTCTTTCCTGTTTTCACTCCTCAGCTTTTGCTTTCCAATCCTGGCCCGAACCTTTCTTCTTCCAGGCCTGACGCCCAAACCTTTGCCTTCCAGTCCTGGCCCCGAAACCTCCTCATCCCAGATCTGGTCCCCCAGCCTTTGCATTCTAGGCCTGGCCCTGAAACCATCTCGTTACAGTTTTGGCTCCCAGCCTTTGCCTTACAGTTCTGGCCTGAACCATTCTCATTCCCGGCCTGGCAACTCAGACTTTGCTTTCCAGGCCTGTCCCCGAACGCTTCTAGTTACCATTTTGGCCCCCAGCCATTGTCTTCCGGCCTCACCCAGATCACTTTTCACTACAGTTTGCTGTTTTCGCGAACCTATGCCCAGTCTTACAGTGTACCCAGTCTGCTACATTGCCCACAGTCCTGGCCTGGTGGGATCATACTTGGGCTAGCACGTCGGCCTCCGTATTACCTGGGATGGACTGATGGGCTGAAACATGGGTATACAGTGAGGTTCTTGTGATTGGCCTGCAGCACCCTCCACATGTCTTCCCATATCTCCCTGCCCCACAGGTCCGGGCCCTAACTGCCGACTTAACCCGCATCACAAACTGCACTCAGTCACTGCCCTTTTCTGTCTCCCCTAGGTCGGCTATTGTTTCCCCCACGTCATAGACATTTTGTCCCACCATGGGGCTCAGCAAGGATATGAGGGGCCCCTGCCATTCCCGCGGGGTGCTTGACCAAAACTTATTCTTCATCCCCACCATAAAGACAGTCCGGTCGGGCCCGTGAAAATTGGCGGCATATACCACCTGCCTCATCCCCAATTCCCTCAAGACAGCCTGGGACTCTTCCAGAGTCCTCCACATATCGGGCAGCCCCGGGAGGTCCCCCTCATTTGGCCATGCCTCTCTCAGGGCACTAACAAGCCAACCGATGAGGGAGTTATTTCCCGGCAGTGACTTGGCATTGTGGAGTCGTTGCCATATGGCGGGGTGGGTGGTAATTCTGCTCAGCTTTTCCACCTCCATCCCCAATAGGGAAAAGCTATCTCCTCTCGTGTCCCACTGCTGCACCAACCAAGCAGCTATTGTTTCACGGGGATGCTGTTTGAATGGCTTGGCAAGTTTGATAAGTTCAGCCGCTGTGTACTCTTAATGGTCATTTTCTCCTTAATGGGTCCTCCCTCAGAGGCCCCATTTGGGAGCAATTGCTCCGCCAGGGCTTTCCGCTGGAGTAGAGGACAGATCTGCACTCTATGGCATCGTACCCGGTCCTCCTCCTCACTCTCCGCCTCCCAAGGCTTCCAGATCTTTGTATCCCCCAACTGCACGAATCTACATGCTAAATTCTCTAATTTCCTTCCCTGGTCCTCCAGCCTTTCCGATAATCTGGAGGCTAGCAGGGTGGTAAACGCACACACACGTCCCGTTCCCGGGCAATCTCGTCTCGTCTCTGAGCTATTTCTCCCTCTAGTACATTACCTCAGGCCACTGCCCGCATTTGCGCCTCCACAATCATCCAAGCAGCCCACAAAAGGGACCAGGCCGCAACCGCAACCCTCAGCACCATTCTTTCAACTGGAACGTCCCCACTTCCTCCGTCAGAAGACTTACTAACTCAGCAGGGGTCCTGGCCGTGGCCCCTCAGCGCCATTCATTCGACTGGGACTTCCCCGCTGCCTCCATCAAGAGTTTTACTAACTCAGTGGTGGTCCGGGCCTCTGCTGCTAGGGCCGAGTCGGTGGCTATCCGTAAAGTTACTAACAATGGCCAGCCCGACACGGCAGTCATCGTTTTCCCTTCTTTCCCGACAAGGGCATCCCCGGCCTCTGCCAGTGGCCTTTCTAAGCCCACAGGAGTCTTGGGAGCCTCTCCGTACTCCCATGGGAGTCCACAAGCATCTAAGACACGAGCTATCCTGTCCCATATTGATGTGGACAGCCATTCTGGGATTTCTCCCAGTGAGGTTCCTTCCTGCCCAGATCCCATTTCTTCGGTACCCTGCCGACTACGCCAATTGTACCGGTCGGGGCCAGAGCCTCTGTAGACTACCTGTCCTCCATATATCGATAATAACAATACCGAAGAAAGAGGCGGATAAGTCCAGGGTGATAGTTTATTTAGAGTGGAACGCGGGAGGCTTACCCACAGAACAGTCCATAGCAGCCAGCAGACTTGGATAGATCACACCGCACCCTCCTCCCGCATGCACTGCCTTATATCCCTTCTGGTGTGTCACGAGGCTGTATGTCCTTGGTGGTCGTTCACCGTAAGGTCTTGTTGCTGCCGTGGGTCCTCCTTCCCCTGGCAGGGCTATCTTCCTCCCACCCGGGGTTGACACTACACCGGCTCTGTGCAATTAACAAGGCAGGATGGAGCAGGGATCGGCCTTGACTGTGCTAGCCTAAATGCTTTCCATGGAGTCTGACCATACAGGCCTAGCCCCGACCCCTTCCTGTTCCCATTTTGGCCCCCCAGCCTCCCTGGCCTTTTCCTTCCAGGCCTGGCCCCACATCCTTCTCATTCCAGTTCCACCCCCACCCCTCCCCGACTCTCCAGCCTTTGCATTCCAGGCCTGATCAGTGAACCCTTCACGTTCCAGTGTTGGCCCTCAAGCTTTTGCCTTCCAGATCTGGCCCCGAAACCTTCTCTTTCCACTTTTGGCCCTCCACCCTTTTCCTTCTAGGCCTGTCCCTGAACTCTTCTCTTTCCAGTTTGCCACCTCAGTTTTTTTCCTTCCAGGCCTGGCGCTGAAGCCTTCTCATCCCAGTATTGGCCCCCAAACCTTTGCCCTGCAGGCTTGGCCTGGAACCCTTTTCATTCCAGTTTGGGTATCCCAGTCCTTACATTCCTAGCCTGGCCCTGAACCCTTCTCTTTCCATTTCTGTCCCCCCAGCCTTTGCCTTCCAGACCTGGCCCCGAACGTTCTTGTTCCCGACCTGGCACCCCAGCCTTTGCTTTCCATGCTTGGCCCTAAACCCTTCTCTTTCCAGTTTTGGTCCCACAGCCTCTGTCTTCCAGGTCTTGCCCCAAACCCTTCTCGTTCCATTTTGAACTTCCCAGCCTTTGCCTGGCAGGTCTGGCCCTGAACACTTCTCCTTCCAGTTTTGTCACACGCAACCCTTGCCTTCCAGTTCTTTCCCCCAAACTATTCTCATTCCCAGCCTGGCAATCCAGCCTTTGGTTTGCAGGCCTGGTCCCGATCCCTTCTCTTTCCAGATCTGGCCCCCAGCCTTTGCCTTCCAGCTATGGATCCGAACCATTCTTATTCGAGTTTTAGCCCACCAGCCTGTTCCTTCCATGCCTGACCCCCAATCTTTGTGTTCTAGGCCTGGCCCGAACCCTTCTTTTTCCAGTTTTAGGCCCCCAGCCTTTGCCTTCCAGACCTTGTCCAGATCACATCTCGTTCTAGTTTTGGCCCTCAAGCCTTTGCGTTCCATGCTTGCTCCCGAACCCTTCTCTTTATATTTTTGGACCGCAGCCTTTGCCTTCTAGGCCTTCCCCAGATCCCTTCTCGCTCTAGCTTTGGCTTCCCAGCCTTTGCCTTTCAGCCCTGGCCCTGACTCTTCTCGTTCCCGGCCTGGACCACACCCATGGCCTTCCAGGCCTGGCCCCAAACCTTTCTCTTTCCAGTTTTGGCTTCCTAGACTTTGCCTTCCTAGCCGGACCCGGAACCCGTTTCATTCCAGGTTTGCCCTCCCCCTGCGTCAGCATTTAGCATCCAGGTCTGTCCACGAACGCTTCTCTTTCCAGTTTTGAAACCCCAACATTTAGCTTCCTGGTCTGGCCCCATATCCTTCGCGTTCCAGTTTTGGATCCCAGCCTTTGCCTTGAATGCCTTGCCCCGAACCTTTCTCGTTTTGGACCTGGACCCCCAGCCTTTGCCTTCCAGGCCTGGTTCCGAACCCTTCTCGTTCCAGTTTTGTCCCCCAGCCTTTGTCTTCCAGGCCTGGCCCCAACCCTTCTATTTCCAGATCTGGTCCCCAGCTTTTGCCTTCCAGTTATCGATCTGAACGACTCTTATTCGAGTTTTGGCCTCCCAACCTTTGCCTTCGAAGCCTGGCACGGAACCCTTCTCTTTCCAGTTTTGGAACCCCAGGCTTTCCCTTCCAGGCCTGGATCTGAACACTTTTTGTTAAAATTTTGGCCACCAACATTTGCTTTCCAGCCCTGGGCCTGAACCCCTCTCGTTTCAGTTTGCCCCCCCCCCCCCAGCTTTTGCCTTCAAAGCCTCACCCAGATCACTTCTTTTTCAGTTTTGCCCACCAGCCTTTGTCCTCCAAGCCTGGCCCCTAACCCTTCTCTTTCCAGTGTTAGCCTCCTAGCCTTTGCCTTGCAAGACTGACCCCGTACTCCTTTCTTTCCAGTTTGGTCCCCCGAGTTATTGCCTTCCAAACCTGGCCCTGAACCTTCTCCTTCCAGTTTGGGCCCCCCAGCCTTTACCTTCCAGGTCTGGCTCTGAACCCTTCTTGTTTCAGTGTTGAACCCGCAGCCTTGCCTTCCAGGCCACACCCGGATCACTTCTCGTTCCAGTTTTGGCCACCCAGCGTTTTCCCTCTAGTCTTGGCCCCAAACCCTCACTTTCTAGTTTTGCCTCCCCAGCCTTTGCCTTCCACTCCTAGTCCTGAACCTTTATTTTTCCAGGTTTGCCCTCTCTGCCTTTGCTTTTCAATTCTGGCCTGAACCCTTCGCTTTCCAGTTTTGGCCACCTAGCCTTTGCCTTCCAGGCCTGGCACTGAACCAGGAGCCAGGCCTGGAAGGGAAAGGCTCTTTCCAGTTTTGGACCACCAGCTTTTGCCTTCCAGGCCTGGCCCCGAACTCTTCCCATTCCCGGCCTGACCTCCCTGCCCTTGCTTTCCTGGCCTGGCCCCGAACCCTTCTCATTCCAGTTTTCCCCCCCACCCCAGCATTTATCTTACAGACCTGCCCCTCCTCCCGCCTTTGACTAACAGTCCTGTCCCCGAATGCTTCTCTTTCCAGTTTTGGCCCCCCAGAAGTTGCCTTTCAAGTCTGATCCCGAACTCTTCTCGTTCCAGTTTTGGCTCCCCAGTCTTTGACTTGCTGGTCTGGCCCCGAATCCTTCTCTTTCCAGTTCTGTCCCCCCAGCCTTTGCCTTCCAGGCTTGGCACCAAACCCTTCTCTTTCCAGGTTTGGCCCCGCCCAGCTTTTGCATTCCAGGCCTGGCCCCAAACCCTTTTAGTTCCAGTTTTGGCCCTCCAGTCTTTGCCTTCCAGACCCGGCCCTGAAACCTTCTCTTTCCAGTTTTAACCCCCCAGCCTTTGTCTTCCAGAGCTGGCTCAGAACCACTTTGGTTCCAGTTTCTGCTCTCCAGCTTTTGCCTTTCAGGCCTGTCCCTGAACCTTTCTCTTCCCAGTTTTGGAACCTCAGCCTTGCATTCCTGGCCTGGCTCTGAATCCTTCTCTTTCCAGTTTTGGCCCCCCAGGCTTTGCCTTACAATTCTGGTCCTGAACCATTCTCGTTCCCAGCCTGGCAACCCAACCTAAGATTTCCAGGAATGGCCATGAAACCTTCTCTTTCCAGTTTTGCCCCCTCCCCCAGCTTTTGCCCTCCAATCTGGACTTCAACCCTTCTCTTCCCAGTTTTGTCTACCTCTCCCCCTTTCCCTCTGCTCCTCCCCCTCTCCCTTCCCATCCCCTCAGCACTGTACTTGTCCACTCAATTGTTTATACTTTCATTACCCCTTTTATTTTGTTAATGAGATGTACATCACCTTGATTCTATTAATTTGCTGTTGTTTTAATGAGATGTTCATCCCCTTGATTCTATTTATTGCTATTGTTTTTGTCTGTCTGTCTCCCCCGATTAGACTGTAAGCCCATCAAAGGGCAGGGACTGTCTCTATCTGTTATCAATTTGTACATTCCAAGCGCTTAGTACGGTGCTCTTCACATAGTAAGCGCTCAATAAATACTTTCGAATAAATGAATGAATGAATGAATTCCAGTTTGGGCCCCTCCAGAATTTTCCTTCCAAGCCTCACATCGAACCCTTCTGTTTCCAGTTTTGTCTCCCCAGACTCTGCCTTCCAGGCCTGGCCCCCTAGTCTTTTCTTTCCAGCCCTGGCCCAGAACCCTTCTTGCTTCAGGCATGGTCCCTCAGACTTTGACCTCCAGTCCTGGCCCCCATCCTCTCTCTTTCCATGCCTGTCCCCAAGCCTTTGCTTTCCTGGACTGGTCTCGAACCCTTCTCCTTCCAGCCTTTGCCTTGCAGCCCTGGCCCGAACCCTTCTCATACCAGTTTCAGCTACCCTGCCTTTGCATTCCAGGCTGGGCCCCGAACACTTCTCTTTCCAGGTTTGGCACCCCAGACTTTGAATTCTAGTTCTGACCCCGAATGCTTCTTGATTCAGTTTTGGCAACCCAGTCTTTACCTTCCAAGTGTGAACTCCCAGCCTATGCCCTCCAAGCCTTGCCCTGAACCCTTCTCTTTCCAGTTTTGGCCCAAGAAGCCTTTGCATTCTAGGCCCGGCCCGGAATCCTTCTCGTTACAGTTCCCCCCCGCCAAGGTCTTTGCCTTCCAGGCCTGTTCTCATACTCTTCTCGTTTCAGTTTTTGCCTCCTAGCCTTTGCCTTCCAAGCCTGGCCCCGAACCCTTTTCGTTCCCAGTGTGCCCCTCCAGCTTTTGCCTTCCAAGCCTTCTCCGGATCCATTCTATTTCCAGGTTTGGAACCATAGCCTTTGCCTTCCAGTCCTGGCCCCCTAGCTTTTGCTTTCCAGACTGACCCCGAACCTTGCTCTTTCCTCTTTTGTCCCCCTAGCCTTGCCTTCCAGGCCAGTTCCCGAAATCTCGTTCCAGTTTTGTCCACCGCAGCCTTTGCCTTCCAAGCCTGCTGGCAAACACTTCTCTTTCCAGTTTCGGCCCTCCAGGCTTTGCTTTCCAGGCCTCACTGAGATTCCATCCCCCTTCCCAGCCTTTGTGTTCCAGTGCTTGCTCAGAATCCTTTTCGTTCCAGTTTTGGCTCTCCAGGCTTTGTCTTTCAGGCCTGTCATCGAACCCTTCTCTTCCCAGTTTTGGACCCTCCACCTTGCCTTCCAGGACTGGCTTTGAACACTCCTTGTCCTATTATTAGCCCTCCAGCCTTTGCTTCTCAGGCCTAGCCCCAAACCCTTCTAGTTCCAATTCAGGTATCCCAGCCCTTGCATTCCTTGCCAGGCCCGACCCCTTCTTGTTCCAGTTTTGGCCCCCTAACATTTGTCTTCCAAGCCTGGCCCCGAACCCTTCACTTTTCTGTTTTGTACCTCTAGGCTTTGCCTTCCAGGCCCAGCCCCAAACCATTCACGTTCCCGGCATGGCACCTCAGCCTTTACTTTCCAGGCTTGACCCCGAACTCTGTTCTTTCTAGTTTTTGCCCTGAGCCTTTTCCTTCCAGGCCTGGTCACGTACCCTCTAGTTCAGGTTTGGGCACCCCAGCCTTTGCCCTCCATGGCCTGGCCCCAAACCCTTCTTTTTCCAGTTTTAGCCCCGAGCCTTTGTCTTCCAGGCCTGGACCCAAACTTTTCTCGTTCTAGTTTTGGAAACCCAGTTTTGTTTTTCAGGCATGGCCCCGAATGCATCACGTTTCAGTATGGGCCCCCCAGCCTTTGCCTCACAAGCCTGGCCCCGAACCCTTCCTGTTCCAGGTTTGCCCTCTAGGCCCATGTCTTCCATGCCTGTCCCCGATTATTCTCTTTCCAGTTTTGGAACCACAGCTTTTGCCTTCCAGGCCTGACCTGTATGTTTCACGTTCCAGTTTGGGCACCCAGCCTTTGCCTCACAGGCCAGGCCCCGAAACCTTCTGGTTACAGTTTGGGCTTCCCAGCTTTAGTCTTCCAAGCCTGGCACAGATCCCTTCTCCTTCCAGATTTGCCCTCCAGCCTTTGTCTCCAGACCTGGTCCCGAAACCTTCTCTTTCCAGTTTTGGAACCTCAGACTCTGCCTTCCAGGTCTGGCCTCGAACCCATTTCGACCCAGTATTGGCTCCCCAGCCTTTGCCTCACAGGCCTACGCCCGTACCCTTATCATTCCAGTTTGGGTATCCCAGCCCTTGAATTTCTGGCCTAGCCACGAACAGTTCTAGTTTCAGTTTTCCCACCACAGCTTTTGTTTCCAGGCCTGGCCCCGAAAGCTTTTTGTTCCATTTTTGGCCCCGTAGCCTTTGTCTTCCAAGCCTGGCCCCGAACCCTTCTAGTTCCAGTCTGGGCACCCCCAGCCTTTGTCTTCCAAGCCAGGCCCCGAATCTTTCTCTTTCCAGTTGTAGACCTCCAGATTTTGCCCTCCAGGCCTTGCCCGAAACTCTTCTGGTTCCAGTTCTGGTCCCCCTGCCTTACCCTCCAAGCCTAACCCCCAATGCTTCTATTTCTAGTTTTTGAACCCTGGCCTTTGTCTTTCAGGCTTACCTCAGAACCCTTCTCGTTCTAGTTTGGGCCATCAAGCATCTGCCTTTCAGACCCGATGCGAACACTTCTCGTTCCAGGTTTGCCACCCCAGCCTTTGCCTGTCTCTTTCCAGTTTTGGGCCCTCAGCCTTTGCCTCGCAGGTCTTGCCTCGAACCTTCTCATTCGTTTGGGCCTCCCAGCCTTTGCTTTGCAGGCCTGGCCCCAAATGCTTCTCCTTCAAGTTTTGTGCCCTGCCCCCCGAGTCTTTGCCTTCTAGACCTGGCCCCAAACCTTTCTCGTTCAAGTTTTGTGGCCCCAGCATTTGCCTTCCCGGTCTGGCCCCCAACCCTTCTTGTCCGAGATCAGGTTTCCCAGCCTTTGCATTCCAGGCCTAACCCCAGAATCTTCTCGTTCCAATTTTAGCTCCCTAGCCGTTTTTTCCAGGCCTGGCCCCAAACCCTTCTTGTTCCAGTTTTGGCCCCCCAGCCTTTACCTTCGAGTTCTGGCCCCAAACCATTTTTGTTCCCAGCCTGGCACCCTATCATTTGCTTTCGAGGCCTGGCCATGAACCCTTCTTGTTTCATTTTGGGCCCCCTAGCCTTTGCCTTCCAGTCCTGTTCCCGAACCCATCTCTATATCTTTTGACTTCCAATCCTGGCCCCTAACCCTTCTCGTTCCAGATCTGGTCCCCCATCCTTTGCATTCCAGGCCTGGCCCCAAAACCTACTCGTTCCAATTTTGGCCCCCCAGCCTTTGTGTTCCAGGCTGGCCCGAACACTTCTCATTCCAGTTTGGGCACCCCGACCGTTGTCTGGCAGGCCTGGACCCGAATGCTCTGGTTCCAGTATTGGGCCCCCAGCATCTGCCTCACAGTTCTGGCCAGAATCCTTCTCGGACCAATTTTTGGTCTCCCGACTTTTGTCTTCCATGCCTGGCCCCCAACCCTTCTCTTTCCAATTTGGCTTCCAGGCCTGGCCAGTAACTCTTTTCATTCCAGTTTTGGCAAGCTAGCTTTGCTTTACAGGCTTGGCCCCGAAATCTTCCCCTTCCAGTTTTGGCCCCTCAGCCTTTGCCTTACAGGTATGGACCCACACACTTGTTATTCCAGTTTTTGGTTTCCAGCCTTTTCCTTCCAGGCCTGGCGCTGCATCATACTCGTTCCAGTTCACTCCCCTCACTCCCCCGCCTCCAGCCTTTGCATTCCAGGCCTGCTCCAGAACACTTCCCCTTCCAGTTTGGGCTCCCCAGCCTTTGCCTTTCAGGCCTGGTCCCAAACCATTCTCGTTCCAGTTTTTCACTCCCCCTCCCCTGCTCTCCCCAAGGCCTTTGCCTTCCAGCCTTGGCTTGATACAGTTTTGGCCCCCCAACTTTTGTATTCTAAGCCAGGCCCCGAACAATTCCTGTTCCAGGTTTGGCGCCCCAGACTTTGCCTTCCAGGCCTAGCCCTGAACTCTTCTCTTTCCAGTATTGGCCTCCTGGCCTTTGCCTCAAAGGTCTTGCCCTGAACCATACTCAATCCAGATTGGGCCTCCCACCGTTTGCCTTGAAGGCCTGGACTCAAACACTTCTCCTTTCAGTTTTGCCCCGACAGCCTTTGTTTTCCAACCCTGGCTCTGAACATTTCTCGTTCCACTATGGGACCCCCAGCCTTTTCCTTCCAGTCCTGACCCTGAACCATTCTCGTACCAGATCTGTCCCCCCAGGATTTACATTCCAGTCCTTGTCCCGAAACCTTCTCGTTCCAATTTTGGCCCCCCTGCCTTTTCCTTCTAGGCCTAGCCCCGAACACTAGTCGTTCAGGTTTTGCCCCCCAGCATTTTCTTTCCAGGCCAGGACCCCAATCCTCTTTCTAATTTTGACCCCCAGCATTTGCCTTCCAAGCCTGGCCTCCAACCCTTTTGTTTCCACTTTTGTCACCCCAGCCTTTGCCTTCCAGGTCTGGAACCAAACCCTTGTGGTTTCTATTTTGGCCCCCCAGCTTTTGCCTTCCAGGCCTGTCCCCGACCCTACTTGGTCCCGGTCTGGCCCCCAGCTTTTGCTTTCCATGCTTGGTCCTGAACACTGCTCTTTCTATTTTTGGCCCCCCAGCCTTTCCCTTCCAAACCTGTCCCAAAAACCTTCTCGTTCCAGTTTTGGCCCTCCAATCTTTGTCTTCCAGGCCTGGCCCCAAATCCATCTCCTTCCCCCGTTTTGCCCCCCAACTCCAGCCTTTGACTATCAGGCGGGGCGGATTGAATTAATTAATTATTTAGACGCGACAGTCGGCCTCCCCTTTTGGGGGAAGTATGGTGTTAAAGCTTCCCCTTTGGGAGGAATTTGGTGTTAAAGCTTCCCTGATGGGAGGATTACACTAGTATGTTACTCGAGTGTGGGCAGACCAGGGCCCGCCCAGGAAGAGCTCGTTAATGGTTTACTAACAACGTGGTGAGGCGGCTAGTTCCCACCATGTGCGCACCCACCTGGGAGGAATCCACTTAAGCGTTCAATCTACTTATGCGCCGACCCCATTTAGGCCTTAGATTTACTTATGCGTTACACATTCGTGCGTTAAACTCACTTGCGCGTTACACTCGCTTGTACGCTACCCACTTACGCACTAAACTCACATGTGCATTGTACTCACTTATACATTGCCCGCTTATACACTAAGCCCACATATGCGTTACACTCATACATTACCCACTTATGTATTTAACCCAGTTATGTGTTACACTCACCCGTCCCGCGACCCCTGTCTCTGTGCGTTGTTCCTGGTGGCAGAATGGCGTCTGGTGCTCGGGACAGGGAGAGACACGTGGGTGGCCGTTGCTACTGCTGTGATCTTCCCAGAGAGAGACCCGAGCACCAGAGGCAACAGGTATTTATTACCTTGGTTTGGGTGGTCCCCACTTCCTTCCTCTTCAATCTCCGCCCCCTTCCGCTCCCTTCCCTTCCATACCTTATTGGGTGGGCACGGAGGTGAGGGACACCTATCTTCCCGTCCTGCCTCCTCTGGCCAGAGAGGTTACATCACTGATGGCATTTTGACCTTTGGGTAGCCAGTGCCCAGGTCCACCTTGGCACAGCCCCGCAGCCCTTGCCTTCCAGGACTTACCAGATTAGTTCTCATTCCAGTTTTGGCACCCCAGCATTTGCTTTCCAAGCCGGGTCAAAAACCCTTCTCGTTCCAATTTTGGCTACCCCTGCCCCCTCTCTGGCCAAAGGCTTTGCATTCCTAGCCTGGCCCTGAACAGTTCTCATTCCATTTTTGGCCGTCCTGCCTTTGTCTTCCATTCGTTGTCCTGAACCCTTCTCATTCATGGCCTGGGCCTCCGGCCTTTCCCACCAGGCCTGGCCCTGAACACTTCAATCCCAGATCTGGCCCCCCAGCTTTGCATTCCAGGCCTGGCCTGAAACCTTCTCGTTCCAATTTTGGCCACCCAGCCTTTGCCTTGCAGGCCTAGCCCTGAACCATTCTCGTTCCAGTTTTCCCCCCAGCCTTTGCTTTCCTGTACTGGCCCTGAACCCTTCTCTTTCCCGGACTGGCATCAAACCTTTGCCTTGCAGGCCATGCTCCGAACCCTTCTTTTTCCAGTTTGGGCCTCCCAGCCTTTGCCAACCCTTCTCGTTTTAGTTTTGGTCCCCCAACCTTTGCCTTCCAGACCTCATCTCGAACCCTTATCTTTTCAGATCGGTCCCCCAGGTTTTGCATTCCAGGCTGGCCACGAATCTTTCTCGTTTCAGTTTTGGCCCCCCAGCCTTTCTCTCACAGGCCTGTCCCCCAACCCTTCTTGTTCCAGTTTGGGCCTCCCAGACTTTGCCTTCAAGGCCTGGCCCCAAACACGTCTCATTGCAGATTTGGCCCCCCAGCCTTTGCCCTCCAGGCCTGGCCCAGAACACTTCTGATTTCAGTTTTGGCACCCCAGCCTTTGTCTTCCAAGCCAGGCCCCGAACCGTTCTCGTTCCCATTTTGGCCCCCCAGCCTTTGCCTTCCAGACCTAGCCCCGAACGCTTCTCATTCCAGTTTATCCCCCAGCCTTTGCTTTCCAGTACTGGCATCGAACCCTTCTCTTTCCCAGTCTGGCACCCCCTGCCTTTGTCTTGCAGGTTATATTCTGAACCCTTCTTGTTCCATTTTGGGCCTCCCAGCCTTTGCCTTCCAGGCCTGGACTCCAACCCTTCTGTTCTAGTTTTGGCCCCCCAGCCTTTGCCTTCCAGGCCTGGTCTTGAACCCTTATCTTTTCAGATTTGGCCTCCCAGACTTTGCATTCCAAGATGGCCACAAATCCTACTCGTTTCACTTTTGGCCCCCCAGCCTTTGCCTTCTAGGCTTGGCCAGGAACGCTTCTCGTTCCTGTTTGGGCCTCCCACCCTTTGCCTCCCAGGCCTGGTCCCGAACACTTCTCGTTCCACTTTGGGCCTCCCAGCATTTGCCTTGCAGGTTCTCCTTCCAGTTTCCATTGAAACTTTCCATTGAAAGCTTCTCCTTCCAGTCTTGCCCCCCCCCCAGCCTTTGCCTTCCAGGCTTAGACAGGAGCCCTTCTTGTTTCCGGCCTGGCCTCTCAGCCTTTGCTTGGCAGGCCTAGCCCTAAACCCTTCTCGTTCCAGTTTAACCCACACCCCGTGCCCCCCACCACCAGCCTTTGCCATCCAGGTCTAGCCCTGAACCTTTCTCATTCCAGTTTTGCCGCCCCAGCATTTGCTTTCCAATACTGGCCCCAAATCCTTCTCGTTCCCAGCCTGGCACCCTAGCCTTTGCCTTACAGGCGATGCTCTAAACCCATCTCGTTCCAGTTTGGACCAACCAGCCTTTACCTTACAGGCCTGGCCCTGAACCCTACTCGATCCAGTGTTGTCCCCCCAAGTCTTTGACTTCCTGGCCTCGACACCAACCCTTGTTGTTCTAGTTTTGGCCTCCCAGCTTCTGCCTTCCAAGCCTTGCCTCGAACCCTTCTGTTTCCAGTTTTGTCGCCCCAGCCTTTGCCTTCCAGGCCAGCCACGAATCCTTCTTGTTTCAGTTTGCCTTCCAGGCCTGGCCCCGTACCCTCTCATTCCAGTTTTGGCCCCTCAGCCTTTGCCTTCCCTGCCTGGCCCAGAACGCTATTCGTTCTAGTTTTGGCCCCCTGGCCTTTCTTTCCGGGCCTGACCCCGAACCCATCCCGTCCCAGATCTGGTCTCCCAGCCTTTGCCTTCCAGGCCTGGCCTCGATCCCTCCTTGTTCCAATTTTGGCCCCCAAGTCTTAGCCTTTCGGTTCTTGCCCTGAACCATTCTCATTCCCAGTCTGGCAATCCAGCCTTTTCATTTCCAGGCCTGGCCGCAATCCCGTCTCCTTCCAATTAGGGCCCCCAAGTCTTTGCCTTCCAGTACTGAAGCAGTGTGGCTCAATGGAAAGAGCCCGGGCTTGAGAGTCAGAGGTCATGGCTTCAAATTCCGGCTCTGCCACTTGTCAGCTGTGTGACTGTGGGCAAGTCACTAAACTTTTCTGTGCCCCAGTTCCCTCATCTGTAAAATGGGGATTAAGACTGTGAGCCTCACGTGGGACAACCTGATTACCTTTTATCTACCCCAGCGCTTAGAACAGTGCTCTGCACATAGTAAGCGCTTAACAAATACCAACATTATTATTACTGGCCCCAAACCCTTCCCTTTCCAGTTTTGGCCACCCAGGTTTTGCCTTCTAGGTATGACCTCGAACCATTCTTATTCGAGTTTTGGCTCCCCAGCCTTAGCCTTCCAAACATGCCCCCAAATCCTTCTCGTTCCAATTTTCTCCCCCAGCCTTTGCTTTCCAATATTGGCCCTGAAATCATCTCGTTCCCAGCCTGGCACCACAGCCTTTGCCTTCCAGGCCTGGCCACGAACCCTTCTCATTCCAGGTTTGGCACCCCAGCCTTTGTCTTCTAAGCCAGACACGAACACTTCTTGTTCCAGTTGTGACCCCCCCAGCATTTGCTTTCCAAGGCTGCCCCCGAATTCTTCTGTCTCCAGTTTTGGCCCCTCAGCCTTGGCCTTCCGGACCTTGCCCAGATCATTTTTTTCGTTCCAGGTTTGGCCCCACAACCTTTGCCTTCCAGTCCTGGCCTTGAACTCTTTTCGTTCCTGGCCAGGCCCCCCCAGCATTTGCCTTCCAGGCCTGGACCCGAAAACTTTTCTTTCCAGTTTTGGCCCCCCAGCCTTTACCTTCCAAGCCTGGCCCTGAACCCTTCTCGTTCCAGTTTCTTCCCCAGCCTTTGCTTTCCAGTACTGGTCCTGAACCCTTCTCTTTCCCAGACTGGCACCCAAGCCATTGCCTTGCAGGCCATCCTCCGAACCCTTCTTGTTTCACTTTGGGCCTCCCAGCCTTTGCCTTCCAGGCTTGGACCCCAACTCTCCTCGTTCCTGTTTTGGCTCCCCAGCCTTTGCCTTCCAGGCCTGGCCCTGAGCCCTTCTCGTTCCACATCTGGCCCCCCGGCCTTTGCCTTCCAGGCCTGGCCCTGAGCCCTTCTCATTCCACATCTGACGCCCAGCCTTTACATTCCAGGCTTGGCCCTGAAACCTCATTCCAATTTTGGCGCTCCAACCTTTGCCTCCAGGGCCGGACCCCGAACACTTCTCATTCTAGTTTTGGCCCCATACCCTTTGCATTCCAGGCCTGGCCCCGAACTCTTCTCGTTCCACTTTGTGCACCCCAGCCTTTGCCTGGCAGGCCTGGCCAGAATGCTTCTCGTTCCAGTATTGGCCCCCCAGTGCTTTCCTGGCAAGACTGGCCCCAACCCTTCTCGTTCCAGTTTTGTCCACCCTGCATTTGCCTTTCAAGCCTGGCCACAAACCTTCTCTTTCCAGATTTGGCCCCCCAACCTTTGCATTCCAGGCTTGAACCTGAAACCTTCTCATTCCAAATTTGACTCCCCCACCCTTTGCCTTCCAGTCCTGTCCCTGAACCCTTCTCGTTCCAGGTTTGCCACTCCAACCTTTGCCTTCCATGCCTGTCCACACACTCTTCCCATTCAAGTTTTGGCCCACCAGGCTTTGTCTTCCAAGCCAGGCCCCGAACCCTTCTTGTTCTAGTTTTGGCCCCCCCCCCCAGCCTTTGCCTTCCAAGCCTGCCCCAGAACCCTTCTCCTTCCAGTTTTGGGTCCCCTGTCTTTGCCTTCAAGTCCTGACTCTGAACCCTTCTCTTTCCAGATTTGTTCACCCGGTATTTGCCTTACGGAACTGGGCCGGAACCCTTCTCGTTCCAGTTTTGCCCCCCCCGCCCCAGCCTTTGTCTCTTAAGCCAGGTCCCAAACCGTTTTTCCTCCAGTTTGGTTCCCCCAGCATTTGCTTCCAAGCCTGCCCCCGAATTCTTCTCTTTCTAGTTTTGGCCTCCCAGTCTTTGCCTTCCAGGCCTCACTCAGATTACTTCTCGTTCCAGATTTGGCCCCCCAGGCTTTGTCTTCCAGTCCTGCCCCAGAATCCTTCTCTTTCAAGTTTTGGAACCCCAGCCTTTGCCTTTCAGTCCTGGCCCCAAAACCTTCTCGTTCCAGTTTTGTCCCCCCCAGCTTTTGCATCCCAGGCCAGCCACGAATCTGTCTCATTTCAGTTTTGGCACCACAGCCTTTAGCTTCTGGCCCTGAACCCTTCTTGTTCCAAGTTTGGCCCCCCCAGCCTTTGCATTCCAGGCCTGGCCACAAACCCTTCTCAGTCCCAGCCTGGCCCCACCAGGATTTGCTTTCCAGGCCTGGCCCCAAACCCTGCTCTTTTCAGTTTTGGCACCCCAGAATTTGCCTTCCAAGCCTGGCCCCGAATCCTTCTCATTTCAGTTTGGGACTCTCACCGTTTGCCTTGCAGGCCCGGCCCCTAATGCTTCTCCTTCCAGTTTTGCCCCTCCAGCCTTTGTCATCCAGGCCTGGTCCCGAACCCCTCTCATTCCAGTTATGGCATCCCAGTATTGTCTTCCAAGACAGCCCCTGAACTCTTCTTGTTCCAGTTTGGTCCCCCAGCATTTGCCTTCCAAGCCTGGACCCAAATCCTTCTCTTTCCAGTTTTAGACCCGCCAGCCTTTGCCTTCCAGGCCTGGCTCTGAACTCTTCTCACTCCAGTTTTGGCCCCCCAGCCTTTGTCCTCCAGGCCTAACCTCAAACCCACTCTTTAAATTTTTAGATCCTCAGCCTTTGCATTTCAGGTCTGGTGCTGAACCCTTCTCTTTCCAGTTTGGGCCCCACAGCCTCTGCCTTCCAGGCCTGGCCTGAACCCTTCCCATTGCAGTTTTGTCCCCCAAGACTTTGCCATCGAGGCCTCACCCAGATCACTCTTCATTCCAGTTTTGGCACTCTAGACTTGTCTTCCAGGCCTCTCCCAAACCCTTCTCTTACCGGTTTTGGCTTCCCAGCCTTTGCCTGGCCCCTTTCTTGTTTCCCATTTTACCACCCCAGCCTTTGCCTTCCAGGTGGGTTACTGAACCCTTCTCGTTCCAGTTTTGGCCCCACAGCCTTTGCTTTCCAGGCCTGGCCCTGAACCCATCTCTTTCCAGCTTTGGTCCCCACAGTGTTTCCATTCCAGGCCTGGCCAGGAACACTTCTCATTCTGGTTTTCCACCCCAGGCTTTGCCTTCAAGGCCTAGTCCTAAACCCTTCTCTTTTCAGTTTTGGACCCCAGCCTTTGCCTTAAAGGCCTAGGACCCCAACATTTGCCATCCAGGAATGGCCCTGAACCGTTTTTATTCCAGTTTTGGCCTCCCAGCCTTTAATTTACAGGCCAGCCCTCCCCGCCCCACCCCCCCGGCTTTGTCTTCCAGTCCTGGTCCAAACGCTTCTCTTTCCAGTTGAGGCCCACAGACTTTGACTTACAGACCTGGCCCTAAAATCCTTCACTTTCCAGTTTTGCCCCCCAAGCATTTGCCTTCCAGTCCTGTTTCCCAAACCTTCTCGTTCCAATTTGTACCCTCCAGCCTTTACCTTCCAGTCCTGGGCCCAAAACCTTCTTGGTTACTGCTTGGCTGCCCAGCTTTTGCTTTGCAGGCCTGGCCCTGAACCTCTTTCCAGTTTTCGCCCCCAGAATTTGCCTTCCAGGCCTGGCCCTGAACCTTGCTCATTCCAATTTGGCCCACAAGACATTGCCTTCCACTGCTGGTCCCGACCCATTCTGGTTCCTAACCTGGCAACCCGACCTTTGCTTTTCAGGCCTGGCTGCAAACCCTTCTCGGTCCAGTTTTGGCACCCCAACATTTGCCTTCCAAGTCTGACCCCAAACCCTTTTCCTTCCAGTTTGGGCCTCCCAGCCTTTGCTTTACTGGGCGGCCCCAAATTCTTCTCTTTCCAGTTTTGGCCCCCCAGACTTTGACTTCCAGACCTGGCCCCGAACCCTTCTCTTTTCAGTTTTGTCCCTCCAGCCTTTGCCTCCAGTCCTGGCCCCAAACCTTTCTCTTTCCACCTCTGGCCCCCCAGCATTTGCCTTGCAGGCCTGACCCTGAACACTTCTCGTTCCAGTTTTGCCACCCCAGCCTTTGCCTTGTAGGTCTGGCCTGAACCCTTCTCTTTCCAGTTTTGTCCCTCCAGCCTTTGCTTTCTTGCCTAGCCATGAACTCTTCTCGTTCCACTTTTGGCCCACTAGAATTTGCCTTCCAAACCTTTCTCGTTCAAGGATGGGCACCCCAGCCTTTGCTTTCCAGGCCTGGCCCCAACGCTTCTCCTTCCAGTTTTGGTCCCCCAGCCTTTGCCTTCCAGTCCTGTTCCCAAATACTTCTTTTTCCTGGCCTGGCTCCGAATCCTTCTCAATTCCAATTTGGGCCTCCCAACCTTTGCCTTACAATGCGGGCTCCGAACCCTCTCGGTCCGTGCTTGGCCACCCAATTTTGCTTTCCAGGCCTGTCCCCGAATCCTGCTCTTTCCAGTTTTCACACCCCAGCCTTTGCCTGCCAGGCCTGGCCCTGAACCTTTCTGGTTCCAGTTTTGCCCCCTTCCCCCGCCTCCCCCGCCGCCAATCCATTGCCTTCTCTGCCTGTCCATGAACCCATGTCTTTTAAGTTTTGGAACCTCATCCTTTGTTTTGCAGGCCTGGCCCCAAACCCTTCTCGTTCCAGTTTGGGCCCTTCATCCTTTGCCTCGCAAGTCTTGCCCAGAGCCTTTCTCATTCCAGTTTGGACTTCGAAGAGTTTGCCTTGCAGGTCTGATCCCAAACACTTCTCATTCCAGTTTTGGCCCCCCGAGCCTTTGTCTTCCAGGCCTGGCCGCGAACACTTATCTTTCGATATCTGGCCCCCAGCCTTTGCATTCCAGGCCTAGCCCTGAACCCTTCTCGTTCCCATTTTGGCCCCACAGCCTTTGCCTTCCAGGCCTAGTCCCGAAACCTTCTCGTCCCAGATCTGGTCCCTGACACTTTGCATTCCAGTCCAGGGCCAGAAAGCTTCTCGTTCCAATTTTAGCTCCCCAGGCTTTGCCTTCCAGGCCTTGCCCTGAACTATTCTCATTCATGGCCTGGAACCCCAGCTTTTGCCTTCCAGTCCTGGCCCAAAATCTTCTCTTCTCAGACCTGGTCCCGCACATTTTGTCTGGCTTGGAAACCTTCTTGTTCCAATTTTGCCCCCCCCAAGCCTTTGCCTTCCAGACCTAGCCCCGAACCCTGCTCATACCAGATCTGGTCCTTCAGACTTTGCATTCCAGGCCTGGCCTGGAAACCTTCTCGTTCCAATTTTGGCCTCCCAGCCTTTTCCTTCCAGACCTGGCCCTGAACGCTTCTCGTTCCAGTTTGGGCACCCCAGCCTTTGCCTGGCGGGCCTGTCCCAGAACGCTTCTCGTTCCAGTTTTGGCTCCCCAGCCTTTGTCTTCCAGTCCTGGAGCATAAACCTTCTCATCCCAGGTCTGGACCTCCAGCCTTTTGCATTCCAGGTCTGACCCCGAACCCTTCTCGTTCCAATTTAGGACACCACAGTCTTTGCCTGGTACACCTAGCCCCGAACACTTCTCGTTCCAGTATTGGCCCCCCAGCTTTTGCCTGGCTCCGAGCCCTTCTCGTTCAGTTTTGTGCACCCAGCATTTGCCTTTCAAACCTGGCCCCGAACCCTTCTCTTTCTAGATCTGGACCTCCAGTCTTTGCATTCCTTGCTAGGCCCTGAAACCCTCTTGTTCCACTTTTGACCCCCGCCCCCCCAGTCTTTGACTTCCAGGCCTAGTCCCGAACTCTTCTCGTTCCCAGCCTGGCATCCCAGCCTTTACATCTCTGGTCAGGTGCCAAACACTTCTCGTACTAGTTTGGGCCTCCAAGCCTTTGCCTTCCAGTCCTGGCCCCGAACTCTTAGCAGTCCCTGCCTGGACTCCCAGCTATTGCTTTTCAGGCCTGGCCCCGAACATTGTACTTTCCAGTTTTCACCACCTAGCATTTGACTTCCAGGCCTGGCCCTGAACCCTTCTTTTTCCAATGTGGTGCTCCCAGCTTTTGCTTTCCAGGCCTGGCCTGGCCCTGAACTTTTATGTTTTCAGATCTGGCCCCCCAGCCTTTGCATTCCAGGCCAGCCAGGAATCCTTCCAGTTCCAGTTTTGCTCCCCAGCCTTTGCTTCCAGTCCTGGCCCTGAACCCTTCTCATTCCAGACCTGGTCCTGCAGCTTTTGCATTCCAGGCTTTGCTCCCAACCCTTCTCTTTCCAGTTTTGGCCCCAGTTTTTGCATTCCATCCCTGGCCCGAACCCTTCTAGTTCCAGTTTGGGGCCCCCAGCCTTTGCCTTGTAACCCTGGCCCGAACCCTTCTCGTTCCAGTACTGGACCTCCGACCTTTGCCTCACAAGCTTGTCCCTGAACTCTTCTCGTCCCACTTTTGTCCCCCGAGCCATTACCTTCCAGGCCTGGCTCTGAACCCTTCTCGTTCCAGATTTGGCACCCCAGCCTTTGCATTCCATAACTGCCCTGAAACCTTCTCATTCCAGTTTTGAGCCCCCAACCTTTTTCTTCCAAGCCAGGCCCAAACTCTTCTCGTTCCAGTCTGGGGCCACCCAGCCTTTGCCTTTCAATCCTGGTCTGAACACTTCTCTTTCCAGTTTTGGGCCCCTCAACTTTGCCTACCAGTCCTACAAGGCAAATACTGTGGATCCCAACCTAGAACCAAAAAGGTTTGAGCCCAAACCTGCAAGGCAAATGCTGCGGGTCCCAAACTGAAAACAGAAAGGTCGGGCCCAAACCTGCAAGGTAAAGACTGTGGGGTCCAAACTGGAACCTAAAAGATTTGGGCACAAACCTGCAAGGCAAAGGCTGCGGGGCCTAATCTGAACCCCAGGGGGTTCGGGCACAAACCTGCAAGGGAAAGGTGGGGGCCTCCTAACTGGAACCTAAAGTGTTCGGGGCCCTAACCTGGAAGGCAACGCCTGCGGGGCCCAAATTGCAACCAAAAAAGTTCAGGGGCAAACCTGCAAGACAAAAGCTGCGGGCCTCAAACTGGAACCTAAAGTGTTTGGGCCTAAACCTGGAAGGCAGAAGCTGTGGGGCCCAAACTGGAACCTAATGGGTTTGGGGCCAAACCTGCAAAGCAAAGGCTGTGGGGACCAAACTGGAACCAAAAGGTTTTTGGGTCAAACCTGCAAGGCAAATCCTGTGGGGCCGAAACTGGAACCTGAAGCATTCGGGCCCAAACCTGCAAGGCAAAAGCTGAGGGACCCAAACTGGAACTCAAATAGTTCAGGGCCAAACTTGCATGGCAAAGGCTGTGGCGCCCTAACTGGAACCCAAAGAGTTCAGGGCCAAACCTACAAGGCAATGGCTGCGGGGTCCAAACTAAAACCCAAAGGGCTTGGGCCCAAATTTGCAAGTCAAAGTCTGCGGGGCCCAAACTGGAACATAAAGGGCTCAGGGCCATACCTGCAAAGCAAAAGCTGTGGGGTCCAAACAGGAACCAAAAGGGTTTGGGGCCAAACCCTGAAGGGAAATGCTGTGGGGCCCAAACTGGAACCTAAATCATTTGGGCCCAAACGTGCAAGGCAAAGTTTGGGGGCACCAAACTGGAACCTAAAGTGTTCAGGGCCAAACCTATAAGGCATAACTGGGTAGACCTAAACTGACACCAAAATGGTTCCAGGCAAAACCTGCAAGACAAAAGCGGGGGCTCCAACCTGGAGCCAAAAGGGTTCAAGGCCAAACCTGCAATGTAAAGGCTGTGGGCGCTAAAATGGATCCTAAAGCTTACAGGGCCAAACCTGCAAGGCAAACTCTGTGGGGCCCAGACTGGAAACAAAAGAGTTCGGTGCCAAACCTGCAAGACAAAAGTGGGAGGCCCCAAACTGAAACCAGAAGAGTAAAGGGCCAAACCTGCAAAGCAAAGGCTGTGGCATCCAAACTGGAACTTAAAGCGTTCAGGCCCAAAACTGAAAGGGAAAGCCTGCAGGCCCCAAACTGGAACCAAAAGGGTTTGGAGAAAACCCTTCAAGGCAAAGGCTGCGGGGTCCAAACTGGAACTTAAAGGGTTTGGGAGCAAAAACTTCAAGGCAAAAGCTGCAGGGCCCAAAATGGAACCAAAAGGGTTCGGGGCCAAACCTGCAAGACAAAAGCTGCGGGGCCCAAACTGGAACCAAATGTGTTCAGACCCAAACCTGCAAGGCAAACTCGGGGGCCCCAAACTGGAACCAAAAGGGTTTGGGCCAAACCTTCAAGGCAAGGCTTGCGGGGCCCAAACTGGAACCCAAAGTGTTCGAGACCATACCTGCAATGCAAATGAGGGGGGCCACAAACTGGAACCTAAAGGATTCGGGGCCAAATCGGCAAGGTAAAGGGTGTGGGAGCCGAACTGGAACCTAAAGCGTACGGGCCAAACCTGCAAGGCAAGGCCTGTGGGGTCAAACTTGGAACGAAAAGGGTTTGAGCCAAACCTGCAAGGCCAAAAGCTGCGGGGCCAAACTAGAACATAAAGTGTTCGGGGCCAAACCTGGAAGGCAAAGACTGCAGGGCCCAAGCGGAACCAAAAAGGCTTGGACCCAAACCTTTAAAGCAAAGTCTGTGGTGTCCAAACTGGAACCAAAAGGGCTTGGGTCCAAATCTGCAAGGCAAAAAGCAAGGGGCCCCAAACTAGAACCTTAAGGTTTCAGGGGCAAAGCAGCAAGGAAAAGGCTGTGGGGCCCAAAAGGGTTTGGGACCAAAACTGCAAGGTAAAAGCAGTAGGGCCCACACTCATACTAAAAGGGTTTGGGTCCAAACCTGCAAGGCAAAAGCTATGGGGCCCAAATTGGAACCAAAAGGGTTCAGGCCCAACCTGCAAGGTAAAACCGGGGACCCCCAAACTGGAATGTAAAGGGTTCAGGGCCAAACCTTCAAGGCAACAACCTTGTGGCCCAAACTGGAACCAAAAGGGTACAGGGCCAAACCTGTGAGGCAAAGGCTGTGGGGTCCAAACTGGAATGAATAGGGTTCAGGGCCAAAGGTGCAAGGCAAAAGCGGGGACCCCAACCTGGAGCCAAAAGGATCCAGGGCCAAACCTGCAAAGCAAAGGCTGCGGGGCCCAAACTGGAACCAAAAGTGTTCGGGGCCAAACCTTCAAGGCAAAGGCTGCGGGGTCTAAACTGGAACCTAAAGCATTTGGGCCCAGAACTGCAAGGGAAAGCCTGCAGGCCCCAAAATGGAACCAAAAGGGTTCAGGGCCAAACCTGCAAATCAAAGGCCGTGGGGCCCATACTGGAACCCGAAGGATCCGGGCCCAAACCGTCAAGGCAAAGGCTGCAGGTCCAAACTTCTTTAACCCCCTTGACCCCTTTTTCACCTTCCTTCTCTCCTTCTCTCTGCCCACTCTGATTCTCGGAGACTTCAACATCCACATGGATGTACCCGGTGACTCCTCTGCTACCCGCCTGCTATCACTCCTTGACTCTGCCAACCTCCTGCTCCACCCCATCTCACCCACTCACCAACTTGGTCACACCCTCGATCTCATCATCTTTCACTGCTGCACTATCTCCACCCTCACCAACTCTGAAATCCCTCTCTCGGACCATAACCTTCTCACCTGCCTCCTCTCTCCCACTCCTTCCCTCTGCAAATCTGTATTACTCCCCCTCAGACACTTCTGCTTTCTTGACCCCATCCGTCTCTCCCAAAGCTCTCACCCGACTTTGCCTCCCTATCTTCTCTTCCCACTCTAGATGATCAGGTTACTGCTCTCAACTCCACCCTCTCTACTCATCTCATCTCACTCGCCTCCCTTGTTCTCCACCCCTCTTGCTCCACTAACCCGCAGCCCTGGATCTCTGCTTCTGTCCGACTCCTTCACTCTCATGCTCAAGCTGCTGAGCCCTGATGGCGAAGGTCCAAGTACCAAGCCAATCTTATTCACTGCGAATTTATCCTTTCCTGCCTTAACTCTGCCCTCTCTTTAGCCAGGCAAAACTACTTTTCTTCCCTCATTGACGCCCATGCCCATCACCCCGCCAATGGTTCCAGACTTTTAAGTCTCTCTTCAGGCCTCCTCTTCCTCCCTCTCCCCCATCCCTCACCCCCAATGATCTGAACATCTACTTCATTGCGAAAATTAACACAATCAGGTCTGAGCTCCCCAAAGTCACCCCTCACCCTTCTCCTTCCCTCTCACTTCCAACCCCTCCCCTATTTTCCCATCCTTCCCTGCAGTATTCTCAGAAGAGGTCTCCTCCCTCCTTGCAAGTGCCACCCCCTCCACCTGTGCTTCGGACCCCATTCCCGCTCACCTTATAAAAACTATCGCCCCTTCCCTCCTTCCCTCCTTAACCACTTTAACCACTCACTCTCCAAAGGCTTCTTCCCCTCTTCCCTCAGACATGCCCATATCTCTCCCATCCTAAAAAAACAAACCCACTCGTTCCCAAACTCTTAGAACCAAGTCGTCTACACATGCTACCTTGAATTTCTCAACTCCAACTCTCTCCTGGACCCTCTCCAATCTGGCTTCTGTCCCCTCCACTCCACCTAGACTGCTCTCTCAAAGGTCACCCATGTCCTCCTTCTTGCCAAATCCAATGGCCTCTACTCTATCTTAATCCTCCTTGACTTCTCAGCTGCCTCTGACACTGTCGACCATCCCCTTCTCCTCCACACCTTATCTCACCTTGGTTTCACAGACTCTGTCCACTCCTGGTTCTCCTCTTATCTTTCTGGCCGTTCATTCTCGGTCTTCTTCACGGGCTCCTCCTCCCACTCTCATCCACTAACTGTAGGGGTTCCTCAAGGGTCAGTTCTTGGTCCTCTACTGTTCTCCATCTGTACTCACTCTCTTGGTGAACTCATTAGCTCCCACGACTTCAACTATCATCTTTATGCAGTTGACACCCAAATCTACATCTCCTCTCCTGTTCTCTCCTCCTCTCTACAGGCTCATATCTCCTGCCTCCAGAACATCTCCACCTGGATGTCTGCCCGCCACCTAAAACTCAACATGTCTAAAACTAAGCTCCTTATCTTCCCTCCCAAACCCTATCCTCTCCCTGACTTCCCTGTCACTGTGGATGGCATGACCACCCTTCCTGTCTCACAGGCCCACAGCCTTGGTGTCATTCTTGACTCAGCTCTCCCATTCACCCCACACAACCAATCCGTCACCAAAGCCTGCCGTTCTCATCTTTATAATATCGCCAAAATCTGCCTTTTCCTCTCCATCCGAATGGCTATCGTGCTCTCATAATGTCTCGACTTGATTATTTTGTCAGCCTTCTCTCTGATCTCCCTTCCTTCTGTCTCTCCCCATTCCAGTCTATTCTTCATTCCACTGCCCGGATCATTTTCCTATAGAAACGCTCTGGGCAAGTCATTGTCCTCCTCAAAAACCTCCACTGGCTGCCTATCAACCTCGCACAAAACGAAAACACCTCACTCTTGGCGTCAAAACTCTCCATCACCTTGCCCCCTCCTACCTCATCTCCCTTCTCTCTTTCTATTGCCCACTCCGTGCACTCTACCCCTCTGCCGCTCACCTCCTCACTGTCACCTTTTCACGTCTATCCCGCCATCGACCTCTGACCCACGGTCTACCGCTGTCCTGGAATGCAATCCCTCCTCAAGTCCGCCAAACTAACTCTCTTCACCTCTTCAAAGCCCTACTGAGATCTCACCTCCTCCAAGATGTCTTGGCAGACTGAGTTTCCCCCTTTTCCCTCTGGTCCCCCTCCACCCTCCGCTCCTCCTCCTTCGCCCTTCACCTCCCCTCAGTTGAGCCCACTTTCCCTCTGCCAGCACTGTGCTCATTCGTATATATTATTTATTACCTTATTTATTTTGTTAATGAGGTGTACGTCCTCTCGATTCTATTTATCGCGATGATGTTGGCTTGCTTTTGTTTCATTCTGTTTTGCTCTGCCGCCTGTCTCCCCCAGTTAGACTGTGAGCCCGCCATTGGGCAGGGATTGTCTCTATCTGTTGCCGAATTGTACATTCCAAGCACTTAATACAGTGCTCTGCACATAGTAAGCGCCCAATAAATATTACTGAGTGAATGAATGAATGAACCAAAAGGAGTCGGGGCCAAACCTGCAAGGCAAAAATGGCGGGGCCAAACTTGCAAAGCAAAAGTTGTGGGCCCAACCTGGAAAGCAAAGGTTTTGAGGTCAAAACTGCAAGGCAAGAGTTGCGGGGGCAAACCTGGAATAAAAATGAATAGGGGCTAAACCTGCAAGACAAAGGTTGGGGGCCTCAAACTGGAACAACAAAGGTTTAGGGCTAAACTTGCAAGGCAAAGGCTAGGGGTCTTGGAATGAGAAGTGTTGGGGGCCAAGCCTGGAATGAAAAAGCTGGGGGACTCAAACTGGAACAAAAAGGTTTCGGGGCCAGACCTGCAAGGCAAAGGCTGGGGGGGGGGGCAAAATGGAACGAAAAGTGTTTGGGGCCAAACCTGCAAAGCATAAGCTGGAGGGGGGGGCAAACAGGAACGAGAAGGGTTCGGGAACAGGCATACAAGGCAAATTCTCGGGGGAGGGGGGAATCTGGAGGCAAAGGCGGAGGGCCCAAACTGGAACCAGAAGGGTCTGGGATGCGGCTGGCAATGCAAATGCTAGTGGCCCAAAATGCAACGAGAAGCATTAAGGGCCAGGCTGAGAAAGCAAAAGGGGGGGGAGGGGAGACACAAAATAGAATGAGAAGAGTTCAAGGTCAGGACTAGAAGGCAAAGGCTGGGGTGGGAGGTGGGGGGCAAAACTGGAACTAAAAAGGTGTGGGGCCAAATCAGCAATGCGAAGAATGGGGGAGTAAAACTGGACCGAAAAGAGTTTGGTGCCAAATCTGTTAGGCTTAGGCTGGGGGGGGGCCTGGGGACAAAACTGGAATAAAAAAGGTTCGGGCCAAACCTGCAAGGCAAATGCTGGGGGAAGGGGGAACTGGAATGAAAAGGGTTCTGGGCCAAACTTGCAAGACAAAGGTTGCGGTGCCCACACTGGAATGAAAAGGATTTGGGGCCAATCTTGCAAGGCAAAAGCAGGGGTGGGGCACAAAAGGAACAAAAAGTGTTCGAGATCAAACCTGTTAAGGCAAAAGCAGGGGGGGACCCAAAATGGAATGAAAAAGATTCGGAGCCAAACCTACAGTAGCAAGGCTGGGGGTAGGGGGAGGCAAAAAGTGGAACAAAAAGTGTTCGGGGGCCAGGTCTGCAAGGCAAAGGTTGGATGGGCAAATCTGGAAGGCAAAGGCGGGGGGCCCAATCTGGAACAGAAAGGTTTCAGTCCAAACCTGCAAGGCAATTTGGCCTTGAAACCTTTTCGTTCCAAGTTGGGCCTCGCAATTTTTGCCTTGTAGATTTGGCCCTGAAGCCTTTTCTTTCCAGGTTAGGGCTGCAGCGTTTACTTTCTAAGTTTGGCCCTGAAGCCTTTTCGTTGCACTTTGGGCCCCACAACATTTGCCTTGCAGGTTTTTCCCCAGCCCTTTTCCTTCTAGTTTGGCCCCCCACAGCCCTTGCCCTGCAGGTGTGGCTCCGAACCCTTTAGGTTCGAGTTTGGGCCCCGCAACTTTTGCCTTGCAGGTTTGGCCCCACTCCTTTTCATTCCAGGTTGGGCCCCATGACATTTGCTTTCCAGATTTGTACCCGAAGCCTTTTCATTCCAGGATGGGCCCCACGATTTTTTGCCTTGCAGGTTTGGCCCCGACCCCTTTACATTCCAGGTTGGGCCCTTCAGCTTTTGCTTTCCAGATTTGGCCCCGAAGCCTTTTTGTTACAGGTTGGGCCCCACAACTTTTCCTTTCAGGTTTGGCCCCGAAGACTTTTCGGTCCAGTTTGACCCCGCAACCTTTGCATTGCAGGTTTGACCCCGACCCCTTTTCATTCCAGGCTTACCCCATAGCGTTTAAGTTTCAAGGTTTGGCCCCGAAGCCTTTTCGATTCAGGTTGGGCCCTGCAACTTTTTTTTTGCAGGTTTGGCCCTGAAGCCTTTCATTCCAGGTTGGACCTCACAACTTTAGTCTCGTTGGCTTTGGTCCTGAAGCCTTTTCATTCCTGGTTGGGCCCCGCAACTTTTGCTTTGCAGCGTTGGCCCCAAAGCCTTTTCCTTCCAGGTTGGGCCTTGCAGCATTTGCTTCCCAGGTTTGCCCTCAACCCCTTTTCATTCCAGTTTGGGCTCTGTAGCTTTTGCCTTGCAGGTTTTTCCCCAAATCTTTTTCGTTCTAAAGTGGGGCCCACAACTTTTTCCTTGCAGGTTTGGCCCCGAACACTTTTTGTTGAGTTTGGGCCCTGCAACATTTGGCTTGCAGGTTTGGCCCCGACCCCTTTCGTTCCAGGTTGGGCTCCACAACTTTTGCTTTGGGGGTTTGTCCCCAACCACAATTCTCTTCAGTTTGGGCCCGGCAGCATTTGCTTTCCAGGTTTGACCCCAAAATTTTTTCGTTCCAGTTTGGGCCTCACAGCATTTGCTTTCTACGTTTGGCCCCAAAGCATTTTTTGCTTCTAAGTTGGCCCCCACAACTTTTGCTTTCCACGTTTGGCCCTGACTCCTTTTCATTCCAGATTGGGCCACGCAGTGTTTGCTTTCCCAGTTTTTCCTCGAAGCCTTTTCATTCCAGGTGGGGCCCCACAGCATTTGCTTATCAGGTTTGGTCCCAAAACTTTTTTGTTCCAGTTTGGGCCCCACAACTTTTCCTTTCCAGGTTTGGCCCCGAAACCTTTTCATTCCAGTTTAGGCCCCATAACTTTTGCATTGCAGGTTTGACCCCGAAACCTTTTCATTCCAGTTTGGGCCCCATAGCCTTTTCTTGCAAGTTTTGCCCTGAACCTTTTTCTTTCTGGTTTGGGCCCTGTGACATTTGCTTTCCAGGTTTGGGCCCGAAGCCTTTTCGTTCCAGGTTGGACCCCACAACGTTTGCTGTGCAGGTTTTCCCCGAATCCTTTTCATTCTAGTTTTCACCTCCCCTGCCCCCCGCACAGCCCTTACCTTGCAAGTTTGGTCTCGAACACTTTTGGGCCCCCTGGTTTTGCCTTGTAGGTTTGGGGCCAAATTCTTTTGGATCCAGTTTGGTCCCAGCAGCCTTTGCCCTGCAGGTTTGGGCACGAACTCTTTTGTTTCAAAAGTGGTCCCCGCAGCATTTGCCTTGCAGGTTAGATCCCGAACCCTTTTGCTTCCAGTTTGGGACCATAGCCTTGACTTGTTGGTTTGGGCCTGAATGCTTTAGGGTCCAGTTTGGGCCCTGCAGGCTTTGCCTTACAGGTTTGGGCCTGAGCACTTTTGGTTCCAATATGGGCCCCACAGGCCTTGCCTTGCAGGTTTGGCCCTGAACCCTTTTGGTTCCAGTTTGGGCCTAAATGCTTTAGGTTGCAGTTTGAGCCCCACAGCCTTTGCATTGAAGGTATGGGCCTGGACCCTGTTGGCTCCCGTTTAGGACCTGCAGGTTTGGCCCCGAACCCTTCGGGTTCCAGTTTGGGCCCTGCATTTTTTGCCTTGCAGGTTTGGCCCCGAATGCTTTACGTTTCAGTTTGGGCCCAGCAGGCTTTTCCTTGCAGGTTTGTCCCTGAGCCTTTTAAGTTTCAGTTTCAGCCCCGCAGCATTTTCCTTGCAGGTTTGGCCCCAAACCTCTTAGTTTTCAATTTGGGCCCCCAACCTTTGCTTTGCAAGTTTTGGCCCGAACCATTTTGGTTTCAGTTTGAGGTCCCCCACTTTTGCCTTGCAGTTTTGGCCCTGAACGCTTTTGGTTCCAGTTTGGGCCCCGGAACATTTTCTTTGCAGGTTTGGCCCCAAACCCCTTAGGTTCCAATTTGGGCCTCTGCAGCCTTTGCCCTACAGGATTGGCGTTTTTTGAAACCCTTTTGGTTCCAGATTGGGCCCCTCAGCCTTTGTCTTGCTGGTTTGTCCCCAAATCCTTTAGGTTACAGTTTGGGGCCCGCAGGCTTTGCCTTGCAGGTTTGGCCCCAAATCTCTTTGGTTCCAGTTTGGGCTCCGCAGCCTTTATTCATTCATTCAATAGTCTTTATTGAGCGCTTACTATGTGCAGAATATTGTACTAAGCCCTTGGAATAAGCAAGTCGGCAACAGATAGAGACAGTCCCTGCCGTTTGACGGACTTACAGTCTAATCGGGGGAGACAGACAGACGAGAACAATGGCAATAAATAGAGTCAAGGGGAAGAACATCTCACAAAAACAATGGCAACTAAATAGAATCAAGGCGATGTACATTTCATTAACAAAATAAATAGGGTAATGAAAATATATACAGGTGAGCAGACGAGTACAGTGCTGAGGGGATGGGAAGGTAGAAGGGGAGGAGCAGAGGGAAATGGGGGAAAAGAGGGTTAAGCTGCGGAGAGGTGAAGGGGGGGGCGGTAGAGGGAGTAGAGAGAGAAGGGGAGCTCAGTCTGGGAAGGCCTCTTGGAGGAGGTGAGTTTTAAGTAGGGATTTGAAGAGGGGAAGAGAATTAGTTTGGTGGAGGTGAGGAGGAAGGGCATTCCAGGACCGCAGGAAAACGTGGCCAAGGGGTCGACAGCGGGATAGGCGGGACCGAGGGACGGTGAGGAGGTGGGCGGCAGAGGAGCGGAGCATGTGGGGTGGGCGGTAGAAAGAGAGAAGGGAGGAGAGGTAGGAAGGGGCAAGGTGATGTAGAGCCTTGAAGCCTAGAGTGAGGAGTTTTTGTTTGGAGCAGAGGTTGATAGGCAACCACTGGAAGGGGCCAAAACTTGCAAAGCAAAGGTTGGGGGTCCAAATTGAAAACTAAGAAGGGGAGTGACATGCCCAGATCGTTTCTGCAGGAAGATGAGCCGGGCAGCGGAGTGAAGAATAGACTGGAGCGGGGCGAGAGAGGAGGAAGGGCGATCAGAGAGAAAGCTGACACAGTAGTCTAGCCGGGTTATAACAAGAGCCTGTAGCAGTAAGGTAGCCGTTTGGGTGGAGAGGAAAGGGCGGATCTTGGCAATATTGTAAAGGTGAAACCGGCAGGTCTCGGTAATGGATAGGATGTGTGGGGTGAATGAGAGAGACGAGTCAAGGATGACACCGAGATTGCGGACCTGAGAGACAGGAAGGATGGTCGTGCCATCCACGGTGATAGGGAAGTCTAGGAGAGGACCGGGCTTGGGAGGGAAGATGAGGAGCTCAGTCTTGCTCATGTTGAGTTTTAGGTGGCAGGCTGACATCCAGGTGGAGACATCCTGGAGGCAGGAGATGCGAGCCTGAAGGGAGGGGGAGAGGACAGGGGCAGAGATATAGATCTGCGTGTCATCTGCGTAGAGATGGTAGTCAAAGCCGTGAGACCGAATGAGTTCACCGAGGGAGTGAGTGTAAATGGAGAACAGAAGAGGGCCAAGAACTGACCCTTGAGGAACTCCAACAGTTAAAGGATGGGAGGGGGAGGAGGCGCCTGCAAAGGGGACCAAGAATGACCGGCCAGAGAGATGAGGAGAAGCAGGAGAGGACGGAGTCCGTGAAGCCAAGGTGAGATAAGGTGTGGAGGAGGAGGGGATGGTCGACGGTGTCAAAGGCAGCAGAGAGGTCAAGGAGGATTAGAATGGAGTAGGAGCCATTGGATTTGGCAAGAAGTAGGTCATGGGTGACCTTAGAGAGAGCAGTCTCGGTAGAGTGGAGGGGACGGAAGCCAAAGCTTGAAGGTATGGGCCCGAACCCTTTTGGTTACAGTTTGGACTCCGCACCTTTCAGATTTGGGCCAGAACCCTTTTGCTTCCAGATTGGCCCCGCAGTCTTTGCCTTGAAGGTTTGAGCCTGAACCCTTTTGGTTCCAGTTTGGGGGTCACCCATTTTTTGCCTTGCAAGTTTGGGCCTGCACCCTTTAGGTTCCATTTTGGGCCCTGCAGCTTTTGCCTTGCAGGTTTGGGCAGGTACCCTTTTGGATCCATATTGGGCCCTGCAGCCTTTGCATTGAAGGTTTGGGCCTGAACGCTTTAGGTTCCAGTTTGAGCCCACAGCCTTAGTTATGCAGATTTGGCCTTTTGGTTCCAATCTGGGCCCCACAAGCTGTTGCCTTCCAGTTTTGGCCCTGAACACTTTTGGTTCCATTTTGGGTCCCACAGCCTTTGCTATGCAGGTTTGGACCCGAACCCTTTAGGTTCCAGTTGGGGCGCCGCAGCCTTTGCCATGCATGTTTAGGCCCGAATCCTATTGGTTCCAGTATGGGCCCGGAGCCTTTGCCTTGCAGGTTTGGGGTCGAATGCTTTAGGTTCCAGTTTGGTTCCCGCAGCCTTTGCCTTGCAGGTTTTGCCCTGAAGTCTTTAGGTTCCAGTTTGGGGGTCCCCAGTTTTTCCTTGCAGAATTGGCCCTGAACTCTTTGGGTTCCAGTTTGGGGCCCCCAGTTTTGCCTTGCTGGTTTGGCCCCAACCTCTTTTGGATCCAGTTTGGGCCACGCAGCCTTTTCAGATTTAGTAACAAACCCTGTTGGTTCCAATTTGGGCCCCACAGCCCTTTCCTTGCCAGGTTCGGGCCCAAACGCTTTAAGTTCTAGTTTGGCCTCCACAATCTTTGCCTAGCAGGTTTGGCCCCGGAGTCTTTTGGTTCCAATTTGGGACCCTCACTTTTGCCTGGCAGATTTGGGCCTGAACGCTTTTGGTTCCAGATTGGGGACCCCCGGTTTTGCCTTGCTGGTTTGGCCCCAAAGTCTTTAGGCTCCAGTTTGGGCCATGCAGCCTTTGTCTTGCAAGTTTGGCCCAGAACACTTTGGGCCCAGAACTCTTTTGGTTCCAGTTTGGGTCCTGGAGCCTTTGCCTTGCAGGTTTGGGCCCGAAGATTTTAGGTTCCAGTTTTGGGCCCCCCACTTTTGCCTTGCATGTTTGGGCCCGAACCCTTTTGGTTGCAGTTTCGCCCCCGCAGACTTTACTTCGCATGTTTGGTCCTGAACCCCTTAGATTACAGTTTTGGCCACGCAGTCTTTGCCTTGCAGGTTTGGCCCAAACCCTTTTGGTTCCAGTTTGGGCCACGCAGACTTTGCCTTGCAGCTTTGGGCCTGAACCCCTTAGGTTCCAGTTTGGGACCCTCAGCCTTTGCCTTGCAAGTTTGGACCCGAACCCTTTAGGTTCCAGTTTTGGCCCCTCAGCTTTTGCCTTACAGGTTTTTCCCAAACCCTTTCTGTTCCATTTTGAGACCCCCCACTTTTGCCTTCCTGGCTGGGCCCTGAACTCTTTTCATTTCCATTTTGAGACCCTCAGCCTTTGTCTTCTCTATTTGCCCCGGCAACATTTGCCTTGGTTTTTTCCAGTTTGGGCTGAACAGCCTTTGCTCTGCAGGTTTGTGCCCGAAGCCTTTTCATTCCAGGTTGGACCTTACAGTGTTTAGTTTCCAGATTTGGCGGCCAAACCATTTCAGTTTGGGCCCTGTAACTTTTGCCTTGCAGGTTTGGCTTTGAACCCTCTTCATTCCAGTTTGGGGTACTCCTCTTTTGCCTCCCCGGCCAGGCCCCTACACCCTTCTTGTTCCATTTTGGGACCCCCATCGTTTGTCTTTGATATTTGCTCCCACAACTTTTGCCTTGCAGGTTTGGCCCCGAACACTTTTGTTTCCAGATTGGGACCCACAGCCTTTGCTTGGCAGGTTTGGCCCCTTCCCGTTTTCGTTCCAGGTTGGACCCCGCAACTTTTGCCTTACAGGTTTGGCCCCGACACCTTTCTGTTCCAGGTTGGGGCCCGCAGCATTTGCTTTCCCAGTTTGGCCATGAGGCCTTTTCATTCCAGGTTGGGCCCCGCTAATTTTGCCTTGCAGGTTTGGCTCCGAAGTCTTTTTGTTCCAGTTTGGGCCCCATAAATTTGCCTTGCAGGTTTTGTCCCGACCCCTTTTCATTCCAGATTAGGGTCCACAGCATTTAACTTGCAGGTTTGGCCCCAACTTCTTTTCGTTCCGGGTTTGCCCTCACAGCACTTGCTTTCAAGGATTAGCCATGAAGGCTTTTCCTTCCAGGTTGGACCCCAGAGTGTTTGCTTTCCAGTTTTGACCCTGAAGTCTATTAATTCCAGGTTGGGCCCCACAACATTGCCTTGCAGGTTTAGCCCTAACCCCTTTTCATTCCAGTTTTGGCCCTGCAACCGTTGCCTTGCAGGTTTGGCCCCGACTCCTTTTTGTTCCAGTTTGGAGCCACCCGATTTTGCCTTCCTGGCCAGGCCCCGAACTCTTCTCATTCCATTTTGGGACCCCCAGCATTCGTTTTCCATATTTGCCCCCACAACTTTTACCTTGCAGGTTTGGCCCCGAACCCTTCTGTTTCTAGTTTGGGCCCCCAACCCTTACTTAGCAGGTTTGGCCACAAAATCTTTTCATTCCAGGTTGGGCCACGCACATTTTGCCTTGCAGGTTTGGCTCTGATGCCTTTTCATTCCAGCTTGGGCCCCACAACATTTGCCTTGCAGATTTACCCCTGATCCCTTTTCATTCTAGGTTTGTCCCCACAGTGTTTGCTTTCCAGGTTTGGCCCCAAAGTCTTTTTGTTCCAGGTTGGGCCCTGCAACTTTTACCTTGCAAGGTTGGCCCCGACCACTTTTCGTTCCAGGTTTGGCCACGAAGCCTTTTTCTTTCAGGGTTGGGCTCTGCAACTTTTACCTTGCTGGTTTGGCCCCAGCACCTTTTCGTTCTAGGTTGGGTCCTGCCGCATTTGCTTTCCAAGTTTGGCCCCGAAGCCTTTTCACTACAGATTGGGCCCCCAGCATTTGCTTTCCAGTATGGGCCCCAGAGCCATTTTGTTCCAACTTGGGCCCCTCAACTTTTGACTTGCAGGTCTGGTCCCGACCCCTTTTCGTTCCAGGTTTGCCCCCACAGCATTTACTTTCAAAGTTTGGCCCTGACCCTTTTCCTTCCAGGTTGGGTCCCGCAGCGTTTATTTTGCAGGTGTGGCCCCGACCCCTAGTGATTCCAGGACGAGCCCTGCAGCGTTGGCTTTCCAGGTTTGGCTCCGAAGCCTTTCCATTCCAGATTGGGCCCAGCAACTTTTACTTCCTAGGTTAGGCTCCGAACCTTTCTCTTTCCAAGTTGGGCCCCTCAACTTTTGCCTTGCAGGTTTGGCACTGACCTCTTTTCATTCCAGGTTGGGCCCTGCAACTTTTGCCTTGCAGGTTTGGCTCCAAAGCTTTTTCGATCCAGGTTGGGCTCCACAACTTTTGTCTTGCAGGTTTGGCCCTGACTACTTTTCATTCTAGGTTTGCCCCCCAGCATTTGCTTTGAAGGTTTGTCCCCGAAGACTTTTCATTCCAGGTTGGGACCCACAGCATTTGCCTTGCCGGTTTGGCACCAACCCCTTTTCCTTCCAAGTTGGGCCCATAACATTTGCCTTGGAGTTTCAGCCCCGAACTCTTTTTGTTCTAGGTTGGGTCCTGCAACCTTTACATTCCAGGTTTGGCCCCGAAGCCTTTTTGTTTCAGATTGGGCCCCACAGCTTTTGCCTTGCAGGTTTGGCCCCAAAGCCTTTTCGTTTCAGGTTGGGCCCCACAACTTTTGCCTTGCAGGTTTGGTCCCGAACACTTTTTGTTTCAGTTTGGGCCCCATAACTTTTGCCTTGCAGGTTTGGCCCTGACTCCTTTTTCATTCCAGATTGGGACCTGTAACCTTTGCTTTGCAGGTTTGGCCCCAAACCCATTGGTTCCAGTTTGGGCCCCACAGCCTTTGCCTTACAGATTTGGCCCCAAAGTCTTTTCGTTACAGTTTGGGCCCCGCAGCCTTTGCCTTGTGGGTTTGGCCCCGAAACATTTTTGTTACAGTTTGGTCCCAGCAGCCTTGGCCTGTGAAGTTTGGTCCCGAAACCTTTGGTTCCAGTTTGGGCCCCTGCAGCCTTTGCCTTGTGGGTTTGGCCTCCGTAGCCTTTGCCTTGAACGTTTGGCCCCAAAGCTTTTTAATTCCAGTTTGGGCCCCCCTGATTTTATCTTTCAGGTTTGGCCCTAAACCCTTTAGTTTCCAGTTTGGACCCCACAGCCTTTGCCTTGCAGGTTTATCTCTGATCCCTTTACTTTTCAGTTTGGGGCCCACAGCTTTTGCCTTGCAAATTTGGCCCAAAACCCTTTTAGTTCCAGTTTGTGCCCTGCTGCCTTTGCCTTGTAAATTCGGCCCCGACCCCGTTTCATTCTAGTTCGGGCTCTGCAGCATTTGCTTTCCAGGTTTGTCCCTGAAGACTTTTAGTTCCAGGTTGGGCCCTGCAACTTTTGCTTTGCAGGTTTGGCCCTGACACTTTTTGTTGGTCCCCAGCAGCATTTACTTTCCAGGTTTGTCCCTGAATCCTTTTCGTCCCAGGCTGTGCCACACAACATTTGCTTTGAGGGTTTGGCAATGCCCCCTTTTCATTCCATTTTGGGCCGTGCAACCTTTGCCTTACAGGTTTGTCCCCGAAACCTTTAGGTTACAGGTTGGGCCCTGCAGCCATTGCCTTTGCAGGTTTGGCCCCGAACCCTTTTGGTTCCAGTTTGGGTGCCCTAGACTTTGTGTTGCAGGTTTGGCCCCAAACCCTTTTCATTCCCATTTGGGCCACCCAGCCTTTGCTTTGCAGGTTTGGTTCTGAACCCTTTTTGTTCCAGTATGGGTCCCCCAGTTCTTGCCTTCCTGTTTTGCCCTCCTGTCTTTGTCTTACAAGGTTTGGCCCCGAAACCCTTTTGTTTCAGTTTAGTCCCCGCATCCTTTGCCTTGTAAATTTGGCCCCAAACTTTTTTCGTTCCACTTTGGGCCCCTCAGCTTTCGCCTTGCAGGTTTGGCCCCAAACCCTTTTCATTCCAGTTTGGGCCCTCCAACCTTTGTCTTGCAGATTTGCCCCCAAATGCTTTTCAGTCCAGTTTGGTCCCCCCTGCCTTTCTCTTGCAAGTTTGCCCCTGAACCTTTTTCTTTCCAGTTTAGAGCCTGCAACCTTTGCCTTCCAGTCCTGGCCCTGAACCCTTCTCGTTTCATTTTGGTCCCACTAGCCTTTGCATTGCAGCCCGGGCCCTGATTCCGTCTCATTCCAGTTTGGCTTCCCAGGCTTTGCCTTCCATATTTGCCCCCTAGGCTTTGCCTTGCAAGCCTAGCCCTGAACGCTTTTTCTTCCAGTTTCGGTTCCCCAGTATTTGCCTTACAGTTTTGCCCCCACCCCTACCCTCACCCATCCTTTGTCTTGCAGAGTTGGACCCAAACCCTTTTTGTACCAGTTTGGGGACCCCAGCCTTGGCCTTGCAGGTTTGGCCTCGAACTCCTTTCATTCCAGTTTGGGCCTCCCCACTTTTGCCTTTCACTCCTGGTCCTGAACACTACTTGTACCACGCTGGGAAGCAGCGTGGCTCAAAAGAAAGAACACAGGCTTGGGAGTCAGAGGTCCTGGGCTCGAATTCTAACTCCGCAATTGGTCAGCTGTGTGACTGTGGGCAAGTCACTTAACCTATCTGGGCCTCAGTTACCTCATCTGGAAAATGGGGATGAAGACCGTGAGCCTCAAGTGGGACAACCTGATTACCCTTTATCTACCCCAGCACTTAGCACAGTGCTCTGCACATAGTAAGCTCTTAACAAATACCATTATTGTTTTAGAGAAGCAGTGTGGCTCAGTGGAAAGAGCACGGGCTTGGCAGTTAGCAGTCATGGGTTTGAATCCCGACTCTGCCACTTGTCAGCTGGGTGACTGTGGGCAAGTCACTTAACTTCTTTGTGCCTCAGTTACCTCATCTGTAAAATGCAGATTAAAAGATTGTGAACCTCACGTGGGACAACCTGATTACCCTGTATACACCCCAGCACTTACAACAGTACTCTGCACATAGTAAGCACTTAACAAATATCAACATTATTATATTATTATTATTTTGGGACACCCCACTGGCCCCAAACCCTTCTCATTCCATATTGGGGCTTTGCCTTGCAGCCCTGACCCCGAACCCTTTTGGTTTCAGTTTGTGTCCCCCAGTTTTTGCCTTCCAGTTTTGCCCCCCACCAGCCTTTTACTTACATGTTAGACCCCAAACTTTTTTTGTTGTAGTTTTGTCCCCCCAGCCTTTACCTTGCAGGTTTGACCTCAAACCCTTTACGTTCTGGTTTGGGAACCCAAGTTTTTGTCTTGTAAGTTTGGTGCCGATCCCTTTTCATTTACAGTTTTGGGCCCCCTATTTTTGCCTTCCAGGCCTGGCCCTGAACCCTTCTCCTTCCAATTTGGGACCCCTCACTTTTGCCGTGCAGGCTTGACCCATAACCCTTCTCATTCCGTTTTGGGCTCAATAGACTTTTTTTGCAGGTTTGACCCTGAACCTTTTCCGTTCCAGTTTCGGGCCCTCGGCTTTTGCCTTCCAGGTCTGGCCCTGAACCCTTCTCGTTCCATTTTGGGACCTCCAACTTTTACCATCCAGGCCAAGCCCCGAACTCTGCTCATTCCATTTTGGGGGCCCCAACCTTTACCTTCCAGATTTTCCTCCCCAGTCTTTACCTTGCAGATTTGGCCCCAAACCTTTTTTGTTCCAGTTTTGCCACCTCGTCCTTTGACTGGCAAGTTTGACCTTGAACCCTTTTTGTTCCATTTTGGGCCCCACTGCCCTTGCCTTTCAGATTTGCCCCCTGAGCTTTTGCCTTGCAGGCATGATCCCTAACCCTTTTAGCTCCAGTTTGGGGCCCCTTGCATTGGCCTGGAAGGTTTGTCCCCGATTGCTTTTTGTTCCAGTTTTGGACCCTTGTTTTAACCTTCCAGGCTTAACCCCAAGCCCTTCTTTATTCATTTTGAGACCACTAACCTTTGCCTTGCATGTTTGGCTCTCACCCTCTTCATTCCACTTTGGGTCCTCCGCTTTTGCCTTCCAGGCCTGGCCCTGATCCCTTCCCCTTCCAGTTTGGCCCCCCCAAGCTTTTTTTTGCAGGTTTGACCCTGAAGCCTTTTCGTTCCAGTTTCGGGCCCTCGGCTTTTGCCTTCCAGGCTTGTCCCCGAACGCCACCGCCTTTGACTTGTAAGTTTGGCCCAACCCCTTTTCCTTCCAGTTTGGGCTCCCCCACCTTTGCCTTCAAGACCTGGCCCCCAAGCTTCTCCTTCCAGTTTTGACCAACCAGTCTATGCCTTCCAGTGTTGAACCCACCAGTCTTTGCCTTCCAGATCTGGCCCCAAACCCATCTCGTTCCAGTTTGGGTGCCCCCAGCCTTTGCCTTCCAGGCCTGGCCTCCAACACTTCTCATTCCAGTTTGGGCCTCTCCCCCTTTGCCTTCCAGACCTGGCCCTGAACTCTTCTAGTTCCAGCGTGGGTCCCCCCGCTTTTGCCTTCCAGATCTAGCCCTGAAGCTTTTCATTCCAGTTTGGGCCCCTCTGCCTTTGCTTTCCAATCCTGGCCTCAAACCCTTCTTGTTGTATTTCAGGTCCTCCAGCTTTGGCCTTCCTTACCTGGTCCCGATCCCTTCTCGTTCCAGTTTGGACCCCACTGCCTTTGCCTTCCAGATCTGACCCCAAACGCTTCTCGTTCCAGTTTGGGCCTCCCTGTCTTTGATTGCAGGTCCGTCTCTGAACCCTTCTCATTCCTGTTTTGGTCCATCTGCTTTTGCCTCTCAAACACGGCCCCGAACCCTTCTCGTTCCCGTTTGGCCCCCCCACCTTTGCCTTTCAGACCAGGCCACGAACACTTTTCATTCCAGTTTGTGCCCCTCTTCCCACCCCCCCCCCAGCGCCTTTGTCTTGCAGGCATGGCTCCCAGTCCTACTCCTTCTAGTTTTGGGACCCCCCTGATTTTGCCTTCTAGACCAGACCACAAACCCTTCTCGTTCGGTTTGCCGCGCCCCCCCCCCCGTCTTTCCGTTGCAGACCTGGCCCTGAACCCTTCTCATTCTAGTTTTGTTCCCTCAGCCTTTCCCTTCCAAATCTGGCCCTGAACCCTTCTCGTTCCAGTTTGGGCCCCCCAGCCTTTGCCTTCCAAACCTGGCCCCGAACCCTTCTCGTTCCAGTTTGGGCCACCCCGCCTTTACCTTGCAGACATGGCCCTGAAACCTTCTCGTTCCAGTTTTGGTCTACTCCCCTTTGTCTTTGAGACCTGACTCCGAACGCTTCTTGTTCCTGTGTGGGACCCCTTCACCTTTCCCTTCCAGACGTGGCCCCAAATTCTTCTCATTCCAGTGTGGACCCCTTCTCCTTTCCCTTCCAAGCCTGGCCCTGAACACTTCTCATTTCAGTTTGGGCTCCCCCAACCTTCGCCTTATAGGCCAGGCCCCGGACACTTCTTCTCGTTCCGGGCCTGACCCCAAAACCTTGTTCCAATTTTGGATCCCCACCTTTGCCTCCCAAACTTGGCCCCGAACCCTTCTCGTTCCAGTTTGGGGCCCTCTGCCTTTGCCTTGCAGTCCTGGACCCAAACTGTTCTCGTTCCGGTTTTGGTTCCCCCACTTTTCCCTTGCAGGCCTGATCCTTGAGCCCTTTTCGTTCCACTTTGAGTCCCCTGCTTTTGCCTTCCAGACCTGACCCTCAAACGTCATTCCACTTTGGGCCTCCCTGCCTTTGCCTTCCAGACTTTGTATCTAACACTTCTCATTCCAATTTGGGCACACCTGCCTTTGGCTTGCAGTCCTGACTCTGAACCCTTCTCGATCCAGGCCTTGCACCGAAAGCTTCTTATTCCAGTTTGGGCCCCCTGCCTTTTTGTTGCAAACCTCGCCCTGAACCTTCTAGTTCCAGTTTGTCCCCCACCCCTACTTTTGCCTTCAAGGCCCGGCCCCACAGCCTTTGCCTTCCAAACCTGGCCCTGAACCTTTCTCATTCCAGTTTAGACCTCTCCATCTTTGCATTGTAGACCTGTCCCTGAACCCTTCTCATTCTGGGTCTGGCCCCACACTCTTCTCATTCCAGTTTTGCTCCCCCAACCTTTGCCTTCCAGACCTTGCTCTTAACTCTTCTCATTCCAGTATGGGTCCCCCCGGTTTTACCTTCTACACCTGGCCCTGAATCCTTCTCGTTCCAGTTTGGGCCTCCACACTTGCCTTCAAGGCTTGGCCACCCAGCCTTTGTTTTCCAGGTCTTGCCCAGAACCCTTCTTCTTTAAGTTTGGGCCCCCAACCTTTTCTTTCCAGACCTGTCCCCCAAGCTTTCTCGTTCCAGCTTGTTCACATAGGCTTTGCCTTCCAGTTTTGCCCCCCAAGCATGTGCCTTCCAAACCTGGCCCCGAACTTTTCCTGTTCCAGTTTTAGCCCCCAACCTTTTCCTTCCAAACCTGGCCCCAAACACTTCTCGTTCCAGTTTAGGCCCCTAGACTTTGTCTTGCAGTCCTGGCCCCGAACACTACTATTTCCTGGCCCTGAACCCTTCTCGTTCCAGTTTCATTCCCCAAACTTTTATCTTCCAGACCTGGTCCCAAACCCTTCTCATTTCAGTATGGGGCCTTCCACATTTACCTTGAGACATGGCCTCCAACCCTTCTCGATCCAGGCCTGGCCCCGAACCTTTCATGTTCTAGGCCTGGTTCTGAACTCCCCTTGTTCCAGTTAGGGCCTTTGCAGCCTTTGCCTTGAAGGTCTATGCCAGAACCTTTCTCGTACCAAGCCTGGCCTCAAGCTGTTCTTGCTCCTGTTTGTGTCTGCCTGCTTTGCAAGCCTTGCTCCAAACTATTAACGTTCAGGTTTGGGGCCCCCAGACTTTGCCTTTTAGGCCTGACCCCAAATCCATCTTTTTCTAGGCCTCACCCTGAACTCTTCTTAATCCAGCTTTGGCACCCGAGCCTTTTTCTTCTAGTTTTTCCCCTCCTGCGCCCCCCCCCCCACTGCTTTTGCCTTGCAAGCCTGGCATCTAACCTTACTCGTTCCAATTTGGGACTCACGCCTCTGTCTTCCAGATCTGGACTTGAATGCTTCTCATGCAAGTTTGCTTAGTTTAGACCCTAGCCCCAACCTTAACCATAATCCCATAATTTTAACCCTAAGATTTAAACCAACTCTACATATACCTTAAGGCCTAGTTCTTAACTGTATCCCTAAACTTCTCTACATCTTTACAATATCTCTACAATATCGCCAAGATCCGCCCTTTCCTCTCCACCCAAACGGCTACCTTACTGTTAAGGGCTCTCGTTATATCCCGGCTAGACTACTGTGTCAGCCTTCTCTGACCTCCCTTCCTCCTCTCTCGCCCCGCTCCAGTCTATCCGCTTCACTCCGCTGCCCAGCTCATCTTCCTGCAGAAACGATCTGAGCATGTCACTCCCCTTCTTAAACAACTCCAGTGGTTGCCTATCGACCTCCGCTCCAAACAAAAACTTCTCACTCTAGGCTTCAAGGCTCTCCATCACCTTGCCCCTTCCTACCTCTCCTCCCTTCTCTCTTTCTACTGCCCACCCCGCACGCTCCACTCCTCTGCCGCCCACCTCCTCACCATCCCTCGGTCTCGCCTATCCCGCCGTCGACCCTTGGGTCACGTCCTCCCACGGTCCTGGAACGCCCTACATCCTCTCCTCCGCCAAACTGATTCTCTTCCCCTCTTCAAAACCCTACTTAAAACTCACCTCCTCCAAGAGGCCTTCCCAGGTCTACGTCCTCTTCTCTCTCTACTCCCTCAACCACACCCTCTTTACCTCTCCTCAGCTAAACCCTCTTTTCCCCCTTTCACTCCGTTCCTCCACCTCTCCCTTCCCATCCCCACAGCACTGTACTCGTCCGCTCAACTGTATATATTTTCGTTACCCTATTTATTTTGTTAATGAATTGTACATCGCCTTGATTCTATTTAGTTGCCATTGTTTTTACGAGATGTTCTTCTCCTTGACTCTATTTATTGCCATTGTTCTTGTCTGTCTCCCCCGATTAGACTGTAAGCCCGTCAAACGGCAGGGACTGTCTCTATCTGTTGCCGACTTGTTCATCCCAAGCGCTTAGTACAGTGCTCTGCACATAGTAAGCGCTCAATAAATACTATTGAATGAATAAACTTATCACTGAAATTGGGTTAAGGTTATGGTGAAGTTTAAATGTCTAATCTTAACTCTAATCCTAAATATAGCCTTAAGTCTAATATTAACCTTAACCTCAAATCTATTAAGGGTTTCTATACTGGTTCGGATACTCACTTCTCATAAATCACATGAAAGGATGTTTTAAAACTCCACATTTGTAAACAACCTGTGCTCAGTACGTGATCAGTTCAGTGTGTGGACCAATTGTCATGAACTGCACCCTTCTGAGAAGGAGTGGGATTAAAGGTGTTTGATTTGGAGCGAGTTGTGGTCTCTAGCTAGCCATATTCCCTAAAGCTAACTCTAATCTTGGCATAGCATATACCCTAAACCCAACCTCAACCTTATCCTTAACCATCACCTCAACTGTGAGTCTAGCCTGTAACCCCAGCTCTAATTAAACACTAATCTTAATTCTACTTTTAACTTTAGAGAAGCCTTAACCCTAATCCCTAGGTTTACCTTCCTAAACCAAACTATAACTCTAACCCTACCATTAACTGTTATGAGAAATTCATTCCAGTTGTATATATTGAGCACTTACTATGTGTAGAGCACTATACTCAGGAATTGGTACACTTTTACAATACACAACAAAACAATGAAAGGTCACATTCCTTGTGCACAATAAAGACGCAATCTAGAGAGGGGAGAAAAACATTAATAAGGTTAGCCTTAGAGTGAAGTTTCAATATCTAATCTTAACTCTAATCTTGAGCACAGATTTAAATCTAATATTAACATTAACCCCAACGTTATTAAGAATGTCTTTCCACGTTCGGATACACATTTCTCCTAATTCAAATGAAAAGATGTGTTAAAATCCTACCTGTGCAAACAACTTGTGATCAGTATTGTGGACAGTTCAGTGCTTGGACGAGTGGTCGTGAACTGAGTCCTTTTGGGAGAGAGTGGTATTAAAGGTTTTTAATTTGGAGCGAGCTGCAGTATCTAGTTAACCTTATATCTAAAGCTAACTCTAATCTTGGCATAGCATAACCCCTATATCCAACCTCAACCTTATACTTAGCCATCACCTTAACTGCGACTCTAGCCTCTAACTCCAGCCTTAACATAAACACTAACCCAAATTAACTAACCTTTAACTCTAGAGGAGCCTACTCATAACTCTAACCCTAGCCCTAACTATTATGAGAAATTAATTCAGCTGTATTTATTGAGCACTTAGTTTGTGAAGGATTTTACTCAGTACTTGGTACAATATAACAATATAAACATAACAATGAACGGGCAAAGTCCCTGCCCATAATAAGCACGCAGTCTGGAGAAAGAAGAAAGACATTAATAAGAAGAAATGAGTAACAGATATGTACATAAGCATAGTAAGGCTGAGAAGGGGGGAATGAATTAAAAGGGCAAGTCAAGGCAATTCAGAGAAGATAGAAAGTAGGAAATAGACAGGAAAGGTCTCTTAGAAGTGATACTTTTTTTTAAAAAAAGGCTTATAATAAGAAGAGAGAGATTGTTTGTTGGGTTTGAAGAGGGAGGTCATTTCGGATCACAGGCAGGAACTGGGATGGATGAGCTCGAGGTAAAATGAGAAGCTTAGCATTGGAGGAGTGAAGAAGGTTATTGTAAGAGAGTTAGCAAGGTGAAGTAAAAGGAGGCAAGATTTAACTGTATTGTCTCTCCCACTCTAGACTGTGATCTCGTTGTAGGCAGAGATTGTCTCCATTACTGTATTGTAATTTCCCAAGAACTAAGGACAGTGCCCTGCACGTAGTAAGTGCTCAATAAATACGGTTGAGTAAAAGAATGAAAAGCCATGGTGGAAGAGCTTTCGAAAGGGTTGTGAATGGGCAGCCAGTGGAGTTTCTTGAGGAGTAGGGAAACATATCATGAAACTTTTTGTAGAAAAACTGATCTGGACAGCAGAGGGTATTATGGACTGGCTTTTCAGAGCACACATGATGCAAAGGAAGAAAGTTGAGTGAATGTGTGTCAAAGTGTCTTCTTTTGAAACACCACTGACATAAAATCCTCAGAAGGTTCCTCTTAAAATTTCAACTCTTTCAGATCTACGTACGCAAACAGTACAGTTGAAGAAGACACCTATCTTCCTGGTTGCTCAGCTCTGTAAAGTCCATCACAAATCAAGTCTTATGCATTTGCCATTTTCTTTCTCTCTTGCTGTTGAGGAAGGAGAATGAAAGTGGTTTTTTTTATATTGGATAAGAGTCACCTGTGTTGAAAAGCCATTGACGCGAAAAGTTAAATGGAAGCTTTATGAAATTTCAACAGTTCAGTCACTTGAAAAATAATAATAAAGAAACAGAAGACGCTTCTATCATTCTTGAGAGGTAGGATGCAGTTCATCAGAAGTTTAGTGCTCTGTATGTGCCATATTTCTTCTATTTTGCTACTTAGTCGTGCTAAATGAGAAAGTAGTCTGGATGTGTAAATCTCTCAAGCTTAAGAAAAACCACCTGCTTAACACAAGCATATGGCATATGGCACAAAAGTCATATGCAATCCTTGAAATTCTAAATGCTTTGTATAATGTAGAAGAGCAATAGCATCATGAAAGATACCTTATCCCTTATCCTTCCCTCAAAAGGTGCAGCACAAAAGGAGCGTTCACCTTTGAATTAGACTTTCTTCTTGTAGCCTGCTAAAATAAGAGTGAATGTGTTGAAGGGATGTGTGTTTTTCTACATTCTAGAAAAGCCCTTCGCATTTAAATTCCTCTAGAGCAAAAAGCTTCATGAAATTTCATATGTTCAGTTACATGTAAAATAGTAACAGAAACAGAAGATGTCTACCATCAGAAGATGGCTGCACTGCGCATCAGGACACTAGGGTTCTGCATCTACCAGTGTTCTTCTATCTTGCTAAGTAGGCGAGTTAAAATGAGAAAGTTGATCAGATGTGAATTTCTCTCATTCTCGTCAAAGGCATTTGCGGTGAAAACCTTATTGTACGAAATGCCTTAACTTCTTGATATTTCAAATATTAATTTCCAAGTAAAAGTCTAATAGAAGATAACCACACTGCTCCTTGTCCTGCGGGATACAATCCACACCAGGAGTCAATTCATCTGCATAACTGGTTTTCCTTCTAGATTGTTTAGTAAGAGTGAATGGGCATCTTCCTCATTTTATAAAACTCACTAGGGTTGTAACTCTGCTAGCATGAACTGTTATGTGGGAGCTTCAAGAGACTTCGACTGCTCAGCTCCATGTACATAGTTCATATAGAAACAGAAGATTCCTACATCGATCTTTGAACATGTACTCCCTCTGCCATCCCCCCTTTACCTCTCCGCAGCTAAAGCCTCATTTTCCCCTTTTCCCTCTGCTCCTCCACCTCTCCCTTCTCATCCCCACAGCACTGTACTCGTCCGCTCAACTGTATATATTTTCGTTACCCTATTTATTTTGTTAATGAATTGTACATCGCCTTGATTCTATTTAGTTGTCATTGTTTTTACGAGATGTTCTTCCCCTTGACGCTGTTTATTGTCATGGCCGTCTCTCTCGATTAGACTGTAAGCCCGTCAAACGGCAGGGACTGTCTCTATCTGTTGCCGACTTGTTCATCCCAAGCGCTTAGTACAGTGCTCTGCGCATAGTAAGCGCTCAATAAATACTATTGAATGAATGAACATGTACCTGGAATATGGTGCATTGCATGAAACATTTTTCCGCTACTTTGCTAAAGCAGCAACTTAAATAAGAAAGATTAGTGAAACCTCCATGACACGTAATACCATCAGACTTCTTCTTTAAATTCTATATGTTCAGGGCCATGTACAACAACAAAACAGTCACACACAAAAGGAACCCAGTTCTCTCACGAGTCAATTTTCTTCTAGCCTGCTAAGTAATTGGGAATGTGCTAACATACTGTGTATTTCTTCTACTCTGTAAAAGTCACTTGCGATGAAACTCCGAAGGAACCAAGAGATCTGAAAAACGTTCAATAAACGTTAAACGTACATTTCATGTACAATAGTTAAGACAGAAACAGGAAACGTAATATGTTCTGTAGTCTAGTATCCTGCAGATTCACTTGATTGTATATCCAGGCACAAAGTATATTATGTACATTGATCCTTGTCCAGCAGTGCTGTTCAGCACAGGAGTGTAGTCCTCTTCAAGAATCATTTTTCTCCTAGCTTGAGTGAAAAATGTGTAGAAGTAATAAGCGTTATTTTCCCATTGTGTTGACGCCTTTACGTTGATATCCCACAGGCAGGAAAGGAGATCCTTTCAGGCAGCTTCATGAAACGTCGACTGCTCAGTTCCATCTAAGATCGTTGTTACAGAAGAAGCCCACACTCTAGAATGTTCTGTAGAATGAGAGTATTCCATTGTTTGTATGCACACTTTTACTTCCATTTTGCTAGGTAGGTAAGTTAGCTAAAAATTTATTAATGTGTGTTTCTTCCCAATCTTTAAAATAAAGTCCCCTGCTTTGAAACCAGTTGAAACTGTGTTGGAACGAAATGTTTTTAGAAATCCCTCAGGGACATTGCAAACATTCAGTTCCATGTATCTATCTACCACCAAATTGTACATTCCAAGCGATTAGTACAGTGCTCTGCACATATTAGCGTTCAATAAATATTATTTAATGAATAAAATATGACAGGCACCAAAGCTATCTACATGGATCCTTATCTTGCAGTATCCTGCAAAAGAAATGCTGCAGTAGCTTGATTATGGTGTTCTGCGTAAACTATTTTTCTGCTGTCTGGATAAATGGGCAACATAATGAAGTTGAGTTAAACTTTTACAAAATGAAATACCATTTGATCTCTTTTTGAAATTACATATGTTCAGATTCATGTACACAAGAGAGCTGCTCTAAGAAAGCATTGTTCGGCACAAAAGTAGTCAGGTCCACCAATGAGTCATTTTTTCCTAACTTCCTAAGCAAGAACGTGCTCACAAATTGGGTGTTTCCCCGATTCTGAAAGGTCACTTGCGTTGAAACTCCCGTGGCTCATTTTGTGCTCATTAGAATTTCTATAAGCCCTCCGTTTCATGCAAAATAATTCATACAGAAAGAGAAGATGTCTACATCCTAATATATTTTGTAATATGCAACACATCACTTTGTCTAGTGTTTTGTCCATTTGTCGTTTTTCTACTTTCTTGCTAAGTAGGCTAGTTAACTAAAAAAAAAATGATTAATGTGTGTTTCTCCCAATCTTGAAAATAAAGCCAGCTGCTTAGAATCCCGCATGGCACCAAATGCTAAAAAATTTTTTCCGCAAATTGCAAATATTCAGTTCCATGTACAGGAGATATTTTTGTCCAACAGTGTTCAACACAAAAGGAACGTAATCTTCTTCATGTGTCACTTTTCCTTTAGAAGCTAAGTGATAATATGTTGAATTGTATTACAATGAAACATATTGCTTTTCCATTGTATTCAGGACTTTCCCCTCACGTTGATATCCCACTGGCAGAAAAGCATATTTGACAACTTCAGAAAAGGTCAGTAGTTCAGCTCTAAGTAAGAAAGTTGCTACAGAAGATGCCTACACTCTGTAAAATGAGAATAAATTATAATTACATTTGTCATTTTGTATTCTGCTTAAGTAAACAAGTTAACCAAAAATTTGACTAACGTGTACTTCTTTCCCATCTTGAAAATAAAGCCTTCTGAATTAAATATGCTCTATGGCACGAAATACTTTCAGAAATCTTCTGGACATTGAAAACCTTCATTTTCATATATAAAACGTTATAAGCATAAAATCTATTTACACAGATCTTTATCCCCCAATGCTTTGCGCAAAGAGATTGTTCTAACCCCCTGAATTTGGTGTGAACTATTTCTCTGCTTTCTTGCTTAAGCGGGCAACTTAAGAAAGTTGAGTTAAACTCTTATGAAATGAAATATCATTTGATCTCTCTTTGTTCTGGACCTGAGCATATGTAAAGTCAGTCACACAAGTCTTTTACTCCAAGATCGCAGTGTTCAGCACGAAAGAACTCGGGCCTTCCCATGAGTTATTTTTCTCTTACCTTCATAATTAGTGAGAATGTGCTCATAAATTGTGTGTTTCCACCATTCTGAAAAAGTTCAATGGCGTTGAAACTCCCGTGGCCCCATTTGCTTTTAAGAACTTTCATTCAACTCTAAGCGTTCTACTTCACCTAAAATAATTCATACCGAAACAGAAGATGGCTACATTCTAATATGTTTTGTAATATGCAGAACATCGGTAGTTTATTGTTTGACTTTTCTCAGTTCTCCTTTGTCTTGTTTAGTAGGCAAGATAAGTTAAAAAAAATTAATAATGTGTGTTTCTCTCAATCTTGACAAGAGCGCCAGTTCCTTTGAAACCCATAACACGAAACGCCAAATATAACTCTTCTTCTCATGGAAAATATTCCGTTTCATGTGAAACCCTCTTGAGGGCTCAGGACAAGAGGACCCTGGATCTCGTATAAAACTTTTATCTTCTATCTTGCTCAGTAAACGTGTATGTGCTGAAAACTACTTTTTCCCCATTCTGGAAAAGACTCCTACGTTGATATCCTTCTGACACAAAATGCTCCTTGCAGCATTCACTTTCAATGTTATTTTCCTGCAAAAGAAAGCATACAGAAACAGAAGTTGCTTACAATGATTCTCACACTGCAGTAAGCAGTCCATCAGTAGTCTAGAGTTTGCAATGTACTTTTTTTCTTCTATCTTCCTAAGTAAGGAAGTTAACTAAAGAATTCAAGGTTGTGTTTTTCCCCTCAATCTTTATAAGAAGAATGCGGGCATTGAAACTAGCATGGCACAAAATGCTATAAGACCTCTTCTGCAAATGACAAATATTCAGTTCCATGCACAGAAGATCGCTTAGTACAAAAGATATCCTTGTCCAGCAGTGCTCAGCACAAAAGCAATGTAATCGTCATGGCTCATTTTCTTCTAGCTGCTATGTGAGAATGTGTTGAATTAGATGCGTTTTTTTCATTGTGTTCAGGTCATTACAATGATAACCCACTGGTTTGAAAGGAGGTCTGAGAACTTCATGAAACTTCAACTGCACATCTCAATGTAAAATAGTTGATACAGAAGGTCTTGCTAAGTAGGCAAAATAACCAAAAATGAATTGATATGTATTTCTCCCAATATTAATAATGAAGCCGCTTGTGTTGAATCCCGCATGGCACGAAATACTTTAAGAAATCTTCTGGAAATAGTAAATATTGGAAATTGTCTGATGGCTTCTTTTGTTTTGCTGTCTTCAAGCCATCTTTAAGACTCTGAGACTGTTGTTGCGCAGGGATTTCTCTATCTCTTGCCGAATTTTTTATTCCAAGCATAACTATCCTATCATAGCATAGTCTAGCATAACTAGCTAGCATAACTAGACTAGCATAACTAGACTATCCTTTTCTAGCAGTCTTCAACATAAAAGGAATATAGCTTTCTACATCAGTCATCTTTCTCCTAACCTGCTAGGTAAGCGTGAATACGTTTTTGAAACTCCACTAGCATGAAATGAGATCTGAGAGCGTTAATGAAACTCAGCTCCATGTATCCCAGCTCTGCCACTTGTCGGCTGTGTGACTGTGGGCAAGTCACTTAACTTCTCTGTGCCTCAGTTCCCTCATCTGTAAAATGGGGATTAAGACTGTGAGCCCCACGTGGGACAACCTAATTCCCCTGTGTCTACCCAAGCGCTTAGAACAGTGCTCGGCACATAGTAAGCACTTAACAAATACCAACATTAATTAATTCATTAATTTAAAATAGTTCATATAGAAACAGAAGATGCCTATCTTTGAAAGAAAATATACAGAGCACCTGGAATATGGCGTTCTGCATGAATTATTTTTCTCCTATTCTGTTACGCCGGGCCACTTAGAGGATTACGAAGTAGAACAGGTCTGAAGTTTTGGTTGAGCCTCCAGGTAATACTCCATATTTGCCACAAGAGGGCAGGTGCCTGGTTTCCTCTGGCCCCGGTCGGCTCCACTTGATTTCTAGATGGGCCCCGACACTGAAGAAACCGCTCCACCACCAGCGAGAAACAGCGAAACGAGATGGAAAAGGCACAGGGTTCGGATGTGGCAGACCACAAACCACCAGGAGTCTAGTCATCTGCATAAGTGGCTTTTCTTCCAGCCTGCTAAGAGTGAATGGGTGTCTTCTCCACTTGGGTTGTAACCTTACTGGTGCAAACTATGTGGAGCTTCGTGAGATTTCGACTACTCAGCTCCATTGTCTCATAGTTCATGTAGAAATAGATAATGCCTACAACATCCTTGAACATATGAAATGCATCTGGAATATGGTCTTCTGCATGAACTATTTTCCTCCTAACCTTCTAAAAGGGCAACTTAAATAAAAAAGCTTACGAATCTCTTAAGACATAAAATACCCTTTGATCTCTTCTTGAAATTATATATGTTCAGGGCGAAGAACAACAATAGTACAGTCAAACACAAAAGGAACCTAGTTCTCTCATGAGTCATTTTCTTCTAGCTAGCTAAATTACAGTGTGTCTTTTCTCTATTCTGATAAAGTCGTGGGTGCGATTTGTCCTCTAACTTGCTAATTAGGCAAGTTAACTAAAAATCAGTCCTTGTATGTTTCAATAAATCTTAATAATGAAACCTCTTGCTTTGAAACTCGCAGGGCCCGATATGCTATAAGAACTCCTCTGGAAATTACTAATATTAAGTTGTCTGTACAACAGCAATCCAGGCACATGAGATGTCTACATAGATACTTGTCCAGCAGCAATGTTCCACACAAAAGAAATGTTAGTCTTCTACAAGAACCACTTTTCTGGTAGCCTGCTAAGTGAAAATACGTAGAAGTTATACACGTTTTTGTTTTTATTGTGTTGAAGTCTCAGTTTGATATCCTTCAGGAAGGAAAGGAAATATGAAGGCTTCATGAAATGTCAACTGCTCAGTCCTATGTACAATATTTGCAGAACATCTTACAGTAAGTACTGTAAAGCGCAGTCCGACAGTAGTTAAGTAGTTAGCATTTGCTATTTTATTTCTGTCTTGCTTAAATAGGCAAGATAAAAAAAGTACTAACGTGTGTTTTTTCCTAATCTTTAAAATAAAGCCAACTGTGTTGAAAACCGAATGGCATGCAATACTTTAAGAAATTATTTAGACATTGTAAACATTTGGTTCCTTGTATAAAACATTACGGAGACTTATCCTGCAATGTACTGCACAAAAGTAGTGTTGCATTACTCTGAATATGATGATTCGCATGAACTACTTTGCGGCTGTCTTACTAAGGAAGCTACTTAAGAAAGTTGAGTTAAACCCCAATGATAAGAAATATAATTTCCAGAAGTGTTCTAGAAAGTGTAAATATTCAGAGCCATATTAAGATATGTAATACAGAGTAATACAGGCCCACTACTGTTCAGCTCAAAAGGAGCGGAGTCTTCTACATGGGTCATTTACTTCTTGCTTAAAATGAATATGTAATAATATGAATATGTTCTTTACACCCTCCTGGCAGGAAATCAGATCTGAGAACTTCATGAAACTTTGTCTCAGTTTCATGTGAAATAGCTTATATAGAAACAATGGATTCTTACAAAGATCCATGAAATTTCGTATGCAACGTATATGGAATACGGTACTCCGTATTTTCTATTGTACTGATAAGAGGACAACTTAAGAAAGGTTAGTCAAACTCTTATTTCAAGAAATACTATTTGATCTCTCTTTGGGTAGATCTTTTGTATGATTTGTACGTGAATATATGTAATGGCAAAGATCGCAGTACTCAGCATAAAATGAGCCAGGCAGTCTCGTGAGTCATTTCTTTCTTAGCCACGTGATTGAGAATTTGTAGACTAATGAGAAAGGTCACTAGCGTTGAAACTCTCCTGGACACATTTGCGCTTAAGAACTTTCATTAAACTTTAAGCTTTCTCTTTCACGTAAAACAATTCATATAGAAACCAAAGATGACTGTATACTAATATGTTTTATAATATGCAGTCTTAATAAGTAAGCAAGTTAACTAAAGAAAATAATTAATGTGTGTTCCTTTCAATCCTAATAATAAAGCCAGTGGCTTTGAAACCTGAATAACCTGAAACGCCAACATGACTCTCTTCGTTGCAAATGTTCCGTTTCTTGTGCAACAGCAACATTGATAAACACTCTTCAGAGTTCAGCACAGGAAGGGCCTAGTGCTCGCATGGTTCATTTATCTTCTAGCTTGCTCAGTAAATGTGGATGTGCTGAAAACTGTACGCTTTCTCCATTCTGGAAATTTCTCTAAGTTAGTATCCATTCTGGCACTACAAGCTCTTTGTTGTCTTCATTAACTTTAACTGTTCTTTTCCTGCAAAATAACGCCTACAGAAAAAGAAGTTGGATACAGTGAACTTCGAAATGGACTCACTCTTGTTCATCACTGTTGTTACGTAAACAACTTAACCCAAAAAATTCAGTATAGGGATCAGAATCTCTCAATCGTAATAAAAAAGATGCTTACATTGAATTGCATTAATTACAATTCATTTAATGCATTTATTCATTTATTATAATTATTTATCATTTATTATTAATGCATAATTCGTTTATTGCAATTTATTTAATGCATTCAATGAATGCAATTTATTGCAATTCATCATTGTTCTGAATTGAATTACATTCATGGCATGAAATTATATAAGCACTCTTCTGGAAATTGCAAAAATTCAGTTCCACGTACAGAAGATTTCTCCTTTTTCTTTGTCCAGCAGCGTTCAGCACAAAAGGAATGGAATCTTCTTCATGTGTCATTTTTCTTCTAGCTGTGATGTAAAAATATGTTGAATTAATAGATTTTACAAACACGTAAAATCCCACTGGAACTGTACAGATCCCACTGGAACTGTAATAGATTTTACAAACACGTAAAATCCCACTGGAACGAGAGTATATCTGAGAACATCATGAAGAGTCATGCAAATAGATGATACAGAACCCACTCTAGTATTTTCTGTAGTATAAAGCCCATCACGAGTCTAGTGCTTTGCAATTGCAATTTTACTTGTATCACGTTATGGAAGAAAGTTAACCAAAGAGTTTATTGGAGTGTGTTGCGCTCAATCTTAATTAATTATTATATGCTGTTAACGTTGAATACTGCATGGGTTGAAAACCTCTATAAAATGCAGGCACGGGAGCAATCTACTTTGAAATTTCTCCCGTTCTCTGCAGCACAAGAGGAGTTTAGCTTTCTACATGAGTCGTTCTTCTTGTTACTTGCTAAGTAGGTGTTGAATGAATAAGGATTCTCTCAATTCTGTAACAATCACTTTTCTTGAAATCATGAAATGCCAAAATAACTCTACATTAAATGGTAAAGGTTCAGTTTCATTTTCAACAAGAACTGCTCTTCGGTGTGCAGCACAGAGCGAAACTACGGCTGATTTATTGCTCTTCTTGCTTGCATTTTAAGGGTGAATTTGCTGAAAACTGTGAGTTTTCTTCGTTCTAGAAAAGTCCCCTGCGTTGATATTCTTATTGAATGAACTGCTATTTGTAAGCATCACTCAACTTCAAATATTCTTTCTATTCAAATAATGCAGAAATAGAAAATACAAGCATCCTCACACTGAAGAGAGCTTAGGGTTTGAAAGATAATATTTTTCCTCTATCTGGCTAAATAGGCAAGTTAAAGAAATTCTATTTTACGTATTCCTCTCAATTTCAATAATGAAGATGCTAGTGTTCAAACCCGCATGGCAAGAAATGTTATAAGTATTTTTCTGGAAATTGCAAATATTCTGCACCATATATGAGCCATAGAGACCTAGAAAATATCTACCCTGATAATTGTTGGAATTCTTCAGATCAAAAGGTGTGGTGTCTTCTGGACGTATACTTTTTTTAGCTTGCTAAGTTAACGTGAATAATGTTGAAATCACACTAAGCAGGAAACGAGATCTGAGTGGGGTTTAGCAACATGTAAAAGAGTTCATATAGAAACAGATTATGCCTACAACGTTGCTTGAACATTGCAATATCCTGGGACTATGCAGTATTTTCCCCTATCTTGTTAGGTGAGCAACTTAAGGAAGTTGAGTCAAACACCCATGAGACGAAATACCATTTGATTTCTCTTTGACACTTCATATGTTCAGGTCGAGATACTACAACAAAACAGTCACCCAAAGATTGCAATGTTTGGCACAAAAGGAGCCAGGTCCTCTAATGAGTCATTATTTGCCAGGACTTCTAAATCCGAAAAAATTGTGGGTTACAACCATTCCGAAATGTTCACCTGTGTTGAAACTCCTGTGGTCACATTTGCTCTTAAGTACTTACATTAAACTATAAATTCTGTTTCAGAAGATGTCTACATTCTAATATCTTTTATATCATTCAGCACCTACTCCTTAAAGAAAATTAGTTAGCCTGTGTTTCTCTCAATCTTGATAATAAAGCCACTTGCTTTGAAACTCACATAACACGAAACTCGAAAATGACGCTCTTCATTGCAAAGGTTCTGTTTCATCTGCCACAGCAGCACTGAAAAGTGCTTTTAGGGTTGGGTAAAGAAGGAGCCAAGTGCCCACCTGTATCTTCTAGCTGTATCTTTTGCTTGTATCTTCTAGCTTGCTCAGTAAAGGTGAATGTGCCGAAAACTGTACGTTTTCTCCATTTTGGAAAAGTCCCTTACTTTTCTTTCTGGAGCAATCCTCCTTTCAGCCTTCATAAACAGCAAATGTTCTCTCTCTGCAAAATTGTGCATACAGATACAGAAGTTGCCTAGAGTGATCCTACTGAGACTTCATTTTTCTTCTGGCTTGCTTAGTAAAGGTGAATGTCCTGAAAACTGAGCTTACTCTATTCTGGAAACCTCATTTGCGTTGGCAGCCTTCTTGCAAAAAATGTTCTTTGTAAAGTTCAATATATTGCCAATGTTCTTTCTCTTCAAAATAGTTTATACGCAAAGAAGCCTGCAAACAAGGAACCTCACTTTGAGTATTGGCAGGCCATAAAAGTCTAGTGTTTGAAACAGAGTATTTTTCCTCTATCTTGCTAAAGATACAAGTTAACTAAAGAATTCGTATTGTGCATTTCCCTCAATCTTAGTGATTTTGCTTGTGTTTAAAACCCGTATGAGACGAAGTGCTATAAGAATCCCCTTGCAGTTGCAAATATTCTGGTTTTTGGAATACTGATACAGATGATATCTACACTGATTATTTTTCAGCTATATGCAGCACAAAAAGAGTGGAGTCTTCTGGTTAAATCATTTTTCTTCTAGTCCTCTAGGTAAGCTTGAATAAGTTATTGAAATCACTGTGGCCGGAAATGAGATCTGAGTGCTTCATGAAACTTTGACTTCTTAGCTCCATGTTAAAATAGCTCATATAGAAACAGATTATGCTAAGAACTTTGAACTGCAGTATGCAACATACTATTTTGTATCAACTATTTTTCTCCTGTCTTGCTAAGTGGGTAACTTTAAGAAGCTGAGTCAAACCTTATGACAAGACTTACATTTGATCTCTCTTTAGCTTTACATACGTTCAGGGCCATGTACTAAAACAAAATCATCACACAAGATATCTACTCACAGATCGCACCAAAAAAGTCAGGCTCGCTCATGAGTCATTATTTGCCAGGCCTACCAAGTGTTGATAAACCGTACGTATACTCCATTCTGCAATGGTCACTTGCGTTGAATTTATGTGGTCTCATTTGTTCTTCAGAACTTTCATTTAACAATAAATATTTAGCTTCCGAACCCTCCAAAATATTTTGTAATATTCAGCGCATCGGTTGTCCACAGTTTTTTTATTTCCCGTCTTTCTTACTAAGTAAGCAAGTTAAATTATAAATATTCATTATAGTGTGTTTCTCTCAATCTTGATAATAAAGCCAGTTAATTTGAAACCGGCATAACATGAAACTCTAAAATGAGACTCTCATTTGCAAACGTTACATTTCATCTGCAACAACGACCTTGATAAATACTCTTCTGGGTTCAGCACAAATGGAACTTAGTGTTCGCGAGGTTTATTCATTTTATAGATTGTTCAGTTAAAGGGAATATGCTGAAAACTCTGAGTTTTCTCTATTCTGAGAAAGCCCCTTACGTTGACTTCGTATTGGTCCAAATTTTTCCTTGCAGCCTTTATTAACAGCAAATGATTTCTCCCAGCAAAATAGTGCATACAGAAACAGAGGTTGCCTAGTGTGATCGTCACACTGTAGTACGGCGTCCATCTGTAAGCTAGGGTTTGAGAGTTGTGAGTGAATTTACGCTCACGTTTATATTTCCCTGGAATGAAAGTTTATTTTAGTAATTCATGAAGCATTATAAATAGATTAGACAGAACGTTCTGTAATATACAACTTATCGGTAGTCTAGTGTTTTGCAATTGAGGTTTTAATTCTATTTTGCTAAGAAGCCAAGTGAACAAATAAGTTAATTTGTGTATGTTATTCTCAACCTTAAAAATAAAGCTATAAGCGTTGAAACCCGCATGGTACGAACTCTTCTGGAAAATGCAAACAATATATTACAGGAACAGGCAATAGTCATACTGATTCTAATCCGGCAGTATCCCTCACAAAAGGAGTTGAGCCTTCTACATGAATTATTTTTTTGTAACCTATTCAATATATAGGAGAGCTCTCAATTTTGTAAAATTCACTTGTACTGAAATTCACAAAAGACGAAATGTCAATGTAGCTCATCTTTCAGTGGTAAATGTTCAGCTTCATGTGCAACGGCTGACACTGTTAAATGGTCATCACTGTTCAGCACTGAACACCTCAATCATACTTCCTCTTACTTGCTTAGTAAAATTGAATGCTCTAAAAATTTTGAGTTTCCTTATTCTGGAATTCACTTCCGTTGATAACCTTCTGTCACGAAATGCTCTGTATAACATTTCTTAAGCTTCAAATGTTCTTTCTATTTAAAATAGTGCAGAGGATGCTTGCAAACCTCCTCACACTTGAAGATATGTCAATTTTTGAAATATACTACTTTTCCTCAATCTTGTTCAATAAGCAATTACCTAAAAATTCGGCATGTGGGTTTCTTTGAATCTCAATAGTGAAAGTGCTTGCCCTGAAACCCGCATGGAACAAAATGAAACAGAAACCTTTCTGAAAGCTTCAAATATTCAGGTCCGTGTTTACAAGTATTACAGATACAGAAGTTATCTACACTGATCATTGCTCAGCTTTGTTTAGAATAAAGGAGGGATGGAGACTTCTGGATAAATCATTTTTCTTCTAGCCTGCTAAGGAAGGATGAATAAGTTGTTGAAACCACACTAGCAGGAAATGAGATCTGAGAGCATCATGAAACTTTAACTCTTCGGCTACGTGTAAAATAGTTCATATACAAAGAAAAGATGCATACGAAGGTCATCTTATAACATCCCATCAGGAATCTAGTCCTATGAATTGGCTATTTTCTTTTCTCTTGCTAGTGCGAAAGGAAATGAAAGTGTTTTCCTCTATACTAAAAGTCATTCGCGTTGAAAGTGCCATGTTGTGAAATGTTAAGTGGGAGCTTCGTGAAATTTCAAACTTTCATTCCTTTTCAAATTATTAACATGGAGCAGAAGATGCTTCTACCGATCCATGAACAGTAATATCAGTTGGTCAGAAGTTATTGTTCTGCACGTACCATTTGTTTTCTATTTTGCTACTTCGGCAAGCCTGCTAAGGTTAGAGTGAATGTGTTGAGGGGATTATGTCTTTCTACACTCCAGAAAAGTCCTTCGCGTTGAAATTCCTCTAGAACAAAAGGCTTTATGAAATTTCAAAATATTCAGTTACATGTAAAATAGTAACAGAAATAAAAGATGTCTACTATTATCTCTGTACTGCCCATTCAGGAGGCAAGTGTTCTGCATATACCGTCGTTCCTCTATCTCGCTAAGCAGGCCGAGATACAATAAGAAAGTTGATCAAATGTGAATTTCTCTCATTCTCGTCAAAGCTACTTGCGGTGAAACTTATGGTACAAATTGCCTTTGAGAGCACTTCTGACCTTTCAAATATTAATTTCCAAGTTAAAGTCTAATTGAAGATATCCACACTGCTCCTTGTCCTGCAGGACATAATCCACACCAGGAGTCAATTCGTCTGCATAACTGTTTTTTTTCTAGCCTGTTTAAGTAAGAATGAATGGGCATCTTCTCCATTCTATAAAACTCACTAAAGCTATAACCCTGCTGGCACGAAGCGTTATGTGGGAGCTTCAAGAGACTTCTACTGTACAGCTCCATGTATATATAAGAAATAAAAGATACTTACATCAATCCTTGAACTGTAGTATGGAACCTACCTCGAAAATGGTGTACTGCGTGAAATATTTTTCTTCTATCTTGCTAAAGGGGCAACTTAAATAAGAAAGCTTAGTTGAAACTCTTATGACACGAAATACTATCGGATCTCTTCTAGAAAATTCATATGTTCAGTGCTATATACTACAACAACAATAGAGCCACACAAAACGGAACCCAGTTCTCTCATAAGTCAATTTTCTTCCAGCCTGCTAAGTGAATGTGAATGTCCTGACGAACTGTGCATTTCCTCTGTTCTGTTAAAGTCACTTACCATGAAACTAGGTAAAACTATGTAGAACCAAGTGCTCTTAAGAACGTTCAATAAGCTTTAAACTTTCTGTTTCAGACAGAAAGAGAGGTTTCTAATATGTTCTGGAATTTAGTATCCTGCATATTCAGTTGGTTGTATATCAAGACACAGAGTATATCTGTACATTGAACCTTGTTCACCAGCGTTATTCAGGACAAAAGGAGTGTAGATCTCTGCAGGAATAATTTTCCTTCTAGCCGAAGTGAAAATGTGTAGAATTAATTGGCGTAATTTGCCATTTACGTGATATCCTGCAAGCAGGAAAAGAAAGTTTCATGAAATGTCAACAAATCAACTTCATGTAAGATAGGTGCTACAGAAGCTGTATGTTCTGTACCGTGGGAGTAATCCAGTGTTTGCATTTGCCCTTTTACTTCTGTTTAGCTAAGTAAGAAAGTTAACCAAAAAATTATTCATATGTGTTTCTTCTAAATATTTAAAAATTTATCCTGCAGAGTTCTGCACAAAAAAGAGTTTTGCAGTATCCTGATTATGATGTTCTGCGCGAATTATTTTTCTGGTGACTGGCTATGGGGGCAACATAAGAAAGTTGAGCTAAACCCTTACAAAATGAAATACCATTTAATCTTAAATGAAATGAAAATGAAATACCATTACATATGTCCAGATCGATGTACTACAGCAAAACAGTAACACAAGATCTCTGCTCTAAGATGGCAGTAATTTGGCACAAAATAAGCCAGGTCCTCCCATGAGTCGTTTATCTCTTAGCGTCCTAAATAAGTGAAAATGTGCTCACAATTTGTGTGTTTCCCCCATTCTAAAAGGTCACTTGCGTTGAAACTACTGAGGCCCCATTTGCGCTTAAGAATTTCATTACACTATAACCGTTTTGTTTCATGTAAAATAATTCATAAAGAAACAGAAATTCTATACATTTTAATATAAAGTGCATCACTTGTCTAGTGTTTTGCATTGGTCTTTTGTCTTCTTTCTTACTAAGTAGGAAAGTTAAAAAAAATTCATTAATATGTGTTTCTCCAAATCTTCAAAATAGAGCCAGTTGCTTAGAAACCCGCATGGCACAAAACGTCTCTTCCCCAAATTGCAAATATTTAGTTCCATGTACAAGAGATTTCTAGGCTATTCTTGCTGAACAGTGCTCAGCACAAAAGGAATGTAATCTTCATGTTCCATTTATCCTTTAGCTGCTAATTGAGAATATGTTGAATGATATTCATTGTTTTTCCATTGTGTTCAAGACTTTACACTCACTTTGACTGGCAGGAAAGCATATCTGAGAACTACATGAAGAGTCATGTAAATAGATGATAGCATGCAGCTCATCACTTATCTAGGGGTTTGCACTAGCCATTTTACTTCTATCTTTAAGGAAGCAAGTTCAACAAAAAGTTAATAGATGTATGTTGCTCTAAATCTTAATCTCAAAGCTGCTAACTTTGTAACCCGCATGGTACGAAATCTTCTGTAAAACAGCGAAACAATGCATCACTGGCACGGGAGTGCCACTATCTACACTATCTACTATCTACACTAATCTGTGCCTTGCAATATTCATCCCAAAAGGAATTTAACATGTGTCCTCCTCATTGTTGCCTGTTGAATGAGTGTTGAATGAAAGGTTCTCTCAATTCTTAAAAGTCACTTACCCTGAAACCCGCTAAGCACGAAATGGCAAAATAACTTCTTTAAATTGTAAATGTTTATCTTTTGCAACAGTCTTCTAGCTTGTTTGAAATCCTCTGGCACAAGATGAGTTTCAGTAAATTTTACATTTCAGTTCCAGAAAATAGTTCATTTAAAAACAGACGATGCTTACAATCATCTGTGAATAGGATTATAAAATGTACTTGGACTATGTTGTTTCCTATGAACTATTTTTCTCTTATTCTACTAAACGAACAACTTAGGTAAAATTTTAGTTAAACTATTATGATACGAAATTCCTAGTTGACCTCCTCTTGAAATTACACATATTCAACAACAAAGCAGACACTCAAGATCTCTACACAAAAAGCGGTGCTGGACAGCGTTAGGCAAAAAGAAACTTAGGCTACTCATTAGTCATTTTCTGTCTAACATGCTAAGAATGTTTCCTCTATTCTGAAAATATCACTTGTTGTTAAAACTCCTGTGACACCTAATGCTCTTCAGAACTCCCAGTACACATCTAACTTTCGACTTCTAATAAAATATCTCCTGGAGAAACAGAAGATGCCTACATGTAAGTATGTCCTGTAGTCTAATTTTTCCACATTTTTCATTTTTTTCTATCTTCCTCAGTAAGCAAGTTCTAAAAAAAATTAAATCATTAATATATGCTTCTCTCAATCCTAATAATAAAGCCATTTATAATGAAACCCTCATGGCAGGAAATGCCACAAGATCTTTTCTGGAAATTGCAAACGTTCACGTCCTAATAAAACACCAATATTGGCCCAGAAGATAGGTACGATGATCTATATCCTGCAGTAATCAACACAGAAGTAGCTGTAGTCTTCAGCACAAGTCAGTTTTCTTGTGGTGTGCTATAGGTGAATACGCGATATCTCGATTCTGTTTAAAGTAACTTTCTTTGAAACCCGGATGGTAAGAAGTGCTAAATAACTTTTCTATAAATTACAAGCCTTCAGTTTCATGTGCAACAACAGCACGGATAAATGTTAATCAGTGTTCGGCATAGGTGGAACCTAGTAATCACATGATTCATTTTTCTTCAGGACCGCATAGTAGGGGTGAATATGCTGAAGAACTTGAGCTATTTCTCCATTCTGTAAAAAAAAATCACCTGCCAGATGTTGGCTTCTAACTTTTAATGCTGTTTGACCCTTTCGTTAAACTTTAACTTTTCCTTCCATGCAATAGTGCACAGAGGAACAGAAACTTCCACTCTAGGAATCAGCGACTGTAAGTCCTCTAAGTTACCTCTAAATTATGTACCTGCAAGTTAAACTAAAAAAATTGATTATTGAGTTTTCCTCTCAATCTTAGTTTAACCTAATAACCGTTTGCGTTGAAACTCGCATGACATGAACTCTTCTGGAAATTGCAAATATTACTTGCAACGGACAGCAGTAATTCACGTACAGAAGAAAACACACTGATCAGCTGTCCAGCACTCCTCAAGACAGAAGTCTTCTGCGTGAGTGGTTTTTCTCTTAGCCCGCTAAAGTAAGAGTGAATATATTCAATGAATATGCGCGTTATTTCTACTGTGTTTAGCTCTTTACATTGAAATCCCACTGGAAACAAATGAGATCCAAGAGCTTTATGAATGATTCTGGAACTCTAATATACAGCACACCAGGAATAGAATGTTCTGCATGTGTTATTTTGCTCCTATCCTGCTAAAAATCGTATTAAACTAGAAAGTTAACTGAAAATATGTTTGTCTCAATTATATGAAATCATTTGCTTTCAAACCTTTCTAGCACGAAATGCTGTAGAGGAGGTTCATGAAACGTCAACTGGTTAGTTCCGCTTGAAAGAGTAATACAGAAACAGGAGAAGGTTAAAACCATCTTAGCCCTAGGACTTGCGATGCTCCAGGAGAATAGACTTGTTCATGTAACCCTTTTTGTTCGGTAAACCAAGTGAATAGGAAAACTGATTGAATGACCGTTTCTCTTCCTCCTAAGGAAGCGATTTACCTTGAAACCCACATGGCACGAAATGCTATAGGAAGTCTTCACATTTCAAATGGTCAGCATTTACATCAGCAATACAATACCTGAAGATTGCTATACACAGTTCGGCCCAAAAGGAGCTTAATCTTGGCAGCACTCATTTTTCTTGCAGCCTGCTAAGCATGAATATGTTCACTGAGTGCTTGTTTTCTCCAATCTCTAAAAAATAACCTCCATTGAAATCGTTTGGGCCCAAAACTTAACTGAGAGATTCATGAGATTTCAGATGTTTAGTACCACGTCATGTAGTTTATATAGAAATAATGCCTACTCCGACCTTTATGTTACAGCACACTGTCCAAGACTTAAAGTTCTGTTATTTCTCTTCTTTTCTTCTGAGTAGGTGAGTTTATTTAAATGGCCTACTAAATTCACAGTGATGATGGTACTAATGTTTCTGTCCAAGACACTTGCGTTGAAACCTGCATGCCACAAAATGTCAAATCAACTCTTCTTCAATTTGCAACTATTCAGCTTCATGTGCAACAGCAACATTCTTCACATAAGAGAATGTGTATTTTACTCCATTCTGTAAAACTCACCTTTGTTGAAACCCCTCTACCACAAAATGCTAAACGAGAGCGTCCTGAAATTTCCAAATTTCAGTTCCATGTGAAATAATAATAATAATGTTGGTATTTGTTAAGTGCTTACTATGTGCCGAGCACTGTTCTAAGCGCTGGGGTAGACAGGGGAATCAGGTTGTCCCACGTGGGGCTCACAGTCTTAATCCCCATTTTACAGATGAGGGAAATGAGGCACAGAGAAGTTAAGTGACTTGCCCACAGTCACACAGCCGACAAGTGGCAGAGCTGGGATTCGAACTCATGAGCCCTGTCTCCAAAGCCCGTGCTCTTTCCACTGAGCCACGCTGCTTCTAATACAGAGAAGATACCTACATTGAACCTTGCATTGTAGAATACGGGTCTCCGGCATTTACCAATTTTTCTTCTATCCTGCTAAATAGGCAAGTTGGTTTCTAAAAAGGGTGCTACTCTCAATCTTATCAAAGCCACTTGCGTTGAAACATTTATAGCACAAAATGCTTCATGAACTCTTCTTGAAAATGCAGTTATGTCCAAAGCAGTACAGTAAACGAATGTAGCTATACTTATCCTTGCTTTGAGGTTTTGAACACATATGGAACCTGCTCCTTGGCATGACTCGTTTTTCTTCTAGCTTGTTAATTAAGAGTTAATGTGTTTTCTCCATTATTTGAAAATCAATAGCTTTGAAACACCACACCACCCCCGGCCCGACACCAAACGAAATGCTGAATTGGGAATTTGATGAAATCTCAAAATCTTTACTTCCATGCCAAATAGTACAGAAACGGAAGATGCTTACACTGATACTTACACTGCATCATGAACTATTTTCTTCTTCCTGCTTACTGTGTTTCTCTCGATTCTATCAGTCCCAAACCATGAAACCCGTATGCTGTATTATGCTCTTCTCAAAATTTAAAATGGTCAGTTTCATGAACAATAGCAATATAGTAACAGAAGAAATCTAAACCGATATTTGTCTTCAATCAGGAGTCTAGCTTTATGCAAAAGCCATTTTTCTTCTACCTTGCAAAGTAATGAAGTTGAAGGAAGGTGTGCTTCCCTCTATTCTGTAGAAACCCACTACGTTGACTTTCCTCAAGCATGAAATGTCAGATGGCTTCCCCTTGAAATTTCGACTGTTCAGCTCCATGTAGAAGTTTGTTTCTTAATAATAAGGATGATGGTATCTTTTAAGCCTTTACTTTAGGTCAACTCCTGTTTTAAGCGTTGAGGTTAATATAAGGTTGTCAGGCTATCTCCCGTGTTGATCTCCATTTTACAGGGGAAGTATTTGAGGCACAGAGAAGTTGAGTGTCTTGTTCGAAGTCCCACAATGGACAAGAAGCAGAAGAGCGATTACAACTCATGACTTCTGATTTTCAAGCCCGGGCTCCTTTCACTAAATCTCGCGGTTTTTCAGAAGCAGAAGTTATCTTCCCTAACTGACGTTATCTAGAGTGCTACCCATTCTACAGGGTACAGCTCTCCGAGGGGACGGGAAGGTCCTTTCGTCATCTTTCCATTTTTCCTCTCCTTTCGGTACAGATGTTAAGTGAATGTGTTTTTCTTCTCCATCATAGCAAAGGCCACTTGAGTTGAACCCTCTCTAGAAAGAAATGTTAAATGCCTTCTTCTGGAAATTAAAAGTGTCCAGTTCCCAGTAAAATAGTATATCTATAATGATAATACCTTGTAACATAGATCTGATTTGGAATCTAGTGTTTTGCATCTATCATTTGTCTCCTATTCTGCATGGAAAGAATTTTAGAGACTCTGTGTTCTAAGCAAGCTAGAAGAAAAATGAAGTCTCAGTAGGATACAGAGGATAAGCAACCTCTGTATCTGTATGCACAATTTTGCAGGGAGAGAACAATTGCTGCCTATGAAGGCTGAAAGGAGGATTTTGTTCCAGAAATAAAAGTAGAGAACTTTCCCAAAATGGAGAAAACATATGATTTTCAGCTCATTCACCTTTACTGAGCAAGCTAGAAGATACAAGAACCATGTGAGCACTTGGCTACTTCTTTACTGAACCCTGAAAAGTATCAATGTTGCTGTGGCACATAAAACGGAACTTTTGCAATGAAGAGAGTCATTTTCGCATTTCGTGTTATGCGGGGTTCTAAGCAAATGGCTTTATTATCAAGACTGAGAGAAACACACGTTAATTAATTTTCTTTAGGGAGTAGGTTCTGAATGATAAAACAGATATTAGAATGTAGACATCCTCTGAAATAGAATTTATAGTTTAACGTAAGTACTTAAGAGCAAATGTGACCACAGGAATTTCAACGCAAATGAACATTTCGGAATGGTGCTAACCCACAAATTTTTAAGATTTAGAAGTCCTGGCATATAATCACTCATAATAATGTTGGCATTTGTTAAGCGTGCAGAGCACTGTTCTAAGCGTTGGAGTAGAAACAGGCTAATCAGGTGTCCCACGGGAGGCTCACACTCTTAATCCCCATTTTACAGATGAGGTAAATGAGGCACAGAGAAGTGAAGTGACTTGCTCTTAGTCACACAGCTGACAAGTGGCAGATCCGGGATTCGAACCCATGATCTCTGACTCCCAAGCCCATGTTCTTTCCACTGAGCCACGCTGCTTCTCATGAGAGGACCTGGCTCCTTTTGTGCCAAATATTGCGATCTTTGGATAGATCTCTTGGGTGACTGTTTTGTTGTAGTATCTGGACCTGAACATATGTAATGTCAAAGAGAAATCAAATAGTATTTCGTGTCATGGGGGTTTGACTCAACTTCCTTAAGTTGCTCACAGGACAAGAAGAAAATACTGTATAGTCCCAGTATATTGCAACGCTGAAGGAATCTTTGTAAGCATAATCTGTTTCTATATGGACTATTTTACATGTAACTAAGTGGCACTCAGATCTCATTTCCCGCTCCTGTGATTTCAACACCATTATTCACGTTTACCTAGCAAGCTAAAAATAAGGATATATCCAGAAGACACCACTCCTTTTGATCTCTGAAGAAAGTTGAACAATGATCAAGGTAGATAACTTCTGGGTCTCTATGGCTCATACATGGACCAGAATATTTGCAATTTCCGGAAGAATTCTTATAACATTTCTTGCCATGGGGGTTTGAACACAAGCTTATTCACTATTGAGATTTAGAGAAATACGTAAAATAGAATTTCTTTAGTTAACTTGTCTATTTAGCCAGATAGAGGAAAAATATTACATTTCAACCATAAGCTCTCTTCAGTGTGAGGATGCTTGTAGGCCTTTTCTGTTTCTATATTATTTTAATAGAAAGAACATTTGAGGTTGAGTGAAGCTTACAAATGACAGCTCATTGCCAGAAGAATAGCAACGCAAGGGACTTTTTAGAATAAAGAAAACTCAAAGTTTTCAGCACATTCACCCTTAATAAGCAAGCAAGAAGAACAATGAATCAGCAGTAGTTGCCTTCTGTGCTGAACACCGAAGAGCATTTCTTGCTGAACATGAAACTGAACATTTACCATTTAATGTACAGTGAATTTGGCATTTCAAGCTTTGCAGGTTTCAAGGAAAGTGATTTTTACAGAATTGAGAGAACCCTTATTCAGTCAACACCAGCTTAACAATTAACAAGAAGAATGACTCAGATAGAAAGCTAAACTCCTTTTGTGCTGTAGACAACGGGAGAAATATCAAAGCACATTGCTCCCGTGCCTGTATTTTATAGAAGATTTCATCCCATGCAGTCTAGAATTATGCAAATGCCATTTTTCTTCTACCCTCCGAAGTGATGAAGTTGAATGAAATTCTGTAGAAGCCAACTGCGTTGACCTTCCTCAGGCATGAAATGCCAGATGGTTTCCCTTGAAATTTCAACTGTTCAGCTTCATGTAAAAATTTATAGTAATAATGATAATGACGGTATCTGTTAAGCCTTTACTTTGGGCCAAGTCCTATTTTAAGTGCTGAGGTAAATATAAGTTTGTCAGGCTTTCTCTCGTGGTGATCTCCATTTTACAGGGGAAGTATCTGAGGCACAGAGAAGTTAAGTTCAAGGTTCCACAGCGGACAGGAAGAAGATAAGGGATTACAACTCATGACTTCTGATTTTCAAGCCCGGGCTCCTTCCACTAAGTCTCGTGGTTTTTCAGAAGCAGAAGTTATCTCCCCTAACTGACGTTATCTAGAGTGCTACTCACTCTACAGGGTACAGCCCTCCGAAGGGGTGGGAAAGGTCCCTTCGTCATCTTTCGATCTTTCCCGTTCGGTACAGGTGTTACGTGAATGTGTTTTTCTTCTCTATCCTAGAAAAGGCCACTTGAGTTGAAACCTCTCTAGAAAGAAATGCTAAACACCTTCTTCTGGAAATTAAAGTGTCCCGTTCCCAGTAAAATAATAACAGAATATATCTATATTGTTAATCACCTTGTAACATAGATCTGATCTGGAATCTAGTCTTTTAGATCTACCATTTGTCTCCTATTCTACATGGAAACAACTTTAGAGACTGTGTGAATCATTTTATTTTGTAACATTTGACTGACTTCATTGAGACATGCACTTGATGCTGTAAGAATCTTGTTACTATCAGGGTTTCTAGTTTATTCTCATTTTATTTTGGTGGGATAAAAAAGTATACATCAGTTTTAAATAATAGGATGTTGAATTGATAAGTTAAGGTCTTTATCGCAAAACATATATCTTGTTTTCTAACAAGGTTATGCTAATCAGTTCCTGTGTAATTAGGTGTTCTTTATACTCTGCTTACAGAACGACATGCTCAGTCAAAACTCTAGTCACAAGTTTCTAGCAAGTCATGTGCTTTGAAAGACGTCTGGCACGAAACGCCATTTTCTTAACCCTTAACCTTAAAGTTTTATCTACAAATAACCATAACACTAATCTTGGACCTTCTTCATAACTTAAACAACTGAGCTTACCCCAACCTCTACACCAAATTTTAGCCTTAGGTTTATCCCTGACCTTAGCCATAAATTTAACCATAAGCCCAAACAAGTAGCCATGTATCAATACTATAAAAATAAAATGAATTATAAAAGTAGGCACATAATTAATAAAATAAATGGAGTAATAATATATCCAAATATGCCGAAGAGCTGTGGTGAAAAGAAAAGAGAGAAGGAGTAGGGTAAATGAAGAGAAAAGGAGAGGAAGAGGGAAAAGGAGACCTCAATCTGGGCGGTCTTGTAGGGAGCTCTCAGCAAGTCTTTGAATAGAGGAAGAAGGTCTGTTTAGCAGATGTGAGGAGAGATGGTCGTTCAGTCAGTGGTAAGGTGTGGGCAAAGGATCGACGGTAAGACAAGTGTGATCGAGGTACAGTGAAAAGGTTAACGGCAGAGGAGCGGAGTGTACCGGGATGAGTTGCAGAAAGAGAGAAGAGAAGTGAGGTAAAAGTGAAGTGAAAAGCTTTCGTTTCATGTGAAAGTTGATAAGAACCTTTAAGGTTTTTCAGTAAGAGAGTGACTTGTTCAGAGTGTTTACATAAATAGAGTATATAAATAGGATAATCCAGACCGCCGAGGGAAGTTGTAGGCTGAAGAAGGGAGAGACAAGACGATGTGAGATCAGAAAAGAGGATGCAACAATAATACAGTCGGGATATTATGAAAGACTGTACGAGCAAGGTAACAATTTGACTGGAGAGGAAAAAGCAGATCTTGTGAAGGAGAGACCATCAAGTTTTGTGACGGACTAGATATTTGGGGATCAAGAGAGAGAAAAGTCAAGGATTATACCAAGGTTTGGAGGCTTGTGAGATGGGAAAGATGGTATTGCCAACCACAGTGATGGGAAAGTCAAGGATATCACCGGGTTTAGAGACCTTAGTCTTGGGAGCTTAGTCTTGGACATGTTTAGTTTAACGTGGTGCAAGGCATCCAGCTGGAGATATCCTGGAGAAAAGAGGACATAGGAGCTTGGAGGGAAGGGGAGAGAACAGGAGTGAAGGGAGCTGCAGATTTGGGTGTCATCTGCTTAGAGGTGAGAGTTGAAGATTTGGGAACCATGCCTGCAAAGCAAAGGCTAGCAAGGGGGCAAAACTGGAACGATGTGAATTTGGGGCCAGGCATACCAGGCAAAGTGTTAGGAAGGGACCAAAACTGGGATTCGGGGTCAGACCAGTAAAGCAAAAGCATTCGATGACAATCCTAGAAGGCAAAGATGTTGGAACGAAAACTAGAACAAAAAGGGTCCGGTGCCAGGTCAGGAAGGTAAAAGCTGGGAGGGGTCAAAACGGGAAAGAGAAAAGTTTGGGGCCAGGCATATAAGGTAACATAAGGCTTAGACGGCCAAATAATGGAACGAGAAGGGGTCAGACTCAGGCCTGGAAAGTCTTGTTTAAGCTCCTGAGTTTAAACAAGAAAGAGAAGGATTCAGGACCAAGACTGGAAGGTAAAGAATGTGAGGCCAAAACTGGAATGAGAAGTGTTCGGGGTCATGGCAGGATGGCAAAGGTTGGGGGGGCCAAAACTAGAAAGAGTAGGGTTAAGGGTCATGCCTGGAAGATAAAGACTGAAAGACCAGAGCTGGAGGGTAAAGGCTGAGGGGCCGAAACAGAAAGGGGAAGTGTTCGTGGCCATGTCAGGAAGGCAATGGCTAGGGAGCAAAACTGGAATGATAACGGTGTGTGGCCAGGCCTGGATTGCAAAGGCTGAGGGAACAAAACTAAAACGAGAAAGATTCGGGGCAAGGACTGGAATGCAAAGCCTGGGGGGAAGATGAGGAAGACTGGAACGAGCCGAGTTAGAGTCTAAGTCTGAAAGGCAAAGGCTCTCAGGGGCAAAGGCTGAGGGGACCAAAACTAGAAGGAGCAAGGACAGAGCCAGTATGGGATGGGCTGGAGGCCCAAATTGAAAGGAGAAGGGCTCGGGGTTAGGACTGAAAAACAAATGCTGGGGAGCTATAACTGAAACGATAAGGGTTTGAGGTTAGGCCAGGAAGGCAAAGGTTGGGGGCCGAAGACTGGAATGAGTAGGTTTCAGAGCATGGGCTGCGAGGCAAAGCTTTGGGGTACCAGGCCATTAAGGAGAATGGTTCAGGGTCAGTACTGGAAAGCAAAGGCGGGAGGGTGGGGGTCAAAACTAGAAAGAGAAGAGTTCGTGGTCAGGCCTGGAAGGCCAAAGATGGGGTTCCAGACTTGGAAAGAGAAGGATTCGGTGACTGGCATGGAAGGCAACGGCTGGGGTGGGCAAATCTGTAACAAGGAGGGTCCGGAGTAGGCCTTGAAGGCCAAGGCTGTGAGTGAAAAATGGAAAGAAAAGGGATCTGAAAGAGTTCGGCAAGGAAAGGGCTGAGGGGGCCAAAGGTGAATGAGAAGGATTTGGGTCCAGGACTGTAATTCAAGCTCTGGGAGGCCCATAAGGGAAGGAGTACAATTAGGGGTCAGGCCTGTGAGGCAAGGATTGGGTGGCCAAAACTAGGGTTCGGAGCCAGGAGACAATGACAATGACAATGGCAGTTGAGCCAAAACCAGAGTGAGAAGGGTCCGGAGCTAGATCAGAAAAGCAATAGCTGGGGTCCTACATTGTACAGAGAAGGGGTTAGGTGCAAGCAGGGCAGGCACAGGTGTCCCTACTGGCAAAACAGGAGCCAGGTGACAAGACATAGAAGGCAAGGTCTCGGGGATCAAAACCGGAAATAGAAGTGTTCAGGGGCAGGTTTGGAAGCCAAAGACTTGGGATCAGAAACTGGAAGGAGAGGGTTTCAGTGCCAGGCTTGGAAGGCAAAGGCTGTGGTTCAAGACTGGGGACGAGAATGATTCGAGGTCAACCCTAGAAGGGAACTGCTGAGCAACCAAAATAGAACGAAAAGGGTTCAGTGTAACAGCTGGAAAGCAAACCTGGGGGCCAAAACTGAAACAAATAGAATCTGAGGCCCAGCCTGGAAGGCAAAGGCTGGGGCTACAAAACTAGAAACAGAAGGTTTAGAAGCCAGGTTTACTAGGCAAAAGCTAAGGGGCCAAATCTAGACCGAGAAAGATTGGGGTCCAGGGCTGGAAGGAAAATGCTATGAGGACAAAACTCAAACGAGTAGTAGTCGGGCCTAGGCCTAGAAGACAAAGGCTGGGGAGGCAAAATGGGAACGAGAAGGTTCCAGGAACATGCCTGGAAGGTAAAGGCTGAGGTCGGGGGGGGGGGCGGAAGTGGGAACGAGAAGGATTTTGAGTCAGGTCAGGAAGGCAAAGGCTGGGAGGCCAAAACTGGAACAAGAAGGGTTCAGAGTATGGTCTGCGAGGCAAAGGCTGGGGTACCAGGCCGGGAAGGAGGGGGTTCAGGGCCAGTACTGGATAGCAAAGGTTGGGTGGGACAAACCTGGAAGGAGAAGGGTTCGGAACCAGGCCTGGAAGGCCAAGGCTGGAGTTCCAAAAGTGGATCGAGAAAGGTTCACAATCAGGCCTGGAAGGCAAAGGCTGGGCGGTGAAAACTGGAAAGAGAGAAGTCCTGGGAAAGACCTGGAAAGCAAAGGCTAGGGGCCAAAAGTGGAACGAGAAGTGTTCAGGGACAGACAGGGAAGGCAAAGCCTGAAGGGCCAAACCAGGAATAAGAAGGGATCGGGGCCAGGCCAAGATGGGGGGCCAACCTGGAAAGAGGAGGAAATTGGAGGGGTTTGGGGTTATGGGAGGATGGCAAAGATGGAGGCACAAAACTGGAAAGAGAAGGGTATGGGGCCATGCCTCGAGGCAGAGGCTGGGGGGTCAGACCTGGAATCAGAAGAGTTAGGGGCAAGGCAAGGATGGCAAAGACTAGGTGGCTAAAACTGGAGTAATAAGTGTTCTGGGACAAGCCTGGAAAGTGTAAGAGATTGGAGAGGTTTGGGACTATGCGTGGATGGCAAAGCTGGGGGACCAAAACTGGAAGGAGAATGGTTCGGCGCCAAGCCAGGAAGGCAAAGGATGGGGGCCCAAAACTAGAAAAATAAGGGTTCAGGGAAATGCCTGGAAGGTGAAGACTGGGAAGCCCAGTAAGGAAAGAGAAAGGTTCAGAGCATGGCCAGCGAGGCAAAGGTTGGGGTACCAGGACGGGAAGGAGAAGGGTTCAGGGTCAGTACTGGAAAGCAAAGGTTGGGTGAGGAGGGGGCCGAGACGGGGGCGGATGGTGGCAAAACTGGAAAGAGAAGCGTTGGGGACAGGCATGGAAGGCAGAGGATGCGGGGCCAAAAAATGGAAAGAGGAGAGTTCGGGCTATGGGTGGATAGCAAAGCTGGCATCGAGGCAAGGACTGGGTGGCCAAAACTGGAAGAAGTAGGGTTCCGAGCCAGGCCAGGATGGCAGTGGCAGTTGGGCCAAAACTGGAGCCAGAAGGGTCCAGAGCCAGGTCTGGAAGGCAATGGCTGGGGGCCTAAACTGGACCGAGAAGGGCTTAGGGCCAGGCGTGGAAAGCAAAGGCTGGGCGGGCCTCAATTGGAACGAGAAGGGTTTGGACCAGGCCGGGCAGGCACAGGTGCCACAACTGGAACGAGAAGTAGTGTGACAAGGCCTGGAAGGCAAGGGCTCGGGGGCCAAAAGCGGAAAGAGAAGCGTTCAGGGGCAGGTTTGGAAGCCAAGGGCTTGAGGGCAGAAAGTGGAACGAGAGGTTTTCAGGGCCATGCCTGGAAGGTAAAGGCTGTGGTTCAAGGCTGGGGAGGAGAACGGTTCGGGGTCAGGCCTAGCAGGGAAATGCTGAGCGACCCAAACTGGAACGAGAAGGGTTCGGTGTCAGGGCTGGAAGGCAAAGGCTGGGGGGCCAACCCTGAAACGAGAAGAATTTGCGGCCCGGCCTGGAAGGCAAGGGCTGGGGCTACAAAACTGGAAACAGAAGGTTTAGAGGCCAGGTTTGGAAGGCAAATGCTAGGGGGCCAAATCTAGACCGAGAAGGACTGGGGTCCAGGCCTGGAAGGGAAATGCTGTGGGCGCAAAACTCAAACGAGTCGTAATCGGGGCTAGGCCTAGAAGATAAAGGCTGGGGGGCCAAAATGGGAACGAGAAGCTTCCAGGAACATACCTGGAAGGCAAAGGCTGAGGTAGGGGAGTGGGGGGCAAAGTGGGAACGAGAAGGATTTGGGGCCAGGCCAGGAAGGCAAAGGCTGGGGGGCCAAAACTGGAACGCGCAGGGTTCAAGGCTAGGCCTGTAAGGCCAAGGCTGGGAGGCCCAAACTGGAACAAGAAGGGTTCGGAGCATGGCCTGCGAGGCAAAGGCTGGGGCACCAGGCCGGGAAGGGGAGGGTTCAGGGCCAGTACTGGAAAGCAAAGGCTGGGGCGGCAAAACTGGAAGGAGAAGGGTTCGGGGCCGGTACTGGAAAGCAAAGGCTGGGGAGGGCAAACCTGGAAGGAGAAGGGTTCGGGGCCAGGCCTGGAAGCCCAAGGCTGGGGTTCCAAAACTGGAAAGAGAAGGGTTCGGTGACAGGCATGGAAGGCAGTGGCTGGGGCTGGCAAACCTGTACCGAGTAGGGTCTGGAGCAGGCCTTTGAAGGCGAAGGCTGTGGGCCCAAACTGGAAAGAAAAGGGATGTGGAAGAGTTGGGGAAGGGAAGGGCTGAGGGGGCCAAACGTGAACAAGAGGGATTGGGGCCCAGGACTGCAAGGGAAGGGCTGGGAGGTCCATAATGGAAGGAGTACAGTTCGGGGCCAAGCCTGTGAGGCAAGGACTGGGTGGCCAAAACTGGAACGAGAAGGGTTCTGGGCCAGGCCAGGATGGCAATGGCTGGGGGGCCAAAACTGGAATGAGAAGGGTTCGGGGCAAGGCCAGGATGGCAAAGCCTGCAGGGCCAAAACTGGAACGAGAAGGGTTCAGAGCCAGGTCAGGAAGGATATGGCTGGGGGCCCCCAACTGGATCGAGAAGGGTTTAGGGCCAGGCCTGGAAGGCCGAAGGCTGGGCGACCAGAACTGGAGGGCAAAGGCATGTGGGCCTAAACCAGAACCGAGAAGGGCTCGGGGCCTGAACTGGCAGGCAAAGGCTGGGGGGGGGGGGGCCTAAATTGCAACGATAAGGATTTAGGACCAGGCCAGGCAGGCCAAGGCTACGCGGCCCAAACTGGAAGGGCAAAGGTTCTGGGCGAGGCGTGGGAAGCAAAGGCTGGGGGGTGGGGGCAAATCTTGAATGAGAAGGGTTCGGTGACAGGCCTGAAAGGCAAAGCTTGGGAGAGCACACCTGTAAAGGGTAGGCTGTTGGGCCTAAACCCGAATGAGAAGCATTCAGGACTAGGCCTGGGAGACAAAAGCTGGGATGCCAACAAAATGGGAAGGAGAAGCATTCGGTGTCAGGCCTGGAAAGGAATGCGTGTGGGAGTAGGGGTGGGGGGTGGGGAACAGGAATGAGAAGAGTCCGGGGCCACACCTATCTAGAAGGCACAGGTCGGGGTGGCCAGGCCATTGAGGACAAAGTCTGAGGGGCCAAAACTGGCACGAGAATCATTAAGGACCATGGCTGGAAGTCAAAGGCTGGGGGACAAAACTGGAAACAGAAAAGTTTCGGGGCAAGGCCTAGAAGGCAAAGGCCGGGGCACCAGACCTGTAAGGCACAGGCTGGTGGGACTAATCTGGAATGAGAAGCGTTCGGTGCCAAGCTTGGAAGGCAAAGACTAGGTTGACAAAACTGGAAGGAGAAGCGTTTGGAGACAGGCCAGGAATGGCAAGGAATGGGGGGCCCAAACTGGAATGAGAAGGGTTGGGGCCAGGCCTCGAAGGTCATGGCTGGGGGACTGGACCTGTGGGCTATAGGCTGGTGTGCCTAAACTGAACAAGATGGGTTTGGCACCAGGCCTGCTTTGCAAAGGCTGGGGTGCCAAAACTGGAACGAGAAGGCTTCAGTGCCAAGCCAGAAAGGCATAGGCCGGGCGGGGCAGTGTACATCCCTGGAAGACAATGTCTGGAGGCCCCAAACTGGTAGGAGAATCATTTGGGGCCAAGACAGGAAGGCAATGGCTATGGGGCCCAAACTGGAAAGAGAAGGATTCGGGACCTGGCCTGGAAGCAAAAGGCAGCGGGGGCAAGACCTGGAAGGCAAGGTCTAGAGCTCCATAACCGGAACGCGGAGGGTTCGGTGCCCGGCCAGGAAGGCAAAGGCTGTGGGGCTGAAACCGGAAGGAGAAAGTTTTCTGCGTCAGGCCGAGAAGGCAAAGGCTGGGGGGACCAGACCTGTAAGGCAAAGGCTGGTGGGCCTAAACTGGAACGAGAAGCGTTAGGAAGCGGGCCTGGAAGGCAATGCTGGGTGGTCCAAACTGGATCGAGTAGGGTTCGGGGCCAGGTCAGGATGGCAATGGCTGGCAGGCCCAAACTGGAATGAGAAGGGTTCGGGGCCAGGCCTGGACGGCAAAGGCTGGAGGGCGGGTGGGGGGAGGGGGCGCTAAATTGGAACCACAAGGGTTTGGGTCCAAGCCGGGCAGGCCAAGGTGCCCCAACTGGAAGGAGAAGTAATGCGACAAGGCCTGGAAGGCAAGGGATCGGGCGCCAAAACTGGAAAGGGAAGGGTTCAGGGGCAGGTTCGGAAGCCAAATGGTTGGGGGGCCCAAACCGGAACGAGAGGTGTTCGGGGCCAGGCCTGGAAGGCAAAGGCTGTGGTTCCAGGCTGGGAAGGAGAATGGTTCGGGGCCAGGACTGGAAGGGAAATGCTGGGGGAGGGGGGTCAAAACTGGAACGAGCAAGGTTCAGTGTCAGGCCTGGAAGACAAAGGCTGGGCACTCAAAACTGGAAGGAGAGAGGTCCTGGGCAAGGCCTGGAAAGCAAAGGCTGGGGGCCAAAAGTGGAACGAGAAAGCTTCAGGGCCAGGCGTGGAAGGCGAAGGCTGCGGGCCCCAAAGTGGAACGAGAAGGGTTCGGGGCCAGGCCTGGATGGCAAAGCCTGGGAGGGGAAGCGGGCGTGGGGGGCGGGGCGGCGGGGAACTGGAGAGAGAAGTGTTCGGACCCAGCCCTGGAAGGGAAAGGCTCAGGAGCCTCAACTAGAAAATGAAGGTTTTGCGGCTGGAACTAGAAGGCAAAGGATGCGGGGCCAAAAACTGGAACGAGAAGGGTTCGGGGCTAGGGGTGGATGGCAAAGCTTGGGGGTCAAACCTGGAAAGAGTAGGGTTCGGGGCCATGCCTGGAAGGCCAAGGCCTGGGGGCCAAAACTAGAAAGAGAAGGGTTCAGGGCCATGCCTGGAAGGCCAACGCTGGGGGGGGCCAGACCAGCAATAAGAAGGGATCGGGGCCAGGCCAGGAGGGCAAAGGCTGGGGGGCTAACCCTGGAATGAGAAGTATTCTGGGCCAAGCCTGGAAAGCGGAGGAAATTGGAGGGGTTTGGGGCTATGGGTGGAAGGCAAAGCTGGGGGGCCAAAACTGGAATGAGAAAGCGTTCGGGGTCAGGCCTAGAAGGCAAAGGCTGGGGGACCAGATCTGTAAGGCAAAGGCTGGTGGGCCTAAACTGGAACGAGAAGCGTTCGGAAGCAGGCCAGGAAGGCACAGGCTGGGGGACTAAAACTGGAACGAGTAGGGTTCAAGACTAGGCGTGTAAGGCAAAGGCCGGGAGGCCCTAACTGGAACGAGAAGGGTTCAGAGCGTGGCCTGCGAGGCAAAGGCTGGGGCAGCAGGCCGGGAAGGAGAAGGGCTCAGCGCCAGTACTGGAAAGCAAAGGCTTGGGGGAAGAAGGGCGGCAAAACTGGAACGAGAAGGGTTTGGGCCCAGGCCTGGAAGGCCCAGGCTGGGGTCCCAGACCTGGAAAGAGAAGGGTTCCGTGACAGGCATGGAAGGCACAGGCTGGGGTTGGCAAACCTCTAACAAGTAGGGAATGGAGTAGGCCTTGAAGGCAAAGGCTGTGGACCAAAACTGGAAAGAAAAGGGATCTGGAACAGTTTGAGAAGATAAGGGCTGAGGGGGCCAAATGTGAAGGAGAAGGATTTGGGTCCAGGACGGCAAGGCAAAGGCTGGGAGGCCCATAATGGAAGGAGTACAGTTCGGGGTCAGGCCTGTGAGGCAAGGACTGGGTGGCCAAAACTGGAACAAGAAGGGTTCAGGGCCAGGCCAAGAGGGCAATGGCTGGGGGGCCAAAACTGGAATGAGCAGGGTTTGGGGCAAGGCTAGGATGGCAAAGCCTGTGGTGCCAAAAGTGGAACGGGGAGGTTTCAGGGCCAGGTCATTAAGGCAATGGCTGGGGGGGGGGGGGGCAAAACTGGATCGAGAAGGTTCTAGGTCCAGGCCTGGAAGGCCAGGGCTGGGCGACCAGAACTGGATGGCAAAGGCATGTGGGCCTAAACCGGAACGTGAAGTGCTCCGGAGCCAGAACTGGAAGGCAAAGGCTGGGGGGGCCTAAATTGGAACGATAGGGGTTTAGGACCAGGCCAGGCAGGCAAAGTCTAGGCGGCCAAAACTGGAAGGAGAAAGGTTCTGGGCGAGGCTTGGAAAGCAAGGGCTGGGGGGCAAATCTTGAAAGAGAAGGTTCGGGGACAGGCCTGGAAGGCAAAGATATGGAGACCACACCTGTTAGGCAAAGGCTGGTGGGCCTAAACTGGAACGATAAGCCTTCAGGACTCCGCGTGGAAGACAAAAGCTGGGGTGCCAAAATTGGAAGGAGAAGCGTTGGGTGACAAGCCTGGAATGGAAAGGAATGGGGGGCCAAAACTGGAATGGAAAGGAATGGGGGGCCAAAACTGGAATGAGAAGGGTTCGGGGCCAGGCCTACCTAGATGGCAAAGGCCGGGGGGGGGCGGGGGGCAGGGCATGGGGGACAAAGTCTCTGGGGCCCAAACTGGAACGAGATGCGTTAGGGACCTGGGCTGGAAGGCAAAGGCTGGGGGGCAACACTGGAAAGACAAAAGGTTCGGGGCAAGGCCTAGAAGGCAAAGGCTGGGAGACCAGACCTGTAAGGCACAGGCTGGTGGGACCATTCTGGAACGAGAAGCGTTCAGATCCAGGCCTGGGACTACAAAACTGGAAACCGAAGGGTTCGGGGCCAGGCCTGGAAGGCAAAGGCTGGGCGACCAGAACTGGATGGCCATGGCATATGGGCTTAAAACAGAACGAGTAGGGCTTGGGGCCAGAACTGGAAGGCAAAGGCTGGCGGGTCTAAATTGGAACCATAAGGGTTTAGGAACAGGCCTGGCAGGCATAGGCTAGGTGGTCAAAACTGGAAGGAGAGAGGTCCTGGGCAAGGCCTGGAAAGCAAAAGCTGGGGTCCAAAAGTGGAACGAGAAGGCTTCAGGGCCAGGCATGGAAGGCGAAGGCTGCGGGCCCACAACTGGAAGGAGAAGGGTTCGGGGCCAGGCCCGGATGGCAAAGGCTCAGGAGCATCAACTAGAATGTGAAGGTTTTGCGGCTAGGACTAGAAGGCAAAGGATGCGGGACCAAAAACTCGAACGAGATGGGTTCGGGGCTACGGGTGGATGGCAAAGCTGGGAGGCCAAAACTAGAAAGAGAAGGATTCAGGGCCGTGCCTCGAGGCCAAGGGTCCGGGGCCAGACCTGGAATCTGAAGGGTTCGGGGCCAGGCCAGGACAGCAAAGGCAGGGCGGCTCAAACTGAAAAGAGAAGTGTTCTGGGCGATGCCGGGAAAGTGGAGGAAAGTGGGGAGGTTGGGGTCTATGGGTGGATGGCAAAGCTGGGGGACCAAAACTGGAGCGAGAAGGGCTCGGGGCCAGGCCTGGAAGGCAAAGGTTGCGAGGCCAAAACTGGACCGAGAAGGGTTCGGGGCTAGGGGTGGATGGCGAAGCTTGGAGGTCAAAACTGGAAAGAGTAGGGTTCGGGGCCATGCCTGGAAGGCAAAGGCTGGGGGGCCAGACCAGGAATAAGAAGGGAGCGGGACCAGGCCAGGATGGCAAAGGCTGGGGGCGGGGGGGGCTAACACTGGAATGAGAAGTGTTCTGGGCCAAGCCTGGAAAGTGGATTAAATTGGAAGGGTACGGGGCTATGGGTGGATGGCAAAGCTGGGGGGCCAAAACTGGAAGGAGAAGGGTTCGGGGCCAGGCATGGAAGACAAAGGCTGGGTGGCCAAAACTGGAACGCGAAGGGTTCGGTGCCAGACCTGGATGGCAAAGGCTGGGGGCCCAAAAATGGGAAAAGAAGAGTTCCGGGCCTTGCCAGGAAGGCAAAGGATGGGGGGCAAAAACTGGAAAGAGAAAGATTCGGGGCCCGGCATGAGAGGCATAGCCTGGGGAGCCAAAACTGGAACGAGAAGGGTTCGTTGACAGGCCTGGAAAGCAAAGCTTGGGAGACCACACCTGTAAGGCAAAGGTTGGTGGGCCTAAACTGGCAAGAGAAGGATTCAGGACTAGGCCTGGAAGACAAAGACTGGGGTGCCAAAATTGGAGGGAGAAGCGTTCGGTGACAGGCCTGGAATGGAAAGGAATGGGGAGCCAAAACTGGAACGCGAAGGATTCGGGGCCAGGCCCACCTAGAAGGCGAAGGCAAAGGCCGGAGTTCCAGGCCATGGAGGAGAAGGTCTCGGTGGGGAGGGGGGAGGGGGGCAAAACTAGAAGGAGAAGCGTTAGGGACCAGGGCTGCAAGAAAGGAGTCGGGTCGGTCGCGGGGTGGGGCGGTCAAAACTAGAAAGAGAAAAGGTTAGGGGCCAGGCCTAGAAGGCAAAAGCTGGGGAACCAGACCTGTAAGGCATAGGCTGGTGGGACTAATCTGGAACGAGAAGCGTTCGGAACCAGGCCTGGAAGGCAAAGGCTGGGGGGCCAAAACTGGATGGGGGATGGGTTCGTCCAGGCCTGGAAGGCAAACCCTGGGCGACCAGAAGTGGATTGGCCAATTCATGTGGGCCTAAGCCAGAACGAGAAGTGCTCGGAGCCAGGACTGGAAGGCAAAGGCTGGGTCGTTGGGGGCGGGGGGTGGGGGGCGGGGGCGGGAGGCCCCTAACTTGGTTGGGGACCAGGCCATCCAGGCAAAGGTGCCCAAACTGGAATGAGAAGTAATGTGACAAGGTCTGGAAGGGATGGGCTGGGGGTGGGGTGGGGGGGCAGAACTGGAGAGAGAAGCCTTCAGGGTCAGGTTAGGAAGTCAAAGTCTTGGGGGCCCCAGCTGGAACGAGAAGGGTTCGGGGCCAGGCCTGGAAGACAAAGGTTGTGTTGTTTCCAGGCTGGGAACGAGAATGGTTCACGACCAGGACTGGAAGGGAAATACTGGGGTGGGGGGTGGGAAGGGAGTCAAAACTGGAACGAGAAGGGATCAGTGTCAGGGCTGGAAGGCAAATGCTGGGGGGGCCAAATCTAGAACGAGAAGGGTCGGGGTCCAGGCCTGGAAGGAAAATGCTGTGGCAGCAAAACTCGAACGAGTAGTAATCGGGTCTCGGCCTAAAAGGCAAAGGCTGGGTGGACAAAATGGGAACGAGAAGCTTCCAGGAACATGCCCGGAAGGCAGAGGCTGAGGTAGGGGAGTGAGGGGCAAAATGGGAACGAGATGGATTTGGGGCCAAGCCTGGAAGGCAAAGGCTCGGGGACAAAACTGGAAAGAGCAGTGTTCAGGGCCAGGCCTGGAATGCAAAAAGGTGGGGGCCCAGACCAGGACGGAGAAGGGTCAGGGCCAGGACCGGAAGGCAAATGCTGGGGAGCCGTAACTGAAACGATAAGGGTTTGGGGCGGCCAGGCCAGGAAAGCAAAGGCTGGGGGCCGAAGACTGGAACGAGTAAGGATCAGGTCGAGGCCTGGAAGGCAAAGGCTGGGAGGCCCTAACTGGAACGAGAAGGGTGCAGAGCATGGCCTGCGAGGGAAAGGCTTGGGGTACCAGGCCAAGAAGGAGAAGGGTTCAGGGCCAGTACTGGAAAGCAAAGGCTGCAAGGCGGGGGGCCAAACTGGAACGAGAAGAGTTGGAGGCCAGGCCTGGAAGGCCCAGGCTGGGGTTCCAGACCTGGAAAGAGAAGGGTTCGTTGACAGGCATGGAAGGCAAAGGCTGGGGTCGGCAAACCTGTAACAAGGAGGGTCTGGAGCAGGCCATGAAGGGAAAGGCTGTGAGCCAAAACTGTGAGCCAGAAAAGGGATCTGAAAGAGTTCGGGAAGGTAAGGGCTGAGGGGGCCAAAGGTGAATGAGAAGGATTTGGGTCCAGGACTGCAAGGCAAGGGCTGGGAGGCCCATAATGGAAGGAGTACAGTTCGGAGTCAGGCCAGGATGGTAGTGGGAGTTGGGCCAAAACTGGAGCCAGAAGGGTCCAGAGCCAGGTCCGGAAGGCAATGGCTGGGGTCCTAAACTGGACCGAGAAGGGCTTAGGGCCAGGCGTGGACAGCAAAGGCTGGGGGGCCTAAATTGGAACGAGAAGGGTTTGGGACCAGGCCGGGCAGGCACAGGTGCCACAACTGGAACGAGAAGTAGTGTGACAAGGCCTGGAAGGCAAGCGCTCGGGGGCCAAAAGCGGAAAGAGAAGCGTTCAGGGGCAGGTTTGGAAGCCAAAGGCTTGGGGGCAGAAACTGGAACGAGAGGTTTTCAGGGCCAGGCCTGGAAGGTAAAGGCTGTGGTTCAAGGCTGGGGAGGAGAACGGTTCGGGGCCAGGCCTAGCAGGGAAATGCTGAGCGACCCAAACTGGAACGAGAAGGGTTCGGTGTCAGGGCTGGAAGGCAAAGGCTGGGGGGGCCAACCCTGAAACGAGAAGAATTTGCGGCCCGGCCTGGAAGGCAAGGGCTGGGGCTACAAAACTGGAAACAGAAGGTTTAGAGGCCAGGTTTGGAAGGCAAATGCTAGGGGGCCAAATCTAGACCGAGAAGGACTGGGGTCCAGGCCTGGAAGGGAAATGCTGTGGGCGCAAAACTCAAACGAGTCGTAATCGGGGCTAGGCCTAGAAGATAAAGGCTGGGGGGCCAAAATGGGAACGAGAAGCTTCCAGGAACATACCTGGAAGGCAAAGGCTGAGGTAGGGGAGTGGGGGGCAAAGTGGGAACGAGAAGGATTTGGGGCCAGGCCAGGAAGGCAAAGGCTGGGGGGCCAAAACTGGAACGCGCAGGGTTCAAGGCTAGGCCTGTAAGGCCAAGGCTGGGAGGCCCAAACTGGAACAAGAAGGGTTCGGAGCATGGCCTGCGAGGCAAAGGCTGGGGCACCAGGCCGGGAAGGGGAGGGTTCAGGGCCAGTACTGGAAAGCAAAGGCTGGGGCGGCAAAACTGGAAGGAGAAGGGTTCGGGGCCGGTACTGGAAAGCAAAGGCTGGGGAGGGCAAACCTGGAAGGAGAAGGGTTCGGGGCCAGGCCTGGAAGCCCAAGGCTGGGGTTCCAAAACTGGAAAGAGAAGGGTTCGGTGACAGGCATGGAAGGCAGTGGCTGGGGCTGGCAAACCTGTACCGAGTAGGGTCTGGAGCAGGCCTTTGAAGGCGAAGGCTGTGGGCCCAAACTGGAAAGAAAAGGGATGTGGAAGAGTTGGGGAAGGGAAGGGCTGAGGGGGCCAAACGTGAACAAGAGGGATTGGGGCCCAGGACTGCAAGGGAAGGGCTGGGAGGTCCATAATGGAAGGAGTACAGTTCGGGGCCAAGCCTGTGAGGCAAGGACTGGGTGGCCAAAACTGGAACGAGAAGGGTTCTGGGCCAGGCCAGGATGGCAATGGCTGGGGGGCCAAAACTGGAATGAGAAGGGTTCGGGGCAAGGCCAGGATGGCAAAGCCTGCAGGGCCAAAACTGGAACGAGAAGGGTTCAGAGCCAGGTCAGGAAGGATATGGCTGGGGGCCCCCAACTGGATCGAGAAGGGTTTAGGGCCAGGCCTGGAAGGCCGAAGGCTGGGCGACCAGAACTGGAGGGCAAAGGCATGTGGGCCTAAACCAGAACCGAGAAGGGCTCGGGGCCTGAACTGGCAGGCAAAGGCTGGGGGGGGGGGGGGCCTAAATTGCAACGATAAGGATTTAGGACCAGGCCAGGCAGGCCAAGGCTACGCGGCCCAAACTGGAAGGGCAAAGGTTCTGGGCGAGGCGTGGGAAGCAAAGGCTGGGGGGTGGGGGCAAATCTTGAATGAGAAGGGTTCGGTGACAGGCCTGAAAGGCAAAGCTTGGGAGAGCACACCTGTAAAGGGTAGGCTGTTGGGCCTAAACCCGAATGAGAAGCATTCAGGACTAGGCCTGGGAGACAAAAGCTGGGATGCCAACAAAATGGGAAGGAGAAGCATTCGGTGTCAGGCCTGGAAAGGAATGCGTGTGGGAGTAGGGGTGGGGGGTGGGGAACAGGAATGAGAAGAGTCCGGGGCCACACCTATCTAGAAGGCACAGGTCGGGGTGGCCAGGCCATTGAGGACAAAGTCTGAGGGGCCAAAACTGGCACGAGAATCATTAAGGACCATGGCTGGAAGTCAAAGGCTGGGGGACAAAACTGGAAACAGAAAAGTTTCGGGGCAAGGCCTAGAAGGCAAAGGCCGGGGCACCAGACCTGTAAGGCACAGGCTGGTGGGACTAATCTGGAATGAGAAGCGTTCGGTGCCAAGCTTGGAAGGCAAAGACTAGGTTGACAAAACTGGAAGGAGAAGCGTTTGGAGACAGGCCAGGAATGGCAAGGAATGGGGGGCCCAAACTGGAATGAGAAGGGTTGGGGCCAGGCCTCGAAGGTCATGGCTGGGGGACTGGACCTGTGGGCTATAGGCTGGTGTGCCTAAACTGAACAAGATGGGTTTGGCACCAGGCCTGCTTTGCAAAGGCTGGGGTGCCAAAACTGGAACGAGAAGGCTTCAGTGCCAAGCCAGAAAGGCATAGGCCGGGCGGGGCAGTGTACATCCCTGGAAGACAATGTCTGGAGGCCCCAAACTGGTAGGAGAATCATTTGGGGCCAAGACAGGAAGGCAATGGCTATGGGGCCCAAACTGGAAAGAGAAGGATTCGGGACCTGGCCTGGAAGCAAAAGGCAGCGGGGGCAAGACCTGGAAGGCAAGGTCTAGAGCTCCATAACCGGAACGCGGAGGGTTCGGTGCCCGGCCAGGAAGGCAAAGGCTGTGGGGCTGAAACCGGAAGGAGAAAGTTTTCTGCGTCAGGCCGAGAAGGCAAAGGCTGGGGGGACCAGACCTGTAAGGCAAAGGCTGGTGGGCCTAAACTGGAACGAGAAGCGTTAGGAAGCGGGCCTGGAAGGCAATGCTGGGTGGTCCAAACTGGATCGAGTAGGGTTCGGGGCCAGGTCAGGATGGCAATGGCTGGCAGGCCCAAACTGGAATGAGAAGGGTTCGGGGCCAGGCCTGGACGGCAAAGGCTGGAGGGCGGGTGGGGGGAGGGGGCGCTAAATTGGAACCACAAGGGTTTGGGTCCAAGCCGGGCAGGCCAAGGTGCCCCAACTGGAAGGAGAAGTAATGCGACAAGGCCTGGAAGGCAAGGGATCGGGCGCCAAAACTGGAAAGGGAAGGGTTCAGGGGCAGGTTCGGAAGCCAAATGGTTGGGGGGCCCAAACCGGAACGAGAGGTGTTCGGGGCCAGGCCTGGAAGGCAAAGGCTGTGGTTCCAGGCTGGGAAGGAGAATGGTTCGGGGCCAGGACTGGAAGGGAAATGCTGGGGGAGGGGGGTCAAAACTGGAACGAGCAAGGTTCAGTGTCAGGCCTGGAAGACAAAGGCTGGGCACTCAAAACTGGAAGGAGAGAGGTCCTGGGCAAGGCCTGGAAAGCAAAGGCTGGGGGCCAAAAGTGGAACGAGAAAGCTTCAGGGCCAGGCGTGGAAGGCGAAGGCTGCGGGCCCCAAAGTGGAACGAGAAGGGTTCGGGGCCAGGCCTGGATGGCAAAGCCTGGGAGGGGAAGCGGGCGTGGGGGGCGGGGCGGCGGGGAACTGGAGAGAGAAGTGTTCGGACCCAGCCCTGGAAGGGAAAGGCTCAGGAGCCTCAACTAGAAAATGAAGGTTTTGCGGCTGGAACTAGAAGGCAAAGGATGCGGGGCCAAAAACTGGAACGAAAAGGGTTCGGGGCTAGGGGTGGATGACAAAGCTTGGGGGTCAAACCTGGAAAGAGTAGGGTTCGGGGCCATGCCTGGAAGGCCAAGGCCTGGGGGCCAAAACTAGAAAGAGAAGGGTTCAGGGCCATGCCTGGAAGGCCAACGCTGGGGGGGGCCAGACCAGCAATAAGAAGGGATCGGGGCCAGGCCAGGAGGGCAAAAGCTGGGGGGCTAACCCTGGAATGAGAAGTATTCTGGGCCAAGCCTGGAAAGCGGAGGAAATTGGAGGGGTTTGGGGCTATGGGTGGAAGGCAAAGCTGGGGCGTCAAAACTGGAATGAGAAAGCGTTCGGGGTCAGGCCTAGAAGGCAAAGGCTGGGGGACCAGATCTGTAAGGCAAAGGCTGGTGGGCCTAAACTGGAACGAGAAGCGTTCGGAAGCAGGCCAGGAAGGCACAGGCTGGGGGACTAAAACTGGAACGAGTAGGGTTCAAGACTAGGCGTGTAAGGCAAAGGCCAGGAGGCCCAAACTGGAACGAGAAGGGTTCAGAGCGTGGCCTGCGAGGCAAAGGCTGGGGCAGCAGGCCGGGAAGGAGAAGGGCTCAGCGCCAGTACTGGAAAGCAAAGGCTTGGGGGAAGAAGGGCGGCAAAACTGGAACGAGAAGGGTTTGGGCCCAGGCCTGGAAGGCCCAGGCTGGGGTCCCAGACCTGGAAAGAGAAGGGTTCCGTGACTGGCATGGAAGGCACAGGCTGGGGTTGGAAAACCTCTAACAAGTAGGGAATGGAGTAGGCCTTGAAGGCAAAGGCTGTGGACCAAAACTGGAAAGAAAAGGGATCTGGAACAGTTTGAGAAGATAAGGGCTGAGGGGGCCAAATGTGAAGGAGAAGGATTTGGGTCCAGGACGGCAAGGCAAAGGCTGGGAGGCCCATAATGGAAGGAGTACAGTTCGGGGTCAGGCCTGTGAGGCAAGGACTGGGTGGCCAAAACTGGAACAAGAAGGGTTCAGGGCCAGGCCAAGAGGGCAATGGCTGGGGGGCCAAAACTGGAATGAGCAGGGTTTGGGGCAAGGCTAGGATGGCAAAGCCTGTGGTGCCAAAAGTGGAACGGGGAGGTTTCAGGGCCAGGTCATTAAGGCAATGGCTGGGGGGGGGGGGGCCAAAACTGGATCGAGAAGGTTCTAGGTCCAGGCCTGGAAGGCCAGGGCTGGGCGACCAGAACTGGATGGCAAAGGCATGTGGGCCTAAACCGGAACGTGAAGTGCTCCGGAGCCAGAACTGGAAGGCAAAGGCTGGGGGGCCTAAATTGGAACGATAGGGGTTTAGGACCAGACCAGGCAGGCAAAGTCTAGGCGGCCAAAACTGGAAGGAGAAAGGTTCTGGGCGAGGCTTGGAAAGCAAGGGCTGGGGGGCAAATCTTGAAAGAGAAGGTTCGGGGACAGGCCTGGAAGGCAAAGATATGGAGACCACACCTGGTAGGCAAAGGCTGGTGGGCCTAAACTGGAACGAGAAGCCTTCAGGACTCCGCGTGGAAGACAAAAGCTGGGGTGCCAAAATTGGAAGGAGAAGCGTTGGGTGACAAGCCTGGAATGGAAAGGAATGGGGGGCCAAAACTGGAATGAGAAGGGTTCGGGGCCAGGCCTACCTAGATGGCAAAGGCCGGGGGGGGGGCGGGGGGTAGGGCATGGGGGACAAAGTCTCTGGGGCCCAAACTGGAACGAGATGCGTTAGGGACCTGGGCTGGAAGGCAAAGGCTGGGGGGCAACACTGGAAAGACGAAAGGTTCGGGGCAAGGCCTAGAAGGCAAAGGCTGGGAGACCAGACCTGTAAGGCACAGGCTGGTGGGACCATTCTGGAACGAGAAGCGTTCAGATCCAGGCCTGGGACTACAAAACTGGAAACCGAAGGGTTCGAGGCCAGGCCTGGAAGGCAAAGGCTGGGCGACCAGAACTGGATGGCCATGGCATATGGGCTTAAAACAGAACGAGTAGGGCTTGGGGCCAGAACTGGAAGGCAAAGGCTGGCGGGCCTAAATTGGAACCATAAGGGTTTAGGAACAGGCCTGGCAGGCATAGGCTAGGTGGTCAAAACTGGAAGGAGCGAGGTCCTGGGCAAGGCCTGGAAAGCAAAAGCTGGGGTCCAAAAGTGGAACGAGAAGGCTTCAGGGCCAGGCATGGAAGGCGAAGGCTGCGGGCCCACAACTGGAAGGAGAAGGGTTCGGGGCCAGGCCCGGATGGCAAAGGCTCAGGAGCATCAACTAGAATGTGAAGGTTTTGCGGCTAGGACTAGAAGGCAAAGGATGCGGGACCAAAAACTCGAACGAGATGGGTTCGGGGCTACGGGTGGATGGCAAAGCTGGGAGGCCAAAACTAGAAAGAGAAGGATTCAGGGCCGTGCCTCGAGGCCAAGGGTCCGGGGCCAGACCTGGAATCTGAAGGGTTCGGGGCCAGGCCAGGACAGCAAAGGCAGGGCGGCTCAAACTGAAAAGAGAAGTGTTCTGGGCCAAGCCGGGAAAGTGGAGGAAAGTGGGGAGGTTGGGGTCTATGGGTGGATGGCAAAGCTGGGGGACCAAAACTGGAGCGAGAAGGGCTCGGGGCCAGGCCTGGAAGGCAAAGGTTGCGAGGCCAAAACTGGACCGAGAAGGGTTCGGGGCTAGGGGTGGATGGCGAAGCTTGGAGGTCAAAACTGGAAAGAGTAGGGTTCGGGGCCATGCCTGGAAGGCAAAGGCTGGGGGGCCAGACCAGGAATAAGAAGGGAGCGGGACCAGGCCAGGATGGCAAAGGCTGGGGGCGGGGGGGGGCTAACACTGGAATGAGAAGTGTTCTGGGCCAAGCCTGGAAAGTGGAGCAAATTGGAAGGGTTCGGGGCTATGGGTGGATGGCAAAGCTGGGGGGCCAAAACTGGAAGGAGAAGGGTTCGGGGCCAGGCATGGAAGACAAAGGCTGGGTGGCCAAAACTGGAACGCGAAGGGTTCGGTGCCAGACCTGGATGGCAAAGGCTGGGGGCCCAAAAATGGGAAAAGAAGAGTTCCGGGCCTTGCCAGGAAGGCAAAGGATGGGGGGCAAAAACTGGAAAGAGAAAGATTCGGGGCCCGGCATGAGAGGCATAGCCTGGGGAGCCAAAACTGGAACGAGAAGGGTTCGTTGACAGGCCTGGAAAGCAAAGCTTGGGAGACCACACCTGTAAGGCAAAGGTTGGTGGGCCTAAACTGGCAAGAGAAGGATTCAGGACTAGGCCTGGAAGACAAAGACTGGGGTGCCAAAATTGGAGGGAGAAGCGTTCGGTGACAGGCCTGGAATGGAAAGGAATGGGGAGCCAAAACTGGAACGCGAAGGATTCGGGGCCAGGCCCACCTAGAAGGCGAAGGCAAAGGCCGGAGTTCCAGGCCATGGAGGAGAAGGTCTCGGTGGGGAGGGGGGAGGGGGGCAAAACTAGAAGGAGAAGCGTTAAGGGACCAGGGCTGCAAGAAAGGAGTCGGGTCGGTCGCGGGGGGGGGGGGACGGTCAAAACTAGAAAGAGAAAAGGTTAGGGGCCAGGCCTAGAAGGCAAAAGCTGGGGAACCAGACCTGTAAGGCATAGGCTGGTGGGACTAATCTGGAACGAGAAGCGTTCGGAACCAGGCCTGGAAGGCAAAGGCTGGGGGGCCAAAACTGGATGGGGGATGGGTTCGTCCAGGCCTGGAAGGCAAACCCTGGGCGACCAGAAGTGGATTGGCCAATTCATGTGGGCCTAAGCCAGAACGAGAAGTGCTCGGAGCCAGGACTGGAAGGCAAAGGCTGGGTCGTTGGGGGCGGGGGGTGGGGGGCGGGGGCGGGAGGCCCCTAACTTGGTTGGGGACCAGGCCGTCCAGGCAAAGGTGCCCAAACTGGAATGAGAAGTAATGTGACAAGGTCTGGAAGGGACGGGCTGGGGGTGGGGTGGGGGGGCAGAACTGGAGAGAGAAGCCTTCAGGGTCAGGTTAGGAAGTCAAAGTCTTGGGGGCCCCAGCTGGAACGAGAAGGGTTCGGGGCCAGGCCTGGAAGACAAAGGCTGTGTTGTTTCCAGGCTGGGAACGAGAATGGTTCACGACCAGGACTGGAAGGGAAATACTGGGGTGGGGGTGGGGGGGGGGAGTCAAAACTGGAACGAGAAGGGATCAGTGTCAGGGCTGGAAGGCAAATGCTGGGGGGCCAAATCTAGAACGAGAAGGGTCGGGGTCCAGGCCTGGAAGGAAAATGCTGTGGCAGCAAAACTCGAACGAGTAGTAATCGGGTCTCGGCCTAAAAGGCAAAGGCTGGGTGGACAAAATGGGAACGAGAAGGTTCCAGGAACATGCCCGGAAGGCAGAGGCTGAGGTAGGGGAGTGAGGGGCAAAATGGGAACGAGATGGATTTGGGGCCAGGCCTGGAAGGCAAAGGCTGGGGGACAAAACTGGAAAGAGCAGTGTTCAGGGCCAGGCCTGGAATGCAAAAAGGTGGGGGCCCAGACCAGGACGGAGAAGGGTCGGGGCCAGGACCGGAAGGCAAATGCTGGGGAGCCGTAACTGAAACGATAAGGGTTTGGGGCGGCCAGGCCAGGAAAGCAAAGGCTGGGGGCCGAAGACTGGAACGAGTAAGGATCAGGTCGAGGCCTTCCAGGCAAAGGCTGGGAGGCCCTAACTGGAACGAGAAGGGTGCAGAGCATGGCCTGCGAGGGAAAGGCTTGGGGTACCAGGCCAAGAAGGAGAAGGGTTCAGGGCCAGTACTGGAAAGCAAAGGCTGCAAGGCGGGGGGCCAAACTGGAACGAGAAGAGTTGGAGGCCAGGCCTGGAAGGCCCAGGCTGGGGTTCCAGACCTGGAAAGAGAAGGGTTCGTTGACAGGCATGGAAGGCAAAGGCTGGGGTCGGCAAACCTGTAACAAGGAGGGTCTGGAGCAGGCCATGAAGGGAAAGGCTGTGAGCCAAAACTGTGAGCCAGAAAAGGGATCTGAAAGAGTTCGGGAAGGTAAGGGCTGAGGGGGCCAAAGGTGAATGAGAAGGATTTGGGTCCAGGACTGCAAGGCAAGGGCTGGGAGGCCCATAATGGAAGGAGTACAGTTCGGAGTCAGGCCAGGATGGTAGTGGGAGTTGGGCCAAAACTGGAGCCAGAAGGGTCCAGAGCCAGGTCCGGAAGGCAATGGCTGGGGTCCTAAACTGGACCGAGAAGGGCTTAGGGCCAGGCGTGGACAGCAAAGGCTGGGGGGCCTAAATTGGAACGAGAAGGGTTTGGGACCAGGCCGGGCAGGCACAGGTGCCACAACTGGAACGAGAAGTAGTGTGACAAGGCCTGGAAGGCAAGGGCTCGGGGGCCAAAAGCGGAACGAGAAGCGTTCAGGGGCAGGTTTGGAAGCCAAAGGCTTGGGGGCAGAAACTGGAACGAGAGGTTTTCAGGGCCAGGCCTGGAAGGTAAAGGCTGTGGTTCAAGGCTGGGGAGGAGAACGGTTCGGGGCCAGGCCTAGCAGGGAAATGCTGAGCGACCCAAACTGGAACGAGAAGGGTTCGGTGTCAGGGCTGGAGGGCAAAGGCTGGGGGGCCAACCCTGAAACGAGAAGAATTTGCGGCCCGGCCTGGAAGGCAAGGGCTGGGGCTACAAAACTGGAAACAGAAGGTTTAGAGGCCAGGTTTGGAAGGCAAATGCTAGGGGGCCAAATCTAGACCGAGAAGGACTGGGGTCCAGGCCTGGAAGGGAAATGCTGTGGGCGCAAAACTCAAACGAGTCGTAATCGGGGCTAGGCCTAGAAGATAAAGGCTGGGGGGCCAAAATGGGAACGAGAAGCTTCCAGGAACATACCTGGAAGGCAAAGGCTGAGGTAGGGGAGTGGGGGGCAAAGTGGGAACGAGAAGGATTTGGGGCCAGGCCAGGAAGGCAAAGGCTGGGGGGCCAAAACTGGAACGCGCAGGGTTCAAGGCTAGGCCTGTAAGGCCAAGGCTGGGAGGCCCAAACTGGAACAAGAAGGGTTCGGAGCATGGCCTGCGAGGCAAAGGCTGGGCTACCAGGCCGGGAAGGGGAGGGTTCAGGGCCAGTACTGGAAAGCAAAGGCTGGGGCGGCAAAACTGGAAGGAGAAGGGTTCGGGGCCGGTACTGGAAAGCAAAGGCTGGGGAGGGCAAACCTGGAAGGAGAAGGGTTCGGGGCCAGGCCTGGAAGCCCAAGGCTGGGGTTCCAAAACTGGAAAGAGAAGGGTTCGGTGACAGGCATGGAAGGCAGTGGCTGGGCCTGGCAAACCTGTACCGAGTAGGGTCTGGAGCAGGCCTTTGAAGGCGAAGGCTGTGGGCCCAAACTGGAAAGAAAAGGGATGTGGAAGAGTTGGGGAAGGGAAGGGCTGAGGGGGCCAAACGTGAACAAGAGGGATTGGGGCCCAGGACTGCAAGGGAAGGGCTGGGAGGTCCAATATGGAAGGAGTACAGTTCGGGGCCAAGCCTGTGAGGCAAGGACTGGGTGGCCAAAACTGGAACGAGAAGGGTTCTGGGCCAGGCCAGGATGGCAATGGCTGGGGGGCCAAAACTGGAATGAGAAGGGTTCGGGGCAAGGCCAGGATGGCAAAGCCTGCAGGGCCAAAACTGGAACGAGAAGGGTTCAGAGCCAGGTCAGGAAGGATATGGCTGGGGGCCCCCAACTGGATCGAGAAGGGTTTAGGGCCAGGCCTGGAAGGCCGAAGGCTGGGCGACCAGAACTGGATGGCAAAGGCATGTGGGCCTAAACCAGAACCGAGAAGGGCTCGGGGCCTGAACTGGCAGGCAAAGGCTGGGGGGGGGGGGGCCTAAATTGCAACGATAAGGATTTAGGTCCAGGCCAGGCAGGCCAAGGCTACGCGGCCCAAACTGGAAGGGCAAAGGTTCTGGGCGAGGCGTGGGAAGCAAAGGCTGGGGGGTGGGGGCAAATCTTGAATGAGAAGGGTTCGGTGACAGGCCTGAAAGGCAAAGCTTGGGAGAGCACACCTGTAAAGGGTAGGCTGTTGGGCCTAAACCCGAATGAGAAGCATTCAGGACTAGGCCTGGGAGACAAAAGCTGGGATGCCAACAAAATGGGAAGGAGAAGCATTCGGTGTCAGGCCTGGAAAGGAATGCGTGTGGGAGTAGGAGTGCGGGGTGGGGAACAGGAATGAGAAGAGTCCGGGGCCACGCCTATCTAGAAGGCACAGGTCGGGGCGGCCAGGCCATTGAGGACAAAGTCTGAGGGGCCAAAACTGGCACGAGAATCATTAAGGACCATGGCTGGAAGTCAAAGGCTGGGGGACAAAACTGGAAACAGAAAAATTTCGGGGCAAGGCCTAGAAGGCAAAGGCTGGGGCACCAGACCTGTAAGGCACAGGCTGGTGGGACTAATCTGGAATGAGAAGCGTTCGGTGCCAAGCTTGGAAGGCAAAGACTAGGTTGACAAAACTGGAAGGAGAAGCGTTTAGAGACAGGCCAGGAATGGCAAGGAATGGGGGACCCAAACTGGAATGAGAAGGGTTGGGGCCAGGCCTCGAAGGTCATGGCTGGGGGACTGGACCTGTGGGCTATAGGCTGGTGTGCCTAAACTGAACAAGATGGGTTTGGCACCAGGCCTGCTTTGCAAAGGCTGGGGTGCCAAAACTGGAACGAGAAGGCTTCAGTGCCAAGCCAGAAAGGCATAGGCCGGGCGGGGCAGTGTACATCCCTGGAAGACAATGTCTGGAGGCCCCAAACTGGTAGGAGAATCATTTGGGGCCAAGACAGGAAGGCAATGGCTATGGGGCCCAAACTGGAAAGAGAAGGATTCGGGACCTGGCCTGGAAGCAAAAGGCAGCGGGGGCAAGACCTGGAAGGCAAGGTCTAGAGCTCCATAACCGGAATGCGGAGGGTTCGGTGCCCGGCCAGGAAGGCAAAGGCTGTGGGGCTGAAACCGGAAGGAGAAAGTTTTCTGCGTCAGGCCGAGAAGGCAAAGGCTGGGGGGACCAGACCTGTAAGGCAAAGGCTGGTGGGCCTAAACTGGAACGAGAAGCGTTAGGAAGCAGGCCTGGAAGGCAATGCTGGGTGGTCCAAACTGGATCGAGTAGGGTTCGGGGCCAGGTCAGGATGGCAATGGCTGGCAGGCCCAAACTGGAATGAGAAGGGTTCGGGGCCAGGCCTGGACGGCAAAGGCTGGAGGGCGGGTGGGGGGGGGCGCTAAATTGGAACCACAAGGGTTTGGGTCCAAGCCGGGCAGGCCAAGGTGCCCCAACTGGAAGGAGAAGTAATGCGACAAGGCCTGGAAGGCAAGGGATCAGGCGCCAAAACTGGAAAGGGAAGGGTTCAGGGGCAGGTTCGGAAGCCAAATGGTTGGGGGGCCCAAACCGGAACGAGAGGTGTTCGCGGCCAGGCCTGGATGGCAACGGCTGGAGGGCGGAGGGGGGCGCTAAATCGGAACGACAAGGGTTTGGGTCCAAGCCGGGCAGTCCAAGATGCCCCAACTGGAAGGAGAAGTAATGCGACAAGGCCTGGAAGGCAAGGGATCGGGCGCCAAAACTGGAAAGTGAAGGGTTCAGGGGCAGGTTCAGAAGCCAAATGGTTGGTGGGCCCAAACCGGAACGAGAGGTTTTCGGGGCCAGGCCTGGAAGGCAAAGGCTGTGGTTCCAGGCTGGGAAGGAGAATGGTTCGGGGCCAGGACTGGAAGAGAAATGCTGAGGGAGGGGGGTCAAATTGGAACGAGCAAGGTTCAGTGTCAGGCCTGGAAGACAAAGGCTGGGCATTCAAAACTGGAAGGAGAGGTCCTGGGCGAGGCCTGGAAAGCAAAGGCTGGGGGCCAAAAGTGGAACGAGAAAGCTTCAGGGCCAGGCGTGGAATGCGAAGGCTGCGGGCCCCAAAGTGGAAGGAGAAGGGTTCGGGGCCAGGCCTGGATGGCAAAGCCTGGGTGGGGAAGCAGGTGGGGGGGGGAAGCGGCGGGGAACTGGAGAGAGAAGGGTTCGGGGCCAGCCCTGGAAGGGAAAGGCTCAGTAGCCTCAACTAGAAAATGAAGGTTTTGCGGCTGGAACTAGAAGGCAAAGGATGCGGGGCCAAAAACTGGAACGAGAAGGGTTCGGGGCTAGGGGTGGATGACAAAGCTTGGGGGTCAAACCTGGAAAGAGTAGGGTTCGGGGCCATGCCTGGAAGGCCAAGGCCTGGGGGCCAAAACTAGAAAGAGAAGGGTTCAGGGCCATGCCTGGAAGGCCAACGCTGGGGGGGCCAGACCAGCAATAAGAAGGGATCGGGGCCAGGCCAGGAGGGCAAAGGCTGGGGGGCTAACCCTGGAATGAGAAGTATTCTGGGCCAAGTCTGGAAAGCGGAGGAAATTGGAGGGGTTTGGGGCTATGGGTGGAAGGCAAAGCTGGGGGGCCAAAACTGGAATGAGAAAGCGTTCGGGGTCAGGCATAGAAGGCAAAGGCTGGGGGACCAGATCTGTAAGGCAAAGGCTGGTGGGCCTAAACTGGAACGAGAAGCGTTTGGAAGCAGGCCAGGAAGGCACAGGCTGGGGGACTAAAACTGGAACGAGTAGGGTTCAAGACTAGGCGTGTAAGGCAAAGGCCGGGAGGCCCTAACTGGAACGAGAAGGGTTCAGAGCGTGGCCTGCGAGGCAAAGGCTGGGGCAGCAGGCCGGGAAGGAGAAGGGCTCAGCGCCAGTACTGGAAAGCAAAGGCTGGGGGGTGGGGGGGAGAGGGGCGGCACAACTGGAACGAGAAGGGTTTGGGCCCAGGCCTGGAAGGCCCAGGCTGGGGTCCCAGACCTGGAAAGAGAAGGGTTCCGTGACAGGCATGGAAGGCACAGGCTGGGGTTGGCAAACCTGTAGCAAGGAGGGTCTGGAGCAGGCAAAGGCTGTGTGCCAAACCTGGAAAGAAAAAGGATCTGAAACAGTTTGGAAACGTAAGGGCTGAGGGGCCAAATGTATACGAGAAGGATTTGGGTCCAGAGCTTGAAGTCAAGAGCTGGGAGGCCCACAAGTGGAAGGAGTGCAGTTCGGAGTCATTCCTGTGAAGCTAGGATTGGGTGGCCAAAATTGTAACAAGTAGGGTTCAGGGCCAGGCATGGAATGCAAAGGCTCAGGAGCCTCAATTAGAATTTGAAGGTTTTGCCGCTAGGACTAGAAGTGAAAAGATGTGGGGCCAAAACCTCGAATGAGATGAGTTTGGGGCTAGGGGCGCATGGCAAAGCTGGGGGCCCAAAACTAGAAAGAGAAGGATTCAGGGCCATGCCTCCAGGCCAAGGGTGAGGGGCCAGACTTGGAATCAGAAGGGTTCGGGCCCAGGCCGGGATGGGAAAGGCTGGGTGGCTAAAACTGAAATGAGAAGTGTTCTGGTCCAAGCCTGGAAAGTGGAGGAAAGTGGGGAGGCTCGGGCCTATGGGTGGATGGCAAAGCTGGGGGACCAAAACTGAAACGAGAAGGGATCGGGGCCAGGCATGGAAGGCAAAGGATGGGGGTCCAAAAAGTGGAACGAGAAGGTTCCCAGGATAGGGGTGGATGGCGAAACTTGGAGGTCAAAACTGGAAAGAGTAGGGTTCGGGGCCATGCCTGGAAGGCAAAGACTGGGGGTCCAGACCAGGAATAAGAAGGAATCGGGACCAGGCCAGGATGGCAAAGGCTGGGGGGCTAACACTGGAATGAGAAGTGTTCTGGGCCAAGCCTAGGAAGTGGAGGAAATTAGAGGGGTTCGGGGCTATGGGTCGATGGCAAAACTGGGGGGCCAAAACTGGAAGGAGAAGGGTTCGGGGCCAGGCATGGAAGACAAAGGCAGTGTGGCCAAAACGGGAATGGGAAGTGTTCGAGACCAGACCTGGATGGCAAAGGCTGGGGGCCCAAAAGTGGAAAAAGAAGAGTTCCGGGCCAGGCCAGGAAGGCAAAGGATGGGTGGCAAAAACTGGAAAGAGAAAGGATGGGGGCCACGCATGGGAGGCATAGCCTGGGGGGCGCCAAAACTGGAATGAGAAGGGATTGGTGACAGGCCTGGAAAGCAAAGCCTGGGATACCATACCTGTAAGGCTAAGGTTGGTGGCCCTAAACTGGAACGAGACGTATTCAGGACTAGGCCTGGAGGACAAAGGCTGGGGTGCCCAAAATTGGAGGGAGAAGCGTTCGGTGACAGGCCTGGAATGTAAAGGAATGGGGAGCCAAAACTGGATTGGGAAGGTTTCGTGTCCAGGCCCACCTAGAAGGCAAAGCCCAGAGTTACAGGCCATGGAGGACAACGTCTGGGGGGCCAAAACTGGAAGGAGAAGCGTTAGGGACCAGGTCTGGAAGTCAAAGGCTGCGGGGGCAAAGTTGGAAAGAGAAAAGGTTCGGGGCCAGGCCTAGAAGGCAAAAGGGGCACCAGGCCTGTAAGGCATTGGCTGGTGTGACTAATCTGGAATGAGAAGTGGTCGGAACCAGGCCTGGAAGGTATAGGCTGGGCCGCCAAAACTGGAAGGAGAAGTGTTTGATGACAGGCCAGGAATGGAAAGGAACTGGGGCCAAACGTGGAATGAGAAGAGTTCGGGGCCGGGCCTCAAAGGCAAAGGCTGCGGAACTGCACCAGTAAGACATAGGCTTGGTGGGCCTAAAGTGAACAAGGAGCGTTTGGAACCAGGACTGGAAGGCGAAGGCTGGGGGGCCAAAAGTGGAAAGAGAAGGATTTGGGGCCTGTTCCAAAAGGAAAAGCCTGCAGGAGCAAAACCTGAAAGGCAAAGTGTGGAGGCCCATAACCAGAACGAGGAGGGTTTGTTGCCAGGACAGGAAGGCAAAGGCTGGGGGGATTAAACTAGAATGAGAAAGTATTGGGGGTCAGAGCTAGAAGGCAAAGGCTGGGGGACCAGACCTGTAAGGCAAAAGCTGGTGGGACTAAACAGGAACGAGAAGCGTTCGGAAGCAGGCCAGGAAGACACAGGCTGGGGTTGGCAAACCTGTAACAAGTAGGGAATGGAGTAGGCCTTGAAGGCAAAGGCTGTGGCCAAAACTGGAAAGAAAAAACATCTGGAACAGTTCAGGAAGGTTAGGGCTGAGGGGTCCAAATGTGATCGAGAAGGATTTGGGTCCAGGACTGCAAGGCAAAGGCTGGGAGTCCCATAATGGAAGGAGTACTATTCGGGGTCAGGCCTGTGATGCAAGGAGGCCAAAACTGGTAAAAGAAGGGTTCAGGGCCAGGCCAAGAAGCTGGGGGGCTAAAACTGGAATGAACAGGGTTTGGGGCTAGGCTAGGATGGCAAATCCTGTGGTGCCAAAACAGGAACGGAAATGTTTCAGGGCTAAGTCATTAAGACAGTGGCTGGGGGGCCAAAACTGGATCGAGAAGGTTTTAGGTCCAGGCCTGGAAGGCAAGGGCTGGGCCACCAGAACTGGATGGACAAGGCATGTGGGCCTAAACTGGAACCCGAAGTGCTCCAGGCCCAGAACTGGAAGTCAAAGGCTAGGGGGCCTAAATTGGAATGATAAGCATTCAAGACCAGGCCAGGCAGGCAGTCTAGGTGGCCAAAACTGGAAGGAGAAAGATTCTGGGCAAGGTCTGGAAAGCAAAGGGTGGGGGGGCAAATCTTGAATGAGAAGGTGCGGGGACAGGCCTGGAAGGCAAAGATATGGAGACCACACCTGGTAGGTAAAGGCTGGTGGGCCTAAACTGGAAGTAGAAGCATTCAGGACTGCGCTCAGAAGACAAAAGCCGGGGTGCCAAAATTGGAAGGAGAAGCGTTGGGTGACAAGCCTGGAATGGAAAGGAATGGGGGGCCAAGACTGGAATGAGAAGCTTTGGGGCCAGGCCTACCTAGAAGGCAAAGGCCGAAAGGATAGGGGCAGGCCATGGAGCACAAAGTCTGCGGGTCCAAAACTGGAACGAGAAGCGTTAGGGACCAGGGCTGGAAGGCAAAACTGGGGGGCAAAACTGGAAAGAGAAAAGGATCTTGGCAAGTCCTAGAAGGCAAAGGCGGGGGGACCAGATCTGTAAGGCACAGGCTGGTGGGACTAATCCGGAACGAGAAGAGTTCGGAACCAGGACTGAAAGGCAAAGGTTGGAGGAGGCAAAACTGGATGGGGAAGGGTTCGGACCAGGGCTGGAAGGCAAAGCCTGGGCGACCAGAAGTGGATTGGCCAATGCATGTGGGCTTAAGCCAGAACGAAAAGTGCTCAGAGCCAGGACTCGTAGGCAAAGGCTGGGTGGGTGGCGGGGGCGAGGGGGAGCCCTAAATTTGAAGGATAAGGGTTTGGGACCAGGCCGGCCAGGCAAAGGTGCCCAAACTGGAACGAAACGTAATGTGACAAGGCCCGGAAGACAAGGGCTGGGGGGCCCAAAACTGGAAAGAGAAGCCTTCAGGGTCAGGTTTGGAAGTCAAAGGCTTGGGGGCCCCAACTGGAACGAGAAGGGTTGGGGGCCAGGCCTGGAAGACAAAGGCTGTGTTGTTTCCAGGCTGGGAACAAGAATGGTTCACGACCAGGACTGGAAGGGAAATACTGGGCGGCCAAAACTGGAGCGAGAAGGGATCAGTGTATGGCTGGATGGCAAATTCAGGGGGGGTCAAACCTAGAACGAGAAGGGTTGGGGTCCAGACGTGGAAGGCAAATGCTGTGGGAGCAAAACTCCAACGAGTAATAATCGGGTCTAGGCCTAAAGGCAAAGGCTGGGTGGGCAAAATGGGAACGAGAAGGTTCCAGGAACATGCCGGGAAGGTAGAGGCTGAGGAAGGGGAGTGGGGGCAAAATGGGAGAGAGACAGATTTGGGGCCAGGCCTGGAAGGCAAAGGCTGGGGGACAAAACTGGCATGAGCAGTGTTCAGGGCCAGGCCTGGAATGCAAAAAGCTGGGGGCCCAGGCCAGGATGGAGAAGGGTCGGGGTCAGGACTGGAAGGCAAATGCTGGGGAGCCATAACTGAAACGATAAGGGTTTGGGGCCAGGGCAGGAAGGCAAAGGCTGGGGGCCGAAGACTGGAACGAGTAGGGTTCAGGGCTAGGCCTGGAAGGCAAAGGCTGGGAGGCCCTAACTGGAACGAGAAAGGTTCAGAGCATGGCCTGCAAGGCAAAGGCTTGGGGTACCAGGCCAAGAAGGAGAAGGGTTCAGGGCCAGTACTGGAAAGCAAAGGCTGGGTGTCGGGGGGCAAAACTGGAACGAGAAGAGTTGGAGGCCAGGCCTGGAAGGCCAAGGCTGGGTTTCCAGGCCCGGAAAGAGAAGGGTTCGTTGACAGGCATGGAAAGCAAAGGCTGGGGTTGGCAAACTGTAACAAGGAGGGTCTGGAGCAGGCCTTGAAGGCATAGGCTGTGAACCAAAACTGGAAATAAAAGGGATCTGAAAGAGTTCGGGAAGGTAAGGGCTGAGGGGGCCAATAGTGAATGAGAAGGATTTGGGTCCAGGACTGCAAGTCAAGGGCTGGGAGACCCATACTGGAAGGAGTATAGTTCGGAGTCAGGCCTTTGAGGCAAGGACAGGGTGGCCAAAACTGGAAGAAGTAGGGTTTGGAGCCAGGCCAGGATGGCAATGATGGTTGCGCCAAAACTGGAGCCAGAAGGGTTTGGAGCCAGATCGGTCAGGCAATGGCTGGGGTCCTAAACTGGATCTCAAAGGGCTTAGGGCCAGACGTGGACAGCAAAGGCTGGGGGCCCTAAATTGGAACGATAAGGCTTTGGGACCAGGCTGGGCAGGCACAGGTGCCACAACTGGAATGAGAAGTGATGTTGGTATTCGTTAAGCGCTCACTATGTGCAGAGCACTGTTCTAAGCACTGGGTAGATACAGGGTAACCAGTTTGTCCCACATGGGGCTCACGGTCTTAAGCCCCATTCTACAGATGATGTAACTGAGGCACAGAGAAGTCACATGACTTGCCCACAGTCACACAGCTGACAAGTGAAAGTTCTGGGATTTGAACCCATGACCTCTGACTCCAAAGTCCGTGCTCTTTCCCCTGAGCTACACTGCTTCCCGGGATTTGGGGCCAGGACTGAAAGGGAAGAGTTGGGAGGTCCATAATGGAAGGAGTGCAGTTCGGGGTCACTCCTGTGAGGCAAGAACTGGGTGGCCAAAACTGGGACAAGTAGGGTTCTGGGCCAGGCCAGGATGGCAATGGCTGGGGGGCCAAAACTGGAATGAGAAGGATTCGGGGCAAGGCCAGCATGGCAAAGTCTGCATGGCCGAAACTGGAACAAGAAGGGTTCGGGGCCAGGCGTGGAAGGCAAAGGCTGGGCGACCAGAAGTGCATGACAAAGAAATATGTGTCTAAACCAGAAGGAGAAGTGCTCGGGGCCAGGATTGGTAGGCAAAGGCTGGGGGGGCCTAAATTGGAATGATAAGGGTTTGGGATCAGGCCGGGCAGGCCAAGGTGCCCCAACTGGAGGGAGAGGTAATGCGACAAGGCCTGGAATGCAAGGGCTCGGGCGCCAAAACTAGAAAGGGAAGGGTTCAGGGGCAGGTTTGGAAGCCAAAGGCATGGCAGGCCCAAACCGTAACGAGAGGTGTTGAGGGCCAGGCCTGGAAGGCAAAGGCTGTGGTTCCAGGCTGGGAAGGAGAATTGTTTAGGGCCAGGACTGCAAAAGAAATGCTGGGGATTCAAAACTGGAACGAGAAAGGTTCAGTGTCAGGGCTGGAAAGCAAAGGCTGGGGGGGCCAAAACTGAAAGGCAAAGGATTTGTGGCCAGGCCTGGAAGGCAAAGGCTAGGACTACAAAACTGGAAACTGAAGAGTTCGAGGCCAAACCTGGAAGGCAAAGGCTGGGCATCCAGAACTGGATGGCAATGGTATATGGGCCTAAAACAGAATGAGTAAGGCTTGGTGCCAGAACTGGAAGGCAACAGCTGGCGGGCCTAAATTGGAAGGATATGGGTTTAGGAATAGGCTTGGCAGTCAAAGGCTGGGGGACCAGACCTGTAAGGCAAAAGCTGGTGCACCTAAACTGGAACGAGAAGCGTTAGGAACCAGGCCTGGAAGGCAAATGCTGGGTGGCCAAAACTGGATCGAGTAGGGTTTGGGGCCAGGTCAGGATGATAATGGATGGTGGGCCAAAACAGGAATGTGAAGGGTTCGGGGCCAGGCATGGAAGGCAAAGGCTGGGCAACCAGAAGTGCATGGCAAAAGCATATGGGCCTAAACCAGAAGGAGAAGTGCTCGAGGCCAGGACTGGTCGGCAAAGGCTGGGGATTCAAAACTGGAACGATAAAGGTTCAGTGTCAGGGCTGGAAGGCAAAGGCTGGGGGGGCCAAAACTGGAAGGAGAGAGGTACTGGGAAAGGCCTGGAAAGCAAAGGCTGGGGGCCAAAAGTGGAACGAGAAGTGTTCAGGGCCAGGCATGGAAGGCAAAGGCTGGGCGTCCAGAATTGGGTGGCAATGGCATATGGGCCTAAAACAGAATGAGTAGAGCTTGGGGCTAGAACTGGGAGGCGAAGACTGGCGGGCCTAAATTGGAACGATAAAGGTTTAGGAACAAGCCTGGCAGTCAAAAGCTAACTGGAAGGAGAGAGGTACTGGGCAAGGCCTGAAAAGCAAAGGCTGGGGGCCAAAAGTGGAACAAGAAGGGTTCGGGGCCAGGCCTGGAAGGCCAAGGCTGAGGTCCCAGACCTGGAAAGAGAAGGGTTCGGTGACAGGCATGGAAGGCAAAGGCTGGGTTTGGCAAACATGTAACAAGGAGGGTCTGGAACAGGCAAAGGCTGTGGGCCAAAACTGGAAAGAAAAGGGATCTGGAACAGTTTGGGAAGGTAAGGGCTGAGGAGGCCAAATGTGAACTGGAAGACAAAGTCTGGGGGCCCTAAATTGCAACGATAAGGATTTAGGACCAGGCCAGGCACGCAAAGGCTAGGCGCCCAAAACTGGAAGGGCAAAGGTTCTGGGTGAGATTTGGAAATAAAAGGCTGGGGGCCTAATCTTGAATGAGAAGGGTTCGATCTCAGGCCAGAAAGGCAAAGTTGGGGAGAGCACCTCCTGTAAAGCACAGGCTGTTGGGCCTAAACTGGAATGAGAAGCATTCAGGACTAGGCCTGGGAGACAAAAGCTGGGGTGCCAACAAAATGGGAAGGAGAATCGTTTGGTGTCAGGCCGCGAATGGAAAGGAATGCAGAGAGGTGGCGGGGCAAACAAGAGTGAGAAGAGTTTGCGGCCACGCCTACCTAGAAGGCACAGGAAGGGGGGCCAGGTCACTGAGGACAAGGTCTGAGGGGCCAAAACTGGAAAGGGAAGCAGTAGGGACTGGGGCTGCAAGTCAAAGACTGGGGGACAAAACTGAAAAAAGAAAAAGTACGGGGCAAGGCCTAGAAGCCATAGGCTGGGGCACCAGACTGATCTGGAATGAGAAGTGTTCGGTACCAGGCTTAGAAGGCCAAGACTAAGTTGATAAAACTGGAAGGAGAAGCGTTTGGAGACAGGACAGGAATGGAAAGGAATGGGGGTCCAAACTGGAATGAGAAGAGTTAGGGCCAGGCCTTGAAGGCAATGACTGGGGTACTGGACCAGTAAGGCATATGTTGGTGTGCCTAAACTGAACAAGATGGGTTTGGCACCAGGCCTGCTTTGCAAAGGCTGGAGTGCCAAAACTGGAACAAGAAGGCTTCAGTGCCAAGCCAGAAAGGCATAGGCCGGGCGGGGCGGTGTACATCCCTGGAAGGCAATGTCTGGAGGCCCCAAATTGGTAGGAGAATCATTTGGGGCCAAGACAGGAAGGCAATGGCTATGGGCCCCAAACTGGAAAGAGGAGGATTCGGGACCTGGCCTGGAAGCAAAAGGCAGCGGGGGCAAGACCTGGAAGGCAAGGTCTAGAGCTCCATAACCGGAACGAGGGGGGTTCGGTGCCCGGCCAGGAAGGCAAAGGCTGTGGGGCTGAAACCGGAAGGAGAAAGTTTTCTGCGTCAGGCCGAGAAGGCAAATACTGGGGGACCAGACCTGCAAGGCAAAGGCTGATGGGTCTAAACTGGAAAGAGAAGCGTTAGGAACCAGGACTGGAAAGTAAATGCTGGGTGGCCCAAACTGGATCGAGTAGGGTTCGGGGCCAGGTCAGGATGGCAATGGCTGGCAGGCCCAAACTGGAATGAGAAGGGTTCGGGGCCAGGCCTGGACGGCAAAGGCTGGAGGGCGGGGGGGGCGGGGGGGTGCTAAATTGGAGGCGGAGAGGTGACTTTGGGGAGCTCAGACCTGATTGTGTTGATTTTCGTGAGGAAATAGGTGGCCAGATCATTGGGGGTGAGAGATGGGGGAGGGGGAGGAACAGGGGGCCTAAGGAGAGCGTTAAAGGTCCGGAACAATCGGCGGGGGTGACGGGCATGGGTGTCGATGAGGGAGGAGAAGAAGTTTTGCCTGGTGGAGGAGAGGGCAGAGTTAAGGCAGGAAAGGATAAATTTGAAGTGTGTGAGGTCGGTTTGGTGCTTGGACTTTCGCCAGCAGCGCTCAGCAGCTCGAGCATAGGAGCGTAGGAGGCGGACAGAGGAAGTGATCCAGGGCTGTGGGTTAGTGGAGCGAGAGCGACGGAGGGAAAGGGGGGCGAGAGAGTCGAGATGAGTAGAGAGGGTGGAGTTGAGAGCGGAGACCTGATCATCGAGAGTGGGAAGTGAGGACAGGACGGCAAGGTGAGGAGAGATGCTTTTGGAAAGACGGATGGGATCGAGAGAGCGGAGGTCTCTGTGGGGCAGTAGCGAAGATTTGCAGGGGGAGGGAGTGTGAGAGATGAGGCAGGTGAGAAGGTTATGGTCAGAGAGAGAGATTTCAGATTTGGTGAGGGAGGAGATAGTGCAGCGGTGGGAGATGACGAGATCGAGGGTGTGACCGAGTCGGTGCGTGGGCGCGTTATGGTGGAGGAGGAGGTCGGCAGAGTGGAGGAGGGATAGCAGGCGGGCGGCAGAGGAGTCGTCGGGTATATCCATATGGATGTTGAAGTCTCCGAGGATCAGAGTGGGCAGAGAGAAGGAGAGAAGGAAGGTGAGAAAGGGGTCAAGGTGGTTGAAGAAGTCGGAGGTGGGACCGGGAGGGCGGTAGATGACAGCGACAAGTATCTGGAGGGGGTGGTAGAGGCGAATGATATGGCTTTGAAGGAGGGGAAGGAGAGGGAGGGGGGAGGAGGGATAGTGCGGAAGCGGCAACAGGGTGAGAGGAGGAAGCCGACGCCTCCTCTCTTACCGGTGAGTCTGGGAGAGTGGGAGAAGGAGAGGCCTCCGCTGGAGAGAGCAGCGGCGGAGAGCGTGTCTTCGGGAGAGAGCCACGTTTCTGAAAGGGCGAGGAGGAGGAGAGAGGGGGAGAGGAAAAGGTCATGGACGAAAGGTAGCTTACCTGTAATAGAGCGGGGGTTCCAGAGGCCACACTTGAAAGTAGCTGTGGGTGCAAGGGGGGGAGGGGGGGAAGGGCGGGGGGAGGGGAGGGTTTGGATGGGAAGGAGGTGGCGGGGCCCTGGGCGGGGAGAGGGGGATGAGGGGTAGCGGTGGGACAGGAGGACTGGGATGGGGCGTGGGTGGGGAAGAGAGAAGGGGGGAGGGGGTTTGGTGGGGGTAAGAGTAGGGGGAGGGGGAAGAGGGGTAGCGCTGGTAAAGTGGGGTTCTAGGGCGGGGGAGGGGAGGGGGGGAGGAGACAGAGGAGAGAGCGGGAAAGAGCTGAGCGAGGGGAAGGGGAAGGGGAGGATAGGAAGGGGCGGGAGGGAGGAGGGGGGAGGAGGGCCATGGAGAGGCCAGAGAGGTGGGTGGCAGCACTGACAACAATAAGCAGTAGCAAACGAAATCGGTAAAATAGCAACATGATACAGTATGATACAATATAGTAGTGTTAATAAGCGGGCGATGACCAGGGTCGGGGGTAGGCTCGATTAAGGGCCGACCTGATCGAACTCAAAGTCAGGCGGCTGGTGAGGCCAGAGAGGTGGGTGGCAGCACTGACGACAATAAACAATAACAAGCGAAATCGCTAATATAGCAACATGGTACAGTAAGACACAATACAATAGTGTTAATAAGCAGGCGATGACCAGGGTCGGGGGACGAGCCGACCCTACCCGATCAGACTCAAAGTCAAGCGGCCAGCGGCCGAGAGAGTCCCAGAGCTCATGACCAAATGTCCCTGTGGCGGCGGGGGGGCCCTGAGATTGTCCGGGATGGGTTGCGGCCGTAGGCGGTGGCTAAGGTAAGGTAACATGGTGAGAACAAGGACATCGTCGCCCGGGGCGGGGGCGGGGGCGGGGGCGGGGGAGATGAATCACCTCAAGGGGGAAGAGGGAGTGAGGGCTTCCCAAAATGGCCACCTCAGGCGGGGTGGGGGGCTTCCCAAAATGGCCGCCTCGGGCGGAGTGGGGGAGCGGTTGGGGAGCACAATGTCCCCGGGCCCGAGCAGGGGGACACAATGTCCCCAGAGGACACAATGTTCCTAGGGCCGAGCAGGGGAGCACAATGTCCCCAACCCTCTCCCCTACTTTTCCATCCTTCCCTGCAGTATCCTCAGAGGAGATCTCCTCCCTCCTCGCAAGTGCCACCCCCTCGACCTGCGCCTCGGACCCCATTCCCTCTCACCTTATTAAAACCATCGCCCCTGCCCTCCTCCCTTCCTTAACTTCTATTTTTAATCACTCAATCTCCAATGGCTCCTTCCCCGCTGCCTTCAAACATGCCCACGTCTCCCCCATCCTAAAAAAACCCGCTCTCGACCCCACTTCCCCCTCCAGTTTTCGCCCTATCTCCCTACTACCCTTCCTTTCCAAAATCCTAGAACGAGTCGTCTACAATCGATGCTTAGAATTCCTTAACTCCCATTCTCTCCTGGACCCCCTCCAATCTGGCTTCCGTCCCCTCCACTCTACCGAGACTGCTCTCTCTAAGGTTACCCGTGACCTCCTTCTTGCCAAATCCAATGGCTCCTACTCCATTCTAATCCTCCTTGACCTCTCTGCGGCCTTTGACACTGTCGACCATCCCCTCCTCCTCCATACCTTATCTCACCTTGGCTTCACGGACTCCGTCCTCTCCCGGTTCTCCTCTTACCTCTCTGGCCGGTCATTCTCGGTCTCCTTCGCTGGCGCCTCCTCCCCCTCCCATCCTTTAACTGTTGGAGTTCCTCAAGGGTCAGTTCTTGGCCCTCTTTCTGTTCTCCATTTACACTCACTCCCTCGGTGAACTCATTCGCTCTCACGGCTTTGACTACCATCTCTACGCAGATGACACGCAGATCTACATTGGAGAAGCAGCGTGGCGCAGTGGAAAGAGCACGGGCTTTGGAGTCAGGGCTCATGAGTTCGAATCCCAGCTCTGCCACTTGTCAGCTGTGTGACTGTGGGCAAGTCACTTAACTTCTCTGTGCCTCAATTCCCTCATCTGTAAAATGGGGATTAAGGCTGTGAGCCCCAAGTGGGACAACCTGATTCCCCTGTGTCTACCCCAGCCCTTAGAACAGTGCTCTGCACATAGTAAGCGCTTAACAAATACCAACATTATCTACATCTCCGCCCCGTCCTCTCCCCTTCCCTTCAGGCTCGCATCTCCTCCTGCCTCCGGGACGTCTCCACCTGGATGTCGGCCCGACACCTAAAACTCAACATGAGCAAGACTGAGCTCCTCATCTTCCCTCCCAAACCTGGTCCTCTCCCAGACTTCTCTATCACCGTGGATGGCACGACCATCCTTCCCGTCTCTCAGGCCCGCAATCTTGGTGTCATCCTTGACTCGTCTCTCTCGTTCACCCCACACATCCTATCCGTTACCGAGATCTGCCGGGTTCACCTTTACAATATCGCCAAGATCCGCCCTTTCCTCTCCACCCAAACGGCTACCTTACTGCTACGGGCTCTCGTTATATCCCGGCTAGACTACTGTGTCAGCCTTCTCTCTGACCTCCCTTCCTCCTCTCTCGCCCCGCTCCGGTTTATTCTTCACTCCGCTGCCCGGCTCATCTTCCTGCAGAAACGATCTGGGTATGTCACTCGCCTTCTTAAACAACTCCAGTGGTTGCCTATCGACCTCCGCTCCAAACAAAAACTCCTCACTCTAGGCTTCAAGGCTCTCCATCACTTTGCCCCTTCCTACCTCTCCTCCCTTCTCTCTTTCTACCGCCCACCCCGCACGTTCCGCTCCTCCGCCGCCCACCTCCTCACCATCCTTCGGTCTCGCCTATCCCGCCGTCGACCCCTGGGCCACGTCCTCCCGCGGTCCTGGAACGCCCTCCCTCCTCACCTCCGCCAAACTGATTCTCTTCCCCTCTTCAAAACCCTACTTAAAACTCACCTCCTCCAAGAGGCCTTCCCAGACTGAGCTCCTCTTCTCCCTCTACTCCCTCTACCACCCCCCCTTCACCTCTCCGCAGCTAAACCCTCTTTTCCCCCTTTCCCCTCTCTCCCTTCCCATCCCCTCAGCACTGTACTGGTCCGCTCAACTGTATATATTTCCATTACCCTATTAATTTTGTTAATGAAATGTACAGCACCTTGATTCTATTTAGTTGCCATTGTTTTTACGAGATGTTCTTCCCCTTGACTCTATTTATCGACCATTGTTCTTGTCTGTCCGTCTCCCCCGATTAGACTGTAAGCCCGTCAAACGGCAGGTACTGTCTCTATCTGTTGCCGACTTGTTCATTCCAAGCGCTTAGTACAGTGCTCTGCACATAGTAAGCGCTCAATAAATACTATTGAATGAATAAATTGGAACCGCAAGGGTTTGGGTCCAAGCCGGGCAGGCCAAGGTGCCCCAACTGGAAGGAGAAGTAATGCGACAAGGCCTGGAAGGCAAGGGATCGGGCGCCAAAACTGGAAAGGGAAGGGTTCAGGGGCAGGTTCAGAAGCCAAATGGTTGGTGGTCCCAAACCAGAACGAGAGGTGTTCGGGGCAAGGCCCGGAAGGCAAAAGCTAAGATTCCAGGCTGGGAAGGAGAATGGTTCGGGGCCAGGACTGGAAGAGAAATGCTGGGGGAGGGGGGTCAAAACTGGAACGAGCAAGGTTCAGTGACAGACCTGGAAGGCAAAAGCTGGGCAGTCAAAACTGGAAGGAGAGAGGTCCTGGGCAAGGCCTGGAAAGCAAAGGCTGGGGGCCAAAAGTGGAACGAGAAAGCTTCAGGGCCAGGCGTGGAAGGCGAAGGCTGCGGGTGCCAAAGTATAATGAGAAGGGTTTGGGGCCAGGCCTGGATGGCAAAGCCTGGGAGGGGAAGCGGGCAGGGGGCGGGCGGCGGGGAACTGGAGAGAGAAGTGTTCGGGGCCAGCCCTGGAAGGCAAAGGCTCAGGAGCCTCAACTAGAAAATGAAGGTTTTGCTGCTGGAACTAGAAGTCAAAGGATGCGGGGCCAAAAACTGGAAAGAGCAGGGTTCGGGGCTGGGGTGGAAGGCAAAGCTTGGGGGTCAAACCTGGAAAGAGTAGGGTTCGAGGCCATGCCTGGAAGGCCAACGCTGGGGGGGGGCAGACCAGCAATAAGAAGGGATCGGGGCCAGGCCAGGAGGGCAAAGGCTGGGGGGCTAACCCTGGAATGAGAAGTATTCTGGGCCAAGCCTGGAAAGCGGAGGAAATTGGAGGGGCTTAGGGCTATGAGTGGAAGGCAAAGCTGGGGGGTCAAAACTGGAATGAGAAAGCGTTTGAGGTCAGGCCTAGAAGGCAAAGGCTGGGGGACCAGATCTGTAAAGCAAAGGCTGGTGGGCCTAAACTGGAATGAGAAGCGTTCGGAAGCAGGCCAGGAAGGCACAGGCTGGAGGACTAAAACTGGAACGAGTAGGGTTCAAGACTAGGCGTGTAAGGCAAATGCCGGGAGGCCCAAACTGGAACGAGAAGGGTTCAGAGCGTGGCCTGCGAGGCAAAGGCTGGGGCAGCAGGCCGGGAAGGAGAAGGGCTCAGCGCCAGTACTGGAAAGCAAAGGGTGGGGGGTGGGGGGGAGAGGGGCGGCAAAACTGGAACGAGAAGGGTTTGGGCCCAGGCCTGGAAGGCCCAGGCTGGGGTCCCAGACCTGGAAAGAGAAGGGTTCCGTGACTGGCATGGAAGGCACAGGCTGGGGTTGGAAAACCTCTAACAAGTAGGGAATGGAGTAGGCCTTGAAGGCAAAGGCTGTGGACCAAAACTGGAAAGAAAAGGGATCTGGAACAGTTTGAGAAGATAAGGGCTGAGGGGGCCAAATGTGAAGGAGAAGGATTTGGGTCCAGGACGGCAAGGCAAAGGCTGGGAGGCCCATAATGGAAGGAGTACAGTTCGGGGTCAGGCCTGTGAGGCAAGGACTGGGTGGCCAAAACTGGAACAAGAAGGGTTCAGGGCCAGGCCAAGAGGGCAATGGCTGGGGGGCCAAAACTGGAATGAGCAGGGTTTGGGGCAAGGCTAGGATGGCAAAGCCTGTGGTGCCAAAAGTGGAACGGGGAGGTTTCAGGGCCAGGTCATTAAGGCAATGGCTGGGGGGGCCAAAACTGGATCGAGAAGGTTCTAGGTCCAGGCCAGGAAGGCCAGGGCTGGGCGACCAGAACTGGATGGCAAAGGCATGTGGGCCTAAACCGGAACGTGAAGTGCTCTGGGGCCAGAACCAGAAGGCAAAGGCTGGGGGGCCTAAATTGGAATGATAAGGGTTTAGGACCAGGCCAGGCAGGCAAAGTCTAGGCAGCCAAAACTGGAAGGAGAAAGGTTCTGGGCGAGGCTTGGAAAGCAAGGGGTGAGGGGCAAATCTTGAAAGAGAAGGTTCGGGGACAGGCCTGGAAGGCAAAGATATGGAGACCACACGTGTTAGGCAAAGGCTGGTGGGCCTAAACTGGAACAAGAAGCCTTCAGGACTCCGCGTGGAAGACAAAAGCTGGGGTGCCAAAATTGGAAGGAGAAGCGTTGGGTGACAAACGGGTGGATGGCAAAGCTGGGAGGCCAAAACTAGAAAGAGAAGGATTCAGGGCCATACCTCGAGGCCAAGGGTCCAGGGCCAGACCTGGAATCTGAAGGTTTCGGGGCCAGGCAAGGACAGCAAAGGCAAGGCAGCTCAAACTGAAATGAGAAGTGTTCTGGGCCAAGCCGGGAAAGTGGAGGAAAGGGGGGAGGTTCGGGTCTATCGGTGGATGGCAAGGCTGGGGGACCAAAACCGGAACGAGAAGCGTTCGGGGCCAGGCCTGGAAGGCAAAGGTTGCGAGGCCAAAACGACCGAGAAGGGTTCGGGGCTAGGGGTGGATGGTGAAGCTTGTAGGTCAAAACTGGAAAGAGTAGGGTTCGGGGCCATGCCTGGAAGGCAAAGGCTGGGGGGCCAGACCAGGAATAAGAAGGGATCGAGACCAGGCCAGGATGGCAAAGGCTAGGGGGGCTAACACTGGAAAGAGAAGTGTTCTGGGCCAAGACTGGAAAGTGGAGCAAATTGCAAGAGTTTGGGGCTATGAGTCAATGGCAAAGCTGGGGGGCCCAAAAATGTGAAAAGAAGAGTTCCGGGCCAGGCCAGGAAGACAAAGGATGGGTGGCCAAAACTGGAAAGAGAAAGATGCGGGGCCAGGCCCGAGAGGCATAGCCTGGGGAGCCAAAACTGGAACGAGAAGGGTTCGTTGACAGGCCTGGAAAGCAAAGCTTGGGAGACCACACCTGTAAGGCAAAGGTTGGTGGGCCTAAACTGGCAAGAGAAGGATTCGGGACTAGGCCTGAAAGACAAAGTCTGGGGTGCCAAAATTGGAGGGAGCAGCATTCGGTGACAGGCCTGGAATGGAAAGGAATGGGGAGCCAAAACTGGAACGCGAAGGATTCGGGGTCAGGCCCACCTAGAAGGGGAAGGCAAAGGCCGGAGTTCCAGGCCATGGAGGAGAAGGTCTCGGTGGGGAGGGGGGAGGGGGGCAAAACTAGAAGGAGAAGCGTTAGGGTCCAGGGCTGCAAGTCAAAGGCCGGGTCACGAGGTGGTTGGGGGGTGGCGGGGGCAAAACTAGAAAGAGAAAAGGTTCTGGGCCAGGCCTAGAAGACAAAAGCTGGGGGACCAGACCTCTAAGGCATAGGCTGGTGGGACTAATCTGGAACGAGAAGCGTTCGGAACCAGACCTGGAAGGCAAAGGTTAGGGGGCCAAAACTAGATGGGGGATGGGTTCATCCAGGCCTGGAAGGCAAAGCCTGGGCGACCAGAAGTGGAATGGCCAATTCATGTGGGCCTAAGCCAGAAGGAGACGTGCTTGGAGCCAGGACTGGAGGGCAAATGCTGGGTCATTGGGGGCGGGGGGTGGGGGGTGGGGGCGGGAGGCCCCTAAATTGGAAGGATAAGGGTTTGGGACCAGGCCGTCCAGGCAAAGGTGCCCAAACTGGAATGAGAAGTAATGTGACAAGGCCTGGAATGCAAGGGCTGGGGGCGGGGTGGGCAAAACTGGAGAGAGAAGCCTTCAGGGTCAGGTCAGGAAGTCAAAGGATTGGGGGCCCCAACTGGAACGAGAAGGGTTCGGGGCCAGGCCTGGAAGACAAAGGCTGTGTTGTTTCCAGGCTGGGAACGAGAATGGTTCACGACCAGGACTGGAAGGGAAATACTGGGGTGGGGGTGGGGGGGGAGTCAAAACTGGAACGAGAAGGGATCAGTGTCAGGGCTGGAAGGCAAATGCTGGGGTCCAAATCTAGAACGAGAAGGGTCGGGGTCCAGGCCTGGAAGGAAAATGCTGTGGCAGCAAACTCGAACGAGTAGTAATCGGGTCTCAGCCTAAAAGGCAAAGGACAAAATGGGAACGAGAAGGTTCCAGGAACATGCCCGGAAGGCAGAGGCTGAGGTAGGGGAGTGAGGGGCAAAATGGGAACGAGATGGATTTGGGGCCAGGCCTGGAAGGCAAAGGCTGGGGGACAAAACTGGAAAGAGCAGTGTTCAGGGCCAGGCCTGGAATGCAAAAAGGTGGGGGCCCAGACCAGGACGGAGAAGGGTCGGGGCCAGGACCGGAAGGCAAATGCTGGGGAGCCGTAACTGAAACGATAAGGGTTTGGGGCGGCCAGGCCAGGAAAGCAAAGGCTGGGGGCCGAAGACTGGAACGAGTAAGGATCAGGTCGAGGCCTGGAAGGCAAAGGCTGGGAGGCCCTAACTGGAACGAGAAGGGTGCAGAGCATGGCCTGCGAGGGAAAGGCTTGGGGTACCAGGCCAAGAAGGAGAAGGGTTCAGGGCCAGTACTGGAAAGCAAAGGCTGCGAGGCGAGGGGCCAAACTGGAAAGAGAAGAGTTGGAGGCCAGGCCTGGAAGGCCCAGGCTGGGGTTCCAGACCTGGAAAGAGAAGGGTTCGTTGACAGGCATGGAAGGCAAAGGCTGGGGTCGGCAAACCTATAACAAGGAGGGTCTGGAGCAGGCCATGAAGGGAAAGGCTGTGAGCCAAAACTGGAAAGAAAAGGGATCTGAAAGAGTTTGGGAAGGTAAGGGCTGAGTGGGCAAATCTGGAAGGCCTGAATGAATGAATGACTGTTCCAGTTTTGGCCCCACAGCCTTTGCCTTGCAGGGTTGGGCTTGAACCCTTTAGGTTCCAGTTTGATGCCCCCCTGCCTTTTTTTTGCAGGTTTGGGACTAGGACCTTGTTGGTTCCAGTTTGGTTCCAGCAGCCTTTGCTTTGCAGCTTTGGCCCAGAACCCTATTCGTTCCACTTTGGGCCCTGCAGCCTTTTCCTTGTAAATTTGGCCTCGAACTCTTTCAGTTCCAATTTCCGTCTTCCACTTTTGCCTTGCAGGATTGAGCCCGAACCCTTTTGGTGCCAGTTTAGGACCCAAAGCCTTTGCCTTGCAGGTTTGGTCAGGAACACTTTAGGTTCATTCATTCATTCAATCAGTAGTCTTTATTGAGCGCTCGCTATGTGCAGAGCACTGTACTAAGAGCTTGGAATGTACTATTCGGCAACAGATAGGGGCAATCCCTGCCCAATTTCGGGTTCACAGTCTACATGGGGAGACAGACAGCAAAGCCAAACAGTGCAAAACAAACAGAAGACAACATCATCAAGATAAATAGAATCAAGGCGATGTACACCTCATTAACAAAATAAATAGGCAATAAATAATATATACAAATGAGCACGGTCCTGAGGGTAGGGGAAGGGGAAAGGGGGGAGAAGCAGAGGGTGGGGGAACAGAGGGAAAGTGAGGGCACAGTCTGGGAAGGCCTCTTGGAAGAGGTGACCCCTCAGTAAGTCTTTGAAGAGGGGAAGAGAGTTTGGTTGATGGGAGGAGGGAGGGCATGTTAGCGGTAGGACATGGGCCGGGGGTCGATGGCAGGATAGGTGTGACCAGGGTACAGTGAGGAGGTGAGCGGCAGAGGAGCGGAGTGTCCCGGGTAGGCAGTAGAGAGAAGGGGATGAGGTAGGAGGAGGCAAGGTGATGGAAAGCTTTGAAGCCCAAAGTGAGGAGTTTTTGTTTCATGCGAAGGTTGATAGGCAACCACCGGAGGTTTTTGAGGAGGGGAGTGGCATCCCCAGAGCGTTTCTGTAGGAAGATGATCCGGGCAGCGGAATGAAGAGTAGACTGGAGTGGGGAGTGACAGGAGGAAGGGAGATCTGAGGCTGAGACAGCAATCCAGTCGGGATATTATGAGAGCTTGTACCAGCACGATAGCCATTTGGATGGAGAGGAAAGGGCAGGTCTTGGCGATATTGTAAAGGTGAGTCCGGCGGGTGTTGGTGACAGATTGGATGTGTGGGGTGAATGAGAGAGGTGAGTCAAGGATGACACCAAGGTTGTGGGCCTGTGGATGGTCATGCCACCCACAGTGACAGGGAAGTCAGGGAGATGACAGGGTTTGGGAGGGAAGATAAGGAGCTCAGTTTTAGACATGTTGAGTTTTAGGTGTTGGGCAGACATCCAGGTGGAGACGTCCTTGAGGCAGGAGGAGATGCGAGCCTGGAGGGAGGAGGAGAGAACAGGGGTGTAGATTTGGGTGTCATCTGCATAGGGATGATAGTTGAAGCCGTCGGAGCTAATGAGTTCACCAAGGAAGGGAATATAGATGGAGAACAGAAGAAGGCCAAGGACTGACCCTTGAGGAGCCCCTACAGTTAGTGGCTGGGAGAGGGAGGAGGAGCCCGCAAAGGAGACCAAGAATGAATGGCCAAAAAGATAAGAGGAGAACCAGGAGAGGACGGAGTCCGTGAAGCCAAGGTGAGATAAAGTGTGGAGGAGAAGGGGATGGTCGACAGTGTCAAAGGCAGCTGAGATTCGAGATTCGAGTCTGTGTCCCCTCACTTTTGTCTTGCAGGTTTTGGCACAAACCCTTTTGGTTCCAGTTTGGGGGCCCCCCGGTTTTGCCTTGCAGGTTTGGGCCAGAAACCTTTTGGATTCAGTTGCATCCCATGGCCTTTGTGTTGCAGGTTTGGGCACGATCCCTTTTGGATCGAGTTTGGGCCCCGCAGCATTTGCCTTTGCTGGTTTGGTCCCAAATGCTTTAGGTTCCAGTTTGGGCCCCGCACCATTTGCCATTCAGTTTTGGGCATGAACTCTTTTGGTTCCAGTTTGGTGCCCCCAGCTTTTGCCTTGCAGGTTTATCCCCGAATCCTTTTGGTTCCAGTTTGGGCCCCGCACCTTTTGCCTTGCACGTTAAGCCCTAAACCATTTCAGGTTCCAGTTTGGGGCCCCCAGGTTTTGCCTTGCAGGTTTGGGCCCAAACGCTCTGGGAACCAGTTTGCACCCTACAGTCTTTTTTTGCAGGTTTGGGCATGAACTCTTTTGGATCCAGGTGGGCCCTGCAGCTGTTGCTTTGCAAGTTTGCGACCGAACCCTGTTAGTTCCAGTTTGGGCCCCGCAGCCTTTGCGTTGAAGGTTTGGCCCAGAACTCTTTTGGTTCTAGTTTGGGCCCCTAAGGCTTTGCCTTGAAGGTTTGGGCCCAAACACTTTTGGTTCCAGTTTGGGCCCTGCAGCCTTTGCCTTGCAGGTTTGGCCCCAAAGGCTTTAGATTCCAGTTAGAGGCCCTCCGACTTTTGCCTTGCAGGTTTGGGATCCAAATCATTTTGTTTCCAGTTTGGGGGCGCCCCGCTTTAGCCTTGTAGGTTTGCCACTTAGCCCTTCTCATTCCAGTTTGGGCCCCTCAGTTTTTGCCTTTCAGGTTTGGCCCCAAACTCTTCGTTCTAGTTTTGCCCCTGCAGCCTTTCCCTTGCGGGTTTGGCACCGAACCCTTTTCATTCCAGTTTGGGGCCCCATGCTTTTGCCTTCCAGGCCTGGCCCTGAAACCTTCTCATTCCATTTTGGGACCCTCAGTCTTTACTTTCTAGCTTTTCGCCCCCAGACCTTTCCTTGCAGCTTTGGCCCCATACCCTTTTTGTTACAGTTCTGCCCCCTCAGCCATTGTCTTGCAGGTTTGGCCCCGAACCCTTTTCATTCCAGTTTTGGCCCTCGAGCTTTTGCCTTGCACATTTGGTCCCAAACCCTTTTCGTTCCACTTTGGGCACCCCAGCCTTTGTCTCGCAGGTTTGGCCCTAAACGCTTTTTGTTCCAGTTTGGGTCCCCAGGCCTATGCCTTGCACGTTTGGCCCCAAACTCTTTCCATTCTCGTTTGGGGCCCCCCTCTTTTGCCTTGCAGGCCTGGCCCTGAACTCTTCTCATTCCATTTTAGACCCATACAGCCTTTGCATTGCAGGCTGAGCCCCGAACCCTTCTCATTCCAGTTTGCCCCCCCATGCCCCGCCTCCCCCACCCCCACATCTTTGCCTCCAGATTTGCTCCCCTTCCCCCAAGGCTTTGCCTTTCAGTTTTGGCCCCAAAACCTTTTCGTTCCATTTTGGGCCCCAGCTCCTTTGCCTTTCAGATTTGCCCCCGCCAGCTTTTGCCTTCCAGCCTGGCCCCAAACCCTTTTCATTCCAGTTTGGGCCCCTCTGCCTTGGTCTGGAAGGTTTTTACCCGGACCCTTGTTGTTCTAGTCTTACCTTCCCGTCCTTTGCCTTCCAGACGTGGCCCCAAACAGTTCTCGTTCCAGTTTGTGCCCACCCCGGCCTTTGATTTGCAGGTTTGGCCCCGAACCCTTTTCCTTTCAGGTTGGGCCCTCCAGCCTTTGCCTTGAAGGTTTGGTCCCATACCCTTTCATTCCACTTTGAGCCCCATTTCCTTTGCCTTCTAGTTTTGCCCCAGCAGCCTTTGTCTTGCAGATTTGATCCCAAACCCTTTTCATTTGAGTTTTGTCCCCTCTGCCTTTGCCTTGCAGATTTGGCCCCAAACACTTTTTCATTCCACTTTGGGCCTCTCAACCTTTGCCTTGCAGGCCTGGCTCCGAACCCTTTTTAATCCAGTTTGTGCCCCCCAGCCTTTGCCTTCCAGATTTGCCCCGCCCCCTTCCCGCCTTGGTCTTGCAGGTTTGGCTCCAAACCCTTCTCGTTCCATTTTGGGACTGCCAGCTTTTGCCCTTCACATTTGCCCTCCTAGCCTTTGCCTTGTATGTTTGGCCCTGAACCCTTTTCTTCTCAGTTTTGGCCCCCCAGCCTCTGCCTTGCAGGTTTGGCCCAAATCCTTTTCATTCCATTTTTGCCCCCCAGCCTTTTACTTCCACGTTTGAGCCTAAACCCTTTTTGTTCCATTTTGGGCCCCCCAGTCTTTGTCTTGCAGGTTTAGCCCCAAACTCTTTACATTCCAGTTTAAGCTCCCCAACCTTTGCCTAGCAGGTTTGGCCCCCAACACTTTTCATTCCATTTTGGCTCCCCCAGCCTTTGCCTTGCAGGTTTGGCGATGAACCCTTTTCATTCCAGTTTGAGGCCACCCGCATTTGCCCTCTAGATGTGGCCCTGAACCTTTCTCGTTCCATTTTGAGAGCCCTCGCTTTTGCCTTCTGGGCCTGGCCCTGAACTCTTCTCATTCCACTTGGGCCTTTGCACTTCAAGCCGGGCCCTGAACCCATCTCATTCCAGTTTGGGCCCCCAGCCTTTTCCTTCCAGACTTGCCCCTCCAGCCATTGCTGGGAAGGTTTGGCCCCAGAGCCTTTTCGTTCCAGTTTGGGCCCCTCAGCTTTTGTCTTGCAGGTTTGGCCCTGAACCCTCTTCATTCCAGTTTGGGACTGCCCGCTTTTGCCCTGCAGGCCTGGCCCTGAACACTTCTCATTTCAGTTTGGGCCCACTAGACTTTGCATTGCAGACTGGGCACTGAATCTTTCTGGCTCCAGTTTGGGCACCCCCGCCTTTTCCTTCCAGATTTGCCCACCCTCCAGCCTTTGCCTTGCAAGCCTGGCCCAAAGCCCATTTTGTTCCAGTTTGGGTCCCCCAGTTTTTGCCTTCCAGTATTGCTCCCCCTCCCCCCCCCCGCCAGTCTTTGTCTTGCAGGTTTGGCCCCAACCCCTTTTTGTTCCAGGTTTGCCCCCACAGTCTTTGCTTTGCAGGTTTGGCCCCGAAGCCTTTTCGGTCCAAACTGGGCCCCATAACCTTGGCTCTGCAGGTTTGGCCCTGACCTCTTTTCGTTCCGGGTTGTGCCCTGCAGCGTTTGCTTTCCAGGTTTGGTCCCGAAGTCTTCTTGTTCCAGGTCGGGCCCTGCAACCTGTGCTTTGCAGGTATGTCCCTGATGCCTTTTTGTTCCAGGTTGGGCCCTGCAACTTTTGCTTTACAGGCTTGGCACATACCCCTTTGCATTCCTGGTTGGGCCTCACAGTGTTTGCTTTCCATGTTTGGCCCCGAAGCTTTTTCGTTCCAGGTTGGGCTCCACAACTTTTGCATTGCAGGTTTAGGCCCTGACCCTTTTTTATTCCAGGTTTGCCCCCACAGCGTTTACTTTGAAGATTTGTCCCCGAAGCCTTTTCAATCCTGATTGGGCCCCGCAACTTTTGCCCTGCAGTTTTGGCCCGAAGCCTTCTCGTTCCAGGTTGGGGCCCCCTGCTTTTGCCTTCCTGTCTGGGCCCAGAACCCCTCTAGTTTCATTTTGGGACCCCCATCCTTTGTCTTCCATATTTGCCCCCGCAACATCTTGTCTTGCAGGTTTGGCCCCAAAGCCTTCTGTTTCCAGTTTGGTCCCCACAACTTTTGCTTTGTAAGTTTGGCCCCAACTTCTTTTGGTTCCAGGTTGGACCCCGCAGCGTTTGTTTTCCAGATTTGACACCAAAGCCTTTTCGTTCCAGTTTGGGCCCCACAACTTTTGCCTTGCAGGTGTGGTCCCGAACACTTTTTCTTCCAGTTTGGGCCCCATAACTTTTGCCTTGCAGGTTTGGCCCCGAACATTTTCTTTCCAGTTTGGGCCCCGCATCTCTTCCCTTGCAGGTTTGGCACCGTGTGCTTTTCGATCCAGGATGGGCCCTGCAACTTTTGTTTTGCCTAATTGGCCCCAAATCTTTTTCATTCCAATTTGGGCCCCCAACCTTTGCCTTGCAGGTGTGGCCAGGGAGCCTTTTCATTCCAGTTTGGGCCCTGCAACTATGCTTTGCAGGTTTGTTCCCTGAACACTTTTCATTCCAGGTTGGGTTCCGCAACTTTTGCTTGCAGGTATGGCCCTGAAGCCTTTCGTTCCAGTTTGACCCCACAACTCTTGCCTTGCACGTTTGGACCCGACCTCTCTTCATTCCAGTTTTAGACCCACAACTTTCACCTTGCAGGTTTGGCCCTGACCCCTTTTCATTCCAGATTTGGCCCCGAACCTTTTTCTTTCCAGGTTGGGCCCCTCAACCTTTGCCTTGCAGGTTTGGCACCGACTTCTTTTCGTTCCAGGCTGGGTCCTGCAACTTTTGTCTTGCAGGTTTGGCTCCAAAGCTTTTTCGATCCAAGTTGGGCTTCACAGCTTTTCCCTTGCAGGTTTGGCCCGACCCTTTTCAATCCAGGTTTGCCCCACAGCATTTGCTTTGAAGGTTTGTCCCCGAAGCCTTTTCGTTCCAGGTTGGGACCCGCAACATTTGCCTTGCCGGTTTGGCAATGACCCCTTTTCGTTCCAGGCTGGGCCCATAACATGTGCCTTGGAGTTTTGGCCCCGAACTCCTTTTGTTCTAGGTTGGGCCCCGCAGCCTTTGCATTCCAGATTTGGCCTTAGAAGACTTTTCGTTCCAGTTTGGGCCCCACAACTTTTGCCTTGCAGGTGTGGCACCAAATCCTTTTTGTTTCAGATTGGGCCCCGCAACTTTAGCCTTGCATGTTTGGCACCGACCCCTTTTCATTCCAGGTTGGACCCCACAACGTTTGCTTTGCACCTATGTCCCTGACCCCTTTTCGTTCCAATATGGGCCCTGCAGTGTTTGCTTTCCAGATTTGGCCCCCACAACTTTTGCCTTGCAGGTTTTTCCCCGACCCCTTTTTGTTCCAGGTTGGGCCTAGCAGTGTTTGCTTTCCAGGTTTGTCCCCAAAGCCTTTTCATTCCAGGTTTGCCCCCACAACTTTTGCCTTGCAGATTTGGCCCTGAACCCTTTTCATTCCAGGTTGTGCCCCCCAGCATTGGCTTTCCAGGTTTGACTCCGAAAGCTTTTCGTTCCAGGTTGGCCCTGCAACTTTTGCCTTGTAGGTTTTTCCCCAAGTCCATTTCATTCTAGTTTGCCCCACCCCACCCCCCGGCCCCAGCCCTTATCTTGTAGGCTTGGCCCCCAACGCTTTAGGTTCCAGTTTGGGACCTGCAACCTTTGCCTTGAAGGTTTGGGCCCAAAGCCTTTTGGTTCCAGTGTGAAACCCGCAGCCTTTGCCTTGCAGGTTTGGTCCTGAACCCTTTTGGTTCCTATCTGGGCCCTTCCCATTTTTGCCTTACAAGTTTGAACCCAAACCCTTTAGTTTCCAGTTTGGCCCCCACAACTTTTGCCTTGCAGGTTTGGGCTGAACTCTTTAGGATCTGGTTTGGGCCTGCATCCTTTGCTTTGCAGGTCTGGGCCCGAACTCTTTGGGATCCAGGTTGGGTCCCGCAGCCTTTACCTTGCAGGTTTGGCCCCAACCCCTTTCCATTCCAGCTTGGGCCGAGCAGCGGTTTGCTTATCTAGGTTTGGCCCCGACTTCTTCTCACTCCAAGTTGGACCCGCAACTTTAGCCTTAAAGGTTTGGCCCTGACCCCTTTTTCCTTCAAGGTTTGGCCCCTGTAGCGTTTGCTTTCAAGGTTTGTCCCTGAAGTCTTTTCGTTGCAGCCTTGGGCTGCGCAGCGTTTGCTTTTCTAGGTTTGGCCCCGACCTCTTCTCACTCCAGGTTGGGCCCTGCAACTCTACCCTTAAAGGTTTGGCCCTGACCCCCTTTCCCTTCAAGGTTTGACTCTGCACGCGTTTGCTTTCAAGGTTTGTCCCCGAAGCCTTTTCGTTCCAGGTAGGCCCCACAACGTTTGCCTTAAGGGTTTGGCCCTGAAGCCTTTTTGTTCCAGGTTAGGCCCCGAAACCTTTGCCTTGGTTTGGCCGCCGAAGCTTTTTGTTCTCAGGTTGGGCTCCGCAACTTTCCTTACAGGTTTGGCCCCAACCCTTTCTTGGTTCCAGCTTTGGCCCCACAGCGTTTGCTTTCAAGGATTGTACCTGAAGCGTTTTTCGTTCCAGGTTGGGCCCCACAACTTTTGCCTTGCAGTTTTGGCCCCAAAACCCTTTTTGTTCTAGGTTGGGACCTGCAGCATTGGCCTTTCCAGCTTTTGTCTCCGAAGCCTTTTGTACCAGGTTGGGGCCCTGCAACTTTTGCCTTGCACATTTGGACTCGACCTCTCTTCATTCCAGTTTTAGACCTGCAACGTTTGCCTTGCTGGTTTTGGCCCCGACCCTTTTTTCGTTCTAGGTTTCCCCTCTACAGCATTAGCTTTCAAGGTTTGTCCCCGAAGCCTTTTCATTCCCAGGTTGGGCCCCCAAAACCTTTGCTTTGCAGGTTGGGCCCGATTCCATTTCGTTCCAGTTGGGCCCCAAGAGCCTTTTTCCTTCAAGATTGGCCCCCAGAAACGTTTGCTTGCAGGTTTGGAACAGGCTCCTTTTTTGTTCCAGGTTGGGCTCTGCAACTTTCGCCTTGCAAGTTTGGTCCCGAAGCCTTTTAGTTCCAGGTTTGTTCCAGCAGCGTATGCTTTCCGGGTTTGACCCCGAAGCCTTTTCGCTCCAGGTTGGGCCCCACTACTTTTGCCTTGCAGGTTTGGCCCCAAAGCCTTTTCGCTCCAGGTTGTATTCCACAACTTTTGCCTTGAAGTTTTGGCCCAGACCCTGTTTCGTTCCAGGTTTGGCCCCACAGTGTTTCCTTTCCAGGTTTGGCCGCAAAACATTTTGGTTCCAGCTTGGGCGCCACAGGCTTTACCTTGCAGGTTTTTGCTCGAATTTTTTTCGCTCCAATTTGGTCCCTGCAACTTTTACCTTGCAGGTTTGGCCCCAAAACCTGTTTGTTCTAGGTTGGGTTCTGCACCTTTTCCTTTGCAGGTTTGGCCCCGAAGCTTTTTAATTCCAGGGTTGTCCCAGCAGCATTTGCTTTGCAGGTTTGGTCCCGATGCCTTTTCATTGCAGGTTAGGCCCCGCTACTTTTACCATGCAGGTTGGGCCCTGAAGACTTTTCGTTTCAGGTTGGGCTCCGCAACTTTTCCCTTGCAGGCTTGACCTCCAGCCCTTTCCCTTCCAGGTTTGCCCCCTTAGCATTTGCTTTCTAGGTTTGGCCCCGATGCCTTCTCATTCCAGGTTGGGATCTGCAACCTTTGCCTTGCAGGTTTGGCCTCAACCCCTTTTCATTCCAGGTTGGCCCCTGCAGCTTTTGCTTTCCAGGTTTGGTCCCAAAGTCTTCTCATTCCCGGTTGGGCCCCGCAACCTTTGCTTTCCAGGTTTGGTCCTGAAGTCTTCTTGTTCCAGGTTGGACCCTGCAACCTGTGCTTTGCTGGTATGTCCCTGACCCCTTTTTGTTCCAGGGTCGGCCCTGCAGCATTTGCTTTTTCAGGTTAGGCCCCAAAGCTTTTTCATTCCAGTTTGGGCCCCTGCAATTTTGCCTTGCAAGTTTGGCCCCACCCTCCTTTCTTTTTAGGTTGGTCCCTGCAGAGTTTGCTTTCCAGGTCTGGTCCCGAAACCTTTTCATTCCAGGTTGAGCCCCACGTCCTTTGACTTGCGGGTTTAGTCTCAACCAGTTTTCGTTCCTGTTTGGGTGCAGCAGCCTTTGTCTTGAAAATGTTTCCCCCTGAATCTTTTTCGCCCCAGTTTGGGCCCCACAAATTTTGTCTAGCAGGTTTGGCCCCGACCTGTTTTTGTTCTAGGTTGGGCCTGCAATTTTTGCCTTGGAGGTTTGTCCCCAAACTCTTTTCGTTCCAGGTTGGGCTCCACAGCATTTGCTTTCCATTTTTGGCCCCGAAGGCTTTTCGTTCCAGGTTGTGCCGCACAACATTTGGCTTGCAGATTTGGCCCCGAAGCCTTTTCCTTCCCGGTTGGGCCTCACAGTGTTAACGTTCCAGGTTTGGCCCCGAAGTTTTTTCATTCCATTTTGGGCCCCACAGCTTTTGCCTTACAGGTTTAGCCTCAACCCCTTTTCGTTCCAGGTTGGGCCCCACAGCCTTTGCTTTCCAGGTTTAGCCCCGAAGCTTTCTCGTTCCAAGTTGAGCCCTGCAACGTTTGCTTTACAGGTATGTTCCTCAACGCTTTTATTCCAGGTTAGGCCTTGCAGGACTTCCTTTCCAGGTTTGTTCCTGAAGACTTTTCATTCCATGTTGGGTCCCACAGCTTTTGCTTCACAGGTTTGGCCCCGAACACTTTCATTACAAAGATTGTGGGGCCCAAACTGTAACAAAAATACTTTGGGGCAAACCTGCAAGGCAAAGGCTGTGGGGCCCAAACTGGAACCAAAATGGCTTAGGCCTAAACCTTCAAAGCATAGTCTACAGGGTCCAAACTGAAACCCAAAGGGCTTGGACCCAAACCTGTAAGGCAAAGAATGTGGGGACTAAACTGGAACCAAAAGAGTGAGGCCCAAAGCTGCAAGGCAAAAAGCAGGGGGCCCCAAACTAGACTAGCTTTAAGGGTTCAGGGCAAACCAGCAAGGAAAAGGCTGAGGGGCCCAAACTGGAACCAAAAGGGTTTGGGCTCTAACCTGCAAAGCAAAAGTTATGGGGCCTAAGCTGGAACGAAAAGGGTTTGTGGGCAAGCTTGCAAGGCAAAAGCGGGGACCCCTAAACTGGACCCTAGAGGGTTTAGGGCCAAACATGCAAGTTAAAGGCTATGGGCCCCAAACTGGAACATAGAGGAGTCGGGACAAACCTGCGAAGCAAAGGCTGCAGGGCCCAAACTGAAACCAAAATGGTTCAAGGCCAAACCTGCTAGGCAAAACTGGGGGTCTCCAAACTGGAACCATAAGGGTGTGGGGCCAAACCTGCAAGGCAAAGGCTACATGGTCCAAACTGGAACCAAAAGGTTTCAGGGTCAAACCTGCATGCCAAAGCCTGTGGGATCCAAAGAGGATTGAATAAGTCTGGGGGACAAACCTGCAAGGCAAAGGCTGAGGGGCCCAAACTGGAACTAAAAGGGTTTGGGGCCAAGCCTACAAGACAACGGCTCAGGGTGCAAACCTGCAAAGCCAAGGATTCGGGTCCCAACCTGCAAGGCAAAGACTGCAGGACCCAAACTGGAATGAAAACGATTTGGAGCCCAACTTTCAAGGCAAAGGTTGTGGGGCCCAACCTGGAACCAACAGGGTTTGGAGCCAAACCTGCAAAGCAAAAGCGGCGGGGCCCAAAGAGGAACAAAAAGAGTTCGGGGCCAAACCTGCAAGACAAAGGCTGCTGTGCCCAAACTGGAACGAAAAGGATTGGGGGCCAATCCTGCAAGGCAAAAGCGAGTGTGGGGCACAAAAGGGAACGAAAAGGGTTCGAGGCCAAACCTGTAAGGCAAAGGGGGGCGTGGGGCCCAAGTGGAACGAAAAGGGGTCGGGGACAAACCTTCAGGACCCAGGCTGGGGCGGAGGCAAAACTGGAAGGCAAAAACTGGGGCAACGAAAACTGAACACAAAGGGTCCGGGGCTAGATCTGCAAGCTAAAGTTGGATAGGCAAATCTGGAAGGCAAAGGCGGAGCCCAATTGGAA